>NC_090930.1:674989890-676239890 GCF_040938575.1 Ambystoma mexicanum | reverse complement strand
ATCTTCCCAGGCTGGGCTGTCAGATCAGAATTAAATAGTTGATTCACTCCAGACTGGGTTCCTATACATTGAAGTCTTTTCAGTTCACATATAAAATACACGTACAGTTTATAAGCAGCTGTCAGGCAGAGAGGCCTGGATTCCTCTGACTGCCTGGAGAATCCATGATTTCAGCACACTTTACTTTCAATAATTCAATGGGGAAAATGACTGAATTTACTGGCAAAACAGCAGTTTGAAGATTGACATTGATTAGGAAGCTGTATTTAAGGGCATTTTTCGGATTTTAGCCTACTTTTGTGGCATTGATTCAAGTGACAGGTGACAGATGACAGATGAAAGGTAACAAAAGTGATTCCTGTTTTTACACCACTTTGCCTGTGTGTGTCGCAGGGTGCGCAGCTCTTTTGTGGTTTATGCACCATGCACACTTTTTAAGATTTGGCGCACACAGGGGTTATCGCCTCCATTTTTGGCAGTTTTCTTTCCCCATTGGCAAAGGGTGCAGTTTGGTGCATTGGTGTGGATAAAAATATTCCACAGATCCCCCCCGACTCCAGCATGATGTCCAGTCGTGGTGGAGTTGGGCAAGTGGGATCATTTTGTTTTTCTGTCCATGTGAAGAAATCTGGTTGTTTCTCCCATCAGCGATTGATGCGACACGCTCTCCCTGCTGGGTCCAGTTGGTAGTGTGGAACGACACTCCGGGCTCTTGGTTCTTGGAGTCCTCCTTGGTGATTAGGTGGTTCTTAGTTCCAATGCTAGAAAACAGAACATAGCATGGTTATGGAAATTTCCCCACTACTGTTCCCCGAGGGGTGTAGTGGGGCGGATGCATGCATTGAATACAATTTACTATATTCCCCGCCTATATTTAATAATGGTCTTAACCCTCTTTCCTTAGTACTCAATGAACATTTAATAATTCTTTTTATGTCTCCGGATTTTCTCCTTCTGTGTTTCCGGTTGGCTCCTCTATTTGCCGCAAAGTAAACCTGTGATGGCAACTCTTTAGCTAGTTTATTTGGACCCACTTGTCTTCCCTCTGTGTCAAATTGCTCTTGGGGATGCAGATTCTGTAGGTGACTGGTGAGATTCTGTCCACAATTTCAAAAGGACCCCACCAATATAGGAGGAATTTGCCCTCTTTGGCTTGGTTCCTTTGGAAATTGAACAAGTAGACCCTGTGTCCTACTTGATATTCCTTTTTAGTTGCCTTAAGGTCATAGTGGGTCTTCATACTGTCCGCAGATCTCTCTAGATTCCACTGAGAATACACAAAAGCATGTTGAAGGTGTTTTCTCAGATTCTCAACATACTCATGAGTTGGTGAGGCATTTATCAATGTCTGCTCTTGGGTTCTGTAGAGCAGATGCTGGGGTAGCACCATCCTTCGTCCAGTCATCAGCTCAAAGGGAGGCATTTTTGTTGCAGAAGAAGGGGTAGATCTGATGGCCATCAGGACAAGGGGTAATCAAATGTCCCAACTTGGCACAGAGTCTGCCAGAAACTTTTTAATATACTCACAATATTTTTATTATACCTCTCATCTCCACCACTAGAGGACTGGCGATATGCAATGTGTTTCCTTTTTACCCCAAGTATCTCCCACATCTTTGTCATCACTTCGCTAGTGAAGTGACTACCTCTGTCTGACTCAATCCTTTGGGGTAGTCCAAAATGCGAGAAGATGTGATTGATCATCAGGGCAGCTGCTGTTTCTGCCTTGCAATTTGGGGCTGGTAGACATTCCACCCATTTAGTAAACAAGCATGTTACGGTTAACATGTACATGTTCCCCATAGAGGAGCGAATCACAAGCCCGATGAAATCGTCTTTCAAATCTGACCAAGGCAGTTTTATCCCCTTCTTTTGAAGGGGAGCATGGTGTTTGAGTGATGTTGGCTGAAATTGTGCACACACAAGACACCCCTTCAAGTATTGGTTGAGGTCCTGCCCCATGTGTGGCCAGTATGCAACCTCTCGTAAGATTTCTAATGTCGTATGAAACCCCCGATGTCCGGCTGTGGTCGCATCGTGGGCGTGACTTAGCATCAGGCTTCGGAATGAGGTAGGGACCACCCACTGGTCACAGCCAGATATGGAGCTCCTCACCAACAAACCGTCTTGGATTCAGAACATTTTTGGACATGTCATCAACACTCTGAGGTCCTCTTTCCCAATGCAATCAGTATCTGTCAGGGGAAAGTTCTCAGGGTCCTCAATGTGTTGCTAAAACTTACCAATTATTGGATACCCTTTTTGAGCCATAATCAAATCAGCAGTTGAGAGTTCATTGTGAGCATTTGTCTGGGACCTAGTGATAGCAGTGACCTGGATTTCCTGTCATGATCTCTGCTTCCAAAAGGTCAGGGTTTTCCCAACTCCCTTGGAAGCAGATCCATAACCCAGGTTCCGAGTGCCAACCAGTCCCAATTGGGACCTTTTGGACCCAGTCCTGGCGCCAGTGGCACCAGGCTCATAAATATGCCCAGTCCCAGCGCTGGAAGCGCCGGACTCATAATGCTTGGGTGGACTTACCTGCAGCAGACCATGCTGCTTACTTGCCTGCCAGCTGAGCCTCTGATCATCTTCTGTTTGGAACTACTTTTCCTGTTGGGTGGGGCAGGAGCCACTCCCTAGATTCAGAACACTGGAACTCTTCTGGAAAGCAGGAACTCTTTTCTTACCTAGGCGTGGCTGTGGAAGGAGACACCTAAGCACTACAGGAGGCTATTTAAACCACACCCGATGGGTGAATCTTGCTTTGTGTTATTCTGCATCCTCTGCAGCAGAACGCTCATCGTGTCTTCTGCATCTGATCCTGGGCCTAAGGAAAAAGGCTTACCATCCTGAATCCAGTCTTCAGCAACACCTATAAAGACAAGAAAGAACAGGTTAGCATTACGGTCTTCAGTGACAGCTCTTCACTTACCTGGTCCATCGGCTGTCACCAACGCCTCGCGCTGCATTCCGGCATCTGAAAGACAAAGGCTTACCTAATCTTCGTGCGCTCCGGAGGTCTTCACACTGCATTCCGGCATCTGAAAGACAAAAGCTTACCAACTCTTCGCATGCTCCGGAGGCCTTTGGCGCTGCATCCCGCATCTGAAGACAAAACAAGGTGCGTTTAAAGACATTGGGGAACTTTAATACTCACGTGCCATTACTCCTTTCCACATCTAACCCAGTGGGTATTCCGGCACCCTGCAGCCGCTCCGAACTTGTACCTGCAAAATAAAAAGACAGTTAGAGCGCATCGTGAAGCAGGCAACAAGCGCTTACTTACGTGCTTCCAGGCGCTTCTATTCATCACACGGGCTCCATCTTCAACTCACTTCAGCCCGTCATCCGCCATCGCCGGAACCCTGCAAAACAAGAAATATCATTACTAAAGACTTTAAAGACATTAGAATTACTCAAAACTTACAGTTCGTGCAGTAAACGACGGACAGCAGTCCTCTGAAGTCAAGAGTCCTGCTCCCCTTATCCAGTGAAGAAACTGGTTACAGCACCCTGCCCCGAGGCGGATGGAGAGCACGGCGTTCACTTACCTAAGGTGAGAGCGTTAACCTTTGGGGTTCTACAGGAGAAGAGAAAGGGAAGAACAGAGAGACATTCAATAACCCAGTCCCTTAATCCCATATTTTCTATCTGCAGACATCTTACCCTTCAAGTCAGACATACAGTGCACAGAGGTCCAGCCCAAAGAGCCAGCCGTGTGTTACACATCACCTTTGCAGATACGGTATACGCCCAGTCAAGACCGGCGCCTCTACGGGAATCAGGTGAGCGTTACAGAACACAAAGCCTACCACAAAACTCCGGTCCAGGCGCTATGGAAACCTCGGACACCGACCAGCTAGCCCAGTTACTTAGGGAACTAAGGGCAGAAGTGCATGCAGCCCGTCAGGAAACGAACGCTCTAAGAAGGGAACTGATTATTTCCAAGGAGCGAACAGATGATCTCGCTAGACAATTGCTACAGTCACAAGCCGGACAGACCCCGTTACCCGCATCTGGGGGAAATCTTCCTTCTACATCCTCTATGAATCCAGTGCAGATCAACCTACCTGGGAATGTACCTCTGGCTCCGCCCGAACGATTTTCTGGTGACCCAAAGAGGTTTGCAGTATTTATCAATCAGTGCCGGTTGCATTTCTTATGCCGGCCAGCAGCCTTTCCAACTGATCAAGCTAAAGTAGCTTTCGTGCTTTCGTACCTTAGTGGCAATGCGGCAGACTGGTCGATCCCTCTAGTAAATCAAGATGATCCGGTCCTCCATGATTTTCAAGCTTTTCAGCTCAGTATGGAAAAACTGTTCGCAAGACATTCACAGGGGCAGGCCTTGGACAATGAGCTTCTTTCGTTGCGACAAGGTAATCAAGACCTTTTGGCTTATATTGCGTCTTTCAACAGACTGATAGTGGAAACTCAATGGCCTGAGGACAAAAGGATTACGCTGTTTTATAGAGGTCTACATGGAGAGCTCAAAGATGTGTTAGCCCAAGTAGTGAATCCCCCACAAAATTGTTCGGACTATATAGACTTAGTCGTTCAAATAGATCACAGACTGCAGAACAGGAAGGCCGATCGTTCCAAGTTTGATGCTCGAGTATTTTCCAAACCGCCAACTCCTTCCAAAGGAGTAGACCCCGGGGAACCCATGCAAATAGGGGGTCTGAAAGGTCCTCTAACACAAAAGGAGCGGGAAAGGAGAAAACAGTTGCAATTATGCCTCTATTGTGGAAACTCAGGGCACTTTCTTCGAGACTGTCTGGTGAAACCTGCCAAGAAGGCAGTAGGAGCTGCAGTTACCAAAGTTACAAACTCTGAGCAGGGAAACGACCTCGCCCGACAAGAATAGAGGTCCTCTTGCCGAGCGTGAAAACCAGTTCCGTGACCTCGCATTTCGTGATACCTATGGTCCTCATTAGCCCTGATAATCCGGATCGATTACATGCAATTGAAGCTTACGTCGACAGCGGTGCCATCGGCAATTATGTGGATCATGAAATGGTTTTGAAGATGAATCTAACTCTTTGTCCCAAGGCTGTAAAGGACGTCATTACTACGGTGGATGGTACGGAGATAGCCTCCGGGCCAGTAACGCATACCACTCAAGAGGTGACGCTAGTAAGTCAAGATGGACACCATGAGAAGATCGTGTTCGATGTGATCAAGGCCCCTCAGTTTCAGATTATTCTAGGAATACCTTGGTTAGAGAAACACAATCCTCTGATCGATTGGCGAGCAAGAACGGTCCAGTTTCCAGAATGTGTCTCTACTTGTCACCCTCCACCTGGTGTTGCACTGGCAGCAATTTCTTCAGAGACTCCCCAGTTACCTCCCGAATACCTAGAATACCAAGATGTTTTCCGGAAGGATCAGGCTAACTCTCTACCTCCTCATAGGTCTTATGACTGCCAGATAGACCTGATACCTGGATCTACTCCTCCTTGTAGTAGAATTTATGCCCTCACCGAGCCTGAGAACCTTCACCTTCGACAATACCTGGATCAATACCTGGCAAATGGGTTTATTCGTCCTTCCAAGTCCCCTGCTTCTTCAGCTTTGTTCTTCGTTCCAAAAAAGGAAGGAGACCTTAGAACTTGTATAGATTATCGCTCCCTGAACCAGATCACCGTTAAGAATAGATATCCGTTACCTTTGATCCCTGAACTCCTGGACCAAGTCAGAAAAGCATGCATATATACAAAGCTGGATCTTAGAGGAGCTTACCACTTGGTACGAGTAAAAGAGGGCGATGAATGGAAGACGGCCTTCCGCACCAAGTATGGACTATTTGAATATCAGGTCATGCCCTTCGGACTTTGCAATGCCCCGGCCGCCTTTCAATATTTTATGAACGATGTCCTCAGAGAGCTCATAGATGTGTGTGTTGTTGTTTACATTGACAACATCCTCGTTTATTCTTCTTCGGAATCTGAACATCGGAAACACGTGAAAATGGTCCTCGAAAGATTGCGTCAACACAAACTTTTCGCTAAGTTGGAAAAATGTGTTTTCAACGTGACTGAAGTTGAATTCTTGGGATTCATATTATCACCTGGCGGAGTGTGTATGGATTCAAAGAAGGTCGATGCAGTTCTCAAATGGCCATCACCATCCTCCGTAAAAGGTGTGCAAAGCATGTTAGGCTTCGCTAACTTTTACCGCAGGTTTATCCCCGAATTCTCTCGAATAGTCCAGCCCATCACTGCCTTGTTAAAGAAAAACAAACGTTTTGAATGGTCTACCGAGGCGGAACAAGCTTTCCAGGATTTGAAGACTAAATTTATCTCTGCACCAATCTTAAAACACCCTCGCCCCGAACTCCCCTACATCGTGGAAACTGATGCTTCAAGCCTTGCCATGGGGGCAGTTCTATCACAAAGGGACCCGTTAACCAATCAGTTGCATCCCGTGGCATTTTGGTCCCGCAAATTCTCGCCTCCTGAAATCAATTACACGATTACTGACAAGGAACTTCTGGCTATCAAGTCTGCCTTTAAGGCTTGGCGGCATTATCTGCTGGGGGCCCGACACACCGTTACTGTGATTACGGATCACCGAAATCTGCAATATTTGAAAACCGCAAAAGCCCAATCCTCTAGACAACTCCGTTGGGCATTATTCTTTGCCGAGTTTGACTTCATAATTACCTATCGACCTGGTACAAAGAACGGTAAAGCTGATGCCCTTTCTCGGATGGGAGTGGAAGAACACTTGATCAACCCTAAACCTGTACCAATCATTCCCGAACAAAGAATTCTGGGTGTAATCGCCACAGAATCCATAGAGGAAGTTAAGGATAAGGCCAGGCAACTTGTAACTCCAGCAGACATACAGAATTGGCATCTGCAGGGAAAGGACTTTGCAGTAAAGGACAACTTATTGTATTTCCAAGAACGATTATACCTACCCAGCACAGATTTACAGAAAAAAGTAATCTCTTGTTATCACGATTCTTTAATGGAAGGACATCCCGGTATGGCCAAGACCTCAGAAAAGATCAAGCGCTACTTCTGGTGGCCGTCTTGGAAAAAAGATATCAGAGACTTTATAATGTCCTGTGGAGTATGCGCCCAAAACAAGAGTCAAAAGGAAAGACCAGCAGGCCTCTTACGCCCTATTGACATCCCACCTCGCCCTTGGCATACGCTTTCTATGGACTTCATCACCGATCTACCTCCATGCTCCGGATACAATACGATTCTAGTAATCGTGGACTTATTCTCCAAGATGGCGCATTTCATTCCGCTCAAAGGCTTGCCAACAGCAGCAACTCTGGCCCGAGAATTTCTCGAAAACATCGTCCGACTGCACGGTTTTCCTTCGGTTCTAATTTCGGATCGAGGTAGTCAATTTATTTCTCATTTTTGGCGAAGTTGCTGTCGGTCGGCTCAAATTGATGTGAGACTATCGACCAGTCACCACCCTCAGACCGACGGACAAACCGAGAGGACCAATCAAACTCTGGAACAGTATTTACGCTGCATGCTGCAACAAACTGAAAAAAACTTGGAAAGACATCCTTTGGATAGCCGAATATGCCTACAATAACTCTGTCCATTCGGGAACTGGGAAAACCCCGTTTTTTCTTTTGTACGGCAGTCATCCTCGAACCTCGGAGTTGGATCCCCTCCAAGATCTTGAAACACCAGCAGTAGACTACCTGCATTCTACAATCACCCAAGCCTTTAAGGAAGCTGTTTCTCACCTTCAAAGGGCTAAAGAACAATACAAGAAAGGAGCAGATCAACATCGGAAGGAAGCCCCTCAATATCAAGTAGGGGATCAAGTCTGGTTATCCACCAAATATCTACCTCTAAAAGGGCCACGCACATTCAACCCAAGATACCTTGGTCCCTATTCCATCACTACCATAGTAAACCCAGTAGCGGTCAAGTTGGACTTGCCCCCGCACATGAAGATACATCCGGTCTTCCATGTCTCTCTATTAAAACCCGTGCAACCTCAAACCCGACTAACTAAATCTCCAAAACCTATCCTAGTTGATGGAGAACTCGAGTTTGAAGTCAGAAGCATTCTGGACTCCAAGATCTCCAAATCTAAACTATTTTACCTAATTGACTGGAAAGGCTACGGCCCCCAAGAGAGATCCTGGGAACCTGCTGAATATGTCCACGCTCCTCGCCTAATCAAAAGATTTCACCGAACATTTCCTGACAAGCCAAAACCCCCGGAGAAGCCCGGTTTGGGAGGGGCCTTGAGGGGGGGTACTGTCATGATCTCTGCTTCCAAAAGGTCAGGGTTTTCCCAACTCCCTTGGAAGCAGATCCATAACCCAGGTTCCGAGTGCCAACCAGTCCCAATTGGGACCTTTTGGACCCAGTCCTGGCGCCAGTGGCACCAGGCTCATAAATATGCCCAGTCCCAGCGCTGGAAGCGCCGGGCTCATAATGCTTGGGTGGACTTACCTGCAGCAGACCATGCTGCTTACTTGCCTGCCAGTTGAGCCTCTGATCCTCTTCTGTTTGGAACTACTTTTCCTGTTGGGTGGGGCAGGAGCCACTCCCTAGATTCAGAACACTGGAACTCTTCTGGAAAGCAGGAACTCTTTTCTTACCTAGGCGTGGCTGTGGAAGGAGACACCTAAGCACTACAGGAGGCTATTTAAACCACACCCGATGGATGAATCTTGCTTTGTGTTATTCTGCATCCTCTGCAGCAGAACGCTCATCGTGTCTTCTGCATCTGATCCTGGGCCTAAGGAAAAAGGCTTACCATCCTGAATCCAGTCTTCAGCAACACCTATAAAGACAAGAAAGAACAGGTTAGCATTACGGTCTTCAGTGACAGCTCTTCACTTACCTGGTCCATCGGCTGTCACCAACGCCTCGCGCTGCATTCCGGCATCTGAAAGACAAAGGCTTACCTAATCTTCGTGCGCTCCGGAGGTCTTCACACTGCATTCCGGCATCTGAAAGACAAAAGCTTACCAACTCTTTGCACGCTCCGGAGGCCTTCGGCGCTGCATCCCGCATCTGAAGACAAAACAAGGTGCGTTTAAAGACATTGGGGAACTTTAATACTCACGTGCCATTACTCCTTTCCACATCTAACCCAGTGGGTATTCCGGCACCCTGCAGCCGCTCCGAACTTGTACCTGCAAAATAAAAAGACAGTTAGAGCGCATCGTGAAGCAGGAAACAAGCGCTTACTTACGTGCTTCCAGGCGCTTCTATTCATCACACGGGCTCCATCTTCAACTCACTTCAGCCCGTCATCCGCCATCGCCGGAACCCTGCAAAACAAGAAATATCATTACTAAAGACTTTAAAGACATTAGAATTACTCGAAACTTACCGTTCGTGCAGTAAACGACGGACAGCAGTCCTCTGAAGTCAAGAGGCCTGCTCCCCTTATCCAGTGAAGAAACTGGTTACAGCACCCTGTCCCGAGGCAGATGGAGAGCACGGCGTTCACTTACCTAAGGTGAGAGCGTTAACCTTTGGGGTTCTACAGGAGAAGAGAAAGAGAAGAAGAGAGAGACATTCAATAACCCAGTCCCTTAATCCCATATTTTCTATCTGCAGACATCTTACCCTTCAAGTCAGACATACAGTGCACAGAGGTCCAGCCCAAAGAGCCAGCCGTGTGTTACACATCACCTTTGCAGATACGGTATACGCCCAGTCAAGACCGGCGCCTCTACGGGAATCAGGTGAGCGTTACATTTCCCCCAACAGGGACTTGATATCAAGTAGATCCCCTTGGATGGCTCCGGTTTTGGCCAGGTGATCAGCTAGGTCATTTCCAGTTGTCTCTGGTCCCTCTACTTTAGAATGACCCTTGATCTTTTTCCAGTAGATGGTCATCCCATTTGAGGTGACCAAATCATCAATATTCTGTATTAAATTTCCATGTTTTAGTAGTTTATTGTTAGCACATAGCATGCCTCTGCTTTTCCAATTAACCAGGTGCTCCATGAACCCGTTCCGGTCATAATCTGAATCAGTGATTATGACCAGTTGGTGGAGTTGGTGTTGGACAGCAGTGAGGATGGCTTGATGCACAGCCATCAGCTCTGCCACTTGACTACTACAGGGACTGATTTTGTACCCAGTGGAGGGTTCTGGGGCATCATTCACCCATGCATTCCCCACGCCGGCCACAAGTTCCTTTTCCCTGTTGTTATCAACATGGTAGGAGCACCCATCCACATAGACAGTGGGCATTCCTTCACACTTGTCTTCTTCATAGACCTTGTGTGGGGAATTAAGGTACGCCTCCATGTTGTCCTTGATTTTAAGACTTTTGTCCTGGGTACAGTTTTCTCTGGCACAATCATGCAAGTCAGCCAGACCTTGCGCGTGGGGACTCTTCTTGTTTTGGCCATTTCTGACCTCCACAGGAAAGCCTTGCATTGACAGAATCCAGGAGGTCATTTCGGGAATTACTCACATTTCCAGCCCAGATTCTGACACTTTGAAGATATTGCTGGTGTGGAGTCTCCACTATGATGTGTTCCCCCTGGATGAACGGGTGGTAATTCTTCAATGCCAACTCTGTTGCCAGGAGTGCCTGCTCACAATCGTTGAATTTTTCCTCCACAGAGGATAAATTCTTATTCGCATAGAAGATTACTTTATTGACATTGTCATGCTTTTGTATAATACTGCAGTCAAGCATGTATTTGAGAACCCTGTCTCCAAGAAGAACTCCTTGTTTTTGACAGGGTAAGCTAGGCAAAGCGCTTGTGAGAGGCTTCTTCTGAGTCGTCTTACTGCCTCGGCTTGTTCTGGACCCCACTCCCACTTGAACCCCCCTTCAACCAATCGATCAGGGGTCTTGTGATCTCTGCGTAATCCTCAATGAACTTTCTACTGTAATTAGTCAGTCCAAGGAGGCTCCTTAGCTCATGCAGAGTTGAGGGGTCTTTTAGTTTCTGGAGTGCTTCTACTTTCTTTTCCTGGGGACAGAGACCCTCAGGAGTTATCTCATGCCCTTAGAAATTGACATGGGTCCTGGACCACTGTGCCTTTTGGAAAGATAGTTTTGCTCCTGCAGCCCTCAACTGTGTCTGAACATGACAGATCTCCACTATGTGTTCCTCCACAGTTGAGCTTTTGATTAGAACATCATCTACATAGGCTAGGTTACCCCTTTCACCCAAGTCGGGCATGGCCTTATGCAAGAAGATATTAAATTCATTGCCGGAGTTGATGTATCCGAAGGGAGTCCAGGTCCAAGTGTACTGCTGCCCCCCGAAGGTACAGGCCAGCTTGTATTAGTCCTCCCTACTGATAGTACAGTCCAGTACCCATTGGTCAGGCCAATGGCAGTGTATACATTTGACCCCTGGATCTGGGCCAGCCCTTGGTCAATGTAGGGAAGAGGCCATCGGGAAGTGTGGACCTGTTTGTTTAGCTCCCTCAGGTCAGCACAGAGTCTCCACTG
Source organism: Ambystoma mexicanum (assembly GCF_040938575.1). Lineage (NCBI taxonomy): Eukaryota > Metazoa > Chordata > Amphibia > Caudata > Ambystomatidae > Ambystoma > Ambystoma mexicanum. The sequence goes on along the minus strand of NC_090930.1, from coordinate 676,228,463 downwards.
GCTGTTTGGTTTCAAAATCCCCAGAACCGGATTATTGAAGGTGCTGTGGACTGGACGAATTATCCCACGGGATTCAAGGTTGTTAATTATTTCTGTAAGGGACTCCATAGATGTGAGAGGCAATCGATATTGCTTCACAAACACTGGAGTCATGCCAGGGTCCGTGGGAATTGTTGTATGGATTTCGGGTCGACCGCAGTCATATGAGTCGACCGCAAAGAGATCTTGAAAATCTAAGAAAACGTGTTTGAGTTGTTGCTTCTGCTCCAGAGTCGCACAGGCATCAGCTAGGTTGACTCTCTCTTCAACCATCTGCCTGATGCCCGGAAAGACTTCTGGTTTGGCTATCTCAGCAGCCTCCTCCAGCTGGGTGGAGGAGTCCCTGGTTAAAGTACTGACTTGGACTGATGGATTCAGGTGGGGGAGGCAGTCCTGGTGGACTTAAAAGATAACCTCATCCTCCTGAAGTCACAGGTCACCTCTTCCTTAACATAAGGGCAGGAAGAGTACACCAGGAATTTCCCCCCATGCCGGGTGAAGATCCTGTCTGGTGTTGTGTCATTGTCGCTATCACTGTCAAAACAGTCATTGGGGATTGGTCCTACCAGTTCATTACCTAAATCTATGGGAAAATGTTGGTCATCAACCGCCATTCCAATAATGGTGCCTGCGCCCAGAGTGATACTCCTAAGGTCGCTGTTATACACCACTATTGGAATGATGTTGTGTTCTGTTTTAACTAGTGGTGTTGGGTTTAACCCCAACCCTTGTTGTTGGAAATGGGCATTGGGTGAACATATACGTCAGTATTTTGCAGTTCTGTCCTCTTTTAATTTTTATTTCAAGTGTGTCAAGTCAGGTCCGTTCCGGGATGGTGACTTACTCTCCAATTGAACTTCCACTGTATATGGCTGCATTTGAGCTGACCAAAATGCTTTCTCTGGATCCTCTAAATCCATGGGAATACTCGCTAACCAGGACCAGGCTTTGAAGTTTATCAGGTCCAAACTAATGGCAAAGCGATTGAGAATGTCACTGACTAAATAAAATGCAGCAGGGACATCTTGCATGACCCAACAATTATGGACTATTATGTTATGCAGGAGATGTTTGGAATTGGGTGTTTCCAGGTCCATTTCCCATTTGCCTATCACTTTAAAGGTGGGAATGGCTGGATCTTTTGGGAGTTTTCGGAACATGGCTTCGCTGATGAAGCTCTTATCGTTGTTCACACACACTCGGGCGAGAACAGAGTCCTTACCCCCCATTTAACTGAATAGGGATGAACAACTGTTCTCCTATTTTCTGAATGTCAGCCAAGCTTTGAGCTGGTTTCTCATCATTTTGGACTAAAGAAGTGGGATTTTCTGATTGTGAATTGGTATAGAATTTCAGAGTATTTCCTTCCAGTGTATAATGCCACTTGAGTCTGGAAGGAAGTTTGATTTTTCAGAAATAGAGAGGACTTCCCATCCCCAGTTTTTTGTCCTACTGCGATTACTGTCACATCAGGGATTTGGTTGTTTTGAAAATGGAATTCGATCTGGTCAGGTTTTTGTTCAACCATGTGGCATGTGCCATTTAGACTAACATGGTTGACGCTATGGGCCTCATTACGACCCTGGCGCTAATGGGTTAACGGCACCGTAAAAGGCTGCGGCGCCGTTAACCCATTAGCGCCTGATTACGAGGTCCCTTTGCGGGACCCGACCTTAACGGCTGGTCTACACCAGCCGTTAAAGTAGGGACCCGCAAAGGGACCTTGGTGCTAAGTATGGTACCGCAATTTGCGGTACCGTACTTAGCGCCTTCCCCATTCCCATTGAGCCCTATGGGGCAAAAATGGGAATGGGGTAGGGCCATGGAGGAAGGGGGAATTACTGCCCCGCCAACCTTCTAATGGGGTGGTAATTCCCCCTTTCTCCATGGCGGAGTCGGTAATTTACCGGCATGGACCATGGTGCTTATGCCTGGGTCGTAATGAGGCCCAATGTTTTAATTTTATTGGTCGGTTAGTCTGGGTCCAGAGGACCTTGTTTACACAATCTATTAGGAGAGACAATCTACGCAGGATGTCATTCTCTAGTAAACATGGTGTACCCTCTGGAGTCACAACTATGACCGGGTGTTTCACCTTATGTCGCCCTATTTTAATGTCTAACTCCACAGTCCCCTCGACAGGAATTTAATTCCCATCGAAGTTCTGAAGTTGTCCAGGAAGAGGGGTGAGAGGGATCTGGTGTCTCTCCCCTTCCTGATGAAAGGCCCTTTTTGGCAGAAGGGTGGATTGGGATGCAGTGTCCACCAGTGCCAAAAATTTACATTGCCCCTGTATTTGGACCGGGGCATACAATCTTCCCTCCTTTTCCTCAAGGGGCAAAGATAATGTGCATTTTGGGCCAATTGGTGGGTTAATTTTTTTACTCTTGATTCTGACAGAGGGGTAGTTTGTGCAGGATTCTGTTTGGGAGCTTGGGAACCTGTAAGAAAAAGGTGACAGTTGGATATTGGGGAAGTTTTGGGCTCCCCTGGTTCTGATTCTGGGCTGCCCCCCACCCCTCTTTTTGGAGGCAGTCACCAGAATTGGTTTGGGCAAGGTGATTTCCTGGCTTGTCATTCTGGGGTTCAATGCTGGGCGGTTTGAACTCAGTCCCCCCATTTACCCAGTCTGGATTAGGATCTCTCGGGACTCATTTTTCTTTGGGAGGAGTTTCCCCATCCCTGAAGGAGAAGATCCTTTTCCCAGAATCCTCTGAGGACCCCTCTCCTTCAATTTGGAAGGCTCTAACCTCCTCCACAAAATGGGTCCTTTTAGGCCCTTTATTTCTCCTACCCACCCTCTGTTCCTTAGGTTGCAGACTTTCGGGGGCAGGAGTTTTCGGTTCCGGTTCCTGGGTTTCCAGGGGCTTTTCACAACTGGGGAAGGAAGCTTCCTCTAAGGCTTTACACACCCTTCCCCATGTGCCTCCTTCTTTGCAACCGGTGTGTTGTCGGGGTTCTCTCCACGTCATTGCTCTGGAATAACAGACCCTTGATTTGAGGGGTTCTGAGTCACCATTTTCACCTGCGGGTTCTGCTGAGCCCTCAAAATGCGACCCAGATCCTGTGACAAGTTCTGGACTTGGCGCTCCAGTTGGGACACCCGCTCTGGCTGGTACGGTGGTCTCTGGTCCATCCTAGGTTGATCACGGAAGGGTAACTGTCCCTTCTCCCATAATACCCTTGGTTGGGATAGTGCTGGTACCCCTCCACCCTTGGCCTCCCCTCTCCCGGATTGGGCTGTCTGGGCTCAGGAAAGTGGGGAAAGAAAGAAGAGTTGTTTTGAGGGTTGAAGTTTGGCGGGTACTGGGGAAAGAAGCTCAACCCGGCATTTGGGAATTACTGCCCTCTGGGGAAAGTTAGGAGGGAAGTTTCCTGGTTTGGCAGCTACCTGGTTGGACCCCCTGTGATGCTGGAAATGCATCAGAGGGACAGGGCCTCCATATCCTTGTCCTTTACTGCTTTTTATCATGTGTTTTGTCGTGTTTTCCACGCAGGAGTTCATGTGGGACTCCTGGCGGTGCAGCTCTCTCTTTTGGTTTTGGTGAACAGACCCATGGGATACCCTTATGGCACCCATGGGTAGGGGTGCAACCCTGTGCCCCTGGTGTATGTTTTTGGGCACCTGTGGGTGAACCACAGAGCAGGGTACGGGCTGGTGGTAGCTCCGTGCTGAATTGACTGGTGCCCTGAGCGTTCTCCATTTTGGGATGCCCAGGTCCTGTCATTGGAATCAGTAGATTCCTGATGGAGACAAGATGGCCCCCGTGGCCTCTTGCCTTCCGTCGCCTGTTACCTTGATCTTCCCAAAGTCCCGGGAAGCCCTGACTCTGTCCCATCCCCTTTACTGGCTGTTGGGTGGAAGTTCCATATATGGTAGTGTGGGGAAGTGTTGACCAGACTGGCTGGAGCCTTCCCAACGACCGTATGTTGTGGGTACGCCTGTAGGTGGGACCTGGGTGAATGGAGTGTGTGACGAATACGCATTCTGTGTTGTGGGTGTCTAGTATCTGGTGGTTGACACAATGGGCCTCATTACGAGTCCGGCGGTAACCGAGGCGGTAAAACCGCCTGGTTACCGCCGGACTCGTATTACCATTCCGCCTCCATGATTCCCGGAATTACCGGGGCATTACAACCCCGGTTTTCCGGGAATCACGGAGGCGGAATTGTGTTAATCCCCATTCCCATTGAGTCCTATAGGACTCAATGGGAATGGGGATCATGGAAACACCGGCAGCATCTCGTAATGCTGCCAGTGTTTCCTCGTCCGCCTGCAGGCGGGCGGTGTTAAACCCGCCAGGTCAGTCCTGGCCGGAACATCACCTCCCGCCCGCAGGAGTTGTGATCAGGCGGTCCGGAAACAACGGTGGCGGCGGGTTTACCGCCACCGTTATTTCCGGACCGCCTGATTTATAATGAGGCCCAATGACTGAGGCAGACCTGCCCGAAACCGGTATGAATGCAGTGTGGAGTGTTGAATGGCTGGGTACTTGTCACAATACACATAACTTGTTCTGAGTATCAGGAGAGAAGTGAATGGCCTGAATGCACTGTGTGCCTGATTGGCTGCCTGCCTGCATGAATGCCCTTCGTTGTGATTGGATGCTTGAGTATGACCAAGCGGAATGAATGGGAGATCAACAGTATATCTGGGTACCTCTCACTGCTAGGAATCATATTTAGAAGTCCACTACGACGAGTAACTGGAAGTACTGAAGCTTGACCTTGAAGCCCTGCTGGACGAGAATTGCTGTTGCTCTCCTTCACAATCTGAAAGATGCTGTGCCTCCAAGGACTGACCCAGGGAGGACCTGGTAAGGAGCCCTCTTCCCGGGCTACGAGGGACCATCGTGCACCAGCTGATCTTTGCCAAGGCTCCCTGGTAGATAGACCTTCGACAGGCTTCCGACCCGAGATGAGTACCACTGCAGAATCACAAGGAGAAGCGCCCGGACTGTTGTCCACCACCATCGACGACTGCCTTCACCCTACCGGAGCCGCTGTGCTCCCGTTTGCCTAAGAACTTCCTTTGATCCAAGGACGTTCTCGTACACATCATCGCTGCTGTATCCTGCTGGAGAAGGCCTGACTGTCGACGCGCCGAGGAGCATCCACCGGTGGGTTTCCCGCCACCAAAGACCACAGAGACGCGGATGACTCGATGCCCTTTCTGGCCACAGTTCTTCAAACTCTTTAGGGTCCAGAACTATCGACACTGAGGTGCGCTGCGTGCCTCTGCCTTGCAGGACGTTTACGCTTCCCTGTCAACGAGAACCGCTAGGAATTAAGCTGCCACTTCACTGTCGTAGCTCACCCTGTTCTCCGTCAGACGTTCGACGACCCGTGACTCCTGCCTTAAAGGGGGGGCACTCAAGAAGGGCCGTCGATTCCCCGTCGAGGAACGCTACAATGCCAGGTACTTTGGGGTTGCAGAACTATTGGGAAGTCTATTGTGAACAATATATGGGCTGGCCTTGTATCTTTCTTCTACAGGTTGCCCAGGTGGGGGGATCTCCACACAGAGCTGTGTTTAACGGTAGTGACCAGTATTTCTGCCAATTGTTTGTATCAACTGGTTTCCTCTTTTCTCTACTGTTGGTTTCCTTTACGACCTGATTTGTGTGCAATTTAACCATACAGTTGATGCACTTTAACCCTTTAAGTGCCATGGGTATTTCTCCCCAGTGCCAGGGCCTTTTTTGGTGATTTTGGTATGTGGCCATTCAATGGATTGTAACTTTTTTGTTACATGAGATATCTCGGCCAAATTTGGCTACTTTTTTTCCCACATGTAGGCGGTCGTAACGCCACCCAGGAATCCCAGGTTGCTGTAGTGGGTGAGAGAAAATAAGGAAAAAGTGCAAAAATGTTGGGTTTTTTCAAAAAATGTCAATAAAATGATGTACAAAGAAGCCTGTGGTTTTTTCCTTCTAAAAGCTAGGAACAAATGGTTTGCTGTGCTGAGTTCCCCAATGTCGTGGATTTCAGGAACAGGTTGAGTGGAAATGGAAAAAAATTATTTTGATGTGGTTATCAACCGTTTTGTGAGTGGTAGGCAATTTTTGCCATTTTTGCCAATTGGACATACATGGACGGAATGGAAGAAAAGGGCAGGAAAGCCAAACTGGAGGACAGAAAGGCATATATTTCTAAAAAGTAGACAAAATTCCAAGTTTAGGAAGGGGTGATTTGCATAGGTCAGGCAACAACTAGGTAGGGGAAACTGCCATCGAATGGTGGGAAAAGCAGGAAAATGACTGAAAAAAAAGGTATGTGTTGGACATGGTTGGCTTGGTACGGCAATGGCTTCTATGAATTTTGAGAAAAGCAATGCTCCGCTACATTCCCCCGACTCATGCAGTTAGGAGAGCATACCATTTTTGTAGTGTTTTTACAAAACAAGCAATACCACAAGCCAAACACTGAGCCATGGTACACAGGAGTTTTACGCTCACGGCCTGACCAGATGCACTTAGCATGTGTAAATTGGGAAAATCAATGTGGTGAGGAACGGCAGCCATACATTTTTTGAAAGAGCACAGGCAGACCTTTTCAAGGGTAGGTGACTTGTGCAGGTTACAAAAGTGTATGGTGGACAAAACAGCGACTAAATGTAGGTCACATTTGGGAAAGAAAGGGTTGTGAGACAAAGGGCACCAGCAAATGGGTCAAAACGTTATGAAAACCACACAAACACAACACATGGCCTACCGTCCCGCGTTCCCACATGTGTCCCGATGAAAATGGTACCCCACATGTGTGGGTGCACTTACCTGGCCGCCAAGGGGAAAGCCTAAAACACAAGTAACCCCAAGTCTGCTTTCAGAGTGAAATCTCAGACATTCTGCCGACCGGCACAACGTACAGATATGGGCCTCGGGTGTCCAAGCCACCGAGGAAAACAGGGAACCCCATGCATTTCTGCAAAGAGGACACCCGTGGGAATCCGCAGAGGTATGATTTGCGCACATCGCCCCAGATTTTATTAAACAGGCAGCCCTGCAAAGTCCGAAATGTCGGGAAAAATACGCTTTTTCCACACATTTCGCTCGACGCATCCGTCGAAACACGCCCCTAACAACACATGGCCTCCCGTCACGCGTTCCCACAGGTGTCCCGATGAAAACGGTACCTCACATGTGTGGATGCACCTACCTGGCCGCCAAGGGGAAAGCCTAAAACACAAGTAACCCCAAGTCTGTTTTCAGAGCGAAATCTCAGACATTCTGCCGACCGGCACAACGTACAGATATGGGCCTCGGGTGTCCAAGCCACCAAGGAAAAGGGGGAATCCCATGCATTTCCGAAAAGAGGACACCCGTGGGAATCCGCAGAGGTATTATTTGCGCACATCGCCCCAAAATGTATTATCCAGACAGCCCTGCAAATCCGAAATGTGGGGAAAAAAATGCTTTTTCCGCACATTTCGCTCGACGCACCCATCGAAACACGCCCCCAACAACACATGGCCTACCTTCACGCGTTCCCACTGGTGTCCCGATGAAAACGGTACCTCACATGTGTGGGTGCACCTACCTGGCCGCCAAGGGGAAAGCCTAAAACACAAGTAACCCCAAGTCTGTTTTCATGGCGAAATCTCAGACATTCTGCTGACCGGCACAACGTACAGACATGGGCCTCGGGTGTCCAAGCCACCGAGGAAAACAGGGAACCCCATGCATTTCCGAAAAGAGGACACCCGTGGGAATCCGCAGAGGTATGATTTGCGCACATCGCCCCAGAATTTATTACCCAGTCAGCCCCGCAAAGTCCGAAATGTGGGGGAAAAAACGCTTTTTCCGCACATTTTGCTCGACGCACCCATTGAAACATGCCCCCAACAACACATGGCCTACCGTCACGTGTTCCCACAGGTGTCTCGATGAAAACGATACCTCACATGTGTGGGTGCACTTACCTGGCCGCCAAGGGGAAAGCCTAAAACACAAGTAACCCCAAGTCTTTTTTCAGAGCGAAATCTCAGACATTCTGCCGACCAGCACAACGTAAAGATATGGGCCTCGGGTGTCCAAGCCACCGAGGAAAACAGGGAACCCCATGCATTTCCGAAAAGAGGACACCCTTGGGAATACGCAGAGGTATGATTTGCGCACATCGCCCCAGATTTTATTACCCAGACAGCCCCGCAAAGTCCGAAATGTGGGGGAAAAAACGCTTTTTCCGCTCATTTTGCTCGACGCACCCATTGAAACACGCCCCCAACAACACATGGCCTACCGTCACGTGTTCCCACAGGTGTCCCGATGAAAACGATACCTCACATGTGTGGGTGCACCTACCTGGCCGCCAAGGGCAAAGCCTAAAACACAAGTAACCCCAAGTCTGTTTTCAGAGCGAAATCTCAGACATTCTGCCGACCGGCACAACGTAAAGATATGGGCCTCGGGTGCCAAGCCACCAAGGAAAACGGGGAATCCCATGCATTTCCGAAAAGAGGACACCCATGGGAATAGGCAGAGGTATTTTTTGCGCACATCGCCCCAAAATGTATTATCCAGACAGCCCTGCAAATCCAAAATGTGGGGAAAAAATGCTTTTTCCGCACATTTCGCTCGACGCACCCATCGAAACACGACCCCAACAACACATGGCCTACCTTCACGCGTTCCCACAGGTGTCCCGATGAAAACGGTTCCTCACATGTGTGGGTGCACCCACCTGGCCGCCAAGGGGAAAGCCTAAAACACAAGTAACCCCAAGTCTGTTTTCATGGCGAAATCTCAGACATTCTGCCGACCGGCACAACGTACAGACATGGGCCTCGGGTGTCCAAGCCACCGAGGAAAACAGGGAACCCCATGCATTTCCAAAAAGAGGACACCCGTGGGAATCTGCAGAGGTATGATTTGCGCACATCGCCCCAGAATTTATTACCCAGACAGCCCCGCAAAGTCCGAAATGTGGGGGAAAAAAACACTTTTTCCGCACATTTTGCTCGACGCACCCATTGAAACACGCCCCCAACAACACATGGCCTACCGTCACGTGTTCCCACAGGTGTCCCGATGAAAACGATACCTCACATGTGTGGGTGCACTTACCTGGCCGCCAAGGGGAAAGCCTAAAACACAAATAACCCCAAGTCTGTTTTCAGAGCGAAATCTCAGACATTCTGCCGACCGGCACAACGTACAGATATGGGCCTCGGGTGTCCAAGCCACCGAGGAAAACAGGGAACCCCATGCATTTCCAAAAAGAGGACACCCGTGGGAATATGCAGAGGTATGATTTGCGCACATCGCCCCAGATTTTATTACCCAGACAGCCCCGCAAAATCCAAAATGTGGGGAAAAAAACGCTTTTTCCGCACATTTCCCTTGACGCACCCATCAAAACACGCCCCCAACAACACATGGCCTACTGTCACACGTTCCCACAGGTGTCCCGATGAAAACGGTACCTCACATGTGTGGGTGCACCTACCTGGCCGCCAAGGGGAAAGCCGAAAACACAAGTAACCCCAAGTCTGTTTTCAGAGCGAAATCTCAGACATTCCGCCGACCGGCACAATGTACAGATATGGGTCTCGGGTGTCCAAGCCACCGAGGAAAAAAGGGAACCCCATGCATTTCCGAAAAGAGGACACCCGTGGGAATCCGCAGAGGTATGATTTGTGCACATAGCCCCAGATTTTATTACCCAGACAGCCCCGCAAAGTCCGAAATGTGGGGAAAAAAATGCTTTTTCCGCACATTTTGCTCGACGCACCCATCGAAACACGCCCCCAACAACACATGGCCTACTGTCACGCGTTCCCACAGGTGTCCCAATGAAAACGATACCTCATATGTGTGGGTGCACCTACCTGGCCACCAAGGGGAAAGCCTAAAACACAAGTAACCCCAAGTCTGTTTTCAGAGCGAAATCTCAGACATTCTGCCGACCGGCACAATGTACAGATATGGGTCTCGGGTGTCCAAGCCACCGAGGAAAAAAGGGAACCCCATGCATTTCCGAAAAGAGGACACCCGTGGGAATCCTCAGAGGTATGATTTGCGCACATCGCCCCAGATTTTATTACCCAGACAGCCCCGCAAAGTCCGAAATGTGGGGGAAAAAACGCTTTTTCCGCACATTTTGCTCGACGCACCCATTGAAACACGCCCCCAACAACACATGGCCTACCGTCACGTGTTCCCACAGGTGTCCCGATGAAAACGATACCTCACATGTGTGGGTGCACCTACCTGGCCGCCAAGGGGAAAGCCTAAAACACAAGTAACCCCAAGTCTGTTTTCAGAGCGAAATCTCAGACATTCTGCCGACCGGCACAACGTACAGACATGGGCCTCGGGTGTCCAAGCCACCGAGGAAAACAGGGAACTCCATGCATTTCCGAAAAGAGGACACCCGTGGGAATCCGCAGAGGTATGATTTGCGCACATAGCCCCAGAATTTATTACCCAGACAGCCCCGCAAAATCCGAAATGTGGGGGAAAAAACGCTTTTTCCGCACATTTTGCTCGACGCACCCATTGAAACACGCCCCCAACAACACATGGCCTACCGTCACGTGTTCCCACAGGTGTCCCGATGAAAACGATACCTCACATGTGTGGGTGCACTGACCTGGCCGCCAAGGGGAAAGCCTAAAACACAAGTAACCTTAAGTCTTTTTTCAGAGCGAAATCTCAGACATTCTGCCGACCAGCACAACGTAAAGATATGGGCCTCGGGTGTCCAAGCCACCGAGGAAAACAGGGAACCCCATGCATTTCTGAAAAGAGGACACCCGTGGGAATACGCAGAGGTATGATTTGCGCACATCGTCCCAGATTTTATTACCCAGACAGCCCCGCAAACTCCGAAATGTGGGGAAAAAAACGCTTTTTCCGCACATTTCGCTTGACGCACCCATCAAAACACGCCCCCAACAACACATGGCCTACCGTCACACGTTCCCACAGGTGTCCCGATGAAAACGGTACCTCACATGTGTGGGTGCACCTACCTGGCCGCCAAGGGGAAAGCCGAAAACACAAGTAACCCCAAGTCTGTTTTCAGAGCGAAATCTCAGACATTCTGCCGACCGGCACAATGTACAGATATGGGCCTCGGGTGTCCAAGCCACCGAGGAAAACAGGGAACCCCATGCATTTCCGAAAATAGGACTCCCGTGGGAATCCGCAGAGGTATGATTTGCGCACATCGCCCCAGAATTTATTACCCAGACAGCCCTGCAAAGTCCGAAATGTGGGGAAAAAAATGCTTTTTCCGCACATTTCGGTCGACGCACCCATCGAAACACGACCCAACAACACATGGCCTACCGTCACGCGTTCCCACAGGTGTCCCAATTAAAATGGTACCTCACATGTGTGGGTGCACCTACCTGGCCGCCAAGGGGAAAGCCTAAAACACAAGTAACCCCAAGTCTGTTTTCATGGCGAAATCTCAGACATTCTGCCGACCGGCACAACGTACAGACATGGGCCTCGGGTGTCCAAGCCACCGAGGAAAACAGGGAACTCCATAAATTTCCGAAAAGAGGACACCCGTGGGAATCCGCAGAGGTATGATTTGCGCACATAGCCCCAGAATTTATTACCCAGACAGCCCCGCAAAGTCCAAAATGTGGGGGAAAAAACGCTTTTTCCGCACATTTTGCTCGACGCACCCATTGAAACACGCCCCAACAACACATGGCTTACCGTCACGTGTTCCCACAGGTGTCCCGATAAACACGATACCTCACATGTGTGGGTGCACTTACCTGGCCGCCAAGGGGAAAACCTAAAACACAAGTAACCTTAAGTCTTTTTTCAGAGCGAAATCTCAGACATTCTGCCGACCAGCACAACGTAAAGATATGGGCCTCGGGTGTCCAAGCCACCGAGGAAAACAGGGAACCCCATGCATTTCCGAAAAGAGGACACCCGTGGGAATACGCAGAGGTATGATTTGCGCACATCGCCCCAGATTTTATTACCCAGACAGCCCCGCAAACTCCGAAATGTGGGGAAAAAAACGATTTTTCCGCACATTTCGCTTGACGCACCCATCAAAACACGTCCCCAACAACACATGGCCTACCGTCACACGTTCCCACAGGTGTCCCGATGAAAACGGTACCTCACATGTGTGGGTGCACCTACCTGGCCGCCAAGGGGAAAGCCGAAAACACAAGTAACCCCAAGTCTGTTTTCAGAGCGAAATCTCAGACATTCTGCCGACCGGCACAATGTACAGATATGTGCCTCGGGTGTCCAAGCCACCGAGGAAAACAGGGAACCCCATGCATTTCCGAAAAGAGGACACCCGTGGGAATCTGCAGAGGTATGATTTGCGCACATCGCCCCAGAATTTATTACCCAGACAGCCCTGCAAAGTCCGAAATGTGGGGAAAAAAATGCTTTTTCCGCACATTTCGGTCGACGCACCCATCGAAACACGACCCAACAACACATGGCCTACCGTCACGCGTTCCCACAGGTGTCCCAATTAAAATGGTACCTCACATGTGTGGGTGCACCTACCTGGCCGCCAAGGGGAAAGCCTAAAACACAAGTAACCCCAAGTCTGTTTTTAGAGCGAAATCTCAGACATTCTGCCGACCGGCACAACGTACAGATATGGGTCTCGGGTGTCCAAGCCACCGAGGAAAAAAGGGAACCCCATGCATTTCCGAAAAGAGGACACCCGTGGGAATCGGCAGAGGTATGATTTGCGCACATCGCCCCAGATTTTATTACCCAGACAGCCCCGCAAAGTCCGAAATGTGGGGAAAAAAACGCTTTTTCCGCACATTTCGCTCGACACACCCATCGAAACACGGCCCCAACAACATATGGCCTACCGTCACATGTTCCCACAGGTGTCCCGATGAAAACGGTACCTCACATGTGTGGGTGCACCTACCTGGCCGCCAAGGGGAAAGCCTAAAACACAAGTAACCCCAAGTCTGTTTTCAGAGGGAAATCTCAGACATTCTGCCGACCGGCACAACATACAGATATGGGCCTCGGGTGTCCAAGCCACCGAGGAGAACAGGGAACCCCATGCATTTCCGGAAAGAGGACACCCGTGGGAATCTGCAGAGGTATGATTTGCACACATCGCCCCAGATTTTATAACCCAGGCAGCCCCGCAAAGTCCGAAATGTTGGGAAAAAAATGCTTTTTCCGCACATTTCGCTCAACGTACCCATCGAAACACGCCCCCAACAACACATGGCCTACCGTCACGCGTTCCCACAGGTGTCCTGATGAAAACAGTACCTCACATGTGTGGGTGCACCTACCTGGCCGCCAAGGGGAAAGCCTAAAACACTAGTAACCCCATGTCTGTTTTCATGGCGAAATCTCAGACATTCTGCCGACCGGCACAATGTACAGACATGGGCCTCGGGTGTCCAAGCCACCGAGGAAAACAGAGAACCCCATGCATTTCCAAAAAGAGGACACCCGTGGGAATCCGCAGAGGTATGATTTGCGCACATCGCCCCAGATTTTATTACCCAGACAGCCCCGCAAACTCCGAAATGTGGGGAAAAAAACGATTTTTCCGCACATTTCGCTTGACGCACCCATCAAAACACGTCCCCAACAACACATGGCCTACCGTCACACGTTCCCACAGGTGTCCCGATGAAAACGGTACCTCACATGTGTGGGTGCACCTACCTGGCCGCCAAGGGGAAAGCCGAAAACACAAGTAACCCCAAGTCTGTTTTCAGAGCGAAATCTCAGACATTCTGCCGACCGGCACAATGTACAGATATGTGCCTCGGGTGTCCAAGCCACCGAGGAAAACAGGGAACCCCATGCATTTCCAAAAAGAGGACACCCGTGGGAATCTGCAGAGGTATGATTTGCGCACATCGCCCCAGAATTTATTACCCAGACAGCCCTGCAAAGTCCGAAATGTGGGGAAAAAAATGCTTTTTCCGCACATTTCGGTCGACGCACCCATCGAAACACGACCCAACAACACATGGCCTACCGTCACGCGTTCCCACAGGTGTCCCAATTAAAATGGTACCTCACATGTGTGGGTGCACCTACCTGGCCGCCAAGGGGAAAGCCTAAAACACAAGTAACCCCAAGTCTGTTTTTAGAGCGAAATCTCAGACATTCTGCCGACCGGCACAACGTACAGATATGGGTCTCGGGTGTCCAAGCCACCGAGGAAAAAAGGGAACCCCATGCATTTCCGAAAAGAGGACACCCGTGGGAATCGGCAGAGGTATGATTTGCGCACATCGCCCCAGATTTTATTACCCAGACAGCCCCGCAAAGTCCGAAATGTGGGGAAAAAAACGCTTTTTCCGCACATTTCGCTCGACACACCCATCGAAACACGGCCCCAACAACATATGGCCTACCGTCACATGTTCCCACAGGTGTCCCGATGAAAACGGTACCTCACATGTGTGGGTGCACCTACCTGGCCGCCAAGGGGAAAGCCTAAAACACAAGTAACCCCAAGTCTGTTTTCAGAGGGAAATCTCAGACATTCTGCCGACCGGCACAACATACAGATATGGGCCTCGGGTGTCCAAGCCACCGAGGAGAACAGGGAACCCCATGCATTTCCGGAAAGAGGACACCCGTGGGAATCTGCAGAGGTATGATTTGCACACATCGCCCCAGATTTTATAACCCAGGCAGCCCCGCAAAGTCCGAAATGTTGGGAAAAAAATGCTTTTTCCGCACATTTCGCTCAACGTACCCATCGAAACACGCCCCCAACAACACATGGCCTACCGTCACGCGTTCCCACAGGTGTCCTGATGAAAACAGTACCTCACATGTGTGGGTGCACCTACCTGGCCGCCAAGGGGAAAGCCTAAAACACTAGTAACCCCATGTCTGTTTTCATGGCGAAATCTCAGACATTCTGCCGACCGGCACAATGTACAGACATGGGCCTCGGGTGTCCAAGCCACCGAGGAAAACAGAGAACCCCATGCATTTCCAAAAAGAGGACACCCGTGGGAATCCGCAGAGGTATGATTTGCGCACATCGCCCCAGAATTTATTACCCAGACAGCCCTGCAAAGTCCGAAATGTGGGGAAAAAAATGCTTTTTCCGTACATTTTGCTCGACGCACCCATCGAAACACGCCCCCAACAACACATGGCCTACTGTCACGCATTCCCACTGGTGTCCCGATGAAAACGATACCTCACATGTGTGGGTGCACCTACCTGGCCACCAAGGGGAAAGCCTAAAACACAAGTAACCCCAAGTCTGTTTTCAGAGCGAAATCTCAGACATTCTGCCGACCGGCACAATGTACAGATATGGGTCTCGGGTGTCCAAGCCACCGAGGAAAAAAGGGAACCCCATGCATTTCCGAAAAGAGGACACCCGTGGGAATCCGCAGAGGTATGATTTGCGCACATCGCCCCAGATTTTATTACCCAGACAGCCCCGCAAAGTCCGAAATGTGGGGGAAAAAGCGCTTTTTCCGCACATTTTGCTCGACGCACCCATTGAAACACGCCCCCAACAACACATGGACTACCGTCACGTGTTCCCACAGGTGTCCCGATGAAAATGATACCTCATATGTGTGGGTGCACCTACCTGGCCGCCAAGGGGAAAGCCTAAAACACAAGTAACCCCAAGTCTGTTTTCAGAGCGAAATCTCAGACATTCTGCCGACCGGCACAACGTACAGATATGGGCCTCGGGTGTCCAAGCCACCAAGGAAAACGGGGAATCCCATGCATTTCCAAAAAGAGGACACCCGTGGGAATCCGCAGAGGTATTTTTTGCGCACATCGCCCCAAAATGTATTATCCAGACAGCCCTGCAAATCCGAAATGTGGGGAAAAAAATGCTTTTTCCGCACATTTCGCTCGACGCACCCATCGAAACACGCCCCCCAACAACACATGGCCTACCTTCACGCGTTCCCACAGGTGTCCCGATGAAAACGGTACCTCACATGTGTGGGTGCACCCACCTGGCCGCCAATGGGAAAGCCTAAAACACAAGTAACCCCAAGTCTGTTTTCATGGCGAAATCTCAGACATTCTGCCGACCGGCACAACGTACAGACATGGGCCTCGGGTGTCCAAGCCACCGAGGAAAACAGGGAACCCCATGCATTTCCGAAAAGAGGACACCCGTGGGAATCCGCAGAGGTATGATTTGCGCACATAGCCCCAGAATTTATTACCCAGACAGCCCCGCAAAGTCCGAAATGTGGGGGAAAAAACGCTTTTTCCGCACATTTTGCTCGACGCACCCATTGAAACACGCCCCCAACAACACATGGCCTACCGTCACGTGTTCCCACAGGTGTCTCGATGAAAACGATACCTCACATGTGTGGGTGCACTTACCTGGCCGCCAAGGGGAAAGCCTAAAACACAAGTAACCCCAAGTCTTTTTTCAGAGCGAAATCTCAGACATTCTGCTGACCAGCACCACGTAAAGATATGGGCCTCGGGTGTCCAAGCCACCGAGGAAAACAGGGAACCCCATGATGCATTTCCAAAAAGAGGACACCCGTGGGAATACGCAGAGGTATGATTTGCGCACATCGCCCCAGATTTTATTACCCAGACAGCCCCGCAAAGTCCGAAATGTGGGGAAAAAAACGCTTTTTCCGCACATTTCGCTTGACGCACCCATCAAAACACGCCCCCAACAACACATGGCCTACCGTCACACGTTCCCACAGGTGTCCCGATGAAAACGGTACCTCACATGTGTGGGTGCACCTACCTGGCCGCCAAGGGGAAAGCCGAAAACACAAGTAACCCCAAGTCTGTTTTCAGAGCGAAATCTCAGACATTCTGCCGACCGGCACAATGTACAGATATGGGTCTCGGGTGTCTAAGCCACCGAGGAAAAAAGGGAACCCCATGCATTTTCAAAAAGAGGACACCCGTGGGAATCCGCAGAGGTATGATTTGCGCACATCGCCCCAGATTTTATTACCCAGACAGCCCCGCAAAGTCCGAAATGTGGGGAAAAAAACGCTTTTTCTGCACATTTCGCTCGACGCACCCATCGAAACACGCCCCCAACAACACATGGCCTACCGTCACGCGTTCCCACAGGTGTCCTGATGAAAACGGTACCTCACATGTGTGGGTGCACCTACCTGGCCGCCAAGGGGAAAGCCTAAAACACAAGTAACCCCAAGTCTTTTTTCATGGCGAAATCTCAGACATTCTGCCGACCGGCACAATGTACAGACATGGGCCTCGGGTGTCCAAGCCACCGAGGAAAACAGAGAACCCCATGCATTTCCATAAAGAGGACACCCGTGGGAATCCGCAGAGGTATGATTTGCGCACATCGCCCCAGAATTTATTACCCAGACAGCCCCGCAAAGTCCGAAATGTGGGGAAAAAAACGCTTTTTCCGCACATTTTGCTCGACGCACCCATCGAAACACGCCCCCAACAACACATGGCCTACTGTCACACGTTCCCACAGGTGTCCCGATGAAAACGATACCTCACATGTGTGGGTGCACCTACCTGGCCACCAAGGGGAAAGCCTAAAACACAAGTAACCCCAAGTCTGTTTTCAGAGCGAAATCTCAGACATTCTGCCGACCGGCACAACTTACAGATATGGTCCTCGGGTGTCCAAGCCACCGAGGAAAACAGGGAACCCCATGCATTTCTGAAAAGAGGACACCCGTGGGAATCCGCAGAGGTATGATTTGCGCACATCGCCCCAGATTTTATTACCCAGACAGCCCCGCAAAGTCCGAAATGTGGGGAAAAAAATGCTTTTTCCGCACATTTCGCTCGACGCACCCATCGAAACACGCCCCCAACAATGCATGGCCTACCGTCACATGTTCCCACAGGTGTCCCGATGAAAACGGTACCTCACATGTGTGGGTGCACCTACCTGGCCGCCAAGGGGAAAGCCTAAAACACAAGTAACCCCAAGTCTGTTTTCATGGCGAAATCTCAGACATTCTGCCGACCGGCACAACGTACAGACATGGGCCTCGGGTGTCCAAGCCACCGAGGAAAACAGGGAACCCCATGCATTTCCGAAAAGAGGACTCCCGTGGAAATCCGCAGAGGTATGATTTGCACACATCGCCCCAGAATTTATTACCCAGACAGCCCTGCAAAGTCCGAAATGTGGGGAAAAAAATGCTTTTTCCGCACATTTCGCTCGACGCACCCATCGAAACACGTCCCCAACAACACATGGCCTACCGTCACGCGTTCCCACAGGTGTCCCAATGAAAATGGTACCTCACATGTGTGGGTGCACCTACCTGGCCGCCAAGGGGAAAGCCTAAAACACAAGTAACCCCAAGTCTGTTTTCAGAGCGAAATCTCAGACATTCTGCCGACCGGCACAACTTACAGATATGGGTCTCGGGTGTCCATGCCACCGAGGAAAAAAGGGAACCCCATGCATTTCCAAAAAGAGGACACCCGTGGGAATCCGCAAAGGTATGATTTGCGCACATCGCCCCAGATTTTATTACCCAGACAGCCCCGCAAAGTCCGAAATGTGGGGAAAAAAAACGCTTTTTCCGCACATTTCGCTCGACACACCCATCAAAACACGGCCCCAACAACACATGGCCTACCGTCACATGTTCCCACAGGTGTCCCGATGAAAACGGTACCTCACATGTGTGGGTGCACCTACCTGGCCACCAAGGGGAAAGCCTAAAACACAAGTAACCCCAAGTCTGTTTTCAGAGGGAAATCTCAGACATTCTGCCGACCGGCACAACATACAGATATGGGCCTCGGGTGTCCAAGCCACCAAGAAGAACAGGGAACCCCATGCATTTCCGGAAAGAGGACACCCGTGGGAATCCGCAGAGGTATGATTTGCACACATCGCCCCAGATTTTATTACCCAGGCAGCCCCGCAAAGTCCGAAATGTCGGGAAAAAAATGCTTTTTCCGCACATTTCGCTCGACGCACCCATCGAAACACGCCCCCAACAACACATTGCCTACCGTCACGCGTTCCCACAGGTGTCCTGATGAAAACAGTACCTCACATGTGTGGGTGCACCTACCTGGCCGCCAAGGGGAAATCCTAAAACACAAGTAACCTCAAGTCTGTTTTCATGGCGAAATCTGAGACATTCTGCCGACCGGCACAATGTACAGACATGGGCCTCGGGTGTCCAAGCCACCGAGGAAAACAGAGAACCCCATGCATTTCCAAAAAGAGGACACCCGTGGGAATCCGCAGAGGTATGATTTGCGCACATCGCCCCAGAATTTATTACCCAGACAGCCCCGCAAAGTCCGAAATGTGGGGAAAAAAATGCTTTTTCCGCACATTTTGCTCGACGCACCCATCGAAACACGCCCCCAACAACACATGGCCTACTGTCACGCATTCCCACAGGTGTCCCGATGAAAACGATACCTCACATGTGTGGGTGCACCTACCTGGCCACCAAGGGGAAAGCCTAAAACACAAGTAACCCCAAGTCTGTTTTCAGAGCGAAATCTCAGACATTCTGCCGACCGGCACAATGTACAGATATGGGTCTCGGGTGTCCAAGCCACCGAGGAAAAAAGGGAACCCCATGCATTTCCGAAAAGAGGACACCCGTGGGAATCCGCAGAGGTATGATTTGCGCACATCGCCCCAGATTTTATTACCCAGACAGCCCCGCAAAGTCCAAAATGTGGGGGAAAAAACGCTTTTTCCGCACATTTTGCTCGACGCACCCATTGAAACACGCCCCCAACAACA
This sequence comes from Ambystoma mexicanum, assembly GCF_040938575.1. Lineage (NCBI taxonomy): Eukaryota > Metazoa > Chordata > Amphibia > Caudata > Ambystomatidae > Ambystoma > Ambystoma mexicanum. Next base: position 676,208,735 of record NC_090930.1, on the reverse strand, counting down.
CATGGCCTACCGTCACGTGTTCCCACAGGTGTCCCGATGAAAACGATACCTCACATGTGTGGGTGCACGTACCTGGCCGCGAAGGGGAAAGCCTAAAACACAAGTAACCCCAAGTCTGTTTTCAGAGCGAAATCTCAGACATTCTGCCGACCGGCACAACGTACAGATATGGGCCTCGGGTGTCCAAGCCACCAAGGAAACGGGGAATCCCATGCATTTCCGAAAAGAGGACTCCCATGGGAATCCGCAGAGGTATGATTTGCGCACATCGCCCAAGAATTTATTACCCAGACAGCCCTGCAAAGTCCGAAATGTGGGGAAAAAAATGCTTTTTCCGCACATTTCGGTCGACGCACCCATCGAAACACGACCCAACAACACATGGCCTACCGTCACGCGTTCCCACAGGTGTCCCAATTAAAATGGTACCTCACATGTGTGGGTGCACCTACCTGGCCGCCAAGGGGAAAGCCTAAAACACAAGTAACCCCAAGTCTGTTTTCATGGCGAAATCTCAGACATTCTGCCGACCGGCACAACGTACAGACATGGGCCTCGGGTGTCCAAGCCACCGAGGAAAACAGGGAACTCCATGCATTTCCGAAAAGAGGACACCCGTGGGAATCCGCAGAGGTATGATTTGCGCACATAGCCCCAGAATTTATTACCCAGACAGCCCCGCAAAGTCCGAAATGTGGGGGAAAAAACGCTTTTTCCGCACATTTTGCTCGACGCACCCATTGAAACACGCCCCCAACAACACATGGCCTACCGTCACGTGTTCCCACAGGTGTCCCGATGAAAACGATACCTCACATGTGTGGGTGCACTTACCTGGCCGCCAAGGGGAAAGCCTAAAACACAAGTAACCTTAAGTCTTTTTTCAGAGCGAAATCTCAGACATTCTGCCGACCAGCACAACGTAAAGATATGGGCCTCGGGTGTCCAAGCCACCGAGGAAAACAGGGAACCCCATGCATTTCCGAAAAGAGGACACCCGTGGGAATACGCAGAGGTATGATTTGCGCACATCGCCCCAGATTTTATTACCCAGACAGCCCCGCAAACTCCGAAATGTTGGGAAAAAAACGCTTTTTCCGCACATTTCGCTTGACGCACCCATCAAAACACGCCCCCAACAACACATGGCCTACCGTCACACGTTCCCACAGGTGTCCCGATGAAAACGGTACCTCACATGTGTGGGTGCACCTACCTGGCCGCCAAGGGGAAAGCCGAAAACACAAGTAACCCCAAGTCTGTTTTTAGAGCGAAATCTCAGACATTCTGCCGACCGGCACAATGTACAGATATGGGCCTCGGGTGTCCAAGCCACCGAGGAAAACAGGGAACCCCATGCATTTCCGAAAAGAGGACTCCCGTGGGAATCCGCAGAGGTATGATTTGCGCACATCGCCCCAGAATTTATTACCCAGACAGCCCTGCAAAGTCCGAAATGTGGGGAAAAAATGCTTTTTCCGCACATTTCGGTCGACGCACCCATCGAAACACGACCCAACAACACATGGCCTACCGTCACGCGTTCCCACAGGTGTCCCAATTAAAATGGTACCTCACATGTTTGGGTGCACCTACCTGGCCGCCAAGGGGAAAGCCTAAAACACAAGTAACCCCAAGTCTGTTTTTAGAGCGAAATCTCAGACATTCTGCCGACCGGCACAACGTACAGATATGGGTCTCGGGTGTCCAAGCCACCGAGGAAAAAAGGGAACCCCATGCATTTCCGAAAAGAGGACACCCTTGGGAATCGGCAGAGGTATGATTTGCGCACATCGCCCCAGATTTTATTACCCAGACAGCCCCGCAAAGTCCGAAATGTGGGGAAAAAAATGCTTTTTCCGCACATTTCGCTCGACACACCCATCGAAACACGGACCCAACAACACATGGCCTACCGTCACATGTTCCCACAGGTGTCCCGATGAAAACGGTACCTCACATGTGTGGGTGCACCTACCTGGCCGCCAAGGGGAAAGCCTAAAACACAAGTAACCCCAAGTCTGTTTTCAGAGGGAAATCTCAGACATTCTGCCGACCGGCACAACATACAGATATGGGCCTCGGTTGTCCAAGCCACCGAGGAGAACAGGGAACCCCATGCATTTCCGGAAAGAGGACACCCGTGGGAATCTGCAGAGGTATGATTTGCACACATCGCCCCAGATTTTATAACCCAGGCAGCCCCGCAAAGTCCGAAATGTCGGGAAAAAAAAATGCTTTTTCCGCACATTTCGCTCAACGTACCCATCGAAACACGCCCCCAACAACACATGGCCTACCGTCACGCGTTCCCACAGGTGTCCTGATGAAAACAGTACCTCACATGTGTGGGTGCACCTACCTGGCCGCCAAGGGGAAAGCCTAAAACACAAGTAACCCCAAGTCTGTTTTCATGGCGAAATCTCAGACATTCTGCCGACCGGCACAATGTACAGACATGGGCCTCGGGTGTCCAAGCCACCGAGGAAAACAGAGAACCCCATGCATTTCCAAAAAGAGGACACCCGTGGGAATCCGCAGAGGTATGATTTGCGCACATCGCCCCAGAATTTATTACCCAGACAGCCCCGCAAAGTCCGAAATGTGGGGAAAAAAATGCTTTTTCCGCACATTTTGCTCGACGCACCCATCGAAACACGCCCCCAACAACACATGGCCTACTGTCACGCATTCCCACAGGTGTCCCGATGAAAACGATACCTCACATGTGTGGGTGCACCTACCTGGCCACCAAGGGGAAAGCCTAAAACACAAGTAACCCCAAGTCTGTTTTCAGAGCGAAATCTCAGACATTCTGCCGACCGGCACAATGTACAGATATGGGTCTCGGGTGTCCAAGCCACCGAGGAAAAAAGGGAACCCCATGCATTTCCGAAAAGAGGACACCCGTGGGAATCCGCAGAGGTATGATTTGCGCACATCGCCCCAGATTTTATTACCCAGACAGCCCCGCAAAGTCCAAAATGTGGGGGAAAAAGCGCTTTTTCCGCACATTTTGCTCGACGCACCCATTGAAACACGCCCCCAACAACACATGGCCTACCGTCACGTGTTCCCACAGGTGTGCCGATGAAAATGATACCTCACATGTGTGGGTGCACCTACCTGGCCGCCAAGGGGAAAGCCTAAAACACAAGTAACCCCAAGTCTGTTTTCAGAGCGAAATCTCAGACATTCTGCCGACCGGCACAACGTACAGATATGGGCCTCGGGTGTCCAAGCCACCAAGGAAAACGGGGAATCCCATGCATTTCCGAAAAGAGGACACCCGTGGGAATCCGCAGAGGTATTTTTTGCGCACATCGCCCCAAAATGTATTATCCGGACAGCCCTGCAAATCCGAAATGTGGGGAAAAAAATGCTTTTTCCGCACATTTCGCTCGACGCACCCATCGAAACACGCCCCCAACAACACATGGCCTACCTTCACGCATTCCCACAGGTGTCCCGATGAAAACGGTACCTCACATGTGTGGGTGCACCCACCTGGCCGCCAATGGGAAAGCCTAAAACACAAGTAACCCCAAGTCTGTTTTCATGGCGAAATCTCAGACATTCTGCCGACCGGCACAATGTACAGACATGGGCCTCGGGTGTCCAAGCCACCGAGGAAAACAGGGAACCCCATGCATTTCCGAAAAGAGGACACCTGTGGGAATCCGCAGAGGTATGATTTGCGCACATAGCCCCAGAATTTATTACCCAGACAGCCCCGCAAAGTCCGAAATGTGGGGGAAAAAACGCTTTTTCCGCACATTTTGCTCGACGCACCCATTGAAACACGCCCCCAACAACACATGGCCTACCGTCACGTGTTCCCACAGGTGTCCCGATGAAAACGATACCTCACATGTGTGGGTGCACTTACCTGGCCGCCAAGGGGAAAGCCTAAAACACAAGTAACCCCAAGTCTTTTTTCAGAGCGAAATCTCAGACATTCTGCCGACCAGCACAACGTAAAGATATGGGCCTCGGGTGTCCAAGCCACCGAGGAAAACAGGGAACCCCATGATGCATTTCCGAAAAGAGGACACCCGTGGGAATACGCAGAGGTATGATTTGCGCACATCGCCCCAGATTTTATTACCCAGACAGCCCCGCAAAGTCTGAAATGTGGGGAAAAAAACGCTTTTTCTGCACATTTCGCTTGACGCCTCCATCAAAACACGCCCCCAACAACACATGGCCTACCGTCACACGTTCCCACAGGTGTCCCGATGAAAACGGTACCTCACATGTGTGGGTGCACCTACCTGGCCGCCAAGGGGAAAGCCGAAAACACAAGTAACCCCAAGTCTGTTTTCAGAGCGAAATCTCAGACATTCTGCCGACCGGCACAATGTACAGATATGGGTCTCGGGTGTCCAAGCCACCGAGGAAAAAAGGGAACCCCATGCATTTTCAAAAAGAGGACACCCGTGGGAATCCGCAGAGGTATGATTTGCGCACATCGCCCCAGATTTTATTACCCAGACAGCCCCGCAAAGTCCGAAATGTGGGGGAAAAAACGCTTTTTCTGCACATTTCGCTCGACGCACCCATCGAAACACGCCCCCAACAACACATGGCCTACCGTCACGCGTTCCCACAGGTGTCCTGATGAAAACGGTACCTCACATGTGTGGGTGCACCTACCTGGCCGCCAAGGGGAAAGCCTAAAACACAAGTAACCCCAAGTCTTTTTTCATGGCGAAATCTCAGACATTCTGCCGACCGGCACAATGTACAGACATGGGCCTCGGGTGTGCAAGCCACCGAGGAAAACAGAGAACCCCATGCATTTTCATAAAGAGGACACCCGTGGGAATCCGCAGAGGTATGATTTGCGCACATCGCCCCAGAATTTATTACCCAGACAGCCCCGCAAAGTCCGAAATGTGGGGAAAAAAACGCTTTTTCCGCACATTTTGCTCGACGCACCCATCGAAACACGCCCCCAACAACACATGGCCTACTGTCACGCGTTCCCACAGGTGTCCCGATGAAAACAATACCTCACATGTGTGGGTGCACCTACCTGGCCACCAAGGGGAAAGCCTAAAACACAAGTAACCCCAAGTCTGTTTTCAGAGCGAAATCTCAGACATTCTGCCGACCGGCACAACTTACAGATATGGTCCTCGGGTGTCCAAGCCACCGAGGAAAACAGGGAACCCCATGCATTTCTGAAAAGAGGACACCCGTGGGAATCCGCAGAGGTATGATTTGCGCACATCGCCCCAGATTTTATTACCCAGACAGCCCCGCAAAGTCCGAAATGTGGGGAAAAAAATGCTTTTTCCGCACATTTCGCTCGACGCACCCATCGAAACACGCCCCCAACAACGCATGGCCTACCGTCACATGTTCCCACAGGTGTCCCGATGAAAACGGTACCTCACATGTGTGGGTGCACCTACCTGGCCGCCAAGGGGAAAGCCTAAAACACAAGTAACCCCAAGTCTGTTTTCATGGCGAAATCTCAGACATTCTGCCGACCGGCACAACGTACAGACATGGGCCTCGGGTGTCCAAGCCACCGAGGAAAACAGGGAACCCCATGCATTTCCGAAAAGAGGACTCCCGTGGAAATCCGCAGAGGTATGATTTGCACACATCGCCCCAGAATTTATTACCCAGACAGCCCTGCAAAGTCCGAAATGTGGGGAAAAAAATGCTTTTTCCGCACATTTCGCTCGACGCACCCATCGAAACACGTCCCCAACAACACATGGCCTACCGTCACGCGTTCCCACAGGTGTCCCAATGAAAATGGTACCTCACATGTGTGGGTGCACCTACCTGGCCGCCAAGGGGAAAGCCTAAAACACAAGTAACCCCAAGTCTGTTTTCAGAGCGAAATCTCAGACATTCTGCCGACCGGCACAACTTACAGATATGGGTCTCGGGTGTCCAAGCCACCGAGGAAAAAAGGGAACCCCATGCATTTCCGAAAAGAGGACACCCGTGGGAATCCGCAGAGGTATGATTTGCGCACATCGCCCCAGATTTTATTACCCAGACAGCCCCGCAAAGTCCGAAATGTGGGGAAAAAAAACGCTTTTTCCGCACATTTCGCTCGACACACCCATCGAAACACGGCCCCAACAACACATGGCCTACCGTCACATGTTCCCACAGGTGTCCCGATGAAAACGGTACCTCACATGTGTGGGTGCACCTACCTGGCCGCCAAGGGGAAAGCCTAAAACACAAGTAACCCCAAGTCTGTTTTCAGAGGGAAATCTCAGACATTCTGCCGACCGGCACAACATACAGATATGGGCCTCGGGTGTCCAAGCCACCAAGAAGAACAGGTAACCCCATGCATTTCCGGAAAGAGGACACCCGTGTGAATCCGCAGAGGTATGATTTGCACACATCGCCCCAGATTTTATTACCCAGGCAGCCCCGCAAAGTCCGAAATGTCGGGAAAAAAATGCTTTTTCCGCACATTTCGCTCGACGCACCCATCGAAACACGCCCCCAACAACACATTGCCTACCGTCACGCGTTCCCACAGGTGTCCTGATGAAAACAGTACCTCACATGTGTGGGTGCACCTACCTGGCCGCCAAGGGGAAATCCTAAAACACAAGTAACCTCAAGTCTGTTTTCATGGCGAAATCTCAGACATTCTGCCGACCGGCACAATGTACAGACATGGGCCTCGGGTGTCCAAGCCACCGAGGAAAACAGAGAACCCCATGCATTTCCAAAAAGAGGACACCCGTGGGAATCCGCAGAGGTATGATTTGCGCACATCGCCCCAGAATTTATTACCCAGACAGCCCCGCAAAGTCCGAAATGTGGGGAAAAAAATGCTTTTTCCGCACATTTTGCTCGACGCACCCATCGAAACACGCCCCCAACAACACATGGCCTACTGTCACGCATTCCCACAGGTGTCCCGATGAAAACGATACCTCACATGTGTGGGTGCACCTACCTGGCCACCAAGGGGAAAGCCTAAAACACAAGTAACCCCAAGTCTGTTTTCAGAGCGAAATCTCAGACATTCTGCCGACCGGCACAATGTACAGATATGGGTCTCGGGTGTCCAAGCCACCGAGGAACCCCATGCATTTCCGAAAAGAGGACACCCGTGGGAATCCGCAGAGGTATGATTTGCGCACATCGCCCCAGATTTTATTACCCAGACAGCCCCGCAAAGTCCGAAATGTGGGGAAAAAAACGCTTTTTCTGCACATTTCGCTCGACGCACCCATCGAAACACGCCCCCAACAACACATGGCCTACCGTCATGCGTTCCCACAGGTGTCCTGATGAAAATGGTACCTCACATGTGTGGGTGCACCTACCTGGCCGCCAACGGGAAAGCCTAAAACACAAGTACCCCCAAGTCTGTTTTCATGGCGAAATCTCAGACATTCTGCCGACCGGGACAATGTACAGACATGGGCCTCGGGTGTCCAAGCCACCGAGGAAAACAGAGAACCCCATGCATTTCCATAAAGAGGACACCCGTGGGAATCCGCAGAGGTATGATTTGCGCACATCGCCCCAGAATTTATTACCCAGACAGCCCCGCAAAGTCCGAAATGTGGGGAAAAAAACGCTTTTTCCGCACATTTTGCTCGACGCACCCATCGAAACACGCCCCCAACAACACATGGCCTACTGTCACGCGTTCCCACAGGTGTCCCGATGAAAATGATACCTCACATTTGTGGGTGCACCTACCTGGCCACCAAGGGGAAAGCCTAAAACACAAGTAACCCCAAGTCTGTTTTCAGAGCGAAATCTCAGACATTCTGCCGACCGGCACAACTTACAGATATGGTCCTCGGGTGTCCAAGCCACCGAGGAAAACAGGGAACCCCATGCATTTCTGAAAAGAGGACACCCGTGGGAATCCGCAGAGGTATGATTTGCGCACATCGCTCCAGATTTTATTACCCAGACAGCCCCGCAAAGTCCGAAATGTGGGGAAAAAAATGCTTTTTCCGCACATTTCGCTCGACGCACCCATCGAAACACGCCCCCAACAACACATGGCCTACCTTCACATGTTCCCACAGGTGTCCCAATGAAAACGGTACCTCACATGTGTGGGTGCACCTACCTGGCCGCCAAGGGGAAAGCCTAAAACACAAGTAACCCCAAGTCTGTTTTCATGTCGAAATCTCAGACATTCTGCCGACCGGCACAACGTACAGACATGGGCCTCGGGTGTCCAAGCCACCGAGGAAAACAGGGAACCCCATGCATTTCCGAAAAGAGGACTCCCGTGGGAATCCGCAGAGGTATGATTTGCACACATCGCCCCAGAATTTATTACCCAGACAGCCCTGCAAAGTCCGAAATGTGGGGAAAAAAATGCTTTTTCCGCACATTTCGCTCGACGCACCCATCGAAACACGTCCCCAACAACACATGGCCTACCGTCACGCGTTCCCACAGGTGTCCCGATGAAAACGGTACCTCACATGTGTGGGTGCACCTACCTGGCCGCCAAGGGGAAAGCCTAAAACACAAGTAACCCCAAGTCTGTTTTCAGAGCGAAATCTCAGACATTTTGCCGACCGGCACAATGTACAGATATGGGTCTCGGGTGTCCAAGCCACCGAGGAACCCCATGCATTTCTGAAAAGAGGACACCCGTGGGAATCCGCAGAGGTATGATTTGCGCACATCGCCCCAGATTTTATTACCCAGACAGCCCCGCAAAGTCCGAAATGTGGTGAAAAAAACGCTTTTTCTGCACATTTTGCTCGACGCACCCATCGAAACACGTCCCCAACAACACATGGCCTACCGTCACGCGTTCCCACAGGTGTCCTGATGAAAATGGTACCTCACATGTGTGGGTGCACCTACCTGGCCGCCAAGGGGAAAGCCTAAAACACAAGTAACCCCAAGTCTGTTTTCATGGCGAAATCTCAGACATTCTGCCGACCGGCACAATGTACAGACATGGGCCTCGGGTGTCAAAGCCACCGAGGAAAACAGAGAACCCCATGCATTTCCATAAAGAGGACACCCGTGGGAATCCGCAGAGGTATGATTTGCGCACATCGCCCCAGAATTTATTACCCAGACAGCCCCGCAAAGTCCGAAATGTGGGGAAAAAAACGCTTTTTCCGCACATTTTGCTCGACGCACCCATCGAAACACGCCCCAACAACACATGGCCTACTGTCACGTGTTCCCACAGTTGTCCCGATGAAAATGATACCTCACATGTGTGGGTGCACCTACCTGGCCACCAAGGGGAAAGCCTAAAACACAAGTAACCCCAAGTCTGTTTTCAGAGCGAAATCTCAGACATTCTGCCGACCGGCACAACTTACAGATATGGTCCTCGGGTGTCCAAGCCACCGAGGAAAACAGGGAACCCCATGCATTTCTGAAAAGAGGACACCCGTGGGAATCCACAGAGGTATGATTTGCGCACATCGCCCCAGATTTTATTACCCAGACAGCCCCGCAAAGTCCGAAATGTGGGGAAAAAAACGCTTTTTCCGCACATTTCGCTCGACGCACCCATCGAAACACGCCCCCAACAACACATGGTCTACCGTCACATGTTCCCACAGGTGTCCCGATGAAAACAGTACCTCACATGTGTGGGTGCACCTACCTGGCCGCCAAGGGGAAAGCCTAAAATACAAGTAACCCCAAGTCTGTTTTCATGGCGAAATCTCAGACATTCTGCCGACCGGCACAATGTACAGACATGGGCCTCGGGTGTCCAAGCCACCGAGGAAAACAGAGAACCCCATGCATTTCCATAAAGAGGACACCCGTGGGAATCCGCAGAGGTATGATTTGCGCACATCGCCCCAGAATTTATTACCCAGACAGCCCCGCAAAGTCCGAAATGTGGGGAAAAAAACACTTTTTCCGCACATTTTGCTCGACGCACCCATCGAAACACGCCCCCAACAACACATGGCCTACTGTCATGCGTTCCCACAGGTGTCCCGATGAAAATGATACCTCACATGTGTGGGTGCACCTACCTGGCCACCAAGGGGAAAGCCTAAAACACAAGTAACCCCAAGTCTGTTTTCAGAGCGAAATCTCAGACATTCTGCCGACCGGCACAACTTACAGATATGGTCCTCGGGTGTCCAAGCCACTGAGGAAAACAGGGAACCCCATGCATTTCTGAAAAGAGGACACCCGTGGGAATCCGCAGAGGTATGGTTTGCGCACATCGCCCCAGATTTTATTACCCAGACAGTCCCGCAAAGTCTGAAATGTGGGGAAAAAAACGCTTTTTCCGCACATTTCGCTCGACGCACCCATCGAAACACGCCCCCAACAACACATGGCCTACCGTCACATGTTCCCACAGGTGTCCCGATGAAAACGGTACCTCACATGTGTGGGTGCACCTACCTGGCCGCCAAGGGGAAAGCCTAAAACACAAGTAACCCCAAGTCTGTTTTCATGGCGAAATCTCAGACATTCTGCCGACCGGCACAACGTACAGAGATGGGCCTCGGGTGTCCAAGCCACCGAGGAAAACAGGGAACCCCATGCATTTCCGAAAAGAGGACTCCCGTGGGAATCCGCAGAGGTATGATTTGCACACATCGCCCCAGAATTTATTACCCAGACAGCCCTGCAAAGTCCGAAATGTGGGGAAAAAAATGCTTTTTCCGCACATTTCGCTCGACGCACCCATCGAAACACGTCCCCAACAACACATGGCCTACCGTCACGCGTTCCTACAGGTGTCCCGATGAAAACGGTACCTCACATGTGTGGGTGCACCTACCTGGCCGCCAAGGGGAAAGCCTAAAACACAAGTAACCCCAAGTCTGTTTTCAGAGCGAAATCTCAGACATTCTGCCGACCGGCACAACGTACAGATCTGGGCCTCGGGTGTCCAAGGCACTGAAGAAAACAGGGAACCCCATGCATTTCCGAAAAGAGGACACCCGTGGGAATACGCAGAGGTATGATTTGCGCACATCGCCCCAGAATTTTTTACCCAGACAGCCCTGCAAAGTCCGAAATGTGGGGAAAAAAATGCTTTTTCCGCACATTTCGCTCGACGCACCCATCGAAACACGTCCCCAACAACACATGGCCTACCGTCACGCGTTCCCACAGGTGTCCCAATGAAAATGGTACCTCACATGTGTGGGTGCACCTACCTGGCCGCCAAGGGGAAAGCCTAAAACACAAGTAACCCCAAGTCTGTTTTCAGAGCGAAATCTCAGACATTCTGCCGACCGGCACAACGTACAGATATGGGTCTCGGGTGTCCAAGTCACCGAGGAAAAAAGGGAACCCCATGCATTTCCGAAAAGAGGACACCCGTGGGAATCCGCAGAGGTATGATTTGCGCACATCGCCCCAGATTTTATTACTCAGACAGCCCTGCAAAGTCCGAAATGTGGGGAAAAAAATGCTTTTTCCGCACATTTCGCTCGACACACCCATCGAAACACGGCCCCAACAACACATGGCCTACTGTCACATGTTCCCACAGGTGTCCCGATGAAAATGATACCTCACATGTGTGGGTGCACCTACCTGGCCACCAAGGGGAAAGCCTAAAACACAAGTAACCCCAAGTCTGTTTTCAGAGCGAAATCTCAGACATTCTGCCGACCGGCACAACTTACAGATATGGTCCTCGGGTGTCCAAGCCACCGAGGAAAACAGGGAACCCCATGCATTTCTGAAAAGAGGACACCCGTGGGAATCCGCAGAGGTATGATTTGCGCACATCGCCCCAGATTTTATTACCCAGACAGCCCCGCAAAGTCCGAAATGTGGGGAAAAAAACGCTTTTTCCGCACATTTCGCTCGACGCACCCATCGAAACACGCCCCCAACAACACATGGTCTACCGTCACATGTTCCCACAGGTGTCCCGATGAAAACAGTACCTCACATGTGTGGGTGCACCTACCTGGCCGCCAAGGGGAAAGCCTAAAATACAAGTAACCCCAAGTCTGTTTTCATGGCGAAATCTCAGACATTCTGCCGACCGGCACAATGTACAGACATGGGCCTCGGGTGTCCAAGCCACCGAGGAAAACAGAGAACCCCATGCATTTCCATAAAGAGGACACCCGTGGGAATCCGCAGAGGTATGATTTGCGCACATCGCCCCAGAATTTATTACCCAGACAGCCCCGCAAAGTCCGAAATGTGGGGAAAAAAACACTTTTTCCGCACATTTTGCTCGACGCACCCATCGAAACACGCCCCCAACAACACATGGCCTACTGTCATGCGTTCCCACAGGTGTCCCGATGAAAATGATACCTCACATGTGTGGGTGCACCTACCTGGCCACCAAGGGGAAAGCCTAAAACACAAGTAACCCCAAGTCTGTTTTCAGAGCGAAATCTCAGACATTCTGCCGACCGGCACAACTTACAGATATGGTCCTCGGGTGTCCAAGCCACTGAGGAAAACAGGGAACCCCATGCATTTCTGAAAAGAGGACACCCGTGGGAATCCGCAGAGGTATGGTTTGCGCACATCGCCCCAGATTTTATTACCCAGACAGTCCCGCAAAGTCTGAAATGTGGGGAAAAAAACGCTTTTTCCGCACATTTCGCTCGACGCACCCATCGAAACACGCCCCCAACAACACATGGCCTACCGTCACATGTTCCCACAGGTGTCCCGATGAAAACGGTACCTCACATGTGTGGGTGCACCTACCTGGCCGCCAAGGGGAAAGCCTAAAACACAAGTAACCCCAAGTCTGTTTTCATGGCAAAATCTCAGACATTCTGCCGACCGGCACAACGTACAGAGATGGGCCTCGGGTGTCCAAGCCACCGAGGAAAACAGGGAACCCCATGCATTTCCAAAAAGAGGACTCCCGTGGGAATCCGCAGAGGTATGATTTGCACACATCGCCCCAGAATTTATTACCCAGACAGCCCTGCAAAGTCCGAAATGTGGGGAAAAAAATGCTTTTTCCGCACATTTCGCTCGACGCACCCATCGAAACACGTCCCCAACAACACATGGCCTACCGTCACGCGTTCCTACAGGTGTCCCGATGAAAACGGTACCTCACATGTGTGGGTGCACCTACCTGGCCGCCAAGGGGAAAGCCTAAAACACAAGTAACCCCAAGTCTGTTTTCAGAGCGAAATCTCAGACATTCTGCCGACCGGCACAACGTACAGATCTGGGCCTCGGGTGTCCAAGGCACTGAAGAAAACAGGGAACCCCATGCATTTCCGAAAAGAGGACACCCGTGGGAATACGCAGAGGTATGATTTGCGCACATCGCCCCAGAATTTTTTACCCAGACAGCCCTGCAAAGTCCGAAATGTGGGGAAAAAAATGCTTTTTCCGCACATTTCGCTCGACGCACCCATCGAAACACGTCCCCAACAACACATGGCCTACCGTCACGCGTTCCCACAGGTGTCCCAATGAAAATGGTACCTCACATGTGTGGGTGCACCTACCTGGCCGCCAAGGGGAAAGCCTAAAACACAAGTAACCCCAAGTCTGTTTTCAGAGCGAAATCTCAGACATTCTGCCGACCGGCACAACGTACAGATATGGGTCTCGGGTGTCCAAGCCACCGAGGAAAAAAGGGAACCCCATGCATTTCCGAAAAGAGGACACCCGTGGGAATCCGCAGAGGTATGATTTGCGCACATCGCCCCAGATTTTATTACTCAGACAGCCCTGCAAAGTCCGAAATGTGGGGAAAAAAATGCTTTTTCCGCACATTTCGCTCGACACACCCATCGAAACACGGCCCCAACAACACATGGCCTACTGTCACATGTTCCCACAGGTGTCCCGATGAAAATGATACCTCACATGTGTGGGTGCACCTACCTGGCCACCAAGGGGAAAGCCTAAAACACAAGTAACCCCAAGTCTGTTTTCAGAGCGAAATCTCAGACATTCTGCCGACCGGCACAACTTACAGATATGGTCCTCGGGTGTCCAAGCCACTGAGGAAAACAGGGAACCCCATGCATTTCTGAAAAGAGGACACCCGTGGGAATCCGCAGAGGTATGATTTGCGCACATCGCCCCAGATTTTATTACCCAGACAGTCCCGCAAAGTCTGAAATGTGGGGAAAAAACGCTTTTTCCGCACATTTCGCTCGACGCACCCATCGAAACACGCCCCCAACAACACATGGCCTACCGTCACATGTTCCCACAGGTGTCCCGATGAAAACGGTACCTCAAATGTGTGGGTGCACCTACCTGGCCGCCAAGGGGAAAGCCTAAAAAACAAGTAACCCCAAGTCTGTTTTCATGGCGAAATCTCAGACATTCTGCCGACCGGCACAACGTACAGACATCGGCCTCGGGTGTCCAAGCCACCGAGGAAAACAGGGAACCCCATGCATTTCCGAAAAGAGGACTCCCGTGGGAATCCGCAGAGGTATGATTTGCACACATCGCCCCAGAATTTATTACCCAGACAGCCCTGCAAAGTCCGAAATGTGGGGAAAAAAATGCTTTTTCCGCACATTTCGCTCGACGCACCCATCGAAACACGTCCCCAACAACACATGGCCTACCATCACGCGTTCCTACAGGTGTCCCGATGAAAACGGTACCTCACATGTGTGGGTGCACCTACCTGGCAGCCAAGGGGAAAGCCTAAAACACAAGTAACCCCAAGTCTGTTTTCAGAGCGAAATCTCAGACATTCTGCCGACCGGCACAACGTACAGATCTGGGCCTCGGGTGTCCAAGGCACTGAAGAAAACAGGGAACCCCATGCATTTCCGAAAAGAGGACACCCGTGGGAATACGCAGAGGTATGATTTGCGCACATCGCCCCAGAATTTTTTACCCAGACAGCCCTGCAAAGTCCGAAATGTGGGGAAAAAAATGTTTTTTCCGCACATTTCGCTCGACGCACCCATCGAAACACGTCCCCAACAACACATGGCCTACCGTCACGCGTTCCCACAGGTGTCCCAATGAAAATGGTACCTCACATGTGTGGGTGCACCTACCTGGCCGCCAAGGGGGAAGCCTAAAACACAAGTAACCCCAAATCTGTTTTCAGAGCGAAATCTCAGACATTCTGCCGACCGGCACAACGTACAGATATGGGTCTCGGGTGTCCAAGCCACCGAGGAAAAAAGGGAACCCCATGCATTTCCGAAAAGAGGACACCCGTGGGAATCCGCAGAGGTATGATTTGCGCACATCGCCCCAGATTTTATTACTCAGACAGCCCCGCAAAGTCCGAAATGTGGGGAAAAAAATGCTTTTTCCGCACATTTCGCTCGACACACCCATCGAAACACGGCCCCAACAACACATGGCCTACTGTCACATGTTCCCACAGGTGTCCCGATGAAAACGGTACCTCACATGTGTGGGTGCACCTAGCTGGCCGCCAAGGGGAAAGCCTAAAACACAAGTAACCCCAAGTCTGTTTTCAGAGGGAAATCTCAGACATTCTGCCGACCGGCACAACATACAGATATGGGCCTCGGGTGTCCAAGCCACCGAGGAGAACAGGGAACCCCATGCATTTCCGGAAAGAGGACACCCGTGGGAATCCGCAGAGGTATGATTTGCACACATCGCCCCAGATTTTATTACCCAGGCAGCCCCGCAAAGTCCGAAATGTCGGGAAAAAAATGCTTTTTCCGCACATTTTGCTCGACGCACCCATCGAAACACGCCCCCAACAACACATGGCCTACCGTCACGCATTCCCACAGGTGTCCCGATGAAAACGGTACCTCACATGTGTGGGTGCACCTACCTGGCCGCCAAGGGGAAAGCCTAAAACACAAGTAACCCCAAGTCTGTTTTCAGAGCGAAATCTCAGACATTCTGCCGACCGGCACAACGTACAGATATGGGCCTCGGGTGTTCAAGCCACCGAGGAAAACAGGGAACCCCATGCATTTCCAAAAAGAGGACACCCGTGGGAATATGCAGAGGTATGATTTGCGCACATCGCCCCAGAATTTATTACCCAGACAGCCCTGCAAAATCCGAAATGTGGGGAAAAAAAGGCTTTTTCCGCACATTTCGCTCGACGCACCCATCGAAACACGTCCCCAACAACACATGGCCTACCATCATGCGTTCCCACAGGTGTCCCGATGAAAACGGTACCTCACATGTGTGGGTGCACCTACCTGGCCGCCAAGGGGAAAGCCTAAACCACAAGTAACCCCAAGTCTGTTTTCAGAGGGAAATCTCAGACATTCTGCCGACCGGCACAACATACAGATATGGGCCTCGGGTGTCCAAGCCACCGAGGAGAACAGGGAACCCCATGCATTTCCGGAAAGAGGACACCCGTGGGAATCCGCAGAGGTATGATTTGCACACATCGCCCGAGATTTTATTACCCAGGCAGCCCCGCAAAGTCCGAAATGTCGGGAAAAAAATGCTTTTTCCGCACATTTCGCTCGACGCACCCATCGAAACACGCCCCCAACAACACATGGCCTACCGTCACGCATTCCCACAGGTGTCCCGATGAAAATGGTACCTCACATGTTTGGGTGCACCTACCTGGCCGCCAAGGGGAAAGCCTAAAACACAAGTAACCCCAAGTCTGTTTTCAGAGCGAAATATCAGACATTCTGCCGACCGGCACAACGTACAGATATGGGCCTCGGGTGTTCAAGCCACCGAGGAAAACAGGGAACCTCATGCATTTCCGAAAAGAGGACACCCGTGGGAATATGCAGAGGTATGATTTGCGCACATCGCCCCAGAATTTATTACCCAGGCAGCCCTGCAAATTCCGAAATGTCGGGAAAAAAACGCTTTTTACGCACATTTTGCTCAACGCACCCATTGAAACACGCCCCCAACAACACATGGCCTACTGTCACGCGTTCCCACAGGTGTCCCGATGAAAACGGTACCTCACATGTGTGGGTGCACCTACCTGGCCGCCAGGGGGAAAGCATAAAACACAAGTAACCCCAAGTCTGTTTTCAGAGCGAAATCTCAGACATTCTGCTGACCGGCACAACGTACAGATCTGGGCCTCGGGTGTCCAAGGCACTGAGGAAAACAGGGAACCCCATGCATTTCCGAAAAGAGGACACCCGTGGGAATACGCAGAGGTATGATTTGCGCACATCGCCCCAGAATTTATTACCCAGGCAGCCCTGCAAAGTCCGAAATGTCGGGAAAAAAATGCTTTTTACGCACATTTAGCTTGACGCACCCATCGAAACACGCCCCCAACAACACATGGCCTACCGTCACGCGTTCCCACAGGTGTACCGATGAAAACGGTACCTCACATGTGTGGGTGCACCTACCTGGCCGCCAAGGGGAAAGCCTAAAACACAAGTAACCCCAAGTCTGTTTTCAGAGCGAAATCTCAGACATTCTGTCGACTGGCACAACGTACAGATCTGGGCATCGGGTGTCCAAGCCACCGAGGAAAACAGGGAACCCCATGCATTTCCGAAAAGAGGACACCCGTGGGAATCCACAGATGTATGATTTGCGCACATCGCCCCAGAATTTATTACCCAGACAGCCCTGCAAAGTCCGAAATGTGGGGAAAAAACGCTTTTTCCGCACATTTCGCTCGACGCACCCATCGAAACACGCCCCCAACAACACATGGCCTACCGTCACACGTTCCCACAGGTGTCCCGATGAAAATGGTACCTCACATGTGTGGGTGCACCTACCTGGCCGCCAAGGGGAAAGCCTAAAACACAAGTAACCCCAAGTCTGTTTTCAGAGGGAAATCTCAGACATTCTGCCGACCGGCACAACGTACAGATATGGGCCTCGGCTGTCCAAGCTACCGAGGAAAACAGGGAACCCCATGCATTTCCGAAAGGAGGACACCCGTGGGAATACGAAGAGGTATGATTTGCGCACATCGCCCCAGAATTTATTACCCAGACAGCCCTGCAAAGTCCGAAATGTGGGGAAAAAAATGCTTTTTCCGCACATTTCGCTCGACGCACCCATCGAAACACGTCCCCAACAACACATTGTCAACCGTCACGCGTTCCCACAGGTGTCCCAATGAAAATGGTACCTCACATGTGTGTGTGCACCTACCTGGCCGCCAAGGGGAAAGCCTAAAACACAAGTAACCCCAAGTCTGTTTTCAGAGGGAAATCTCAGACATTCTGCCGACCGGCACAACGTACAGATATGGGCCTCGGCTGTCCAAGCCACCGAGGAAAACAGGGAACCCCATGCATTTCCGAAAGGAGGACACCCGTGGGAATATGAAGAGGTATGATTTGCGCACATCGCCCCAGAATTTATTACCCAGACAGCCCTGCAAAGTCCGAAATATGGGGAAAAAAATGCTTTTTCCGCACATTTCGCTCGACGCACCCATCGAAACACGTCCCCAACAACACATGGCCTACCGTCACGCGTTCCCACAGGTGTCCCAATGAAAATGGTACCTCACATGTGGGTGCACCTACCTGGCCGCCAAGGGGAAAGCCTAAAACACAAGTAACCCCAAGTCTGTTTTCAGAGCGAAATCTTAGACATTCTGCCGACCGGCACAACGTACAGATCTGGGCCTCGGGTGTCCAAGCCACCAAGGAAAACGGGGAATCCCATGCATTTCCGAAAAGAGGACACCGGTGGGAATCCGCAGAGGTATTTTTTGCGCACATCACCCCAAAATGTATTATCCAGACAGCCCTGCAAATCCGAAATGTGGGGAAAAAAATGCTTTTTCCGCACATTTCGCTCGACGCACCCATCGAAACACGCCCCCAACAACACATGGCCTACCGTCACGTGTTCCCACAGGTGTCCCGATGAAAACTATACCTCACATGTGTGGGTGCACTTACCTGGCCGCCAAGGGGAAAGCCTAAAACACAAGTAACCCCAAGTCTTTTTTCAGAGGGAAATCTCAGACATTCTGCCGACCAGCACAACGTAAAGATATGGGCCTCGGGTGTCCAAGCCACCGAGGAAAACAGGGAACCCCATGCATTTCCGAAAAGAGGACACCCGTGGGAATACGCAGAGGTATGATTTGCGCACATCGCCCCAGATTTTATTACCCAGACAGCCCCGCAAAGTCCGAAATGTGGGGAAAAAAATGCTTTTTCCGCACATTTTGCTTGACGCACCCATCAAAACACGCCCCCAACAACACATGGCCTACCGTCACACGTTCCCACAGGTGTCCCGATGAAAACGGTACCTCACATGTGTGGGTGCACCTACCTGGCCGCCAAGGGGAAAGCCGAAAACACAAGTAACCCCAAGTCTGTTTTCAGAGCGAAATCTCAGACATTCTGCCGACCGGCACAATGTACGGATATGGGTCTCGGGTGTCCAAGCCACCGAGGAAAAAAGGGAACCCCATGCATTTCTGAAAAGAGGACACCCGTGGGAATCCGCAGAGGTATGATTTGCGCACATCGCCCCAGATTTTATTACCCAGACAGCCCCGCAAAGTCCGAAATGTGGGGAAAAAAACACTTTTTCTGCACATTTCGCTCGACGCACCCATCGAAACACGCCCCCAACAACACATGGCCTACCGTCACACGTTCCCACAGGTGTCCTGATGAAAACGGTACCTCACATGTGTGGGTGCACCTACCTGGCCGCCAAGGGGAAAGCCTAAAACACAAGTAACCCCAAGTCTGTTTTCATGGCGAAATCTCAGACATTCTGCCGACCGGCACAATGTACAGACATGGGCCTCGGGTGTCCAAGCCACCGAGGAAAACAAAGAACCCCATGCATTTCCATAAAGAGGACACCCGTGGGAATCCGCAGAGGTATGATTTGCGCACATCGCCCCAGAATTTATTACCCAGACAGCCCCGCAAAGTCCGAAATGTGGGGAAAAAACCGCTTTTTCCGCACATTTTGCTTGACGCACCCATCGAAACACGCCCCCAACAACACATGGCCTACTGTCTCGGGTTCCCACAGGTGTCCCGATGAAAACGATACCTCACATGTGTGGATGCACCTACCTGGCCACCAAGGGGAAAGCCTAAAACACAAGTAACCCCAAGTCTGTTTTCAGAGCGAAATCTCAGACATTCTGCCGACCGGCACAACTTACAGATATGGTCCTCGGGTGTCCAAGCCACCGAGGAAAACAGGGAACCCCATGCATTTCTGAAAAGAGGACACCCATGGGAATCCGCAGAGGTATGTTTTGCGCACATCGCCCCAGATTTTATTACCCAGACAGCCCCGCAAAGTCCGAAATGTGGGGAAAAAAACGCTTTTTCCGCACATTTCGCTCGAGGCACCCATCGAAACACGCCCCCAACAACACATGGCCTACCGTCACATGTTCCCACAGGTGTCCCGATGAAAACGGTACCTCACATGTGTGGGTGCACCTACCTGGCCGCCAAGGGGAATGCCTAAAACACAAGTAATCCCAAGTCTGTTTTCATGGCGAAATCTCAGACATTCTGCCGATCGGCACAACGTACAGACATGGGCCTCGGGTGTCCAAGCCACCGAGGAAAACAGGGAACCCCATGCATTTCCGAAAAGAGGACTCCCGTGGGAATCCGCAGAGGTATGATTTGCACACATCGCCCCAGAATTTATTACCCAGACAGCCCTGCAAAGTCCGAAATGTGGGGAAAAAAATGCTTTTTCCGCACATTTCGCTCGACGCACCCATCGAAACACGTCCCTAACAACACATGGCCTACCGTCACGCGTTCCCACAGGTGTCCCGATGAAAACGGTACCTCACATGTGTGGGTGCACCAACCTGGCCCCCAAGGGGAAAGCCTAAAACACAAGTAACCCCAAGTCTGTTTTCAGAGCGAAATCTCAGACATTCTGCCGACCGGCACAACGTACAGATCTGGGCCTCGGGTGTCCAAGGCACTGAGGAAAACAGGGAACCCCATGCATTTCCGAAAAGAGGACACCCGTGGGAATATGCAGAGGTATGATTTGCGCACATCGCCCCAGAATTTATTACCCAGACAGCCCTGCAAAGTCCGAAATGTGGGGAAAAAAATGCTTTTTCCGCACATTTCGCTCGACGCACCCATCGAAACACGTCCCCAACAACACATGGCCTACCGTCACACGTTCCCACAGGTGTCCCAATGAAAATGGTACCTCACATGTGTGGGTGCACCTACCTGGCCGCCAAGGGGAAAGCCTAAAACACAAGTAACCCCAAGTCTGTTTTCAGAGCGAAATCTCAGACATTCTGCCGACCGGCACAACGTACAGATATGGGCCTCGGGTGTTCAAGCCACTGAGGAAAAAAGGGAACCCCATGCATTTCCGAAAAGAGGACACCCGTGGGAATCCGCAGAGGTATGATTTGCGCACATCGCCCCAGAATTTATTACCCAGGCAGCCCTGCAAATTCCGAAATGTGGGGAAAAAAACGCTTTTTCCGCACATTTTGCTCGACGCACCCATCGAAACACGTCCCCAACAACACATTATCAACCGTCACGCGTTCCCACAGGTGTCCCAATGAAAATGGTACCTCACATGTGTGTGTGCACCTACCTGGCCGCCAAGGGGAAAGCCTAAAACACAAGTAACCCCAAGTCTGTTTTCAGAGGGAAATCTCAGACATTCTGCCGACCGGCACAACGTACAGATATGGGCCTCGGCTGTCCAAGCCACCGAGGAAAACAGGGAACCCCATGCATTTCCGAAAGGAGGACACCCGTGGGAATACGAAGAGGTATGATTTGCGCACATCGCCCCAGAATTTATTACCCAGACAGCCCTGCAAAGTCCGAAATGTGGGGAAAAAAATGCTTTTTCCGCACATTTCGCTCGACGCACCCATCGAAACACGTCCCCAACAACACATTATCAACCGTCACGCGTTCCCACAGGTGTCCCAATGAAAATGGTACCTCACATGTGTGTGTGCACCTACCTGGCCGCCAAGGGGAAAGCCTAAAACACAAGTAACCCCAAGTCTGTTGTCAGAGGGAAATCTCAGACATTCTGCCGACCGGCACAACGTACAGATATGGGCCTCGGCTGTCCAAGCCACCGAGGAAAACAGGGAACCCCATGCATTTCCGAAAGGAGGACACCCGTGGGAATATGAAGAGGTATGATTTGCGCACATCGCCCCAGAATTTATTACCCAGACAGCCCTGCAAAGTCCGAAATATGGGGAAAAAAATGCTTTTTCCGCACATTTCGCTCGACGCACCCATCGAAACACGCCCCCAACAACACATGGCCTACCGTCACGCGTTCCCACAGGTGTCCTGATGAAAACGGTACCTCACATGTGTGGGTGCACCTACCTGGCCGCCAAGGGGAAAGCCTAAAACACAAGTAACCCCAAGTCTGTTTTCATGGCGAAATCTCAGACATTCTGCCGACCGGCACAATGTACAGACATGGGCCTTGGGTGTCCAAGCCACCGAGGAAAACAGAGAACCCCCTGCATTTCCATAAAGAGGACACCCGTGGGAATCCGCAGAGGTATGATTTGCGCACATCGCCCCAGAATTTATTACCCAGACAGCCCCGCAAAGTCCGAAATGTGGGGAAAAAAACGCTTTTTCCGCACATTTTGCTTGACGCACCCATCGAAACACGCCCCCAACAACACATGGCCTACTGTCACGCGTTCCCACAGGTGTCCCGATGAAAACGATACCTCACATGTGTGGATGCACCTACCTGGCCACCAAGGGGAAAGCCTAAAACACAAGTAACCCCAAGTCTGTTTTCAGAGCGAAATCTCAGACATTCTGCCGACCGGCACAACTTACAGATATGGTCCTCGGGTGTCCAAGCCACCGAGGAAAACAGGGAACCCCATGCATTTCTGAAAAGAGGACACCCGTGGGAATCCGCAGAGGTATGTTTTGCGCACATCGCCCCAGATTTTATTACCCAGACAGCCCCGCAAAGTCCGAAATGTGGGGAAAAAAATGCTTTTTCCGCACATTTCGCTCGACGCACCCATTGAAACACGCCCCCAACAACACATGGCCTACCGTCACATGTTCCCACAGGTGTCCCGATGAAAACGGTACCTCACATGTGTGGGTGCACCTACCTGGCCGCCAAGGGGAAAGCCTAAAACACAAGTAATCCCAAGTCTGTTTTCATGGCGAAATCTCAGACATTCTGCCGATCGGCACAACGTACAGACATGGGCCTCGGGTGTCCAAGCCACCGAGGAAAACAGGGAACCCCATGCATTTCCGAAAAGAGGACTCCCGTGGGAATCCGCAGAGGTATGATTTGCACACATCGCCCCAGAATGTATTACCCAGACAGCCCTGCAAAGTCCGAAATGTGGGGAAAAAAATGCTTTTTCCGCACATTTCGCTCGACGCACCCATCGAAACATGTCCCTAACAACACATGGCCTACTGTCACGCGTTCCCACAGGTGTCCCGATGAAAACGGTACCTCACATGTGTGGGTGCACCTACCTGGCCGCCAAGGGGAAAGCCTAAAACACAAGTAACCCCAAGTCTGTTTTCAGAGCGAAATCTCAGACATTCTGCCGACCGGCACAACGTACAGATCTGGGCCTCGGGTGTCCAAGGCACTGAGGAAAACAGGGAACCCCATGCATTTCCGAAAAGAGGACACCCGTGGGAATATGCAGAGGTATGATTTGCGCACATCGCCCCAGAATTTATTACCCAGACAGCCCTGCAAAGTCCGAAATGTGGGGAAAAAAATGCTTTTTCCGCACATTTCGCTCGACGCACCCATCGAAACACGTCCCCAACAACACATGGCCTACCGTCACACGTTCCCACAGGTGTCCCAATGAAAATGGTACCTCACATGTGTGGGTGCACCTACCTGGCCGCCAAGGGGAAAGCCTAAAACACAAGTAACCCCAAGTCTGTTTTCAGAGCGAAATCTCAGACATTCTGCCGACCGGCACAACGTACAGATATGGGTCTCGGGTGTCCAAGCCACTGAGGAAAAAAGGGAACCCCATGCATTTCCGAAAAGAGGACACCCGTGGGAATCCGCAGAGGTATGAATTTAGCACATCGCCCCAGATTTTATTACTCAGACAGCCCCGCAAAGTCCGAAATGTGGGGAAAAAAACGCTTTTTCCGCACATTTCGCTCGACACACCCATCGAAACACGTCCCTAACAACACATGGCCTATCGTCACGCGTTCCCACAGGTGTCCCGATGAAAACTATACCTCACATGTGTGGGTGCACTTACCTGGCCGCCAGGGGGAAAGCCTAAAACACAAGTAACCCCAAGTCTTTTTTCAGAGCGAAATCTCAGACATTCTGCCGACCAGCACAACGTAAAGATATGGGCCTCGGGTGTCCAAGCCACCGAGGAAAACAGGGAACCCCATGCATTTCCGAAAAGAGGACACCCGTGGGAATACGCAGAGGTATGATTTGCGCACATCGCCCCAGATTTTATTACCCAGACAGCCCCGCAAAGTCCGAAATGTGGGGAAAAAAATGCTTTTTCCGCACATTTTGCTTGACGCACCCATCAAAACACGCCCCCAACAACACATGGCCTACCGTCACACGTTCCCACAGGTGTCCCTATGAAAACGGTACCTCACATGTGTGGGTGCACCTACCTGGCCGCCAAGGGGAAAGCCGAAAACACAAGTAACCCCAAGTCTGTTTTCAGAGCGAAATCTCAGACATTCTGCCGACCGGCACAATGTATAGATATGGGTCTCGGGTGTCCAAGCCACCGAGGAAAAAAGGGAACCCCATGCATTTCCGAAAAGAGGACACCCGTGGGAATCCGCAGAGGTATGATTTGCGCACATCGCCCCAGATTTTATTACCCAGACAGCCCCGCAAAGTCCGAAATGTGGGGAAAAAAACGCTTTTTCCGCACATTTTGCTCGACGCACCCATCGAAACACGCCCCCAACAACACATGGCCTACTGTTACGCGTTCCCACAGGTGCCCCGATGAAAACGATACCTCACATGTGTGGATGCACCTACCTGGCCACCAAGGGGAAAGCCTAAAACACAAGTAACCCCAAGTCTGTTTTCAGAGCGAAATCTCAGACATTCTGCCGACCGGCACAACTTACAGATATGGTCCTCGGGTGTCCAAGCCACCGAGGAAAACAGGGAACCCCATGCATTTCTGAAAAGAGGACACCCGTGGGAATCCGCAGAGGTATGTTTTGCGCACATCGCCCCAGATTTTATTACCCAGACAGCCCCGCAAAGTCCGAAATGTGGGGAAAAAAACGCTTTTTCCGCACATTTCGCTCGACGCACCCATCGAAACACGCCCCCAACAACACATGGCCTACCGTCACATGTTTCCACAGGTGTCCCGATGAAAACGGTACCTCACATGTGTGGGTGCACCTACCTGGCCGCCAAGGGGAAAGCCTAAAACACAAGTAATCCCAAGTCTGTTTTCATGGCGAAATCTCAGACATTCTGCCGATCGGCACAACGTACAGACATGGGCCTCGGGTGTCCAAGCCACCGAGGAGAACAGGGAACCCCATGCATTTCCGGAAAGAGGACACCCGTGGGAATCCGCAGAGGTATGATTTGCACACATCGCCCCAGATTTTATTACCCAGGCAGCCCCGCAAAGTCCGAAATGTCGGGAAAAAAATGCTTTTTCCGCACATTTCGCTCGACGCACCCATCGAAACACGCCCCCAACAACACATGGCCTACCGTCACGCGTTCCCACAGGTGTCCCGATGAAAACGGTACCTCACATGTGTGGGTGCACCTACCTGGCCACCAAGGGGAAAGCCTAAAACACAAGTAACCCCAAGTCTGTTTTCAGAGCGAAATCTCAGACATTCTGCCGACCGGCACAACGTACAGATATGGGCCTCGGGTGTTCAAGCCACCGAGGAAAACAGGGAACCCCATGCATTTCCGAAAAGAGGACACCCGTGGGAATATGCAGAGGTATGATTTGCGCACATCGCCCCAGAATTTATTACCCAGGCAGCCCTGCAAATTCCGAAATGTCGGGAAAAAAACGCTTTTTACGCACATTTTGCTCGACGCACCCATCGAAACACGCCCCCAACAACACATGGCCTACCGTCACACGTTCCCACAGGTGTCCCGATGAAAACGGTACCTCACATGTGTGGGTGCACCTACCTGGCCGCCAAGGGGAAAGCCTAAAACACAAGTAACCCCAAGTCTGTTTTCAGAGCGAAATCTCAGACATTCTGCCGACCGGCACAACATACAGATCTGGGCCTTGGGTGTCCAAGGCACTGAGGAAAACAGGGAACCCCATGCATTTCCGAAAAGAGGACACCCGTGGGAATACGCAGAGGTATGATTTGCGCACATCGCCCCAGAATTTATTACCCAGACAGCCCTGCAAAGTCCGAAATGTGGGGGAAAAAATGCTTTTTCCGCACATTTCGCTCGACGCACCCATCGAAACACGTCCCCAACAACACATGGCCTACCGTCACGCGTTCCCACAGGTGTCCCAATGAAAATGGTACCTCACATGTGTGGGTGCACCTACCTGGCCGCCAAGGGGAAAGCCTAAAACACAAGTAACCCCAAGTCTGTTTTCAGAGCGAAATCTCAGACATTCTGCCGACCGGCACAACGTACAGATATGGGTCTCGGGTGTCCAAGCCACCGAGGAAAAAAGGGAACCCCATGCATTTCCG
Organism: Ambystoma mexicanum; assembly: GCF_040938575.1. Lineage (NCBI taxonomy): Eukaryota > Metazoa > Chordata > Amphibia > Caudata > Ambystomatidae > Ambystoma > Ambystoma mexicanum. The sequence goes on along the minus strand of NC_090930.1, from coordinate 676,182,177 downwards.
AAAAGAGGACACCCGTGGGAATCCGCAGAGGTATGATTTGCGCACATCGCCCCAGATTTTATTACCCAGACAGCCCTGCAAAGTCCGAAATGTGGGGAAAAAAACGCTTTTTCCGCACATTTCGCTCGACACACCCATCGAAACACGGCCCCAACAACACATGGCCTACCGTCACATGTTCCCACAGGTGTCCCGATGAAAACGGTACCTCACATGTGTGGGTGCACCTACCTGGCCGCCAAGGGGAAAGCCTAAAACACAACTAACCCCAAGTCTGTTTTCAGAGGGAAATCTCAGACATTCTGCCGACCGGCACAACATACAGATATGGGCCTCGGGTGTCCAAGCCACCGAGGAGAACAGGGAACCCCATGCATTTCCGGAAAGAGGACACCCGTGGGAATCCGCAGAGGTATGATTTGCACACATCGCCCCAGATTTTATTACCCAGGCAGCCCCGCAAAGTCCGAAATGTCGGGAAAAAAATGCTTTTTCCGCACATTTCGCTCGACGCACCCATCGAAACACGCCCCCAACAACACATGGCCTACCGTCACGCGTTCCCACAGGTGTCCCGATGAAAACGGTACCTCACATGTGTGGGTGCACCTACCTGGCCGCCAAGGGGAAAGCCTAAAACACAAGTAACCCCAAGTCTGTTTTCAGAGGGAAATCTCAGACATTCTGCCGACCGGCACAACATACAGATATGGGCCTCAGGTGTCCAAGCCACCGAGGAGAACAGGGAACCCCATGCATTTCCGGAAAGAGGACACCCGTGGGATTCCGCAGAGGTATGATTTGCACACATCGCCCCAGATTTTATTACCCAGGCAGCCCCGCAAAGTCCGAAATGTGGGGAAAAAAATGCTTTTTCCGCACATTTCGCTCGACACACCCATCGAAACACGGCCCCAACAACACATGGCCTACCGTCACGCGTTCCCACAGGTGTCCCGATGAAAACGGTACCTCACATGTGTGGGTGCACCTACCTGGCCGCCAAGGGGAAAGCCTAAAACACAAGTAACCCCAAGTCTGTTTTCAGAGCGAAATCTCAGACATTCTGCCGACCGGCACAACGTACAGATATGGGCCTCGGGTGTCCAAGGCACTGATGAAAACAGGGAACCCCATGCATTTCCGAAAGGAGGACACCCGTGGGAATACAAAGAGGTATGATTTGCACACATCGCCCCAGAATTTATTACCCAGACAGCCCTGCAAAGTCCGAAATGTGGGGAAAAAAATGCTTTTTCCGCACATTTCGCTCGACGCACCCATCGAAACACGTCCCCAACAACACATTGTCAACCGTCACGCGTTCCCACAGGTGTCCCAATGAAAATGGTACCTCACATGTGTGTGTGCACCTACCTGGCCGCCAAGGGGAAAGCCTAAAACACAAGTAACCCCAAGTCTGTTTTCAGAGCGAAATCTCAGACATTCTGCCGACCGGCACAACGTACAGATATGGCCCTCGGGTGTCCAAGCCACCGAGGAAAACAGGGAACCGCATGCATTTCCGAAAAGAGGACACCCGTGGGAATCCGCAGAGGTATTATTTGCGCACATCGCCCCAGAATTTTTTACCCAGACAGCCCTGCAAAGTCCGAAATGTCGGAAAAAAAACACTTTTTCTGCACATTTCGCCCAACGCACCCATCAAAAAACACCCCCAACAACACATGGCCTACCGTCACGCGTTACCACAGGTGTCCCGATGAAAATGGTACCTCACATGTGTGGGTGCACCTACCTTGCCGCCAAGGGGAAAGCCTAAAACACAAATAACCCCAAGTCTGTTTTCAGAGCGAAATCTCAGTCATTCTGCCGACTGGCACAAAGTACAGATATGGGCCTCGGGCGTCCAAGCCACCGAGGAAAACAGGGAACCCCATGCATTTCCGAAAAGAGAACACCCGTGGGAATCCGCAGAGGTATGATTTGCGCACATCGCCCCAGATTTTATTACCCAGACAGCCCCGCAAAGTCCGAAATGTGGGGAAAAAAACGCTTTTTCCGCACATTTCGCTCGACGCACCCATCGAAACACGCCCCCAACAACACATGGCCTACCGTCACACGTTCCCACAGGTGTCCCGATGAAAACGGCACCTCACATGTGTGGGTGCACCTACCTGGCCGCCAAGGGGAAAGCCTAAAACACAAGTAACCCCAAGTCTGTTTTCAGAGCGAAATCTCAGACATTCTGCCGACCGGCACAACGTACAGATATGGGCCTCGGGTGTCCAAGCCACCGAGGAAAACAGGGAACCACATGCATTTCCGAAAAGAGGACACCCTTGGAAATCCGCAGAGGTATGATTTGCGCACATCGCCCCAGATTTTTTTACCCGGACAGCCCCGCAAAGTCCATAATGTGGGGAAAAAACGCTTTTTCCGCACATTTCGCTCGACGCACCCATCGAAACACTCCCCCAACAACACATGGCCTACCGTCACACGTTCCCACAGGTGTCCCGATGAAAACGGTACCTCACATGTGTGGGTGCACCTACCTGGCCGCCAAGGGGAAAGCCTAAAACACAAGTAACCCCAAGTCTGTTTTCATGGCGAAATCTCAGACATTCTGCCGACCGGCACAACGTACAGACATGGTGTGATGCCGGAAATGCATCTGAGGGACAGGGCCTCTGAATCCTTGTCCTTTTTCTGTTTTTACCGTGTGTTCTGTCATGTTTTCTGCCCAGGAGTCCATGAGGGACTCCTGGCAGTGCAGCTCTCTTTTGGTTTGGTGAACAGACCCATGGGATACCCTTATGGCACCCATGGGTAGGGGTACAACCCTGTGCCCCTAGTGTATGTTTTTGGGCACCTGTGGGTGGCCCACAGAGCAGGGTATGGGCTGGTGGCAGCTCCATGCTGAATTTGACAGGTGCTCTGGGTGTCCTCCATTTTGGGATACCCAGGCCCTGCCATTGGAATCAGTTGATTCCTGATAGGAAACAAGATGGCCCCTGTGGCCTCTTGCTTTCTATTGCCTGTTATCTTGTTTTTCCCAAAGTCCTGGGAAGCCCTGACTCTGTCCCTTCCCCCTGACTGGCTGTTGGGTGGAAGTTCCATATATGGTGTTGTTGTGAAGGCCCAGCTAGACTGACTGGAGCCTTCCCAGTGACTGTATGTTGTGGGTACCTCCTGTGGGTGGGACCTGGGTGAATGGAGTGTGTGACCAATATACACTCCTTGTTGTGGTTGTCTGGTTTCTGGCATGAGAGACAAAGACTGAGACAGCCCTGCCCGAAACTGGCCTGAATGCAGTGTGTAGTGTTGAATGGCTGGGTACTTGTCCCAATCCACATTCCTTGTTGTGAGTGTCTGAAAGGGAGGAGTGTGGCCTGAATGCACTGTGTGCCTGATTGGCTGACTGACTGCATGAATGCCCTTCTGTGTGATTGGCTGCTGTGTGTGTGCCAGCAGTGTGGATGAGAGACAGAATAGTATATCTGGGGACCTCTCACCACTGGAAATTGTTCAGAAGCATTCAGAAGCTGAGTCTCCACTCAAGAGTAACTGGATTTGCTGATCCTCGACGTCCAGCTGGAAGAAGAAGACTTGCTGTGGCATTTGCTTCGACGGAACTGAAGGTTGTCGAAATCGTCGAGGACTGACCCGAGAGAGGACCTGGTAAGGCGCCCTCTTCCCGTGCTCCGAGGGACCATCGAGCACCGCTGAATCTTCGCCGAAGCGCCCTGGAAGTCAGACCCTCGAAAGGCTGCCGACCCGAGACGGGACCGCCGAGGAGATCGAAGTGAAGCACCCGGACCTCGACGCTGTCGAAGTCCATTGCCGTCGACCAGGGTTCGCAGGTCTGTGTAACCGCTGGAGGCCCGTCGAAGTTGTGTTGCCCAGCCGTGGGAACCACTTGACGCCGTGCCGCCGACGACCGGAGCCGTCCGCTCCTTTGCCTAAGAACATTCAATCGAAGGACTCCATCGACCGCATCGTCGACCACTTATCCTGCCGGAGAAAGTCGAGGACGACCAACGCGCCGAGGAGAATCCGCCGGTGGGTTTCCCGCCACCTCACGATCCCAAAGACTCGAGCGACTCGACGCCCTTGCTGGGCTCCCGTCTCTACAATCTTTGCGGTCCAGAACTATTGTCATCGAGGTGCCCCGCACACCTCCGCCTTGCAGGACGCCGACGCCCCGACGCCGACGAGCACCGCTCGGACGAAGCTGCCGCCTCTTCGACATCGTTCTACCTCGTTTGTCGACGGACGTTCGACGCCCCGTGCCTCCCGCTTGAAAGGGAAGGCATTCAAGAAGGGCCGTCGATTCCCCGTCGCCGAACCCCGAGGTCTTCGACGTTTCTCGACGCCTCTCGACGATCCGTGACTCCTGCTTAAAAGGGGGTCATTCAAGAAGGATCTGTCGACGCCTCTTCGAAGAACTCGACTCCACCAGGTACATTGGGGGGGTAAAAACATTGTAGGAGAGAATAAGACTGTTGAACAATATATGGACTGGGCTTGTGTCATATCCCTTTATTTTACAGGTTGCCCAGGTGGGGGGATCTCCACACAGAACTGTGTCCAGTAGCGAGGGCCAGTATTCTGCCTATTGTTTCAACCCTCTGTTATCTCTCCTCTCTCTATTGCTGGTTTCCTTCTTATTGATCTGTGTGCCATTTTTAACAGTATTGTGAATGCACTTTAATGAGGTCTAATATTAGTGGTACCACTTTAGAATTGTAGATATTTACCATTATTGATCTTCCTGAGCACAAAGTGCGTTATTGTGATAAGTGTACATAACCTTTGAATATTAATTATATAAAGACTGTGTTTTCAGTAATACAGTGTGTGGACATTCCTTTGTGGGGGCTTGGGGGATACACTGTACTTAAGAACCAGCCTGCATCACCTCCTGAGAAGCTAGGCCTTGATTGCTCGTCCATTGCTACCACAATTGAGAATCTTGGCTGGGGTCCTCTGTGCCTCTCCTCTACCATATAGAGAGCGGAAGTACAGACCCCCCACCGGTCTTGACAAGCTGGTGGCAGCGGTGGGATGCTTATGGTTTTAAGACTCAGTGTATAACCGTGCCACTTACAAAATATCCGCACTTTATTAGATTAAGGTTTGGGTGTGTACCAAATAACTGCATTACAGGCAATGGAGCCCATTGCAAATGGTAAATTGACTCGGATGAGCTTAGAGGCTCTCCAGAGTGCTTGTGAAGCCAGGGAGTTGGACTTTGTGGATAAGTCTAGGGCTGAGCTGATAGCTGCCCTGGTGGACTACCAGACTGATGGTGAAACCCTTGATGAAGGGGGGGATGCAACCAGTGAGGACTCTGCCCCTGGGGTTGTCGCTGAATCTGTTTCTGGGAATGCCACCATTCCTGCTGCCTCTGTTCCAAACCCCAGCAATTCCATGGAACTTGAGTTATTAAGGATGAAATTGGCCTTTGAATATCGCAAGTTGGAAATAGAAGCTGAGCTTAAGAAAGAGGAGCTGGCACAGCAAGTGGAACTCAAGAATAGGGATCTTGCGCTCAAAGACAAGGACACTGAATGTCAGAGAATCCAGCTAGAGAGAGCTAGAGTGGAGACTTCAGCTAGACCAATTGAGAGTGGCAGGTCCCCAGCCACCAAGTTTATGAAAGATTTGGTTGGTGTGTTTGTGGAGGGTTCAGATATCCTCCAATGGATTGAAGCGTTTGAAATGGCTTGTGCAATTCATGATGTAGATAAAAGAGATTGGGCTAAGTGTTTGTTAAGCAGAGTGCCTCAAACTGGATATGACTGTATTCTGAAGCTGAGTGTGGAGGAAAGGGGTCAGTATGAGTGTATGAAGTCTGCTTTGATTGCCAAGTTTGGCAAGACACCTACCCAATACCTTAAAAGGTTCAGGGATTTTAAGAAAAGAGAGAATGTGTCTTGGGTTGACTGGGTGAGTACTGCGCACATGAACATGATGGGGTGGATTGACGGTTACAAGGTAAAAACTTTTGTTGAGTTGTCCCACCTCTTGTTTTTTGAGCATTTTTCTGAAGCCTGTTCACCAGAGCTGCGTCAGTATGTGGCTGACCAGAACATTTTGGACCCCTTTAAGCTGGCTAGGTTGGCTGACAAGTGGGTCTCCCACCGGGTGTCCCCTAAAGACTCCAGTGGGAAGGACAAGGACAAAGAAAAGGGGACCTCTCAGAAAGCTGAGGAGTCCCAAAAGCAATCACAGTCGGGTAAACCAAAACCTTCCTCTCCTAAGACCCATAAATCTGGTGGGGATAAGTCCTCTGTGGGTGGGAATAAGAGTAGTGGTCCACCTGCTGCAAAGCAGGTTCCCAGTGGTTCCAGTACCGTACCCCGCACTCCTGGCACTTGTTGGGATTGTGGGGCTCTGGATCACAAAAGGGGTGACCCCAAGTGTAAAGGTAAGGCACTTGGAGTACAGGCTGTCAGCCTGACCTACCCTTACCCCGTGGCTGAGGTGGAGGCCACTGTCCTCCCCTCCTCTACAGGAATCACATTTGGTGCTCCGGTAGAGATTTCCTTAGTGTCCCTTGGGGCCTGGGACCAGTACGCAGAAGTACTGGCAACTATCCCGCAGAACACCCGTAGGTTTTTGAGAAGTGTCCTCTTGAATGGCCAGCCTTCTACTGGTTTGAGAGACACTGGGGCAAGCATGACAGTGGTGGACAGGACCCTGCTCAAGCCAGAGGACTATGTAGGTGCTCCTCTGAGAACCGCCAGGTTAGCTGGTGGGCCTCCCAAATTATCGCCTGTAGCCCTAGTCACACTCATGATTGGAGACAAGACAGCAAAGCTTCCTGTCCTGGTTCAGGACAATGTCCCTGCTAACATTCTGTTAGGAAATGATCTAGTAGAGTTGGGGTTGATCTCGGATGGTCTCCCCATGACTGCTGCTGCAGTCACTAGGTCACAGGTGACACCGGGTCTGGCTGTGAGTCAGGTACCCGAGCCAAAGGCGAGGCCTAAGGCAAGAAGAAGGAAGACCAAGAAGGCCACCTCTGTGGAGGGAACACCTTCTCTTCCTGCTGTTCCGACAGCACCCATTGGGATCCATGCTCCGGACGGGCTGGGTCCAGCGGAAAACCCAAACTCAACTCCTGTGGGAGAAGAGACAGAAGACTCTCCTGTGGGAGAGGTTCTCAACCCGGAGGATCATCCCGACCTTCAATGCTTGTTAGCTGAAGGGGGACCCTCCCGGGCAGACTTCTGTAAGGGACAGAGAGAGTGCCACTCTCTCGAGGGCCTGAGGAAACAGGCCCTGTCCCAGGCACAAGGTGAAGTGCCTAGGACATTCAAGATTTATTGGGAGGGTGAGCTCCTTGTTAGTGAGCCCACTAAGCCCGAACCTGGTGCCCGCAAGAGGTTGGTGGTACCCCAGGTTTACAGGCCCTTCCTACTGCAGTTGGCGCATGAGGTGCCCTTGGCTGGTCATCTTGGGACCAAGAAGACTAAGCAGAGGCTCTCTGCCCATTTCTACTGGCCACGGATGGGAGTAGAGGTGGAGTCCCACTGCAGGACCTGCCCAACTTGTCAGTTGTCTGGCAAGACTGGAGGCAGGGTCATTGCCCCACTGCAGCCATTACCAGTGGTTGGCACACCATTTGAGAGGGTGGGCATCGACATCGTCGGTCCCCTTGACCCTCCCACTTCAGGTGGACATCGGTTCATCCTGGTCTTGGTAGATCATGCCACCAGGTACCCTGAGGCAATACCCCTTCGGACTGTTACTGCCAAGGTGGTTGCCAGGGCTCTCCTGGGCATTTTCACCCGTGTTGGATTCCCCAAGGAGGTTGTCTCTGACCGAGGATCCAACTTCATGTCTAGTTACATGAAAACCATGTGGAAAGAGTGCGGGGTAACCTACAAGTTCTCCACCTCTTACCACCCCCAGACCAATGGTCTGGTTGAGAGATTTAACAAAACTCTCAAGGGCATGCTAGGTGCTTTGGAAGAGCCCCTAAGGAGGAAATGGGATCTCCTCCTGCCATGCCTGCTGTTTGCTTACAGAGAGGTACCTCAAGAGGGTGTTGGTTTCAGCCCCTTTGAGTTACTCTTTGGACATCCCGTGAGGGGGCCCCTCGCCTTGATCCGAGAAGGCTTGGAAGCCACCCCTCCAGGTCCCGCCAAGCAAGTGGGGGACTATGTGTTAGGCCTCAGGCGGAGGATGACACAAATGATGGGTCAGGCAACAGCAAATCTCAAGGCCAGCCAGGAATTGAATAAGTACTGGCATGACCTGAAAGCTTCGCAAGTGGATTGGACTCCGGGACAGGAAATCCTTGTGATGGAGCCTACCAAGCCTAGAGCTTTGGCAGACAAGTGGACTGGACCCTTCAGGATCATCTCCAAGATGGGCGAAGTCAATTATCTGGTGGACATGGGAGACTCTGGGGTAGCCCCCCAGGTATTCCATGTCAACAGGCTCAAGCCTTTCCACAGGCGAGCAGAGGTCTCATGTCTCTTGCTAGCTTCAGGGCAAGAAGAGGATGAGAGTGAGCCCCTTCCTGATTTGCTGCATAGCAACCCTCAGGATGGCTCAGTGGAGGGAGTACAACTCTCTCCCGATTTGACAACAGAGCAGCAGGGGGCCTGCCGGGATTTGCTCCAGCAGTATGCCCCTCTGTTTTCACTGACACCGGGCCTTACACCGTGGTGTAAGCACGAAATTGACACTGGTGACAGTGTGCCTGTCAAAAGCAGGAGCTATCGTATGTCAGATACCGTCAAAAACCACATCCAGGCTGAGGTCGCCAAGATGTTGGATCTGGGTGTTTTTGAACCCTCCACCAGTCCCTGGTCCAGTCCAGTGGTCCTTGTCCCCAAGGCAAGTTCCCCGGCGGGTACCAAGGATTGGAGGTTCTGTGTGGACTACCGAGGAGTCAATGCCGTCACCAAAACTGACGCGCACCCATTGCCCAGGGCTGATGAGCTCGTGGACACTATAGGTGCTGCCAAATTTGTGAGCACCTTTGACCTTACCTCAGGCTATTGGCAAATAGCTCTGACGGACCATGCCAAGGAAAAGACGGCATTCTCCACACCTGAGGGACTCTACCAGTTTAGGGTCATGCCCTTTGGGTTGAAGAATGCCCCTGCCACCTTCCAGAGATTGGTCAACCATGCGCTCAGTGGGCTGGAAGCCTTTTGTGTGGCTTACTTAGACGACATTGCCGTCTACAGTTCCACCTGGGAAGAGCATTTGACACATCTGGATAAGGTGTTGCAGGCCTTGAAAAGGGCTAACCTCACTATCAAGGCCACCAAGTGCCAGATAGCTCAGGGGAAAGTTACCTATCTTGGTCATGAGGTAGGAGGGGGTCAAATCCAACCTCTCTCCAGTAAAGTACAGGACGTACAGAACTGGGAGACTCCCACTACTCAAACCCAGGTGAGAGCCTTTTTGGGCCTCACTGGGTACTATCGCAATTTCATGGCAGACTATGGAACCATAGCTGCACCCGTGACAGCTCTAACTTCACCCAAACAGCCTAGGAAGGTTAATTGGACTGAAGACTGTCAGAGGGCCTTTGATGGCTTGAAAGAAAGTCTGTGTAGGGCACCTGTGTTGAGTGCGCCTGACTACAGCCGACCCTTTATCGTCCAGACGGATGCCTGCGACACCGGAATTGGAGCTGTCTTGTCCCAGTTAGATGACAAAGGGAGAGAACATCCTATCATATTCATCAGTAGACAACTCAAGGGTAGAGAACTTAGGTGGGCTACTGTTGAAAAGGAATGTTTTAGTATAGTTTGGAGCCTTAGGCGTTTTAGGCCCTACCTTACGGGGTCCACCTTCAAGGTCCAAACAGATCATAAGCCCCTGAAGTGGCTTATGCAGATGAAGGGTGAGAATCCGAAATTGCTCAGGTGGTCGATTAGCCTACAAGGGCTAGACTTCACCATAGAGCACAGACCAGGGAAGAGTCACGATAATGCAGATGGCCTTTCCAGAAGGTATGTTGACCGTCTGGATGAGGGTGTCTATCCCGTGGGAGATTAGGCACCCTCCACCTCAGTCTGGGGAGGGCGACTGTGATGCCGGAAATGCATCTGAGGGACAGGGCCTCTGAATCCTTGTCCTTTTTCTGTTTTTACCGTGTGTTCTGTCATGTTTTCTGCCCAGGAGTCCATGAGGGACTCCTGGCAGTGCAGCTCTCTTTTGGTTTGGTGAACAGACCCATGGGATACCCTTATGGCACCCATGGGTAGGGGTACAACCCTGTGCCCCTAGTGTATGTTTTTGGGCACCTGTGGGTGGCCCACAGAGCAGGGTATGGGCTGGTGGCAGCTCCATGCTGAATTTGACAGGTGCTCTGGGTGTCCTCCATTTTGGGATACCCAGGCCCTGCCATTGGAATCAGTTGATTCCTGATAGGAAACAAGATGGCCCCTGTGGCCTCTTGCTTTCTATTGCCTGTTATCTTGTTTTTCCCAAAGTCCTGGGAAGCCCTGACTCTGTCCCTTCCCCCTGACTGGCTGTTGGGTGGAAGTTCCATATATGGTGTTGTTGTGAAGGCCCAGCTAGACTGACTGGAGCCTTCCCAGTGACTGTATGTTGTGGGTACCTCCTGTGGGTGGGACCTGGGTGAATGGAGTGTGTGACCAATATACACTCCTTGTTGTGGTTGTCTGGTTTCTGGCATGAGAGACAAAGACTGAGACAGCCCTGCCCGAAACTGGCCTGAATGCAGTGTGTAGTGTTGAATGGCTGGGTACTTGTCCCAATCCACATTCCTTGTTGTGAGTGTCTGAAAGGGAGGAGTGTGGCCTGAATGCACTGTGTGCCTGATTGGCTGACTGACTGCATGAATGCCCTTCTGTGTGATTGGCTGCTGTGTGTGTGCCAGCAGTGTGGATGAGAGACAGAATAGTATATCTGGGGACCTCTCACCACTGGAAATTGTTCAGAAGCATTCAGAAGCTGAGTCTCCACTCAAGAGTAACTGGATTTGCTGATCCTCGACGTCCAGCTGGAAGAAGAAGACTTGCTGTGGCATTTGCTTCGACGGAACTGAAGGTTGTCGAAATCGTCGAGGACTGACCCGAGAGAGGACCTGGTAAGGCGCCCTCTTCCCGTGCTCCGAGGGATTATCGAGCACCGCTGAATCTTCGCCGAAGCGCCCTGGAAGTCAGACCCTCGAAAGGCTGCCGACCCGAGACGGGACCGCCGAGGAGATCGAAGTGAAGCACCCGGACCTCGACGCTGTCGAAGTCCATTGCCGTCGACCAGGGTTCGCAGGTCTGTGTAACCGCTGGAGGCCCGTCGAAGTTGTGTTGCCCAGCCGTGGGAACCACTTGACGCCGTGCCGCCGACGACCGGAGCCGTCCGCTCCTTTGCCTAAGAACATTCAATCGAAGGACTCCATCGACCGCATCGTCGACCACTTATCCTGCCGGAGAAAGTCGAGGACGACCAACGCGCCGAGGAGAATCCGCCGGTGGGTTTCCCGCCACCTCACGATCCCAAAGACTCGAGCGACTCGACGCCCTTGCTGGGCTCCCTTCTCTACAATCTTTGCGGTCCAGAACTATTGTCATCGAGGTGCCCCGCACACCTCCGCCTTGCAGGACGCCGACGCCCCGACGCCGACGAGCACCGCTCGGACGAAGCTGCCGCCTCTTCGACATCGTTCTACCTCGTTTGTCGACGGACGTTCGACGCCCCGTGCCTCCCGCTTGAAAGGGAAGGCATTCAAGAAGGGCCGTCGATTCCCCGTCGCCGAACCCCGAGGTCTTCGACGTTTCTCGACGCCTCTCGACGATCCGTGACTCCTGCTTAAAAGGGGGTCATTCAAGAAGGATCTGTCGACGCCTCTTCGAAGAACTCGACTCCACAAGGTACATTGGGGGGGTAAAAACATTGTAGGAGAGAATAAGACTGTTGAACAATATATGGACTGGGCTTGTGTCATATCCCTTTATTTTACAGGTTGCCCAGGTGGGGGGATCTCCACACAGAACTGTGTCCAGTAGCGAGGGCCAGTATTCTGCCTATTGTTTCAACCCTCTGTTATCTCTCCTCTCTCTATTGCTGGTTTCCTTCTTATTGATCTGTGTGCCATTTTTAACAGTATTGTGAATGCACTTTAATGAGGTCTAATATTAGTGGTACCACTTTAGAATTGTAGATATTTACCATTATTGATCTTCCTGAGCACAAAGTGCGTTATTGTGATAAGTGTACATAACCTTTGAATATTAATTATATAAAGACTGTGTTTTCAGTAATACAGTGTGTGGACATTCCTTTGTGGGGGCTTGGGGGATACACTGTACTTAAGAACCAGCCTGCATCACCTCCTGAGAAGCTAGGCCTTGATTGCTTGTCCATTGCTACCACAATTGAGAATCTTGGCTGGGGTCCTCTGTGCCTCTCCTCTACCATATAGAGAGCGGAAGTACAGACCCCCCACCGGTCTTGACACATGGGCCTTGGGTGTCCAAGCCACTGAGGAAAACAGGGAACCCCATGCATTTCCGAAAAGAGGACTCCCGTGGGAATCCGCAGAGGTATGATTTGCACACATCGCCCCAGAATTTATTACCCAGACATCCCTGCAAAGTCCGAAATGTGGGGAAAAAAATGCTTTTTCCGCACATTTCGCTCGACGCACCCATCGAAACACGCCCCCAACAACACATGGCCTACCGTCACGCGTTCCCACAGGTGTCCCGATGAAAACCGTACCTCACATGTGTTGGTGCATCTACCTGACCGCCAAGGGGAAAGCCTAAAACACAAGTAACCCCAAGTCTGTTTTCAGAGCGAAATCTCAGACATTCTGCCGACCGGCACAACGTACAGATATGGCCCTCGGGTGTCCAAGCCACCGAGGAAAACAGGGAACCCCATGCATTTCCAAAAAGAGGACACCCGTGGGAATCCGCAGCGGTATGATTTGCGCACATCGCCCCAGAATTTTTTACCCAGTCAGCTCCGCAAATTCCGAAATGTCGGGATAAAAACACTTTGTCAAGACCGGTGGGGGGGTCTGTACTTCCGCTCTCTATATGGTAGAGGAGAGGCACAGAAGACCCCAGCCAAGATTCTCGATTACGGTAGCTATGGACGAGCAATCAAGGCCTAGCTTCTCAGGAGGTGATGCAGGCTGGTTCTTAAGTACAGTGTATCCCCAAGCCCCCACAAAGGAATGTCCACACACTGTATTACTGAAAACACAGTCTTTATATAATTAATATTCAAGGGTTATGTACACTTATCACAATAACGCACTTTGTGCTCAGGAAAATCAGCAATGGTAAATATCTACAATTCTAAAGTGGTACCACTAATATTAGACCTCATTAAAGTGCATTCACAATACTGTTAAAATGGCACACAGATCAATAAGAAGGAAACCAGCAATAGAGAGAGGAGAGATAACAGAGGGTTGAAACAATAGGCAGAATACTGGCCCCTACCACTGGACACAGTTCTGTGTGGAGATCCCCCCACCTGGGCAACCTGTAAAATAAAGAGATATAACACCAGCCCAGTCCATATATTGTTCAATAGTCTATTTCTCTCCTATAATGTTTTTACCCCCCCAATGTACCTGGTGGAGTCGAGTTCTTCGAAGAGGCGTCGACAGATCCTTCTTGAATGACCCCCTTTAAAGCAGGAGTCACGGATCGTCGAGAGGCGTCGAGAAGCGTCGAGGAACTCGGTGTTCGGTGTCGGGGAATCGACGGCCCTTCTTGAATGCCTTCCCTTTCAAGCGGGAGACACGGGGCGTCGAACGTCCGACAACAAACAAGGTAGAACGGCGTCGATGAGGCGGCAGGCTTCGATCCGAGCGGTGCTCGTCGGCGTCGAGACGTCGGCGTCCTGCGAGGAAGAGGCGTGCGGGGCACCTCGGCGACACTAGTTCTGGACCGCAAAGATTGTGGGTGACGGTGGCCCAGCAAGGGCGTCGAGTCGCTCGAGTCTTTGGGGTCGTGAGGTGGCGGGAAACCCACCGGCGGATTCTCCTCGGCGCGTTGGTCGTCCTCGACTTTCTCCGGCGGGACAAAGCGGCCGACGATGCGGACGAGGGAGTCCTTCAAGGCAAATGTTCTTAGGCAAGGAGCGGACGGCTCCGGTCGTCGGCGGCACGGCGTCAAGTGGTTCCCACGGCGGGGCAACACAACTTCGACGGGCCTCCAGCGGTTACACAGACCTGCGAACCCTGGTCGACGGCAATGGACTTCGACAGCGTCGATGTCCGGGTGCTTCACTTCGATCTCCTCGGCGGTCCCGTCTCGGGTCGGCAGCCTTTCGAGGGTCTGACTTCCAGGGCGCTTCGGCGAAGATTCAGCGGTGCTCGATGGTCCCTCGGAGCACGGGAAGAGGGCGCCTAGCCAGGTCCTCTCTCGGGTCAGTCCTCGACGATTTCGACAACCTTCAGTTCCGTCGAAGCAAATGCCACAGCAAGTCTTCTTCTTCCAGCTGGACGTCGAGGATCAGCAAATCCAGTTACTCTTGAGTGGAGACTCAGCTTCTGAATGCTTCTGAACAATTTCCAGTGGTGAGAGGTCCCCAGATATACTATTCTGTCTCTCATCCACACTGCTGGCACACACACAGCAGCCAATCACACAGAAGGGCATTCATGCAGTCAGTCAGCCAATCAGGCACACAGTGCATTCAGGCCACACTCCTCCCTTTCAGACACTCACAACAAGGAATGTGGATTGGGACAAGTACCCAGCCATTCAACACTACACACTGCATTCAGGCCAGTTTCGGGCAGGGCTGTCTCAGTCTTTGTCTCTCATGCCAGAAACCAGACAACCACAACAAGGAGTGTATATTGGTCACACACTCCATTCACCCAGGTCCCACCCACAGGAGGTACCCACAACATACAGTCACTGGGAAGGCTCCAGTCAGTCTAGCTGGGCCTTCACAACAACACCATATATGGAACTTCCACCCAACAGCCAGCCAGGGGGAAGGGACAGAGCCAGGGCTTCCCAGGACTTTGGGAAAAACAAGACAACAGGCAATAGAAAGCAAGAGGCCACAGGGGCCATCTTGTTTCTATCAGGAATCAACTGATCCCAATGGCAGGGCCTGGGTATCCCGAAATGGAGGACACCCAGAGCACCTGTCAAGTTTAGCATGGAGCTGCCACCAGCCCATACCCTGCTCTGTGGGCCACCCACAGGTGCCCAAAAACATACACTAGGGGCACAGGGTTGTACCCCTACCCATGGGTGCCATAAGGGTATCCCATGGGTCTGTTCACCAAACCAAAAGAGAGCTGCACTGCCAGGAGTCCCTCATGGACTCCTGGGCAGAAAACATGACAGAACACACGGTAAAAACAGAAAAAGGACAAGGATTCAGAGGCCCTGTCCCTCAGATGCATTTCCGGCATCACAGTCGCCCCCCCCAGACTGAGGTGGAGGGTGCCTAATCTCCCACGGGATAGACACCCTCATCCAGACGGTCAACATACCTTCTGGAAAGGCCATCTGCATTATCGTGACTCTTCCCTGGTCTGTGCTCTATGGTGAAGTCTAGCCCTTGTAGGCTAATCGACCACCTGAGCAATTTCGGATTCTCACCCTTCATCTGCATAAGCCACTTCAGGGGCTTATGATCTGTTTGGACCTTGAAGGTGGACCCCGTAAGGTAGGGCCTAAAACGCCTAAGGCTCCAAACTATACTAAAACATTCCTTTTCAACAGTAGCCCACCTAAGTTCTCTACCCTTGAGTTGTCTACTGATGAATATGATAGGATGTTCTCTCCCTTTGTCATCTAACTGGGACAAGACAGCTCCAATTCCGGTGTCGCAGGCATCCGTCTGGACGATAAAGGGTCGGCTGTAGTCAGGCGCACTCAACACAGGTGCCCTACACAGACTTTCTTTCAAGCCATCAAAGGCCCTCTGACAGTCTTCAGTCCAATTAACCTTCCTAGGCTGTTTGGGTGAAGTTAGAGCTGTCAGGGGTGCAGCTATGGTTCCATAGTCTGCCATGAAATTGCGATAGTACCCAGTGAGGCCCAAAAAGGCTCTCACCTGGGTTTGAGTAGTGGGCGTCTCCCAGTTCTGTACGTCCTGTACTTTACTGGAGAGAGGTTGGATTTGACCCCCTCCTACCTCATGACCAAGATAGGTAACTTTCCCCTGAGCTATCGGGCACTTGGTGGCCTTGATAGTGAGGTTAGCCCTTTTCAAGGCCTGCAACACCTTATCCAGATGTGTCAAATGCTCTTCCCAGGTGGAACTGTAGACGGCAATGTCGTCTAAGTAAGCCACACAAAAGGCTTCCAGCCCACTGAGCGCATGGTTGACCAATCTCTGGAAGGTGGCAGGGGCATTCTTCAACCCAAAGGGCATGACCCTAAACTGGTAGAGTCCCTCAGGTGTGGAGAATGCCGTCTTTTCCTTGGCATGGTCCGTCAGAGCTATTTGCCAATAGCCTGAGGTAAGGTCAAAGGTGCTCACAAATTTGGCAGCACCTATAGTGTCCACGAGCTCATCAGCCCTGGGCAATGGGTGCGCGTCAGTTTTGGTGACGGCATTGACTCCTCGGTAGTCCACACAGAACCTCCAATCCTTGGTACCCGCCGGGGAACTTGCCTTGGGGACAAGGACCACTGGACTGGACCAGGGACTGGTGGAGGGTTCAATAACACCCAGATCCAACATCTTGGCGACCTCAGCCTGGATGTGGTTTTTGACGGTATCTGACATACGATAGCTCCTGCTTTTGACAGGCACACTGTCACCAGTGTCAATTTCGTGCTTACACCACGGTGTAAGGCCCGGTGTCAGTGAAAACAGAGGGGCATACTGCTGGAGCAAAGCCCGGCAGGCCCTCTGCTGCTCTGTTGTCAAATCGGGAGAGAGTTGTACTCCCTCCACTGAGCCATCCTGAGGGTTGCTATGCAGCAAATCAGGAAGGGGCTCACTCTCATCCTCTTCTTGCCCTGAAGCTAGCAAGAGACATGAGACCTCTGCTCGCCTGTGGAAAGGCTTGAGCCTGTTGACATGGAATACCTGGGGGGCTACCCCAGAGGCTCCCATGTCCACCAGATAATTGACTTCGCCCATCTTGGAGATGATCCTGAAGGGTCCAGTCCACTTGTCTGCCAAAGCTCTAGGCTTGGTAGGCTCCATCACAAGGATTTCCTGTCCCGGAGTCCAATCCACTTGCGAAGCTTTCAGGTCATGCCAGTACTTATTCAATTCCTGGCTGGCCTTGAGATTTGCTGTTGCCTGACCCATCATTTGTGTCATCCTCCGCCTGAGGCCTAACACATAGTCCCCCACTTGCTTGGCGGGACCTGGAGGGGTGGCTTCCAAGCCTTCTCGGATCAAGGCGAGGGGCCCCCTCACGGGATGTCCAAAGAGTAACTCAAAGGGGCTGAAACCAACACCCTCTTGAGGTACCTCTCTGTAAGCAAACAGCAGGCATGGCAGGAGGAGATCCCATTTCCTCCTTAGGGGCTCTTCCAAAGCACCTAGCATGCCCTTGAGAGTTTTGTTAAATCTCTCAACCAGACCATTGGTCTGGGGGTGGTAAGAGGTGGAGAACTTGTAGGTTACCCCGCACTCTTTCCACATGGTTTTCATGTAACTAGACATGAAGTTGGATCCTCGGTCAGAGACAACCTCCTTGGGGAATCCAACACGGGTGAAAATGCCCAGGAGAGCCCTGGCAACCACCTTGGCAGTAACAGTCCGAAGGGGTATTGCCTCAGGGTACCTGGTGGCATGATCTACCAAGACCAGGATGAACCGATGTCCACCTGAAGTGGGAGGGTCAAGGGGACCGACGATGTCGATGCCCACCCTCTCAAATGGTGTGCCAACCACTGGTAATGGCTGCAGTGGGGCAATGACCCTGCCTCCAGTCTTGCCAGACAACTGACAAGTTGGGCAGGTCCTGCAGTGGGACTCCACCTCTACTCCCATCCGTGGCCAGTAGAAATGGGCAGAGAGCCTCTGCTTAGTCTTCTTGGTCCCAAGATGACCAGCCAAGGGCACCTCATGCGCCAACTGCAGTAGGAAGGGCCTGTAAACCTGGGGTACCACCAACCTCTTGCGGGCACCAGGTTCGGGCTTAGTGGGCTCACTAACAAGGAGCTCACCCTCCCAATAAATCTTGAATGTCCTAGGCACTTCACCTTGTGCCTGGGACAGGGCCTGTTTCCTCAGGCCCTCGAGAGAGTGGCACTCTCTCTGTCCCTTACAGAAGTCTGCCCGGGAGGGTCCCCCTTCAGCTAACAAGCATTGAAGGTCGGGATGATCCTCCGGGTTGAGAACCTCTCCCACAGGAGAGTCTTCTGTCTCTTCTCCCACAGGAGTTGAGTTTGGGTTTTCCGCTGGACCCAGCCCGTCCGGAGCATGGATCCCATTGGGTGCTGTCGGAACAGCAGGAAGAGAAGGTGTTCCCTCCACAGAGGTGGCCTTCTTGGTCTTCCTTCTTCTTGCCTTAGGCCTCGCCTTTGGCTCGGATACCTGACTCACAGCCAGACCCGGTGTCACCTGTGACCTAGTGACTGCAGCAGCAGTCATGGGAAGACCATCCGAGATCAACCCCAACTCTACTAGATCATTTCCTAACAGAATGTTAGCAGGGACATTGTCCTGAACCAGGACAGGAAGCTTTGCTGTCTTGTCTCTAATCATGAGTGTGACTAGGGCTACAGGCGATAATTTGGGAGGCCCACCAGCTAACCTGGTGGTTCTCAGAGGAGCACCTACATAGTCCTCTGGCTTGAGCAGGGTCCTGTCCACCACTGTCATGCTTGCCCCAGTGTCTCTCAAACCAGTAGAAGGCTGGCCATTCAAGAGGACACTTCTCAAAAACCTACGGGTGTTCTGCGGGATAGTTGCCAGTACTTCTGCGTACTGGTCCCAGGCCCCAAGGGACACTAAGGAAATCTCTACCGGAGCACCAAATGTGATTCCTGTAGAGGAGGGGAGGACAGTGGCCTCCACCTCAGCCACGGGGTAAGGGTAGGTCAGGCTGACAGCCTGTACTCCAAGTGCCTTACCTTTACACTTGGGGTCACCCCTTTTGTGATCCAGAGCCCCACAATCCCAACAAGTGCCAGGAGTGCGGGGTACGGTACTGGAACCACTGGGAACCTGCTTTGCAGCAGGTGGACCACTACTCTTATTCCCACCCACAGAGGACTTATCCCCACCAGATTTTTGGGTCTTAGGAGAGGAAGGTTTTGGTTTACCCGACTGTGATTGCTTTTGGGACTCCTCAGCTTTCTGAGAGGTCCCCTTTTCTTTGTCCTTGTCCTTCCCACTGGAGTCCTTAGGGGACACCCGGTGGGAGACCCACTTGTCAGCCAACCTAGCCAGCTTAAAGGGGTCCAAAATGTTCTGGTCAGCCACATACTGACGCAGCTCTGGTGAACAGGCTTCAGAAAAATGCTCAAAAAACAAGAGGTGGGACAACTCAACAAAAGTTTTCACCTTGTAACCGTCAATCCACCCCATCATGTTCATGTGCGCAGTACTCACCCAGTCAACCCAAGACACATTCTCTCTTTTCTTAAAATCCCTGAACCTTTTAAGGTATTGGGTAGGTGTCTTGCCAAACTTGGCAATCAAAGCAGACTTCATACACTCATACTGACCCCTTTCCTCCACACTCAGCTTCAGAATACAGTCATATCCAGTTTGAGGCACTCTGCTTAACAAACACTTAGCCCAATCTCTTTTATCTACATCATGAATTGCACAAGCCATTTCAAACGCTTCAATCCATTGGAGGATATCTGAACCCTCCACAAACACACCAACCAAATCTTTCATAAACTTGGTGGCTGGGGACCTGCCACTCTCAATTGGTCTAGCTGAAGTCTCCACTCTAGCTCTCTCTAGCTGGATTCTCTGACATTCAGTGTCCTTGTCTTTGAGCGCAAGATCCCTATTCTTGAGTTCCACTTGCTGTGCCAGCTCCTCTTTCTTAAGCTCAGCTTCTATTTCCAACTTGCGATATTCAAAGGCCAATTTCATCCTTAATAACTCAAGTTCCATGGAATTGCTGGGGTTTGGAACAGAGGCAGCAGGAATGGTGGCATTCCCAGAAACAGATTCAGCGACAACCCCAGGGGCAGAGTCCTCACTGGTTGCATCCCCCCCTTCATCAAGGGTTTCACCATCAGTCTGGTAGTCCACCAGGGCAGCTATCAGCTCAGCCCTAGACTTATCCACAAAGTCCAACTCCCTGGCTTCACAAGCACTCTGGAGAGCCTCTAAGCTCATCCGAGTCAATTTACCATTTGCAATGGGCTCCATTGCCTGTAATGCAGTTATTTGGTACACACCCAAACCTTAATCTAATAAAGTGCGGATATTTTGTAAGTGGCACGGTTATACACTGAGTCTTAAAACCATAAGCATCCCACCGCTGCCACCAGCTTGTCAAGACCGGTGGGGGGGTCTGTACTTCCGCTCTCTATATGGTAGAGGAGAGGCACAGAAGACCCCAGCCAAGATTCTCGATTACGGTAGCTATGGACGAGCAATCAAGGCCTAGCTTCTCAGGAGGTGATGCAGGCTGGTTCTTAAGTACAGTGTATCCCCAAGCCCCCACAAAGGAATGTCCACACACTGTATTACTGAAAACACAGTCTTTATATAATTAATATTCAAGGGTTATGTACACTTATCACAATAACGCACTTTGTGCTCAGGAAAATCAGCAATGGTAAATATCTACAATTCTAAAGTGGTACCACTAATATTAGACCTCATTAAAGTGCATTCACAATACTGTTAAAATGGCACACAGATCAATAAGAAGGAAACCAGCAATAGAGAGAGGAGAGATAACAGAGGGTTGAAACAATAGGCAGAATACTGGCCCCTACCACTGGACACAGTTCTGTGTGGAGATCCCCCCACCTGGGCAACCTGTAAAATAAAGAGATATAACACCAGCCCAGTCCATATATTGTTCAATAGTCTATTTCTCTCCTATAATGTTTTTACCCCCCCAATGTACCTGGTGGAGTCGAGTTCTTCGAAGAGGCGTCGACAGATCCTTCTTGAATGACCCCCTTTAAAGCAGGAGTCACGGATCGTCGAGAGGCGTCGAGAAGCGTCGAGGAACTCGGTGTTCGGTGTCGGGGAATCGACGGCCCTTCTTGAATGCCTTCCCTTTCAAGCGGGAGACACGGGGCGTCGAACGTCCGACAACAAACAAGGTAGAACGGCGTCGATGAGGCGGCAGGCTTCGATCCGAGCGGTGCTCGTCGGCGTCGAGACGTCGGCGTCCTGCGAGGAAGAGGCGTGCGGGGCACCTCGGCGACACTAGTTCTGGACCGCAAAGATTGTGGGTGACGGTGGCCCAGCAAGGGCGTCGAGTCGCTCGAGTCTTTGGGGTCGTGAGGTGGCGGGAAACCCACCGGCGGATTCTCCTCGGCGCGTTGGTCGTCCTCGACTTTCTCCGGCGGGACAAAGCGGCCGACGATGCGGACGAGGGAGTCCTTCAAGGCAAATGTTCTTAGGCAAGGAGCGGACGGCTCCGGTCGTCGGCGGCACGGCGTCAAGTGGTTCCCACGGCGGGGCAACACAACTTCGACGGGCCTCCAGCGGTTACACAGACCTGCGAACCCTGGTCGACGGCAATGGACTTCGACAGCGTCGATGTCCGGGTGCTTCACTTCGATCTCCTCGGCGGTCCCGTCTCGGGTCGGCAGCCTTTCGAGGGTCTGACTTCCAGGGCGCTTCGGCGAAGATTCAGCGGTGCTCGATGGTCCCTCGGAGCACGGGAAGAGGGCGCCTAGCCAGGTCCTCTCTCGGGTCAGTCCTCGACGATTTCGACAACCTTCAGTTCCGTCGAAGCAAATGCCACAGCAAGTCTTCTTCTTCCAGCTGGACGTCGAGGATCAGCAAATCCAGTTACTCTTGAGTGGAGACTCAGCTTCTGAATGCTTCTGAACAATTTCCAGTGGTGAGAGGTCCCCAGATATACTATTCTGTCTCTCATCCACACTGCTGGCACACACACAGCAGCCAATCACACAGAAGGGCATTCATGCAGTCAGTCAGCCAATCAGGCACACAGTGCATTCAGGCCACACTCCTCCCTTTCAGACACTCACAACAAGGAATGTGGATTGGGACAAGTACCCAGCCATTCAACACTACACACTGCATTCAGGCCAGTTTCGGGCAGGGCTGTCTCAGTCTTTGTCTCTCATGCCAGAAACCAGACAACCACAACAAGGAGTGTATATTGGTCACACACTCCATTCACCCAGGTCCCACCCACAGGAGGTACCCACAACATACAGTCACTGGGAAGGCTCCAGTCAGTCTAGCTGGGCCTTCACAACAACACCATATATGGAACTTCCACCCAACAGCCAGCCAGGGGGAAGGGACAGAGCCAGGGCTTCCCAGGACTTTGGGAAAAACAAGACAACAGGCAATAGAAAGCAAGAGGCCACAGGGGCCATCTTGTTTCTATCAGGAATCAACTGATCCCAATGGCAGGGCCTGGGTATCCCGAAATGGAGGACACCCAGAGCACCTGTCAAGTTTAGCATGGAGCTGCCACCAGCCCATACCCTGCTCTGTGGGCCACCCACAGGTGCCCAAAAACATACACTAGGGGCACAGGGTTGTACCCCTACCCATGGGTGCCATAAGGGTATCCCATGGGTCTGTTCACCAAACCAAAAGAGAGCTGCACTGCCAGGAGTCCCTCATGGACTCCTGGGCAGAAAACATGACAGAACACACGGTAAAAACAGAAAAAGGACAAGGATTCAGAGGCCCTGTCCCTCAGATGCATTTCCGGCATCACACACTTTTTCTGCACATTTCGCTCGACGCACCCATCAAAACACGCCCCCAACAACACATGGCCTACCGTCACGCTTTCTCACAGGTGTCCCGATGAAAACGGTACCTCACATGTGTGGGTTCACTACCTGGCTGCCAAGGGGAAAGCCTAAAACACAAGTAACCCCAAGTCTGTTTTCAGAGCGAAATCTCAGACATTCTGCCGACCGGCACAACGTACAGATATGGGTCTCGGGTGTCCAAGCCACTGAGGAAAAAAGGGAACCCCATGCATTTCCGAAAAGAGGACACCCGTGGGAATCCGCAGAGGTATGATTTGCGCACATCGCCCCAGATTTTATTACTCAGACAGCCCCGCAAAGTCCGAAATGTGGGGAAAAAAACACTTTTTCCGCACATTTCACTCGACGCACTCATCGAAACACGCCCCCAACAACACATGGCCTACCGTCACACGTTCCCACAGCTGTCCCGATGAAAACGGTACCTTACATGTGTGGGTGCACCTACCTGGCCGCCAAGGGGAAAGCCTAAAACACAAGTAACCCCAAGTCTGTTTTCATGGCGAAATCTCAGACATTCTGCCGACCGGCACAACGTACAGATATGGGTCTCGGGTGTCCAAGCCACCGAGAGAAACAGGGAACCCCATGCATTTCCGAAAAGAGGACTCCCGTGGGAATCTGCAGAGGTATTATTTGCACACATCGCCCCAGAATTTATTACTCAGACATCCCTGCAAAGTCCGAAATGTGGGGATAAAAATGCTTTTTCCGCACATTTCGCTCGACGCACCCATTGAAACACGCCCCCAACAACACATGGCCTACCGTCACGCATTCCCACAGGTGACCCGATGAAAACGGTACCTCACATGTGTGGGTGTATCTACCTGGCCGCCAAGGGGAAAGCCTAAAACACAAGTAACCCCAAGTCTGTTTTCAGAGCGAAATTACAGACATTCTGCCGACCGGCACAACGTACAGATATGGCCCTCGGGTGTCCAAGCCACCAAGGAAAACAGGGAACCCCATGCATTTCCGAAAAGAGGACACCCGTGGGAATCCGCACAGGTATGATTTGCGCACATCGACCCAGAATTTTTTACCCAGACTGCCCCGCAAATTCCGAAATGTCGGGAAAAAAACACTTTTTCTGCACATTTTGCTCGACGCACCCATCAAAACACGCCCCCAACAACACATGGCCTACTGTCACGCGTTCCCACAGGTGTCGCGATGAAAACGGTACCTCACATGTGTGGGTGCACCTACCTGGCCGCCAAGGGGAAAGCCTAAAACACAAGTAACCCCAAGTCTGTTTTCAGAGCGAAATCTCAGACATTCTGCCGACCGGCACAACGTACAGATATGGGTCTCGGGTGTCCAAGCCACCGAGGAAAAAAGGGAACCCCATGCATTTCCGAAAAGAGGACACCCGTGGGAATCCGCAGAGGTATGATTGCGCACATCGCCCCAGATTTTATTACCCAGACAGCCCCGCAAAGTCTGAAATGTGGGGAAAAAAACGCTTTTTCCGCACATTTTGCTCGACGCACCCATCGAAACACGCCCCCAACAACACATGGCCTACTGTCACGCATTCCCACAGGTGTCCCGATGAAAACGATACCTCACATGTGTGGGTGCACCTACCTGGCTACCAAGGGGAAAGCCTAAAACACAAGTAACCCCAAGTCTGTTTTCAGAGCGAAATCTCAGACATTCTGACGACCGGCACAATGTACAGATATGGGTCTCGGGTGTCCAAGCCACCGAGGAAAAAAGGGAACCCCATGCATTTCCGAAAAGAGGACACCCGTGGGAATCCGCAGAGGTATGATTTGCGCACATCGCCCCAGATTTTATTACCCAGACAGCCCCGCAAATTCCGAAATGTGGGGGAAAAAGCGCTTTTTCCGCACATTTTGCTCGACGCACCCATTGAAACACGCCCCCAACAACACATGGCCTACAGTCTCGTGTTCCCACAGGTGTCCCGATGAAAACGATACCTCACATGTGTGGGTGCACCTACCTGGCCGCCAAGGGGAAAGCCTAAAACACAAGTAACCCCAAGTCTGTTTTCAGAGCGAAATCTCAGACATTCTGCCGACCGGCACAACGTACAGATATGGGCCTCGGGTGTCCAAGCCACCGAGGAAAAAAGGGAACCCCATGCATTTCCGAAAAGAGGACACCCGTGGGAATCCGCAGAGGTATGATTTGCGCACATCGCCCCAGATTTTATTACCCAGACAGCCCCGCAAATTCCGAAATGTGGGGGAAAAAGCGCTTTTTCCGCACATTTCGCTCGACGCACCCATCGAAACACGCCCCCAACAACACATGGCCTACCTTCACGCGTTCCCACAGGTGTCCCGATGAAAACGGTACCTCACATGTGTGGGTGCACCCACCTGGCCGCCAATGGGAAAGCCTAAAACACAAGTAACCCCAAGTCTGTTTTCATGGCGAAATCGCAGACATTCTGCCGACCGGCACAACGTACAGACATGGGCCTCGGGTGTCCAAGCCACCAAGGAAAACAGGGAACCCCATGCATTTCCGAAAAGAGGACACCCGTGGGAATCCGCAGAGGTATGATTTGCGCACATAGCCCCAGAATTTATTACCCAGACAGCCCCGCAAAGTCCGAAATGTGGGGGAAAAAACGCTTTTTCCGCACATTTTGCTCGACGCACCCATTGAAACACGCCCCCAACAACACATGGCCTACCGTCACGTGTTCCCACAGGTGTCCCGATGAAAACGATACCTCACATGTGTGGGTGCACTTACCTGGCCGCCAAGGGGAAAGCCTAAAACACAAGTAACCCCAAGTCTTTTTTCAGAGCGAAATCTCAGACATTCTGCCGACCAGCACAACGTAAAGATATGGGCCTCGGGTGTCCAAGCCACCGAGGAAAACAGGGAACCCCATGCATTTCCGAAAAGAGGACACCCGTGGGAATACGCAGAGGTATGATTTGCGCACATCGCCCCAGATTTTATTACCCAGACAGCCCCGCAAAGTCCGAAATGTGGGGAAAAAAACGCTTTTTCCGCACATTTCGCTTGACGCACCCATCAAAACACGCCCCCAACAACACATGGCCTACCGTCACACGTTCCCACAGGTGTCCCGATGAAAACGGTACCTCACATGTGTGGGTGCACCTACCTGGCCGCCAAGGGGAAAGCCGAAAACACAAGTAACCCCAAGTCTGTTTTCAGAGCGAAATCTCAGACATTCTGCCGACCGGCACAATGTACAGATATGGGTCTCGGGTGTCCAAGCCAACGAGGAAAAAAGGGAACCGCATGCATTTCCAAAAAGAGGACACCCGTGGGATTCGCAGAGGTATGATTTGCGCACATCGCCCCAGATTTTATTACCCAGACAGCCCCGCAAAGTCCGAAATGTGGGGAAAAAAACGCTTTTTCTGCACATTTTGCTCGACACACCCATCGAAACACGCCCCCAACAACACATGGCCTACCGTCACGCGTTCCCACAGGTGTCCTGATGAAAACGGTACCTCACATGTGTGGGTGCACCTACCTGGCCGCCAAGGGGAAAGCCTAAAACACAAGTAACCCCAAGTCTTTTTTCATGGCGAAATCTCAGACATTCTGCCGACCGGCACAATGTACAGACATGGGCCTCGGGTGTCCAAGCCACCGAGGAAAACAGAGAACCCCATGCATTTCCATAAAGAGGACACCCGTGGGAATCCGCAGAGGTATGATTTGCGCACATCGCCCCAGAATTTATTACCCAGACAGCCCCGCAAAGTCCGAAATGTGGGGAAAAAAACGCTTTTACCGCACATTTCGCTCGACGCACCCATCGAAACACGCCCCCAACAACACATGGCCTACCGTCACATGTTCCCACAGGTGTCCCGATGAAAATGGTACCTCACATGTGTGGGTGCACCTACCTGGCCGCCAAGGGGAAAGCCTAAAACACAAGTAACCCCAAGTCTGTTTTCATGGCGAAATCTCAGACATTCTGCGGACCGGCACAACGTACAGACATGGGCCTCGGGTGTCCAAGCCACCGAGGAAAACAGGGAACCCCATGCATTTCCGAAAAGAGGACTCCCGTGGAAATCCGCAGAGGTATGATTTGCACACATCGCCCCAGAATTTATTACCCAGACAGCCCTGCAAAGTCCGAAATGTGGGGAAAAAAATGCTTTTTCCGCACATTTCGCTCGACGCACCCATCGAAACACGCCCCCAACAACACATGGCCTACCGTCACGCGTTCCCATAGGTGTCCCCTTGAAAACGGTACCTCACATGTGTGGGTGCACCTACCTGGCTGCCAAGGGGAAAGCCTAAAACACAAGTAACCCCAAGTCTGTTTTCAGAGGGAAATCTCAGACATTCTGCCGGCCGGCACAACGTACAGATATGGGTCTCGGGTGTCCAAGCCACCGAGGAAAAAAGGGAACCCCATGCATTTCCGAAAAGAGGACACCCGTGGGAATCCGCAGAGGTATGATTTGCGCACATCGCCCCAGATTTTATTACCCAGACAGCCCCGCAAAGTCCAAAATGTGGGGAAAAAAATGCTTTTTCCGCACATTTCGCTCGACACACCCATCGAAACACGGCCCCAACAACACATGGCCTACCGTCACATGTTCCCACAGGTGTCCCGATGAAAACGGTACCTCATATGTGTGGGTGCACCTACCTGGCCGCCAAGGGGAAAGCCTAAAACACAAGTAACCCCAAGTCTGTTTTCAGAGGGAAATCTCAGACATTCTGCCGACCGGCACAACATACAGATATGGGCCTCGGGTGTCCAAGCCACCAAGGAGAACAGGGAACTCCATGCATTTCCGGAAAGAGGACACCCGTGGGAATCCGCAGAGGTATGATTTGCACACATCGCCCCAGATTTTATTACCAGGCAGCCCCGCAAAGTCCGAAATGTCAGGAAAAAATGCTTTTTCCGCACATTTCGCTCGACGCACCCATCGAAACACGCCCCAACAACACATGGCCTACCGTCACGCGTTCCCACAGGTGTCCTGATGAAAACAGTACCTCACATGTGTGGGTGCACCTACCTGGCCGCCAAGGGGAAAGCCTAAAACACAAGTAACCTCAAGTCTGTTTTCATGGCGAAATCTCAGACATTCTGCCGACCGGCACAATGTACAGACATGGGCCTCGGGTGTCCAAGCCACCGAGGAAAACAGAGAACCCCATGCATTTCCAAAAAGAGGACACCCGTGGGAATCCGCAGAGGTATTTTTTGCGCACATCGCCCCAAAATGTATTATCCAGACAGCCCTGCAAATCGGAAATGTGGGGAAAAAAATGCTTTTTCCGCACATTTCGCTCGACGCACCCATTGAAACACGCCCCCAACAACACATGGCCTACTGTCACGCGTTCCCACAGGTGTCGCGATGAAAACGGTACCTCACATGTGTAGGTGCACCTACCTGGCCGCCAAGGGGAAAGCCTAAAACACAAGTAACCCCAAGTCTGTTTTCAGAGCGAAATCTCAGACATTCTGCCGACCGGCACAACGTACAGATATGGGTCTCGGGTGTCCAAGCCACCGAGGAAAAAAGGGAACCCCATGCATTTCCGAAAAGAGGACACCCGTGGGAATCCGCAGAGGTATGATTGCGCACATCGCCCCAGATTTTATTACCCAGACAGCCCCGCAAAGTCTGAAATGTGGGGAAAAAAACGCTTTTTCCGCACATTTTGCTCGACGCACCCATCGAAACACGCCCCCAACAACACATGGCCTACTGTCACGCATTCCCACAGGTGTCCCGATGAAAACGATACCTCACATGTGTGGGTGCACCTACCTGGCTACCAAGGGGAAAGCCTAAAACACAAGTAACCCCAAGTCTGTTTTCAGAGCGAAATCTCAGACATTCTGACGACCGGCACAATGTACAGATATGGGTCTCGGGTGTCCAAGCCACCGAGGAAAAAAGGGAACCCCATGCATTTCCGAAAAGAGGACACCCGTGGGAATCCGCAGAGGTATGATTTGCGCACATCGCCCCAGATTTTATTACCCAGACAGCCCCGCAAATTCCGAAATGTGGGGGAAAAAGCGCTTTTTCCGCACATTTTGCTCGACGCACCCATTGAAACACGCCCCCAACAACACATGGCCTACAGTCTCGTGTTCCCACAGGTGTCCCGATGAAAACGATACCTCACATGTGTGGGTGCACCTACCTGGCCGCCAAGGGGAAAGCCTAAAACACAAGTAACCCCAAGTCTGTTTTCAGAGCGAAATCTCAGACATTCTGCCGACCGGCACAACGTACAGATATGGGCCTCGGGTGTCCAAGCCACCGAGGAAAAAAGGGAACCCCATGCATTTCCGAAAAGAGGACACCCGTGGGAATCCGCAGAGGTATGATTTGCGCACATCGCCCCAGATTTTATTACCCAGACAGCCCCGCAAATTCCGAAATGTGGGGGAAAAAGCGCTTTTTCCGCACATTTCGCTCGACGCACCCATCGAAACACGCCCCCAACAACACATGGCATACCTTCACGCGTTCCCACAGGTGTCCCGATGAAAACGGTACCTCACATGTGTGGGTGCACCCACCTGGCCGCCAATGGGAAAGCCTAAAACACAAGTAACCCCAAGTCTGTTTTCATGGCGAAATCGCAGACATTCTGCCGACCGGCACAACGTACAGACATGGGCCTCGGGTGTCCAAGCCACCAAGGAAAACAGGGAACCCCATGCATTTCCGAAAAGAGGACACCCGTGGGAATCCGCAGAGGTATGATTTGCGCACATAGCCCCAGAATTTATTACCCAGACAGCCCCGCAAAGTCCGAAATGTGGGGGAAAAAACGCTTTTTCCGCACATTTTGCTCGACGCACCCATTGAAACACGCCCCCAACAACACATGGCCTACCGTCACGTGTTCCCACAGGTGTCCCTATGAAAACGATACCTCACATGTGTGGGTGCACTTACCTGGCCGCCAAGGGGAAAGCCTAAAACACAAGTAACCCCAAGTCTTTTTTCAGAGCGAAATCTCAGACATTCTGCCGACCAGCACAACGTAAAGATATGGGCCTCGCGTGTCCAAGCCACCGAGGAAAACAGGGAACCCCATGCATTTCCGAAAAGAGGACACCCGTGGGAATACGCAGAGGTATGATTTGCGCACATCGCCCCAGATTTTATTACCCAGACAGCCCCGCAAAGTCCGAAATGTGGGGAAAAAAACGCTTTTTCCGCACATTTCGCTTGACGCACCCATCAAAACACGCCCCCAACAACACATGGCCTACCGTCACACGTTCCCACAGGTGTCCCGATGAAAACGGTACCTCACATGTGTGGGTGCACCTACCTGGCAGCCAAGGGGAAAGCCGAAAACACAAGTAACCCCAAGTCTGTTTTCAGAGCGAAATCTCAGACATTCTGCCGACCGGCACAATGTACAGATATGGGTCTCGGGTGTCCAAGCCAACGAGGAAAAAAGGGAACCGCATGCATTTCCAAAAAGAGGACACCCGTGGGAATCCGCAGAGGTATGATTTGCGCACATCGCCCCAGATTTTATTACCCAGACAGCCCCGCAAAGTCCGAAATGTGGGGAAAAAAACGCTTTTTCTGCACATTTTGCTCGACGCACCCATCGAAACACGCCCCCAACAACACATGGCCTACCGTCACGCGTTCCCACAGGTGTCCTGATGAAAACGGTACCTCACATATGTGGGTGCACCTACCTGGCCGCCAAGGGGAAAGCCTAAAACACAAGTAACCCCAAGTCTTTTTTCATGGCGAAATCTCAGACATTCTGCCGACCGGCACAATGTACAGACATGGGCCTCGGGTGTCCAAGCCACCGAGGAAAACAGAGAACCCCATGCATTTCCATAAAGAGGACACCCGTGGGAATCCGCAGAGGTATGATTTGCGCACATCGCCCCAGAATTTATTACCCAGACAGCCCCGCAAAGTCCGAAATGTGGGGAAAAAAACGCTTTTTCCGCACATTTCGCTCGACGCACCCATCGAAACACGCCCCCAACAACACATGGCCTACCGTCACATGTTCCCACAGGTGTCCCGATGAAAATGGTACCTCACATGTGTGGGTGCACCTACCTGGCCGCCAAGGGGAAAGCCTAAAACACAAGTAACCCCAAGTCTGTTTTCATGGCGAAATCTCAGACATTCTGCGGACCGGCACAACGTACAGACATGGGCCTCGGGTGTCCAAGCCACCGAGGAAAACAGGGAACCCCATGCATTTCCGAAAAGCGGACTCCCGTGGAAATCCGCAGAGGTATGATTTGCACACATCGCCCCAGAATTTATTACCCAGACAGCCCTGCAAAGTCCGAAATGTGGGGAAAAAAATGCTTTTTCCGCACATTTCGCTCGACGCACCCATCGAAACACGCCCCCAACAACACATGGCCTACCGTCACGCGTTCCCATAGGTGTCCCCTTGAAAACGGTACCTCACATGTGTGGGTGCACCTACCTGGCTGCCAAGGGGAAAGCCTAAAACACAAGTAACCCCAAGTCTGTTTTCAGAGGGAAATCTCAGACATTCTGCCGGCCGGCACAACGTACAGATATGGGTCTCGGGTGTCCAAGCCACCGAGGAAAAAAGGGAACCCCATGCATTTCCGAAAAGAGGACACCCGTGGGAATCCGCAGAGGTATGATTTGCGCACATCGCCCCAGATTTTATTACCCAGACAGCCCCGCAAAGTCCGAAATGTGGGGAAAAAAACGCTTTTTCCGCACATTTCGCTCGACACACCCATCGAAACACGGCCCCAACAACACATGGCCTACCGTCACATGTTCCCACAGGTGTCCCGATGAAAACGGTACCTCACATGTGTGGGTGCACCTACCTGGCCGCCAAGGGGAAAGCCTAAAACACAAGTAACCCCAAGTCTGTTTTCAGAGGGAAATCTCAGACATTCTGCCGACTGGCACAACATACAGATATGGGCCTCGGGTGTCCAAGCCACCAAGGAGAACAGGGAACTCCATGCATTTCCGGAAAGAGGACACCCGTGGGAATCCGCAGAGGTATGATTTGCACACATCGCCCCAGATTTTATTACCAGGCAGCCCCGCAAAGTCCGAAATGTCAGGAAAAAATGCTTTTTCCGCACATTTCGCTCGACGCACCCATCGAAACACGCCCCAACAACACATGGCCTACCGTCACGCGTTCCCACAGGTGTCCTGATGAAAACAGTACCTCACATGTGTGGGTGCACCTACCTGGCCGCCAAGGGGAAAGCCTAAAACACAAGTAACCTCAAGTCTGTTTTCATGGCGAAATCTCAGACATTCTGCCGACCGGCACAATGTACAGACATGGGCCTCGGGTGTCCAAGCCACCGAGGAAAACAGAGAATCCCATGCATTTCCAAAAAGAGGACACCCGTGGGAATCCGCAGAGGTATGATTTGCGCACATCGCTCCAGAATTTATTACCCAGACAGCCCCGCAAAGTCCGAAATGTGGGGAAAAAAATGCTTTTTCTGCACATTTTGCTCGACGCACCCATCGAAACACGCCCCCAACAACACATGGCCTACTGTCACGCATTCCCACAGGTGTCCCGATGAAAACGATACCTCACATGTGTGGGTGCACCTACCTGGCCACCAAGGGGAAAGCCTAAAACACAAGTAACCCCAAGTCTGTTTTCAGAGCGAAATCTCAGAAATTCTGCCGACCGGCACAATGTACAGATATGGGTCTCGGGTGTCCAAGCCACCGAGGAAAAAAGGGAACCCCATGCATTTCCGAAAAGAGGACACCCGTGGGAATCCGCAGAGGTATTTTTTGCGCACATCGCCCCAAAATGTATTATCCAGACAGCCCTGCAAATCGGAAATGTGGGGAAAAAAATGCTTTTTCCGCACATTTCGCTCGACGCACCCATTGAAACACGCCCCCAACAACACATGGCCTACTGTCACGCGTTCCCACAGGTGTCGCGATGAAAACGGTACCTCACATGTGTGGGTGCACCTACCTGGCCGCCAAGGGGAAAGCCTAAAACACAAGTAACCCCAAGTCTGTTTTCAGAGCGAAATCTCAGACATTCTGCCGACCGGCACAATGTACAGATATGGGTCTCGGGTGTCCAAGCCACCGAGGAAAAAAGGGAACCCCATGCATTTCCGAAAAGAGGACACCCGTGGGAATCCGCAGAGGTATTTTTTGCGCACATCGCCCCAAAATGTATTATCCAGACAGCCCTGCAAATCGGAAATGTGGGGAAAAAAATGCTTTTTCCGCACATTTCGCTCGACGCACCCATTGAAACACGCCCCCAACAACACATGGCCTACCGTCACGCATTCCCACAGGTGACCCGATGAAAACGGTACCTCACATGTGTGGGTGTATCTACCTGGCCGCCAAGGGGAAAGCCTAAAACACAAGTAACCCCAAGTCTGTTTTCAGAGCGAAATTACAGACATTCTGCCGACCGGCACAACGTACAGATATGGCCCTCGGGTGTCCAAGCCACCAAGGAAAACAGGGAACCCCATGCATTTCCGAAAAGAGGACACCCGTGGGAATCCGCACAGGTATGATTTGCGCACATCGACCCAGAATTTTTTACCCAGACTGCCCCGCAAATTCCGAAATGTCGGGAAAAAAACACTTTTTCTGCACATTTTGCTCGACGCACCCATCAAAACACGCCCCCAACAACACATGGCCTACTGTCACGCGTTCCCACAGGTGTCGCGATGAAAACGGTACCTCACATGTGTGGGTGCACCTACCTGGCCGCCAAGGGGAAAGCCTAAAACACAAGTAACCCCAAGTCTGTTTTCAGAGCGAAATCTCAGACATTCTGCCGACCGGCACAACGTACAGATATGGGTCTCGGGTGTCCAAGCCACCGAGGAAAAAAGGGAACCCCATGCATTTCCGAAAAGAGGACACCCGTGGGAATCCGCAGAGGTATGATTGCGCACATCGCCCCAGATTTTATTACCCAGACAGCCCCGCAAAGTCTGAAATGTGGGGAAAAAAACGCTTTTTCCGCACATTTTGCTCGACGCACCCATCGAAACACGCCCCCAACAACACATGGCCTACTGTCACGCATTCCCACAGGTGTCCCGATGAAAACAATACCTCACATGTGTGGGTGCACCTACCTGGCTACCAAGGGGAAAGCCTAAAACACAAGTAACCCCAAGTCTGTTTTCAGAGCGAAATCTCAGACATTCTGACGACCGGCACAATGTACAGATATGGGTCTCGGGTGTCCAAGCCACCGAGGAAAAAAGGGAACCCCATGCATTTCCGAAAAGAGGACACCCGTGGGAATCCGCAGAGGTATGATTTGCGCACATCGCCCCAGATTTTATTACCCAGACAGCCCCGCAAATTCCGAAATGTGGGGGAAAAAGCGCTTTTTCCGCACATTTTGCTCGACGCACCCATTGAAACACGCCCCCAACAACACATGGCCTACAGTCTCGTGTTCCCACAGGTGTCCCGATGAAAACGATACCTCACATGTGTGGGTGCACCTACCTGGCCGCCAAGGGGAAAGCCTAAAACACAAGTAACCCCAAGTCTGTTTTCAGAGCGAAATCTCAGACATTCTGCCGACCGGCACAACGTACAGATATGGGCCTCGGGTGTCCAAGCCACCGAGGAAAAAAGGGAACCCCATGCATTTCCGAAAAGAGGACACCCGTGGGAATCCGCAGAGGTATGATTTGCGCACATCGCCCCAGATTTTATTACCCAGACAGCCCCGCAAATTCCGAAATGTGGGGGAAAAAACGCTTTTTCCGCACATTTCGCTTGACGCACCCATCAAAACACGCCCCCAACAACACATGGCCTACCTTCACGCGTTCCCACAGGTGTCCCGATGAAAACGGTACCTCACATGTGTGGGTGCACCCACCTGGCCGCCAATGGGAAAGCCTAAAACACAAGTAACCCCAAGTCTGTTTTCATGGCGAAATCGCAGACATTCTGCCGACCGGCACAACGTACAGACATGGGCCTCGGGTGTCCAAGCCACCAAGGAAAACAGGGAACCCCATGCATTTCCGAAAAGAGGACACCCGTGGGAATCCGCAGAGGTATGATTTGCGCACATAGCCCCAGAATTTATTACCCAGACAGCCCCGCAAAGTCCGAAATGTGGGGGAAAAAACGCTTTTTCCGCACATTTTGCTCGACGCACCCATTGAAACACGCCCCCAACAACACATGGCCTACCGTCACGTGTTCCCACAGGTGTCCCGATGAAAACGATACCTCACATGTGTGGGTGCACTTACCTGGCCGCCAAGGGGAAAGCCTAAAACACAAGTAACCCCAAGTCTTTTTTCAGAGCGAAATCTCAGACATTCTGCCGACCAGCACAAGGTAAAGATATGGGCCTCGGGTGTCCAAGCCACCGAGGAAAACAGGAAACCCCATGCATTTCCGAAAAGAGGACACCCGTGGGAATACGCAGAGGTATGATTTGCGCACATCGCCCCAGATTTTATTACCCAGACAGCCCCGCAAAGTCCGAAATGTGGGGAAAAAAACGCTTTTTCCGCACATTTCGCTTGACGCACCCATCAAAACACGCCCCCAACAACACATGGCCTACCGTCACACGTTCCCACAGGTGTCCCGATGAAAACGGTACCTCACATGTGTGGGTGCACCTACCTGGCCGCCAAGGGGAAAGCCGAAAACACAAGTAACCCCAAGTCTGTTTTCAGAGCGAAATCTCAGACATTCTGCCGACCGGCACAATGTACAGATATGGGTCTCGGGTGTCCAAGCCAACGAGGAAAAAAGGGAACCGCATGCATTTCCTAAAAGAGGACACCCGTGGGATTCGCAGAGGTATGATTTGCGCACATCGCCCCAGATTTTATTACCCAGACAGCCCCGCAAAGTCCGAAATGTGGGGAAAAAAATGCTTTTTCTGCACATTTTGCTCGACACACCCATCGAAACACGCCCCCAACAACACATGGCCTACCGTCACGCGTTCCCACAGGTGTCCTGATGAAAACGGTACCTCACATGTGTGGGTGCACCTACCTGGCCGCCAAGGGGAAAGCCTAAAACACAAGTAACCCCAAGTCTTTTTTCATGGCGAAATCTCAGACATTCTGCCGACCGGCACAATGTACAGACATGGGCCTCGGGTGTCCAAGCCACCGAGGAAAACAGAGAACCCCATGCATTTCCATAAAGAGGACACCCGTGGGAATCCGCAGAGGTATGATTTGCGCACATCGCCCCAGAATTTATTACCCAGACAGCCCCGCAAAGTCCGAAATGTGGGGAAAAAAACGCTTTTTCCGCACATTTCGCTCGACGCACCCATCGAAACACGCCCCCAACAACACATGGCCTACCGTCACATGTTCCCACAGGTGTCCCGATGAAAATGGTACCTCACATGTGTGGGTGCACCTACCTGGCCGCCAAGGGGAAAGCCTAAAACACAAGTAACCCCAAGTCTGTTTTCATGGCGAAATCTCAGACATTCTGCCGACCGGCACAACGTACAGACATGGGCCTCGGGTGTCCAAGCCACCGAGGAAAACAGGGAATCCCATGCATTTCCGAAAAGAGGACTCTCGTGGAAATCCGCAGAGGTATGATTTGCACACATCGCCCCAGAATTTATTACCCAGACAGCCCTGCAAAGTCCGAAATGTGGGGAAAAAAATGCTTTTTCCGCACATTTCGCTCGACGCACCCATCGAAACACGCCCCCAACAACACATGGCCTACCGTCACGCGTTCCCATAGGTGTCCCCTTGAAAATGGTACCTCACATGTGTGGGTGCACCTACCTGGCCGCCAAGGGGAAAGCCTAAAACACAAGTAACCCCAAGTCTGTTTTCATGGCGAAATCTCAGACATTCTGCCGACCGGCACAACGTACAGACATGGGCCTCGGGTGTCCAAGCCACCGAGGAAAAAAGGGAACCCCATGCATTTCCGAAAAGAGGACACCCGTGGGAATCCGCAGAGGTATGATTTGCGCACATCGCCCCAGATTTTATTACCCAGACAGCCCCGCAAAGTCCGAAATGTGGGGAAAAAAATGCTTTTTCCGCACATTTCGCTCGACACACCCATCGAAACACGGCCCCAACAACACATGGCCTACCGTCACATGTTCCCACAGGTGTCCCGATGAAAACGGTACCTCATATGTGTGGGTGCACCTACCTGGCCGCCAAGGGGAAAGCCTAAAACACAAGTAACCCCAAGTCTGTTTTCAGAGGGAAATCTCAGACATTCTGCCGACCGGCACAACATACAGATATGGGCCTCGGGTGTCCAAGCCACCAAGGAGAACAGGGAACTCCATGCATTTCCGGAAAGAGGACACCCGTGGGAATCCGCAGAGGTATGATTTGCACACATCGCCCCAGATTTTATTACCAGGCAGCCCCGCAAAGTCCGAAATGTCAGGAAAAAATGCTTTTTCCGCACATTTCGCTCGACGCACCCATCGAAACACGCCCCAACAACACATGGCCTACCGTCACGCGTTCCCACAGGTGTCCTGATGAAAACAGTACCTCACATGTGTGGGTGCACCTACCTGGCCGCCAAGGGGAAAGCCTAAAACACAAGTAACCTCAAGTCTGTTTTCATGGCGAAATCTCAGACATTCTGCCGACCGGCACAATGTACAGACATGGGCCTCGGGTGTCCAAGCCACCGAGGAAAACAGAGAACCCCATGCATTTCCAAAAAGAGGACACCCGTGGGAATCCGCAGAGGTATGATTTGCGCACATCGCCCCAGAATTTATTACCCAGACAGCCCCGCAAAGTCCGAAATGTGGGGAAAAAAATGCTTTTTCTGCACATTTTACTCGACGCACCCATCGAAACACGCCCCCAACAACACATGGCCTACTGTCACGCATTCCCACAGGTGTCCCGATGAAAACGATACCTCACATGTGTGGGTGCACCTACCTGGCCACCAAGGGGAAAGCCTAAAACACAAGTAACCCCAAGTCTGTTTTCAGAGCGAAATCTCAGAAATTCTGCCGACCGGCACAATGTACAGATATGGGTCTCGGGTGTCCAAGCCACCGAGGAAAAAAGGGAACCCCATGCATTTCCGAAAAGAGGACACCCGTGGGAATCCGCAGAGGTATTTTTTGGGCACATCGCCCCAAAATGTATTATCCAGACAGCCCTGCAAATCGGAAATGTGGGGAAAAAAATGCTTTTTCCGCACATTTCGCTCGACGCACCCATTGAAACACGCCCCCAACAACACATGGCCTACTGTCACGCGTTCCCACAGGTGTCGCGATGAAAACGGTACCTCACATGTGTAGGTGCACCTACCTGGCCGCCAAGGGGAAAGCCTAAAACACAAGTAACCCCAAGTCTGTTTTCAGAGCGAAATCTCAGACATTCTGCCGACCGGCACAACGTACAGATATGGGTCTCGGGTGTCCAAGCCACCGAGGAAAAAAGGGAACCCCATGCATTTCCGAAAAGAGGACACCCGTGGGAATCCGCAGAGGTATGATTGCGCACATCGCCCCAGATTTTATTACCCAGACAGCCCCGCAAAGTCTGAAATGTGGGGAAAAAAACGCTTTTTCCGCACATTTTGCTCGACGCACCCATCGAAACACGCCCCCAACAACACATGGCCTACTGTCACGCATTCCCACAGGTGTCCCGATGAAAACGATACCTCACATGTGTGGGTGCACCTACCTGGCTACCAAGGGGAAAGCCTAAAACACAAGTAACCCCAAGTCTGTTTTCAGAGCGAAATCTCAGACATTCTGACGACCGGCACAATGTACAGATATGGGTCTCGGGTGTCCAAGCCACCGAGGAAAAAAGGGAACCCCATGCATTTCCGAAAAGAGGACACCCGTGGGAATCCGCAGAGGTATGATTTGCGCACATCGCCCCAGATTTTATTACCCAGACAGCCCCGCAAATTCCGAAATGTGGGGGAAAAAGCGCTTTTTCCGCACATTTTGCTCGACGCACCCATTGAAACACGCCCCCAACAACACATGGCCTACAGTCTCGTGTTCCCACAGGTGTCCCGATGAAAACGATACCTCACATGTGTGGGTGCACCTACCTGGCCGCCAAGGGGAAAGCCTAAAACACAAGTAACCCCAAGTCTGTTTTCAGAGCGAAATCTCAGACATTCTGCCGACCGGCACAACGTACAGATATGGGCCTCGGGTGTCCAAGCCACCGAGGAAAAAAGGGAACCCCATGCATTTCCGAAAAGAGGACACCCGTGGGAATCCGCAGAGGTATGATTTGCGCACATCGCCCCAGATTTTATTACCCAGACAGCCCCGCAAATTCCGAAATGTGGGGGAAAAAGCGCTTTTTCCGCACATTTCGCTCGACGCACCCATCGAAACACGCCCCCAACAACACATGGCCTACCTTCACGCGTTCCCACAGGTGTCCCGATGAAAACGGTACCTCACATGTGTGGGTGCACCCACCTGGCCGCCAATGGGAAAGCCTAAAACACAAGTAACCCCAAGTCTGTTTTCATGGCGAAATCGCAGACATTCTGCCGACCGG
Source organism: Ambystoma mexicanum (assembly GCF_040938575.1). Lineage (NCBI taxonomy): Eukaryota > Metazoa > Chordata > Amphibia > Caudata > Ambystomatidae > Ambystoma > Ambystoma mexicanum. The sequence goes on along the minus strand of NC_090930.1, from coordinate 676,142,787 downwards.
CACAACGTACAGACATGGGCCTCGGGTGTCCAAGCCACCAAGGAAAACAGGGAACCCCATGCATTTCCGAAAAGAGGACACCCGTGGGAATCCGCAGAGGTATGATTTGCGCACATAGCCCCAGAATTTATTACCCAGACAGCCCCGCAAAGTCCGAAATGTGGGGGAAAAAACGCTTTTTCCGCACATTTTGCTCGACGCACCCATTGAAACACGCCCCCAACAACACATGGCCTACCGTCACGTGTTCCCACAGGTGTCCCGATGAAAACGATACCTCACATGTGTGGGTGCACTTACCTGGCCGCCAAGGGGAAAGCCTAAAACACAAGTAACCCCAAGTCTTTTTTCAGAGCGAAATCTCAGACATTCTGCCGACCAGCACAACGTAAAGATATGGGCCTCGCGTGTCCAAGCCACCGAGGAAAACAGGGAACCCCATGCATTTCCGAAAAGAGGACACCCGTGGGAATACGCAGAGGTATGATTTGCGCACATCGCCCCAGATTTTATTACCCAGACAGCCCCGCAAAGTCCGAAATGTGGGGAAAAAAACGCTTTTTCCGCACATTTCGCTTGACGCACCCATCAAAACACGCCCCCAACAACACATGGCCTACCGTCACACGTTCCCACAGGTGTCCCGATGAAAACGGTACCTCACATGTGTGGGTGCACCTACCTGGCCGCCAAGGGGAAAGCCGAAAACACAAGTAACCCCAAGTCTGTTTTCAGAGCGAAATCTCAGACATTCTGCCGACCGGCACAATGTACAGATATGGGTCTCGGGTGTCCAAGCCAACGAGGAAAAAAGGGAACCGCATGCATTTCCAAAAAGAGGACACCCGTGGGAATCCGCAGAGGTATGATTTGCGCACATCGCCCCAGATTTTATTACCCAGACAGCCCCGCAAAGTCCGAAATGTGGGGAAAAAAACGCTTTTTCTGCACATTTTGCTCGACGCACCCATCGAAACACGCCCCCAACAACACATGGCCTACCGTCACGCGTTCCCACAGGTGTCCTGATGAAAACGGTACCTCACATATGTGGGTGCACCTACCTGGCCGCCAAGGGGAAAGCCTAAAACACAAGTAACCCCAAGTCTTTTTTCATGGCGAAATCTCAGACATTCTGCCGACCGGCACAATGTACAGACATGGGCCTCGGGTGTCCAAGCCACCGAGGAAAACAGAGAACCCCATGCATTTCCATAAAGAGGACACCCGTGGGAATCCGCAGAGGTATGATTTGCGCACATCGCCCCAGAATTTATTACCCAGACAGCCCCGCAAAGTCCGAAATGTGGGGAAAAAAACGCTTTTTCCGCACATTTCGCTCGACGCACCCATCGAAACACGCCCCCAACAACACATGGCCTACCGTCACATGTTCCCACAGGTGTCCCGATGAAAATGGTACCTCACATGTGTGGGTGCACCTACCTGGCCGCCAAGGGGAAAGCCTAAAACACAAGTAACCCCAAGTCTGTTTTCATGGCGAAATCTCAGACATTCTGCGGACCGGCACAACGTACAGACATGGGCCTCGGGTGTCCAAGCCACCGAGGAAAACAGGGAACCCCATGCATTTCCGAAAAGAGGACTCCCGTGGAAATCCGCAGAGGTATGATTTGCACACATCGCCCCAGAATTTATTACCCAGACAGCCCTGCAAAGTCCGAAATGTGGGGAAAAAAATGCTTTTTCCGCACATTTCGCTCGACGCACCCATCGAAACACGCCCCCAACAACACATGGCCTACCGTCACGCGTTCCCATAGGTGTCCCCTTGAAAACGGTACCTCACATGTGTGGGTGCACCTACCTGGCTGCCAAGGGGAAAGCCTAAAACACAAGTAACCCCAAGTCTGTTTTCAGAGGGAAATCTCAGACATTCTGCCGGCCGGCACAACGTACAGATATGGGTCTCGGGTGTCCAAGCCACCGAGGAAAAAAGGGAACCCCATGCATTTCCGAAAAGAGGACACCCGTGGGATTCCGCAGAGGTATGATTTGCGCACATCGCCCCAGATTTTATTACCCAGACAGCCCCGCAAAGTCCGAAATGTGGGGAAAAAAACGCTTTTTCCGCACATTTCGCTCGACACACCCATCGAAACACGGCCCCAACAACACATGGCCTACCGTCACATGTTCCCACAGGTGTCCCGATGAAAACGGTACCTCACATGTGTGGGTGCACCTACCTGGCCGCCAAGGGGAAAGCCTAAAACACAAGTAACCCCAAGTCTGTTTTCAGAGGGAAATCTCAGACATTCTGCCGACTGGCACAACATACAGATATGGGCCTCGGGTGTCCAAGCCACCAAGGAGAACAGGGAACTCCATGCATTTCCGGAAAGAGGACACCCGTGGGAATCCGCAGAGGTATGATTTGCACACATCGCCCCAGATTTTATTACCAGGCAGCCCCGCAAAGTCCGAAATGTCAGGAAAAAATGCTTTTTCCGCACATTTCGCTCGACGCACCCATCGAAACACGCCCCAACAACACATGGCCTACCGTCACGCGTTCCCACAGGTGTCCTGATGAAAACAGTACCTCACATGTGTGGGTGCACCTACCTGGCCGCCAAGGGGAAAGCCTAAAACACAAGTAACCTCAAGTCTGTTTTCATGGCGAAATCTCAGAAATTCTGCCGACCGGCACAATGTACAGACATGGGCCTCGGGTGTCCAAGCCACCGAGGAAAACAGAGAATCCCATGCATTTCCAAAAAGAGGACACCCGTGGGAATCCGCAGAGGTATGATTTGCGCACATCGCTCCAGAATTTATTACCCAGACAGCCCCGCAAAGTCCGAAATGTGAGGAAAAAAATGCTTTTTCTGCACATTTTGCTCGACGCACCCATCGAAACACGCCCCCAACAACACATGGCCTACTGTCACGCATTCCCACAGGTGTCCCGATGAAAACGATACCTCACATGTGTGGGTGCACCTACCTGGCCACCAAGGGGAAAGCCTAAAACACAAGTAACCCCAAGTCTGTTTTCAGAGCGAAATCTCAGAAATTCTGCCGACCGGCACAATGTACAGATATGGGTCTCGGGTGTCCAAGCCACCGAGGAAAAAAGGGAACCCCATGCATTTCCGAAAAGAGGACACCCGTGGGAATCCGCAGAGGTATTTTTTGCGCACATCGCCCCAAAATGTATTATCCAGACAGCCCTGCAAATCGGAAATGTGGGGAAAAAAATGCTTTTTCCGCACATTTCGCTCGACGCACCCATTGAAACACGCCCCCAACAACACATGGCCTACTGTCACGCGTTCCCACAGGTGTCGCGATGAAAACGGTACCTCACATGTGTGGGTGCACCTACCTGGCCGCCAAGGGGAAAGCCTAAAACACAAGTAACCCCAAGTCTGTTTTCAGAGCGAAATCTCAGACATTCTGCCGACCGGCACAACGTACAGATATGGGTCTCGGGTGTCCAAGCCACCGAGGAAAAAAGGGAACCCCATGCATTTCCGAAAAGAGGACACCCGTGGGAATCCGCAGAGGTATGATTGCGCACATCGCCCCAGATTTTATTACCCAGACAGCCCCGCAAAGTCTGAAATGTGGGGAAAAAAACGCTTTTTACGCACATTTTGCTCGACGCACCCATCGAAACACGCCCCCAACAACACATGGCCTACTGTCACGCATTCCCACAGGTGTCCCGATGAAAACGATAGCTCACATGTGTGGGTGCACCTACCTGGCTACCAAGGGGAAAGCCTAAAACACAAGTAACCCCAAGTCTGTTTTCAGAGGGAAATCTCAGACATTCTGACGACCGGCACAATGTACAGATATGGGCCTCGGGTGTCCAAGCCACCAAGGAGAACAGGGAACTCCATGCATTTCCGGAAAGAGGACACCCGTGGGAATCCGCAGAGGTATGATTTGCACACATCGCCCCAGATTTTATTACCAGGCAGCCCCGCAAAGTCCGAAATGTCAGGAAAAAATGCTTTTTCCGCACATTTCGCTCGACGCACCCATCGAAACACGCCCCAACAACACATGGCCTACCGTCACGCGTTCCCACAGGTGTCCTGATGAAAACAGTACCTCACATGTGTGGGTGCACCTACCTGGCCGCCAAGGGGAAAGCCTAAAACACAAGTAACCTCAAGTCTGTTTTCATGGCGAAATCTCAGACATTCTGCCGACCGGCACAATGTACAGACATGGGCCTCGGGTGTCCAAGCCACCGAGGAAAACAGAGAATCCCATGCATTTCCAAAAAGAGGACACCCGTGGGAATCCGCAGAGGTATGATTTGCGCACATCGCTCCAGAATTTATTACCCAGACAGCCCCGCAAAGTCCGAAATGTGGGGAAAAAAATGCTTTTTCTGCACATTTTGCTCGACGCACCCATCGAAACACGCCCCCAACAACACATGGCCTACTGTCACGCATTCCCACAGGTGTCCCGATGAAAACGATACCTCACATGTGTGGGTGCACCTACCTGGCCACCAAGGGGAAAGCCTAAAACACAAGTAACCCCAAGTCTGTTTTCAGAGCGAAATCTCAGAAATTCTGCCGACCGGCACAATGTACAGATATGGGTCTCGGGTGTCCAAGCCACCGAGGAAAAAAGGGAACCCCATGCATTTCCGAAAAGAGGACACCCGTGGGAATCCGCAGAGGTATTTTTTGCGCACATCGCCCCAAAATGTATTATCCAGACAGCCCTGCAAATCGGAAATGTGGGGAAAAAAATGCTTTTTCCGCACATTTCGCTCGACGCACCCATTGAAACACGCCCCCAACAACACATGGCCTACTGTCACGCGTTCCCACAGGTGTCGCGATGAAAACGGTACCTCACATGTGTGGGTGCACCTACCTGGCCGCCAAGGGGAAAGCCTAAAACACAAGTAACCCCAAGTCTGTTTTCAGAGCGAAATCTCAGACATTCTGCCGACCGGCACAATGTACAGATATGGGTCTCGGGTGTCCAAGCCACCGAGGAAAAAAGGGAACCCCATGCATTTCCGAAAAGAGGACACCCGTGGGAATCCGCAGAGGTATTTTTTGCGCACATCGCCCCAAAATGTATTATCCAGACAGCCCTGCAAATCGGAAATGTGGGGAAAAAAATGCTTTTTCCGCACATTTCGCTCGACGCACCCATTGAAACACGCCCCCAACAACACATGGCCTACCGTCACGCATTCCCACAGGTGACCCGATGAAAACGGTACCTCACATGTGTGGGTGCATCTACCTGGCCGCCAAGGGGAAAGCCTAAAACACAAGTAACCGCAAGTCTGTTTTCAGAGCGAAATTACAGACATTCTGCCGACCGGCACAACGTACAGATATGGCCCTCGGGTGTCCAAGCCACCAAGGAAAACAGGGAACCCCATGCATTTCCGAAAAGAGGACACCCGTGGGAATCCGCACAGGTATGATTTGCGCACATCGACCCAGAATTTTTTACCCAGACTGCCCCGCAAATTCCGAAATGTCGGGAAAAAAACACTTTTTCTGCACATTTTGCTCGACGCACCCATCAAAACACGCCCCCAACAACACATGGCCTACTGTCACGCGTTCCCACAGGTGTCGCGATGAAAACGGTACCTCACATGTGTGGGTGCACCTACCTGGCCGCCAAGGGGAAAGCCTAAAACACAAGTAACCCCAAGTCTGTTTTCAGAGCGAAATCTCAGACATTCTGCCGACCGGCACAACGTACAGATATGGGTCTCGGGTGTCCAAGCCACCGAGGAAAAAAGGGAACCCCATGCATTTCCGAAAAGAGGACACCCGTGGGAATCCGCAGAGGTATGATTGCGCACATCGCCCCAGATTTTATTACCCAGACAGCCCCGCAAAGTCTGAAATGTGGGGAAAAAAACGCTTTTTCCGCACATTTTGCTCGACGCACCCATCGAAACACGCCCCCAACAACACATGGCCTACTGTCACGCATTCCCAAAGGTGTCCCGATGAAAACGATACCTCACATGTGTGGGTGCACCTACCTGGCTACCAAGGGGAAAGCCTAAAACACAAGTAACCCCAAGTCTGTTTTCAGAGCGAAATCTCAGACATTCTGACGACCGGCACAATGTACAGATATGGGTCTCGGGTGTCCAAGCCACCGAGGAAAAAAGGGAACCCCATGCATTTCCGAAAAGAGGACACCCGTGGGAATCCGCAGAGGTATGATTTGCGCACATCGCCCCAGATTTTATTACCCAGACAGCCCCGCAAATTCCGAAATGTGGGGGAAAAAGCGCTTTTTCCGCACATTTTGCTCGACGCACCCATTGAAACACGCCCCCAACAACACATGGCCTACAGTCTCGTGTTCCCACAGGTGTCCCGATGAAAACGATACCTCACATGTGTGGGTGCACCTACCTGGCCGCCAAGGGGAAAGCCTAAAACACAAGTAACCCCAAGTCTGTTTTCAGAGCGAAATCTCAGACATTCTGCCGACCGGCACAACGTACAGATATGGGCCTCGGGTGTCCAAGCCACCGAGGAAAAAAGGGAACCCCATGCATTTCCGAAAAGAGGACACCCGTGGGAATCCGCAGAGGTATGATTTGCGCACATCGCCCCAGATTTTATTACCCAGACAGCCCCGCAAATTCCGAAATGTGGGGGAAAAAACGCTTTTTCCGCACATTTCGCTTGACGCACCCATCAAAACACGCCCCCAACAACACATGGCCTACCTTCACGCGTTCCCACAGGTGTCCCGATGAAAACGGTACCTCACATGTGTGGGTGCACCCACCTGGCCGCCAATGGGAAAGCCTAAAACACAAGTAACCCCAAGTCTGTTTTCATGGCGAAATCGCAGACATTCTGCCGACCGGCACAACGTACAGACATGGGCCTCGGGTGTCCAAGCCACCAAGGAAAACAGGGAACCCCATGCATTTCCGAAAAGAGGACACCCGTGGGAATCCGCAGAGGTATGATTTGCGCACATAGCCCCAGAATTTATTACCCAGACAGCCCCGCAAAGTCCGAAATGTGGGGGAAAAAACGCTTTTTCCGCACATTTTGCTCGACGCACCCATTGAAACACGCCCCCAACAACACATGGCCTACCGTCACGTGTTCCCACAGGTGTCCCGATGAAAACGATACCTCACATGTGTGGGTGCACTTACCTGGCCGCCAAGGGGAAAGCCTAAAACACAAGTAACCCCAAGTCTTTTTTCAGAGCGAAATCTCAGACATTCTGCCGACCAGCACAACGTAAAGATATGGGCCTCGGGTGTCCAAGCCACCGAGGAAAACAGGAAACCCCATGCATTTCCGAAAAGAGGACACCCGTGGGAATACGCAGAGGTATGATTTGCGCACATCGCCCCAGATTTTATTACCCAGACAGCCCCGCAAAGTCCGAAATGTGGGGAAAAAAACGCTTTTTCCGCACATTTCGCTTGACGCACCCATCAAAACACGCCCCCAACAACACATGGCCTACCGTCACACGTTCCCACAGGTGTCCCGATGAAAACGGTACCTCACATGTGTGGGTGCACCTACCTGGCCGCCAAGGGGAAAGCCGAAAACACAAGTAACCCCAAGTCTGTTTTCAGAGCGAAATCTCAGACATTCTGCCGACCGGCACAATGTACAGATATGGGTCTCGGGTGTCCAAGCCAACGAGGAAAAAAGGGAACCGCATGCATTTCCTAAAAGAGGACACCCGTGGGATTCGCAGAGGTATGATTTGCGCACATCGCCCCAGATTTTATTACCCAGACAGCCCCGCAAAGTCCGAAATGTGGGGAAAAAAATGCTTTTTCTGCACATTTTGCTCGACACACCCATCGAAACACGCCCCCAACAACACATGGCCTACCGTCACGCGTTCCCACAGGTGTCCTGATGAAAACGGTACCTCACATGTGTGGGTGCACCTACCTGGCCGCCAAGGGGAAAGCCTAAAACACAAGTAACCCCAAGTCTTTTTTCATGGCGAAATCTCAGACATTCTGCCGACCGGCACAATGTACAGACATGGGCCTCGGGTGTCCAAGCCACCGAGGAAAACAGAGAACCCCATGCATTTCCATAAAGAGGACACCCGTGGGAATCCGCAGAGGTATGATTTGCGCACATCGCCCCAGAATTTATTACCCAGACAGCCCCGCAAAGTCCGAAATGTGGGGAAAAAAACGCTTTTTCCGCACATTTCGCTCGACGCACCCATCGAAACACGCCCCCAACAACACATGGCCTACCGTCACATGTTCCCACAGGTGTCCCGATGAAAATGGTACCTCACATGTGTGGGTGCACCTACCTGGCCGCCAAGGGGAAAGCCTAAAACACAAGTAACCCCAAGTCTGTTTTCATGGCGAAATCTCAGACATTCTGCCGACCGGCACAACGTACAGACATGGGCCTCGGGTGTCCAAGCCACCGAGGAAAACAGGGAATCCCATGCATTTCCGAAAAGAGGACTCCCGTGGAAATCCGCAGAGGTATGATTTGCACACATCGCCCCAGAATTTATTACCCAGACAGCCCTGCAAAGTCCGAAATGTGGGGAAAAAAATGCTTTTTCCGCACATTTCGCTCGACGCACCCATCGAAACACGCCCCCAACAACACATGGCCTACCGTCACGCGTTCCCATAGGTGTCCCCTTGAAAATGGTACCTCACATGTGTGGGTGCACCTACCTGGCCGCCAAGGGGAAAGCCTAAAACACAAGTAACCCCAAGTCTGTTTTCATGGCGAAATCTCAGACATTCTGCCGACCGGCACAACGTACAGACATGGGCCTCGGGTGTCCAAGCCACCGAGGAAAAAAGGGAACCCCATGCATTTCCGAAAAGAGGACACCCGTGGGAATCCGCAGAGGTATGATTTGCGCACATCGCCCCAGATTTTATTACCCAGACAGCCCCGCAAAGTCCGAAATGTGGGGAAAAAAATGCTTTTTCCGCACATTTCGCTCGACACACCCATCGAAACACGGCCCCAACAACACATGGCCTACCGTCACATGTTCCCACAGGTGTCCCGATGAAAACGGTACCTCATATGTGTGGGTGCACCTACCTGGCCGCCAAGGGGAAAGCCTAAAACACAAGTAACCCCAAGTCAGTTTTCAGAGGGAAATCTCAGACATTCTGCCGACCGGCACAACATACAGATATGGGCCTCGGGTGTCCAAGCCACAAAGGAGAACAGGGAACTCCATGCATTTCCGGAAAGAGGACACCCGTGGGAATCCGCAGAGGTATGATTTGCACACATCGCCCCAGATTTTATTACCAGGCAGCCCCGCAAAGTCCGAAATGTCAGGAAAAAATGCTTTTTCCGCACATTTCGCTCGACGCACCCATCGAAACACGCCCCAACAACACATGGCCTACCGTCACGCGTTCCCACAGGTGTCCTGATGAAAACAGTACCTCACATGTGTGGGTGCACCTACCTGGCCGCCAAGGGGAAAGCCTAAAACACAAGTAACCTCAAGTCTGTTTTCATGGCGAAATCTCAGACATTCTGCCGACCGGCACAATGTACAGACATGGGCCTCGGGTGTCCAAGCCACCGAGGAAAACAGAGAACCCCATGCATTTCCAAAAAGAGGACACCCGTGGGAATCCGCAGAGGTATGATTTGCGCACATCGCCCCAGAATTTATTACCCAGACAGCCCCGCAAAGTCCGAAATGTGGGGAAAAAAATGCTTTTTCTGCACATTTTGCTCGACGCACCCATCGAAACACGCCCCCAACAACACATGGCCTACTGTCACGCATTCCCACAGGTGTCCCGATGAAAACGATACCTCACATGTGTGGGTGCACCTACCTGGCCACCAAGGGGAAAGCCTAAAACACAAGTAACCCCAAGTCTGTTTTCAGAGCGAAATCTCAGAAATTCTGCCGACCGGCACAATGTACAGATATGGGTCTCGGGTGTCCAAGCCACCGAGGAAAAAAGGGAACCCCATGCATTTCCGAAAAGAGGACACCCGTGGGAATCCGCAGAGGTATTTTTTGCGCACATCGCCCCAAAATGTATTATCCAGACAGCCCTGCAAATCGGAAATGTGGGGAAAAAAATGCTTTTTCCGCACATTTCGCTCGACGCACCCATTGAAACACGCCCCCAACAACACATGGCCTACTGTCACGCGTTCCCACAGGTGTCGCGAAGAAAACGGTACCTCACATGTGTAGGTGCACCTACCTGGCCGCCAAGGGGAAAGCCTAAAACACAAGTAACCCCAAGTCTGTTTTCAGAGCGAAATCTCAGACATTCTGCCGACCGGCACAACGTACAGATATGGGTCTCGGGTGTCCAAGCCACCGAGGAAAAAAGGGAACCCCATGCATTTCCGAAAAGAGGACACCCGTGGGAATCCGCAGAGGTATGATTGCGCACATCGCCCCAGATTTTATTACCCAGACAGCCCCGCAAAGTCTGAAATGTGGGGAAAAAAACGCTTTTTCCGCACATTTTGCTCGACGCACCCATCGAAACACGCCCCCAACAACACATGGCCTACTGTCACGCATTCCCACAGGTGTCCCGATGAAAACGATACCTCACATGTGTGGGTGCACCTACCTGGCTACCAAGGGGAAAGCCTAAAACACAAGTAACCCCAAGTCTGTTTTCAGAGCGAAATCTCAGACATTCTGACGACCGGCACAATGTACAGATATGGGTCTCGGGTGTCCAAGCCACCGAGGAAAAAAGGGAACCCCATGCATTTCCGAAAAGAGGACACCCGTGGGAATCCGCAGAGGTATGATTTGCGCACATCGCCCCAGATTTTATTACCCAGACAGCCCCGCAAATTCCGAAATGTGGGGGAAAAAGCGCTTTTTCCGCACATTTTGCTCGACGCACCCATTGAAACACGCCCCCAACAACACATGGCCTACAGTCTCGTGTTCCCACAGGTGTCCCGATGAAAACGATACCTCACATGTGTGGGTGCACCTACCTGGCCGCCAAGGGGAAAGCCTAAAACACAAGTAACCCCAAGTCTGTTTTCAGAGCGAAATCTCAGACATTCTGCCGACCGGCACAACGTACAGATATGGGCCTCGGGTGTCCAAGCCACCGAGGAAAAAAGGGAACCCCATGCATTTCCGAAAAGAGGACACCCGTGGGAATCCGCAGAGGTATGATTTGCGCACATCGCCCCAGATTTTATTACCCAGACAGCCCCGAAAATTCCGAAATGTGGGGGAAAAAGCGCTTTTTCCGCACATTTCGCTCGACGCACCCATCGAAACACGCCCCCAACAACACATGGCCTACCTTCACGCGTTCCCACAGGTGTCCCGATGAAAACGGTACCTCACATGTGTGGGTGCACCCACCTGGCCGCCAATGGGAAAGCCTAAAACACAAGTAACCCCAAGTCTGTTTTCATGGCGAAATCGCAGACATTCTGCCGACCGGCACAACGTACAGACATGGGCCTCGGGTGTCCAAGCCACCAAGGAAAACAGGGAACCCCATGCATTTCCGAAAAGAGGACACCCGTGGGAATCCGCAGAGGTATGATTTGCGCACATAGCCCCAGAATTTATTACCCAGACAGCCCCGCAAAGTCCGAAATGTGGGGGAAAAAACGCTTTTTCCGCACATTTTGCTCGACGCACCCATTGAAACACGCCCCCAACAACACATGGCCTACCGTCACGTGTTCCCACAGGTGTCCCGATGAAAACGATACCTCACATGTGTGGGTGCACTTACCTGGCCGCCAAGGGGAAAGCCTAAAACACAAGTAACCCCAAGTCTTTTTTCAGAGCGAAATCTCAGACATTCTGCCGACCAGCACAACGTAAAGATATGGGCCTCGCGTGTCCAAGCCACCGAGGAAAACAGGGAACCCCATGCATTTCCGAAAAGAGGACACCCGTGGGAATACGCAGAGGTATGATTTGCGCACATCGCCCCAGATTTTATTACCCAGACAGCCCCGCAAAGTCCGAAATGTGGGGAAAAAAACGCTTTTTCCGCACATTTCGCTTGACGCACCCATCAAAACACGCCCCCAACAACACATGGCCTACCGTCACACGTTCCCACAGGTGTCCCGATGAAAACGGTACCTCACATGTGTGGGTGCACCTACCTGGCCGCCAAGGGGAAAGCCGAAAACACAAGTAACCCCAAGTCTGTTTTCAGAGTGAAATCTCAGACATTCTGCCGACCGGCACAATGTACAGATATGGGTCTCGGGTGTCCAAGCCAACGAGGAAAAAAGGGAACCGCATGCATTTCCAAAAAGAGGACACCCGTGGGAATCCGCAGAGGTATGATTTGCGCACATCGCCCCAGATTTTATTACCCAGACAGCCCCGCAAAGTCCGAAATGTGGGGAAAAAAACGCTTTTTCTGCACATTTTGCTCGACGCACCCATCGAAACACGCCCCCAACAACACATGGCCTACCGTCACGCGTTCCCACAGGTGTCCTGATGAAAACGGTACCTCACATATGTGGGTGCACCTACCTGGCCGCCAAGGGGAAAGCCTAAAACACAAGTAACCCCAAGTCTTTTTTCATGGCGAAATCTCAGACATTCTGCCGACCGGCACAATGTACAGACATGGGCCTCGGGTGTCCAAGCCACCGAGGAAAACAGAGAACCCCATGCATTTCCATAAAGAGGACACCCGTGGGAATCCGCAGAGGTATGATTTGCGCACATCGCCCCAGAATTTATTACCCAGACAGCCCCGCAAAGTCCGAAATGTGGGGAAAAAAACGCTTTTTCCGCACATTTCGCTCGACGCACCCATCGAAACACGCCCCCAACAACACATGGCCTACCGTCACATGTTCCCACAGGTGTCCCGATGAAAATGGTACCTCACATGTGTGGGTGCACCTACCTGGCCGCCAAGGGGAAAGCCTAAAACACAAGTAACCCCAAGTCTGTTTTCATGGCGAAATCTCAGACATTCTGCGGACCGGCACAACGTACAGACATGGGCCTCGGGTGTCCAAGCCACCGAGGAAAACAGGGAACCCCATGCATTTCCGAAAAGAGGACTCCCGTGGAAATCCGCAGAGGTATGATTTGCACACATCGCCCCAGAATTTATTACCCAGACAGCCCTGCAAAGTCCGAAATGTGGGGAAAAAAATGCTTTTTCCGCACATTTCGCTCGACGCACCCATCGAAACACGCCCCCAACAACACATGGCCTACCGTCACGCGTTCCCATAGGTGTCCCCTTGAAAACGGTACCTCACATGTGTGGGTGCACCTACCTGGCTGCCAAGGGGAAAGCCTAAAACACAAGTAACCCCAAGTCTGTTTTCAGAGGGAAATCTCAGACATTCTGCCGGCCGGCACAACGTACAGATATGGGTCTCGGGTGTCCAAGCCACCGAGGAAAAAAGGGAACCCCATGCATTTCCGAAAAGAGGACACCCGTGGGAATCCGCAGAGGTATGATTTGCGCACATCGCCCCAGATTTTATTACCCAGACAGCCCCGCAAAGTCCGAAATGTGGGGAAAAAAACGCTTTTTCCGCACATTTCGCTCGACACACCCATCGAAACACGGCCCCAACAACACATGGCCTACCGTCACATGTTCCCACAGGTGTCCCGATGAAAACGGTACCTCACATGTGTGGGTGCACCTACCTGGCCGCCAAGGGGAAAGCCTAAAACACAAGTAACCCCAAGTCTGTTTTCAGAGGGAAATCTCAGACATTCTGCCGACTGGCACAACATACAGATATGGGCCTCGGGTGTCCAAGCCACCAAGGAGAACAGGGAACTCCATGCATTTCCGGAAAGAGGACACCCGTGGGAATCCGCAGAGGTATGATTTGCACACATCGCCCCAGATTTTATTACCAGGCAGCCCCGCAAAGTCCGAAATGTCAGGAAAAAATGCTTTTTCCGCACATTTCGCTCGACGCACCCATCGAAACACGCCCCAACAACACATGGCCTACCGTCACGCGTTCCCACAGGTGTCCTGATGAAAACAGTACCTCACATGTGTGGGTGCACCTACCTGGCCGCCAAGGGGAAAGCCTAAAACACAAGTAACCTCAAGTCTGTTTTCATGGCGAAATCTCAGACATTCTGCCGACCGGCACAATGTACAGACATGGGCCTCGGGTGTCCAAGCCACCGAGGAAAACAGAGAATCCCATGCATTTCCAAAAAGAGGACACCCGTGGGAATCCGCAGAGGTATGATTTGCGCACATCGCTCCAGAATTTATTACCCAGACAGCCCCGCAAAGTCCGAAATGTGGGGAAAAAAATGCTTTTTCTGCACATTTTGCTCGACGCACCCATTGAAACACGCCCCCAACAACACATGGCCTACTGTCACGCATTCCCACAGGTGTCCCGATGAAAACGATACCTCACATGTGTGGGTGCACCTACCTGGCCACCAAGGGGAAAGCCTAAAACACAAGTAACCCCAAGTCTGTTTTCAGAGCGAAATCTCAGAAATTCTGCCGACCGGCACAATGTACAGATATGGGTCTCGGGTGTCCAAGCCACCGAGGAAAAAAGGGAACCCCATGCATTTCCGAAAAGAGGACACCCGTGGGAATCCGCAGAGGTATTTTTTGCGCACATCGCCCCAAAATGTATTATCCAGACAGCCCTGCAAATCGGAAATGTGGGGAAAAAAATGCTTTTTCCGCACATTTCGCTCGACGCACCCATTGAAACACGCCCCCAACAACACATGGCCTACTGTCACGCGTTCCCACAGGTGTCGCGATGAAAACGGTACCTCACATGTGTGGGTGCACCTACCTGGCCGCCAAGGGGAAAGCCTAAAACACAAGTAACCCCAAGTCTGTTTTCAGAGCGAAATCTCAGACATTCTGCCGACCGGCACAACGTACAGATATGGGTCTCGGGTGTCCAAGCCACCGAGGAAAAAAGGGAACCCCATGCATTTCCGAAAAGAGGACACCCGTGGGAATCCGCAGAGGTATGATTGCGCACATCGCCCCAGATTTTATTACCCAGACAGCCCCGCAAAGTCTGAAATGTGGGGAAAAAAACGCTTTTTCCGCACATTTTGCTCGACGCACCCATCGAAACACGCCCCCAACAACACATGGCCTACTGTCACGCATTCCCACAGGTGTCCCGATGAAAACGATAGCTCACATGTGTGGGTGCACCTACCTGGCTACCAAGGGGAAAGCCTAAAACACAAGTAACCCCAAGTCTGTTTTCAGAGCGAAATCTCAGACATTCTGACGACCGGCACAATGTACAGATATGGGTCTCGGGTGTCCAAGCCACCGAGGAAAAAAGGGAACCCCATGCATTTCCGAAAAGAGGACACCCGTGGGAATCCGCAGAGGTATGATTTGCGCACATCGCCCCAGATTTTATTACCCAGACAGCCCCGCAAATTCCGAAATGTGGGGGAAAAAACGCTTTTTCCGCACATTTTGCTCGACGCACCCATTGAAACACGCCCCCAACAACACATGGCCTACAGTCTCGTGTTCCCACAGGTGTCCCGATGAAAACGATACCTCACATGTGTGGGTGCACCTACCTGGCCGCCAAGGGGAAAGCCTAAAACACAAGTAACCCCAAGTCTGTTTTCAGAGCGAAATCTCAGACATTCTGCCGACCGGCACAACGTACAGATATGGGCCTCGGGTGTCCAAGCCACCGAGGAAAAAAGGGAACCCCATGCATTTCCGAAAAGAGGACACCCGTGGGAATCCGCAGAGGTATGATTTGAGCACATCGCCCCAGATTTTATTACCCAGACAGCCCCGCAAATTCCGAAATGTGGGGGAAAAAGCGCTTTTTCCGCACATTTCGCTCGACGCACCCATCGAAACACGCCCCCAACAACACATGGCCTACCTTCACGCGTTCCCACAGGTGTCCCGATGAAAACGGTACCTCACATGTGTGGGTGCACCCACCTGGCCACCAATGGGAAAGCCTAAAACACAAGTAACCCCAAGTCTGTTTTCATGGCGAAATCGCAGACATTCTGCCGACCGGCACAACGTACAGACATGGGCCTCGGGTGTCCAAGCCACCAAGGAAAACAGGGAACCCCATGCATTTCCGAAAAGAGGACACCCGTGGGAATCCGCAGAGGTATGATTTGCGCACATAGCCCCAGAATTTATTACCCAGACAGCCCCGCAAAGTCCGAAATGTGGGGGAAAAAACGCTTTTTCCGCACATTTTGCTCGACGCACCCATTGAAACACGCCCCCAACAACACATGGCCTACCGTCACGTGTTCCCACAGGTGTCCCGATGAAAACGATACCTCACATGTGTGGGTGCACTTACCTGGCCGCCAAGGGGAAAGCCTAAAACACAAGTAACCCCAAGTCTTTTTTCAGAGCGAAATCTCAGACATTCTGCCGACCAGCACAACGTAAAGATATGGGCCTCGGGTGTCCAAGCCACCGAGGAAAACAGGGAACCCCATGCATTTCCGAAAAGAGGACACCCGTGGGAATACGCAGAGGTATGATTTGCGCACATCGCCCCAGATTTTATCACCCAGACAGCCCCGCAAAGTCCGAAATGTGGGGAAAAAAACGCTTTTTCCGCACATTTCGCTTGACGCACCCATCAAAACACGCCCCCAACAACACATGGCCTACCGTCACACGTTCCCACAGGTGTCCCGATGAAAACGGTACCTCACATGTGTGGGTGCACCTACCTGGCCGCCAAGGGGAAAGCCGAAAACACAAGTAACCCTAAGTCTGTTTTCAGAGCGAAATCTCAGACATTCTGCCGACCGGCACAATGTACAGATATGGGTCTCGGGTGTCCAAGCCAACGAGGAAAAAAGGGAACCGCATGCATTTCCAAAAAGAGGACACCCGTGGGAATCCGCAGAGGTATGATTTGCGCACATCGCCCCAGATTTTATTACCCAGACAGCCCCGCAAAGTCCGAAATGTGGGGAAAAAAACGCTTTTTCTGCACATTTTGCTCGACGCACCCATCGAAACACGCCCCCAACAACACATGGCCTACCGTCACGCGTTCCCACAGGTGTCCTGATGAAAACGGTACCTCACATGTGTGGGTGCACCTACCTGGCCGCCAAGGGGAAAGCCTAAAACACAAGTAACCCCAAGTCTTTTTTCATGGCGAAATCTCAGACATTCTGCCGACCGGCACAATGTACAGACATGGGCCTCGGGTGTCCAAGCCACCGAGGAAAACAGAGAACCCCATGCATTTCCATAAAGAGGACACCCGTGGGAATCCGCAGAGGTATGATTTGGGCACATCGCCCCAGAATTTATTACCCAGACAGCCCCGCAAAGTCCGAAATGTGGGGAAAAAAACGCTTTTTCCGCACATTTCGCTCGACACACCCATCGAAACACGCCCCCAACAACACATGGCCTACCGTCACATGTTCCCACAGGTGTCCCGATGAAAATGGTACCTCACATGTGTGGGTGCACCTACCTGGCCGCCAAGGGTAAAGCCTAAAACACAAGTAACCCCAAGTCTGTTTTCATGGCGAAATCTCAGACATTCTGCCGACCGGCACAACGTACAGACATGGGCCTCGGGTGTCCAAGCCACCGAGGAAAACAGGGAACCCCATGCATTTCCGAAAAGAGGACTCCCGTGGAAATCCGCAGAGGTATGATTTGCACACATCGCCCCAGAATTTATTACCCAGACAGCCCTGCAAAGTCCGAAATGTGGGGAAAAAAATGCTTTTTCCGCACATTTCGCTCGACGCACCCATCGAAACACGCCCCCAACAACACATGGCCTACCGTCACGCGTTCCCATAGGTGTCCCCTTGAAAACGGTACCGCACATGTGTGGGTGCACCTACCTGGCTGCCAAGGGGAAAGCCTAAAACACAAGTAACCCCAAGTCTGTTTTCAGAGGGAAATCTCAGACATTCTGCCGGCCGGCACAACGTACAGATATGGGTCTCGGGTGTCCAAGCCACCGAGGAAAAAAGGGAACCCCATGCATTTCCGAAAAGAGGACACCCGTGGGAATCCGCAGAGGTATGATTTGCGCACATCGCCCCAGATTTTATTACCCAGACAGCCCCGCAAAGTCCGAAATGTGGGGAAAAAAACGCTTTTTCCGCACATTTCGCTCGACACACCCATCGAAACACGGCCCCAACAACACATGGCCTACCGTCACATGTTCCCACAGGTGTCCCGATGAAAACGGTACCTCACATGTGTGGGTGCACCCACCTGGCCGCCAAGGGGAAATCCTAAAACACAAGTAACCCCAAGTCTGTTTTCATGGCGAAATCTCAGACATTCTGCCGACCGGCACAACGTACAGACATGGGCCTCGGGTGTCCAAGCCACCGAGGAAAACAGGGAACCCCATGCATTTCCGAAAAGAGGACACCCGTGGTAATCCGCAGAGGTATGATTTGCGCACATAGCCCCAGAATTTATTACCCAGACAGCCCCGCAAAGTCCGAAATGTGGGGGAAAAAACGCTTTTTCCGCACATTTTGCTCGACGTACCCATTGAAACACGCCCCCAACAACACATGGCCTACCGTCACGTGTTCCCACAGGTGTCCCGATGAAAACGATACCTCACATGTGTGGGTGCACTTACCTGGCCGCCAAGGGGAAAGCCTAAAACACAAGTAACCCCAAGTCTTTTTTCAGAGCGAAATCTCAGACATTCTGCCGACTGGCACAATGTACAGATATGGGTCTCGGGTGTCCAAGCCACCGAGGAACCCCATGCATTTCCGAAAAGAGGACACCCGTGGGAATCCGCAGAGGTATGATTTGCGCACATCGCCCCAGATTTTATTACCCAGACAGCCCCGCAAAGTCCGAAATGTGGGGAAAAAAACGCTTTTTCTGCACATTTCGCTCGACGCACCCATCGAAACACGCCCCCAACAACACATGGCCTACCGTCATGCATTCCCACAGGTGTCCTGATGAAAACGGTACCTCACATGTGTGGGTGCACCTACCTGGCCGCCAAGGGGAAAGCCTAAAACACAAGTAACCCCAAGTCTGTTTTCATGGCGAAATCTCAGACATTCTGCCGACCGGCACAATGTACAGACATGGGCCTCGGGTGTCCAAGCCACCAAGGAAAACAGAGAACCCCATGCATTTCCATAAAGAGGACACCCGTGGGAATCCGCAGAGGTATGATTTGCGCACATCGCCCCAGAATTTATTACCCAGACAGCCCCGCAAAGTCCGAAATGTGGGGAAAAAAACGCTTTTTCCGCACATTTTGCTCGACGCACCCATCGAAACACGCCCCCAACAACACATGGCCTACTGTCACGCGTTCCCACAGGTGTCCCGATGAAAATGATACCTCACATGTGTGGGTGCACCTACCTGGCCACCAAGGGGAAAGCCTAAAACACAAGTAACCCCAAGTCTGTTTTCAGAGCGAAATCTCAGACATTCTGCCGACCGGCACAACTTACAGATATGGTCCTCGGGTGTCCAAGCCACCGAGGAAAAAAGGGAACCCCATGCATTTCCGAAAAGAGGACACCCGTGGGAATCCGCAGAGGTATTTTTTGCGCACATCGCCCCAAAATGTATTATCCAGACAGCCCTGCAAATCGGAAATGTGGGGAAAAAAATGCTTTTTCCGCACATTTCGCTCGACGCACCCATTGAAACACGCCCCCAACAACACATGGCCTACCTTCACGCGTTCCCACAGGTGTCCCGATGAAAACGGTACCTCACATGTGTGGGTGCACCCACCTGGCCGCCAAGGGGAAATCCTAAAACACAAGTAACCCCAAGTCTGTTTTCATGGCGAAATCTCAGACATTCTGCCGACCGGCACAACGTACAGACATGGGCCTCGGGTGTCCAAGCCACCGAGGAAAACAGGGAACCCCATGCATTTCCGAAAAGAGGACACCCGTGGTAATCCGCAGAGGTATGATTTGCGCACATAGCCCCAGAATTTATTACCCAGACAGCCCCGCAAAGTCCGAAATGTGGGGGAAAAAACGCTTTTTCCGCACATTTTGATCGACGTACCCATTGAAACACGCCCCCAACAACACATGGCCTACCGTCACGTGTTCCCACAGGTGTCCCGATGAAAACGATACCTCACATGTGTGGGTGCACTTACCTGGCCGCCAAGGGGAAAGCCTAAAACACAAGTAACCCCAAGTCTTTTTTCAGAGCGAAATCTCAGACATTCTGCCGACTGGCACAATGTACAGATATGGGTCTCGGGTGTCCAAGCCACCGAGGAACCCCATGCATTTCCGAAAAGAGGACACCCGTGGGAATCCGCAGAGGTATGATATGCGCACATCGCCCCAGATTTTATTACCCAGACAGCCCCGCAAAGTCCGAAATGTGGGGAAAAAAATGCTTTTTCTGCACATTTCGCTCGACGCACCCATCGAAACACGCCCCCAACAACACATGGCCTACCGTCATGCGTTCCCACAGGTGTCCTGATGAAAATGGTACCTCACATGTGTGGGTGCACCTACCTGGCCGCCAAGGGGAAAGCCTAAAACACAAGTAACCCCAAGTCTGTTTTCATGGCGAAATCTCAGACATTCTGCCGACCGGCACAATGTACAGACATGGGCCTCGGGTGTCCAAGCCACCAAGGAAAACAGAGAACCCCATGCATTTCCATAAAGAGGACACCCGTGGGAATCCGCAGAGGTATGATTTGCGCACATCGCCCCAGAATTTATTACCCAGACAGCCCCGCAAAGTCCGAAATGTGGGGAAAAAAACGCTTTTTCCGCACATTTTGCTCGACGCACCCATCGAAACACGCCCCCAACAACACATGGCCTACTGTCACGCGTTCCCACAGGTGTCCCGATGAAAATGATACCTCACATGTGTGGGTGCACCTACCTGGCCACCAAGGGGAAAGCCTAAAACACAAGTAACCCCAAGTCTGTTTTCAGAGCGAAATCTCAGACATTCTGCCGACCGGCACAACTTACAGATATGGTCCTCGGGTGTCCAAGCCACCGAGGAAAACAGGGAACCCCATGCATTTCTGAAAAGAGGACACCCGTGGGAATCCGCAGAGGTATGATTTGCGCACATCGCCCCAGATTTTATTACCCAGACAGCCCCGCAAAGTCTGAAATGTGGGGAAAAAAACGCTTTTTCCGCACATTTCGCTCGACGCACCCATTGAAACACGCCCCCAACAACACATGGCCTACCGTCACATGTTCCCACAGGTGTCCCGATGAAAACGGTACCTCACATGTGTGGGTGCACCTACCTGGCCGCCAAGGGGAAAGCCTAAAACACAAGTAACCCCAAGTCTGTTTTCATGGCGAAATATCAGACATTCTGCCGACCGGCACAACGTACAGACATGGGCCTCGGGTGTCCAAGCCACCGAGGAAAACAGGGAACCCCATGCATTTCCGAAAAGAGGACTCCCGTGGGAATCCGCAGAGGTATGATTTGCACACATCGCCCCAGAATTTATTACCCAGACAGCCCTGCAAAGTCCGAAATGTGGGGAAAAAAATGCTTTTTCCGCACATTTCGCTCGACGCACCCATCGAAACACGTCCCCAACAACACATGGCCTACCGTCACACGTTCCCACAGGTGTCCCGATGAAAACGGTACCTCACATGTGTGGGTGCACCTACCTGGCCGCCAAGGGGAAAGCCTAAAACACAAGTAACCCCAAGTCTGTTTTCAGAGCGAAATCTCAGACATTCTGCCGACCGGCACAACGTACAGATCTGGGCCTCGGGTGTCCAAGGCACTGAGGAAAATAGGGAACCCCATGCATTTCTGAAAAGAGGACACCCGTGGGAATACGCAGAGGTATGATTTGCGCACATTGCCCCAGAATTTATTACCCAGACAGCCCTGCAAAGTCCGAAATGTGGGGAAAAAAATGCTTTTTCCGCACATTTCGCTCGACGCACCCATCGAAACACGTCCCCAACAACACATGGCCTACCGTCACGCGTTCCCACAGGTGTCCCAATGAAAATGGTACCTCACATGTGTGGGTGCACCTACCTGGCCGTCAAGGGGAAAGCCTAAAACACAAGTAACCTCAAGTCTGTTTTCAGAGCGAAATCTCAGACATTCTGCCGACCGGCACAACGTACAGATATGGGTCTCGGGTGTCCAAGCCACCGAGGAAAAAAGGGAACCCCATGCATTTCTGAAAAGAGGACACCCGTGGGAATCCGCAGAGGTATGATTTGCGCACATCGCCCCAGATTTTATTACTCAGACAGCCCCGCAAAGTCCGAAATGTGGGGAAAAAAATGCTTTTTCCGCACATTTCGCTCGACACACCCATCGAAACACGGCCCCAACAACACATGGCCTACCGTCACATGTTCCCACAGGCGTCCCGATGAAAACGGTACCTCACATGTGTGGGTGCACCTACCTGGCCGCCAAGGGGAAAGCCTAAAACACAAGTAACCCCAAGTCTGTTTTCAGAGGGAAATCTCAGACATTCTGCCGACCGGCACAACATACAGATATGGGCCTCGGGTGTCCAAGCCACCGAGGAGAACAGGTAACCCCATGCATTTCTGGAAAGAGGACACCCGTTGGAATCCGCAGAGGTATGATTTGCACACATCGCCCCAGATTTTATTACCCAGGCAGCCCCGCAAAGTCCGAAATGTCGTGAAAAAAATGCTTTTTCCGCACATTTCGCTCGACGCACCCATCGAAACACGCCCCCAACAACACATGGCCTACCGTCACGCGTTCCCACAGTTGTCCCGATGAAAACGGTACCTCACATGTGTGGGTGCACCTACCTGGCCGCCAAGGGGAAAGCCTAAAACACAAGTAACCCCAAGTCTGTTTTCATGGCGAAATCTCAGACATTCTGCCGACCGGCACAATGTACAGACATGGGCCTCGGGTGTCCAAGCCACCAAGGAAAACAGAGAACCCCATGCATTTCCATAAAGAGGACACCCGTGGGAATCCGCAGAGGTATGATTTGCGCACATCGCCCCAGAATTTATTACCCAGACAGCCCCGCAAAGTCCGAAATGTGGGGAAAAAAACGCTTTTTCCGCACATTTTGCTCGACGCACCCATCGAAACACGCCCCCAACAACACATGGCCTACTGTCACGCGTTCCCACAGGTGTCCCGATGAAAATGATACCTCACATGTGTGGGTGCACCTACCTGGCCACCAAGGGGAAAGCCTAAAACACAAGTAACCCCAAGTCTGTTTTCAGAGCGAAATCTCAGACATTCTGCCGACCGGCACAACTTACAGATATGGTCCTCGGGTGTCCAAGCCACCGAGGAAAACAGGGAACCCCATGCATTTCTGAAAAGAGGACACCCGTGGGAATCCGCAGAGGTATGATTTGCGCACATCGCCCCAGATTTTATTACCCAGACAGCCCCGCAAAGTCTGAAATGTGGGGAAAAAAACGCTTTTTCCGCACATTTCGCTCGACGCACCCATTGAAACACGCCCCCAACAACACATGGCCTACCGTCACATGTTCCCACAGGTGTCCCGATGAAAACGGTACCTCACATGTGTGGGTGCACCTACCTGGCCGCCAAGGGGAAAGCCTAAAACACAAGTAACCCCAAGTCTGTTTTCATGGCGAAATATCAGACATTCTGCCGACCGGCACAACGTACAGACATGGGCCTCGGGTGTCCAAGCCACCGAGGAAAACAGGGAACCCCATGCATTTCCGAAAAGAGGACTCCCGTGGGAATCCGCAGAGGTATGATTTGCACACATCGCCCCAGAATTTATTACCCAGACAGCCCTGCAAAGTCCGAAATGTGGGGAAAAAAATGCTTTTTCCGCACATTTCGCTCGACGCACCCATCGAAACACGTCCCCAACAACACATGGCCTACCGTCACACGTTCCCACAGGTGTCCCGATGAAAACGGTACCTCACATGTGTGGGTGCACCTACCTGGCCGCCAAGGGGAAAGCCTAAAACACAAGTAACCCCAAGTCTGTTTTCAGAGCGAAATCTCAGACATTCTGCCGACCGGCACAACGTACAGATCTGGGCCTCGGGTGTCCAAGGCACTGAGGAAAATAGGGAACCCCATGCATTTCTGAAAAGAGGACACCCGTGGGAATACGCAGAGGTATGATTTGCGCACATTGCCCCAGAATTTATTACCCAGACAGCCCTGCAAAGTCCGAAATGTGGGGAAAAAAATGCTTTTTCCGCACATTTCGCTCGACGCACCCATCGAAACACGTCCCCAACAACACATGGCCTACCGTCACGCGTTCCCACAGGTGTCCCAATGAAAATGGTACCTCACATGTGTGGGTGCACCTACCTGGCCGTCAAGGGGAAAGCCTAAAACACAAGTAACCCCAAGTCTGTTTTCAGAGCGAAATCTCAGACATTCTGCCGACCGGCACAACGTACAGATATGGGTCTCGGGTGTCCAAGCCACCGAGGAAAAAAGGGAACCCCATGCATTTCTGAAAAGAGGACACCCGTGGGAATCCGCAGAGGTATGATTTGCGCACATCGCCCCAGATTTTATTACTCAGACAGCCCCGCAAAGTCCGAAATGTGGGGAAAAAAATGCTTTTTCCGCACATTTCGCTCGACACACCCATCGAAACACGGCCCCAACAACACATGGCCTACCGTCACATGTTCCCACAGGCGTCCCGATGAAAACGGTACCTCACATGTGTGGGTGCACCTACCTGGCCGCCAAGGGGAAAGCCTAAAACACAAGTAACCCCAAGTCTGTTTTCAGAGGGAAATCTCAGACATTCTGCCGACCGGCACAACATACAGATATGGGCCTCGGGTGTCCAAGCCACCGAGGAGAACAGGTAACCCCATGCATTTCTGGAAAGAGGACACCCGTTGGAATCCGCAGAGGTATGATTTGCACACATCGCCCCAGATTTTATTACCCAGGCAGCCCCGCAAAGTCCGAAATGTCGTGAAAAAAATGCTTTTTCCGCACATTTCGCTCGACGCACCCATCGAAACACGCCCCCAACAACACATGGCCTACCGTCACGCGTTCCCACAGTTGTCCCGATGAAAACGGTACCTCACATGTGTGGGTGCACCTACCTGGCCGCCAAGGGGAAAGCCTAAAACACAAGTAACCCCAAGTCTGTTTTCAGAGCGAAATCTCAGACATTCTGCCGACCGGCACAACGTACAGATATGGGCCTCGGGTGTTCAAGCCACTGAGGAAAACAGAGAACCCCATGCATTTCCAAAAAGAGGACACCCGTGGGAATATGCAGAGGTATGATTTGCGCACATCGCCCCAGAATTTATTACCCAGGCAGCCCTGCAAATTCCGAAATGTCGGGAAAAAAACGCTTTTTACGCACATTTTGCTCGACGCACCCATCGAAACACGCCCCCAACAACACATGGCCTACCGTAACGCATTCCCACAGGTGTCCTGATGAAAACGGTACCTCACATGTGTGGGTGCACCTACCTGTCCGCCAAGGGGAAAGCCTAAAACACAAGTAACCCCAAGTCTGTTTTCAGAGCGAAATCTCAGACATTCTGCCGACCGGCACAACGTACAGATATGGGTCTCGGGTGTCCAAGCCACCGAGGAAAAAAGGGAACCCCATGCATTTCCGAAAAGAGGACACCCGTGGGAATCCGCAGAGGTATGATTTGCGCACATCGCCCCAGATTTTATTACCCAGACAGCCCCGCAAAGTCCGAAATGTGGGGAAAAAAACGCTTTTTCCGCACATTTCGCTCGACACACCCATCGAAACACGGCCCCAACAACACATGGCCTACCGTCACATGTTCCCACAGGTGTCCCGATGAAAACAGTACCTCACATGTGTGGGTGCACCTACCTGGCCGCCAAGGGGAAAGCCTAAAACACAAGTAACCACAAGTCTGTTTTCAGAGGGAAATCTCAGACATTCTGCCGACCGGCACAACATACAGATATGGGCCTTGGGTGTCCAAGCCACCAAGGAGAACAGGGAACCCCATGCATTTCCGAAAAGAGGACACCCGTGGGAATCCGCAGAGGTATGATTTGCGCACATCGCCCCAGATTTTATTACCCAGACAGCCCCGCAAAGTCCGAAATGTGGGGAAAAAAACGCTTTTTCCGCACATTTCGCTCGACACACCCATCGAAACACGGCCCCAACAACACATGGCCTACCGTCACATGTTCCCACAGGTGTCCCGATGAAAACAGTACCTCACATGTGTGGGTGCACCTACCTGGCCGCCAAGGGGAAAGCCTAAAACACAAGTAACCACAAGTCTGTTTTCAGAGGGAAATCTCAGACATTCTGCCGACCGGCACAACATACAGATATGGGCCTTGGGTGTCCAAGCCACCAAGGAGAACAGGGAACCCCATGCATTTCCGGAAAGAGGACACCCATGGGAATCCGCAGAGGTATGATTTGCACACATCGCCCCAGATTTTATTACCCAGGCAGCCCCGCAAAGTCCGAAATGTCGGGAAAAAAATGCTTTTTCCGCACATTTCGCTCGACGCACCCATCGGAACACGCCCCCAACAACACATGGCCTACCGTCACGCATTCCCACAGGTGTCCCGATGAAAACGGTACCTCACATGTGTGGGTGCACCTACCTGGCCGCCAAGGGGAAAGCCTAAAACACAAGTAACCCCAAGTCTGTTTTCAGAGGGAAATCTCAGACATTCTGCCGACCGGCACAACGTACAGATATGGGCCTCGGCTGTCCAAGCCACCGAGGAAAACAGGGAACCCCATGCATTTTCGAAAGGAGGACACCCGTGGGAATACGAAGAGGTATGATTTGCGCACATCGCCCCAGAATTTATTACCCAGACAGCCCTGCAAAGTCCGAAATGTGGGGAAAAAAATGCTTTTTCCGCACATTTCGCTCGACGCACCCATCGAAACACGTCCCCAACAACACATTAACAACCGTCACGCGTTCCCACAGGTGTCCCAATGAAAATGGTACCTCACATGTGTGTGTGCACCTACCTGGCCACCAAGGGGAAAGCCTAAAACACAAGTAACCCCAAGTCTGTTTTCAGAGGGAAATCTCAGACATTCTGCCGACCGGCACAACGTACAGATATGGGCCTCGGCTGTCCAAGCCACCGAGGAAAACAGGGAACCCCATGCATTTCCGAAAGGAGGACACCCGTGGGAATACGAAGAGGTATGATTTGCGCACATCGCCCCAGAATTTATTACCCAGACAGCCCTGCAAAGTCCGAAATATGGGGAAAAAAATGCTTTTTCCGCACATTTCGCTCGACGCACCCATCGAAACACGTCCCCAACAACACATGGCCTACCGTCACGCGTTCCCACAGGTGTCCCAATGAAAATGGTAGCTCACATGTGGGTGCACCTACCTGGCCGCCAAGGGGAAAGCCTAAAACACAAGTAACCCCAAGTCTGTTTTCAGAGCGAAATCTCAGACATTCTGCCGACCGGCACAACGTACAGATATGGGCCTCGGGTGTCCAAGCCACCGAGGAAAACAGGGAACCACATGCATTTCCGAAAAGAGGACACCCTTGGAAATCCGCAGAGGTATGATTTGCGCACATCGCCCCAGAATTTATTACCCAGACAGCCCTGCAAAGTCCGAAATGTGGGGAAAAAATGCTTTTTCCGCACATTTCGCTCGACGCACCCATCGAAACACGTCCCCAACAACACATTAACAACCGTCACGCGTTCCCACAGGTGTCCCAATGAAAATGGTACCTCACATGTGTGTGTGCACCTACCTGGCCACCAAGGGGAAAGCCTAAAACACAAGTAACCCCAAGTCTGTTTTCAGAGCGAAATCTCAGACATTCTGCCGACCGGCACAACGTACAGATATGGGCCTCGGGTGTCCAAGCCACCAAGGAAAACGGGGAATCCCATGCATTTCCGAAAAGAGGACACCCGTGGGAATCCGCAGAGGTATTTTTTGCGCACATCGCCCCAAAATGTATTATCCAGACAGCCCTGCAAATCCGAAATGTGGGGAAAAAAATGCTTTTTCCGCACATTTCGCTCGACGCACCCATCGAAACACGCCCCCAACAACACATGGCCTACCGTCACGTGTTCCCACAGGTGTCCCGATGAAAACTATACCTCACATGTGTGGGTGCACTTACCTGGCCGCCAAGGGGAAAGCCTAAAACACAAGTAACCCCAAGTCTTTTTTCAGAGCGAAATCTCAGACATTCTGCCGACCAGCACAACGTAAAGATATGGGCCTCGGGTGTCCAAGCCACCAAGGAAAACAGGGAACCCCATGCATTTCCGAAAAGAGGGCACCCGTGGGAATACGCAGAGGTATGATTTGCGCACATCGCCCCAGATTTTATTACCCAGACAGCCCCGCAAAGTCCGAAATGTGGGGAAAAAAACGCTTTTTCCGCACATTTCGCTTGACGCACCCATCAAAACACGCCCCCAACAACACATGGCCTACCGTCACACGTTCCCACAGGTGTCCCGATGAAAACGGTACCTCACATGTGTGGGTGCACCTACCTGGCCGCCAAGGGGAAAGCCGAAAACACAAGTAACCCCAAGTCTGTTTTCAGAGCGAAATCTCAGACATTCTGCCGACCGTCACAATGTACAGATATGGGTCTCGGGTGTCCAAGCCAATGAGGAAAAAAGGGAACCCCATGCATTTCCGAAAAGAGGACACCCGTGGGAATCCGCAGAGGTATGATTTGCGCACATCGCCCCAGATTTTATTACCCAGACAGCCCCGCAAAGTCCGAAATGTGGGGAAAAAAATGCTTTTTCTGCACATTTTGCTCGACGCACCCATCGAAACACGCCCCCAACAACACATGGCCTACCGTCACGCGTTCCCACAGGTGTCCTGTTGAAAACGGTACCTCACATGTGTGGGTGCACCTACCTGGCCGCCAAGGGGAAAGCCTAAAACACAAGTAACCCCAAGTCTGTTTTCATGGCGAAATCTCAGACATTCTGCCGACCGGCACAACGTACAGACATGGGCCTCGGGTGTCCAAGCCACCGAGGAAAACAGGGAACCCCATGCATTTCCGAAAAGAGGACTCCCGTGGGAATCCGCAGAGGTATGATTTGCACACATCGCCCCAGAATTTATTAATCAGACAGCCCTGCAAAGTCCGAAATGTGGGGAAAAAAATGCTTTTTCCGCACATTTCGCTCGACGCACCCATCGAAACACGTCCCTAACAACACATGGCCTACCGTCATGCGTTCCCACAGGTGTCCCGATGAAAACGGTACCTCACATGTGTGGGTGCACCTACCTGGCCGACAAGGGGAAAGCCTAAAACACAAGTAACCCCAAGTCTGTTTTCAGAGGGAAATCTCAGACATTCTGCCGACCGGCACAACATACAGATATGGGCCTCAGGTGTCCAAGCCACCGAGGAGAACAGGGAACCACATGCATTTCTGGAAAGAGGACACCCGTGGGAATCCGCAGAGGTATGATTTGCACACATCGCCCCAGATTTTATTACCCAGGCAGCCCCGCAAAGTCAGAAATGTGGGGAAAAAAACGCTTTTTCCGCACATTTCGCTCGACACACCCATCGAAACACGGCCCCAACAACACATGGCCTACCGTCACGCGTTCCCACAGGTGTCCCGATGAAAACGGTACCTCACATGTGTGGGTGCACCTACCTGGCCGCCAAGGGGAAAGCCTAAAACACAAGTAACCCCAAGTCTGTTTTCAGATTGAAATCTCAGACATTCTGCCGTACCGGCACAACGTACAGATATGGGCCTCGGGTGTTCAAGCCACCGAGGTAAACAGGGAACCCCATGCATTTCCGAAAAGAGGACACCCGTGGGAATATGCAGAGGTATGATTTGCGCACATCGCCCCAGAATTTATTACCCAGGCAGCCCTGCAAATTCCGAAATGTCTGGAAAAAAACGCTTTTTACGCATATTTTGCTCGACGCACCCATCGAAACACGCCCCCAACAACACATGGCCTACCGTCACGCGTTCCCACAGGTGTCCCGATGAAAATGGTACCTCACATGTGTGGGTGCACCTACCTGGCCGCCAAGGGGAAAGCCTAAAACACAAGTAACCCCAAGTCTGTTTTCAGAGCGAAATCTCAGACATTCTGCCGACCGGCACAACGTACAGATCTGGGCCTCGGGTGTCCAAGGCACTGAGGAAAACAGGGAACCCCATGCATTTCCGAAAGGAGGACACCCGTGGGAATACAAAGAGGTATGATTTGCACACATCGCCCCAGAATTTATTACCCAGACAGCCCTGCAAAGTCCGAAATGTGGGGAAAAAAATGCTTTTTCCGCACATTTCGCTCGACGCACCCATCGAAACACGTCCCCAACAACACATTGTCAACCGTCACGCGTTCCCACAGGTGTCCCAATGAAAATGGTACCTCACATGTGTGTGTGCACCTACCTGGCCGCCAAGGGGAAAGCCTAAAACACAAGTAACCCCAAGTCTGTTTTCAGAGGGAAATCTCAGTGTGATGCTGGAAATGTATCAGAGGGACAGGGCCTCTGAATCCTTGTCCTTTTCTGCCTTTTATCGTGTGTTCTGTTATGTTTTCTGCCCAGGAATCCATTTGGGACTCCTGGCAGTGCAGCTCTCTCTTTTGGTTTGGTGAACAGACCCCTGGGATACCCTTATGGCACCCATGGGTAGGGGTACAACCCTGTGCCCCTAGTGTATGTTTTTTGGGCACCTGTGGGTGGCCCACAGAGCAGGGTATGGGCTGGTGGCAGCTCCATGCTGAATTTGACAGGTGCTCTGGGTGTCCTCCATTTTGGGATACCCAGGCCCTGCCATTGGGATCAGTTGATTCCTGATAGAAACAAGATGGCCCCTGTGGCCTCTTGCTTTCTATTGCCTGTTGTCTTGTTTTCCCAAAGTCCTGGGATGCCCTGACTCTGTCCCTTCCCCCTGACTGGCTGTTGGGTGGAAGTTCCATATATGGTGTTGTTGTGAAGGCCCAGCTAGACTGACTGGAGCCTTCCCTTTGACTGTATGTTGTGGGTACCTCCTGTGGGTGGGACCTGGGTGAATGGAGTGTGTGACCAATATACACTCCTTGTTGTGGTTGTCTGGTTTCTGGCATGAGAGACAAAGACTGAGACAGCCCTGCCCGAAACTGGCCTGAATGCAGTGTGTAGTGTTGAATGGCTGGGTACTTGTCCCAATCCACATTCCTTGTTGTGAGTGTCTGAAAGGGAGGAGTGTGGCCTGAATGCACTGTGTGCCTGATTGGCTGACTGACTGCCTGAATGCCCTTCTGTGTGATTGGCTGCTGTGTGTGTGCCAGCAGTGTGGATGAGAGACAGAATAGTATATCTGGGGACCTCTCACCACTGGAAATTGTTCAGAAGCATTCAGAAGCTGAGTCTCCACTCAAGAGTAACTGGATTTGCTGATCCTCGACGTCCAGCTGGAAGAAGAAGACTTGCTGTGGCATTTGCTTCGACGGAACTGAAGGTTGTCGAAATCGTCGAGGACTGACCCGAGAGAGGACCTGGTAAGGCGCCCTCTTCCCGTGCTCCGAGGGACCATCGAGCACCGCTGAATCTTCGCCGAAGCGCCCTGGAAGTCAGACCCTCGAAAGGCTGCCGACCCGAGACGGGACCGCCGAGGAGATCGAAGTGAAGCACCCGGACATCGACGCCGTCGAAGTCCATTGCCGTCGACCAGGGTTCGCAGGTCTGTGTAACCGCTGGAGGCCCGTCGAAGTTGTGTTGCCCAGCCGTGGGAACCACTTGACGCCGTGCCGCCGACGACCGGAGCCGTCCGCTCCATTGCCTAAGAACATTCAATCGAAGGACTCTCTCGACCGCATCGTCGACCGCTTATCCTGCCGGAGAAAGTCGAGGACGACCAACGCGCCGAGGAGAAACCTGCCGGTGGGTTTCCCGCCACCCGACGACCCCAAAGACTCGGACGACTCGACGCCCTTGCTGGGCTCCCGTCTCTACAATCTTTGCGGTCCAGAACTATTGTCATCGAGGTGCCCCGCACACCTCCGCCTTGCAGGACGCCGACGCCCCGACGCCGACGAGCACCGCTCGGACGGAGCTGCCGCCTCTTCGACAACGTTCGGCCTCGTTTGTCGACGGACGTTCGACGCCCCGTGCCTCCCGCCTGAAAAGGAAGGCATTCAAGAAGGGCCGTCGATTCCCCGTCGCCGAACAGCGAGTCCCTCGACGCTTGTCGACGCCTTTTCGAGGAACTCGACTCCACCAGGTACATTGGGGGGGTAAAAACATTATAGGAGAGAAATAGACTATTGAACAATATCTGGACTGGGCTGGTGTTATATCTCTTTATTTTGCAGGTTGCCCAGGTGGGGGGATCTCCACACAGAACTGTGTCCAGTAGCAAGGGCCAGTATTCTGCCTATTGTTTCAACCCTCTGTTATCTCTCCTCTCTCTATTGCTGGTTTCCTTCTTATTGATCTGTGTGCCATTTCTACAGTATTGTGAATGCACTTTAATGAGGTCTAATATTAGTGGTACCACTTTAGAATTGTAGATATTTACCATTGCTGATTTTCCTGAGCACAAAGTGCGTTATTGTGATAAGTGTACATAACCCTTGAATATTAATTATATAAAGACTGTGTTTTCAGTAATACAGTGTGTGGACATTCCTTTGTGGGGGCTTGGGGATACCCTGTACTTAAGAACCAGCCTGCATCACCTCCTGAGAAGCTAGGCCTTGATTGCTCGCCCATCGCTACCGTATTAGAGAATCTTGGCTGGGGTCCTCTGTGCCTCCCCTCTACCATATAGAGAGCAGAAGTACAGACCCCCCCACCGGTCTTCTTTACAAAGCTGGTGGCAGCGGTGGGATGCTTATGGTTTTAAGACTCAGTGTATAACCGTGCCACTTACAAAATATCCGCACTTTTATTAGATTAAGGTTTGGGTGTGTACCAAATAACTGCATTACAAGCAATGGAGGCCATTGCAAATGGTAAATTGACTCGGATGAGCTTAGAGGCTCTCCAGAGTGCTTGTGAAGCCAGGGAGTTAGACTTTGTGGATAAGTCTAGGGCTGAGCTGATAGCTGCCCTGGTGGATTACCAGACTGATGGTGAAACTCTTGAGGAAGGGGGGGATGCAACCAGTGAGGACTCTGCCCCTGGGGTTGTCGCTGAATCTGTTTCTGGGAATGCCACCATTCCTGCTGCCTCTGTTCCAAACCCCAGCAATTCCATGGAACTTGAGTTATTGAGGATGAAGTTAGCCTTTGAATATCGCAAGTTGGAAATAGAAGCTGAGCTTAAGAAAGAGGAGCTGGCACAGCAAGTGGAACTCAAGAATAGGGATCTTGAACTCAGAAATAAGGACCTTGAACTCAAAAGCCAGGACACTGAATGTCAGAGAATCCAGCTAGAGAAAGCTAGAGTGGAGACTTCAGCTAGATCCAGTGAGAGTGTCAGGTCCCCAGCCACCAAGTTTATGAAAGATTTGGTTGGTGTGTTTGTGGAGGGTTCAGATATCCTCCAATGGATTGAAGCGTTTGAAATGGCTTGTGCAATTCATGATGTAGATAAAAGAGATTGGGCTAAGTGTTTGTTAAGCAGAGTGCCTCAAACTGGATATGACTGTATTCTGAAGCTGAGTGTGGAAGAAAGGGGTCAGTATGAGTGTATGAAGTCTGCTTTGATTGCCAAGTTTGGCAAGACACCTGCCCAATACCTTAAAAGGTTCAGGGAATTTAAGAAAAGAGAGAATGTGTCTTGGGTTGACTGGGTGAGTACTGCGCACATGAACATGATGGGGTGGATTGATGGATACAAGGTGAAAACTTTTGTTGAGTTGTCCCACCTCTTGTTTTTTGAGCATTTTTCTGAAGCCTGTTCACCAGAGCTGCGTCAGTATGTGGCTGACCAGAACATTTTGGACCCCTTTAAGCTGGCTAGGTTGGCTGACAAGTGGGTCTCCCACCGGGTGTCCCCTAAGGACTCCAGTGGGAAGGACAAGGACAAAGAAAAGGGGGCCTCTCAGAAAGCTGAGGAGTCCCAAAAGCAGTCACAGTCGGGTAAACCAAAACCTTCCTCTCCTAAGACCCAAAAATCTAGTGGGGATAAGTCCTCTGTGGGTGGGAATAAGAGTAGTGGTCCACCTGCTGCAAAGCAGGTTCCCAGTGGTTCCAGTACCGTACCCCGCACTCCTGGCACTTGTTGGGATTGTGGGGCTCTGGATCACAAAAGGGGTGACCCCAAGTGTAAAGGTAAGGCACTTGGAGTACAGGCTGTCAGCCTGACCTACCCTTACCCCGTGGCTGAGGTGGAGGCCACTGTCCTCCCCTCCTCTACAGGAATCACATTTGGTGCTCCGGTAGAGATTTCCTTAGTGTCCCTTGGGGCCTGGGACCAGTACGCAGAAGTACTGGCGACTATCCCACAGAACACCCGTAGATTTTTGAGAAGTGTCCTCTTGAATGGCCAGCCTTCTACTGGTTTGAGAGACACTGGGGCAAGCATGACAGTGGTGGACAGGACCCTGCTCAAGCCAGAGGACTATGAAGGTGCTCCTCTGCAAACCACCAGGTTAGCTGGTGGGCCTCCCAAATTATCGCCTGTAGCCCTAGTCACACTCATGATTGGAGACAAGACAGCAAAGCTTCCTGTCCTGGTTCAGGACAATGTCCCTGCTAACATTCTGTTAGGAAATGATCTAGTAGAGTTGGGGTTGATCTCGGATGGTCTTCCCATGACTGCTGCTGCAGTCACTAGGTCACAGGTGACACCGGGTCTGGCTGTGAGTCAGGTATCCGAGCCAAAGGCGAGGCCTAAGGCAAGAAGAAGGAAGACCAAGAAGGCCACCTCTGTGGAGGGAACACCTTCTCTTCCTGCTGTTCCGACAGCACCCAATGGGATCCATGCTCCGGACGGGCTGGGTCCAGCGGAAAACCCAAACTCAACTCCTGTGGGAGAAGAGACAGAAGACTCTCCTGTGGGAGAGGTTCTCAACCCGGAGGATCATCCCGACCTTCAATGCTTGTTAGCTGAAGGGGGACCCTCCCGGGCAGACTTCTGTAAGGGACAGAGAGAGTGCCACTCTCTCGAGGGCCTGAGGAAACAGGCCCTGTCCCAGGCACAAGGTGAAGTGCCTAGGACATTCAAGATTTATTGGGAGGGTGAGCTCCTTGTTAGTGAGCCCACTAAGCCCGAACCTGGTGCCCGCAAGAGGTTGGTGGTACCCCAGGTTTACAGGCCCTTCCTACTGCAGTTGGCGCATGAGGTGCCCTTGGCTGGTCATCTTGGGACCAAGAAGACTAAGCAGAGGCTCTCTGCCCATTTCTACTGGCCACGGATGGGAGTAGAGGTGGAGTCCCACTGCAGGACCTGCCCAACTTGTCAGTTGTCTGGCAAGACTGGAGGCAGGGTCATTGCCCCACTGCAGCCATTACCAGTGGTTGGCACCCCATTTGAGAGGGTGGGCATCGACATCGTCGGTCCCCTTGACCCTCCCACTTCAGGTGGACATCGGTTCATCCTGGTCTTGGTAGATCATGCCACCCGGTACCCTGAGGCAATACCCCTTCGGACTGTTACTGCCAAGGTGGTTGCCCGGGCTCTCCTGGGCATTTTCACCCGTGTTGGATTCCCCAAGGAGGTTGTCTCTGACCGAGGATCCAACTTCATGTCTAGTTACATGAAAACCATGTGGAAAGAGTGCGGGGTAACCTACAAGTTCTCCACCTCTTACCACCCCCAGACCAATGGTCTGGTTGAGAGATTTAACAAAACTCTCAAGGGCATGCTAGGTGCTTTGGAAGAGCCCCTAAGGAGGAAATGGGATCTCCTCCTGCCATGCCTGCTGTTTGCTTACAGAGAGGTACCTCAAGAGGGTGTTGGTTTCAGCCCCTTTGAGTTACTCTTTGGACATCCCGTGAGGGGGCCCCTCGCCTTGATCCGAGAAGGCTTGGAAGCCACCCCTCCAGGTCCCGCCAAGCAAGTGGGGGACTATGTGTTAGGCCTCAGGCGGAGGATGACACAAATGATGGGTCAGGCAACAGCAAATCTCAAGGCCAGCCAGGAATTGAATAAGTACTGGCATGACCTGAAAGCTTCGCAAGTGGATTGGACTCCGGGACAGGAAATCCTTGTGATGGAGCCTACCAAGCCTAGAGCTTTGGCAGACAAGTGGACTGGACCCTTCAGGATCATCTCCAAGATGGGCGAAGTCAATTATCTGGTGGACATGGGAGCCTCTGGGGTAGCCCCCCAGGTATTCCATGTCAACAGGCTCAAGCCTTTCCACAGGCGAGCAGAGGTCTCATGTCTCTTGCTAGCTTCAGGGCAAGAAGAGGATGAGAGTGAGCCCCTTCCTGATTTGCTGCATAGCAACCCTCAGGATGGCTCAGTGGAGGGAGTACAACTCTCTCCCGATTTGACAACAGAGCAGCAGAGGGCCTGCCGGGCTTTGCTCCAGCAGTATGCCCCTCTGTTTTCACTGACACCGGGCCTTACACCGTGGTGTAAGCACGAAATTGACACTGGTGACAGTGTGCCTGTCAAAAGCAGGAGCTATCGTATGTCAGATACCGTCAAAAACCACATCCAGGCTGAGGTCGCCAAGATGTTGGATCTGGGTGTTATTGAACCCTCCACCAGTCCCTGGTCCAGTCCAGTGGTCCTTGTCCCCAAGGCAAGTTCCCCGGCGGGTACCAAGGATTGGAGGTTCTGTGTGGACTACCGAGGAGTCAATGCCGTCACCAAAACTGACGCGCACCCATTGCCCAGGGCTGATGAGCTCGTGGACACTATAGGTGCTGCCAAATTTGTGAGCACCTTTGACCTTACCTCAGGCTATTGGCAAATAGCTCTGACGGACCATGCCAAGGAAAAGACGGCATTCTCCACACCTGAGGGACTCTACCAGTTTAGGGTCATGCCCTTTGGGTTGAAGAATGCCCCTGCCACCTTCCAGAGATTGGTCAACCATGCGCTCAGTGGGCTGGAAGCCTTTTGTGTGGCTTACTTAGACGACATTGCCGTCTACAGTTCCACCTGGGAAGAGCATTTGACACATCTGGATAAGGTGTTGCAGGCCTTGAAAAGGGCTAACCTCACTATCAAGGCCACCAAGTGCCAGATAGCTCAGGGGAAAGTTACCTATCTTGGTCATGAGGTAGGAGGGGGTCAAATCCAACCTCTCTCCAGTAAAGTACAGGACGTACAGAACTGGGAGACTCCCACTACTCAAACCCAGGTGAGAGCCTTTTTGGGCCTCACTGGGTACTATCGCAATTTCATGGCAGACTATGGAACCATAGCTGCACCCCTGACAGCTCTAACTTCACCCAAACAGCCTAGGAAGGTTAATTGGACTGAAGACTGTCAGAGGGCCTTTGATGGCTTGAAAGAAAGTCTGTGTAGGGCACCTGTGTTGAGTGCGCCTGACTACAGCCGACCCTTTATCGTCCAGACGGATGCCTGCGACACCGGAATTGGAGCTGTCTTGTCCCAGTTAGATGACAAAGGGGGAGAACATCCTATCATATTCATCAGTAGACAACTCAAGGGTAGAGAACTTAGGTGGGCTACTGTTGAAAAGGAATGTTTTAGTATAGTTTGGAGCCTTAGGCGTTTTAGGCCCTACCTTACGGGGTCTACCTTCAAGGTCCAAACCGATCATAAGCCCCTGAAGTGGCTTATGCAGATGAAGGGTGAGAACCCGAAATTGCTCAGGTGGTCCATTAGCCTGCAAGGGCTAGACTTCACCATAGAGCACAGACCAGGGAAAAGTCACGATAATGCAGATGGCCTTTCCAGAAGGTATGTTGACCGTCTGGATGAGGGTGTCTATCCCGTGGGAGATTAGACACCCTCCACCTCAGTCTGGGGGGGGCGACTGTGATGCTGGAAATGTATCAGAGGGACAGGGCCTCTGAATCCTTGTCCTTTTCTGCCTTTTATCGTGTGTTCTGTTATGTTTTCTGCCCAGGAATCCATTTGGGACTCCTGGCAGTGCAGCTCTCTCTTTTGGTTTGGTGAACAGACCCCTGGGATACCCTTATGGCACCCATGGGTAGGGGTACAACCCTGTGCCCCTAGTGTATGTTTTTTGGGCACCTGTGGGTGGCCCACAGAGCAGGGTATGGGCTGGTGGCAGCTCCATGCTGAATTTGACAGGTGCTCTGGGTGTCCTCCATTTTGGGATACCCAGGCCCTGCCATTGGGATCAGTTGATTCCTGATAGAAACAAGATGGCCCCTGTGGCCTCTTGCTTTCTATTGCCTGTTGTCTTGTTTTCCCAAAGTCCTGGGATGCCCTGACTCTGTCCCTTCCCCCTGACTGGCTGTTGGGTGGAAGTTCCATATATGGTGTTGTTGTGAAGGCCCAGCTAGACTGACTGGAGCCTTCCCTTTGACTGTATGTTGTGGGTACCTCCTGTGGGTGGGACCTGGGTGAATGGAGTGTGTGACCAATATACACTCCTTGTTGTGGTTGTCTGGTTTCTGGCATGAGAGACAAAGACTGAGACAGCCCTGCCCGAAACTGGCCTGAATGCAGTGTGTAGTGTTGAATGGCTGGGTACTTGTCCCAATCCACATTCCTTGTTGTGAGTGTCTGAAAGGGAGGAGTGTGGCCTGAATGCACTGTGTGCCTGATTGGCTGACTGACTGCCTGAATGCCCTTCTGTGTGATTGGCTGCTGTGTGTGTGCCAGCAGTGTGGATGAGAGACAGAATAGTATATCTGGGGACCTCTCACCACTGGAAATTGTTCAGAAGCATTCAGAAGCTGAGTCTCCACTCAAGAGTAACTGGATTTGCTGATCCTCGACGTCCAGCTGGAAGAAGAAGACTTGCTGTGGCATTTGCTTCGACGGAACTGAAGGTTGTCGAAATCGTCGAGGACTGACCCGAGAGAGGACCTGGTAAGGCGCCCTCTTCCCGTGCTCCGAGGGACCATCGAGCACCGCTGAATCTTCGCCGAAGCGCCCTGGAAGTCAGACCCTCGAAAGGCTGCCGACCCGAGACGGGACCGCCGAGGAGATCGAAGTGAAGCACCCGGACATCGACGCCGTCGAAGTCCATTGCCGTCGACCAGGGTTCGCAGGTCTGTGTAACCGCTGGAGGCCCGTCGAAGTTGTGTTGCCCAGCCGTGGGAACCACTTGACGCCGTGCCGCCGACGACCGGAGCCGTCCGCTCCATTGCCTAAGAACATTCAATCGAAGGACTCTCTCGACCGCATCGTCGACCGCTTATCCTGCCGGAGAAAGTCGAGGACGACCAACGCGCCGAGGAGAAACCTGCCGGTGGGTTTCCCGCCACCCGACGACCCCAAAGACTCGGACGACTCGACGCCCTTGCTGGGCTCCCGTCTCTACAATCTTTGCGGTCCAGAACTATTGTCATCGAGGTGCCCCGCACACCTCCGCCTTGCAGGACGCCGACGCCCCGACGCCGACGAGCACCGCTCGGACGGAGCTGCCGCCTCTTCGACAACGTTCGGCCTCGTTTGTCGACGGACGTTCGACGCCCCGTGCCTCCCGCCTGAAAAGGAAGGCATTCAAGAAGGGCCGTCGATTCCCCGTCGCCGAACAGCGAGTCCCTCGACGCTTGTCGACGCCTTTTCGAGGAACTCGACTCCACCAGGTACATTGGGGGGGTAAAAACATTATAGGAGAGAAATAGACTATTGAACAATATCTGGACTGGGCTGGTGTTATATCTCTTTATTTTGCAGGTTGCCCAGGTGGGGGGATCTCCACACAGAACTGTGTCCAGTAGCAAGGGCCAGTATTCTGCCTATTGTTTCAACCCTCTGTTATCTCTCCTCTCTCTATTGCTGGTTTCCTTCTTATTGATCTGTGTGCCATTTCTACAGTATTGTGAATGCACTTTAATGAGGTCTAATATTAGTGGTACCACTTTAGAATTGTAGATATTTACCATTGCTGATTTTCCTGAGCACAAAGTGCGTTATTGTGATAAGTGTACATAACCCTTGAATATTAATTATATAAAGACTGTGTTTTCAGTAATACAGTGTGTGGACATTCCTTTGTGGGGGCTTGGGGATACCCTGTACTTAAGAACCAGCCTGCATCACCTCCTGAGAAGCTAGGCCTTGATTGCTCGCCCATCGCTACCGTATTAGAGAATCTTGGCTGGGGTCCTCTGTGCCTCCCCTCTACCATATAGAGAGCAGAAGTACAGACCCCCCCACCGGTCTTCTTTACACTCAGACATTCTGCCGACCGGCACAACGTACAGATATGGGCCTCGGCTGTCCAAGCCACAGAGGAAAACAGGGAACCCCATGCATTTCCGAAAGGAGGACACCCGTGGGAATACGAAGAGGTATGATTTGCGCACATCGCCCCAGAATTTATTACCCAGACAGCCCTGCAAAGTCTGAAATATGGGGAAAAAAATGCTTTTTCCGCACATTTCGCTCGACGCACCCATCGAAACACGTCCCCAACAACACATGGCCTACCGTCACGCGTTCCCACAGGTGTCCCAATGAAAATGGTACCTCACATGTGGGTGCACCTACCTGGCCGCCAAGGGGAAAGCCTAAAACACAAGTAACCCCAAGTCTGTTTTCAGAGCGAAATCTCAGACATTCTGCCGACCGGCACAACGTACAGATATGGCCCTCGGGTGTCCAAGCCACCGAGGAAAACAGGGAACCCCATGCATTTCCGAAAAGAGGACACCCGTGGGAATCGGCAGAGGTATTATTTGCGCACATCGCCCCAGAATTTTTTACCCAGACAGCCCTGCAAAGTCCGAAATGTCGGAAAAAAAACACTTTTTCTGCACATTTCGCCCAACGCACCGATCAAAAAACGCCCCCAACAACACATGGCCTACCGTCACGCGTTCCCACAGGTGTCCCGATGAAAACGGTACCTCACATGTGTGGGTGCACCTACCTTGCCGCCAAGGGGAAAGCCTAAAACACAAATAACCCCAAGTCTGTTTTCAGAGCGAAATCTCAGTCATTCTGCCGACTGGCACAAAGTACAGATATGGGCCTCGGGCGTCCAAGCCACCGAGGAAAACAGGGAACCCCATGCATTTCCGAAAAGAGGACACCCGTGGGAATCCGCAGAGGTATGATTTGCGCACATCGCCCCAGATTTTTTTACCCAGACAGCCGGCCCGCAAAGTCCGAAATGTGGGGAAAAAAACGCTTTTTCCGCACATTTCGCTCGACGCACCCATCGAAACACGCCCCCAACAATACATGGCCTACCGTCACACGTTCCCACAGGTGTCCCGATGAAAACGGCACCTCACATGTGTGGGTGCACCTACCTGGCCGCCAAGGGGAAAGCCTAAAACACAAGTAACCCCAAGTCTGTTTTCAGAGCGAAATCTCAGACATTCTGCCGACCGGCACAACGTACAGATATGGGCCTCGGGTGTCCAAGCCACCGAGGAAAACAGGGAACCACATGCATTTCCGAAAAGAGGACACCCTTGGAAATCCGCAGAGGTATGATTTGCGCACATCGCCCCAGAATTTATTACCCAGACATCCCTGCAAAGTCCGAAATGTGGGGAAAAAATGCTTTTTCCGCACATTTCGCTCGACGCACACATCGAAACATGCCCCCAACAACACATGGCCTACCGTCACGCGTTCCCACAGGTGTCCCGATGAAAACGATACCTCACATGTGTGGGTGCACCTACCTGGCCGCCAAGGGCAAAGCCTAAAACACAAGTAACCCCAAGTCTGTTTTCAGAGCGAAATCTCAGACATTCTGCCGCCCCGCATAACGTACAGATATGGTCCTCGGGTGTCCAAGCCACCGAGGAAAACAGGGAACCCCATGCATTTCCGAAAAGAGGACACCCTTGGGAATCCGCAGAGGTATGATTTGCGCACATCGCCCCAGATTTTTTTACCCAGACAGCCCCGCAAAGTCCATAATGTTGGGAAAAAACCCTTTTTCCGCACATTTCGCTTGACGCACCCATCGAAACACGCCCCCAACAACACATGGCCTACTGTCACACGTTCCCACAGGTGTCCCGATGAAAACGGTACCTCACATGTGTGGGTGCACCTACCTGGCCGCCGAGGGGAAAGCCTAAAACACAAGTAACACC
Source organism: Ambystoma mexicanum (assembly GCF_040938575.1). Lineage (NCBI taxonomy): Eukaryota > Metazoa > Chordata > Amphibia > Caudata > Ambystomatidae > Ambystoma > Ambystoma mexicanum. The sequence continues at coordinate 676,100,688 of NC_090930.1, read as the reverse complement.
AAGTCTGTTTTCATGGCGAAATCTCAGACATTCTGCCGACCGGCACAACGTACAGACATGGGCCTTGGGTGTCCAAGCCACCGAGGAAAACAGGGAACCCCATGCATTTCCGAAAAGAGGACTCCCGTGGGAATCCGCAGAGGTATGATTTGCACACATCGCCCCAGAATTTATTACCCAGACATCCCTGCAAAGTCCGAAATGTGGGGAAAAAAATGCTTTTTCCGCACATTTCGCTCGACGCACCCATCGAAACACGCCCCCAACAACACATGGCCTACCGTCACGCGTTCCCACAGGTGTCCCGATGAAAACCGTACCTCACATGTGTTGGTGCATCTACCTGGCCGCCAAGGGGAAAGCCTAAAACACAAGTAACCCCAAGTCTGTTTTCAGAGCGAAATCTCAGACATTCTGCCGACCGGCACAACGTACAGATATGGCCCTCGGGTGTCCAAGCCACCGAGGAAAACCGGGAACCCCATGCATTTCCGAAAAGAGGACACCCGTGGGAATCCGCAGCGGTATGATTTGCGCACATCGCCCCAGAATTTTTTACCCAGACAGCTCCGCAAATTCCGAAATGTCGGGATAAAAACACTTTTTCTGCACATTTCGCTCGACGCACCCATCAAAACACGCCCCCAACAACACATGGCCTACCGTCACGCTTTCTCACAGGTGTCCCGATGAAAACGGTACCTCACATGTGTGGGTTCACTACCTGGCTGCCAAGGGGAAAGCCTAAAACACAAGTAACCCCAAGTCTGTTTTCAGAGCGAAATCTCAGACATTCTGCCGACCGGCACAACGTACAGATATGGGTCTCGGGTGTCCAAGCCACCGAGGAAAAAAGGGAACCCCATGCATTTCCGAAAAGAGGACACCCGTGGGAATCCGCAGAGGTATGATTTGCGCACATCGCCCCAGATTTTATTACTCAGACAGCCCCGCAAAGTCCGAAATGTGGGGAAAAAAACGCTTTTTCCGCACATTTCACTCGACGCACTCATCGAAACACGCCCCCAACAACACATGGCCTACCGTCACACGTTCCCACAGGTGTCCCGATGAAAACGGTACCTCACATGTGTGGGTGCACCTGCCTGGCCGCCAAGGGGAAAGCCTAAAACAAAAGTAACCCCAAGTCTGTTTTCATGGCGAAATCTCAGACATTCTGCCGACCGGCACAACGTACAGATATGGGTCTCGGGTGTCCAAGCCACCGAGAAAAACAGGGAACCCCATGCATTTCCGAAAAGAGGACTCCCGTGGGAATCTGCAGAGGTATTATTTGCACACATCGCCCCAGAATTTATTACCCAGACATCCCTGCAAAGTCCGAAATGTGGGGAAAAAAATGCTTTTTCCGCACATTTCGCTCGACGCACACATCGAAACATGCCCCCAACAACACATGGCCTACCGTCACGCGTTCCCACAGGTGTCCCGATGAAAACGATACCTCACATGTGTGGGTGCACCTACCTGGCCGCCAAGGGGAAAGCCTAAAACACAAGTAACCCCAAGTCTGTTTTCAGAGCGAAATCTCAGACATTCTGCCGCCCGGCATAACGTACAGATATGGTCCTCGGGTGTCCAAGCCACCGAGGAAAACAGGGAACCCCATGCATTTCCGAAAAGAGGACACCCTTGGGAATCCGCAGAGGTATGATTTGCGCACATCGCCCCAGATTTTTTTACCCAGACAGCCCCGCAAAGTCCATAATGTGGGGAAAAAACGCTTTTTCCGCACATTTCGCTCGACGCACCCATCGAAACACGCCCCCAACAACACATGGCCTACCGTCACACGTTCCCACAGGTGTCCCGATGAAAACGGTACCTCACATGTGTGGGTGCACCTACCTGGCCGCCAAGGGGAAAGCCTAAAACACAAGTAACCCCAAGTCTGTTTTCATGGCGAAATCTCAGACATTCTGCCGACCGGCACAACGTACAGACATGGGCCTTGGGTGTCCAAGCCACCGAGGAAAACAGGGAACCCCATGCATTTCCGAAAAGAGGACTCCCGTGGGAATCCGCAGAGGTATGATTTGCACACATCGCCCCAGAATTTATTACCCAGACATCCCTGCAAAGTCCGAAATGTGGGGAAAAAAATGCTTTTTCCGCACATTTCGCTCGACGCACCCATCGAAACACGCCCCCAACAACACATGGCCTACCGTCACGCGTTCCCACAGGTGTCCCGATGAAAACCGTACCTCACATGTGTTGGTGCATCTACCTGGCCGCCAAGGGGAAAGCCTAAAACACAAGTAACCCCAAGTCTGTTTTCAGAGCGAAATCTCAGACATTCTGCCGACCGGCACAACGTACAGATATGGCCCTCGGGTGTCCAAGCCACCGAGGAAAACCGGGAACCCCATGCATTTCCGAAAAGAGGACACCCGTGGGAATCCGCAGCGGTATGATTTGCGCACATCGCCCCAGAATTTTTTACCCAGACAGCTCCGCAAATTCCGAAATGTCGGGATAAAAACACTTTTTCTGCACATTTCGCTCGACGCACCCATCAAAACACGCCCCCAACAACACATGGCCTACCGTCACGCTTTCTCACAGGTGTCCCGATGAAAACTGTACCTCACATGTGTGGGTTCACTACCTGGCTGCCAAGGGGAAAGCCTAAAACACAAGTAACCCCAAGTCTGTTTTCAGAGCGAAATCTCAGACATTCTGCCGACCGGCACAACGTACAGATATGGGTCTCGGGTGTCCAAGCCACCGAGGAAAAAAGGGAACCCCATGCATTTCCGAAAAGAGGACACCCGTGGGAATCCGCAGAGGTATGATTTGCGCACATCGCCCCAGATTTTATTACTCAGACAGCCCCGCAAAGTCCGAAATGTGGGGAAAAAAACGCTTTTTCCGCACATTTCACTCGACGCACTCATCGAAACACGCCCCCAACAACACATGGCCTACCGTCACACGTTCCCACAGGTGTCCCGATGAAAACGGTACCTCACATGTGTGGGTGCACCTACCTGGCCGCCAAGGGGAAAGCCTAAAACACAAGTAACCCCAAGTCTGTTTTCATGGCGAAATCTCAGACATTCTGCCGACCGGCACAACGTACAGATATGGGTCTCGGGTGTCCAAGCCACCGAGAAAAACAGGGAACCCCATGCATTTCCGAAAAGAGGACTCCCGTGGGAATCTGCAGAGGTATTATTTGCACACATCGCCCCAGAATGTATTACCCAGACATCCCTGCAAAGTCCGAAATGTGGGGAAAAAAATGCTTTTTCCGCACATTTCGCTCGACGCACCCATCGAAACACACCCCCAACAACACATGGCCTACCGTCACGCATTCCCACAGGTGACCCGATGAAAACGGTACCTCACATGTGTGGGTGTATCTACCTGGCCGCCAAGGGGAAAGCCTAAAACACAAGTAACCCCAAGTCTGTTTTCAGAGCGAAATTACAGACATTCTGCCGACCGGCACAACGTACAGATATGGCCCTCGGGTGTCCAAGCCACCAAGGAAAACAGGGAACCCCATGCATTTCCGAAAAGAGGACACCCGTGGGAATCCGCACAGGTATGATTTGCGCACATCGACCCAGAATTTTTTACCCAGACTGCCCCGCAAATTCCGAAATGTCGGGAAAAAAACACTTTTTCTGCACATTTTGCTCGACGCACTCATCAAAACACGCCCCCAACAACACATGGCCTACTGTCACGCGTTCCCACAGGTGTCGCAATGAAAACGGTACCTCACATGTGTGGGTGCACCTACCTGGCCGCCAAGGGGAAAGCCTAAAACACAAGTAACCCCAAGTCTGTTTTCAGAGCGAAATCTCAGACATTCTGCCGACCGGCACAACGTACAGATATGGGTCTCGGGTGTCCAAGCCACCGAGGAAAAAAGGGAACCCCATGCATTTCCGAAAAGAGGACACCCGTGGGAATCCGCAGAGGTATGATTGCGCACATCGCCCCAGATTTTATTACCCAGACAGCCCCGCAAAGTCTGAAATGTGGGGAAAAAAACGCCTTTTCCGCACATTTTGCTCGACGCACCCATCGAAACACGCCCCCAACAACACATGGCCTACTGTCACGCATTCCCACAGGTGTCCCGATGAAAACAGTACCTCACATGTGTGGGTGCACCTACCTGGCCGCCAAGGGGAAAGCCTAAAACACAAGTAACCCCAAGTCTGTTTTCAGAGCGAAATCTCAGACATTCTGCCGACCGGCACAACGTACAGATATGGGTCTCGGGTGTCCAAGCCACCGAGGAAAAAAGGGAACCCCATGCATTTCCAAAAAGAGGACACCCGTGGGAATCCGCAGAGGTATGATTTGCGCACATCGCCCCAGATTTTATTACTCAGACAGCCCCGCAAAGTCCGAAATGTGGGGAAAAAAACGCTTTTTCCGCACATTTCGCTCGACACACCCATCAAAACACGGCCCCAACAACACATGGCCTACCGTCACATGTTCCCATAGGTGTCCCGATGAAAACGGTACCTCACATGTGTGGGTGCACCTACCTGGCCGCCAAGGGGAAAGCCTAAAACACAAGTAATCCCAAGTCTGTTTTCAGAGCGAAATCTCAGACATTCTGCCGACCGGCACAACGTACAGATATGGGCCTCGGGTGTTCAAGCCACCGAGGAAAACAGGGAACCCCATGCATTTCCGAAAAGAGGACACCCGTGGGAATATGCAGAGGTATGATTTGCGCACATCGCCCCAGAATTTATTACCCAGGCAGCCCTGCAAATTCCGAAATGTCGGGAAAAAAACACTTTTTACGCACATTTTGCTCGACGCACCCATCGAAACACGCCCCCAACAACACATGGCCTACCGTCACGCGTTCCCACAGGTGTCCCGATGAAAACGGTACCTCACATGTGTGGGTGCACCTACCTGGCCGCCAAGGGGAAAGCCTAAAACACAAGTAACCCCAAGTCTGTTTTCAGAGCGAAATTACAGACATTCTGCCGACCGGCACAACGTACAGATCTGGGCCTCGGGTGTCCAAGGCACTGAGGAAAACAGGGAACCCCATGCATTTCCGAAAAGAGGACACCCGTGGGAATACGCAGAGGTATGATTTGCGCACATCGCCCCAGAATTTATTACCCAGACAGCCCTGCAAAGTCCGAAATGTGGGGGAAAAAATGCTTTTTCCGCACATTTCGCTCGACGCACCCATCGAAACACGTCCCCAACAACACATGGCCTACCGTCACGCGTTCCCACAGGTGTCCCAATGAAAATGGTACCTCACATGTGTGGGTGCACCTACCTGGCCGCCAAGGGGAAAGCCTAAAACACAAGTAACCCCAAGTCTGTTTTCAGAGCGAAATCTCAGACATTCTGCCGACCGGCACAACGTACAGATATGGGTCTCGGGTGTCCAAGCCACCGAGGAAAAAAGGGAACCCCATGCATTTCCGAAAAGAGGACACCCGTGGGAATCCGCAGAGGTATGATTTGCGCACATCGCCCCAGATTTTTTTACCCAGACAGCCCCGCAAAGTCCGAAATGTGGGGAAAAAAATGCTTTTTCCGCACATTTCGCTCGACACACCCATCGAAACATGGCCCCAACAACACATGGCCTACCGTCACATGTTCCCACAGGTGTCCCGATGAAAACGGTACCTCACATGTGTGGGTGCACCTACCTGGCCGCCAAGGGGAAAGCCTAAAACACAAGTAACCCCAAGTCTGTTTTCAGAGGGAAATCTCAGACATTCTGCCGACCGGCACAACATACAGATATGGGCCTCGGGTGTCCAAGCCACCGAGGAGAACAGGGAACCCCATGCATTTCCGGAAAGAGGACACCCGTGGGAATCCGCAGAGGTATGATTTGCACACATCGCCCCAGATTTTATTTCCCAGGCAGCCCCGCAAAGTCCGAAATGTCGGTAAAAAAATTCTTTTTCCGCACATTTCGCTCGACGCACCCATCGAAACACGCCCCCAACAACACATGGCCTACCGTCACGCGTTCCCACAGGTGTCCCGATGAAAACGGTACCTCACATGTGTGGGTGCACCTACCTGGCCGCCAAGGGGAAAGCCTAAAACACAAGTAACCCCAAGTCTGTTTTCAGAGCGAAATCTCAGACATTCTGCCGACCGGCACAACGTACAGATATGGGCCTCGGGTGTTAAAGCCACCGAGGAAAACAGGGAACCCCATGCATTTCCGAAAAGAGGACACCCGTGGGAATAGGCAGAGGTATGATTTGCGCACATCGCCCCAGAATTTATTACCCAGGCAGCCCTGCAAATTCCGAAATGTCGGGAAAAAAACGCTTTTTACGCACATTTTGCTCGACGCACCCATCGAAACACGCCCCCAACAACACATGGCCTACCGTCACACGTTCCCACAGGTGTCCCGATGAAAACGGTACCTCACATGTGTGGGTGCACCTACCTGGCCGCCAAGGGGAAAGACTAAAACACAAGTAACCCCAAGTCTGTTTTCAGAGCGAAATCTCAGACATTCTGCCGACCGGCACAACGTACAGATCTGGGCCTCGGGTGTCCAAGGCACTGAGGAAAACAGGGAACCCCATGCATTTCCGAAAAGAGGACACCCGTGGGAATACGCAGATGTATGATTTGCGCACATCGCCCCAGAATTTATTACCCAGACAGCCCTGCAAAGTCCGAAATGTGGGGAAAAAATGCTTTTTCCGCACATTTCGCTCGACGCACACATCGAAACATGCCCCCAACAACACATGGCCTACCGTCACGCGTTCCCACAGGTGTCCCGATGAAAACGATACCTCACATGTGTGGGTGCACCTACCTGGCCGCCAAGGGGAAAGCCTAAAACACAAGTAACCCCAAGTCTGTTTTCAGAGCGAAATCTCAGACATTCTGCCGACCGGCACAACGTACAGATATGGGCCTCGGCTGTCCAAGCCACCGAGGAAAACAGGGAACCCCATGCATTTCCGAAAGGAGGACACCCTTGGGAATACGAAGAGGTATGATTTGCACACATCGCCCCAGAATTTATTACCCAGACAGCCCTGCAAAGTCCGAAATGTGGGGAAAAAAATGCTTTTTCCGCACATTTCGCTCGACGCACCCATCGAAACACGTCCCCAACAACACATTGTCAACCGTCACGCGTTCCCACAGGTGTCCCAATGAAAATGGTACCTCACATGTGTGTGTGCACCTACCTGGCCGCCAAGGGGAAAGCCTAAAACACAAGTAACCCCAAGTCTGTTTTCAGAGGGAAATCTCAGACATTCTGCCGACCGGCACAACATACAGATATGGGCCTCGGCTGTCCAAGCCACCGAGGAAAACAGGGAACCCCATGCATTTCCGAAAGGAGGACACCCGTGGGAATACGAAGAGGTATGATTTGCGCACATCGCCCCAGAATTTATTACCCAGACAGCCCTGCAAAGTCCGAAATATGGGGAAAAAAATGCTTTTTCCGCACATTTCGCTCGACGCACCCATCGAAACACGTCCCCAACAACACATGGCCTACCGTCACGCGTTCCCACAGGTGTCCCAATGAAAATGGTACCTCACATGTGGGTGCACCTACCTGGCCGCCAAGGGGAAAGCCTAAAACACAAGTAACCCCAAGTCTGTTTTCAGAGCGAAATCTCAGACATTCTGCCGACCGGCACAACGTACAGATATGGCCCTCGGGTGTCCAAGCCACCGAGGAAAACAGGGAACCCCATGCATTTCCGAAAAGAGGACACCCGTGGGAATCCGCAGAGGTATTATTTGCGCACATCTCCCCAGAATTTTTTACCCAGACAGCCCTGCAAAGTCCGAAATGTCGGAAAAAAAACACTTTTTCTGCACATTTCGCCCAACGCACCCATCAAAAAACGCCCCCAACAACACATGGCCTACCGTCACGCGTTCCCACAGGTGTCCCGATGAAAACGGTACCTCACATGTGTGGGTGCACCTACCTTGCCGCCAAGGGGAAAGCCTAAAACACAAATAACCCCAAGTCTGTTTTCAGAGCGAAATCTCAGTCATTCTGCCGACTGGCACAAAGTACAGATATGGGCCTCGGGCGTCCAAGCCACCGAGGAAAACAGGGAACCCCATGCATTTCCGAAAAGAGGACACCCGTGGGAATCCGCAGAGGTATGATTTGCGCACATCGCCCCAGATTTTATTACCCAGACAGCCCCGCAAAGTCCGAAATGTGGGGAAAAAAACGCTTTTTCCGCACATTTCGCTCGACGGACCCATCGAAACACGCCCCCAACAACACATGGCCTACCGTCACACGTTCCCACAGGTGTCCCGATGAAAACGGCACCTCACATGTGTGGGTGCACCTACCTGGCCGCCAAGGGGAAAGCCTAAAACACAAGTAACCCCAAGTCTGTTTTCAGAGCGAAATCTCAGACATTCTGCCGACCGGCACAACGTACAGATATGGGCCTCGGGTGTCCAAGCCACCGAGGAAAACAGGGAACCACATGCATTTCCGAAAAGAGGACACCCTTGGAAATCCGCAGAGGTATGATTTGCGCACATCGCCCCAGAATTTATTACCCATACATCTCTGCAAAGTCCAAAATGTGGGGAAAAAATGCTTTTTTCGCACATTTCGCTCGACGCACACATTGAAACATGCCCCCAACAACACATGGACTACCGTCACGCGTTCCCACAGGTGTCCCGATGAAAACGATACCTCACATGTGTGGGTGCACTGTGATGCCGGAAATGCATCTGAGGGACAGGGCCTCTGAATCCTTGTCCTTTTTCTGTTTTTACCGTGTGTTCTGTCATGTTTTCTGCCCAGGAGTCCATGAGGGACTCCTGGCAGTGCAGCTCTCTTTTGGTTTGGTGAACAGACCCATGGGATACCCTTATGGCACCCATGGGTAGGGGTACAACCCTGTGCCCCTAGTGTATGTTTTTGGGCACCTGTGGGTGGCCCACAGAGCAGGGTATGGGCTGGTGGCAGCTCCATGCTGAATTTGACAGGTGCTCTGGGTGTCCTCCATTTTGGGATACCCAGGCCCTGCCATTGGAATCAGTTGATTCCTGATAGGAAACAAGATGGCCCCTGTGGCCTCTTGCTTTCTATTGCCTGTTATCTTGTTTTTCCCAAAGTCCTGGGAAGCCCTGACTCTGTCCCTTCCCCCTGACTGGCTGTTGGATGGAAGTTCCATATATGGTGTTGTTGTGAAGGCCCAGCTAGACTGACTGGAGCCTTCCCAGTGACTGTATGTTGTGGGTACCTCCTGTGGGTGGGACCTGGGTGAATGGAGTGTGTGACCAATATACACTCCTTGTTGTGGTTGTCTGGTTTCTGGCATGAGAGACAAAGACTGAGACAGCCCTGCCCGAAACTGGCCTGAATGCAGTGTGTAGTGTTGAATGGCTGGGTACTTGTCCCAATCCACATTCCTTGTTGTGAGTGTCTGAAAGGGAGGAGTGTGGCCTGAATGCACTGTGTGCCTGATTGGCTGACTGACTGCATGAATGCCCTTCTGTGTGATTGGCTGCTGTGTGTGTGCCAGCAGTGTGGATGAGAGACAGAATAGTATATCTGGGGACCTCTCACCACTGGAAATTGTTCAGAAGCATTCAGAAGCTGAGTCTCCACTCAAGAGTAACTGGATTTGCTGATCCTCGACGTCCAGCTGGAAGAAGAAGACTTGCTGTGGCATTTGCTTCGACGGAACTGAAGGTTGTCGAAATCGTCGAGGACTGACCCGAGAGAGGACCTGGTAAGGCGCCCTCTTCCCGTGCTCCGAGGGACCATCGAGCACCGCTGAATCTTCGCCGAAGCGCCCTGGAAGTCAGACCCTCGAAAGGCTGCCGACCCGAGACGGGACCGCCGAGGAGATCGAAGTGAAGCACCCGGACCTCGACGCTGTCGAAGTCCATTGCCGTCGACCAGGGTTCGCAGGTCTGTGTAACCGCTGGAGGCCCGTCGAAGTTGTGTTGCCCAGCCGTGGGAACCACTTGACGCCGTGCCGCCGACGACCGGAGCCGTCCGCTCCTTGCCTAAGAACATTTGACTCGAAGGACTCCCTCGTCCGCACCGTCGACCGCTTTTGCCCTGCCGGAGAAAGTCGAGGACGACCAACGCGCCGAGGAGAATCCGCCGGTGGGTTTCCCGCCACCTCACGATCCCAAAGACTCGAGCGACTCGACGCCCTTGCTGGGCTCCCGTCTCTACAATCTTTGCGGTCCAGAACTATTGTCATCGAGGTGCCCCGCACACCTCCGCCTTGCAGGACGCCGACGCCCCGACGCCGACGAGCACCGCTCGGACGAAGCTGCCGCCTCTTCGACATCGTTCTACCTCGTTTGTCGACGGACGTTCGACACCCCGTGCCTCCCGCTTGAAAGGGAAGGCATTCAAGAAGGGCCGTCGATTCCCCGTCGCCGAACCCCGAGGTCTTCGACGTTTCTCGACGCCTCTCGACGATCCGTGACTCCTGCTTTAAAGGGGGTCATTCAAGAAGGATCTGTCGACGCCTCTTCGAAGAACTCGACTCCACCAGGTACATTGGGGGGGTAAAAACATTGCAGGAGAGAATAAGACTGTTGAACAATATATGGACTGGGCTTGTGTTATATCTCTTTATTTTACAGGTTGCCCAGGTGGGGGGATCTCCACACAGAACTGTGTCCAGTAGCAAGGGCCAGTCTTCTGCCTATTGTTTCAACCCTCTGGTATCTCTCCTCTCTCTATTGCTGGTTTCCTTCTTATTGATCCGCGTGCCATTGTTACAGTATTGTGAATGCACTTTAATGAGGTCTAATATTAGTGGTACCACTTTAGAATTGTAGATATTTATCATTATTGGTTTTCCTGAGCACAAAGTGCGTTATTGTGATAAGTGTACATAACCTTTGAATATTAATTATATAAAGACTGTGTTTTCAGTAATACAGTGTGTGGACATTCCTTTGTGGGGGCTTGGGGGATACACTGTACTTAAGAACCAGCCTGCATCACCTCCTGAGAAGCTAGGCCTTGATTGCTCGTCCATTGCTACCACAATTGAGAATCTTGGCTGGGGTCCTCTGTGCCTCTCATCTACCATATAGAGAGCGGAAGTACAGATCCCCCCACCGGTCTTGACATGCACCTACCTGGCCGACAAGAGGAAAGCCTAAAACACAAGTAACCCCAAGTCTGTTTTCAGAGCGAAATCTCAGACATTCTGCCGACCGGCATAACGTACAGATATGGTCCTCGGGTGTCCAAGCCACCAAGGAAAACAGGGAACCCCATGCATTTCCGAAAAGAGGACACCCTTGGGAATCCGCAGAGTTATGATTTGCGCACATCGCCCCAGATTTTATTACCCAGACAGCCCCGCAAAGTCCGTAATGTGGGGAAAAAAACGCTTTTTCCGCACATTTCGCTCGACGCACCCATCGAAACACGCCCCCAACAACACATGGCCTACCGTCACACGTTCCCACAGGTGTCCCGATGAAAACGGTACCTCACATGTGTGGGTGCACCTACCTGGCCGCCAAGGGGAAAGCCTAAAACACAAGTAACCCCAAGTCTGTTTTCATGGCGAAATCTCAGACATTCTGCCGACCGGCACAACGTACAGACATGGGCCTTGGGTGTCCAAGCCACCGAGGAAAACAGGGAACCCCATGCATTTCCGAAAAGAGGACTCCCGTGGGAATCCGCAGAGGTATGATTTGCACACATCGCTCCAGAATTTATTACCCAGACATCCCTGTAAAGTCCGAAATGTCGGGAAAAAAACACTTTTTCTGCACATTTCGCTCGATGCACCCATCAAAACACGCCCCCAACAACACATGGCCTACCGTCACGCGTTCCCACAGGTGTCCCGATGAAAACGGTACCTCACATGTGTGGGTGCACCTACCTGGCCGCCAAGGGGAAAGCCTAAAACACAAGTAACCCCAAGTCTGTTTTCAGAGGGAAATCTCAGACATTCTGCCGACCGGCACAACGTACAGATATGGGCCTCGGCTGTCCAAGCCACCGAGGAAAACAGGGAACCCCATGCATTTCCGAAAGGAGGACACCCGTGGGAATACGAAGAGGTATGATTTGCGCACATCGCCCCAGAATTTTCTACCCAGACAGCTCCGCAAATTCCGAAATGTCGGGATAAAAACACTTTTTCTGCACATTTCGCTCGACGCACCCATCAAAACACGCCCCCAACAACACATGGCCTACCGTCACGCTTTCTCACAGGTGTCCCGATGAAAACGGTACCTCACATGTGTGGGTGCACTACCTGGCCGCCAAGGGGAAAGCCTAAAACACAAGTAACCCCAAGTCTGTTTTCAGAGCGAAATCTCAGACATTCTGCCGACCGGCACAACGTACAGATATGGGCCTCGGGTGTTAAAGCCACCGAGGAAAACAGGGAACCCCATGCATTTCCGAAAAGAGGACACCCGTGGGAATAGGCAGAGGTATGATTTGCGCACATCGCCCCAGAATTTATTACCCAGGCAGCCCTGCAAATTCCGAAATGTCGGGAAAAAAACGCTTTTTACGCACATTTTGCTCGACGCACCCATCGAAACACGCCCCCAACAACACATGGCCTACCGTCACACGTTCCCACAGGTGTCCCGATGAAAACGGTACCTCACATGTGTGGGTGCACCTACCTGGCCGCCAAGGGGAAAGCCTAAAACACAAGTAACCCCAAGTCTGTTTTCAGAGCGAAATCTCAGACATTCTGCCGACCGGCACAACGTACAGATCTGGGCCTCGGGTGTCCAAGGCACTGAGGAAAACAGGGAACCCCATGCATTTCCGAAAAGAGGACACCCGTGGGAATACGCAGATGTATGATTTGCGCACATCGCCCCAGAATTTATTATCCAGACAGCCCTGCAAAGTCCGAAATGTGGGGAAAAAATGCTTTTTCCGCACATTTCGCTCGACGCACACATCGAAACATGCCCCCAACAACACATGGCCTACCGTCACGCGTTCCCACAGGTGTCCCGATGAAAACGATACCTCACATGTGTGGGTGCACCTACCTGGCCGCCAAAGGCAAAGCCTAAAACACAAGTAACCCCAAGTCTGTTTTCAGAGCGAAATCTCAGACATTCTGCCGACCGGCACAACGTACAGATATGGGCCTCGGCTGTCCAAGCCACCGAGGAAAACAGGGAACCCCATGCATTTCCGAAAGGAGGACACCCTTGGGAATACGAAGAGGTATGATTTGCACACATCGCCCCAGAATTTATTACCCAGACAGCCCTGCAAAGTCCGAAATGTGGGGAAAAAAATGCTTTTTCCGCACATTTCGCTCGACGCACCCATCGAAACACGTCCCCAACAACACATTGTCAACCGTCACGCATTCCCACAGGTGTCCCAATGAAAATGGTACCTCACATGTGTGTGTGCACCTACCTGGCCGCCAAGGGGAAAGCCTAAAACACAAGTAACCCCAAGTCTGTTTTCAGAGGGAAATCTCAGACATTCTGCCGACCGGCACAACATACAGATATGGGCCTCGGCTGTCCAAGCCACCGAGGAAAACAGGGAACCCCATGCATTTCCGAAAGGAGGACACCCGTGGGAATACGAAGAGGTATGATTTGCGCACATCGCCCCAGAATTTATTACCCAGACAGCCCTGCAAAGTCCGAAATATGGGGAAAAAAATGCTTTTTCCGCACATTTCGCTCGACGCACCCATCGAAACACGTCCCCAACAACACATGGCCTACCGTCACGCGTTCCCACAGGTGTCCCAATGAAAATGGTACCTCACATGTGGGTGCACCTACCTGGCCGCCAAGGGGAAAGCCTAAAACACAAGTAACCCCAAGTCTGTTTTCAGAGCGAAATCTCAGACATTCTGCCGACCGGCACAACGTACAGATATGGCCCTCGGGTGTCCAAGCCACCGAGGAAAACAGGGAACCCCATGCATTTCCGAAAAGAGGACACCCGTGGGAATCCGCAGAGGTATTATTTGCGCACATCGCCCCAGAATTTTTTACCCAGACAGCCCTGCAAAGTCCGAAATGTCGGAAAAAAAACACTTTTTCTGCACATTTCGCCCAACGCACCCATCAAAAAACGCCCCCAACAACACATGGCCTACCGTAACGCGTTCCCACAGGTGTCCCGATGAAAACGGTACCTCACATGTGTGGGTGCACCTACCTTGCCGCCAAGGGGAAAGCCTAAAACACAAATAACCCCAAGTCTGTTTTCAGAGCGAAATCTCAGTCATTCTGCCGACTGGCACAAAGTACAGCTATGGGCCTCGGGCGTCCAAGCCACCAAGGAAAACGGGGAATCCCATGCATTTCCGAAAAGAGGACACCCGTGGGAATCCGCAGAGGTATTTTTTGCGCACATCGCCCCAAAATGTATTATCCAGACAGCCCTGCAAATCCGAAATGTGGGGAAAAAAATGCTTTTTCCGCACATTTCGCTCGACGCACCCATCGAAACACGCCCCCAACAACACATGGCCTACCGTCACGTGTTCCCACAGGTGTCCCGATGAAAACTATACCTCACATGTGTGGGTGCACTTACCTGGCCGCCAAGGGGAAAGCCTAAAACACAAGTAACCCCAAGTCTTTTTTCAGAGCGAAATCTCAGACATTCTGCCGACCAGCACAACGTAAAGATATGGGCCTCGGGTGTCCAAGCCACCGAGGAAAACAGGGAACCCCATGCATTTCCGAAAAGAGGGCACCCGTGGGAATACGCAGAGGTATGATTTGCGCACATCGCCCCAGATTTTATTACCCAGACAGCCCCGCAAAGTCCGAAATGTGGGGAAAAAACGCTTTTTCCGCACATTTCGCTTGACGCACCCATCAAAACACGCCCCCAACAACACATGGCCTACCGTCACACGTTCCCACAGGTGTCCCGATGAAAACGGTACCTCACATGTGTGGGTGCACCTACCTGGCCGCCAAGGGGAAAGCCGAAAACACAAGTAACCCCAAGTCTGTTTTCAGAGCGAAATCTCAGACATTCTGCCGACCGTCACAATGTACAGATATGGGTCTCGGGTGTCCAAGCCAATGAGGAAAAAAGGGAACCCCATGCATTTCCGAAAAGAGGACACCCGTGGGAATCCGCAGAGGTATGATTTGCGCACATCGCCCCAGATTTTATTACCCAGACAGCCCCGCAAAGTCCGAAATGTGGGGAAAAAAATGCTTTTTCTGCACATTTCGCTCGACGCACCCATCGAAACACGCCCCCAACAACACATGGCCTACCGTCACGCGTTCCCACAGGTGTCCTGTTGAAAACGGTACCTCACATGTGTGGGTGCACTGTGATGCCGGAAATGCATCTGAGGGACAGGGCCTCTGAATCCTTGTCCTTTTTCTGTTTTTACCGTGTGTTCTGTCATGTTTTCTGACCAGGAGTCCATGAGGGACTCCTGGCAGTGCAGCTCTCTTTTGGTTTGGTGAACAGACCCATGGGATACCCTTATGGCACCCATGGGTAGGGGTACAACCCTGTGCCCCTAGTGTATGTTTTTGGGCACCTGTGGGTGGCCCACAGAGCAGGGTATGGGCTGGTGGCAGCTCCATGCTAAACTTGACAGGTGCTCTGGGTGTCCTCCATTTTGGGATACCCAGGCCCTGCCATTGGGATCAGTTGATTCCTGATAGAAACAAGATGGCCCCTGTGGCCTCTTGCTTTCTATTGCCTGTTGTCTTGTTTTTCCCAAAGTCCTGGGAAGCCCTGGCTCTGTCCCTTCCCCCTGGCTGGCTGTTGGGTGGAAGTTCCATATATGGTGTTGTTGTGAAGGCCCAGCTAGACTGACTGGAGCCTTCCCAGTGACTGTATGTTATGGGTACCTCCTGTGGGTGGGACCTGGGTGAATGGAGTGTGTGACCAATATACACTCCTTGTTGTGGTTGTCTGGTTTCTGGCATGAGAGACAAAGACTGAGACAGCCCTGCCCGAAACTGGCCTGAATGCAGTGTGTAGTGTTGAATGGCTGGGTACTTGTCCCAATCCACATTCCTTGTTGTGAGTGTCTGAAAGGGAGGAGTGTGGCCTGAATGCACTGTGTGCCTGATTGGCTGACTGACTGCATGAATGCCTTCTGTGTGATTGGCTGCTGTGTGTGTGCCAGCAGTGTGGATGAGAGACAGAATAGTATATCTGGGGACCTCTCACCACTGGAAATTGTTCAGAAGCATTCAGAAGTTGAGTCCCCACTCAAGAGTAACTGGATTTGCTGATCCTCGACGTCCAGCTGGAAGAAGAAGACTTGCTGTGGCATTTGCTTCGACGGAACTGAAGGTTGTCGAAATCGTCGAGGACTGACCCGAGAGAGGACCTGGTAAGGCGCCCTCTTCCCGTGCTCCGAGGGACCATCGAGCACCGCTGAATCTTCGCCGAAGCTCCCTGGATGCCAGACCATCGAAAGGCTGCCGACCGGAGAAGGGGACTGCCGAGGGGACCGAAGTAAAGCACCCGGACATCGACGCTGTCGAAGTCCATTGCCGTCGACCAGGGTTCGCAGGTCTGTGCAACCGCTGGAGGCCCGTCGAAGTTGTGTTGCCCAGCCGTGGGAACCACTTGACGCCGAGCCGCCGACGACCGGAGCCGTCCGCTCCTTGCCTAAGAACATTTGACTCGAAGGACTCCCTCGTCCGCACCGTCGACCGCTTTTGCCCTGCCGGAGAAAGTCGAGGACGACCAACGCGCCGAGGAGAATCCGCCGGTGGGTTTCCCGCCACCTCACGATCCCAAAGACTCGAGCGACTCGACGCCCTTGCTGGGCTCCCGTCTCTACAATCTTTGCGGTCCAGAACTATTGTCATCGAGGTGCCCCGCACACCTCCGCCTTGCAGGACGCCGACGCCCCGACGCCGACGAGCACCGCTCGGACGAAGCTGCCGCCTCCTCGACATCGTTCTACCTCGTTTGTCGACGGACGTTCGACGCCCCGTGTCTCCCGCTTGAAAGGGAAGGCATTCAAGAAGGGCCGTCGTTTCCCCGTCGCCGAACCCCGAGGTCTTCGACGTTTCTCGACGCCTCTCGACGATCCGTGACTCCTGCTTTAAAGGGGGTCATTCAAGAAGGATCTGTCGACGCCTCTTCGAAGAACTCGACTCCACCAGGTACATTGGGGGGGTAAAAACATTGTAGGAGAGAATAAGACTGTTGAACAATATATGGACTGGGCTTGTGTTATATCTCTTTATTTTACAGGTTGCCCAGGTGGGGGGATCTCCACACAGAACTGTGTCCAGTAGCAAGGGCCAGTCTTCTGCCTATTGTTTCAACCCTCTGGTATCTCTCCTCTCTCTATTGCTGGTTTCCTTCTTATTGATCCGCGTGCCATTGCTACAGTATTGTGAATGCACTGTTATGAGGTCTAATATTAGTGGTACCACTTTAGAATTGTAGATATTTATCATTATTGGTTTTCCTGAGCACAAAGTGCGTTGTTGTGATAAGTGTACATAACCCTTGAATATTAATTAAATAAAGACTGTGTTTTCAGTAATACAGTGTGTGGACATTCCTTTGTGGGGGCTTGGGGATACACTGTACTTAAGAACCAGCCTGCATCACCTCCTGAGAAGCTAGGCCTTGATTGCTCGTCCATTGCTACCACAATCGAGAATCTTGGCTGGGGTCCTCTGTGCCTCTCCTCTACCATATAGAGAGCGGAAGTACAGACCCCCCCACCGGTCTTGACAAGCTGGTGGCAGCGGTGGGATGCTTATGGTTTTAAGACTCAGTGTATAACCGTGCCACTTACAAAATATCCGCACTTTATTAGATTAAGGTTTGGGTGTGTACCAAATAACTGCATTACAGGCAATGGAGCCCATTGCAAATGGTAAATTGACTCGGATGAGCTTAGAGGCTCTCCAGAGTGCTTGTGAAGCCAGGGAGTTAGACTTTGTGGATAAGTCTAGGGCTGAGCTGATAGCTGCCCTGGTGGACTACCAGACTGATGGTGAAACCCTTGATGAAGGGGGGGATGCAACCAGTGAGGACTCTGCCCCTGGGGTTGTCGCTGAATCTGTTTCTGGGAATGCCACCATTCCTGCTGCCTCTGTTCCAAACCCCAGCAATTCCATGGAACTTGAGTTATTAAGGATGAAATTGGCCTTTGAATATCGCAAGTTGGAAATAGAAGCTGAGCTTAAGAAAGAGGAGCTGGCACAGCAAGTGGAACTCAAGAATAGGGATCTTGCGCTCAAAGACAAGGACACTGAATGTCAGAGAATCCAGCTAGAGAGAGCTAAAGTGGAGACTTCAGCTAGACCAATTGAGAGTGGCAGGTCCCCAGCCACCAAGTTTATGAAAGATTTGGTTGGTGTGTTTGTGGAGGGTTCAGATATCCTCCAATGGATTGAAGCGTTTGAAATGGCTTGTGCAATTCATGATGTAGATAAAAGAGATTGGGCTAAGTGTTTGTTAAGCAGAGTGCCTCAAACTGGATATGACTGTATTCTGAAGCTGAGTGTGGAAGAAAGGGGTCAGTATGAGTGTATGAAGTCTGCTTTGATTGCCAAGTTTGGCAAGACACCTACCCAATACCTTAAAAGGTTCAGGGATTTTAAGAAAAGAGAGAATGTGTCTTGGGTTGACTGGGTGAGTACTGCGCACATGAACATGATGGGGTGGATTGACGGTTACAAGGTGAAAACTTTTGTTGAGTTGTCCCACCTCTTGTTTTTTGAGCATTTTTCTGAAGCCTGTTCACCAGAGCTGCGTCAGTATGTGGCTGACCAGAACATTTTGGACCCCTTTAAGCTGGCTAGGTTGGCTGACAAGTGGGTCTCCCACCGGGTGTCCCCTAAGGACTCCAGTGGGAAGGACAAGGACAAAGAAAAGGGGACCTCTCAGAAAGCTGAGGAGTCCCAAAAGCAATCACAGTCGGGTAAACCAAAACCTTCCTCTCCTAAGACCCAAAAATCTGGTGGGGATAAGTCCTCTGTGGGTGGGAATAAGAGTAGTGGTCCACCTGCTGCAAAGCAGGTTCCCAGTGGTTCCAGTACCGTACCCCGCACTCCTGGCACTTGTTGGGATTGTGGGGCTCTGGATCACAAAAGGGGTGACCCCAAGTGTAAAGGTAAGGCACTTGGAGTACAGGCTGTCAGCCTGACCTACCCTTACCCCGTAGCTGAGGTGGAGGCCACTGTCCTCCCCTCCTCTACAGGAATCACATTTGGTGCTCCGGTAGAGATTTCCTTAGTGTCCCTTGGGGCCTGGGACCAGTACGCAGAAGTACTGGCAACTATCCCGCAGAACACCCGTAGGTTTTTGAGAAGTGTCCTCTTGAATGGCCAGCCTTCTACTGGTTTGAGAGACACTGGGGCAAGCATGACAGTGGTGGACAGGACCCTGCTCAAGCCAGAGGACTATGTAGGTGCTCCTCTGAGAACCGCCAGGTTAGCTGGTGGGCCTCCCAAATTATCGCCTGTAGCCCTAGTCACACTCATGATTGGAGACAAGACAGCAAAGCTTCCTGTCCTGGTTCAGGACAATGTCCCTGCTAACATTCTGTTAGGAAATGATCTAGTGGAGTTGGGGTTGATCTCGGATGGTCTTCCCATGACTGCTGCTGCAGTCACTAGGTCACAGGTGACACCGGGTCTGGCTGTGAGTCAGGTACCCGAGCCAAAGGCGAGGCCTAAGGCAAGAAGAAGGAAGACCAAGAAGGCCACCTCTGTGGAGGGAACACCTTCTCTTCCTGCTGTTCCGACAGCACCCATTGGGATCCATGCTCCGGACGGGCTGGGTCCAGTGGAAAACCCAAACTCAACTCCTGTGGGAGAAGAGACAGAAGACTCTCCTGTGGGAGAGGTTCTCAACCCGGAGGATCATCCCGACCTTCAATGCTTGTTAGCTGAAGGGGGACCCTCCCGGGCAGACTTCTGTAAGGGACAGAGAGAGTGCCACTCTCTCGAGGGCCTGAGGAAACAGGCCCTGTCCCAGGCACAAGGTGAAGTGCCTAGGACATTCAAGATTTATTGGGAGGGTGAGCTCCTTGTTAGTGAGCCCACTAAGCCCGAACCTGGTGCCCGCAAGAGGTTGGTGGTACCCCAGGTTTACAGGCCCTTCCTACTGCAGTTGGCGCATGAGGTGCCCTTGGCTGGTCATCTTGGGACCAAGAAGACTAAGCAGAGGCTCTCTGCCCATTTCTACTGGCCACGGATGGGAGTAGAGGTGGAGTCCCACTGCAGGACCTGCCCAACTTGTCAGTTGTCTGGCAAGACTGGAGGCAGGGTCATTGCCCCACTGCAGCCATTACCAGTGGTTGGCACACCATTTGAGAGGGTGGGCATCGACATCGTCGGTCCCCTTGACCCTCCCACTTCAGGTGGACATCGGTTCATCCTGGTCTTGGTAGATCATGCCACCAGGTACCCTGAGGCAATACCCCTTCGGACTGTTACTGCCAAGGTGGTTGCCAGGGCTCTCCTGGGCATTTTCACCCGTGTTGGATTCCCCAAGGAGGTTGTCTCTGACCGAGGATCCAACTTCATGTCTAGTTACATGAAAACCATGTGGAAAGAGTGCGGGGTAACCTACAAGTTCTCCACCTCTTACCACCCCCAAACCAATGGTCTGGTTGAGAGATTTAACAAAACTCTCAAGGGCATGCTAGGTGCTTTGGAAGAGCCCCTAAGGAGGAAATGGGATCTCCTCCTGCCATGCCTGCTGTTTGCTTACAGAGAGGTACCTCAAGAGGGTGTTGGTTTCAGCCCCTTTGAGTTACTCTTTGGACATCCCGTGAGGGGGCCCCTCGCCTTGATCCGAGAAGGCTTGGAAGCCACCCCTCCAGGTCCCGCCAAGCAAGTGGGGGACTATGTGTTAGGCCTCAGGCGGAGGATGACACAAATGATGGGTCAGGCAACAGCAAATCTCAAGGCCAGCCAGGAATTGAATAAGTACTGGCATGACCTGAAAGCTTCGCAAGTGGATTGGACTCCGGGACAGGAAATCCTTGTGATGGAGCCTACCAAGCCTAGAGCTTTGGCAGACAAGTGGACTGGACCCTTCAGGATCATCTCCAAGATGGGCGAAGTCAATTATCTGGTGGACATGGGAGCCTCTGGGGTAGCCCCCCAGGTATTCCATGTCAACAGGCTCAAGCCTTTCCACAGGCGAGCAGAGGTCTCATGTCTCTTGCTAGCTTCAGGGCAAGAAGAGGATGAGAGTGAGCCCCTTCCTGATTTGCTGCATAGCAACCCTCAGGATGGCTCAGTGGAGGGAGTACAACTCTCTCCAGATTTGACAACAGAGCAGCAGAGGGCCTGCCGGGCTTTGCTCCAGCAGTATGCCCCTCTGTTTTCACTGACACCGGGCCTTACACCGTGGTGTAAGCACGAAATTGACACTGGTGACAGTGTGCCTGTCAAAAGCAGGAGCTATCGTATGTCAGATACCGTCAAAAACCACATCCAGGCTGAGGTCGCCAAGATGTTGGATCTGGGTGTTATTGAACCCTCCACCAGTCCCTGGTCCAGTCCAGTGGTCCTTGTCCCCAAGGCAAGTTCCCCGGCGGGTACCAAGGATTGGAGGTTCTGTGTGGACTACCGAGGAGTCAATGCCGTCACCAAAACTGACGCGCACCCATTGCCCAGGGCTGATGAGCTCGTGGACACTATAGGTGCTGCCAAATTTGTGAGCACCTTTGACCTTACCTCAGGCTATTGGCAAATAGCTCTGACGGACCATGCCAAGGAAAAGACGGCATTCTCCACACCTGAGGGACTCTACCAGTTTAGGGTCATGCCTAAGTAAGCCTTTTGTGTGGCTTACTTAGACGACATTGCCGTCTACAGTTCCACCTGGGAAGAGCATTTGACACATCTGGATAGGGTGTTGCAGGCCTTGAAAAGGGCTAACCTCACTATCAAGGCCACCAAGTGCCAGATAGCTCAGGGGAAAGTTACCTATCTTGGTCATGAGGTAGGAGGGGGTCAAATCCAACCTCTCTCCAGTAAAGTACAGGACGTACAGAACTGGGAGACTCCCACTACTCAAACCCAGGTGAGAGCCTTTTTGGGCCTCACTGGGTACTATCGCAATTTCATGGCAGACTATGGAACCATAGCTGCACCCCTGACAGCTCTAACTTCACCCAAACAGCCTAGGAAGGTTAATTGGACTGAAGACTGTCAGAGGGCCTTTGATGGCTTGAAAGAAAGTCTGTGTAGGGCACCTGTGTTGAGTGTGCCTGACTACAGCCGACCCTTTATCGTCCAGACGGATGCCTGCGACACCGGAATTGGAGCTGTCTTGTCCCAGTTAGATGACAAAGGGAGAGAACATCCTATCATATTCATCAGTAGACAACTCAAGGGTAGAGAACTTAGGTGGGCTACTGTTGAAAAGGAATGTTTTAGTATAGTTTGGAGCCTTAGGCGTTTTAGGCCCTACCTTACGGGGTCCACCTTCAAGGTCCAAACAGATCATAAGCCCCTGAAGTGGCTTATGCAGATGAAGGGTGAGAATCCGAAATTGCTCAGGTGGTCGATTAGCCTACAAGGGCTAGACTTCACCATAGAGCACAGACCAGGGAAGAGTCACGATAATGCAGATGGCCTTTCCAGAAGGTATGTTGACCGTCTGGATGAGGGTGTCTATCCCGTGGGAGATTAGGCACCCTCCACCTCAGTCTGGGGGGGGCGACTGTGATGCCGGAAATGCATCTGAGGGACAGGGCCTCTGAATCCTTGTCCTTTTTCTGTTTTTACCGTGTGTTCTGTCATGTTTTCTGCCCAGGAGTCCATGAGGGACTCCTGGCAGTGCAGCTCTCTTTTGGTTTGGTGAACAGACCCATGGGATACCCTTATGGCACCCATGGGTAGGGGTACAACCCTGTGCCCCTAGTGTATGTTTTTGGGCACCTGTGGGTGGCCCACAGAGCAGGGTATGGGCTGGTGGCAGCTCCATGCTAAACTTGACAGGTGCTCTGGGTGTCCTCCATTTTGGGATACCCAGGCCCTGCCATTGGGATCAGTTGATTCCTGATAGAAACAAGATGGCCCCTGTGGCCTCTTGCTTTCTATTGCCTGTTGTCTTGTTTTTCCCAAAGTCCTGGGAAGCCCTGGCTCTGTCCCTTCCCCCTGGCTGGCTGTTGGGTGGAAGTTCCATATATGGTGTTGTTGTGAAGGCCCAGCTAGACTGACTGGAGCCTTCCCAGTGACTGTATGTTATGGGTACCTCCTGTGGGTGGGACCTGGGTGAATGGAGTGTGTGACCAATATACACTCCTTGTTGTGGTTGTCTGGTTTCTGGCATGAGAGACAAAGACTGAGACAGCCCTGCCCGAAACTGGCCTGAATGCAGTGTGTAGTGTTGAATGGCTGGGTACTTGTCCCAATCCACATTCCTTGTTGTGAGTGTCTGAAAGGGAGGAGTGTGGCCTGAATGCACTGTGTGCCTGATTGGCTGACTGACTGCATGAATGCCCTTCTGTGTGATTGGCTGCTGTGTGTGTGCCAGCAGTGTGGATGAGAGACAGAATAGTATATCTGGGGACCTCTCACCACTGGAAATTGTTCAGAAGCATTCAGAAGTTGAGTCTCCACTCAAGAGTAACTGGATTTGCTGATCCTCGACGTCCAGCTGGAAGAAGAAGACTTGCTGTGGCATTTGCTTCGACGGAACTGAAGGTTGTCGAAATCGTCGAGGACTGACCCGAGAGAGGACCTGGTAAGGCGCCCTCTTCCCGTGCTCCGAGGGACCATCGGGCACCGCTGAATCTTCGCCGAAGCTCCCTGGACGCCAAGGGGAAAGCCTAAAACACAAGTAACCCCAAGTCTGTTTTCATGGCGAAATCTCAGACATTCTGCCGACCGGCACAATGTACAGACATGGGCCTCGGGTGTCCAAGCCACCGAGGAAAACAGAGAACCCCATGCATTTCCATAAAGAGGACACCCGTGGGAATCCGCAGAGGTATGATTTGCGCACATCGCCCCAGAATGTATTACCCAGACAGCCCCGCAAAGTCCGAAATGTGGGGAAAAAATGCTTTTTCCGCACATTTTGCTCGATGCACCCATCGAAACACGCCCCCAACAACACATGGCCTACTGTCACGCGTTCCCACAGGTGTCCCGATGAAAACGATACCTCACATGTGTGGATGCACCTACCTGGCCACCAAGGGGAAAGCCTAAAACACAAGTAACCCCAAGTCTGTTTTCATGGCGAAATCTCAGACATTCTGCCGACCGGCACAACGTACAGACATGGGCCTCGGGTGTCCAAGCCACCGAGGAAAACAGGGAACCCCATGCATTTCCGAAAAGAGGATTCTCGTGGGAATCCGCAGAGGTATGATTTGCACACATCGCCCCAGAATTTATTACCCAGACAGCCCTGCAAAGTCCGAAATGTGGGGAAAAAAATGCTTTTTCCGCACATTTGGCTCGACGCACCCATCGAAACACGTCCCTAACAACACATGGCCTACCGTCACGCGTTCCCACAGGTGTCCCGATGAAAACGGTACCTCACATGTGTGGGTGCACCTACCTGGCCGACAAGGGGAAAGCCTAAAACACAAGTAACCCCAAGTCTTTTTTCAGAGGGAAATCTCAGACATTCTGCCGACCGGCACAACATACAGATATGGGCCTCAGGTGTCCAAGCCACCGAGGAGAACAGGGAACCCCATGCATTTCTGGAAAGAGGACACCCGTGGGAATCCGCAGAGGTATGATTTGCACACATCGCCCCAGATTTTATTACCCAGGCAGCCCCGCAAAGTCCGAAATGTGGGGAAAAAAATGCTTTTTCCGCACATTTCGCTCGACACACCCATCGAAACACGGCCCCAACAACACATGGCCTACCGTCACGCGTTCCCACAGGTGTCCCGATGAAAACGGTACCTCACATGTGTGGGTGCACCTACCTGGCCGCCAAGGGGAAAGCCTAAAACACAAGTAACCCCAAGTCTGTTTTCAGAGCGAAATCTCAGACATTCTGCCGACCGGCACAACGTACAGATATGGGCCTCGGGTGTTCAAGCCACCGAGGTAAACAGGGAACCCCATGCATTTCCGAAAAGAGGACACCCGTGGGAATATGCAGAGGTATGATTTGGGCACATCGCCCCAGAATTTATTACCCAGGCAGCCCTGCAAATTCCGAAATGTCTGGAAAAAAACGCTTTTTACGCATATTTTGCTCGACGCACCCATCGAAACACGCCCCCAACAACACATGGCCTACCGTCACGCGTTCCCACAGGTGTCCCGATGAAAATGGTACCTCACATGTGTGGGTGCACCTACCTGGCCGCCAAGGGGAAAGCCTAAAACACAAGTAACCCCAAGTCTGTTTTCAGAGCGAAATCTCAGACATTCTGCCGACCGGCACAACGTACAGATCTGGGCCTCGGGTGTCCAAGGCACTGAGGAAAACAGGGAACCCCATGCATTTCCGAAAGGAGGACACCCGTGGGAATACAAAGAGTTATGATTTGCACACATCGCCCCAGAATTTATTACCCAGACAGCCCTGCAAAGTCCGAAATGTGGGGAAAAAAATGCTTTTTCCGCACATTTCGCTCGACGTACCCATCGAAACACGTCCCCAACAACACATTGTCAACCGTCACGCGTTCCCACAGGTGTCCCAATGAAAATGGTACCTCACATGTGTGTGTGCACCTACCTGGCCGCCAAGGGGAAAGCCTAAAACACAAGTAACCCCAAGTCTGTTTTCAGAGGGAAATCTCAGACATTCTGCCGACCGGCACAACGTACAGATATGGGCCTCGGCTGTACAAGCCACAGAGGAAAACAGGGAACCCCATGCATTTCCGAAAGGAGGACACCCGTGGGAATACGAAGAGGTATGATTTGCGCACATCGCCCCAGAATTTATTACCCAGACAGCCCTGCAAAGTCCGAAATATGGGGAAAAAAATGCTTTTTCCGCACATTTCGCTCGACGCACCCATCGAAACACGTCCCAAACAACACATGGCCTACCGTCACGCGTTCCCACAGGTGTCCCAATGAAAATGGTACCTCACATGTGGGTGCACCTACCTGGCCGCCAAGGGGAAAGCCTAAAACACAAGTAACCCCAAGTCTGTTTTCAGAGCGAAATCTCAGACATTCTGCCGACCGGCACAACGTACAGATATGGGCCTCGGGTGTTAAAGCCACCGAGGAAAACAGGGAACCCCATGCATTTCCGAAAAGAGGACACCCGTGGGAATAGGCAGAGGTATGATTTGCGCACATCGCCCCAGAATTTATTACCCAGGCAGCCCTGCAAATTCCGAAATGTCGGGAAAAAAACGCTTTTTACGCACATTTTGCTCGACGCACCCATCGAAACACGCCCCCAACAACACATGGCCTACCGTCACACGTTCCCACAGGTGTCCCGATGAAAACGGTACCTCAGATGTGTGGGTGCACCTACCTGGCCGCCAAGGGGAAAGCCTAAAACACAAGTAACCCCAAGTCTGTTTTCAGAGCGAAATCTCAGACATTCTGCCGACCGGCACAACGTACAGATCTGGGCCTCGGGTGTCCAAGGCACTGAGGAAAACAGGGAACCCCATGCATTTCCGAAAAGAGGACACCCATGGGAATACGCAGATGTATGATTTGCGCACATCGCCCCAGAATTTATTACCCAGACAGCCCTGCAAAGTCCGAAATGTGGGGAAAAAATGCTTTTTCCGCACATTTCGCTCGACGCACACATCGAAACATGCCCCCAACAACACATGGCCTACCGTCACGCGTTCCCACAGGTGTCCCGATGAAAACGATACCTCACATGTGTGGGTGCACCTACCTGGCCGCCAAGGGGAAAGCCTAAAACACAAGTAACCCCAAGTCTGTTTTCAGAGCGAAATCTCAGACATTCTGCCGACCGGCACAACGTACAGATATGGGCCTCGGCTGTCCAAGCCACCGAGGAAAACAGGGAACCCCATGCATTTCCGAAAGAAGGACACCCTTGGGAATACGAAGAGGTATGATTTGCACACATCGCCCCAGAATTTATTACCCAGACAGCCCTGCAAAGTCCGAAATGTGGGGAAAAAAATGCTTTTTCCGCACATTTCGCTCGACGCACCCATCGAAACACGTCCCCAACAACACATTGTCAACCGTCACGCGTTCCCTCAGGTGTCCCAATGAAAATGGTACCTCACATGTGTGTGTGCACCTACCTGGCCGCCAAGGGGAAAGCCTAAAACACAAGTAACCCCAAGTCTGTTTTCAGAGGGAAATCTCAGACATTCTGCCGACCGGCACAACATACAGATATGGGCCTCGGCTGTCCAAGCCACCGAGGAAAACAGGGAACCCCATGCATTTCCGAAAGGAGGACACCCGTGGGAATACGAAGAGGTATGATTTGCGCACATCGCCCCAGAATTTATTACCCAGACAGCCCTGCAAAGTCCGAAATATGGGGAAAAAAATGCTTTTTCCGCACATTTCGCTCGACGCACCCATCGAAACACGTCCCCAACAACACATGGCCTACCGTCACGCGTTCCCACAGGTGTCCCAATGAAAATGGTACCTCACATGTGGGTGCACCTACCTGGCCGCCAAGGGGAAAGCCTAAAACACAAGTAACCCCAAGTCTGTTTTCAGAGCGAAATCTCAGACATTCTGCCGACCGGCACAACGTACAGATATGGCCCTCGGGTGTCCAAGCCACCGAGGAAAACAGGGAACCCCATGCATTTCCGAAAAGAGGACACCCGTGGGAATCCGCAGAGGTATTATTTGCGCACATCTCCCCAGAATTTTTTACCCAGACAGCCCTGCAAAGTCCGAAATGTCGGAAAAAAAACACTTTTTCTGCACATTTTGCCCAACGCACCCATCAAAAAACGCCCCCAACAACACATGGCCTACCGTCACGCGTTCCCACAGGTGTCCCGATGAAAACGGTACCTCACATGTGTGGGTGCACCTACCTTGCCGCCAAGGGGAAAGCCTAAAACACAAATAACCCCAAGTCTGTTTTCAGAGCGAAATCTCAGTCATTCTGCCGACTGGCACAAAGTACAGATATGGGCCTCGGGCGTCCAAGCCACCGAGGAAAACAGGGAACCCCATGCATTTCCAAAAAGAGGACACCCGTGGGAATCCGCAGAGGTATGATTTGCGCACATCGCCCCAGATTTTATTACCCAGACAGCCCCGCAAAGTCCGAAATGTGGGGAAAAAAACGCTTTTTCCGCACATTTCGCTCGACGGACCCATCGAAACACGCCCCCAACAACACATGGCCTACCGTCACACGTTCCCACAGGTGT
This sequence comes from Ambystoma mexicanum, assembly GCF_040938575.1. NCBI lineage: Eukaryota > Metazoa > Chordata > Amphibia > Caudata > Ambystomatidae > Ambystoma > Ambystoma mexicanum. The sequence continues at coordinate 676,072,381 of NC_090930.1, read as the reverse complement.
CCCGATGAAAACGGCACCTCACATGTGTGGGTGCACCTACCTGGCCGCCAAGGGGAAAGCCTAAAACACAAGTAACCCCAAGTCTGTTTTCAGAGCGAAATCTCAGACATTCTGCCGACCGGCACAACGTACAGATATGGGCCTCGGGTGTCCAAGCCACCGAGGAAAACAGGGAACCACATGCATTTCCGAAAAGAGGACACCCTTGGAAATCCGCAGAGGTATGATTTGCGCACATCGCCCCAGAATTTATTACCCATACATCCCTGCAAAGTCCGAAATGTGGGGAAAAAATGCTTTTTTCGCACATTTCGCTCGACGCACACATTGAAACATGCCCCCAACAACACATGGCCTACCGTCACGCGTTCCCACAGGTGTCCCGATGAAAACGATACCTCACATGTGTGGGTGCACCTACCTGGCCGACAAGAGGAAAGCCTAAAACACAAGTAACCCCAAGTCTGTTTTCAGAGCGAAATCTCAGACATTCTGCCGACCGGCATAACGTACAGATATGGTCCTCGGGTGTCCAAGCCACCAAGGAAAACAGGGAACCCCATGCATTTCCGAAAAGAGGACACCCTTGGGAATCCGCAGAGGTATGATTTGCGCACATCGCCCCAGATTTTATTACCCAGACAGCCCCGCAAAGTCCGTAATGTGGGGAAAAAAACGCTTTTTCCGCACATTTCGCTCGACGCACCCATCGAAACACGCCCCCAACAACACATGGCCTACCGTCACACGTTCCCACAGGTGTCCCGATGAAAACGGTACCTCACATGTGTGGGTGCACCTACCTGGCCGCCAAGGGGAAAGCCTAAAACACAAGTAACCCCAAGTCTGTTTTCATGGCGAAATCTCAGACATTCTGCCGACCGGCACAACGTACAGACATGGGCCTTGGGTGTCCAAGCCACCGAGGAAAACAGGGAACCCCATGCATTTCCGAAAAAAGGACTCCCGTGGGAATCCGCAGAGGTATGATTTGCACACATCGCCCCAGAATTTATTACCCAGACATCCCTGTAAAGTCCGAAATGTCGGGAAAAAAACACTTTTTCTGCACATTTCGCTCGATGCACCCATCAAAACACGCCCCCAACAACACATGGCCTACCGTCACGCGTTCCCACAGGTGTCCCGATGAAAACGGTACCTCACATGTGTGGGTGCACCTACCTGGCCGCCAAGGGGAAAGCCTAAAAACACAAATAACCCCAAGTCTGTTTTCAGAGGGAAATCTCAGACATTCTGCCGACCGGCACAACGTACAGATATGGGCCTCGGCTGTCCAAGCCACCGAGGAAAACAGGGAACCCCATGCATTTCCGAAAGGAGGACACCCGTGGGAATACGAAGAGGTATGATTTGCGCACATCGCCCCAGAATTTTCTACCCAGACAGCTCCGCAAATTCCGAAATGTCGGGATAAAAACACTTTTTCTGCACATTTCGCTCGACGCACCCATCAAAACACGCCCCCAACAACACATGGCCTACCGTCACGCTTTCTCACAGGTGTCCCGATGAAAACGGTACCTCACATGTGTGGGTGCACTACCTGGCCGCCAAGGGGAAAGCCTAAAACACAAGTAACCCCAAGTCTGTTTTCAGAGCGAAATCTCAGACATTCTGCCGACCGGCACAACGTACAGATATGGGCCTCGGGTGTTAAAGCCACCGAGGAAAACAGGGAACCCCATGCATTTCCGAAAAGAGGACACCCGTGGGAATAGGCAGAGGTATGATTTGCGCACATCGCCCCAGAATTTATTACCCAGGCAGCCCTGCAAATTCCGAAATGTCGGGAAAAAAACGCTTTTTACGCACATTTTGCTCGACGCACCCATCGAAACACGCCCCCAACAACACATGGCCTACCGTCAAACGTTCCCACAGGTGTCCCGATGAAAACGGTACCTCACATGTGTGGGTGCACCTACCTGGCCGCCAAGGGGAAAGCCTAAAACACAAGTAACCCCAAGTCTGTTTTCAGAGCGAAATCTCAGACATTCTGCCGACCGGCACAACGTACAGATCTGGGCCTCGGGTGTCCAAGGCACTGAGGAAAACAGGGAACCCCATGCATTTCCGAAAAGAGGACACCCGTGGGAATACGCAGATGTATGATTTGCGCACATCGCCCCAGAATTTATTACCCAGACAGCCCTGCAAAGTCCGAAATGTGGGGAAAAAATGCTTTTTCCGCACATTTCGCTCGACGCACACATCGAAACATGCCCCCAACAACACATGGCCTACCGTCACGCGTTCCCACAGGTGTCCCGATGAAAACGATACCTCACATGTGTGGGTGCACCTACCTGGCCGCCAAGGGGAAAGCCTAAAACACAAGTAACCCCAAGTCTGTTTTCAGAGCGAAATCTCAGACATTCTGCCGACCGGCACAACGTACAGATATGGGGCTCGGCTGTCCAAGCCACCGAGGAAAACAGGGAACCCCATGCATTTCCGAAAGGAGGACACCCTTGGGAATACGAAGAGGTATGATTTGCACACATCGCCCCAGAATTTATTACCCAGACAGCCCTGCAAAGTCCGAAATGTGGGGAAAAAAATGCTTTTTCCGCACATTTCGCTCGACGCACCCATCGAAACACGTCCCCAACAACACATTGTCAACCGTCACGCGTTCCCACAGGTGTCCCAATGAAAATGGTACCTCACATGTGTGTGTGCACCTACCTGGCCGCCAAGGGGAAAGCCTAAAACACAAGTAACCCCAAGTCTGTTTTCAGAGGGAAATCTCAGACATTCTGCCGACCGGCACAACATACAGATATGGGCCTCGGCTGTCCAAGCCACCGAGGAAAACAGGGAACCCCATGCATTTCCGAAAGGAGGACACCCGTGGGAATACGAAGAGGTATGATTTGCGCACATCGCCCCAGAATTTATTACCCAGACAGCCCTGCAAAGTCCGAAATATGGGGAAAAAAATGCTTTTTCCGCACATTTCGCTCGACGCACCCATCGAAACATGTCCCCAACAACACATGGCCTACCGTCACGCGTTCCCACAGGTGTCCCAATGAAAATGGTACCTCACATGTGGGTGCACCTACCTGGCCGCCAAGGGGAAAGCCTAAAACACAAGTAACCCCAAGTCTGTTTTCAGAGCGAAATCTCAGACATTCTGCCGACCGGCACAACGTACAGATATGGCCCTCGGGTGTCCAAGCCACCGAGGAAAACAGGGAACCCCATGCATTTCCGAAAAGAGGACACCCGTGGGAATCCGCAGAGGTATTATTTGCGCACATCGCCCCAGAATTTTTTACCCAGACAGCCCTGCAAAGTCCGAAATGTCGGAAAAAAAAACACTTTTTCTGCACATTTCGCTCAACGCACCCATCAAAAAACGCCCCCAACAACACATGGCCTACCGTCACGCGTTCCCACAGGTGTCCCGATGAAAACGGTACCTCACATGTGTGGGTGCACCTACCTTGCCGCCAAGGGGAAAGCCTAAAACACAAATAACCCCAAGTCTGTTTTCAGAGCGAAATCTCAGTCATTCTGCCGACTGGCACAAAGTACAGCTATGGGCCTCGGGCGTCCAAGCCACCAAGGAAAACGGGGAATCCCATGCATTTCCGAAAAGAGGACACCCGTGGGAATCCGCAGAGGTATTTTTTGCGCACATCGCCCCAAAATGTATTATCCAGACAGCCCTGCAAATCCGAAATGTGGGGAAAAAAATGCTTTTTCCGCACATTTCGCTCGACGCACCCATCGAAACACGCCCCCAACAACACATGGCCTACCGTCACGTGTTCCCACAGGTGTCCCGATGAAAACTATACCTCACATGTGTGGGTGCACTTACCTGGCCGCCAAGGGGAAAGCCTAAAACACAAGTAACCCCAAGTCTTTTTTCAGAGCGAAATCTCAGACATTCTGCCGACCAGCACAACGTAAAGATATGGGCCTCGGGTGTCCAAGCCACCGAGGAAAACAGGGAACCCCATGCATTTCCGAAAAGAGGGCACCCGTGGGAATACGCAGAGGTATGATTTGCGCACATCGCCCCAGATTTTATTACCCAGACAGCCCCGCAAAGTCCGAAATGTGGGGAAAAAAACGCTTTTTCCGCACATTTCGCTTGACGCACCCATCAAAACACGCCCCCAACAACATATGGCCTACCGTCACACGTTCCCACAGGTGTCCCGATGAAAACGGTACCTCACATGTGTGGGTGCACCTACCTGGCCGCCAAGGGGAAAGCCGAAAACACAAGTAACCCCAAGTCTGTTTTCAGAGCGAAATCTCAGACATTCTGCCGACCGTCACAATGTACAGATATGGGTCTCGGGTGTCCAAGCCAATGAGGAAAAAAGGGAACCCCATGCATTTCCGAAAAGAGGACACCCGTGGGAATCCGCAGAGGTATGATTTGCGCACATCGCCCCAGATTTTATTACCCAGACAGCCCCGCAAAGTCCGAAATGTGGGGAAAAAAATGCTTTTTCTGCACATTTCGCTCGACGCACCCATTGAAACATGCCCCCAACAACACATGGCCTACCGTCACGCGTTCCCACAGGTGTCCTGTTGAAAACGGTACCTCACATGTGTGGGTGCACCTACCTGGCCGCCAAGGGGAAAGCCTAAAACACAAGTAACCCCAAGTCTGTTTTCATGGCGAAATCTCAGACATTCTGCCGACCGGCACAATGTACAGACATGGGCCTCGGGTGTCCAAGCCACCGAGGAAAACAGAGAACCCCATGCATTTCCATAAAGAGGACACCCGTGGGAATCTGCAGAGGTATGATTTGCGCACATCGCCCCAGAATGTATTACCCAGACAGCCCTGCAAAGTCCGAAATGTGGGGAAAAAAATGCTTTTTCCGCACATTTTGCTCGATGCACCCATCGAAACACGCCCCCAACAACACATGGCCTACTGTCACGCGTTCCCACAGGTGTCCCGATGAAAACGATACCTCACATGTGTGGATGCACCTACCTGGCCACCAAGGGGAAAGCCTAAAACACAAGTAACCCCAAGTCTGTTTTCATGGCGAAATCTCAGACATTCTGCCGACCGGCACAACGTACAGACATGGGCCTCGGGTGTCCAAGCCACCGAGGAAAACAGGGAACCCCATGCATTTCCGAAAAGAGGACTCTCGTGGGAATCCGCAGAGGTATGATTTGCACACATCGCCCCAGAATTTATTACCCAGACAGCCCTGCAAAGTCCGAAATGTGGGGAAAAAAATGCTTTTTCCGCACATTTGGCTCGACGCACCCATCGAAACACGTCCCTAACAACACATGGCCTACCGTCACGCGTTCCCACAGGTGTCCCGATGAAAACGGTACCTCACATGTGTGGGTGCACCTACCTGGCCGACAAGGGGAAAGCCTAAAACACAAGTAACCCCAAGTCTGTTTTCAGAGGGAAATCTCAGACATTCTGCCGACCGGCACAACATACAGATATGGGCCTCAGGTGTCCAAGCCACCGAGGAGAACAGGGAACCCCATGCATTTCTGGAAAGAGGACACCCGTGGGAATCCGCAGAGGTATGATTTGCACACATCGCCCCAGATTTTATTACCCAGGCAGCCCCGCAAAGTCCGAAATGTGGGGAAAAAAATGCTTTTTCCGCACATTTTGCTCGACACACCCATCGAAACACGGCCCCAACAACACATGGCCTACCGTCACGCGTTCCCACAGGTGTCCCGATGAAAATGGTACCTCACATGTGTGGGTGCACCTACCTGGCCGCCAAGGGGAAAGCCTAAAACACAAGTAACCCCAAGTCTGTTTTCAGAGCGAAATCTCAGACATTCTGCCGACCGGCACAACGTACAGATCTGGGCCTCGGGTGTCCAAGGCACTGAGGAAAACAGGGAACCCCATGCATTTCCGAAAGGAGGACACCCGTGGGAATACAAAGAGGTATGATTTGCACACATCGCCCCAGAATTTATTACCCAGACAGCCCTGCAAAGTCCGAAATGTGGGGAAAAAAATGTTTTTTCCGCACATTTCGCTCGACGCACCCATCGAAACACGTCCCCAACAACACATTGTCAACCGTCACGCGTTCCCACAGGTGTCCCAATGAAAATGGTACCTCACATGTGTGTGTGCACCTACCTGGCCGCCAAGGGGAAAGCCTAAAACACAAGTAACCCCAAGTCTGTTTTCAGAGGGAAATCTCAGACATTCTGCCGACCGGCACAACGTACAGATATGGGCCTCGGCTGTCCAAGCCACAGAGGAAAACAGGGAACCCCATGCATTTCCGAAAGGAGGACACCCGTGGGAATACGAAGAGGTATGATTTGCGCACATCGCCCCAGAATTTATTACCCAGACAGCCCTGCAAAGTCCGAAATATGGGGAAAAAAATGCTTTTTCCGCACATTTCGCTCGACGCACCCATCGAAACACGTCCCCAACAACACATGGCCTACCGTCACGCGTTCCCACAGGTGTCCCAATGAAAATGGTACCTCACATGTGGGTGCACCTACCTGGCCGCCAAGGGGAAAGCCTAAAACACAAGTAACCCCAAGTCTGTTTTCAGAGCGAAATCTCAGACATTCTGCCGACCGGCACAACGTACAGATATGGGCCTCGGGTGTTAAAGCCACCGAGGAAAACAGGGAACCCCATGCATTTCCGAAAAGAGGACACCCGTGGGAATAGGCAGAGGTATGATTTGCGCACATCGCCCCAGAATTTATTACCCAGACAGCCCTGCAAAGTCCGAAATGTGGGGAAAAAATGCTTTTTCCGCACATTTCGCTCGACGCACACATCGAAACATGCCCCCAACAACACATGGCCTACCGTCACAAGTTCCCACAGGTGTCCCGATGAAAACGGTACCTCACATGTGTGGGTGCACCTAACTGGCCGCCAAGGGGAAAGCCTAAAACACAAGTAACCCCAAGTCTGTTTTCAGAGCGAAATCTCAGACATTCTGCCGACCGGCACAGCGTACAGATCTGGGCCTCGGGTGTCCAAGGCACTGAGGAAAACAGGGAACCCCATGCATTTCCGAAAAGAGGACACCCGTGGGAATACGCAGATGTATGATTTGCACACATCGCCCCAGAATTTATTACCCAGACAGCCCTGCAAAGTCCGAAATGTGGGGAAAAAATGCTTTTTCCGCACATTTCGCTCGACGCACACATCGAAACATGCCCCCAACAACACATGGCCTACCGTCACGCGTTCCCACAGGTGTCCCGATGAAAACGATACCTCACATGTGTGGGTGCACCTACCTGGCCGCCAAGGGGAAAGCCTAAAACACAAGTAACCCCAAGTCTGTTTTCAGAGCGAAATCTCAGACATTCTGCCGACCGGCACAACGTACAGATATGGGCCTCGGCTGTCCAAGCCACCGAGGAAAACAGGGAACCCCATGCATTTCCGAAAGGAGGACACCCTTGGGAATACGAAGAGGTATGATTTGCACACATCGCCCCAGAATTTATTACCCAGACAGCCCTGCAAAGTCCGAAATGTGGGGAAAAAAATGCTTTTTCCGCACATTTCGCTCGACGCACCCATCGAAACACGTCCCCAACAACACATTGTCAACCGTCACGCGTTCCCACAGGTGTCCCAATGAAAATGGTACCTCACATGTGTGTGTGCACCTACCTGGCCGCCAAGGGGAAAGCCTAAAACACAAGTAACCCCAAGTCTGTTTTCAGAGGGAAATCTCAGACATTCTGCCGACCGGCACAACATACAGATATGGGCCTCGGCTGTCCAAGCCACCGAGGAAAACAGGGAACCCCATGCATTTCCGAAAGGAGGACACCCGTGGGAATACGAAGAGGTATGATTTGCGCACATCGCCCCAGAATTTATTACCCAGACAGCCCTGCAAAGTCCGAAATATGGGGAAAAAAATGCTTTTTCCGCACATTTCGCTCGACGCACCCATCGAAACACGTCCCCAACAACACATGGCCTACCGTCACGCGTTCCCACAGGTGTCCCAATGAAAATGGTACCTCACATGTGGGTGCACCTACCTGGCTGCCAAGGGGAAAGCCTAAAACACAAGTAACCCCAAGTCTGTTTTCAGAGCGAAATCTCAGACATTCTGCCGACCGGCACAACGTACAGATATGGCCCTCGGGTGTCCAAGCCACCGAGGAAAACAGGGAACCCCATGCATTTCCGAAAAGAGGACACCCGTGGGAATCCGCAGAGGTATTATTTGCGCACATCGCCCCAGAATTTATTACCCAGACAGCCCTGCAAAGTCCGAAATGTCGGAAAAAAAACACTTTTTCTGCACATTTCGCCCAACGCACCCATCAAAAAACGCCCCCAACAACACATGGCCTACCGTCACGCGTTCCCACAGGTGTCCCGATGAAAACGGTACCTCACATGTGTGGGTGCACCTACCTTGCCGCCAAGGGGAAAGCCTAAAACACAAATAACCCCAAGTCTGTTTTCAGAGCGAAATCTCAGTCATTCTGCCGACTGGCACAAAGTACAGCTATGGGCCTCGGGCGTCCAAGCCACCAAGGAAAACGGGGAATCCCATGCATTTCCGAAAAGAGGACACCCGTGGGAATCCGCAGAGGTATTTTTTGCGCACATCGCCCCAAAATGTATTATCCAGACAGCCCTGCAAATCCGAAATGTGGGGAAAAAAATGCTTTTTCCGCACATTTCGCTCGACGCACCCATCGAAACACGCCCCCAACAACACATGGCCTACCGTCACGTGTTCCCACAGGTGTCCCGATGAAAACTATACCTCACATGTGTGGGTGCACTTACCTGGCCGCCAAGGGGAAAGCCTAAAACACAAGTAACCCCAAGTCTTTTTTCAGAGCGAAATCTCAGACATTCTGCCGACCAGCACAACGTAAAGATATGGGCCTCGGGTGTCCAAGCCACCGAGGAAAACAGGGAACCCCATGCATTTCCGAAAAGAGGGCACCCGTGGGAATACGCAGAGGTATGATTTGCGCACATCGCCCCAGATTTTATTACCCAGACAGCCCCGCAAAGTCCGAAATGTGTGGAAAAAAACGCTTTTTCCGCACATTTCGCTTGACGCACCCATCAAAACACGCCCCCAACAACACATGGCCTACCGTCACACGTTCCCACAGGTGTCCCGATGAAAACGGTACCTCACATGTGTGGGTGCACCTACCTGGCCGCCAAGGGGAAAGCCGAAAACACAAGTAACCCCAAGTCTGTTTTCAGAGCGAAATCTCAGACATTCTGCCGACCGTCACAATATACAGATATGGGTCTCGGGTGTCCAAGCCAATGAGGAAAAAAGGGAACCCCATGCATTTCCGAAAAGAGGACACCCGTGGGAATCCGCAGAGGTATGATTTGCGCACATCGCCCCAGATTTTATTACCCAGACAGCCCCGCAAAGTCCGAAATGTGGGGAAAAAAATGCTTTTTCTGCACATTTCGCTCGACGCACCCATCGAAACACGCCCCCAACAACACATGGCCTACCGTCACGCGTTCCCACAGGTGTCCTGTTGAAAACGGTACCTCACATGTGTGGGTGCACCTACCTGGCCGCCAAGGGGAAAGCCTAAAACACAAGTAACCCCAAGTCTGTTTTCATGGCGAAATCTCAGACATTCTGCCGACCGGCACAATGTACAGACATGGGCCTCGGATGTCCAAGCCACCGAGGAAAACAGAGAACCCCATGCATTTCCATAAAGAGGACACCCGTGGGAATCCGCAGAGGTATGATTTGCGCACATCGCCCCAGAATGTATTACCCAGACAGCCCCGCAAAGTCCGAAATGTGGGGAAAAAAATGCTTTTTCCGCACATTTTGCTCGATGCACCCATCGAAACACGCCCCCAACAACACATGGCCTACTGTCACGCGTTCCCACAGGTGTCCCGATGAAAACGGTACCTCACATGTGTGGGTGCACCTACCTGGCCGCCAAGGGGAAAGCCGAAAACACAAGTAACCCCAAGTCTGTTTTCAGAGGGAAATCTCAGACATTCTGCCGACCGGCACAACGTACAGATATGGGCCTCGGCTGTCCAAGCCACAGAGGAAAACAGGGAACCCCATGCATTTCCGAAAGGAGGACACCCGTGGGAATACGAAGAGGTATGATTTGCGCACATCGCCCCAGAATTTATTACCCAGACAGCCCTGCAAAGTCCGAAATATGGGGAAAAAAATGCTTTTTCCGCACATTTCGCTCGACGCACCCATCGAAACACGTCCCCAACAACACATGGCCTACCGTCACGCGTTCCCACAGGTGTCCCAATGAAAATGGTACCTCACATGTGGGTGCACCTACCTGGCCGCCAAGGGGAAAGCCTAAAACACAAGTAACCCCAAGTCTGTTTTCAGAGCGAAATCTCAGACATTCTGCCGACCGGCACAACGTACAGATATGGGCCTCGGGTGTTAAAGCCACCGAGGAAAACAGGGAACCCCATGCATTTCCGAAAAGAGGACACCCGTGGGAATAGGCAGAGGTATGATTTGCGCACATCGCCCCAGAATTTATTACCCAGACAGCCCTGCAAAGTCCGAAATGTGGGGAAAAAATGCTTTTTCCGCACATTTCGCTCGACGCACACATCGAAACATGCCCCCAACAACACATGGCCTACCGTCACAAGTTCCCACAGGTGTCCCGATGAAAACGATACCTCACATGTGTGGGTGCACCTACCTGGCCGCCAAGGGGAAAGCCTAAAACACAAGTAACCCCAAGTCTGTTTTCAGAGCGAAATCTCAGACATTCTGCCGACCGGCACAACGTACAGATATGGGCCTCGGCTGTCCAAGCCACCGAGGAAAACAGGGAACCCCATGCATTTCCGAAAGGAGGACACCCTTGGGAATACGAAGAGGTATGATTTGCACACATCGCCCCAGAATTTATTACCCAGACAGCCCTGCAAAGTCCGAAATGTGGGGAAAAAAATGCTTTTTCCGCACATTTCGCTCGACGCACCCATCGAAACACGTCCCCAACAACACATTGTCAACCGTCACGCGTTCCCACAGGTGTCCCAATGAAAATGGTACCTCACATGTGTGTGTGCACCTACCTGGCCGCCAAGGGGAAAGCCTAAAACACAAGTAACCCCAAGTCTGTTTTCAGAGGGAAATCTCAGACATTCTGCCGACCGGCACAACATACAGATATGGGCCTCGGCTGTCCAAGCCACCGAGGAAAACAGGGAACCCCATGCATTTCCGAAAGGAGGACACCCGTGGGAATACGAAGAGGTATGATTTGCGCACATCGCCCCAGAATTTATTACCCAGACAGCCCTGCAAAGTCCGAAATATGGGGAAAAAAATGCTTTTTCCGCACATTTCGCTCGACGCACCCATCGAAACACGTCCCCAACAACACATGGCCTACCGTCACGCGTTCCCACAGGTGTCCCAATGAAAATGGTACCTCACATGTGGGTGCACCTACCTGGCCGCCAAGGGGAAAGCCTAAAACACAAGTAACCCCAAGTCTGTTTTCAGAGCGAAATCTCAGACATTCTGCCGACCGGCACAACGTACAGATATGGCCCTCGGGTGTCCAAGCCACCGAGGAAAACAGGGAACCCCATGCATTTCCGAAAAGAGGACACCCGTGGGAATCCGCAGAGGTATTATTTGCGCACATCGCCCCAGAATTTATTACCCAGACAGCCCTGCAAAGTCCGAAATGTCGGAAAAAAAACACTTTTTCTGCACATTTCGCCCAACGCACCCATCAAAAAACGCCCCCAACAACACATGGCCTACCGTCACGCGTTCCCACAGGTGTCCCGATGAAAACGGTACCTCACATGTGTGGGTGCACCTACCTTGCCGCCAAGGGGAAAGCCTAAAACACAAATAACCCCAAGTCTGTTTTCAGAGCGAAATCTCAGTCATTCTGCCGACTGGCTGTTAGGCAGAAACCTGTGCAGTTCCCTTGGGGAACACTGCAAAAGATTTAAGACTACAGGTAGAGCAGTAAACCCCTTTGGTAGCAGTCTGTACCACCCAGATTTACCTGGTAGCTGTGGCTGAGCAGTCAGACTTCTCTCAAGAAGAGTTAGGCAGTATGCAAAGTATACACAATATGTACCAAAACACAATAGCACAAGCAAACACTGACCAGAGCTTGGTTTCAAAAGTATATAGTTATTTATTTAAACTACACATAGGTTAAAAACACTCTAGCAAAATATAATAAACACTTCAAACACAGTTATAATGAAAGTAGATTCAATCCTTTCTCCTATCTAGACAACTCTAGGTTAACACCACTTAATTAAAACAGAGGTGAGTGCTTAACGTTAGATGACACTCTAGTAGTTTCCAAGAAAGGGAGAGAAAAAGCAGAAATGGGTTAAACACACCACTCTAAGGTCCAGAACATTTGCAATAGGCTCAAAGAAGCACAAGGTCACAGGTGAGCAAAAGTCACTAGGCAGGGCCCACTCTTAGAGTAGCCGGAGCGAAAATGTGCCCAAGATCACACTGTTAGTTAGAGATTCAAAGTCTTGCAAAGAGTCAAAAAGAGTTTAGAGTGGCTCAGAAAGTTTAGCCAAAGTATCCCAGGCACTCCCAGGTTCGAAAGCCGGGGACTAAATCTACCCCGTACAGTCGGTGGCAAGGGAAGCCAGGCGGAACACAGTACCTTAAGCGGAAAGGATCCTCCAGCGGGGGCAGTTGTTCCAGGCAGTGACAGCAAGGCTCGACGTCGGTCAGGGGAGAAGAATATCTCGCTGAAGAGCAGAAGAGAAAGGTCGTAGCACTGCCCGGGAAGAAACCAGCCGCGGAGTCCTCCGGTTAAAGGGTTGGTACCGACTTTCGCGGTATGGGGGTAAAGTGTGGTATTCCGGATGCCGGGGTGCTTGGCACAGGCAAGGCGGCCACGAGATACCTCAAAGAACGGAAAGAAGGCGAAAACTGGTTGTCCCCACCAGTCAAGGGAAGGAGCCACTCCGTTAAGAGTTCTCCTCGGTCGTCGGGAAAAAGTGGTGAGACGGTTCAGCAGGGCTCCACCGGGTGGTGTCGTCGAAGCAGGTCGGCTCAGCTCTTCCCTCGTCGGATTCTTGGTCCTGTGGCGACTTCTGAAGTCCCAGTCCCCAAAGCCCTGCTTTTATGCAGCAAGCCCCCATTCACCCAGCCTAGCTGTCACTCAAACATGCTAAGTGGTGAGCCGGGCGGCTCACCACTTGGGCCAATCAGGACGGAGTGCGACTTGAGTTACCAAGGTAACTCAGTCCAGGGTGCCTAAATCCCCCTCCACCCCTCCTAAGTATCCCAGACAGAGTGGCACCACTTTGGAGGGCTTCTGTGGAGAAGCCCGCCAAAAGTGGAACAAAGGGCTCCACTTTGGGTCAGAGTTACAGAGGCGAACACCAACGCCATTTTAGAATCAAGTTTTGGCAAAAAGTCCCAACCGGAGTTATAAAAATAAATATATAAACCGGCGGTATGTTTAAGGCTACCGTAAATAAATAATTAAATGTGTTAGCCTAAAACAATGGGAAATCCCATAGGGAAATATTCGCGGTCGAATATAAAAAGTAGTTTCCACTGCCACCAGCCAAAACTCGATCAGGGGGGACGGAGACGTGCCCCCTCGACTAACAGACCCTGGGGCAATCGAATTGCCCCAGCCAGTACGTCCACAATATGATGGTTTGTACTGGTTCTGTTCAGGATTCAAGACTAGCAAAGTCTTTGGTGACTTTACATGCCCTGGGAGACAGTAGTCAGTCCCAGGGTATGGAGTCTATGTTGGGGAGTCCCTAGGACACCCCTGGGTCACGGCACAGAGGGTGCTGTGTGACCCACATCACAAAAATACATGAGGCCCTATGGAGTAAAAGACCCCATAGCCCATTCAACACAAGGTTTAACCAAGAAAACACACTTCAACATGTCCAAGAGTGAGGGTAAAAGAGTCTCACTCTTGGCAGGAGAAAAAAATTAAACCCCAGAAATCCAGCAAAGCTGCTGGGGGACTCACTAGGTAGGGAAATTCAGCCTAAACAGAGAATTCTCCCTAACACTCGCCCCCCCCAGACTAAGGGACAGGAGGATTTAATCCACTCCTGGATGAACCTCATACCTCTAGTCGATGATATACATCCTAGAGAGTCCATCAGCATTTTGATGGTGACACCCTGACCTGTGCTCAATGGTGAAATCAAACCCTTGCAGGCAGATTGACCATCTCAATAGTTTTGGATTTTCCCCTTTCATTTGCATTAACCATCTCAAGGGTTGGTGGTCAGTCTGAATAACAAAAGTAGAACCATACAAGTATGGCCTAAACTTCTTCAGTGCCCACACAATAGCAAAGCATTCTCTTTCGATAGTTGCCCACCTTGTCTCAGGATCCTTCAGTTTCCTACTGATGAAGCAAATGGGGTGCTCCCTACCCTTCTCATCCAGTTGGCTTAGAACTGCACCTATACCTACATTGGAAGCATCAGTTTGTACAATGAAAGGTTGGTGGTAGTCAGGAGCTCTCAATACTGGAGCCTGGCAAAGAGCTCTCTTCAGTTTTTCAAAGGCCTGATTGCACTCCTCATTCCATTTTACCTTTTTAGGGAATTTGGGAGAGGAGATTACATTCAGTGGAGAAGCTATGGTCCCATAGTTCTCAATGAAATTCCTGTAATACCCAGTGAGGCCTAGAAAAGCTCTCACTTGGGTTTGAGTAGTTGGTGTTGTCCAATTTTGCACAGCTTCAATCTTGCTGGGCAAAGGCCTTATTTCTCCACCTCCTACCTCATGTCCAAGGTAGACCACTTTACTTTGACCAATCTGGCACTTACTGGCTTTGATTGTCAAATGGGCCTGTTCCAGAGCCTGCAACACATGTCCTAGGTGGTTCACATGTTCTTCCCAGGAGTGGCTGAAGACTGCAATGTCATCCAAGTATGCCATGCAGAAATCTTCCATCCCAGCCAGAACTTGGTTCACCATCCTTTGGAATGTGGCAGGTGCATTTTTTAGTCCAAAAGGCATGACCTTAAACTGGTACAAGCCAACTGGGGTTGAAAATGCAGTTTTCTCCTTGGCATGGTCTGTCAGGGCTATTTGCCAATAGCCTGACGTCAGGTCAAATGTGCTGAGGTACTTGGCTGCACCAAGTTTATCCACCAACTCATCTGTCCTAGGCAAAGGGTGGGCATCAGTCTTGGTGACTGCATTTAGAGCTCTATAGTCCACACAGAATCTCAAGTCTTTGGATCCTGCCTTTGGTACTAACACAACTGGGCTAGACCATGGACTAGTAGAGGGCTCTATTACCCCGAGATCAAGCATCTTCTTGACCTCTCCTTTGATGTGGGCTCTGATATGTTCTGACATTCTGTATCCTCTGCTTTTGACTGGCAGACAGTCACCAGTGAGTATCTCATGCTGGCCCCAAGGGGTCAAGCCTGGTGACAGTGAGAACAGGGAGGCAAACTGATTTAACATAGATTTGCACTCCTCTTGTTGCTCAGGTGTCAGGTCTGAAGAGAGATTGACTCCTTCAACTTTTTCATCTAAAGGTACACCTCTGAGGAGATCAGGGAGAGATTCACTCTCTTCCTCCTCTGCAGCTGAAGCTAGGAGCAAGGCTCCTACATCAGGTCTGGAGATGTATGCTTTTAGTCGGTTGGTGTGGAAGACTCTAGGAGCTTCCCTGGGTCTGCCCAGATCCACCAGATAGTTGACCTCTCCAAGTTTTCCCACAACCTTGAAGGGTCCCATCCATTTGTCTTGCAAGGCCCTCTGCCTTGTTGGGAGCATAACTAGAACTAGCTGGTCTTGAGTAAACTCAACCATGTTAGCCTTCTGGTCGTGCCAATGTTTGACCAGGGCTTGACCTGCTTTCAAGTTGTCACTTGCTTCTGCCATCATGTGTGACATTCTCCTCCGGAGACCTATCACATAGTCAGTCACTCTGACTGGCTTGAGGGGAGGAGCACCTTCCAACCCCTCCTTAATCAGGGCCAATGGACCTCTGACTGGATGGCCATAGAGAAGCTCAAAGGGAGAATAACCTACTCCCTCCTGAGGGACTTCTCTATAAGCAAAGAGAAGGCATGGCAGTAGAAGGTCCCACTTTTTCTTAAGGGGTTCTTCCAAAGCACCTATCATGCTCTTCATGGTTCTGTTAAACCTTTCAACCAACCCGTTTGTCTGAGGGTGGTAGGCGGTTGAGAACTTGTAGGTAACTCCACAGGTTTTCCACATGGCCTTCATGTAGTGGGACATAAAGTTTGACCCCCTGTCAGAGATTACCTCCTTAGGAAACCCAACCCTGGTAAAAATACCAAGGAGGGCCTTAGCCACAGCCGGAGCTGTAACAGTCCTCATAGGAATGGCCTCAGGGTATCTAGTAGCATGGTCTACTACAACAAGGATAAACCTGTTGCCTGAGGAGGTTGGAGGATCAAGGGGACCAACAATGTCAATCCCTACCCTCTCAAATGGGACTCCCACAACTGGGAGAGGCACTAAAGGTGCCACATTCTTGGAACCGACCTTACCAGAAGTCTGGCAGGTATGGCAGCTCTTACAATATCTATCTACTTCAGCCCCCATCTTTGGCCAATAAAAGTAGAGTGAGAGCCTTTCCTTGGTCTTCTTGAAACTCAAGTGGCCAGCCAAAGGTATCTCATGGGCTAGTTGTAAGAACTGTTGTCTGTTTTCTTGTGGGACTACAAGGCGTTTGTAGTCTCCAGGTTCAGACTCAGTGGGTTCACTGTAGAAGAGGCCATCTTCCCAGTGCAACCTATACTTCCCAGGCTCTTGCCCATCAGCTTGAGAAGCTGCCTGGTGGCGGAGACCTTCCAGAGTTGGACATTCTCTTTGCCCCTTACGAAAAGCTGCCCTGCTAGGCCCACCTTCTGCCAGTAAAGACTGCAGCTCAGGATGGTCCTCAGGGTCCAAATCTCCAATAAGGTTGGGGCCTCCTTCTAGCTCTTCCTCAGAGTCTAGCTCAACCACACAGGGTTGTACCTCCCTCTCAGCCTCAGCTGGAGGGGGAGTTACAGGTGTAACTTTGGACAACCTAGGGGAAGTCCTTGTTGGAAGCACTGGAGTGCTTGCTGCTGGCTTTTTCCTAGGAGTCTTGGGTTGCCCCTTTGCTCCTGATCTGGTAGTTACTGCAGTAAGTTGCTCCAGTGGTAGAGGAGTGATTTCTGTCATCATCTCCTGAGATAACCCTCTCAGGGTTTTCTCCCTTGCAGGTTTTGTGAGTTCCTGAAACCTTTTGCTAGGAGGTCTGGGGGTATGAGATACAACTCCAAGAGCTTTGAGGTCATTACCCAACAGAACCCTACCTGGCACTTCACATTGTACACTGACAGGTATTTTTACAGCCATATCATTACATTGGATGAGAACTGGTAACTGGGGACACATCTGCACAGGCCCACCAGCTAACTTGGTGAGGCATTTGGGTGCCTTAGCAACATCCTCTGCCTTGAAAAATGATTCATCCACCACAGTTATGCTGGCTCCAGTGTCCCTAATGGCAGGAGTCTCCTGACCATTCACCTGGACACTGTCCTTATAATACTCTTTAGTATTATCTGGGATAGAGTTATAGACATCTAAATTCTGTTGCTCCCACAACCCCAGAGAGACTAAAGAAACACTAGCTGAGACTCCAGTGGGTTCATCAGCTAGTAATAGAAAGTTTCCACTTGCCATATGTACTTCCTCTTCTGGAGCGAAGGCTAAGGAGGCAAGCTGGACCCCTGAAGGTTTACCCTTACATCTGGGATCTCCTTTCACATGGTCAGTAGCCTTACAAACAAAGCATGAGCCAAAGGCTCGCTGGAATGGAGGCTTGTTCTGACCTCCTTCTGGTCTGGGACCAGAAGGTACACTAGCCTGATTTGGTTTCCCTTGTGGCTTACCCTTATAGTTTTGTTTGGGGCCCTCTTTGGAATTTGTAGTATTAGAATTCTCTTTGGAGTCCTTCTTAGACTGTTTTTCCCCATCCTTCTTCTGAGTTACCCCAGAATCCTTGTGAGTGGCCCTGTTGGCAACCCACAAGTCAGCAGCCTTAGCTAGTTTCCGGGAATCTAATTCCCTGGAATCAGCCAAGTGCTGTCTGAGCTCAGGAGAGCAGGCATCATAAATAGTCTCCAACATAAACAAATTCTTCATACCTTCATAAGTGTTCACCTTGTAACCCTTAATCCATCCCTCTAAGTTTTTCAAACATTCATTCACCCAGGTAGCCCAAGGGGTACCATCATGCTTTTTGAGGCTCCTAAACCTCTTAAGATACTGGGAAGGGGTCTTCCCAAACCTAGCTATCAAAGCTAGTTTCACACATTCATAGTCCTTCCTATCCTCCTCCCCCATCTCCATTACCACATCAGTTGCAACAGGGGGAAGCCTAGAGAACAACCAGGTGAGTAAGTCATTTCCTGTGATGTTCTGGAGCCCATGATTATATTCAAACAGAGACAACCAATCCAACACATCCAACTTAGGCTCATACATACCAACCAATTCTTTAGGCATCCGGGGTCTTTTAGGACTGGAACTTCTAGAGGAGCCAGAGAGAGAAACATTCTCAACAGATAATTTCTTCATTTCTAAGTCATACTTGAGCTCCATTTCCCTTAGCCTTAGTTCTTTGTCAGTTTGAGCATTAAGTTTCTTATACTCCAATTCTAGCTTCATTTTCTCCAGTTCAAAGTACTGAGGACTAAATGGGGGACCTGGTAAAGGTCCAGTAGGCACAGCAGGTAGAGCAGGCAGAGGCCTAGGGGGGACAGTTACAACAGCCTCACCCTCCTCTTCTGACTCTTCCTCAGATACATCAACATTTTGCTCCATGTTAACTTCAACACTGTCATCTACAGTTGCTGGAGTGGTAGGTTCCTCTGAACCATCACCCAGACTTTGGTTAGCTAACAATCTTTCAATCAGCTCTATTTTCTTGCCCTTAGTCAGGAGATCCTTATGTTTACAGAGCACTCTTAAACAATCAGCAGTTTTGGCTGCAAGGGACTCTTGACTATAGCTTTCTATAACTGACATGTTAGAGGTTTTACTTTTTCAGTGCTAAGCTTTGTGGTTAGTTGCACTAAGGTATCTAAAGCACAATAAAATGTATACTCAATACAAATCCCACCGCTGTACACCAGTGTTAGGCAGAAACCTGTGCAGTTCCCTTGGGGAACACTGCAAAAGATTTAAGACTACAGGTAGAGCAGTAAACCCCTTTGGTAGCAGTCTGTACCACCCAGATTTACCTGGTAGCTGTGGCTGAGCAGTCAGACTTCTCTCAAGAAGAGTTAGGCAGTATGCAAAGTATACACAATATGTACCAAAACACAATAGCACAAGCAAACACTGACCAGAGCTTGGTTTCAAAAGTATATAGTTATTTATTTAAACTACACATAGGTTAAAAACACTCTAGCAAAATATAATAAACACTTCAAACACAGTTATAATGAAAGTAGATTCAATCCTTTCTCCTATCTAGACAACTCTAGGTTAACACCACTTAATTAAAACAGAGGTGAGTGCTTAACGTTAGATGACACTCTAGTAGTTTCCAAGAAAGGGAGAGAAAAAGCAGAAATGGGTTAAACACACCACTCTAAGGTCCAGAACATTTGCAATAGGCTCAAAGAAGCACAAGGTCACAGGTGAGCAAAAGTCACTAGGCAGGGCCCACTCTTAGAGTAGCCGGAGCGAAAATGTGCCCAAGATCACACTGTTAGTTAGAGATTCAAAGTCTTGCAAAGAGTCAAAAAGAGTTTAGAGTGGCTCAGAAAGTTTAGCCAAAGTATCCCAGGCACTCCCAGGTTCGAAAGCCGGGGACTAAATCTACCCCGTACAGTCGGTGGCAAGGGAAGCCAGGCGGAACACAGTACCTTAAGCGGAAAGGATCCTCCAGCGGGGGCAGTTGTTCCAGGCAGTGACAGCAAGGCTCGACGTCGGTCAGGGGAGAAGAATATCTCGCTGAAGAGCAGAAGAGAAAGGTCGTAGCACTGCCCGGGAAGAAACCAGCCGCGGAGTCCTCCGGTTAAAGGGTTGGTACCGACTTTCGCGGTATGGGGGTAAAGTGTGGTATTCCGGATGCCGGGGTGCTTGGCACAGGCAAGGCGGCCACGAGATACCTCAAAGAACGGAAAGAAGGCGAAAACTGGTTGTCCCCACCAGTCAAGGGAAGGAGCCACTCCGTTAAGAGTTCTCCTCGGTCGTCGGGAAAAAGTGGTGAGACGGTTCAGCAGGGCTCCACCGGGTGGTGTCGTCGAAGCAGGTCGGCTCAGCTCTTCCCTCGTCGGATTCTTGGTCCTGTGGCGACTTCTGAAGTCCCAGTCCCCAAAGCCCTGCTTTTATGCAGCAAGCCCCCATTCACCCAGCCTAGCTGTCACTCAAACATGCTAAGTGGTGAGCCGGGCGGCTCACCACTTGGGCCAATCAGGACGGAGTGCGACTTGAGTTACCAAGGTAACTCAGTCCAGGGTGCCTAAATCCCCCTCCACCCCTCCTAAGTATCCCAGACAGAGTGGCACCACTTTGGAGGGCTTCTGTGGAGAAGCCCGCCAAAAGTGGAACAAAGGGCTCCACTTTGGGTCAGAGTTACAGAGGCGAACACCAACGCCATTTTAGAATCAAGTTTTGGCAAAAAGTCCCAACCGGAGTTATAAAAATAAATATATAAACCGGCGGTATGTTTAAGGCTACCGTAAATAAATAATTAAATGTGTTAGCCTAAAACAATGGGAAATCCCATAGGGAAATATTCGCGGTCGAATATAAAAAGTAGTTTCCACTGCCACCAGCCAAAACTCGATCAGGGGGGACGGAGACGTGCCCCCTCGACTAACAGACCCTGGGGCAATCGAATTGCCCCAGCCAGTACGTCCACAATATGATGGTTTGTACTGGTTCTGTTCAGGATTCAAGACTAGCAAAGTCTTTGGTGACTTTACATGCCCTGGGAGACAGTAGTCAGTCCCAGGGTATGGAGTCTATGTTGGGGAGTCCCTAGGACACCCCTGGGTCACGGCACAGAGGGTGCTGTGTGACCCACATCACAAAAATACATGAGGCCCTATGGAGTAAAAGACCCCATAGCCCATTCAACACAAGGTTTAACCAAGAAAACACACTTCAACATGTCCAAGAGTGAGGGTAAAAGAGTCTCACTCTTGGCAGGAGAAAAAAATTAAACCCCAGAAATCCAGCAAAGCTGCTGGGGGACTCACTAGGTAGGGAAATTCAGCCTAAACAGAGAATTCTCCCTAACACTGGCACAAAGTACAGCTATGGGCCTCGGGCGTCCAAGCCACCAAGGAAAACGGGGAATCCCATGCATTTCCGAAAAGAGGACACCCGTGGGAATCCGCAGAGGTATTTTTTGCGCACATCGCCCCAAAATGTATTATCCAGACAGCCCTGCAAATCCGAAATGTGGGGAAAAAAATGCTTTTTCCGCACATTTCGCTCGACGCACCCATCGAAACACGCCCCCAACAACACATGGCCTACCGTCACGTGTTCCCACAGGTGTCCCGATGAAAACTATACCTCACATGTGTGGGTGCACTTACCTGGCCGCCAAGGGGAAAGCCTAAAACACAAGTAACCCCAAGTCTTTTTTCAGAGCGAAATCTCAGACATTCTGCCGACCAGCACAACGTAAAGATATGGGCCTCGGGTGTCCAAGCCACCGAGGAAAACAGGGAACCCCATGCATTTCCGAAAAGAGGGCACCCGTGGGAATACGCAGAGGTATGATTTGCGCACATCGCCCCAGATTTTATTACCCAGACAGCCCCGCAAAGTCCGAAATGTGTGGAAAAAAACGCTTTTTCCGCACATTTCGCTTGACGCACCCATCAAAACACGCCCCCAACAACACATGGCCTACCGTCACACGTTCCCACAGGTGTCCCGATGAAAACGGTACCTCACATGTGTGGGTGCACCTACCTGGCCGCCAAGGGGAAAGCCGAAAACACAAGTAACCCCAAGTCTGTTTTCAGAGCGAAATCTCAGACATTCTGCCGACCGTCACAATATACAGATATGGGTCTCGGATGTCCAAGCCAATGAGGAAAAAAGGGAACCCCATGCATTTCCGAAAAGAGGACACCCGTGGGAATCCGCAGAGGTATGATTTGCGCACATCGCCCCAGATTTTATTACCCAGACAGCCCCGCAAAGTCCGAAATGTGGGGAAAAAAATGCTTTTTCTGCACATTTCGCTCGACGCACCCATCGAAACACGCCCCCAACAACACATGGCCTACCGTCACGCGTTCCCACAGGTGTCCTGTTGAAAACGGTACCTCACATGTGTGGGTGCACCTACCTGGCCGCCAAGGGGAAAGCCTAAAACACAAGTAACCCCAAGTCTGTTTTCATGGCGAAATCTCAGACATTCTGCCGACCGGCACAATGTACAGACATGGGCCTCGGGTGTCCAAGCCACCGAGGAAAACAGAGAACCCCATGCATTTCCATAAAGAGGACACCCGTGGGAATCCGCAGAGGTATGATTTGCGCACATCGCCCCAGAATGTATTACCCAGACAGCCCCGCAAAGTCCGAAATGTGGGGAAAAAAATGCTTTTTCCGCACATTTTGCTCGATGCACCCATCGAAACACGCCCCCAACAACACATGGCCTACTGTCACGCGTTCCCACAGGTGTCCCGATGAAAACGATACCTCACATGTGTGGATGCACCTACCTGGCCACCAAGGGGAAAGCCTAAAACACAAGTAACCCCAAGTCTGTTTTCATGGCGAAATCTCAGACATTCTGCCGACCGGCACAACGTACAGACATGGGCCTCGGGTGTCCAAGCCACCGAGGAAAACAGGGAACCCCATGCATTTCCGAAAAGAGGACTCTCGTGGGAATCCGCAGAGGTATGATTTGCACACATCGCCCCAGAATTTATTACCCAGACAGCCCTGCAAAGTCCGAAATGTGGGGAAAAAAATGCTTTTTCCGCACATTTCGCTCGAGACACCCATCGAAACACGGCCCCAACAACACATGGCCTACCGTCACGCGTTCCCACAGGTGTCCCGATGAAAACGGTACCTCACATGTGTGGGTGCACCTACCTGGCCGCCAAGGGGAAAGCCTAAAACACAAGTAACCCCAAGTCTGTTTTCAGAGCGAAATCTCAGACATTCTGCCGACCGGCACAACGTACAGATATGGGCCTCGGGTGTTCAAGCCACCGAGGTAAACAGGGAACCCCATGCATTTCCGAAAAGAGGACACCCGTGGGAATATGCAGAGGTATGATTTGCGCACATCGCCCCAGAATTTATTACCCAGGCAGCCCTGCAAATTCCAAAATGTCTGGAAAAAAACGCTTTTTACGCATATTTTGCTCGACGCACCCATCGAAACACGCCCCCAACAACACATGGCCTACCGTCACGCGTTCCCACAGGTGTCCCGATGAAAATGGTACCTCACATGTGTGGGTGCACCTACCTGGCCGCCAAGGGGAAAGCCTAAAACACAAGTAACCCCAAGTCTGTTTTCAGAGCGAAATCTCAGACATTCTGCCGACCGGCACAACGTACAGATCTGGGCCTCGGGTGTCCAAGGCACTGAGGAAAACAGGGAACCCCATGCATTTCCGAAAGGAGGACACCCGTGGGAATACAAAGAGGTATGATTTGCACACATCGCCCCAGAATTTATTACCCAGACAGCCCTGCAAAGTCCGAAATGTGGGGAAAAAAATGCTTTTTCCGCACATTTCGCTCGACGCAGCCATCGAAACACGTCCCCGACAACACATTGTCAACCGTCACGCGTTCCCACAGGTGTCCCAATGAAAATGGTACCTCACATGTGTGTGTGCACCTACCTGGCCGCCAAGGGGAAAGCCTAAAACACAAGTAACCCCAAGTCTGTTTTCAGAGGGAAATCTCAGACATTCTGCCGACCGGCACAACGTACAGATATGGGCCTCGGCTGTCCAAGCCACAGAGGAAAACAGGGAACCCCATGCATTTCCGAAAGGAGGACACCCGTGGGAATACGAAGAGGTATGATTTGCGCACATCGCCCCAGAATTTATTACCCAGACAGCCCTGCAAAGTCCGAAATATTGGGAAAAAAATGCTTTTTCCGCACATTTCGCTCGACGCACCCATCGAAACACGTCCCCAACAAAACATGGCCTACCGTCACGCGTTCCCACAGGTGTCCCAATGAAAATGGTGCCTCACATGTGGGTGCACCTACCTGGCCGCCAAGGGGAAAGCCTAAAACACAAGTAACCCCAAGTCTGTTTTCAGAGCGAAATCTCAGACATTCTGCCGACCGGCACAACGTACAGATATGGCCCTCGGGTGTCCAAGCCACCGAGGAAAACAGGGAACCCCATGCATTTCCGAAAAGAGGACACCCGTGGGAATCCGCAGAGGTATTATTTGCGCACATCGCCCCAGAATTTTTTACCCAGACAGCCCTGCAAAGTCCGAAATGTCAGAAAAAAAACACTTTTTCTGCACATTTCGCCCAACGCACCGATCAAAAACCGCCCCCAACAACACATGGCCTACCGTCACGCGTTCCCACAGGTGTCCCGATGAAAACGGTACCTCACATGTGTGGGTGCACCTACCTTGCCGCCAAGGGGAAAGCCTAAAACACAAATAACCCCAAGTCTGTTTTCAGAGCGAAATCTCAGTCATTCTGCCGACTGGCACAAAGAACAGATATGGGCCTCGGGCGTCCAAGCCACCGAGGAAAACAGGGAACCCCATGCATTTCCGAAAAGAGGACACCCGTGGGAATCCGCAGAGGTATGATTTGCGCACATCGCCCCAGATTTTATTACCCAGACAGCCCCGCAAAGTCCGAAATGTGGGGAAAAAACGCTTTTTCCGCACATTTCGCTCGACGCACCCATCGAAACACGCCCCCAACAATACATGGCCTACCGTCACACGTTCCCACAGGTGTCCCGATGAAAACGGCACCTCACATGTGTGGGTGCACCTACCTGGCCGCCAAGGGGAAAGCCTAAAACACAAGTAACCCCAAGTCTGTTTTCAGAGCGAAATCTCAGACATTCTGCTGACCGGCACAACGTACAGATATGGGCCTCGGGTGTCCAAGCCACCGAGGAAAACAGGGAACCCCATGCATTTCCGAAAAGAGGACACCCTTGGGAATCTGCAGAGGTATGATTTGCGCACATCGCCCCAGATTTTTTTACCCAGACAGCCCCGCAAAGTCCATAATGTGGGGAAAAAACGCTTTTTCCGCACATTTCGCTCGACGCACCCATCGAAACACGCCCCCAACAACACATGGCCTACCGTCACACGTTCCCACAGGTGTCCCGATGAAAACGGTACCTCACATGTGTGGGTGCACCTAACTGGCCGCCAAGGGGAAAGCCTAAAACACAAGTAACCCCAAGTCTGTTTTCATGGCGAAATCTCAGACATTCTGCCGACCGGCACAACGTACAGACATGGGCCTTGGGTGTCCAAGCCACCGAGGAAAACAGGGAACCCCATGCATTTCCGAAAAGAGGACTCCCGTGGGAATCCGCAGAGGTATGATTTGCACACATCGCCCCAGAATTTATTACCCAGACATCCCTGCAAAGTCCGAAATGTGGGGAAAAAAATGCTTTTTCCGCACATTTCGCTCGACGCACCCATCGAAACACGCCCCCAACAACACATGGCCTACCGTCACGCGTTCCCACAGGTGTCCCGATGAAAACCGTACCTCACATGTGTTGGTGCATCTACCTGGCCGCCAAGGGGAAAGCCTAAAACACAAGTAACCCCAAGTCTGTTTTCAGAGCGAAATCTCAGACATTCTGCCGACCGGCACAACGTACAGATATGGCCCTCGGGTGTCCAAGCCACCGAGGAAAACCGAGAACCCCATGCATTTCCGAAAAGAGGACACCCGTGGGAATCCGCAGCGGTATGATTTGCGCACATCGCCCCAGAATTTTTTACCCAGACAGCTCCGCAAATTCCGAAATGTCGGGATAAAAACACTTTTTCTGCACATTTCGCTCGACGCACCCATCAAAACACGCCCCCAACAACACATGGCCTACCGTCACGCTTTCTCACAGGTGTCCCGATGAAAACGGTACCTCACATGTGTGGGTTCACTACCTGGCTGCCAAGGGGAAAGCCTAAAACACAAGTAACCCCAAGTCTGTTTTCAGAGCGAAATCTCAGACATTCTGCCGACCGGCACAACGTACAGATATGGGTCTCGGGTGTCCAAGCCACCGAGGAAAAAAGGGAACCCCATGCATTTCCGAAAAGAGGACACCCGTGGGAATCCGCAGAGGTATGATTTGCGCACAGCGCCCCAGATTTTATTACTCAGACAGCCCCGCAAAGTCTGAAATGTGGGGAAAAAAACACTTTTTCTGCACATTTCGCTCGACGCACCCATTAAAACACGCCCCCAACAACACATGGCCTACCGTCACGCTTTCTCACAGGTGTCCCGATGAAAACGGTACCTCACATGTGTGGGTTCACTACCTGGCTGCCAAGGGGAAAGCCTAAAACACAAGTAACCCCAAGTCTGTTTTCAGAGCGAAATCTCAGACATTCTGCCGACCGGCACAACGTACAGATATGGGTCTCGGGTGTCCAAGCCACCGAGGAAAAAAGGGAACCCCATGCATTTCCGAAAAGAGGACACCCGTGGGAATCCGCAGAGGTATGATTTGCGCACATCGCCCCAGAATTTTTTACCCAGACAGCTCCGCAAATTCCGAAATGTCGGGATAAAAACACTTTTTCTGCACATTTCGCTCGACGCACCCATCAAAACACGCCCCCAACAACACATGGCCTACCGTCACGCTTTCTCACAGGTGTCCCGATGAAAACGGTACCTCACATGTGTGGGTTCACTACCTGGCTGCCA
This sequence comes from Ambystoma mexicanum, assembly GCF_040938575.1. Classification (NCBI taxonomy): domain Eukaryota; kingdom Metazoa; phylum Chordata; class Amphibia; order Caudata; family Ambystomatidae; genus Ambystoma; species Ambystoma mexicanum. The sequence continues at coordinate 676,045,435 of NC_090930.1, read as the reverse complement.
AGGGGAAAGCCTAAAACACAAGTAACCCCAAGTCTGTTTTCAGAGCGAAATCTCAGACATTCTGCCGACCGGCACAACGTACAGATATGGCCCTCGGGTGTCCAAGCCACCGAGGAAAACCGGGAACCCCATGCATTTCCGAAAAGAGGACACCCGTGGGAATCCGCAGCGGTATGATTTGCGCACATCGCCCCAGAATTTTTTACCCAGACAGCTCCGCAAATTCCGAAATGTCGGGATAAAAACACTTTTTCTGCACATTTCGCTCGACGCACCCATCAAAACATGCCCCCAACAACACATGGCCTACCGTCACGCTTTCTCACAGGTGTCCCGATGAAAACGGTACCTCACATGTGTGGGTTCACTACCTGGCTGCCAAGGGGAAAGCCTAAAACACAAGTAACCCCAAGTCTGTTTTCAGAGCGAAATCTCAGACATTCTGCCGACTGGCACAACGTACAGATATGGGTCTCGGGTGTCCAAGCCACCGAGGAAAAAAGGGAACCCCATGCATTTCCGAAAAGAGGCCACCCGTGGGAATCCGCAGAGGTATGATTTGCGCACATCGCCCCAGATTTTATTACTCAGACAGCCCCGCAAAGTCCGAAATGTGGGGAAAAAAACGCTTTTTCCGCACATTTCACTCGACGCACTCATCGAAACACGCCCCCAACAACACATGGCCTACCGTCACACGTTCCCACGGGTGTCCCGATGAAAACGGTACCTCACATGTGTGGGTGCACCTACCTGGCCGCCAAGGGGAAAGCCTAAAACACAAGTAACCCCAAGTCTGTTTTCATGGCGAAATCTCAGACATTCTGCCGACCGGCACAATGTACAGATATGGGTCTCGGGTGTCCAAGCCACTGAGAAAAACAGGGAACCCCATGCATTTCTGAAAAGAGGACTCCCGTGGGAATCTGCAGAGGTATTATTTGCACACATCGCCCCAGAATTTATTACCCAGACATCCCTGCAAAGTCCGAAATGTGGGGAAAAAAATGCTTTTTCCGCACATTTCGCTCGACGCACCCATCGAAACACACCCCCAACAACACATGGCCTACCTTCACGCATTCCCACAGGTGACCCGATGAAAACGGTACCTCACATGTGTGGGTGTATCTACCTGGCCGCCAAGGGGAAAGCCTAAAACACAAGTAACCCCAAGTCTGTTTTCAGAGCGAAATTACAGACATTCTGCCGACCGGTACAACGTACAGATATGGCCCTCGGGTGTCCAAGCCACCAAGGAAAACAGGGAACCCCATGCATTTCCGAAAAGAGGACACCCGTGGGAATCCGCACAGGTATGATTTGCGCACATCGACCCAGAATTTTTTACCCAGACTGCCCCGCAAATTCCGAAATGTCGGGAAAAAAACACTTTTTCTGCACATTTTGCTCGACGCACCCATCAAAACACGCCCCCAACAACACATGGCCTACTGTCACGCGTTCCCACAGGTGTCGCGATGAAAACGGTACCTCACATGTGTGGGTGCACCTACCTGGCCGCCAAGGGGAAAGCCTAAAACACAAGTAACCCCAAGTCTGTTTTCAGAGCGAAATCTCAGACATTCTGCCGACCGGCACAACGTACAGATATGGGTCTCGGGTGTCCAAGCCACCGAGGAAAAAAGGGAACCCCATGCATTTCCGAAAAGAGGACACCCGTGGGAATCCGCAGAGGTATGATTGCGCACATCGCCCCAGATTTTATTACCCAGACAGCCCCGCAAAGTCTGAAATGTGGGGAAAAAAACGCCTTTTCCGCACATTTTGCTCGACGCACCCATCGAAACACGCCCCCAACAACACATGGCCTACTGTCACGCATTCCCACAGGTGTCCCGATGAAAACGGTACCTCACATGTGTGGGTGCACCTACCTGGCCGCCAAGGGGAAAGCCTAAAACACAAGTAACCCCAAGTCTGTTTTCAGAGCGAAATCTCAGACATTCTGCCGACCGGCACAACGTACAGATATGGGTCTCGGGTGTCCAAGCCACCGAGGAAAAAAGGGAACCCCATGCATTTCCAAAAAGAGGACACCCGTGGGAATCCGCAGAGGTATGATTTGCGCACATCGCCCCAGATTTTATTACTCAGACAGCCCCGCAAAGTCCGAAATGTGGGGAAAAAAACGCTTTTTCCGCACATTTCGCTCGACACACCCATCGAAACACGGCCCCAACAACACATGGCCTACCGTCACATGTTCCCATAGGTGTCCCGATGAAAACGGTACCTCACATGTGTGGGTGCACCTACCTGGCCGCCAAGGGGAAAGCCTAAAACACAAGTAATCCCAAGTCTGTTTTCAGAGCGAAATCTCAGACATTCTGCCGACCGGCACAACGTACAGATATGGGCCTCGGGTGTTCAAGCCACCGAGGAAAACAGGGAACCCCATGCATTTCCGAAAAGAGGACACCCGTGGGAATATGCAGAGGTATGATTTGCGCACATCGCCCCAGAATTTATTACCCAGGCAGCCCTGCAAATTCCAAAATGTCGGGAAAAAGACGCTTTTTACGCACATTTTGCTCGACGCACCCATCGAAACACGCCCCCAACAACACATGGCCTACCGTCACGCGTTCCCACAGGTGTCCCGATGAAAACGGTACCTCACATGTGTGGGTGCACCTACCTGGCCGCCAAGGGGAAAGCCTAAAACACAAGTAACCCCAAGTCTGTTTTCAGAGCGAAATTACAGACATTCTGCCGACCGGCACAACGTACAGATCTGGGCCTCGGGTGTCCAAGGCACTGAGGAAAACAGGGAACCCCATGCATTTCCGAAAAGAGGACACCCGTGGGAATACGCAGAGGTATGATTTGCGCACATCGCCCCAGAATTTATTACCCAGACAGCCCTGCAAAGTCCGAAATGTGGGGGAAAAAATGCTTTTTCCGCACATTTCGCTCGATGTACCCATCGATACACGTCCCCAACAACACATGGCCTACCGTCACGCGTTCCCACAGGTGTCCCAATGAAAATGGTACCTCACATGTGTGGGTGCACCTGCCTGGCCGCCAAGGGGAAAGCCTAAAACACAAGTAACCCCAAGTCTGTTTTCAGAGCGAAATTACAGATATTCTGCCGACCGGCACAACGTACAGATCTGGGCCTCGGGTGTCCAAGGCACTGAGGAAAACAGGGAACCCCATGCATTTCCGAAAAGAGGACACCCGTGGGAATACGCAGAGGTATGATTTGCGCACATCGCCCCAGAATTTATTACCCAGACAGCCCTGCAAAGTCCGAAATGTGGGGGAAAAAACGCTTTTTCCGCACATTTCGCTCGACGCACCCATCGAAACACGCCCCCAACAACACATGGCCTACCGTCACACGTTCCCACAGGTGTCCCGATGAAAACGGTACCTCACATGTGTGGGTGCACCTACCTGGCCGCCAAGGGGAAAGCCTAAAACACAAGTAACCCCAAGTCTGTTTTCATGGCGAAATCTCAGACATTCTGCCGACCGGCACAACGTACAGACATGGGCCTTGGGTGTCCAAGCCACCGAGGAAAACAGGGAACCCCATGCATTTCCGAAAAGAGGACTCCCGTGGGAATCCGCAGAGGTATGATTTGCACACATCGCCCCAGAATTTATTACCCAGACATCCCTGCAAAGTCCGAAATGTGGGGAAAAAAATGCTTTTTCCGCACATTTCGCTCGACGCACCCATCGAAACACGCCCCCAACAACACATGGCCTACCGTCACGCGTTCCCACAGGTGTCCCGATGAAAACCGTACCTCACATGTGTTGGTGCATCTACCTGGCCGCCAAGGGGAAAGCCTAAAACACAAGTAACCCCAAGTCTGTTTTCAGAGCGAAATCTCAGACATTCTGCCGACCGGCACAACGTACAGATATGGCCCTCGGGTGTCCAAGCCACCGAGGAAAACCGAGAACCCCATGCATTTCCGAAAAGAGGACACCCGTGGGAATCCGCAGCGGTATGATTTGCGCACATCGCCCCAGAATTTTTTACCCAGACAGCTCCGCAAATTCCGAAATGTCGGGATAAAAACACTTTTTCTGCACATTTCGCTCGACGCACCCATCAAAACACGCCCCCAACAACACATGGCCTACCGTCACGCTTTCTCACAGGTGTCCCGATGAAAACGGTACCTCACATGTGTGGGTTCACTACCTGGCTGCCAAGGGGAAAGCCTAAAACACAAGTAACCCCAAGTCTGTTTTCAGAGCGAAATCTCAGACATTCTGCCGACCGGCACAACGTACAGATATGGGTCTCGGGTGTCCAAGCCACCGAGGAAAAAAGGGAACCCCATGCATTTCCGAAAAGAGGACACCCGTGGGAATCCGCAGAGGTATGATTTGCGCACATCGCCCCAGATTTTATTACTCAGACAGCCCCGCAAAGTCTGAAATGTGGGGAAAAAAACACTTTTTCTGCACATTTCGCTCGACGCACCCATCAAAACACGCCCCCAACAACACATGGCCTACCGTCACGCTTTCTCACAGGTGTCCCGATGAAAACGGTACCTCACATGTGTGGGTTCACTACCTGGCTGCCAAGGGGAAAGCCTAAAACACAAGTAACCCCAAGTCTGTTTTCAGAGCGAAATCTCAGACATTCTGCCGACCGGCACAACGTACAGATATGGGTCTCGGGTGTCCAAGCCACCGAGGAAAAAAGGGAACCCCATGCATTTCCGAAAAGAGGACACCCGTGGGAATCCGCAGAGGTATGATTTGCGCACATCGCCCCAGAATTTTTTACCCAGACAGCTCCGCAAATTCCGAAATGTCGGGATAAAAACACTTTTTCTGCACATTTCGCTCGACGCACCCATCAAAACACGCCCCCAACAACACATGGCCTACCGTCACGCTTTCTCACAGGTGTCCCGATGAAAACGGTACCTCACATGTGTGGGTTCACTACCTGGCTGCCAAGGGGAAAGCCTAAAACACAAGTAACCCCAAGTCTGTTTTCAGAGCGAAATCTCAGACATTCTGCCGACCGGCACAACGTACAGATATGGGTCTCGGGTGTCCAAGCCACCGAGGAAAAAAGGGAACCCCATGCATTTCCGAAAAGAGGCCACCCGTGGGAATCCGCAGAGGTATGATTTGCGCACATCGCCCCAGATTTTATTACTCAGACAGCCCCGCAAAGTCCGAAATGTGGGGAAAAAAACGCTTTTTCCGCACATTTCACTCGACGCACTCATCGAAACACGCCCCCAACAACACATGGCCTACCGTCACACGTTCCCACGGGTGTCCCGATGAAAACGGTACCTCACATGTGTGGGTGCACCTACCTGGCCGCCAAGGGGAAAGCCTAAAACACAAGTAACCCCAAGTCTGTTTTCAGAGCGAAATTACAGACATTCTGCCGACCGGCACAACGTACAGATATGGGTCTCGGGTGTCCAAGCCACTGAGAAAAACAGGGAACCCCATGCATTTCCGAAAAGAGGACTCCCGTGGGAATCTGCAGAGGTATTATTTGCACACATCGCCCCAGAATTTATTACCCAGACATCCCTGCAAAGTCCGAAATGTGGGGAAAAAAATGCTTTTTCCGCACATTTCGCTCGACGCACCCATCGAAACACACCCCCAACAACACATCGCCTACCTTCACGCATTCCCACAGGTGACCCGATGAAAACGGTACCTCACATGTGTGGATGTATCTACCTGGCCGCCAAGGGGAAAGCCTAAAACACAAGTAACCCCAAGTCTGTTTTCAGAGCGAAATTACAGACATTCTGCCGACCGGCACAACGTACAGATATGGCCCTCGGGTGTCCAAGCCACCAAGGAAAACAGGGAACCCCATGCATTTCCGAAAAGAGGACACCCGTGGGAATCCGCACAGGTATGATTTGCGCACATCGACCCAGAATTTTTTACCCAGACTGCCCCGCAAATTCCGAAATGTCGGGAAAAAAACACTTTTTCTGCACATTTTGCTCGACGCACCCATCAAAACACGCCCCCAACAACACATGGCCTACTGTCACACGTTCCCACAGGTGTCGCGATGAAAACGGTACCTCACATGTGTGGGTGCACCTACCTGGCCGCCAAGGGGAAAGCCTAAAACACAAGTAACCCCAAGTCTGTTTTCAGAGCGAAATCTCAGACATTCTGCCGACCGGCACAACGTACAGATATGGGTCTCGGGTGTCCAAGCCACCGAGGAAAAAAGGGAATCCCATGCATTTCCGAAAAGAGGACACCCGTGGGAATCCGCAGAGGTATGATTGCGCACATCGCCCCAGATTTTATTACCCAGACTGCCCCGCAAATTCCGAAATGTCGGGAAAAAAACACTTTTTCTGCACATTTTGCTCGACGCACCCATCGAAACACGCCTCCAACAACACATGGCCTACTGTCACGCATTCCCACAGGTGTCCCGATGAAAACGGTACCTCACATGTGTGGGTGCACCTACCTGGCCGCCAAGGGGAAAGCCTAAAACACAAGTAACCCCAAGTCTGTTTTCAGAGCGAAATCTCAGACATTCTGCCGACCGGCACAACGTACAGATATGGGTCTCGGGTGTCCAAACCACCGAGGAAAAAAGGGAACCCCATGCATTTCCAAAAAGAGGACACCCGTGGGAATCCGCAGAGGTATGATTTGCGCACATCGCCCCAGATTTTATTACTCAGACAGCCCCGCAAAGTCCGAAATGTGGGGAAAAAAACGCTTTTTCCGCACATTTCGCTCGACACACCCATCGAAACACGGCCCCAACAACACATGGCCTACCGTCACATGTTCCCATAGGTGTCCCGATGAAAACGGTACCTCACATGTGTGGGTGCACCTACCTGGCCGCCAAGGGGAAAGCCTAAAACACAAGTAATCCCAAGTCTGTTTTCAGAGCGAAATCTCAGACATTCTGCCGACCGGCACAACGTACAGATATGGGCCTCGGGTGTTCAAGCCACCGAGGAAAACAGGGAACCCCATGCATTTCCGAAAAGAGGACACCCGTGGGAATATGCAGAGGTATGATTTGCGCACATCGCCCCAGAATTTATTACCCAGGCAGCCCTGCAAATTCCAAAATGTCGGGAAAAAAACGCTTTTTACGCACATTTTGCTCGACGCACCCATCGAAACACGCCCCCAACAACACATGGCCTACCGTCACGCGTTCCCACAGGTGTCCCGATGAAAACGGTACCTCACATGTGTGGGTGCACCTACCTGGCCGCCAAGGGGAAAGCCTAAAACACAAGTAACCCCAAGTCTGTTTTCAGAGCGAAATTACAGACATTCTGCCGACCGGCACAACGTACAGATCTGGGCCTCGGGTGTCCAAGGCACTGAGGAAAACAGGGAACCCCATGCATTTCCGAAAAGAGGACACCCGTGGGAATACGCAGAGGTATGATTTGCGCACATCGCCCCAGAATTTATTACCCAGACAGCCCTGCAAAGTCCGAAATGTGGGGGAAAAAATGCTTTTTCCGCACATTTCGCTCGACGCACCCATCGAAACACGTCCCCAACAACACATGGCCTACCGTCACGCGTTCCCACAGGTGTCCCAATGAAAATGGTACCTCACATGTGTGGGTGCACCTACCTGGCCGCCAAGGGGAAAGCCTAAAACACAAGTAACCCCAAGTCTGTTTTCAGAGCGAAATTACAGACATTCTGCCGACCGGCACAACGTACAGATATGGTCCTCGGGTGTCCAAGCCACCAAGGAAAACAGGGAACCCCATGCATTTCCGAAAAGAGGACACCCGTGGGAATATGCAGAGGTATGATTTGCGCACATCGCCCCAGAATTTATTACCCAGGCAGCCCTGCAAATTCCGAAATGTCGGGAAAAAAACGCTTTTTACGCACATTTTGCTCGACGCACCCATCGAAATACGCCCCCAACAACACATGGCCTACCGTCACGCGTTCCCACAGGTGTCCCGATGAAAACGGTACCTCACATGTGTGGGTGCACCTACCTGGCCGCCAAGGGGAAAGCCTAAAACACAAGTAACCCCAAGTCTGTTTTCAGAGCGAAATTACAGACATTCTGCCGACCGGCACAACGTACAGATCTGGGCCTCGGGTGTCCAAGGCACTGAGGAAAACAGGGAACCCCATGCATTTCCGAAAAGAGGACACCCGTGGGAATACGCAGAGGTATGATTTGCGCACATCGCCCCAGAATTTATTACCCAGACAGCCCTGCAAAGTCCGAAATGTGGGGGAAAAAATGCTTTTTCCGCACATTTCGCTCGACGCACCCATCGAAACACGTCCCCAACAACACATGGCCTACCGTCACGCGTTCCCACAGGTGTCCCAATGAAAATGGTACCTCACATGTGTGGGTGCACCTACCTGGCCGCCAAGGGGAAAGCCTAAAACACAAGTAACCCCAAGTCTGTTTTCAGAGCGAAATCTCAGACATTCTGCCGACCGGCACAACGTACAGATATGGGTCTCGGGTGTCCAAGCCACCGAGGAAAAAAGGGAACCCCATGAATTTCCGAAAAGAGGACACCCGTGGGAATCCGCAGAGGTATGATTTGCGCACATCGCCCCAGATTTTTTTACCCAGACAGCCCCGCAAAGTCCGAAATGTGGGGAAAAAAACGCTTTTTCCGCACATTTCGCTCGACACACCCATCGAAACACGGCCCCAACAACACATGGCCTACCGTCACATGTTCCCACAGGTGTCCGATGAAAACGGTACCTCACATGTGTGGGTGCACCTACCTGGCCGCCAAGGGGAAAGCCTAAAACACAAGTAACCCCAAGTCTGTTTTCAGAGGGAAATCTCAGACATTCTGCCGACCGGCACAACATACAGATATGGGTATCGGGTGTCCAAGCCACCGAGGAGAACAGGGAACCCCATGCATTTCCGGAAAGAGGACACCCGTGGGAATCCGCAGAGGTATGATTTGCACACATCGCCCCAGATTTTATTACCCAGGCAGCCCCGCAAAGTCCGAAATGTCGGGAAAAAAATGCTTTTTCCGCACATTTCGCTCGACGCACCCATCGAAACACGCCCCCAACAACACATGGCCTAGCGTCACGCGTTCCCACAGGTGTCCCGATGAAAACGGTACCTCACATGTGTGGGTGCACCTACCTGGCCGCCAAGGGGAAAGCCTAAAACACAAGTAACCCCAAGTCTGTTTTCAGAGCGAAATCTCAGACATTCTGCCGACCGGCACAACGTACAGATATGGGCCTCGGGTGTTAAAGCCACCGAGGAAAACAGGGAACCCCATGCATTTCCGAAAAGAGGACACCTGTGGGAATACGCAGATGTATGATTTGCGCACATCGCCCCAGAATTTATTACCCAGACAGCCCTGCAAAGTCCGAAATGTGGGGAAAAAATGCTTTTTCCGCACATTTCGCTCGACGCACACATCGAAACATGCCCCCAACAACACATGGCCTACCGTCACGCGTTCCCACAGGTGTCCCGATGAAAACGATACCTCACATGTGTGGGTGCACCTACCTGGCCGCCAAGGGGAAAGCCTAAAACACAAGTAACCCCAAGTCTGTTTTCAGAGCGAAATCTCAGACATTCTGCCGACCGGCACAACGTACAGATATGGGCCTCGGCTGTCCAAGCCACCGAGGAAAACAGGGAACCCCATGCATTTCCGAAAGGAGGACACCCTTGGGAATACGAAGAGGTATGATTTGCACACATCGCCCCAGAATTTATTACCCAGACAGCCCTGCAAAGTCCGAAATGTGGGGAAAAAAATGCTTTTTCCGCACATTTCGCTCGACGCACCCATCGAAACACGTCCCCAACAACACATTGTCAACCGTCACGCGTTCCCACAGGTGTCCCAATGAAAATGGTACCTCACATGTGTGTGTGCACCTACCTGGCCGCCAAGGGGAAAGCCTAAAACACAAGTAACCCCAAGTCTGTTTTCAGAGGGAAATCTCAGACATTCTGCCGACCGGCACAACATACAGATATGGGCCTCGGCTGTCCAAGCCACCGAGGAAAACAGGGAACCCCATGCATTTCCGAAAGGAGGACACCCGTGGGAATACGAAGAGGTATGATTTGCGCACATCGCCCCAGAATTTATTACCCAGACAGCCCTGCAAAGTCCGAAATATGGGGAAAAAAATGCTTTTTCCGCACATTTCGCTCGACGCACCCATCGAAACACGTCCCCAACAACACATGGCCTACCGTCACGCGTTCCCACAGGTGTCCCAATGAAAATGGTACCTCACATGTGGGTGCACCTACCTGGCCGCCAAGGGGAAAGCCTAAAACACAAGTAACCCCAAGTCTGTTTTCAGAGCGAAATCTCAGACATTCTGCCGACCGGCACAACGTACAGATATGGCCCTCGGGTGTCCAAGCCACCGAGGAAAACAGGGAACCCCATGCATTTCCGAAAAGAGGACACCCGTGGGAATCCGCAGAGGTATTATTTGCGCACATCGCCCCAGAATTTTTTACCCAGACAGCCCTGCAAAGTCCGAAATGTCGGAAAAAAAACACTTTTTCTGCACATTTCGCCCAACGCACCCATCAAAAAACGCCCCCAACAACACATGGCCTACCGTCACGCGTTCCCACAGGTGTCCCGATGAAAACAGTACCTCACATGTGTGGGTGCAACTACCTTCCCGCCAAGGGGAAAGCCTAAAACACAAATAACCCCAAGTCTGTTTTCAGAGCGAAATCTCAGTCATTCTGCTGACTGGGACAAAGTACAGCTATGGGCCTCGGGCGTCCAAGCCACCGAGGAAAACAGGGAACCCCATGCATTTCCGAAAAGAGGACACCCGTGGGAATCCGCAGAGGTATTATTTGCGCACATCGCCCCAGAATTTTTTACCCAGACAGCCCTGCAAAGTCCGAAATGTCAGAAAAAAAACACTTTTTCTGCACATTTCGCCCAACGCACCCATCAAAAAACGCCCCCAACAACACATGGCCTACCGTCACGCGTTCCCACAGGTGTCCCGATGAAAACAGTACCTCACATGTGTGGGTGCAACTACCTTCCCGCCAAGGGGAAAGCCTAAAACACAAATAACCCCAAGTCTGTTTTCAGAGCGAAATCTCAGTCATTCTGCCGACTGGGACAAAGTACAGCTATGGGCCTCGGGCGTCCAAGCCACCGAGGAAAACAGGGAACCCCATGCATTTCCGAAAAGAGGACACCCGTGGGAATCCGCAGAGGTATGATTTGCGCACATCGCCCCAGATTTTATTACCCAGACAGCCCCGCAAAGTCCGAAATGTGGGGAAAAAAATGCTTTTTCCGCACATTTCGCTCGACGCACCCATCGAAACACGCCCCCAACAACACATGGCCTACCGTCACACGTTCCCACAGGTGTCCCGATGAAAACGGCACCTCACATGTGTGGGTGCACCTACCTGGCCGCCAAGGGGAAAGCCTAAAACACAAGTAACCCCAAGTCTGTTTTCAGAGCGAAATCTCAGACATTCTGCCGACCGGCACAACGTACAGATATGGGCCTCGGGTGTCCAAGCCACCGAGGAAAACAGGGAACCACATGCATTTCCGAAAAGAGGACACCCTTGGAAATCCACAGAGGTATGATTTGCGCACATCGCCCCAGAATTTATTACCCAGACATCCCTGCAAAGTCCGAAATGTGGGGAAAAAATGCTTTTTTCGCACATTTCGCTCGACGCACACATTGAAACATGCCCCCAACAACACATGGCCTACCGTCACGCGTTCCCACAGGTGTCCCGATGAAAACGATACCTCACATGTGTGGGTGCACCTACCTGGCCGACAAGGGGAAAGCCTAAAACACAAGTAACCCCAAGTCTGTTTTCAGAGCGAAATCTCAGACATTCTGACGACCGGCATAACGTACAGATATGGTCCTCGGGTGTCCAAGCCACCAAGGAAAATAGGGAACCCCATGCATTTCCGAAAAGAGGACACCCTTGGGAATCCGCAGAGGTATGATTTGCGCACATCGCCCCAGATTTTATTACCCAGACAGCCCCGCAAAGTCCGTAATGTGGGGAAAAAAACGCTTTTTCCGCACATTTCGCTCGACGCACCCATCGAAACACGCCCCCAACAACACATGGCCTACCGTCACACGTTCCCACAGGTGTCCCGATGAAAACGGTACCTCACATGTGTGGGTGCACCTACCTGGCCGCCAAGGGGAAAGCCTAAAACACAAGTAACCCCAAGTCTGTATTCATGGCGAAATCTCAGACATTCTGCCGACCGGCACAACGTACAGACATGGGCCTTGGGTGTCCAAGCCACCGAGGAAAACAGGGAACCCCATGCATTTCCGAAAAGAGGACTCCCGTGGGAATCCGCAGAGGTATGATTTGCACACATCGCCCCAGAATTTATTACCCAGACAACCCTGTAAAGTCCGAAATGTCGGGAAAAAAACACTTTTTCTGCACATTTCGCTCGATGCACCCATCAAAACACGCCCCCAACAACACATGGCCTACCGTCACGCGTTCCCACAGGTGTCCCGATGAAAACGGTACCTCACATGTGTGGGTGCACCTACCTGGCCGCCAAGGGGAAAGCCTAAAACACAAGTAACCCCAAGTCTGTTTTCAGAGGGAAATCTCAGACATTCTGCCGACCGGCACAACGTACAGATATGGGCCTCGGCTGTCCAAGCCACCGAGGAAAACAGGGAACCCCATGCATTTCCGAAAGGAGGACACCCGTGGGAATACGAAGAGGTATGATTTGCGCACATCGCCCCAGAATTTTCTACCCAGACAGCTGCGCAAATTCCGAAATGTCGGGATAAAAAAACTTTTTCTGCACATTTCGCTCGACGCACCCATCAAAACACGCCCCCAACAACACATGGCCTACCGTCACGCTTTCTCACAGGTGTCCCGATGAAAACGGTACCTCACATGTGTGGGTGCACTACCTGGCCGCCAAGGGGAAAGCCTAAAACACGAGTAACCCCAAGTCTGTTTTCAGAGCGAAATCTCAGACATTCTGCCGACCGGCACAACGTACAGATATGGGTCTCGGGTGTCCAAGCCACCGAGGAAAAAAGGGAACCCCATGCATTTCCGAAAAGAGGACACCCGTGGGAATCCGCAGAGGTATGATTTGCGCACATCGCCCCAGATTTTATTACTCAGACAGCCCCGCAAAGTCCGAAATGTGGGGAAAAAAATGCTTTTTCCGCACATTTCACTCGACGCACTCATCGAAACACGCCCCCAACAACACATGGCCTACCGTCACACGTTCCCACAGGTGTCCCGATGAAAACGGTACCTCACATGTGTGGGTGCACTTACCTGGCCGCCAAGGGGAAAGCCTAAAACACAAGTAACCCCAAGTCTGTTTTCATGGCGAAATCTCAGACATTCTGCCGACCGGCACAACGTACAGACATGGGCCTCGGGTGTCCAAGCCACCGAGAAAAACAGGGAACCCCATGCATTTCCGAAAAGAGGACTCCCGTGGGAATCTGCAGAGGTATTATTTGCACACATCGCCCCAGAATTTATTACCCAGACATCCCTGCAAAGTCCGAAATGTGGGGAAAAAAATGCTTTTTCCGCACATTTCGCTCGACGCACCCATCGAAACACGCCCCCAACAACACATGGCCTACCGTCACGCATTCCCACAGGTGACCCGATGAAAACGGTACCTCACATGTGTGGGTGCATCTACCTGGCCGCCAAGGGGAAAGCCTAAAACACAAGTAACCCCAAGTCTGTTTTCAGAGCGAAATCTCAGACATTCTGCCGACCGGCACAACGTACAGATATGGCCCTCGGGTGTCCAAGCCACCAAGGAAAACAGGGAACCTCATGCATTTCCGAAAAGAGGACACCCGTGGGAATCCGCACAGGTATGATTTGCGCACATCGACCCAGAATTTTTTACCCAGACTGCCCCGCAAATTCCGAAATGTCGGGAAAAAAACACTTTTTCTGCACATTTTGCTCGACGCACCCATAAAAACACGCCCCCAACAACACATGGCCTACTGTCACGTGTTCCCACAGGTGTCGCGATGAAAACGGTACCTCACATGTGTGGGTGCACTACCTGGCCGCCAAGGGGAAAGCCTAAAACATAAGTAACCCCAAGTCTGTTTTCAGAGCGAAATCTCAGACATTCTGCCGACCGGCACAACGTACAGATATGGGTCTCGGGTGTCCAAGCCACCGAGGAAAAAAGGGAACCCCATGCATTTCCGAAAAGAGGACACCCGTGGGAATCCGCAGAGGTATGATTTGCGCACATCGCCCCAGATTTTATTACTCAGACAGCCCCGCAAAGTCCGAAATGTGGGGAAAAAAACGCTTTTTCCGCACATTTCACTCGACGCACTCATCGAAACACGCCCCCAACAACACATGGCCTACCGTCACACGTTCCCACAGGTGTCCCGATGAAAACGGTACCTCACATGTGTGGGTGCACCTACCTGGCCGCCAAGGGGAAAGCCTAAAACACAAGTAACCCCAAGTCTGTTTTCATGGCGAAATCTCAGACATTCTGCCGACCGGCACAACGTACAGACATGGGCCTCGGGTGTCCAAGCCACCGAGAAAAACAGGGAACCCCATGCATTTCCGAAAAGAGGACACCCTTGGAAATCCGCAGAGGTATGATTTGCGCACATCGCCCCAGAATTTATTACCCAGACATCCCTGCAAAGTCCGAAATGTGGGGAAAAAATGCTTTTTTCGCACATTTCGCTCGACGCACACATTGAAACACGCCCCCAACAACACATGGCCTACTGTCACGCATTCCCACAGGTGTCCCGATGAAAACGGTACCTCACATGTGTGGGTGCACCTACCTGGCCGCCAAGGGGAAAGCCTAAAACACAAGTAACCCCAAGTCTGTTTTCATGGCGAAATCTCAGACATTCTGCCGACCGGCACAACGTACAGACATGGGCCTTGGGTGTCCAAGCCACCGAGGAAAACAGGGAAGCCCATGCATTTCCGAAAAGAGGACTCCCGTGGGAATCCGCAGAGGTATGATTTGCACACATCGCCCCAGAATTTATTACCCAGACATCCCTGTAAAGTCCGAAATGTCGGGAAAAAAACACTTTTTCTGCACATTTCGCTCGATGCACCCATCAAAACACGCCCCCAACAACACATGGCCTACCGTCACGCGTTCCCACAGGTGTCCCGATGAAAACGGTACCTCACATGTGTGGGTGCACCTACCTGGCCGCCAAGGGGAAAGCCTAAAACACAAGTAACCCCAAGTCTGTTTTCAGAGGGAAATCTCAGACATTCTGCCGACCGGCACAACGTACAGATATGGGCCTCGGCTGTCCAAGCCACCGAGGAAAACAGGGAACCCCATGCATTTCCGAAAGGAGGACACCCGTGGGAATACGAAGAGGTATGATTTGCGCACATCGCCCCAGAATTTTCTACCCAGACAGCTCCGCAAATTCCGAAATGTCGGGAAAAAAACACTTTTTCTGCACATTTCGCTCGACGCACCCATCAAAACACGCCCCCAACAACACATGGCCTACCGTCACGCTTTCTCACAGGTGTCCCGATGAAAACGGTACCTCACATGTGTGGGTGCACTACCTGGCCGCCAAGGGGAAAGCCTAAAACACAAGTAACCCCAAGTCTGTTCTCAGAGCGAAATCTCAGACATTCTGCCGACCGGCACAACGTACAGATATGGGTCTCGGGTGTCCAAGCCACCGAGGAAAAAAGGGAACCCCATGCATTTCCGAAAAGAGGACACCCGTGGGAATCCGCAGAGGTATGATTTGCGCACATCGCCCCAGATTTTATTACTCAGACAGCCCCGCAAAGTCCGAAATGTGGGGAAAAAAACGCTTTTTCCGCACATTTCACTCGACGCACTCATCGAAACACGCCCCCAACAACACATGGCCTACCGTCACACGTTCCCACAGGTGTCCCGATGAAAACGGTACCTCACATGTGTGGGTGCACCTACCTGGCCGCCAAGGGGAAAGCCTAAAACACAAGTAACCCCAAGTCTGTTTTCATGGCGAAATCTCAGACATTCTGCCGACCGGCTGTCAAGACCGGTGGGGGGGTCTGTACTTCCGCTCTCTATATGGTAGAGGAGAGGCACAGAGGACCCCAGCCAAGATTCTCGATTGTGGTAGCAATGGACGAGCAATCAAGGCCTAGCTTCTCAGGAGGTGATGCAGGCTGGTTCTTAAGTACAGTGTATCCCCAAGCCCCCACAAAGGAATGTCCACACACTGTATTACTGAAAACACAGTCTTTATATAATTAATATTCAAGGGTTATGTACACTTATCACAACAACGCACTTTGTGCTCAGGAAAACCAATAATGATAAATATCTACAATTCTAAAGTGGTACCACTAATATTAGACCTCATAACAGTGCATTCACAATACTGTAGCAATGGCACGCGGATCAATAAGAAGGAAACCAGCAATAGAGAGAGGAGAGATACCAGAGGGTTGAAACAATAGGCAGAAGACTGGCCCTTGCTACTGGACACCGTTCTGTGTGGAGATCCCCCCACCTGGGCAACCTGTAAAATAAAGAGATATAACACAAGCCCAGTCCATATATTGTTCAACAGTCTTATTCTCTCCTACAATGTTTTTACCCCCCCAATGTACCTGGTGGAGTCGAGTTCTTCGAAGAGGCGTCGACAGATCCTTCTTGGATGATCCCCTTTAAAGCAGGAGTCACGGATCGTCGAGAGGCGTCGAGAAACGTCGGAGACCTCGGGGTTCGGCGACGGGGAATCGACGGCCCTTCTTGAATGCCTTCCCTTTCAAGCGGGAGGCACGGGGCGTCGAACGTCCGTCGACAAACGAGGTAGAACGATGTCGAAGAGGCGGCAGCTTCGTCCGAGCGGTGCTCGTGGGCGTCGGGGCGTCGGCGTCCTGCAAGGCGGAGGTGTGCGGGGCACCTCGATGACAATAGTTCTGGACCGCAAAGATTGTAGAGACGGGAGCCCAGCAAGGGCGTCGAGTCGCTCGAGTCTTTGGGGTCGTGAGGTGGCGGGAAACCCACCGGCGGATTCTCCTCGGCGCGTTGGTCGTCCTCGACTTTCTCCGGCAGGACAAAAGCGGTCGACGGTGCGGACGAGGGAGTCCTTCGAGTCAAATGTTCTTAGGCAAGGAGCGGACGGCTCCGGTCGTCGGCGGCTCGGCGTCAAGTGGTTCCCACGGCTGGGCAACACAACTTCGACGGGCCTCCAGCGGTTGCACAGACCTGCGAACCCTGGTCGACGGCAATGGACTTCGACAGCGTCGATGTCCGGGTGCTTTACTTCGGTCTCCTCGGCAGTCCCCTTCTCCGGTCGGCAGCCTTTCGATGGTCTGGCGTCCAGGGAGCTTCGGCGAAGATTCAGCGGTGCTCGATGGTCCCTCGGAGCACGGGAAGAGGGCACCTAGCCAGGTCCTCTCTCGGGTCAGTCCTCGATGATTTCGACAACCTTCAGTTCCGTCGAAGCAAATGCCACAGCAAGTCTTCTTCTTCCAGCTGGACGTCGAGGATCAGCAAATCCAGTTACTCTTGAGTGGAGACTCAACTTCTGAATGCTTCTGAACAATTTCCAGTGGTGAGAGGTCCCCAGATATACTATTCTGTCTCTCATCCACACTGCTGGCACACACACAGCAGCCAATCACACAGAAGGGCATTCATGCAGTCAGTCAGCCAATCAGGCACACAGTGCATTCAGGCCACACTCCTCCCTTTCAGACACTCACAACAAGGAATGTGGATTGGGACAAGTACCCAGCCATTCAACACTACACACTGCATTCAGGCCAGTTTCGGGCAGGGCTGTCTCAGTCTTTGTCTCTCATGCCAGAAACCAGACAACCACAACAAGGAGTGTATATTGGTCACACACTCCATTCACCCAGGTCCCACCCACAGGAGGTACCCATAACATACAGTCACTGGGAAGGCTCCAGTCAGTCTAGCTGGGCCTTCACAACAACACCATATATGGAACTTCCACCCAACAGCCAGCCAGGGGGAAGGGACAGAGCCAGGGCTTCCCAGGACTTTGGGAAAAACAAGACAACAGGCAATAGAAAGCAAGAGGCCACAGGGGCCATCTTGTTTCTATCAGGAATCAACTGATCCCAATGGCAGGGCCTGGGTATCCCAAAATGGAGGACACCCAGAGCACCTGTCAAGTTTAGCATGGAGCTGCCACCAGCCCATACCCTGCTCTGTGGGCCACCCACAGGTGCCCAAAAACATACACTAGGGGCACAGGGTTGTACCCCTACCCATGGGTGCCATAAGGGTATCCCATGGGTCTGTTCACCAAACCAAAAGAGAGCTGCACTGCCAGGAGTCCCTCATGGACTCCTGGGCAGAAAACATGACAGAACACACGGTAAAAACAGAAAAAGGACAAGGATTCAGAGGCCCTGTCCCTCAGATGCATTTCCGGCATCACAGTCGCCCCCCCCAGACTGAGGTGGAGGGTGCCTAATCTCCCACGGGATAGACACCCTCATCCAGACGGTCAACATACCTTCTGGAAAGGCCATCTGCATTATCGTGACTCTTCCCTGGTCTGTGCTCTATGGTGAAGTCTAGCCCTTGTAGGCTAATCGACCACCTGAGCAATTTCGGATTCTCACCCTTCATCTGCATAAGCCACTTCAGGGGCTTATGATCTGTTTGGACCTTGAAGGTGGACCCCGTAAGGTAGGGCCTAAAACGCCTAAGGCTCCAAACTATACTAAAACATTCCTTTTCAACAGTAGCCCACCTAAGTTCTCTACCCTTGAGTTGTCTACTGATGAATATGATAGGATGTTCTCTCCCTTTGTCATCTAACTGGGACAAGACAGCTCCAATTCCGGTGTCGCAGGCATCCGTCTGGACGATAAAGGGTCGGCTGTAGTCAGGCGCACTCAACACAGGTGCCCTACACAGACTTTCTTTCAAGCCATCAAAGGCCCTCTGACAGTCTTCAGTCCAATTAACCTTCCTAGGCTGTTTGGGTGAAGTTAGAGCTGTCAGGGGTGCAGCTATGGTTCCATAGTCTGCCATGAAATTGCGATAGTACCCAGTGAGGCCCAAAAAGGCTCTCACCTGGAGTTGAGTAGTGGGAGCCTCCCAGTTCTGTACGTCCTGTACTTTACTGGAGAGAGGTTGGATTTGACCCCCTCCTACCTCATGACCAAGATAGGTAACTTTCCCCTGAGCTATCTGGCACTTGGTGGCCTTGATAGTGAGGTTAGCCCTTTTCAAGGCCTGCAGCACCTTATCCAGATGTGTCAAATGCTCTTCCCAGGTGGAACTGTAGACGGCAATGTCGTCTAAGTAAGCCACACAAAAGGCTTCCAGCCCACTGAGCGCATGGTTGACCAATCTCTGGAAGGTGGCAGGGGCATTCTTCAACCCAAAGGGCATGACCCTAAACTGGTAGAGTCCCTCAGGTGTGGAGAATGCCGTCTTTTCCTTGGCATGGTCCGTCAGAGCTATTTGCCAATAGCCTGAGGTAAGGTCAAAGGTGCTCACAAATTTGGCAGCACCTATAGTGTCCACGAGCTCATCAGCCCTGGGCAATGGGTGCGCGTCAGTTTTGGTGACGGCATTGACTCCTCGGTAGTCCACACAGAACCTCCAATCCTTGGTACCCGCCGGGGAACTTGCCTTGGGGACAAGGACCACTGGACTGGACCAGGGACTGGTGGAGGGTTCAATAACACCCAGATCCAACATCTTGGCGACCTCAGCCTGGATGTGGTTTTTGACGGTATCTGACATACGATAGCTCCTGCTTTTGACAGGCACACTGTCACCAGTGTCAATTTCGTGCTTACACCACGGTGTAAGGCCCGGTGTCAGTGAAAACAGAGGGGCATACTGCTGGAGCAAAGCCCGGCAGGCCCTCTGCTGCTCTGTTGTCAACTCTGGAGAGAGTTGTACTCCCTCCACTGAGCCATCCTGAGGGTTGCTATGCAGCAAATCAGGAAGGGGCTCACTCTCATCCTCTTCTTGCCCTGAAGCTAGCAAGAGACATGAGACCTCTGCTCGCCTGTGGAAAGGCTTGAGCCTGTTGACATGGAATACCTGGGGGGCTACCCCAGAGGCTCCCATGTCCACCAGATAATTGACTTCGCCCATCTTGGAGATGATCCTGAAGGGTCCAGTCCACTTGTCTGCCAAAGCTCTAGGCTTGGTAGGCTCCATCACAAGGATTTCCTGTCCCGGAGTCCAATCCACTTGCGAAGCTTTCAGGTCATGCCAGTACTTATTCAATTCCTGGCTGGCCTTGAGATTTGCTGTTGCCTGACCCATCATTTGTGTCATCCTCCGCCTGAGGCCTAACACATAGTCCCCCACTTGCTTGGCGGGACCTGGAGGGGTGGCTTCCAAGCCTTCTCGGATCAAGGCGAGGGGCCCCCTCACGGGATGTCCAAAGAGTAACTCAAAGGGGCTGAAACCAACACCCTCTTGAGGTACCTCTCTGTAAGCAAACAGCAGGCATGGCAGGAGGAGATCCCATTTCCTCCTTAGGGGCTCTTCCAAAGCACCTAGCATGCCCTTGAGAGTTTTGTTAAATCTCTCAACCAGACCATTGGTCTGGGGGTGGTAAGAGGTGGAGAACTTGTAGGTTACCCCGCACTCTTTCCACATGGTTTTCATGTAACTAGACATGAAGTTGGATCCTCGGTCAGAGACAACCTCCTTGGGGAATCCAACACGGGTGAAAATGCCCAGGAGAGCCCTGGCAACCACCTTGGCAGTAACAGTCCGAAGGGGTATTGCCTCAGGGTACCTGGTGGCATGATCTACCAAGACCAGGATGAACCGATGTCCACCTGAAGTGGGAGGGTCAAGGGGACAGACGATGTCGATGCCCACCCTCTCAAATGGTGTGCCAACCACTGGTAATGGCTGCAGTGGGGCAATGACCCTGCCTCCAGTCTTGCCAGACAACTGACAAGTTGGGCAGGTCCTGCAGTGGGACTCCACCTCTACTCCCATCCGTGGCCAGTAGAAATGGGCAGAGAGCCTCTGCTTAGTCTTCTTGGTCCCAAGATGACCAGCCAAGGGCACCTCATGCGCCAACTGCAGTAGGAAGGGCCTGTAAACCTGGGGTACCACCAACCTCTTGCGGGCACCAGGTTCGGGCTTAGTGGGCTCACTAACAAGGAGCTCACCCTCCCAATAAATCTTGAATGTCCTAGGCACTTCACCTTGGGCCTGGGACAGGGCCTGTTTCCTCAGGCCCTCGAGAGAGTGGCACTCTCTCTGTCCCTTACAGAAGTCTGCCCGGGAGGGTCCCCCTTCAGCTAGCAAGCATTGAAGGCCGGGATGATCCTCCGGGTTGAGAACCTCTCCCACAGGAGAGTCTTCTGTCTCTTCTCCCACAGGAGTTGAGTTTGGGTTTTCCACTGGACCCAGCCCGTCCGGAGCATGGATCCCAATGGGTGCTGTCGGAACAGCAGGAAGAGAAGGGGTTCCCTCCACAGAGGTGGCCTTCTTGGTCTTCCTTCTTCTTGCCTTAGGCCTCGCCTTTGGCTCGGGTACCTGACTCACAGCCAGACCCGGTGTCACCTGTGACCTAGTGACTGCAGCAGCAGTCATGGGAAGACCATCCGAGATCAACCCCAACTCTACTAGATCATTTCCTAACAGAATGTTAGCAGGGACATTGTCCTGAACCAGGACAGGAAGCTTTGCTGTCTTGTCTCCAATCATGAGTGTGACTAGGGCTACAGGCGATAATTTGGGAGGCCCACCAGCTAACCTGGTGGTTCTCAGAGGAGCACCTACATAGTCCTCTGGCTTGAGCAGGGTCCTGTCCACCACTGTCATGCTTGCCCCAGTGTCTCTCAAACCAGTAGAAGGCTGGCCATTCAAGAGGACACTTCTCAAAAACCTACGGGTGTTCTGCGGGATAGTTGCCAGTACTTCTGCGTACTGGTCCCAGGCCCCAAGGGACACTAAGGAAATCTCTACCGGAGCACCAAATGTGATTCCTGTAGAGGAGGGGAGGACAGTGGCCTCCACCTCAGCCACGGGGTAAGGGTAGGTCAGGCTGACAGCCTGTACTCCAAGTGCCTTACCTTTACACTTGGGGTCACCCCTTTTGTGATCCAGAGCCCCACAATCCCAACAAGTGCCAGGAGTGCGGGGTACGGTACTGGAACCACTGGGAACCTGCTTTGCAGCAGGTGGACCACTACTCTTATTCCCACCCACAGAGGACTTATCCCCACCAGATTTTTGGGTTTTAGGAGAGGAAGGTTTTGGTTTACCCGACTGTGATTGCTTTTGGGACTCCTCAGCTTTCTGAGAGGTCCCCTTTTCTTTGTCCTTGTCCTTCCCACTGGAGTCCTTAGGGGACACCCGGTGGGAGACCCACTTGTCAGCCAACCTAGCCAGCTTAAAGGGGTCCAAAATGTTCTGGTCAGCCACATACTGACGCAGCTCTGGTGAACAGGCTTCAGAAAAATGCTCAAAAAACAAGAGGTGGGACAACTCAACAAAAGTTTTCACCTTGTAACCGTCAATCCACCCCATCATGTTCATGTGCGCAGTACTCACCCAGTCAACCCAAGACACATTCTCTCTTTTCTTAAAATCCCTGAACCTTTTAAGGTATTGGGTAGGTGTCTTGCCAAACTTGGCAATCAAAGCAGACTTCATACACTCATACTGACCCCTTTCTTCCACACTCAGCTTCAGAATACAGTCATATCCAGTTTGAGGCACTCTGCTTAACAAACACTTAGCCCAATCTCTTTTATCTACATCATGAATTGCACAAGCCATTTCAAACGCTTCAATCCATTGGAGGATATCTGAACCCTCCACAAACACACCAACCAAATCTTTCATAAACTTGGTGGCTGGGGACCTGCCACTCTCAATTGGTCTAGCTGAAGTCTCCACTCTAGCTCTCTCTAGCTGGATTCTCTGACATTCAGTGTCCTTGTCTTTGAGCGCAAGATCCCTATTCTTGAGTTCCACTTGCTGTGCCAGCTCCTCTTTCTTAAGCTCAGCTTCTATTTCCAACTTGCGATATTCAAAGGCCAATTTCATCCTTAATAACTCAAGTTCCATGGAATTGCTGGGGTTTGGAACAGAGGCAGCAGGAATGGTGGCATTCCCAGAAACAGATTCAGCGACAACCCCAGGGGCAGAGTCCTCACTGGTTGCATCCCCCCCTTCATCAAGGGTTTCACCATCAGTCTGGTAGTCCACCAGGGCAGCTATCAGCTCAGCCCTAGACTTATCCACAAAGTCTAACTCCCTGGCTTCACAAGCACTCTGGAGAGCCTCTAAGCTCATCCGAGTCAATTTACCATTTGCAATGGGCTCCATTGCCTGTAATGCAGTTATTTGGTACACACCCAAACCTTAATCTAATAAAGTGCGGATATTTTGTAAGTGGCACGGTTATACACTGAGTCTTAAAACCATAAGCATCCCACCGCTGCCACCAGCTTGTCAAGACCGGTGGGGGTGTCTGTACTTCCGCTCTCTATATGGTAGAGGAGAGGCACAGAGGACCCCAGCCAAGATTCTCGATTGTGGTAGCAATGGACGAGCAATCAAGGCCTAGCTTCTCAGGAGGTGATGCAGGCTGGTTCTTAAGTACAGTGTATCCCCAAGCCCCCACAAAGGAATGTCCACACACTGTATTACTGAAAACACAGTCTTTATATAATTAATATTCAAGGGTTATGTACACTTATCACAACAACGCACTTTGTGCTCAGGAAAACCAATAATGATAAATATCTACAATTCTAAAGTGGTACCACTAATATTAGACCTCATAACAGTGCATTCACAATACTGTAGCAATGGCACGCGGATCAATAAGAAGGAAACCAGCAATAGAGAGAGGAGAGATACCAGAGGGTTGAAACAATAGGCAGAAGACTGGCCCTTGCTACTGGACACCGTTCTGTGTGGAGATCCCCCCACCTGGGCAACCTGTAAAATAAAGAGATATAACACAAGCCCAGTCCATATATTGTTCAACAGTCTTATTCTCTCCTACAATGTTTTTACCCCCCCAATGTACCTGGTGGAGTCGAGTTCTTCGAAGAGGCGTCGACAGATCCTTCTTGGATGATCCCCTTTAAAGCAGGAGTCACGGATCGTCGAGAGGCGTCGAGAAACGTCGGAGACCTCGGGGTTCGGCGACGGGGAATCGACGGCCCTTCTTGAATGCCTTCCCTTTCAAGCGGGAGGCACGGGGCGTCGAACGTCCGTCGACAAACGAGGTAGAACGATGTCGAAGAGGCGGCAGCTTCGTCCGAGCGGTGCTCGTCGGCGTCGGGGCGTCGGCGTCCTGCAAGGCGGAGGTGTGCGGGGCACCTCGATGACAATAGTTCTGGACCGCAAAGATTGTAGAGACGGGAGCCCAGCAAGGGCGTCGAGTCGCTCGAGTCTTTGGGGTCGTGAGGTGGCGGGAAACCCACCGGCGGATTCTCCTCGGCGCGTTGGTCGTCCTCGACTTTCTCCGGCAGGACAAAAGCGGTCGACGGTGCGGACGAGGGAGTCCTTCGAGTCAAATGTTCTTAGGCAAGGAGCGGACGGCTCCGGTCGTCGGCGGCTCGGCGTCAAGTGGTTCCCACGGCTGGGCAACACAACTTCGACGGGCCTCCAGCGGTTGCACAGACCTGCGAACCCTGGTCGACGGCAATGGACTTCGACAGCGTCGATGTCCGGGTGCTTTACTTCGGTCTCCTCGGCAGTCCCCTTCTCCGGTCGGCAGCCTTTCGATGGTCTGGCGTCCAGGGAGCTTCGGCGAAGATTCAGCGGTGCTCGATGGTCCCTCGGAGCACGGGAAGAGGGCGCCTAGCCAGGTCCTCTCTCGGGTCAGTCCTCGATGATTTCGACAACCTTCAGTTCCGTCGAAGCAAATGCCACAGCAAGTCTTCTTCTTCCAGCTGGACGTCGAGGATCAGCAAATCCAGTTACTCTTGAGTGGAGACTCAACTTCTGAATGCTTCTGAACAATTTCCAGTGGTGAGAGGTCCCCAGATATACTATTCTGTCTCGCATCCACACTGCTGGCACACACACAGCAGCCAATCACACAGAAGGGCATTCATGCAGTCAGTCAGCCAATCAGGCACACAGTGCATTCAGGCCACACTCCTCCCTTTCAGACACTCACAACAAGGAATGTGGATTGGGACAAGTACCCAGCCATTCAACACTACACACTGCATTCAGGCCAGTTTCGGGCAGGGCTGTCTCAGTCTTTGTCTCTCATGCCAGAAACCAGACAACCACAACAAGGAGTGTATATTGGTCACACACTCCATTCACCCAGGTCCCACCCACAGGAGGTACCCATAACATACAGTCACTGGGAAGGCTCCAGTCAGTCTAGCTGGGCCTTCACAACAACACCATATATGGAACTTCCACCCAACAGCCAGCCAGGGGGAAGGGACAGAGCCAGGGCTTCCCAGGACTTTGGGAAAAACAAGACAACAGGCAATAGAAAGCAAGAGGCCACAGGGGCCATCTTGTTTCTATCAGGAATCAACTGATCCCAATGGCAGGGCCTGGGTATCCCAAAATGGAGGACACCCAGAGCACCTGTCAAGTTTAGCATGGAGCTGCCACCAGCCCATACCTTGCTCTGTGGGCCACCCACAGGTGCCCAAAAACATACACTAGGGGCACAGGGTTGTACCCCTACCCATGGGTGCCATAAGGGTATCCCATGGGTCTGTTCACCAAACCAAAAGAGAGCTGCACTGCCAGGAGTCCCTCATGGACTCCTGGGCAGAAAACATGACAGAACACACGGTAAAAACAGAAAAAGGACAAGGATTCAGAGGCCCTGTCCCTCAGATGCATTTCCGGCATCACACCGGCACAACGTACAGACATGGGCCTCGGGTGTCCAAGCCACCGAGAAAAACAGGGAACCCCATGCATTTCCGAAAAGAGGACTCCCGTGGGAATCTGCAGAGGTATTATTTGCACACATCGCCCCAGAATTTATTACCCAGACATCCCTGCAAAGTCCGAAATGTGGGGGAAAAAACGCTTTTTACGCACATTTAGCTTGACGCACCCATCGAAACACGCCCCCAACAACACATGGCCTACCATCACGCGTTTCCACAGGTGTCCCGATGAAAACGATACCTCACATGTGTGGGTGCACCTACCTAGCCGCCAAGGGGAAAGCCTAAAACACAAGTAACCCCAAGTCTGTTTTCAGAGCGAAATCTCAGACATTCTGTCGACCGGCACAACGTACAGATCTGGGCATCGGGTGTCCAAGCCACCGAGGAAAACAGGGAACCCCATGCATTTCCGAAAAGAGGACACCCGTGGGAATCCGCAGATGTATGATTTGCGCACATCGCCCCAGAATTTATTACCCAGACAGCCCTGCAAAGTCCGAAATGTGGGGAAAAAAACGCTTTTTCCGCACATTTCGCTCGACGCACCCATCGAAACACGCCCCCAACAACACATGGCCTACCGTCACACGTTCCCACAGGTGTTCCGATGAAAACGGTACCTCACATGTGTGGGTGCACCTACCTGGCCGCCAAGGGGAAAGCCTAAAACACAAGTAACCCCAAGTCTGTTTTCAGAGGGAAATCTCAGACATTCTGCCGACCGGCACAACTTACAGATATGGGCCTCGGCTGTCCAAGCCACCGAGGAAAACAGGGAACCCCATGCATTTCCGAAAGGAGGACACCCGTGGGAATACGAAGAGGTATGATTTGCGCACATCGCCCCAGAATTTATTACCCAGACAGCCCTGCAAAGTCCGAAATGTGGGGAAAAAAATGCTTTTTCCGCACATTTCGCTCGATGCACCCATCAAAACACGCCCCCAACAACACATGGCCTACCGTCACGCGTTCCCACAGGTGTCCCGATGAAAACGGTACCTCACATGTGTGGGTGCACCTACCTGGCCGCCAAGGGGAAAGCCTAAAACACAAGTAACCCCAAGTCTGTTTTCAGAGGGAAATCTCAGACATTCTGCCGACCGGCACAACGTACAGATATGGGCCTCGGCTGTCCAAGCCACCGAGGAAAACAGGGAACCCCATGCATTTCCGAAAGGAGGACACCCGTGGGAATACGAAGAGGTATGATTTGCGCACATCGCCCCAGAATTTTCTACCCAGACAGCTCCGCAAATTCCGAAATGTCGGGATAAAAACACTTTTTCTGCACATTTCGCTCGACGCACCCATCAAAACACGCCCCCAACAACACATGGCCTACCGTCACGCTTTCTCACAGGTGTCCCGATGAAAACGGTACCTCACATGTGTGGGTGCACTACCTGGCCGCCAAGGGGAAAGCCTAAAACACAAGTAACCCCAAGTCTGTTTTCAGCGCGAAATCTCAGACATTCTGCCGACCGGCACAACGTACAGATATGGGTCTCGGGTGTCCAAGCCACCGAGGAAAAAAGGGAACCCCATGCATTTCCGAAAAGAGGACACCCGTGGGAATCCGCAGAGGTATGATTTGCGCACATCGCCCCAGATTTTATTACTCAGACAGCCCCGCAAAGTTCGAAATGTGGGGAAAAAAACGCTTTTTCCGCACATTTCACTCGACGCACTCATCGAAACACGCCCCCAACAACACATGGCCTACCGTCACACGTTCCCACAGGTGTCCCGATGAAAACGGTACCTCACATGTGTGGGTGCACCTACCTGGCCGCCAAGGGGAAAGCCTAAAACACAAGTAACCCCAAGTCTGTTTTCATGGCGAAATCTCAGACATTCTGCCGACCGGCACAACGTACAGACATGGGCCTCGGGTGTCCAAGCCACCGAGAAAAACAGGGAACCCCATGCATTTCCGAAAAGAGGACTCCCGTGGGAATCTGCAGAGGTATTATTTGCACACATCGCCCCAGAATTTATTACCCAGACATCCCTGCAAAGTCCGAAATGTGGGGGAAAAAACGCTTTTTACGCACATTTAGCTTGACGCACCCATCGAAACACGCCCCCAACAACACATGGCCTACCATCACGCGTTTCCACAGGTGTCCCGATGAAAACGATACCTCACATGTGTGGGTGCACCTACCTAGCCGCCAAGGGGAAAGCCTAAAACACAAGTAACCCCAAGTCTGTTTTCAGAGCGAAATCTCAGACATTCTGTCGACCGGCACAACGTACAGATCTGGGCATCGGGTGTCCAAGCCACCGAGGAAAACAGGGAACCCCATGCATTTCCGAAAAGAGGACACCCGTGGGAATCCGCAGATGTATGATTTGCGCACATCGCCCCAGAATTTATTACCCAGACAGCCCTGCAAAGTCCGAAATGTGGGGAAAAAAACGCTTTTTCCGCACATTTCGCTCGACGCACCCATCGAAACACGCCCCCAACAACACATGGCTTACCGTCACACGTTCCCACAGGTGTTCCGATGAAAACGGTACCTCACATGTGTGGGTGCACCTACCTGGCCGCCAAGGGGAAAGCCTAAAACACAAGTAACCCCAAGTCTGTTTTCAGAGGGAAATCTCAGACATTCTGCCGACCGGCACAACTTACAGATATGGGCCTCGGCTGTCCAAGCCACCGAGGAAAACAGGGAACCCCATGCATTTCCGAAAGGAGGACACCCGTGGGAATACGAAGAGGTATGATTTGCGCACATCGCCCCAGAATTTATTACCCAGACAGCCCTGCAAAGTCCGAAATGTGGGGAAAAAAATGCTTTTCCCGCACATTTCGCTCGACGCACCCATCGAAACACGTCCCCAACAACACATGGCCTACCGTCACGCGTTCCCACAGGTGTCCCAATGAAAATGGTACCTCACATGTGTGGGTGCACCTACCTGGCCGCCAAGGGGAAAGCCTAAAACACAAGTAACCCCAAGTCTGTTTTCAGAGCGAAATCTCAGACATTCTGCCGACCGGCACAACCTACAGATATGGCCCTCGGGTGTCCAAGCCACCGAGGAAAACAGGGAACCCCATGCATTTCCAAAAAGAGGACACCCGTGGGAATCCGCACAGGTATGATTTGCGCACATCGACCCAGAATTTTTTACCCAGACTGCCCCGCAAATTCCGAAATGTCGGGAAAAAAACACTTTTTCTGCACATTTTGCTCGACGCACCCATAAAAACACGCCCCCAACAACACATGGCCTACTGTCACGTGTTCCCACAGGTGTCGCGATGAAAACGGTACCTCACATGTGTGGGTGCACTACCTGGCCGCCAAGGGGAAAGCCTAAAACACAAGTAACCCCAAGTCTGTTTTCAGAGCGAAATCTCAGACATTCTGCCGACCGGCACAACGTACAGATATGGGTCTCGGGTGTCCAAGCCACCGAGGAAAAAAGGGAACCCCATGCATTTCCGAAAAGAGGACACCCGTGGGAATCCACAGAGGTATGATTTGCGCACATCGCCCCAGATTTAATTACTCAGACAGCCCCGCAAAGTCCGAAATGTGGGGAAAAAAACGCTTTTTCCGCACATTTCACTCGACGCACTCATCGAAACACGCCCCCAACAACACATGGCCTACCGTCACACGTTCCCACAGGTGTCCCGATGAAAACGGTACCTCACATGTGTGGGTGCACCTACCTGGCCGCCAAGGGGAAAGCCTAAAACACAAGTAACCCCAAGTCTGTTTTCATGGCGAAATCTCAGACATTCTGCCGACCGGCACAACGTACAGACATGGGCCTCGGGTGTCCAAGCCACCGAGAAAAACAGGGAACCCCATGCATTTCCGAAAAGAGGACACCCTTGGAAATCCGCAGAGGTATGATTTGCGCACATCGCCCCAGAATTTATTACCCAGACATCCCTGCAAAGTCCGAAATGTGGGGAAAAAATGCTTTTTTCGCACATTTCGCTCGACGCACACATTGAAACACGCCCCCAACAACACATGGCCTACTGTCACGCATTCCCACAGGTGTCCCGATGAAAACGGTACCTCACATGTGTGGGTGCACCTACCTGGCCGCCAAGGGGAAAGCCTAAAACACAAGTAACCCCAAGTCTGTTTTCAGAGCGAAATCTCAGACATTCTGCCGACCGGCATAACGTACAGATATGGTCCTCGGGTGTCCAAGCCACCAAGGAAAACAGGGAACCCCATGCATTTCCGAAAAGAGGACACCCTTGGGAATCCGCAGAGGTATGATTTGCGCACATCGCCCCAGATTTTATTACCCAGACAGCCCCGCAAAGTCCGTAATGTGGGGAAAAAAACGCTTTTTCCGCACATTTCGCTCGACGCACCCATCGAAACACGCACCCAACAACACATGGCCTACCGTCACACGTTCCCACAGGTGTCCCGATGAAAACCGTACCTCACATGTGTGGGTGCACCTACCTGGCCGCCAAGGGGAAAGCCTAAAACACAAGTAACCCCAAGTCTGTTTTCATGGCGAAATCTCAGACATTCTGCCGACCGGCACAACGTACAGACATGGGCCTTGGGTGTCCAAGCCACCGAGGAAAACAGGGAATCCCATGCATTTCCGAAAGGAGGACTCCCGTGGGAATCCGCAGAGGTATGATTTGCACACATCGCCCCAGAATTTATTACCCAGACATCCAAGTAAAGTCCGAAATGTCGGGAAAAAAACACTTTTTCTGCACATTTCGCTCGATGCACCCATCAAAACAAGCCCCCAACAACACATGGCCTACCGTCACGCGTTCCCACAGGTGTCCCGATGAAAACGGTACCTCACATGTGTGGGTGCACCTACCTGGCCGCCAAGGGGAAAGCCTAAAACACAAGTAACCCCAGGTCTGTTTTCAGAGGTAAATCTCAGACATTCTGCCGACCGGCACAACGTACAGATATGGGCCTCGGCTGTCCAAGCCACCGAGGAAAACAGGGAACCCCATGCATTTCCGAAAGGAGGACACCCGTGGGAATACGAAGAGGTATGATTTGCGCACATCGCCCCAGAATTTTCTACCCAGACAGCTCCGCAAATTCCGAAATGTCGGGATAAAAACACTTTTTCTGCACATTTCGCTCGACGCACCCATCAAAACACGCCCCCAACAACACATGGCCTACCGTCACGCTTTCTCACAGGTGTCCCGATGAAAACGGTACCTCACATGTGTGGGTGCACTACCTGGCCGCCAAGGGGAAAGCCTAAAACACAAGTAACCCCAAGTCTGTTTTCAGAGCGAAATCTCAGACATTCTGCCGACCGGCACAACGTACAGATATGGGTCTCGGGTGTCCAAGCCACCGAGGAAAAAAGGGAACCCCATGCATTTCCAAAAAGAGGACACCCGTGGGAATCCGCAGAGGTATGATTTGCGCACATCGCCCCAGATTTTATTACTCAGACTGCCCCGCAAAGTCCGAAATGTGGGGAAAAAAACGCTTTTTCCGCACATTTCACTCGACGCACTCATCGAAACACGCCCCCAACAACACATGGCCTACCGTCACACGTTCCCACAGGTGTCCCGATGAAAACGGTACCTCACATGTGTGGGTGCACCTGCCTGGCTGCCAAGGGGAAAGCCTAAAACACAAGTAACCCCAAGTCTGTTTTCATGGCGAAATCTCAGACATTCTGCCGACCGGCACAACGTACAGACATGGGCCTCGGGTGTCCAAGCCACCGAGAAAAACAGGGAACCCCATGCATTTCCGAAAAGAGGACTCCCGTGGGAATCTGCAGAGGTATTATTTGCACACATCGCCCCAGAATTTATTACCCAGACATCCCTGCAAAGTCCGAAATGTGGGGGAAAAAACGCTTTTTACGCACATTTAGCTTGACGCACCCATCGAAACACGCCCCCAACAACACATGGCCTACCATCACGCGTTTCCACAGGTGTCCCGATGAAAACGATACCTCACATGTGTGGGTGCACCTACCTAGCCGCCAAGGGGAAAGCCTAAAACACAAGTAACCCCAAGTCTGTTTTCAGAGCGAAATCTAAGACATTCTGTCGACCGGCACAACGTACAGATCTGGGCATCGGGTGTCCAAGCCACCGAGGAAAACAGGGAACCCCATGCATTTCCGAAAAGAGGACACCCGTGGGAATCCGCAGATGTATGATTTGCGCACATCGCCCCAGAATTTATTACCCAGACAGCCCTGCAAAGTCCGAAATGTGGGGAAAAAAACGCTTTTTCCGCACATTTCGCTCGACGCACCCATCGAAACACGCCCCCAACAACACATGGCCTACCGTCACACGTTCCCACAGGTGTTCCGATGAAAACGGTACCTCACATGTGTGGGTGCACCTACCTGGCCGCCAAGGGGAAAGCCTAAAACACAAGTTACCCCAAGTCTGTTTTCAGAGGGAAATCTCAGACATTCTGCCGACCGGCACAACTTACAGATATGGGCCTCGGCTGTCCAAGCCACCGAGGAAAACAGGGAACCCCATGCATTTCCGAAAGGAGGACACCCGTGGGAATACGAAGAGGTATGATTTGCGCACATCGCCCCAGAATTTATTACCCAGACAGCCCTGCAAAGTCCGAAATGTGGGGAAAAAAATGCTTTTTCCGCACATTTCGCTCGATGCACCCATCAAAACACGCCCCCAACAACACATGGCCTACTGTCACGCGTTCCCACAGGTGTCCCGATGAAAACGGTACCTCACATGTGTGGGTGCACCTACCTGGCCGCCAAGGGGAAAGCCTAAAACACAAGTAACCCCAAGTCTGTTTTCAGAGGGAAATCTCAGACATTCTGCCGACCGGCACAACGTACAGATATGGGCCTCGGCTGTCCAAGCCACCGAGGAAAACAGGGAACCCCATGCATTTCCGAAAGGAGGACACCCGTGGGAATACGAAGAGGTATGATTTGCGCACATCGCCCCAGAATTTTCTACCCAGACAGCTCCGCAAATTCCGAAATGTCGGGATAAAAACACTTTTTCTGCACATTTCGCTCGACGCACCCATCAAAACACGCCCCCAACAACACATGGCCTACCGTCACGCTTTCTCACAGGTGTCCCGATGAAAACGGTACCTCACATGTGTGGGTGCACTACCTGGCCGCCAAGGGGAAAGCCTAAAACACAAGTAACCCCAAGTCTGTTTTCAGAGCGAAATCTCAGACATTCTGCCGACCGGCACAACGTACAGATATGGGTCTCGGGTGTCCAAGCCACCGAGGAAAAAAGGGAACCCCATGCATTTCCGAAAAGAGGACACCCGTGGGAATCCGCAGAGGTATGATTTGCGCACATCGCCCCAGATTTTATTACTCAGACAGCCCCGCAAAGTCCGAAATGTGGGGAAAAAAACGCTTTTTCCGCACATTTCACTCGACGCACTCATCGAAACACGCCCCCAACAACACATGGCCTACCGTCACACGTTCCCACAGGTGTCCCGATGAAAACGGTACCTCACATGTGTGGGTGCACCTACCTGGCCGCCAAGGGGAAAGCCTAAAACACAAGTAACCCCAAGTCTGTTTTCATGGCGAAATCTCAGACATTCTGCCGACCGGCACAACGTACAGACATGGGCCTCGGGTGTCCAAGCCACCGAGAAAAACAGGGAACCCCATGCATTTCCGAAAAGAGGACTCCCGTGGGAATCTGCAGAGGTATTATTTGCACACATCGCCCCAGAATTTATTACCCAGACATCCCTGCAAAGTCCGAAATGTGGGGGAAAAAACGCTTTTTACGCACATTTAGCTTGACGCACCCATCGAAACACGCCCCCAACAACACATGGCCTACCATCACGCGTTTCCACAGGTGTCCCGATGAAAACGATACCTCACATGTGTGGATGCACCTACCTAGCCGCCAAGGGGAAAGCCTAAAACACAAGTAACCCCAAGTCTGTTTTCAGAGCGAAATCTCAGACATTCTGTCGACCGGCACAACGTACAGATCTGGGCATCGGGTGTCCAAGCCACCGA
This sequence comes from Ambystoma mexicanum, assembly GCF_040938575.1. Taxonomy (NCBI): domain Eukaryota; kingdom Metazoa; phylum Chordata; class Amphibia; order Caudata; family Ambystomatidae; genus Ambystoma; species Ambystoma mexicanum. The sequence continues at coordinate 676,011,468 of NC_090930.1, read as the reverse complement.
GGAAAACAGGGAACCCCATGCATTTCCGAAAAGAGGACACCCGTGGGAATCCGCAGATGTATGATTTGCGCACATCGCCCCAGAATTTATTACCCAGACAGCCCTGCAAAGTCCGAAATGTGGGGAAAAAAACGCTTTTTCCGCACATTTCGCTCGACGCACCCATCGAAACACGCCCCCAACAACACATGGCCTACCGTCACACGTTCCCACAGGTGTTCCGATGAAAACGGTACCTCACATGTGTGGGTGCACCTACCTGGCCGCCAAGGGGAAAGCCTAAAACACAAGTAACCCCAAGTCTGTTTTCAGAGGGAAATCTCAGACATTCTGCCGACCGGCACAACTTACAGATATGGGCCTCGGCTGTCCAAGCCACCGAGGAAAACAGGGAACCCCATGCATTTCCGAAAGGAGGACACCCGTGGGAATACGAAGAGGTATGATTTGCGCACATCGCCCCAGAATTTATTACCCAGACAGCCCTGCAAAGTCCGAAATGTGGGGAAAAAAATGCTTTTTCCGCACATTTCGCTCGACGCACCCATCGAAACACGTCCCCAACAACACATGGCCTACCGTCACGCGTTCCCACAGGTGTCCCAATGAAAATGGTACCTCACATGTGTGGGTGCACCTACCTGGCCGCCAAGGGGAAAGCCTAAAACACAAGTAACCCCAAGTCTGTTTTCAGAGCGAAATCTCAGACATTCTGCCGACCGGCACAACCTACAGATATGGCCCTTGGGTGTCCAAGCCACCGAGGAAAACAGGGAACCCCATGCATTTCCAAAAAGAGGACACCCGTGGGAATCCGCAGAGGTATTATTTGCGCACATCGCCCCAGAATTTTTTACCCAGACAGTCCCGCAAAGTCCGAAATGTCGGGAAAAAAACACTTTTTCTGCACATTTCGCTCGATGCACCCATCAAAACACGCCCCCAACAACACATGGCCTACCGTCACGCGTTCCCACAGGTGTCCCGATGAAAACGGTACCTCACATGTGTGGGTGCACCTACCTTGCCACCAAGGGGAAAGCCTAAAACACAAATAACCCCAAGTCTGTTTTCAGAGCGAAATCTCAGACATTCTGCCGACCGGCACAACGTACAGATATGGGCCTCGGGTGTCCAAGCCACCGTGGAAAAAAGGGAACCCCATGCATTTCCGAAAAGAGGACACCCGTGGGAATCCGCAGAGGTATGATTTGCGCACATCGCCCCAGATTTTATTACTCAGACTGCCCCGCAAAGTCCGAAATGTGGGGAAAAAAACGCTTTTTCCGCACATTTCACTCGACGCACTCATCGAAACATGCCCCCAACAACACATGGCCTACCGTCACACGTTCCCACAGGTGTCCCGATGAAAACGGTACCTCACATGTGTGGGTGCACCTACCTGGCTGCCAAGGGGAAAGCCTAAAACACAAGTAACCCCAAGTCTGTTTTCATGGCGAAATCTCAGACATTCTGCCGACCGGCACAACGTACAGACATGGGCCTCGGGTGTCCAAGCCACCGAGAAAAACAGGGAACCCCATGCATTTCCGAAAAGAGGACTCCCGTGGGAATCTGCAGAGGTATTATTTGCACACATCGCCCCAGAATTTATTACCCAGACATCCCTGCAAAGTCCGAAATGTGGGGGAAAAAACGCTTTTTACGCACATTTAGCTTGACGCACCCATCGAAACACGCCCCCAACAACACATGGCCTACCATCACGCGTTTCCACAGGTGTCCCGATGAAAACGATACCTCACATGTGTGGGTGCACCTACCTAGCCGCCAAGGGGAAAGCCTAAAACACAAGTAACCCCAAGTCTGTTTTCAGAGCGAAATCTAAGACATTCTGTCGACCGGCACAACGTACAGATCTGGGCATCGGGTGTCCAAGCCACCGAGGAAAACAGGGAACCCCATGCATTTCCGAAAAGAGGACACCCGTGGGAATCCGCAGATGTATGATTTGCGCACATCGCCCCAGAATTTATTACCCAGACAGCCCTGCAAAGTCCGAAATGTGGGGAAAAAAACGCTTTTTCCGCACATTTCGCTCGACGCACCCATCGAAACACGCCCCCAACAACACATGGCCTACCGTCACACGTTCCCACAGGTGTTCCGATGAAAACGGTACCTCACATGTGTGGGTGCACCTACCTGGCCGCCAAGGGGAAAGCCTAAAACACAAGTAACCCCAAGTCTGTTTTCAGAGGGAAATCTCAGACATTCTGCCGACCGGCACAACTTACAGATATGGGCCTCGGCTGTCCAAGCCACCGAGGAAAACAGGGAACCCCATGCATTTCCGAAAGGAGGACACCCGTGGGAATACGAAGAGGTATGATTTGCGCACATCGCCCCAGAATTTTCTACCCAGACAGCTCCGCAAATTCCGAAATGTCGGGATAAAAACACTTTTTCTGCACATTTCGCTCGACGCACCCATCAAAACACGCCCCCAACAACACATGGCCTACCGTCACGCTTTCTCACAGGTGTCCCGATGAAAACGGTACCTCACATGTGTGGGTGCACTACCTGGCCGCCAAGGGGAAAGCCTAAAACACAAGTAACCCCAAGTCTGTTTTCAGAGCGAAATCTCAGACATTCTGCCGACCGGCACAACGTACAGATATGGGTCTCGGGTGTCCAAGCCACCGAGGAAAAAAGGGAACCCCATGCATTTCCGAAAAGAGGACACCCGTGGGAATCCGCAGAGGTATGATTTGCGCACATCGCCCCAGATTTTATTACTCAGACAGCCCCGCAAAGTCCGAAATGTGGGGAAAAAAACGCTTTTTCCGCACATTTCACTCGACGCACTCATCGAAACACGCCCCCAACAACACATGGCCTACCGTCACACGTTCCCACAGGTGTCCCGATGAAAACGGTACCTCACATGTGTGGGTGCACCTACCTGGCCGCCAAGGGGAAAGCCTAAAACACAAGTAACCCCAAGTCTGTTTTCATGGCGAAATCTCAGACATTCTGCCGACCGGCACAACGTACAGACATGGGCCTCGGGTGTCCAAGCCACCGAGAAAAACAGGGAACCCCATGCATTTCCGAAAAGAGGACTCCCGTGGGAATCTGCAGAGGTATTATTTGCACACATCGCCCCAGAATTTATTACCCAGACATCCCTGCAAAGTCCGAAATGTGGGGGAAAAAACGCTTTTTACGCACATTTAGCTTGACGCACCCATCGAAACACACCCCCAACAACACATGGCCTACCATCACGCGTTTCCACAGGTGTCCCGATGAAAACGATACCTCACATGTGTGGGTGCACCTACCTAGCCGCCAAGGGGAAAGCCTAAAACACAAGTAACCCCAAGTCTGTTTTCAGAGCGAAATCTCAGACATTCTGTCGACCGGCACAACGTACAGATCTGGGCATCGGGTGTCCAAGCCACCGAGGAAAACAGGGAACCCCATGCATTTCCGAAAAGAGGACACCCGTGGGAATCCGCAGATGTATGATTTGCGCACATCGCCCCAGAATTTATTACCCAGACAGCCCTGCAAAGTCCGAAATGTGGGGAAAAAAACGCTTTTTCCGCACATTTCGCTCGACGCACCCATCGAAACACGCCCCCAACAACACACGGCCTACCGTCACACGTTCCCACAGGTGTTCCGATGAAAACGGTACCTCACATGTGTGGGTGCACCTACCTGGCCGCCAAGGGGAAAGCCTAAAACACAAGTAACCCCAAGTCTGTTTTCAGAGGGAAATCTCAGACATTCTGCCGACCGGCACAACTTACAGATATGGGCCTCGGCTGTCCAAGCCACCGAGGAAAACAGGGAACCCCATGCATTTCCGAAAGGAGGACACCCGTGGGAATACGAAGAGGTATGATTTGCGCACATCGCCCCAGAATTTATTACCCAGACAGCCCTGCAAAGTCCGAAATGTGGGGAAAAAAATGCTTTTTCCGCACATTTCGCTCGACGCACCCATCGAAACACGTCCCCAACAACACATGGCCTACCGTCACGCGTTCCCACAGGTGTCCCAATGAAAATGGTACCTCACATGTGTGGGTGCACCTACCTGGCCGCCAAGGGGAAAGCCTAAAACACAAGTAACCCCAAGTCTGTTTTCAGAGCGAAATCTCAGACATTCTGCCGACCGGCACAACCTACAGATATGGCCCTTGGGTGTCCAAGCCACCGAGGAAAACAGGGAACCCCATGCATTTCCAAAAAGAGGACACCCGTGGGAATCCGCAGAGGTATTATTTGCGCACATCGGCCCAGAATTTTTTACCCAGACAGTCCCGCAAAGTCCGAAATGTCGGGAAAAAAACACTTTTTCTGCACATTTCGCTCGATGCACCCATCAAAACACGCCCCCAACAACACATGGCCTACCGTCACGCGTTCCCACAGGTGTCCCGATGAAAACGGTACCTCACATGTGTGGGTGCACCTACCTTGCCACCAAGGGGAAAGCCTAAAACACAAATAACCCCAAGTCTGTTTTCAGAGCGAAATCTCAGACATTCTGCCGACCGGCACAACGTACAGATATGGGCCTCGGGTGTCCAAGCCACCGTGGAAAACAGGGAACCACATGCATTTCCGAAAAGAGGACACCCTTGGGAATCCGCAGAGGTATGATTTGCGCACATCGCCCCAGAATTTATTACCCAGACATCCCTGCAAAGTCCGAAATGTGGGGAAAAAATGCTTTTTCTGCACGTTTTGCTCGACGCACACATCGAAACACGCCCCCTACAACACATGGCGTACTGTCACACGTTCCCACAGGTGTCCCGATGAAAACGGTACCTCACATGTGTGGGTGCACCTACCTGGCCGCCAAGGGGAAAGCCTAAAACACAAGTAACCCCAAGTCTGTTTTCAGAGCGAAATCTCAGACATTCTGCCGACCGGCACAACCTACAGATATGGCCCTCGGGTGTCCAAGCCACCGAGGAAAACAGGGAACCCCATGCATTTCCAAAAAGAGGACACCCGTGGGAATCCGCAGAGGTATTATTTGCGCACATCGCCCCAGAATTTTTTACCCAGACAGTCCCGCAAAGTCCGAAATGTCGGGAAAAAAACACTTTTTCTGCACATTTCGCTCGATGCACCCTTCAAAACACGCCCCCAACAACACATGGCCTACCGTCACGCGTTCCCACAGGTGTCCCGATGAAAACGGTACCTCACATGTGTGGGTGCACCTACCTTGCCACCAAGGGGAAAGCCTAAAACACAAATAACCCCAAGTCTGTTTTCAGAGCGAAATCTCAGACATTCTGCCGACCGGCACAACGTACAGATATGGGCCTCGGGTGTCCAGGCCACCGTGGAAAACAGGGAACCACATGCATTTCCAAAAAGAGGACACCCTTGGGAATCCGCAGAGGTATGATTTGCGCACATCGCCCCAGAATTTATTACCCAGACATCCCTGCAAAGTCCGAAATGTGGGGAAAAAATGCTTTTTCCGCACGTTTTGCTCGACGCACACATCGAAACACGCCCCCTACAACACATGGCGTACTGTCACACGTTCCCACAGGTGTCCCGATGAAAACGGTACCTCACATGTGTGGGTGCACCTACCTGGCCGCCAAGGGGAAAGCCTAAAACACAAGTAACCCCAAGTCTGTTTTCAGAGCGAAATCTCAGACATTCTGCCGACCGGCACAACCTACAGATATGGCCCTCGGGTGTCCAAGCCACCGAGGAAAACAGGGAACCCCATGCATTTCCAAAAAGAGGACACCCGTGGGAATCCGCAGAGGTATTATTTGCGCACATCGCCCCAGAATTTTTTACCCAGACAGTCCCGCAAAGTCCGAAATGTCGGGAAAAAAACACTTTTTCTGCACATTTCGCTCGATGCACCCATCAAAACACGCCCCCAACAACACATGGCCTACCGTCACGCGTTCCCACAGGTGTCCCGATGAAAACGGTACCTCACATGTGTGGGTGCACCTACCTTGCCACCAAGGGGAAAGCCTAAAACACAAATAACCCCAAGTCTGTTTTCAGAGCGAAATCTCAGACATTCTGCCGACCGGCACAACGTACAGATATGGGCCTCGGGTGTCCAAGCCACCGAGGAAAACAGGGAACCACATGCATTTCCGAAAAGAGGACACCCTTGGGAATCCGCAGAGGTATGATTTGCGCACATCGCCCCAGAATTTATTACCCAGACATCCCTGCAAAGTCCGAAATGTGGGGAAAAAATGCTTTTTCCGCACGTTTTGCTCGACGCACACATCGAAACACGCCCCCTACAACACATGGCGTACTGTCACACGTTCCCACAGGTGTCCCGATGAAAACGGTACCTCACATGTGTGGGTGCACCTACCTGGCCGCCAAGGGGAAAGCCTAAAACACAAGTAACCCCAAGTCTGTTTTCAGAGCGAAATCTCAGACATTCTGCCGACCGGCACAACCTACAGATATGGCCCTCGGGTGTCCAAGCCACCGAGGAAAACAGGGAACCCCATGCATTTCCAAAAAGAGGACACCCGTGGGAATCCGCAGAGGTATTATTTGCGCACATCGCCCCAGAATTTTTTACCCAGACAGCCCCGCAAAGTCCGAAATGTCGGGAAAAAAACACTTTTTCTGCACATTTCGCTCGACGCACCCATCAAAACACGCCCCCAACAAAACATGGCCTACCGTCACCTTTTCCCACAGGTGTCCCGATGAAAACGGTACCTCACATGTGTGGGTGCACCTACCTTGCCGCCAAGGGGAAAGCCTAAAACACAAATAACCCCAAGTCTGTTTTCAGAGCGAAATCTCAGACATTCTGCCGACCGGCACAACGTACAGATATGGGCCTCGGGTGTCCAAGCCACCGAGGAAAACAGGGAACCACATGCATTTCCGAAAAGAGGACACCCTTGGGAATCCGCAGAGGTATGATTTGCGCACATCTCCCCAGAATTTATTACCCAGGCATCCCTGCAAAGTCCGAAATGTGGGGAAAAAATGCTTTTTCCGCACGTTTCGCTCGACGCACACATCGAAACACGCCCCCAACAACACATGGCATACCGTCACACGTTCCCACAGGTGTCCCGATGAAAACGGTACCTCACATGTGTGGGTGCACCTACCTGGCCGCCAAGGGGAAAGCCTAAAACACAAGTAACCCCAAGTCTGTTTTCTGAGCGAAATCTCAGACATTCTGCCGACCGGCACAACGTACAGATATGGGCCTCGGCTGTCCAAGCCACCGAGGAAAACAGGGAACCCCATGCATTTCCGAAAGGAGGACACCCGTGGGAATACGAAGAGGTATGATTTGCGCACATCGCCCCAGAATTTATTACCCAGACAGCCCTGCAAAGTCCGAAATGTGGGGAAAAAAATGCTTTTTCCGCACATTTTGCTCGACGCACCCATCGAAACACGTCCCCAACAACACATGGCCTACCGTCACGCGTTCCCACAGGTGTCCCAATGAAAATGGTACCTCACATGTGTGGGTGCACCTACCTGGCCGCCAAGGGGAAAGCCTAAAACACAAGTAACCCCAAGTCTGTTTTCAGAGCGAAATCTCAGACATTCTGCCGACAGGCACAACCTACAGATATGGCCCTCGGGTGTCCAAGCCACCGAGGAAAACAGGGAACCCCATGCATTTCCAAAAAGAGGACACCCGTGGGAATCCGCAGAGGTATTATTTGCGCACATCGCCCCAGAATTTATTACCCAGACAGCCCTGCAAAGTCCGAAATGTGGGGAAAAAAACGCTTTTTCCGCACATTTCGCTCGACGCACCCATCGAAACACGCCCCCAACAACACATGGCCTACCGTCACACGTTCCCACAGGTGTTCCGATGAAAACGGTACCTCACATGTGTGGGTGCACCTACCTGGCCGCCAAGGGGAAAGCCTAAAACACAAGTAACCCCAAGTCTGTTTTCAGAGGGAAATCTCAGACATTCTGCCGACCGGCACAACTTACAGATATGGGCCTCGGCTGTCCAAGCCACCGAGGAAAACAGGGAACCCCATGCATTTCCGAAAGGAGGACACCCGTGGGAATACGAAGAGGTATGATTTGCGCACATCGCCCCAGAATTTATTACCCAGACAGCCCTGCAAAGTCCGAAATGTGGGGAAAAAAATGCTTTTTCCGCACATTTCGCTCGACGCACCCATCGAAACACGTCCCCAACAACACATGGCCTACCGTCACGCGTTCCCACAGGTGTCCCAATGAAAATGGTACCTCACATGTGTGGGTGCACCTACCTGGCCACCAAGGGGAAAGCCTAAAACACAAGTAACCCCAAGTCTGTTTTCAGAGCGAAATCTCAGACATTCTGCCGACCGGCACAACCTACAGATATGGCCCTCGGGTGTCCAAGCCACCGAGGAAAACAGGGAACCCCATGCATTTCCAAAAAGAGGACACCCGTGGGAATCCGCAGAGGTATTATTTGCGCACATCGCCCCAGAATTTTTTACCCAGACAGTCCCGCAAAGTCCGAAATGTCGGGAAAAAAACACTTTTTCTGCACATTTCGCTCGATGCACCCATCAAAACACGCCCCCAACAACACATGGCCTACCGTCACGCGTTCCCACAGGTGTCCCGATGAAAACGGTACCTCACATGTGTGGGTGCACCTACCTTGCCACCAAGGGGAAAGCCTAAAACACAAATAACCCCAAGTCTGTTTTCAGAGCGAAATCTCAGACATTCTGCCGACCGGCACAACGTACAGATATGGGCCTCGGGTGTCCAAGCCACCGTGGAAAACAGGGAACCACATGCATTTCCGAAAAGAGGACACCCTTGGGAATCCGCAGAGGTATGATTTGCGCACATCGCCCCAGAATTTATTACCCAGACATCCCTGCAAAGTCCGAAATGTGGGGAAAAAATGCTTTTTCCGCACGTTTTGCTCGACGCACACATCGAAACACGCCCCCTACAACACATGGCGTACTGTCACACGTTCCCACAGGTGTCCCGATGAAAACGGTACCTCACATGTGTGGGTGCACCTACCTGGCCGCCAAGGGGAAAGCCTAAAACACAAGTAACCCCAAGTCTGTTTTCAGAGCGAAATCTCAGACATTCTGCCGACCGGCACAACCTACAGATATGGCCCTCGGGTGTCCAAGCCACCGAGGAAAACAGGGAACCCCATGCATTTCCAAAAAGAGGACACCCGTGGGAATCCGCAGAGGTATTATTTGCGCACATCGCCCCAGAATTTTTTACCCAGACAGTCCCGCAAAGTCCGAAATGTCGGGAAAAAAACACTTTTTCTGCACATTTCGCTCGATGCACCCATCAAAACACGCCCCCAACAACACATGGCCTACCGTCACGCGTTCCCACAGGTGTCCCGATGAAAACGGTACCTCACATGTGTGGGTGCACCTACCTTGCCACCAAGGGGAAAGCCTAAAACACAAATAACCCCAAGTCTGTTTTCAGAGCGAAATCTCAGACATTCTGCCGACCGGCACAACGTACAGATATGGGCCTCGGGTGTCCAGGCCACCGTGGAAAACAGGGAACCACATGCATTTCCGAAAAGAGGACACCCTTGGGAATCCGCAGAGGTATGATTTGCCCACATCGCCCCAGAATTTATTACCCAGACATCCCTGCAAAGTCCGAAATGTGGGGAAAAAATGCTTTTTCCGCACGTTTTGCTCAACGCACACATCGAAACACGCCCCCTACAACACATGGCGTACTGTCACACGTTCCCACAGGTGTCCCGATGAAAACGGTACCTCACATGTGTGGGTGCACCTACCTGGCCGCCAAGGGGAAAGCCTAAAACACAAGTAACCCCAAGTCTGTTTTCAGAGCGAAATCTCAGACATTCTGCCGACCGGCACAACCTACAGATATGGCCCTCGGGTGTCCAAGCCACCGAGGAAAACAGGGAACCCCATGCATTTCCAAAAAGAGGACACCCGTGGGAATCCGCAGAGGTATTATTTGCGCACATCGCCCCAGAATTTTTTACCCAGACAGCCCCGCAAAGTCCGAAATGTCGGGAAAAAAACACTTTTTCTACACATTTCGCTCGACGCACCCATCAAAACACGCCCCCAACAAAACATGGCCTACCGTCACGCGTTCCCACAGGTGTCCCAATGAAAATGGTACCTCACATGTGTGGGTGCACCTACCTGGCCGCCAAGGGGAAAGCCTAAAACACAAGTAACCCCAAGTCTGTTTTCAGAGCGAAATCTCAGACATTCTGCCGACCGGCACAACCTACAGATATGGCCCTCGGGTGTCCAAGCCACCGAGGAAAACAGGGAACCCCATGCATTTCCAAAAAGAGGACACCCGTGGGAATCCGCAGAGGTATTATTTGCGCACATCGCCCCAGAATTTTTTACCCAGACAGTCCCGCAAAGTCCGAAATGTCGGAAAAAAAACACTTATTCTGCACATTTCGCTCGATGCACCCATCAAAACACGCCCCCAACAACACATGGCCTACCGTCAAACGTTCCCACAGGTGTCCCGATGAAAACGGTACCTCACATGTGTGGGTGCACCTACCTTGCCACCAAGGGGAAAGCCTAAAACACAAATAACCCCAAGTCTGTTTTCAGAGCGAAATCTCAGACATTCTGCCGACCGGCACAACGTACAGATATGGGCCTCGGGTGTCCAAGCCACCGAGGAAAACAGGGAACCACATGCATTTCCGAAAAGAGGACACCCTTGGGAATCCGCAGAGGTATGATTTGCGCACATCGCCCGAGAATTTATTACCCAGACATCCCTGCAAAGTCCGAAATGTGGGGAAAAAATGCTTTTTCCGCACGTTTTGCTCGACGCACACATCGAAACACGCCCCCTACAACACATGGCGTACTGTCACACGTTCCCACAGGTGTCCCGATGAAAACGGTACCTCACATGTGTGGGTGCACCTACCTGGCCGCCAAGGGGAAAGCCTAAAACACAAGTAACCCCAAGTCTGTTTTCAGAGCGAAATCTCAGACATTCTGCCGACCGGCACAACCTACAGATATGGCCCTCGGGTGTCCAAGCCACCGAGGAAAACAGGGAACCCCATGCATTTCCAAAAAGAGGACACCCGTGGGAATCCGCAGAGGTATTATTTGCGCACATCGCCCCAGAATTTTTTACCCAGACAGCCCCGCAAAGTCCGAAATGTCGGGAAAAAAACACTTTTTCTGCACATTTCGCTCGACGCACCCATCAAAACACGCCCCCAACAAAACATGGCCTACCGTCACGCGTTCCCACAGGTGTCCCGATGAAAACGGTACCTCACATGTGTGGGTGCACCTACCTTGCCGCCAAGGGGAAAGCCTAAAACACAAATAACCCCAAGTCTGTTTTCAGAGCGAAATCTCAGACATTCTGCCGACCGGCACAACGTACAGATATGGGCCTCGGGTGTACAAGCCACCGAGGAAAACAGGGAACCACATGCATTTCCGAAAAGAGGACACCCTTGGGAATCCGCAGAGGTATGATTTGCGCACATCTCCCCAGAATTTATTACCCAGGCATCCCGGCAAAGTCCGAAATGTGGGGAAAAAATGCTTTTTGCGCACGTTTCGCTCGACGCACACATCGAAACACGCCCCCAACAACACATGGCATACCGTCACACGTTCCCACAGGTGTCCCGATGAAAACGGTACCTCACATGTGTGGGTGCACCTACCTGGCCGCCAAGGGGAAAGCCTAAAACACAAGTAACCCCAAGTCTGTTTTCTGAGCGAAATCTCAGACATTCTGCCGACCGGCACAACGTACAGATATGGGCCTCGGCTGTCCAAGCCACCGAGGAAAACAGGGAACCCCATGCATTTCCGAAAGGAGGACACCCGTGGGAATACGAAGAGGTATGATTTGCGCACATCGCCCCAGAATTTATTACCCAGACAGCCCTGCAAAGTCCGAAATGTGGGGAAAAAATGCTTTTTCCGCACGTTTTGCTCGACGCACACATCGAAACACGCCCCCTACAACACATGGCGTACTGTCACACGTTCCCACAGGTGTCCCGATGAAAACGGTACCTCACATGTGTGGGTGCACCTACCTGGCCGCCAAGGGGAAAGCCTAAAACACAAGTAACCCCAAGTCTGTTTTCAGAGCGAAATCTCAGACATTCTGCCGACCGGCACAACCTACAGATATGGCTCTCGGGTGTCCAAGCCACCGAGGAAAACAGGGAACCCCATGCATTTCCAAAAAGAGGACACCCGTGGGAATCCGCAGAGGTATTATTTGCGCACATCGCCCCAGAATTTTTTACCCAGACAGCCCCGCAAAGTCCGAAATGTCGGGAAAAAAACACCTTTTCTACACATTTCGCTCGACGCACCCATCAAAACACGCCCCCAACAAAACATGGCCTACCGTCACGCGTTCCCACAGGTGTCCCAATGAAAATGGTACCTCACATGTGTGGGTGCACCTACCTGGCCGCCAAGGGGAAAGCCTAAAACACAAGTAACCCCAAGTCTGTTTTCAGAGCGAAATCTCAGACATTCTGCCGACCGGCACAACCTACAGATATGGCCCTCGGGTGTCCAAGCCACCGAGGAAAACAGGGAACCCCATGCATTTCCAAAAAGAGGACACCCGTGGGAATCCGCAGAGGTATTATTTGCGCACATCGCCCCAGAATTTTTTACCCAGACAGTCCCGCAAAGTCCGAAATGTCGGGAAAAAAACACTTTTTCTGCACATTTCGCTCGATGCACCCATCAAAACACGCCCCCAACAACACATGGCCTACCGTCACGCGTTCCCACAGGTGTCCCGATGAAAACGGTACCTCACATGTGTGGGTGCACCTACCTTGCCGCCAAGGGGAAAGCCTAAAACACAAATAACCCCAAGTCTGTTTTCAGAGCGAAATCTCAGACATTCTGCCGACCGGCACAACGTACAGATATGGGCCTCGGGTGTCCAAGCCACCGAGGAAAACAGGGAACCACATGCATTTCCGAAAAGAGGACACCCTTGGGAATCCGCAGAGGTATGATTTGCGCACATCTCCCCAGAATTTATTACCCAGGCATCCCTGCAAAGTCCGAAATGTGGGGAAAAAATGCTTTTTCCGCACGTTTCGCTCGACGCACACATCGAAACACGCCCCCAACAACACATGGCATACCGTCACACGTTCCCACAGGTGTCCCGATGGAAACGGTACCTCACATGTGTGGGTGCACCTACCTGGCCGCCAAGGGGAAAGCCTAAAACACAAGTAACCCCAAGTCTGTTTTCTGAGCGAAATCTCAGACATTCTGCCGACCGGCACAACGTACAGATATGGGCCTCGGGTGTCTAAGCCACCGAGGAAAACAGGGAACCCCATGCATTTCCGAAAAGAGGACACCCGTGGAAATCCGCAGAGGTATGATTTGCGCACATCGCCCCAGATTTTATTACCCAAACAGCCCCGCAGAGTCCGAAATGTGGGGAAAAAAACGCTTTTTCCGCACATTTCACTCGACGCACCCATTGAAACACGCCCCCAACAACACATGGCCTACCGTCACGCGTTCCCACAGGTGTCCCGATGAAAACGGTACCTCACATGTGTGGGTTCACCTACCTTGCCGCCAAGGGGAAAGCCTAAAACACAAGTAACCCCAAGTCTGTTTTCAGAGCGAAATCTCAGACATTCTGCCGACCGGCACAACATACAGATATGGGACTCGGGTGTCCAAGACACCGAGGAAAACAGGGAACCCCATGCATCTCCGGAAAGAGGACACCCGTGGGAATCCGCAGAGGTATGATTTGCGCACATCGCCCCAGATTTTATTACCCTGACAGCCCTGCAAAGTCCGAAATGTGGGGAAAAAATGCTTTTTCCGCACATTTCGCTTGAGGCACCCATCGAAACACGCCCCCAACAACACATGGCGTACCGTCACACGTTCCCACAGGTGTCCCGATGAAAACAGTACCTCACATGTGTGGGTGCACCTACCTGGCCGCCAAGGGGAAAGCCTAAAACACAAGTAACCCCAAGTCTGTTTTCTGAGCGAAATCTCAGACATTCTGCCGACCGGCACAACGTACAGCTATGGGCCTCGGGTGTCCAAGCCACCGAGGAAAACAGGGAACCCCATGCATTTCCGAAAAGAGGACACCCGTGGGAATACGCAGAGGTATGATTTGCACACATCGCCCCAGAATTTATTACCCAGGCAGCCCTGCAAAGTCCGAAATGTCGGTAAAAAAATGCTTTTTCCGCACATTTCGCTCGACGCACCCATCGAAACACATCCCCAACAACACATGGCGTACTGTCACACGTTCCCACAGGTGTCCCGATGAAAACGGTACCTCACATGTGTGGGTGCACCTACCTGGCCGCCAAGGGGAAAGCCTAAAACACAAGTAACCCCAAGTCTGTTTTCAGAGCGAAATCTCAGACATTCTGCCGACCGGCACAACCTACAGATATGGCCCTCGGGTGTCCAAGCCACCGAGGAAAACAGGGAACCCCATGCATTTCCAAAAAGAGGACACCCGTGGGAATCCGCAGAGGTATTATTTGCGCACATCGCCCCAGAATTTTTTACCCAGACAGCCCCGCGAAGTCCGAAATGTCGGGAAAAAAACACCTTTTCTACACATTTCGCTCGACGCACCCATCAAAACACGCCCCCAACAAAACATGGCCTACCGTCACGCGTTCCCACAGGTGTCCCAATGAAAATGGTACCTCACATGTGTGGGTGCACCTACCTGGCCGCCAAGGGGAAAGCCTAAAACACAAGTAACCCCAAGTCTGTTTTCAGAGCGAAATCTCAGACATTCTGCCGACCGGCACAACCTACAGATATGGCCCTCGGGTGTCCAAGCCACCGAGGAAAACAGGGAACCCCATGCATTTCCAAAAAGAGGACACCCGTGGGAATCCGCAGAGGTATTATTTGCGCACATCGCCCCAGAATTTTTTACCCAGACAGTCCCGCAAAGTCCGAAATGTCGGGAAAAAAACACTTTTTCTGCACATTTCGCTCGATGCACCCATCAAAACACGCCCCCAACAAAACATGGCCTACCGTCACGCGTTCCCACAGGTGTCCCGATGAAAACGGTACCTCACATGTGTGGGTGCACCTACCTTGCCGCCAAGGGGAAAGCCTAAAACACAAATAACCCCAAGTCTGTTTTCAGAGCGAAATCTCAGACATTCTGCCGACCGGCACAACGTACAGATATGGGCCTCGGGTGTCCAAGCCACCGAGGAAAACAGGGAACCACATGCATTTCCGAAAAGAGGACACCCTTGGGAATCCGCAGAGGTATGATTTGCGCACATCTCCCCAGAATTTATTACCCAGGCATCCCTGCAAAGTCCGAAATGTGGGGAAAAAATGCTTTTTCCGCACGTTTCGCTCGACGCACACATCGAAACACGCCCCCAACAACACATGGCATACCGTCACACGTTCCCACAGGTGTCCCGATGAAAACGGTACCTCACATGTGTGGGTGCACCTACCTGGCCGCCAAGGGGAAAGCCTAAAACACAAGTAACCCCAAGTCTGTTTTCTGAGCGAAATCTCAGACATTCTGCCGACCGGCACAACGTACAGATATGGGCCTCGGGTGTCTAAGCCACCGAGGAAAACAGGGAACCCCATGCATTTCCGAAAAGAGGACACCCGTGGAAATCCGCAGAGGTATGATTTGCGCACATCGCCCCAGATTTTATTACCCAAACAGCCCCGCAGAGTCCGAAATGTGGGGAAAAAAACGCTTTTTCCGCACATTTCACTCGACGCACCCATTGAAACACGCCCCCAACAACACATGGCCTACCGTCACGCGTTCCCACAGGTGTCCCGATGAAAACGGTACCTCACATGTGTGGGTTCACCTACCTTGCCGCCAAGGGGAAAGCCTAAAACACAAGTAACCCCAAGTCTGTTTTCAGAGCGAAATCTCAGACATTCTGCCGACCGGCACAACATACAGATATGGGACTCGGGTGTCCAAGACACCGAGGAAAACAGGGAACCCCATGCATTTCCGGAAAGAGGACACCCGTGGGAATCCGCAGAGGTATGATTTGCGCACATCGCCCCAGATTTTATTACCCTGACAGCCCTGCAAAGTCCGAAATGTGGGGAAAAAATGCTTTTTCCGCACATTTCGCTTGAGGCACCCATCGAAACACGCCCCCAACAACACATGGCGTACCGTCACACGTTCCCACAGGTGTCCCGATGAAAACAGTACCTCACATGTGTGGGTGCACCTACCTGGCCGCCAAGGGGAAAGCCTAAAACACAAGTAACCCCAAGTCTGTTTTCTGAGCGAAATCTCAGACATTCTGCCGACCGGCACAACGTACAGCTATGGGCCTCGGGTGTCCAAGCCACCGAGGTAAACAGGGAACCCCATGCATTTCCGAAAAGAGGACACCCGTGGGAATACGCAGAGGTATGATTTGCACACATCGCCCCAGAATTTATTACCCAGGCAGCCCTGCAAAGTCCGAAATGTCGGTAAAAAAATGCTTTTTCCGCACATTTCGCTCGACGCACCCATCGAAACACATCCCCAACAACACATGGCCTACCGTCACGCGTTCCCACAGGTGTCCCAATGAAAATGGTACCTCACATGTGTGGGTGCACCTACCTGGCCGCCAAGGGGAAAGCCTAAAACACAAGTAACCCCAAGTCTGTTTTCAGAGCGAAATCTCAGACATTCTGCCGACCGGCACAACGTACAGATATGGGCCTCGGGCGTCCAAGCCACCGAGGAAAACAGGGAACCCCATGCATTTCCGAAAAGAAGACACCCGTGGGAATCCACAGAGGTATGATTTGCGCACATCGCCCCAGATTTTTTTACCTAGACAGCCCCGCAAAGTCTGAAATGTGGGGAAAAAAACGCTTTTTCCGCACATTTCGCTCAACGCACCCATCGAAACACGCCCCCAACAACACATGGCCTACCGTCCCACGTTCCCACAGGTGTCTCGATTAAAAAGGTACCTCACATGTGTGGGTGCACCTACCTGGCCGCCAAGGGGAAAGCCTAAAACACAAGTAACCCCAAGTCTGTTTTCAGAGTGAAATCTCAGACATTCTGCCGACCGGCACAACGTACAGATATGGGCCTCGGGTGTCCAAGCCACCAAGGAAAACGGGGAACCCCATGCATTTCCGAAAAGAGGACACCCGTGGGAATCCGCAGAGGTATGATTTGCGCACATCGCCCCAGAATTTATTACCCAGACAGCCCTGCAAAATCCGAAATGTGGGGAAAAAAACGCTTTTTCCGCACATTTTGCTCGACGCACCCATTGAAACACATCCCCAACAACACATGGCCTACCGTCACGCGTTCCCACAGGTGTCCCAATGAAAATGGTACCTCACATGTGTGGGTGCACCTACCTGGCCGCCAAGGGGAAAGCCTAAAACACAAGTAACCCCAAGTCTGTTTTCAGAGCGAAATCTCAGACATTCTGCCGACCGGCACAACGTACAGATATGGGCCTCGGGCGTCCAAGCCACCGAGGAAAACAGGGAACCCCATGCATTTCCGAAAAGAAGACACCCGTGGGAATCCACAGAGGTATGATTTGCGCACATCGCCCCAGATTTTTTTACCTAGACAGCCCCGCAAAGTCTGAAATGTGGGGAAAAAAACGCTTTTTCCGCACATTTCGCTCAACGCACCCATCGAAACACGCCCCCAACAACACATGGCCTACCGTCCCACGTTCCCACAGGTGTCTCGATTAAAAAGGTACCTCACATGTGTGGGTGCACCTACCTGGCCGCCAAGGGGAAAGCCTAAAACACAAGTAACCCCAAGTCTGTTTTCAGAGTGAAATCTCAGACATTCTGCCGACCGGCACAACGTACAGATATGGGCCTCGGGTGTCCAAGCCACCAAGGAAAACGGGGAACCCCATGCATTTCCGAAAAGAGGACACCCGTGGGAATCCGCAGAGGTATGATTTGCGCACATCGCCCCAGAATTTATTACCCAGACAGCCCTGCAAAATCCGAAATGTGGGGAAAAAAACGCTTTTTCCGCACATTTCGCTCAACGCACCCATCGAAACATGCCCCCAACAACACATGGCCTACTGTCACGCGTTCCCACAGGTGTCCCGATGAAAATGGTACCTCACATGTGTGGGTGCACCTACCTGGCCGCCAAGGGGAAAGCCTAAAACACAAGTAACCCCAAGTCTGTTTTCAGAGGGAAATCTCAGACATTCTGCCGACCGGCACAACGTACAGATATGGCCCTCGGGTGTCCAAGCCACCGAGGAAAACAGGGAACCCCATGCATTTCCGAAAAGAGGACACCCGTGGGAATCCGCAGAGGTATGATTTGCACACATCGCCCCAGATTTTATTACCGAGACAGCCCCGCAAAGTCCGAAATGTGGGGAAAAATACGCTTTTTACGCACATTTCGCTCGACGCACCCATCGAAACACGCCCCCAACAACACATGGCCTACCGTCACGCGTTCCCACAGGTGTCCCCTTGAAAACGGTACCTCACATGTGTGGGTGCACCTACCTGGCCGCCAAGGGGAAAGCCTAAAACACAAGTAACCCCAAGTCTGTTTTCAGAGGGAAATCTCAGACATTCTGCCGGCCGGCACAACGTACAGATATGGCCCTCGGGTGTCCAAGCCACCGAGGAAAACAGGGAACCCCATGCATTTCTGAAAAGAGGACGCCCGTGGGAATCCGCAGAGGTATGATTTGCGCACATCGCCCCAGAATGTATTACCCAGACAGCCCTGCAAAGTCCGAAATGTGGGGAAAAAATGCTTTTTCCGCACATTTCGCTCGACGCACCCATCGAAACACGCCCCCAAAAAGACATGGCCTACCGTCACGCGTTCCCACAGGTGTCTTGATGAAAACGGTACCTCACATGTGTGGGTGCACCTATCTGGCCGCCAAGGGGAAAGCCTAAAACACAAGTAACCCCAAGTCTGTTTTCAGAGCGAAATCTCAGACATTCTGCCGACCGGCACAACGTACAGATATGGCCCTCGGGTGTCCAAGCCACCGAGGAAAACAGGGAACCCCATGCATTTCCCAAAAGAGGACACCCGTGGGAATCCACAGAGGTATGATTTGCACACATCACCCCAGATTTTATTACCCAGACAGCCCCGCAAAGTCCGAAATGTTGGGAAAAAACTCTTTTTCCGCACATTTCACTCGACGCACCTATCGAAACACGCTCCCAACAACACGCAGCCTACCGTCACACGTTCCCACAGATGTCCCGATGAAAACGGTACCTCACATGTGTGGGTGCACCTACCTGGCCGCCAAGGGGAAAACCTAAAACACAAGTAACCCCAAGTCTGTTTTCAGAGCGAAATCTCAGACATTCTGCCGACCGGCACAACGTACAGATATGGGCCTCGGGTGTCCAAGCCACTGAGGAAAACGGGGAACCCCATGCATTTCCGAAAAGAGGACACCCGTGGGAATCCGCAGAGGTATGATTTGCGTACATCGCCGCAGATTTTATTACCCAGACAGTCCCGCAAAGTCCGAAATGTGGGGAAAAAAACGCTTTTCCCGCACATTTCGCTCGATGCACCCATCGAAACACGCCCCCAACAACACATGGCCTACAGTCACACGTTCCCACAGGTATCCCGATGAAAACGGTACCTCACATGTGTGGGTGCACCTAGCTGGCCGCCAAGGGGAAAGCCTAAAACACAAGTAACCCCAAGTCTGTTTTCAGAGCGAAATATCAGACATTCTGCCGATCGGCACAACATACAGATATGGGCCTCGGGTGTCCAAGCCACCGAGGAACACAGGGAACCCCATGCATTTCCAAAAAGAGGACACCCGTGGGAATACGCAGAGGTATGATTTGCGCACATCGCCCCAGAATTTATTACCCAGGCAGCCCTGCAAAGTCCGAAATGTGGGGAAAAAAACGCTTTTTCCGCACATTTTGCTCGACGCACCCATCGAAACACGCCCCCAACAACACATGGCCTACCGTCACGCATTCCCACAGGTGTCCCGATGAAAACGGTACCTCACATGTGTGGGTGCACCTACCTGGCCGCCAAGGGGAAAGCCTAAAACACAAGTAACCCCAAGTCTGTTTTCAGAGCGAAATCTCAGACATTCTGCCGACCGGCACAACGTACAGATCTGGGCCTCGGGTGTCCAAGCCACCGAGGAAAACAGGGAACCCCATGCATTTCAGAAAAGAGGACACCCGTGGGAATCCGCAGAGGTATGATTTGCGCACATCGCCCCAGAATTTATTACACAGACATCCCTGCAAAGTCCGAAATGTGGGGAAAAAATGCTTTTTCCGCACGTTTCGCTCGACGCACACATCGAAACACGCCCCCAACAACACATGGCATACCGTCACACGTTCCCACAGGTGTCCCAATGAAAACGGTACCTCACATGTGTGGGTGCACCTACCTGGCCGCCAAGGGGAAAGCCTAAAACACAAGTAACCCCAAGTCTGTTTTCTGAGCGAAATCTCAGACATTCTGCCGACCGGCACAACGTACAGATATGGGCCTCGGGTGTCTAAGCCACCGAGGAAAACAGGGAACCCCATGCATTTCCGAAAAGAGGACACCCGTGGGAATCCGCAGAGGTATGATTTGCGCACATCGCCCCAGATTTTATTACCCAAACAGCCCCGCAGAGTCCGAAATGTGGGGAAAAAAACGCTTTTTCCGCACATTTCACTCGACGCACCCATTGAAACACGCCCCCAACAACACACGGCCTACCGTCATGCGTTCCCACAGGTGTCCTGATGAAAATGGTACCTCACATGTGTGGGTGCACCTACCTGGCCACCAAGGGGAAAGCCTAAAACACAAGTAACCCCAAGTCTGTTTTCAGAGCGAAATCTCAGACATTCTGCCGACCGGCACAACGTACAGATATGGGCCTCGGGTGTCTAAGCCACCGAGGAAAACAGGGAACCCCATGCATTTCCGAAAAGAGGACACCAGTGGGAATCCGCAGAGGTATTATTTGCGCACATCGCCCCAGAATTTTTTACCCAGACAGCCCTGCAAAGTCCGAAATGTCGGGGAAAAAACACTTTTTCTGCACATTTTGCTTGACGCACCCATCAAAACACGCCCCCAACAACACATGGCCTACCGTCACGCGTTCCCACAGGTGTCCCGATGAAAACGGTACCTCACATGTGTGGGTGCACCTACCTTGCCGCCAAGGGGAAAGCCTAAAACACAAGTAACCCCAAGTCTGTTTTCAGAGCGAAATCTCAGACATTCTGCCGACCGGCACAACGTACAGATATGGGCCTCGGGTGTCCAAGCCACCGAGGAAAACAGGGAACCCCATGCATTTCCGGAAAGAGGACACCCGTGGGAATCCACAGAGGTATGATTTGCGCACATCGCCCCAGATTTTATTACCCTGACAGCCCTGCAAAGTCCGAAATGTGGGGAAAAAATGCTTTTTCCGCACATTTCGCTTGACGCACCCATCGAAACACGCCCCCAACAACACATGGCGTACCGTCAAACGTTCCCACAGGTGTCCCGATGATAACAGTACCTCACATGTGTGGGTGCACCTACCTGGCCGCCAAGGGGAAAGCCTAAAACACAAGTAACCCCAAGTCTGTTTTCTGAGCGAAATCTCAGACATTCTGCCGACCGGCACAACGTACAGATATGGGCCTCGGGTGTCCAAGCCACCGAGGAAAACAGGGAACCCCATGCATTTCCGAAAAGAGGACACCCGTGGGAATACGCAGAGGTATGATTTGCACACATCGCCCCAGAATTTATTACCCAGGCAGCCCTGCAAATTCCGAAATGTCGGTAAAAAAATGCTTTTTCCGCACATTTCGCTCGACGCACCCATCGAAACACATCCCCAACAACACATGGCCTACCGTCATGCGTTCCCACAGGTGTCCCAATGAAAATGGTACCTCACATGTGTGGGTGCACCTACCTGGCCGCCAAGGGGAAAGCCTAAAACACAAGTAACCCCAAGTCTGTTTTCAGAGCGAAATCTCAGACATTCTGCCGACCGGCACAACGTACAGATATGGCCCTCAGGTGTCCAAGCCACCGAGGAAAACAGGGAACCCCATGCATTTCCGAAAAGAGGACACCCGTGGGAATCCGCAGAGGTATTATTTTCGCACATCGCCCCAGAATTTTTTACCAAGACAGCCCCGCAAAGTCCGAAATGTGGGGAAAAAAACACTTTTTCTGCACATTTTGCTCGACGCACCCATCAAAACACGCCCCCAACAAAACATGGCCTACTGTCACGCGTTCCCACAGGTGTCCCGATGAAAACGGTACCTCACATGTGTGGGTGCACCTACCTTACCGCCAAGGGGAAAGCCTAAAACACAAATAACCCCAAGTCTGTTTTCAGAGTGAAATCTCAGACATTCTGCCGACCGGCACAACGTACAGATATGGGCCTCGGGCGTCCAAGCCACCGAGGAAAACAGGGAACCCCATGCATTTCCGAAAAGAGGACACCCGTGGGAATCCACAGAGGTATGATTTGCGCACATCGCCCCAGATTTTTTTACCCAGACAGCCCGGCAAAGTCTGAAATGTGCGGAAAAAAACGCTTTTTCCGCACATTTCGCTCAACGCACCCATCGAAACACGCCCCCAACAACACATGGCCTACCGTCACACGTTCCCACAGGTGTCTCGATTAAAAAGGTACCTCACATGTGTGGGTGCACCTAACTGGCCGCCAAGGGGAAAGCCTAAAACACAAGTAACCCCAAGTCTGTTTTCAGAGTGAAATCTCAGACATTCTGCCGACCGGCACAACGTACAGATATGGGCCTCGGGTGTCCAAGCCACTGAGGAAAACAGGGAACCACATGCATTTCCAAAAAGAGGACATCCCTGGGAATCCGCAGAGGTATGATTTGCGCACATCGCCCCAGATTTTATTACCCAGACAGCCCCGCAAAGTCCGAAATGTGGGGAAAAAAACGCTTTTTCCGCACATTTCGTTCGACGCACCCATTGAAACACGCCCCCAACAACACATGGCCTACCGTCACACGTTCCCACAGGTGTCCCGATGAAAACGGTACCTCACATGTGTGGGTGCACCTACCTGGCCGCCAAGGGGAAAGCCTAAAACACAAGTAACCCCAAGTCTGTTTTCAGAGGGAAATCTCAGACATTCTGCCGACCGGCACAACGTACAGATATGGGCCTCGGGTGTCCAAGCCACCGAGGAAAATAGGGAACCCCATTCATTTCCGAAAAGAGGACACCCGTGGGAATACGAAGAGGTATGATTTGCGCACATCGCCCCAGAATTTATTACCCAGACAGCCCTGCAAAGTCCAAAATGTGGTGAAAAAAATGCTTTTTCCGCACATTTCGCTCGACGCAACCATCGAAACACGCCCCCACCAACACATGGCCTACCGTCACGCGTTCCCACAGGTGTCCCGATGAAAATGGTACCTCACATGTGTGGGTGCACCTACCTGGCCGTCAAGGGGAAAGCCTAAAACACAAGTAACCCCAAGTCTGTTTTCAGAGCGAAATCTCAGACATTCTGCCGACCGGCACAACGTACAGATATGGCCCTCGGGTGTCCAAGCCACTGAGGAAAACAGGGAACCCCATGCATTTCCGAAAAGAGGACACCCGTGGGAATCCGCAGAGGTATGATTTGCGCACATCGCCCCAGATTTTATTACCCAAACAGCCCCGCAGAGTCCGAAATGTGGGGAAAAAAACGCTTTTTCCGCACATTTCACTCGACGCACCCATTGAAACACGCCCCCAACAACACACGGCCTACCGTCATGCGTTCCCACAGGTGTCCTGATGAAAATGGTACCTCACATGTGTGGGTGCACCTACCTGGCCACCAAGGGGAAAGCCTAAAACACAAGTAACCCCAAGTCTGTTTTCAGAGCGAAATCTCAGACATTCTGCCGACCGGCACAACGTACAGATATGGGCCTCGGGTGTCTAAGCCACCGAGGAAAACAGGGAACCCCATGCATTTCCGAAAAGAGGACACCAGTGGGAATCCGCAGAGGTATTATTTGCGCACATCGCCCCAGAATTTTTTACCCAGACAGCCCTGCAAAGTCCGAAATGTCGGGGAAAAAACACTTTTTCTGCACATTTTGCTTGACGCACCCATCAAAACACGCCCCCAACAACACATGGCCTACCGTCACGCGTTCCCACAGGTGTCCCGATGAAAACGGTACCTCACATGTGTGGGTGCACCTACCTTGCCGCCAAGGGGAAAGCCTAAAACACAAGTAACCCCAAGTCTGTTTTCAGAGCGAAATCTCAGACATTCTGCCGACCGGCACAACGTACAGATATGGGCCTCGGGTGTCCAAGCTGTAAAGAAGACCGGTGGGGGGGTCTGTACTTCTGCTCTCTATATGGTAGAGGGGAGGCACAGAGGACCCCAGCCAAGATTCTCTAATACGGTAGCGATGGGCGAGCAATCAAGGCCTAGCTTCTCAGGAGGTGATGCAGGCTGGTTCTTAAGTACAGTGTATCCCCAAGCCCCCACAAAGGAATGTCCACACACTGTATTACTGAAAACACAGTCTTTATATAATTAATATTCAAGGGTTATGTACACTTATCACAATAACGCACTTTGTGCTCAGGAAAATCAGCAATGGTAAATATCTACAATTCTAAAGTGGTACCACTAATATTAGACCTCATTAAAGTGCATTCACAATACTGTAGAAATGGCACACAGATCAATAAGAAGGAAACCAGCAATAGAGAGAGGAGAGATAACAGAGGGTTGAAACAATAGGCAGAATACTGGCCCTTGCTACTGGACACAGTTCTGTGTGGAGATCCCCCCACCTGGGCAACCTGCAAAATAAAGAGATATAACACCAGCCCAGTCCAGATATTGTTCAATAGTCTATTTCTCTCCTATAATGTTTTTACCCCCCCAATGTACCTGGTGGAGTCGAGTTCCTCGAAAAGGCGTCGACAAGCGTCGAGGGACTCGCTGTTCGGCGACGGGGAATCGACGGCCCTTCTTGAATGCCTTCCCTTTCAAGCGGGAGGCACGGGGCGTCGAACGTCCGTCGACAAACGAGGCCGAACGTTGTCGAAGAGGCGGCAGCTCCGTCCGAGCGGTGCTCGTCGGCGTCGGGGCGTCGGCGTCCTGCAAGGCGGAGGTGTGCGGGGCACCTCGATGACAATAGTTCTGGACCGCAAAGATTGTAGAGACGGGAGCCCAGCAAGGGCGTCGAGTCGTCCGAGTCTTTGGGGTCGTCGGGTGGCGGGAAACCCACCGGCAGGTTTCTCCTCGGCGCGTTGGTCGTCCTCGACTTTCTCCGGCAGGATAAGCGGTCGACGATGCGGTCGAGAGAGTCCTTCGATTGAATGTTCTTAGGCAATGGAGCGGACGGCTCCGATCGTCGGCGGCACGGCGTCAAGTGGTTCCCACGGCTGGGCAACACAACTTCGACGGGCCTCCAGCGGTTACACAGACCTGCGAACCCTGGTCGACGGCAATGGACTTCGACGGCGTCGATGTCCGGGTGCTTCACTTCGATCTCCTCGGCGGTCCCGTCTCGGGTCGGCAGCCTTTCGAGGGTCTGACTTCCAGGGCGCTTCGGCGAAGATTCAGCGGTGCTCGATGGTCCCTCGGAGCACGGGAAGAGGGCGCCTTACCAGGTCCTCTCTCGGGTCAGTCCTCGACGATTTCGACAACCTTCAGTTCCGTCGAAGCAAATGCCACAGCAAGTCTTCTTCTTCCAGCTGGACGTCGAGGATCAGCAAATCCAGTTACTCTTGAGTGGAGACTCAGCTTCTGAATGCTTCTGAACAATTTCCAGTGGTGAGAGGTCCCCAGATATACTATTCTGTCTCTCATCCACACTGCTGGCACACACACAGCAGCCAATCACACAGAAGGGCATTCATGCAGTCAGTCAGCCAATCAGGCACACAGTGCATTCAGGCCACACTCCTCCCTTTCAGACACTCACAACAAGGAATGTGGATTGGGACAAGTACCCAGCCATTCAACACTACACACTGCATTCAGGCCAGTTTCGGGCAGAGCTGTCTCAGTCTTTGTCTCACAGGCCAGAAACCAGACAACCACAACAAGAAGTGCATATTGGTCACACACTCCATTCACCCAGGTCCCACCCACAGGAGGTACCCACAACATACAGTCAAAGGGAAGGCTCCAGTCAGTCTAGCTGGGCCTTCACAACAACACCATATATGGAACTTCCACCCAACAGCCAGTCAGGGGGAAGGGACAGAGTCAGGGCATCCCAGGACTTTGGGAAAACAAGACAACAGGCAATAGAAAGCAAGAGGCCACAGGGGCCATCTTGTTTCTATCAGGAATCAACTGATCCCAATGGCAGGGCCTGGGTATCCCAAAATGGAGGACACCCAGAGCACCTGTCCAATTCAGCATGGAGCTGCCACCAGCCCATACCCTGCTCTGTGGGCCACCCACAGGTGCCCAAAAACATACACTAGGGGCACAGGGTTGTACCCCCCACCCATGGGTGCCATAAGGGTATCCCAGGGGTCTGTTCACCAAACCAAAAGAGAGAGCTGCACTGCCAGGAGTCCCAAATGGATTCCTGGGCAGAAAACATAACAGAACACACGATAAAAGGCAGAAAAGGACAAGGATTCAGAGGCCCTGTCCCTCTGATACATTTCCAGCATCACAGTCGCCCCCCCCAGACTGAGGTGGAGGGTGTCTAATCTCCCACGGGATAGACACCCTCATCCAGACGGTCAACATACCTTCTGGAAAGGCCATCTGCATTATCGTGACTTTTCCCTGGTCTGGGCTCTATGGTGAAGTCTAGCCCTTGCAGGCTAATGGACCACCTGAGCAATTTCGGGTTCTCACCCTTCATCTGCATAAGCCACTTCAGGGGCTTATGATCTGTTTGGACCTTGAAGGTAGACCCCGTAAGGTAGGGCCTAAAACGCCTAAGGCTCCAAACTATACTAAAACATTCCTTTTCAACAGTAGCCCACCTAAGTTCTCTACCCTTGAGTTGTCTACTGATGAATATGATAGGATGTTCTCTCCCTTTGTCATCTAACTGGGACAAGACAGCTCCAATTCCGGTGTCGCAGGCATCCGTCTGGACGATAAAGGGTCGGCTGTAGTCAGGCGCACTCAACACAGGTGCCCTACACAGACTTTCTTTCAAGCCATCAAAGGCCCTCTGACAGTCTTCAGTCCAATTAACCTTCCTAGGCTGTTTGGGTGAAGTTAGAGCTGTCAGGGGTGCAGCTATGGTTCCATAGTCTGCCATGAAATTGCGATAGTACCCAGTGAGGCCCAAAAAGGCTCTCACCTGGGTTTGAGTAGTGGGAGTCTCCCAGTTCTGTACGTCCTGTACTTTACTGGAGAGAGGTTGGATTTGACCCCCTCCTACCTCATGACCAAGATAGGTAACTTTCCCCTGAGCTATCTGGCACTTGGTGGCCTTGATAGTGAGGTTAGCCCTTTTCAAGGCCTGCAACACCTTATCCAGATGTGTCAAATGCTCTTCCCAGGTGGAACTGTAGACGGCAATGTCGTCTAAGTAAGCCACACAAAAGGCTTCCAGCCCACTGAGCGCATGGTTGACCAATCTCTGGAAGGTGGCAGGGGCATTCTTCAACCCAAAGGGCATGACCCTAAACTGGTAGAGTCCCTCAGGTGTGGAGAATGCCGTCTTTTCCTTGGCATGGTCCGTCAGAGCTATTTGCCAATAGCCTGAGGTAAGGTCAAAGGTGCTCACAAATTTGGCAGCACCTATAGTGTCCACGAGCTCATCAGCCCGGGGCAATGGGTGCGCGTCAGTTTTGGTGACGGCATTGACTCCTCGGTAGTCCACACAGAACCTCCAATCCTTGGTACCCGCCGGGGAACTTGCCTTGGGGACAAGGACCACTGGACTGGACCAGGGACTGGTGGAGGGTTCAATAACACCCAGATCCAACATCTTGGCGACCTCAGCCTGGATGTGGTTTTTGACGGTATCTGACATACGATAGCTCCTGCTTTTGACAGGCACACTGTCACCAGTGTCAATTTCGTGCTTACACCACGGTGTAAGGCCCGGTGTCAGTGAAAACAGAGGGGCATACTGCTGGAGCAAAGCCCGGCAGGCCCTCTGCTGCTCTGTTGTCAAATCGGGAGAGAGTTGTACTCCCTCCACTGAGCCATCCTGAGGGTTGCTATGCAGCAAATCAGGAAGGGGCTCACTCTCATCCTCTTCTTGCCCTGAAGCTAGCAAGAGACATGAGACCTCTGCTCGCCTGTGGAAAGGCTTGAGCCTGTTGACATGGAATACCTGGGGGGCTACCCCAGAGGCTCCCATGTCCACCAGATAATTGACTTCGCCCATCTTGGAGATGATCCTGAAGGGTCCAGTCCACTTGTCTGCCAAAGCTCTAGGCTTGGTAGGCTCCATCACAAGGATTTCCTGTCCCGGAGTCCAATCCACTTGCGAAGCTTTCAGGTCATGCCAGTACTTATTCAATTCCTGGCTGGCCTTGAGATTTGCTGTTGCCTGACCCATCATTTGTGTCATCCTCCGCCTGAGGCCTAACACATAGTCCCCCACTTGCTTGGCGGGACCTGGAGGGGTGGCTTCCAAGCCTTCTCGGATCAAGGCGAGGGGCCCCCTCACGGGATGTCCAAAGAGTAACTCAAAGGGGCTGAAACCAACACCCTCTTGAGGTACCTCTCTGTAAGCAAACAGCAGGCATGGCAGGAGGAGATCCCATTTCCTCCTTAGGGGCTCTTCCAAAGCACCTAGCATGCCCTTGAGAGTTTTGTTAAATCTCTCAACCAGACCATTGGTCTGGGGGTGGTAAGAGGTGGAGAACTTGTAGGTTACCCCGCACTCTTTCCACATGGTTTTCATGTAACTAGACATGAAGTTGGATCCTCGGTCAGAGACAACCTCCTTGGGGAATCCAACACGGGTGAAAATGCCCAGGAGAGCCCTGGCAACCACCTTGGCAGTAACAGTCCGAAGGGGTATTGCCTCAGGGTACCTGGTGGCATGATCTACCAAGACCAGGATGAACCGATGTCCACCTGAAGTGGGAGGGTCAAGGGGACCGACGATGTCGATGCCCACCCTCTCAAATGGGGTGCCAACCACTGGTAATGGCTGCAGTGGGGCAATGACCCTGCCTCCAGTCTTGCCAGACAACTGACAAGTTGGGCAGGTCCTGCAGTGGGACTCCACCTCTACTCCCATCCGTGGCCAGTAGAAATGGGCAGAGAGCCTCTGCTTAGTCTTCTTGGTCCCAAGATGACCAGCCAAGGGCACCTCATGCGCCAACTGCAGTAGGAAGGGCCTGTAAACCTGGGGTACCACCAACCTCTTGCGGGCACCAGGTTCGGGCTTAGTGGGCTCACTAACAAGGAGCTCACCCTCCCAATAAATCTTGAATGTCCTAGGCACTTCACCTTGTGCCTGGGACAGGGCCTGTTTCCTCAGGCCCTCGAGAGAGTGGCACTCTCTCTGTCCCTTACAGAAGTCTGCCCGGGAGGGTCCCCCTTCAGCTAACAAGCATTGAAGGTCGGGATGATCCTCCGGGTTGAGAACCTCTCCCACAGGAGAGTCTTCTGTCTCTTCTCCCACAGGAGTTGAGTTTGGGTTTTCCGCTGGACCCAGCCCGTCCGGAGCATGGATCCCATTGGGTGCTGTCGGAACAGCAGGAAGAGAAGGTGTTCCCTCCACAGAGGTGGCCTTCTTGGTCTTCCTTCTTCTTGCCTTAGGCCTCGCCTTTGGCTCGGATACCTGACTCACAGCCAGACCCGGTGTCACCTGTGACCTAGTGACTGCAGCAGCAGTCATGGGAAGACCATCCGAGATCAACCCCAACTCTACTAGATCATTTCCTAACAGAATGTTAGCAGGGACATTGTCCTGAACCAGGACAGGAAGCTTTGCTGTCTTGTCTCCAATCATGAGTGTGACTAGGGCTACAGGCGATAATTTGGGAGGCCCACCAGCTAACCTGGTGGTTCTCAGAGGAGCACCTACATAGTCCTCTGGCTTGAGCAGGGTCCTGTCCACCACTGTCATGCTTGCCCCAGTGTCTCTCAAACCAGTAGAAGGCTGGCCATTCAAGAGGACACTTCTCAAAAATCTACGGGTGTTTTGTGGGATAGTCGCCAGTACTTCTGCGTACTGGTCCCAGGCCCCAAGGGACACTAAGGAAATCTCTACTGGAGCACCAAATGTGATTCCTGTAGAGGAGGGGAGGACAGTGGCCTCCACCTCAGACACGGGGTAAGGGTAGGTCAGGCTGACAGCCTGTACTCCAAGTGCCTTACCTTTACACTTGGGGTCACCCCTTTTGTGATCCAGAGCCCCACAATCCCAACAAGTGCCAGGAGTGCGGGGTACGGTACTGGAACCACTGGGAGCCTGCTTTGCAGCAGGTGGACCACTACTCTTATTCCCACCCACAGAGGACTTATCCCCACTAGATTTTTGGGTCTTAGGAGAGGAAGGTTTTGGTTTACCCGACTGTGACTGCTTTTGGGACTCCTCAGCTTTCTGAGAGGCCCCCTTTTCTTTGTCCTTGTCCTTCCCACTGGAGTCCTTAGGGGACACCCGGTGGGAGACCCACTTGTCAGCCAACCTAGCCAGCTTAAAGGGGTCCAAAATGTTCTGGTCAGCCACATACTGACGCAGCTCTGGTGAACAGGCTTCAGAAAAATGCTCAAAAAACAAGAGGTGGGACAACTCAACAAAAGTTTTCACCTTGTATCCATCAATCCACCCCATCATGTTCATGTGCGCAGTACTCACCCAGTCAACCCAAGACACATTCTCTCTTTTCTTAAATTCCCTGAACCTTTTAAGGTATTGGGCAGGTGTCTTGCCAAACTTGGCAATCAAAGCAGACTTCATACACTCATACTGACCCCTTTCTTCCACACTCAGCTTCAGAATACAGTCATATCCAGTTTGAGGCACTCTGCTTAACAAACACTTAGCCCAATCTCTTTTATCTACATCATGAATTGCACAAGCCATTTCAAACGCTTCAATCCATTGGAGGATATCTGAACCCTCCACAAACACACCAACCAAATCTTTCATAAACTTGGTGGCTGGGGACCTGCCACTCTCAATTGGTCTAGCTGAAGTCTCCACTCTAGCTCTCTCTAGCTGGATTCTCTGACATTCAGTGTCCTTGTCTTTGAGCGCAAGATCCCTATTCTTGAGTTCCACTTGCTGTGCCAGCTCCTCTTTCTTAAGCTCAGCTTCTATTTCCAACTTGCGATATTCAAAGGCCAATTTCATCCTTAATAACTCAAGTTCCATGGAATTGCTGGGGTTTGGAACAGAGGCAGCAGGAATGGTGGCATTCCCAGAAACAGATTCAGCGACAACCCCAGGGGCAGAGTCCTCACTGGTTGCATCCCCCCCTTCATCAAGGGTTTCACCATCAGTCTGGTAGTCCACCAGGGCAGCTATCAGCTCAGCCCTAGACTTATCCACAAAGTCCAACTCCCTGGCTTCACAAGCACTCTGGAGAGCCTCTAAGCTCATCCGAGTCAATTTACCATTTGCAATGGACTCCATTGCTTGTAATGCAGTTATTTGGAACACACCCGAACCTTAATCTAACAAAAGTGCGGATATTTTGTAAGTGGCACGGTTATACACTGAGTCTTAAAACCATAAGCATCCCACCGCTGCCACCAGCTTTGTAAAGAAGACCGGTGGGGGGGTCTGTACTTCTGCTCTCTATATGGTAGAGGGGAGGCACAGAGGACCCCAGCCAAGATTCTCTAATACGGTAGCGATGGGCGAGCAATCAAGGCCTAGCTTCTCAGGAGGTGATGCAGGCTGGTTCTTAAGTACAGTGTATCCCCAAGCCCCCACAAAGGAATGTCCACACACTGTATTACTGAAAACACAGTCTTTATATAATTAATATTCAAGGGTTATGTACACTTATCACAATAACGCACTTTGTGCTCAGGAAAATCAGCAATGGTAAATATCTACAATTCTAAAGTGGTACCACTAATATTAGACCTCATTAAAGTGCATTCACAATACTGTAGAAATGGCACACAGATCAATAAGAAGGAAACCAGCAATAGAGAGAGGAGAGATAACAGAGGGTTGAAACAATAGGCAGAATACTGGCCCTTGCTACTGGACACAGTTCTGTGTGGAGATCCCCCCACCTGGGCAACCTGCAAAATAAAGAGATATAACACCAGCCCAGTCCAGATATTGTTCAATAGTCTATTTCTCTCCTATAATGTTTTTACCCCCCCAATGTACCTGGTGGAGTCGAGTTCCTCGAAAAGGCGTCGACAAGCGTCGAGGGACTCGCTGTTCGGCGACGGGGAATCGACGGCCCTTCTTGAATGCCTTCCCTTTCAAGCGGGAGGCACGGGGCGTCGAACGTCCGTCGACAAACGAGGCCGAACGTTGTCGAAGAGGCGGCAGCTCCGTCCGAGCGGTGCTCGTCGGCGTCGGGGCGTCGGCGTCCTGCAAGGCGGAGGTGTGCGGGGCACCTCGATGACAATAGTTCTGGACCGCAAAGATTGTAGAGACGGGAGCCCAGCAAGGGCGTCGAGTCGTCCGAGTCTTTGGGGTCGTCGGGTGGCGGGAAACCCACCGGCAGGTTTCTCCTCGGCGCGTTGGTCGTCCTCGACTTTCTCCGGCAGGATAAGCGGTCGACGATGCGGTCGAGAGAGTCCTTCGATTGAATGTTCTTAGGCAATGGAGCGGACGGCTCCGATCGTCGGCGGCACGGCGTCAAGTGGTTCCCACGGCTGGGCAACACAACTTCGACGGGCCTCCAGCGGTTACACAGACCTGCGAACCCTGGTCGACGGCAATGGACTTCGACGGCGTCGATGTCCGGGTGCTTCACTTCGATCTCCTCGGCGGTCCCGTCTCGGGTCGGCAGCCTTTCGAGGGTCTGACTTCCAGGGCGCTTCGGCGAAGATTCAGCGGTGCTCGATGGTCCCTCGGAGCACGGGAAGAGGGCGCCTTACCAGGTCCTCTCTCGGGTCAGTCCTCGACGATTTCGACAACCTTCAGTTCCGTCGAAGCAAATGCCACAGCAAGTCTTCTTCTTCCAGCTGGACGTCGAGGATCAGCAAATCCAGTTACTCTTGAGTGGAGACTCAGCTTCTGAATGCTTCTGAACAATTTCCAGTGGTGAGAGGTCCCCAGATATACTATTCTGTCTCTCATCCACACTGCTGGCACACACACAGCAGCCAATCACACAGAAGGGCATTCATGCAGTCAGTCAGCCAATCAGGCACACAGTGCATTCAGGCCACACTCCTCCCTTTCAGACACTCACAACAAGGAATGTGGATTGGGACAAGTACCCAGCCATTCAACACTACACACTGCATTCAGGCCAGTTTCGGGCAGGGCTGTCTCAGTCTTTGTCTCACAGGCCAGAAACCAGACAACCACAACAAGAAGTGCATATTGGTCACACACTCCATTCACCCAGGTCCCACCCACAGGAGGTACCCACAACATACAGTCAAAGGGAAGGCTCCAGTCAGTCTAGCTGGGCCTTCACAACAACACCATATATGGAACTTCCACCCAACAGCCAGTCAGGGGGAAGGGACAGAGTCAGGGCATCCCAGGACTTTGGGAAAACAAGACAACAGGCAATAGAAAGCAAGAGGCCACAGGGGCCATCTTGTTTCTATCAGGAATCAACTGATCCCAATGGCAGGGCCTGGGTATCCCAAAATGGAGGACACCCAGAGCACCTGTCCAATTCAGCATGGAGCTGCCACCAGCCCATACCCTGCTCTGTGGGCCACCCACAGGTGCCCAAAAACATACACTAGGGGCACAGGGTTGTACCCCCCACCCATGGGTGCCATAAGGGTATCCCAGGGGTCTGTTCACCAAACCAAAAGAGAGAGCTGCACTGCCAGGAGTCCCAAATGGATTCCTGGGCAGAAAACATAACAGAACACACGATAAAAGGCAGAAAAGGACAAGGATTCAGAGGCCCTGTCCCTCTGATACATTTCCAGCATCACACAAGCCACCGAGGAAAACAGGGAACCCCATGCATTTCCGGAAAGAGGACACCCGTGGGAATGCACAGAGGTATGATTTGCGCACATCGCCCCAGATTTTATTACCCTGACAGCCCTGCAAAGTCCGAAATGTGGGGAAAAAATGCTTTTTCCGCACATTTCGCTTGACGCACCCATCGAAACACGCCCCCAACAACACATGGCGTACCGTCAAACGTTCCCACAGGTGTCCCGATGATAACAGTACCTCACATGTGTGGGTGCACCTACCTGGCCGCCAAGGGGAAAGCCTAAAACACAAGTAACCCCAAGTCTGTTTTCTGAGCGAAATCTCAGACATTCTGCCGACCGGCACAACGTACAGATATGGGCCTCGGGTGTCCAAGCCACCGAGGAAAACAGGGAACCCCATGCATTTCCGAAAAGAGGACACCCGTGGGAATACGCAGAGGTATGATTTGCACACATCGCCCCAGAATTTATTACCCAGGCAGCCCTGCAAATTCCGAAATGTCGGTAAAAAAATGCTTTTTCCGCACATTTCGCTCGACGCACCCATCGAAACACATCCCCAACAACACATGGCCTACCGTCATGCGTTCCCACAGGTGTCCCAATGAAAATGGTACCTCACATGTGTGGGTGCACCTACCTGGCCGCCAAGGGGAAAGCCTAAAACACAAGTAACCCCAAGTCTGTTTTCAGAGCGAAATCTCAGACATTCTGCCGACCGGCACAACGTACAGATATGGCCCTCGGGTGTCCAAGCCACCGAGGAAAACAGGGAACCCCATGCATTTCCGAAAAGAGGACACCCGTGGGAATCCGCAGAGGTATTATTTTCGCACATCGCCCCAGAATTTTTTACCAAGACAGCCCCGCAAAGTCCGAAATGTGGGGAAAAAAACACTTTTTCTGCACATTTCGCTCGACGCACCCATCAAAACACGCCCCCAACAAAACATGGCCTACTGTCACGCGTTCCCACAGGTGTCCCGATGAAAACGGTACCTCACATGTGTGGGTGCACCTACCTTGCCGCCAAGGGGAAAGCCTAAAACACAAATAACCCCAAGTCTGTTTTCAGAGCGAAATCTCAGACATTCTGCCGACCGGCACAACGTACAGATATGGGCCTCGGGCGTCCAAGCCACCGAGGAAAACAGGGAACCCCATGCATTTCCGAAAAGAGGACACCCGTGGGAATCCACAGAGGTATGATTTGCGCACATCGCCCCAGATTTTTTTACCCAGACAGCCCGGCAAAGTCTGAAATGTGCGGAAAAAAACGCTTTTTCCGCACATTTCGCTCAACGCACCCATCGAAACACGCCCCCAACAACACATGGCCTACCGTCACACGTTCCCACAGGTGTCTCGATTAAAAAGCTACCTCACATGTGTGGGTGCACCTAACTGGCCGCCAAGGGGAAAGCCTAAAACACAAGTAACCCCAAGTCTGTTTTCAGAGTGAAATCTCAGACATTCTGCCGACCGGCACAACGTACAGATATGGGCCTCGGGTGTCCAAGCCACTGAGGAAAACAGGGAACCACATGCATTTCCAAAAAGAGGACATCCCTGGGAATCCGCAGAGGTATGATTTGCGCACATCGCCCCAGATTTTATTACCCAGACAGCCCCGCAAAGTCCGAAATGTGGGGAAAAAAACGCTTTTTCCGCACATTTCGCTCGACGCACCCATTGAAACACGCCCCCAACAACACATGGCCTACCGTCACACGTTCCCACAGGTGTCCCGATGAAAACGGTACCTCACATGTGTGGGTGCACCTACCTGGCCGCCAAGGGGAAAGCCTAAAACACAAGTAACCCCAAGTCTGTTTTCAGAGGGAAATCTCAGACATTCTGCCGACCGGCACAACGTACAGATATGGGCCTCGGGTGTCCAAGCCACCGAGGAAAATAGGGAACCCCATTCATTTCCGAAAAGAGGACACCCGTGGGAATACGAAGAGGTATGATTTGCGCACATCGCCCCAGAATTTATTACCCAGACAGCCCTGCAAAGTCCAAAATGTGGTAAAAAAAATGCTTTTTCCGCACATTTCGCTCGACGCAACCATCGAAACACGCCCCCACCAACACATGGCCTACCGTCACGCGTTCCCACAGGTGTCCCGATGAAAATGGTACCTCACATGTGTGGGTGCACCTACCTGGCCGTCAAGGGGAAAGCCTAAAACACAAGTAACCCCAAGTCTGTTTTCAGAGCGAAATCTCAGACATTCTGCCGACCGGCACAACGTACAGATATGGCCCTCGGGTGTCCAAGCCACTGAGGAAAACAGGGAACCCCATGCATTTCCGAAAAGAGGACACCCGTGGGAATCCGCAGAGGTATTATTTGCGCACATCGCCCCAGAATTTTTTACCCAGACAGACCCGAAAAGTCCGAAATGTCGGGAAAAAATCACTTTTTCTGCACATTTTTCTCGACGCACCCATCAAAACACGCCCCCAACAACACATGGCCTACCGCCACGCGTTCCCACAGGTGTCCCGATGAAAACGGTACCTCACATGTGTGGGTGCACCTACCTGGCCGCCAAGGGGAAAGCCTAAAACACAAGTAACCCCAAGTCTGTTTTCTGAGCGAAATCTCAGACATTCTGCCGACCGGCACAACGTACAGATATGGGCCTCAGGTGTCTAAGCCACCGAGGAAAACAGGGAACCCCATGCATTTCCGAAAAGAGGACACCCGTGGGAATCCGCAGAGGTATGATTTGCGCACATAGCCCCAGATTTTATTACCCTGACAGCCCTGCAAAGTCCGAAATGTGGGGAAAAAATGCTTTTTCCGCACATTTCGCTTGACGCACCCATCGAAACACGCCCCCAACAACACATGGCGTACCGTCAAACGTTCCCACAGGTGTCCCGATGATAACAGTACCTCACATGTGTGGGTGCACCTACCTGGCCGCCAAGGGGAAAGCCTAAAACACAAGTAACCCCAAGTCTGTTTTCTGAGCGAAATCTCAGACATTCTGCCGACCGGCACAACGTACAGATATGGGCCTCGGGTGTCCAAGCCACCGAGGAAAACAGGGAACCCCATGCATTTCCGAAAAGAGGACACCCGTGGGAATACGCAGAGGTATGATTTGCACACATGGCCCCAGAATTTATTACCCAGGCAGCCCTGCAAATTCCGAAATGTCGGTAAAAAAATGCTTTTTCCGCACATTTCGCTCGACGCACCCATCGAAACACATCCCCAACAACACATGGCCTACCGTCATGCGTTCCCACAGGTGTCCCAATGAAAATGGTACCTCACATGTGTGGGTGCACCTACCTGGCCGCCAAGGGGAAAGCCTAAAACACAAGTAACCCCAAGTCTGTTTTCAGAGCGAAATCTCAGACATTCTGCCGACCGGCACAACGTACAGATATGGCCCTCGGGTGTCCAAGCCACCGAGGAAAACAGGGAACCCCATGCATTTCCGAAAAGAGGACACCCGTGGGAATCCGCAGAGGTATTATTTTCGCACATCGCCCCAGAATTTTTTACCAAGACAGCCCCGCAAAGTCCGAAATGTGGGGAAAAAAACACTTTTTCTGCACATTTCGCTCGACGCACCCATCAAAACACGCCCCCAACAAAACATGGCCTACTGTCACGCGTTTCCACAGGTGTCCCGATGAAAACGGTACCTCACATGTGTGGGTGCACCTACCTTGCCGCCAAGGGGAAAGCCTAAAACACAAATAACCCCAAGTCTGTTTTCAGAGCGAAATCTCAGACATTCTGCCGACCGGCACAACGTACAGATATGGGCCTCGGGCGTCCAAGCCACCGAGGAAAACAGGGAACCCCATGCATTTCCGAAAAGAGGACACCCGTGGGAATCCACAGAGGTATGATTTGCGCACATCGCCCCAGATTTTTTTACCCAGACAGCCCGGCAAAGTCTGAAATGTGCGGAAAAAAACGCTTTTTCCGCACATTTCGCTCAACGCACCCATCGAAACACGCCCCCAACAACACATGGCCTACCGTCACACGTTCCCACAGGTGTCTCGATTAAAAAGGTACCTCACATGTGTGGGTGCACTTAACTGGCCGCCAAGGGGAAAGCCTAAAACACAAGTAACCCCAAGTCTGTTTTCAGAGTGAAATCTCAGACATTCTGCCGACCGGCACAACGTACAGATATGGGCCTCGGGTGTCCAAGCCACTGAGGAAAACAGGGAACCACATGCATTTCCAAAAAGAGGACATCCCTGGGAATCCGCAGAGGTATGATTTGCGCACATCGCCCCAGATTTTATTACCCAGACAGCCCCGCAAAGTCCGAAATGTAGGGAAAAAAACGCTTTTTCCGCACATTTCGCTCGACGCACCCATTGAAACACGCCCCCAACAACACATGGCCTACCGTCACACGTTCCCACAGGTGTCCCGATGAAAACGGTACCTCACATGTGTGGGTGCACCTACCTGGCCGCCAAGTGGAAAGCCTAAAACACAAGTAACCCCAAGTCTGTTTTCAGAGGGAAATCTCAGACATTCTGCCGACCGGCACAACGTACAGATATGGGCCTCGGGTGTCCAAGCCACCGAGGAAAATAGGGAACCCCATTCATTTCCGAAAAGAGGACACCTGTGGGAATACGAAGAGGTATGATTTGCGCACATCGCCCCAGAATTTATTACCCAGACAGCCCTGCAAAGTCCAAAATGTGGTGAAAAAAATGCTTTTTCCGCACATTTCGCTCGACGCAACCATCGAAACACGCCCCCACCAACACATGGCCTACCGTCACGCGTTCCCACAGGTGTCCCGATGAAAATGGTACCTCACATGTGTGGGTGCACCTACCTGGCCGTCAAGGGGAAAGCCTAAAACACAAGTAACCCCAAGTCTGTTTTCAGAGCTAAATCTCAGACATTCTGCCGACCGGCACAACGTACAGATATGGCCCTCGGGTGTCCAAGCCACTGAGGAAAACAGGGAACCCCATGCATTTCCGAAAAGAGGACACCCGTGGGAATCCGCAGAGGTATTATTTGCGCACATCGCCCCAGAATTTTTTACCCAGACAGACCCGAAAAGTCCGAAATGTCGGGAAAAAATCACTTTTTCTGCACATTTTGCTCGACGCACCCATCAAAACACGCCCCCAACAACACATGGCCTACCGCCACACGTTCCCACAGGTGTCCCGATGAAAACGGTACCTCACATGTGTGGGTGCACCTACCTGGCCGCCAAGGGGAAAGCCTAAAACACAAGTAACCCCAAGTCTGTTTTCAGAGCGAAATCTCAGACATTCTGCCGACCGGCACAAAGTACAGATATGGGCCTCGGGTGTCTAAGCAACCGAGGAAAACAGGGAACCCCATGCATTTCCGAAAAGAGGACACCCGTGGGAATCCGCAGAGGTATGATTTGCGCACATCGCCCCAGATTTTATTACCCAAACAGCCCCGCAGAGTCCGAAATGTGGGGAAAAAAACGCTTTTTCCGCACATTTCACTCGACGCACCGATTGAAACACGCCCCCAACAACACACGGCCTACCGTCACGCGTTCCCACAGGTGTCCTGATGAAAATGGTACCTCACATGTGTGGGTGCACCTACCTGGCCACCAAGGGGAAAGCCTAAAACACAAGTAACCCCAAGTCTGTTTTCAGAGCGAAATCTCAGACATTCTGCCGACCGGCACAACGTACAGATATGGGCCTCGGGTGTCTAAGCCACCGAGGAAAACAGGGAACCCCATGCATTTCCGAAAAGAGGACACCAGTGGGAATCCGCAGAGGTATTATTTGCGCACATCGCCCCAGAATTTTTTACCCAGACAGCCCTGCAAAGTCCGAAATGTCGGGAAAAAAACACTTTTTCTGCACATTTTGCTCGACGCACCCATCGAAACACGCCCCCAACAACACATGGCATACCGTCAAACGTTCCCACAGGTGTCCCGATGAAAACAGTACCTCACATGTGTGGGTGCACCTACCTGGCCGCCAAGGGGAAAGCCTAAAACACAAGTAACCCCAAGTCTGTTTTCTGAGCGAAATCTCAGACATTCTGCCGACCGGCACAACATACAGATATGGGCCTCGGGTGTCCAAGCCACCGAGGAAAACAGGGAACCCCATGCATTTCCGAAAAGAGGACACCCGTGGGAATACGCAGAGGTATGATTTGCACACATCGCCCCAGAATTTATTACCCAGGCAGCCCTGCAAAGTCCGAAATGTCGGTAAAAAAATGCTTTTTCCGCACATTTCGCTCGACGCACCCATCGAAACACATCCCCAACAACACATGGCCTACCGTCATGCGTTCCCACAGGTGTCCCAATGAAAATGGTACCTCACATGTGTGGGTGCACCTACCTGGCCGCCAAGGGGAAAGCCTAAAACACAAGTAACCCCAAGTCTGTTTTCAGAGCGAAATCTCAGACATTCTGCCGACCGGCACAACGTACAGATATGGCCCTCGGGTGTCCAAGCCACCGAGGAAAACAGGGAACCCCATGCATTTCCGAAAAGAGGACACCCGTGGGAATCCGCAGAGGTATTATTTTTGCACATCGCCCCAGAATTTTTTACCAAGACAGCCCCGCAAAGTCCGAAATGTGGGGAAAAAAACACTTTTTCTGCACATTTCGCTCGACGCACCCATCAAAACACGCCCCCAACAAAACATGGCCTACTGTCACGCGTTCCCACAGGTGTCCCGATGAAAACGGTACCTCACATGTGTGGGTGCACCTCAATTGCCGCCAAGGGGAAAGCCTAAAACACAAATAACCCCAAGTCTGTTTTCAGAGCGAAATCTCAGACATTCTGCCGACCGGCACAACGTACAGATATGGGCCTCGGGCGTCCAAGCCACCGAGGAAAACAGGGAACCCCATGCATTTCCGAAAAGAGGACACCCGTGGGAATCCACAGAGGTATGATTTGCGCACATCGCCCCAGATTTTTTTACCCAGACAGCCCCGCAAAGTCTGAAATGTGAGGAAAAAAACGCTTTTTCCGCACATTTCGCTCAACGCACCCATCGAAACACGCCCCCAACAACACATGGCCTACCGTCACACGTTCCCACAGGTGTCTCGATTAAAAAGGTACCTCACATGTGTGGGTGCACCTACCTGGCCGCCAAGGGGAAAGCCTAAAACACAAGTAACCCCAAGTCTGTTTTCAGAGTGAAATCTCAGACATTCTGCCGACCGGCACAACGTACAGATATGGGCCTCGGGTGTCCAAGCCACTGAGGAAAACAGGGAACCACATGCATTTCCAAAAAGAGGACATCCCTGGGAATCCGCAGAGGTATGATTTGCGCACATCGCCCCAGAATGTATTAACCAGACATCCCTGCAAAGTCCGAAATGTGGGGAAAAAAATGCTTTTTCCGCACATTTCGCTCGACGCACACATCGAAACATGTCACCAACAACACATGGCCTACTGTCACGCGTTCCCACAGGTGTCCCGATGAAAATGGTACCTCACATGTGTGGGTGCACCTACCTGGCCGCCAAGGGGAAAGCCTAAAACACAAGTAACCCCAAGTCTGTTTTCAGAGCGAAATCTCAGACATTCTGCCGACCAGCACAACGTACAGATATGGGCCTCGGGTGTCCAAGCCACCGAGGAAAACAGGGAACCCCATGCATTTCCGAAAAGAGGACACCCGTGGGAATCCGCAGAGGTATGATTTGCGCACATCGCCCCAGATTTTATTACCCAGACAGCCCCGCAAAGTCCGAAATGTGGGGAAAAAAACGCTTTTTCCGCACATTTCGCTCGACGCACCCATTGAAACACGCCCCCAACAACACATGGCCTACCGTCACACGTTCCCACAGGTGTCCCGATGAAAACGGTACCTCACATGTGTGGGTGCACCTACCTGGCCGCCAAGGGGAAAGCCTAAAACACAAGTAACCCCAAGTCTGTTTTCAGAGGGAAATCTCAGACATTCTGCCGACCGGCACAACGTACAGATATGGGCCTCGGGTGTCCAAGCCACCGAGGAAAATAGGGAACCCCATTCATTTACGAAAAGAGGACACCCGTGGGAATACGAAGAGGTATGATTTGCGCACATCGCCCCAGAATTTATTACCCAGACAGCCCTGCAAAGTCCAAAATGTGGTGAAAAAAATGCTTTTTCCGCACATTTCGCTCGACGCACCCATCGAAACACGCCCCCACCAACACATGGCCTACCGTCACGCGTTCCCACAGGTGTCCCGATGAAAATGGTACCTCACATGTGTGGGTGCACCTACCTGGCCGTCAAGGGGAAAGCCTAAAACACAAGTAACCCCAAGTCTGTTTTCAGAGCGAAATCTCAGACATTCTGCCGACCGGCACAACGTACAGATATGGCCCTCGGGTGTCCAAGCCACCGAGGAAAACAGGGAACCCCATGCATTTCCGAAAAGAGGACACCCGTGGGAATCCGCAGAGGTATTATTTGCGCACATCGCCCCAGAATTTTTTACCCAGACAGACCCGAAAAGTCCGAAATGTCGGGAAAAAATCACTTTTTCTGCACATTTTGCTCGACGCACCCATCAAAACACTCCCCCAACAACACATGGCCTACCGCCACGCGTTCCCACAGGTGTCCCGATGAAAATGGTACCTCACATGTGTGGGTGCACCTACCTTGCCGCCAAGGGGAAAGCCTAAAACACAAGTAACCCCAAGTCTGTTTTCAGAGCGAAATCTCAGACATTCTGCCGACCGGCACAACGTACAGATATGGGCCTCGGGTGTCCAAGCCACAGAGGAAAACAGGGAACCCCATGCATTTCCGAAAAGAGGACACCCGTGGGAATCCGCAGAGGTATGATTTGCGCACATCGCCCCAGATTTTATTACCCTGACAGCCCTGCAAATTCCGAAATGTGGGGAAAAAAAGCTTTTTCCGCACATTTCGCTCGACGCACCCATCGAAACACGCCCCCAACAACACATGGCCTACCGTCACACGTTCCCACAGGTGTCCCGATGAAAACGGTACCTCGCATGTGTGGGTGCACCTACCTGGCCGCCAAGGGGAAAGCCTAAAACACAAGTAACCCCAAGTCTGTTTTCAGAGCGAAATCTCAGACATTCTGCCGACCGGCACAACGTACAGATATGGGCCTCGGGTGTCCAAGCCACCAAGGAAAACGGGGAACCCCATGCATTTCCGAAAAGAGGACACCCGTGGGAATCCGCAGAGGTATGATTTGCGCACATCGCCCCAGAATTTATTACCCAGACAGCCCTGCAAAATCCGAAATGTGGGGAAAAAAACGCTTTTTCCGCACATTTCGCTCAACGCACCCATCGAAACATGCCCCCAACAACACATGGCCTACTGTCACGCGTTCCCACAGGTGTCCCGATGAAAATGGTACCTCACATGTGTGGGTGCACCTACCTGGCCGCCAAGGGGAAAGCCTAAAACACAAGTAACCCCAAGTCTGTTTTCAGAGGGAAATCTCAGACATTCTGCCGACCGGCACAACGTACAGATATGGCCCTCGGGTGTCCAAGCCACCGAGGAAAACAGGGAACCCCATGCATTTCCGAGAAGAGGACACCCGTGGGAATCCGCAGAGGTATGATTTGCACACATCGCCCCAGATTTTTTTACCGAGACAGCCCCGCAAAGTCCGAAATGTGGGGAAAATACGCTTTTTACGCACATTTCGCTCGACGCACCCATCGAAACACGCCCCCAACAACACATGGCCTACCGTCACGCGTTCCCACAAGTGTCCCCTTGAAAACGGTACCTCACATGTGTGGGTGCACGTACCTGGCCGCCAAGGGGAAAGCCTAAAACACAAGTAACCCCAAGTCTGTTTTCAGAGGGAAATCTCAGACATTCTGCCGGCCGGCACAACGTACAGATATGGCCCTCGGGTGTCCAAGCCACCGAGGAAAACAGGGAACCCCATGCATTTCTGAAAAGAGGACGTCCGTGGGAATCCGCAGAGGTATGATTTGCGCACATCGCCCCAGAATTTATTACCCAGACAGCCCTGCAAAGTCCGAAATGTGGGGAAAAAATACTTTTTCCGCACATTTCGCTCGACGCACCCATCGAAACACGCCCCCAAAAAGACATGGCCTACCGTCACGCGTTCCCACAGGTGTCTTGATGAAAACGGTACCTCACATGTGTGGGTGCACCTATCTGGCCGCCAAGGGGAAAGCCTAAAACACAAGTAACCCCAAGTCTGTTTTCAGAGCGAAATCTCAGACATTCTGCCGACCGGCACAATGTACAGATATGGCCCTCGGGTGTCCAAGCCACCGAGGAAAACAGGGAACCCCATGCATTTCCG
This sequence comes from Ambystoma mexicanum, assembly GCF_040938575.1. Taxonomy (NCBI): domain Eukaryota; kingdom Metazoa; phylum Chordata; class Amphibia; order Caudata; family Ambystomatidae; genus Ambystoma; species Ambystoma mexicanum. The sequence continues at coordinate 675,967,005 of NC_090930.1, read as the reverse complement.
AAAAGAGGACACCCGTGGGAATCCACAGAGGTATGATTTGCACACATCACCCCAGATTTTATTACCCAGACAGCCCCGCAAAGTCTGAAATGTTGGGAAAAAACTCTTTTTCCGCACATTTCACTCGACGCACCCATCGAAACACGCACCCAACAACACATGGCCTACCGTCACACGTTCCCACAGGTGTCCCGATGAAAACGGTACCTCACATGTGTGAGTGCACCTACCTGGCCGCCAAGGGGAAAGCCTAAAACACAAGTAACCCCAAGTCTGTTTTCAGAGCGAAATCTCAGACATTCTGCCGACCGGCACAACGTACAGATATGGGCCTCGGGTGTCCAAGCCACCGAGGAAAATGGGGAACCCCATGCATTTCCGAAAAGAGGACACCCGTGGGAATCCGCAGAGGTATGATTTGCGTACATCGCCCCAGATTTTATTACCCAGACAGTCCCGCAAATTCCGAAATGTGGGGAAAAAAACGCTTTTCCCGCACATTTTGCTCGATGCACCCATCTAAACACGCCCCCAACAACACATGGCCTACCGTCACACGTTCCCACAGGTATCCCGATGAAAACGGTACCTGACATGTGTGGGTGCACCTAGCTGGCCGCCAAGGGGAAAGCCTAAAACACAAGTAACCCCAAGTCTGTTTTCAGAGCGAAATCTCAGACATTCTGCCGACCGGCACAACGTACAGATATGGCCCTCGGGTGTCCAAGCCACCGAGGAAAACAGGGAACCCCATGCATTTCCGAAAAGAGGACACCCGTGGGAATCCGCAGAGGTATTATTTGCGCACATCGCCCCAGAATTTTTTACCCAGACAGACCCGAAAAGTCCGAAATGTCGGGAAAAAATCACTTTTTCTGCACATTTTGCTCGACGCACCCATCAAAACACTCCCCCAACAACACATGGCCTACCGCCACGCGTTCCCACAGGTATCCCGATGAAAACGGTACCTCACATGTGTGGGTGCACCTACCTTGCCGCCAAGGGGAAAGCCTAAAACACAGGTAACCCCAAGTCTGTTTTCAGAGCGAAATCTCAGACATTCTGCCGACCGGCACAACGTACAGATATGGGCCTCGGGTGTCCAAGCCACAGAGGAAAACAGGGAACCCCATGCATTTCCGAAAAGAGGACACCCGTGGGAATCCGCAGAGGTATGATTTGCGCACATCGCCCCAGATTTTATTACCCTGACAGCCCTGCAAATTCCGAAATGTGGGGAAAAAAAGCTTTTTCCGCACATTTCGCTCGACGCACCCATCGAAACACGCCCCCAACAACACATGGCCTACCGTCACACGTTCCCACAGGTGTCCCGATGAAAACGGAACCTCGCATGTGTGGGTGCACCTACCTGGCCGCCAAGGGGAAAGCCTAAAACACAAGTAACCCCAAGTCTGTTTTCAGAGCGAAATCTCAGACATTCTGCCGACCGGCACAACGTACAGATATGGGCCTCGGGTGTCCAAGCCACCAAGGAAAACGGGGAACCCCATGCATTTCCGAAAAGAGGACACCCGTGGGAATCCGCAGAGGTATGATTTGCGCACATCGCCCCAGATTTTATTACCCAGACAGCCCCGCAAAGTCCGAAATGTGGGGAAAAAAACGCTTTTTCCGCACATTTCGCTCGACGCACCCATTGAAACACGCCCCCAACAACACATGGCCTACCGTCACACGTTCCCACAGGTGTCCCGATGAAAATGGTACCTCACATGTGTGGGTGCACCTACCTGGCCGTCAAGGGGAAAGCCTAAAACACAAGTAACCCCAAGTCTGTTTTCAGAGCGAAATCTCAGACATTCTGCCGACCGGCACAACGTACAGATATGGCCCTCGGGTGTCCAAGCCACCGAGGAAAACAGGGAACCCCATGCATTTCCGAAAAGAGGACACCCGTGGGAATCCGCAGAGGTATTATTTGCGCACATCGCCCCAGAATTTTTTACCCAGACAGACCCGAAAAGTCCGAAATGTCGGGAAAAAATCACTTTTTCTGCACATTTTGCTCGACGCACCCATCAAAACACTCCCCCAACAACACATGGCCTACCGCCACGCGTTCCCACAGGTGTCCCGATGAAAATGGTACCTCACATGTGTGGGTGCACCTACCTTGCCGCCAAGGGGAAAGCCTAAAACACAAGTAACCCCAAGTCTGTTTTCAGAGCGAAATCTCAGACATTCTGCCGACCGGCACAACGTACAGATATGGGCCTCGGGTGTCCAAGCCACAGAGGAAAACAGGGAACCCCATGCATTTCCGAAAAGAGGACACCCGTGGGAATCCGCAGAGGTATGATTTGCGCACATCGCCCCAGATTTTATTACCCTGACAGCCCTGCAAATTCCGAAATGTGGGGAAAAAAAGCTTTTTCCGCACATTTCGCTCGACGCACCCATCGAAACACGCCCCCAACAACACATGGCCTACCGTCACACGTTCCCACAGGTGTCCCGATGAAAACGGTACCTCGCATGTGTGGGTGCACCTACCTGGCCGCCAAGGGGAAAGCCTAAAACACAAGTAACCCCAAGTCTGTTTTCAGAGAGAAATCTCAGACATTCTGCCGACCGGCACAACGTACAGATATGGGCCTCGGGTGTCCAAGCCACCAAGGAAAACGGGGAACCCCATGCATTTCCGAAAAGAGGACACCCGTGGGAATCCGCAGAGGTATGATTTGCGCACATCGCCCCAGAATTTATTACCCAGACAGCCCTGCAAAATCCGAAATGTGGGGAAAAAAACGCTTTTTCCGCACATTTCGCTCAACGCACCCATCGAAACATGCCCCCAACAACACATGGCCTACTGTCACGCGTTCCCACAGGTGTCCCGATGAAAATGGTACCTCACATGTGTGGGTGCACCTACCTGGCCGCCAAGGGGAAAGCCTAAAACACAAGTAACCCCAAGTCTGTTTTCAGAGGGAAATCTCAGACATTCTGCCGACCGGCACAACGTACAGATATGGCCCTCGGGTGTCCAAGCCACCGAGGAAAACAGGGAACCCCATGCATTTCCGAGAAGAGGACACCCGTGGGAATCCGCAGAGTTATGATTTGCACACATCGCCCCAGATTTTATTACCGAGACAGCCCCGCAAAGTCCGAAATGTGGGGAAAAATACGCTTTTTACGCACATTTCGCTCGACGCACCCATCGAAACACGCCCCCAACAACACATGGCCTACCGTCACGCGTTCCCACAAGTGTCCCCTTGAAAACGGTACCTCACATGTGTGGGTGCACGTACCTGGCCGCCAAGGGGAAAGCCTAAAACACAAGTAACCCCAAGTCTGTTTTCAGAGGGAAATCTCAGACATTCTGCCGGCCGGCACAACGTACAGATATGGCCCTCGGGTGTCCAAGCCACCGAGGAAAACAGGGAACCCCATGCATTTCTGAAAAGAGGACGCCCGTGGGAATCCGCAGAGGTATGATTTGCGCACATCGCCCCAGAATTTATTACCCAGACAGCCCTGCAAAGTCCGAAATGTGGGGAAAAAATACTTTTTCCGCACATTTCGCTCGACGCACCCATCGAAACACGCCCCCAAAAAGACATGGCCTACCGTCACGCGTTCCCACAGGTGTCTTGATGAAAACGGTACCTCACATGTGTGGGTGCACCTATCTGGCCGCCAAGGGGAAAGCCTAAAACACAAGTAACCCCAAGTCTGTTTTCAGAGCGAAATCTCAGACATTCTGCCGACCGGCACAATGTACAGATATGGCCCTCGGGTGTCCAAGCCACCGAGGAAAACAGGGAACCCCATGCATTTCCGAAAAGAGGACACCCGTGGGAATCCACAGAGGTATGATTTGCACACATCACCCCAGATTTTATTACCCAGACAGCCCCGCAAAGTCTGAAATGTTGGGAAAAAACTCTTTTTCCGCACATTTCACTCGACGCACCCATCGAAACACGCACCCAACAACACATGGCCTACCGTCACACGTTCCCACAGGTGTCCCGATGAAAACGGTACCTCACATGTGTGAGTGCACCTACCTGGCCGCCAAGGGGAAAGCCTAAAACACAAGTAACCCCAAGTCTGTTTTCAGAGCGAAATCTCAGACATTCTGCCGACCGGCACAACGTACAGATATGGGCCTCGGGTGTCCAAGCCACCGAGGAAAATGGGGAACCCCATGCATTTCCGAAAAGAGGACACCCGTGGGAATCCGCAGAGGTATGATTTGCGTACATCGCCCCAGATTTTATTACCCAGACAGTCCCGCAAATTCCGAAATGTGGGGAAAAAAACGCTTTTCCCGCACATTTTGCTCGATGCACCCATCTAAACACGCCCCCAACAACACATGGCCTACCGTCACACGTTCCCACAGGTATCCCGATGAAAACGGTACCTGACATGTGTGGGTGCACCTAGCTGGCCGCCAAGGGGAAAGCCTAAAACACAAGTAACCCCAAGTCTGTTTTCAGAGCGAAATCTCAGACATTCTGCCGACCGGCACAACGTACAGATATGGCCCTCGGGTGTCCAAGCCACCGAGGAAAACAGGGAACCCCATGCATTTCCGAAAAGAGGACACCCGTGGGAATCCGCAGAGGTATTATTTGCGCACATCGCCCCAGAATTTTTTACCCAGACAGACCCGAAAAGTCCGAAATGTCGGGAAAAAATCACTTTTTCTGCACATTTTGCTCGACGCACCCATCAAAACACTCCCCCAACAACACATGGCCTACCGCCACGCGTTCCCACAGGTGTCCCGATGAAAACGGTACCTCACATGTGTGGGTGCACCTACCTTGCCGCCAAGGGGAAAGCCTAAAACACAGGTAACCCCAAGTCTGTTTTCAGAGCGAAATCTCAGACATTCTGCCGACCGGCACAACGTACAGATATGGGCCTCGGGTGTCCAAGCCACAGAGGAAAACAGGGAACCCCATGCATTTCCGAAAAGAGGACACCCGTGGGAATCCGCAGAGGTATGATTTGCGCACATCGCCCCAGATTTTATTACCCTGACAGCCCTGCAAATTCCGAAATGTGGGGAAAAAAAGCTTTTTCCGCACATTTCGCTCGACGCACCCATCGAAACACGCCCCCAACAACACATGGCCTACCGTCACATGTTCCCACAGGTGTCCCGATGAAAACGGAACCTCGCATGTGTGGGTGCACCTACCTGGCCGCCAAGGGGAAAGCCTAAAACACAAGTAACCCCAAGTCTGTTTTCAGAGCGAAATCTCAGACATTCTGCCGACCGGCACAACGTACAGATATGGGCCTCGGGTGTCCAAGCCACCAAGGAAAACGGGGAACCCCATGCATTTCCGAAAAGAGGACACCCGTGGGAATCCGCAGAGGTATGATTTGCGCACATCGCCCCAGAATTTATTACCCAGACAGCCCTGCAAAATCCGAAATGTGGGGAAAAAAACGCTTTTTCCGCACATTTCGCTCAACGCACCCATCGAAACATGCCCCCAACAACACATGGCCTACTGTCACGCGTTCCCACAGGTGTCCCGATGAAAATGGTACCTCACATGTGTGGGTGCACCTACCTGGCCGCCAAGGGGAAAGCCTAAAACACAAGTAACCCCAAGTCTGTTTTCAGAGGGAAATCTCAGACATTCTGCCGACCGGCACAACGTACAGATATGGCCCTCGGGTGTCCAAGCCACCGAGGAAAACAGGGAACCCCATGCATTTCCGAGAAGAGGACACCCGTGGGAATCCGCAGAGGTATGATTTGCACACATCGCCGCAGATTTTATTACCGAGACAGCCCCGCAAAGTCCGAAATGTGGGGAAAAATACGCTTTTTACGCACATTTCGCTCGACGCACCCATCGAAACACGCCCCCAACAACACATGGCCTACCGTCACGCGTTCCCACAAGTGTCCCCTTGAAAACGGTACCTCACATGTGTGGGTGCACGTACCTGGCCGCCAAGGGGAAAGCCTAAAACACAAGTAACCCCAAGTCTGTTTTCAGAGGGAAATCTCAGACATTCTGCCGGCCGGCACAACGTACAGATATGGCCCTCGGGTGTCCAAGCCACCGAGGAAAACAGGGAACCCCATGCATTTCTGAAAAGAGGACGCCCGTGGGAATCCGCAGAGGTATGATTTGCGCACATCGCCCCAGAATTTATTACCCAGACAGCCCTGCAAAGTCCGAAATGTGGGGAAAAAATACTTTTTCCGCACATTTCGCTCGACGCACCCATCGAAACACGCCCCCAAAAAGACATGGCCTACCGTCACGCGTTCCCACAGGTGTCTTGATGAAAACGGTACCTCACATGTGTGGGTGCACCTATCTGGCCGCCAAGGGGAAAGCCTAAAACACAAGTAACCCCAAGTCTGTTTTCAGAGCGAAATCTCAGACATTCTGCCGACCGGCACAACGTACAGATATGGCCCTCGGGTGTCCAAGCCACCGAGGAAAACAGGGAACCCCATGCATTTCCGAAAAGAGGACACCCGTGGGAATCCACAGAGGTATGATTTGCACACATCACCCCAGATTTTATTACCCAGACAGCCCCGCAAAGTCCGAAATGTTGGGAAAAAACTCTTTTTCCGCACATTTCACTCGACGCACCCATCGAAACACGCACCCAACAACACATGGCCTACCGTCACACGTTCCCACAGGTGTCCCGATGAAAACGGTACCTCACATGTGTGAGTGCACCTACCTGGCCGCCAAGGGGAAAGCCTAAAACACAAGTAACCCCAAGTCTGTTTTCAGAGCGAAATCTCAGACATTCTGCCGACCGGCACAACGTACAGATATGGGCCTCGGGTGTCCAAGCCACCGAGGAAAATGGGGAACCCCATGCATTTCCGAAAAGAGGACACCCGTGGGAATCCGCAGAGGTATGATTTGCGTACATCGCCCCAGATTTTATTACCCAGACAGTCCCGCAAATTCCGAAATGTGGGGAAAAAAACGCTTTTCCCGCACATTTTGCTCGATGCACCCATCTAAACACGCCCCCAACAACACATGGCCTACCGTCACACGTTCCCACAGGTATCCCGATGAAAACGGTACCTGACATGTGTGGGTGCACCTAGCTGGCCGCCAAGGGGAAAGCCTAAAACACAAGTAACCCCAAGTCTGTTTTCAGAGCGAAATCTCAGACATTCTGCCGATCGGCACAACGTACAGATATGGGCCTCGGGTGTCCAAGCCACCGAGGAAAACAGGGAACCCCATGCATTTCCGAAAAGAGGACACCCGTGGGAATACGCAGAGGTATGATTTGCGCACATCGCCCCAGAATTTATAACCCAGGCAGCCCTGCAAAGTCCGAAATGTGGGGAAAAAAACGCTTTTTCCGCACATTTTGCTCGACGCACCCATCGAAACACGCCCCCAACAACACATGGCCGACCGTCACGCATTCCCACAGGTGTCCCGATGAAAACAGTACCTCACATGTGTGGGTGCACCTACCTGGCCGCCAAGGGGAAAGCCTAAAACACAAGTAACCCCAAGTCTGTTTTCAGAGCGAAATCTCAGACATTCTGCCGACCGGCACAACGTACAGATCTGGGCCTCGGGTGTCCAAGCCACCGAGGAAAACAGGGAACCCCATGCATTTCAGAAAAGAGGACACCCGTGGGAATCCGCAGAGGTATGATTTGCGCACATAGCCCCAGATTTTATTACCCAGACACCCCCGCAAAGTCCGAAATGTGCCCCGGACTTTGCGGGGGTGTCTGGGTAATAAATTCTGGGGCGATGTGCGCAAATCATACCTCTGCGGATTCCCACGGGTGTCCTCTTTTCGGAAATGCATGGGGCTCCCTGTTTTCCTTGGTGGCTTGGACACCCGAGGCCCATATCTGTATGTTGTGCCGGTCGGCAGAATGGCTGAGTTTCCCCTCTGCAAACAGACTGGGGGTTGCTTGCGTTTTCGGCTTGCCCCTTGCCAGCCAGGTAGGTGCACCCACGCATGTGAGGTACCGTTTTCATCGGGACACCTGTGGGAACGCGGGACGGTAGGCCATGTGTTGTTGGGGGCGTGTTTCGATGGGTGCGCCGAGCTAAATGTGCGGAAAATGCGTTTTTTTCCCCACATTTCGGACTTTGCGGGGTGTCTGGGTAATAAATTCTGGGGCGATGTGCGCAAATCAGACCTCTGCCGATTCCCACGGGTGTCCTCTTTTTGGAAATGCATGGGGTTCCCTGTTTTCCTTGCTGGCTTCGACACCCTAGGCCCAAATCTGTAGGTTGCCCACATGAACAAATTGTGCTGTGGTGAAAGGCTTGGGGATACCAGCGGGTTACCCTTTTCCGTTTGCGCCCCCGGTAGGTGCACCCACACATGCGAGGTACCTTTTTCTTCGGGACACCTGTGGGAACACGAGAAGGTCTGACATCTGCTGTTGGCGACGTGTTTCGGTGAGTGGACACAGGGAAATGTCTCTTAAATTGGCTGGAAATTAAGACAATTCTCAGACATTTCGCTCTGGCCACCCACTGAAACACACGGCCAACAACACGTGGCCTACCTTCCCGCGTCCCCACACGTGCCCCGATGAAAATGGTACCTCACATGTGTGGGTGCACCTACCGGGGGCGCAAAAGGAAAAGGGTAACCGACTGGGAACCCCAAGCCATTCGCCACTGCCCATTTTGTTCATGTGGGCAACCTACACATTTGGGCCTAGGGTGTCGAAGCCAGCAAGGGAAACGGGGAACCCCATGCATTTCCCAAAAGAGGACACCCGTGGGAATCCACAGAGGTCTGCCTTGCGCAAATTGCCCCAGTTTTTATTAGCCACAATCCCCGACAAAGTGTGATATTTGGTCGGGAAAAAACACAATGTTCACTTTGTCTGGGGTTCTGGGTAATAAATTCTGGGCCGCTTTGCGCAAGTCAGACCTCTGTGCATTCCCACGGGTGTCCTCTTTTCGGAAATGCATGGGGTTCCCTGTTTTCCTTGCTGGCTTCGACACCCTGGGCCCAAATCTGTAGGTTGCCCACATGAACAAATTGTGCTGTGGCGAAAGGCTTGGGGTTACCAGCGGGTTACCCTTTTCCTTTTGCGCCCCCGGTAGGTGCACCCACACATGCGAGGTACCTTTTTCGTCGGGACACCTGTGGGAACACGAGAAGGTCTGACATCTGCTGTTTGCGACGTGTTTCGGTGAGTGGACACAGGGAAATGTCTCTGAAATTGGCCAGAAATGAAGACAATTCTCAGTCATTTCGCTCTGGCCACCCACCGAAACAAACCCCGCCAACAACACGTGGCCTACCTTCCCGCATCCCCACACGTGTCCCGATGAAAACAGTACCTCACATGTGTGGGTGCACCTACTGGGGGCGCAAAAGGAAAAGGGTAACCTACTGGGAACCCCAAGCCATTCGCCACTGCACATTTTGTTCATGTGGGCAACCTACAGATTTGGGCCTAGGGTGTCGAAGCCAGCAAGGGAAACGGGTAACCCCATGCATTTCCCAAAAGAGGACACCCGTGGGAATCCACAGAGGTCTGCCTTGCACAAATTGCCCCAGTTTTTATTAGCCACGATCCCCGACAAAGTGTGATATTTGGTGGGGAAAAACCACAATGTTCACTTTGTCTGGGGTTCTCGGTAATAAATTCTCGGCCGCTTTGCGCAAGTCAGACCTCTGTGCATTCCCACGGGTGTCCTTTTTTGGGAAATGCATGGGGTTCCCTGTTTTCCTTGCTGGCTTCGACACCCTAGGCCCAAATCTGTAGGTTGCCTACATGAACAAAATGGGCAGTGGTGAAAGGCTTGGGGTTACCAGCGGGTTACCTTTTTCCTTTTGCGCCCCCGGTAGGTGCACCCACACATGCGAGGTACCTTTTTCGTCGGGACACCTGTGGGATCGCGAGAAGGTATGACATCTGCTGTTGGCGACGTGTTTCGGTGAGTGGACACAGGGAAATGTCTCTGAAATTGGCCGGAAATGAAGACAATTCTCAGACATTTCGCTCTGGCCACCCACCGAAACACACCGCCAACAACACGTGGCCTACCTTCCTGTGTCCCCACACGTGTCCCGATGAAAACGGTACCTCACATGTGTGGGTGCACCTACCGGGGGCGCAAAAGGAAAAGGGTAACCGACTGGGAACCCCAAGCCATTCGCCACTGCCCATTTTGTTCATGTGGGCAACCTACAGATTTGGGCCTAGGGTGTCGAAGCCAGCAAGGGAAACGGGGAACCCCATGCATTTCCCAAAAGAGGACACCCGTGGGAATCCACAGAGGTCTGCCTTGCGCAAATTGCCCCAGTTTTTATTAGCCAAAATCCCTGACAAAGTGTGATATTTGGTGGGGAAAAAACACAATGTTCACTTTGTCTGGGGTTCTGGGTAATAAATTCTGGGCCGCTTCGCGCAAGTCAGACCTCTGTGCATTCCCACGGGTGTCCTCTTTTCGGGAATGCATGGGGTTCCCTGTTTTCCTTGCTGGCTTCGACACCCTAGGCCCAAATCTGTATGTTGCCCACATGAACAAAATGGGCAGTGACGAAAGGCTTGGGGTTACCAGTGGGTTACCCTTTTCCTTTTGCGCCCCTGGTAGGTGCACCCACACATGCGAGGTACCTTTTTCGTCGGGACACCTGTGGGAACACGAGAAGGTCTGACATCTGCTGTTGGCGACGTGTTTCGGTGAGTGGACACAGGGAAATGTCTCTGAAATTGGACAGAAATGAAGACAATTCACAGACATTTCGCTCTGGCCACCCACCGAAACACACCCCCAACAACACGTGGCCTACCTTCCCGCATCCCCACACATGTCCCGATGAAAACAGTACCTCACATGTGTGGGTGCACCTACTGGGGGCGCAAAAGGAAAAGGGTAACCTACTGGGAACCCCAAGCCATTCGCCACTGCCCATTTTGTTCATGTGGGCAACCTACAGATTTGGGCCTAGGGTGTCGAAGCCAGCAAGGGAAACGGGGAACCCCATGCATTTCCCAAAAGAGGACACCCGTGGGAATCCACAGAGGTCTGCCTTGCGCAAATTGCCCCAGTTTTTATTAGCCACGATCCCCGACAAAGTGTGATATTTGGTGGGGAAAAAACACAATGTTCACTTTGTCTGGGGTTCTGGGTAATACATTCTGGGCCGCTTCGCGCAAGTCAGACCTCTGTGCATTCCCACGGGTGTCCTTTTTTGGGAAATGCATGGGGTTCCCTGTTTTCCTTGCTGGCTTCGACACCCTAGGCCCAAATCTGTAGGTTGCCCACATGAACAAAATGGGCAGTGGTGAAAGGCTTGGGGTTACCAGCGGGTTACCCTTTTCCTTTTGCGCCCCCGGTAGGTGCACCCACACATGCGAGGTACCTTTTTCGTCGGGACACCTGTGGGAACACGAGAAGGTATGACATCTGCTGTTGGCGACGTGTTTCGGTGAGTGGACACAGGGAAATGTCTCTGAAATTGGCCGGAAATTAAGACAATTCTCAGACATTTCGCTCTGGCCACCCACCGAAACACACCGCCAACAACACGTGGCCTACCTTCCCGCGTCTCCACACGTGTCCCGATGAAAACGGTACCTCACATGTGTGGGTGCACCTACCGGGGGCGCAAAAGGAAAAGGGTAACCGACTGGGAACCCCAAGCCATTCGCCACTGCCCATTTTGTTCATGTGGGCAACCTACAGATTTGGGCCTAGGGTGTCGAAGCCAGCAAGGGAAACGGGGAACCCCATGCATTTCCCAAAAGAGGACACCCGTGGGAATCCACAGAGGTCTGCCTTGCGCAAATTGCCCCAGTTTTTATTAGCCACAATCCCTGACAAAGTGTGATATTTGGTGGGAAAAAAACACAATGTTCACTTTGTCTGGGGTTCTGGGTAATAAATTCTGGGCCGCTTCGCGCAAGTCAGACCTCTGTGCATTCCCACGGGTGTCCTCTTTTCGGAAATGCATGGGGTTCCCTGTTTTCCTTGCTGGCTTCGACACCCTAGGCCCAAATCTGGAGGTTGCCCACATGAACAAAATGGGCAGTGGCGAAAGGCTTGGGGTTACCAGCGTGTTACCCTTTTCCTTTTGCGCCCCCAGTAGGTGCACCCACACATGCGAGGTACCTTTTTCGTCGGGACACCTGTGGGAACACGAGAAGGTATGACATCTGCTGTTGGCGACGTGTTTCGGTGAGTGGACACAGGGAAATGTCTCTGAAATTGGCCGGAAATGAAGACAATTCTCAGACATTTTGCTCTGGCCACCCACCGAAACACACCGCCAACAACACATGGCCTACCTTCCCGCATCCCCACACGTGTCCCGATGAAAACGGTACCTCACATGTGTGGGTGCACCTACCGGGGGCGCAAAAGGAAAAGGGTAACCGACTGGGAACCCCAAGCCATTCGCCACTGCCCATTTTGTTCATGTGGGCAACCTACAGATTTGGGCCTAGGGTGTCGAAGCCAGCAAGGGAAACGGGGAACCCCATGCCTTTCCCAAAAGAGGACACCCTTGGGAATCCACAGAGGTCTGCCTTGCGCAAATTGCCCCACTTTCTATTAGCCACAATCCCCGACAAAGTGTGATATTTGGTGTGGAAAAAACACAATGTTCACTTTGTCTGGGGTTCTGGGTAATAAATTCTGGGCCGCTTCGCGCAAGTCAGACCTCTGTGCATTCCCACGGGTGTCCTCTTTTGGTAAATGCATGGGGTTCCCTGTTTTCCTTGCTGGCTTCGACACCCTAGCCCCAAATCTGTAGGTTGCCCACATGAACAAAATGGGCAGTGGCGAAAGGCTTGGGGTTACCAGCGGGTTACCCTTTTCCTTTTGCGCCCCCGGTAGGTGCACCCACACATGCGAGGTACCTTTTTTGTCGGGACACCTGTGGGAACACGAGAAGGTATGACATCTGCTGTTGGCGACGTGTTTCGGTGAGTGGACACAGGGAAATGTCTCTGAAATTGGCCGGAAATGAAGACAATTCTCAGACATTTCACTGGCCACCCACCGAAACACACCGTCAACAACACGTGGCTTACCTTCCCGCGTCCCCGCATGTGTCTCGATGAAAATGGTACCTCACATGTGTGGGTGAACCTACCGGGGTCGCAAAAGGAAAAGGGTAACCCACTGGGAACCCCAAGCCATTCGCCACTGCCCATTTTGTTCATGTGGGCAACCTACAGATTTGGGCCTAGGGTGTCGAAGCCAGCAAGGAAAACGGGGAACCACATGCATTTCCCAAAAGAGGACACCCGTGGGAATCCACAGAGGTCTGACTTACGCAAATCGGCCCAGAATGTAATACCCAGAACCACCAGCAAAGACCCACATGGGAGAAGGGTGCCCAAGGCCAGGGATATTACCGCCGACTTTGCTGGAGCCCTGGCTGCCCTGCGTTACAGCTTCTCCCCACCAAGGAGTCTCGGCAGTGTGCCAATACCTCCCCGAAGGGAAAAGCTGTAATGCAGCCCAGCCACAACTCCACGAGAGTTGGAGGTGATCTGCCCAGACGGGCCATTCCCACCTACACCACCAACAATCCAGCCCCAGTCTCACCCACCCCACTGAGAGTGGGCCCTAACCATAGAATAATAAAAAACAGTACTCACATAACGTTGCAGCTGCTCGGGTAGAAAAAGCTGTAAACAAAACAAAGAACATGTGTTACCTACGGTCACACCAGCAAAATGTCGCCCTCCCCGTGGGCAGATAAGGAGGGGGGCTGTCCTGCACTCCTTCCTGGGCTCAGGCGTCCGTTCCTAGGAGCAGATATCTGGTCCCAGGGAGGGCTGCATGACTTGGCACCCACTCCATTGCGGGTGGGGGGGAGGGGGTCAACGCCCCATCCCATTAGAAAATTCCCTGACCCTTTGGGGTGCCCCACTGCCCCCCCCCCCTAAAAAGCGTTCCACCATTTTCATTTTTTTCCTTTGGTAACCCAACTCCCCTTGGTGCAGAGGGTCACATTGGTGTGCCAATCTGGCGCCGGGGTGCTCAAACCTTACTGCCCTATCTATTGGGGGTCCTGCCCCACCTTTTGGGGTGCCCCTCTCACCCCAATGGCTGGGGGACACACCTCATGCAGGCCTCCCTGGGCCTCCTCCTAACGGCTGCGTGAGGTACACCCCACCTCCATTTGGGGTGGGGGGGAGAGGGCCACCACAAAAGGTGGGGCAGGACCCCCAATAGATGGGGCAGTAGGGTTTGGTCACCCTGGGGGCAGATTGCCACACTAATGTGGCCATCTGCACCAAGCGAAGTTGGGTAAACAAAAAAAATAATACAAATTCATAGGCTGCTTTTTAGGGGGGGCTGAGGGGCACCCTAAATTGGCAGCGAATGTTGTACTGCAACGGGGGGTGGCCCTCAGCCACCCCCCACCCCAAATGGAGGGCTCCACCTCATGCAACCCTCCCTGGGGGCTGATATCTGCTCCTAGGAAGGGGCATCTGACCCCAGGGAGGGATCCAAGAGGTGGGGCCCCCCTATCTGCCACCAGGAAGGGTTGCATGAGGTCGGGCCCTCCATTTGGGATGGGGGGGCTGAGGGCCACCCCCCGTTGCAGTAGATCATTCGCTGCCAATTTAGGGTGGCCCTCAGCCCCCCCTAAAAAGCAGCCTAAGAATTTGTATTATTTTTTTTGTTTACCCAACTTCGCTTGGTGCAGATGGCCAAATTAGTGTTGCTATCTGCCCCCAGGGTGCCCAAACCCTACTGCCCCATCTATTGGGGGTCCTGCCCCACCTTTTGGGGTGCCCCCCACCCCCAATGGCTGGGGGACACACCTCATGCAGGCCTCCCTGGGCCTCCTCCTAACGGCTGCGTGAGGTACACCCCACCTCCATTTAGTGTGAGGGGGGAGAGGGCCACCCCAAAAGGTAGGGCAGGACCCCCAATAGATGGGGCAGTAGGGTTTGGGCACCCTGGGGGCAGATAGCCACACTAATGTGGCCATCTGCACCAAGCAAAGTTGGGTAAACAAAAAACAAAATACAAATTCATAGGCTGCTTTTTAGGGGGGGCTGAGGACCACACTAAATTGGCAGCGAATGATGTACCGCAACGGGGGGTGGCCCTCAACCCCCCCACCCCAAATGGAGGGCCCCACCTCATGCAACCCTCCCTGGGGGCAGATAGGGGGGGCCCCAGCTCATGCATCCCTCCCCGGGGTCAGATGCCCCTTCCTAGGAGCAGATATCTGCCCCCAGGGAGGGTTGCATGAGGTGGGGCCCTCCATTTGGGGTGGGGGTGGGTTGAGGGCCACCCCCGTTGCGGTACATCATTCGCTGCCAATTTAGGGTGGCCCTCAGCCTCCCCTAAAAAGCAGCCTGTGATTTTGTATATTTTTTTTTGTTTACCCAACTTCGCTTGGTGCAGATGGCCACATTAGTGTGGCTATCTGCCCCCAGGGTGCCCAAACCCTACTGCCCCATCTATTGGGGGTCCTGCCCCACCTTTTGGGGTGGTCCCCCCCCACCCCCAATGGCTGGGGGACACACCTCATGCAGGCCTCCCTGGGCCTCCTCCTAACGGCTGCATGAGGTACACCCCACCTCCATTTGGTGTGAGGGGGGAGAGGGCCACCCCAAAAGGTGGGGCAGGACCCCCAATAGATGGGGCAGTAGGGTTTGGGCACCCTGGGGGCAGATAGCCACACTAATGTGGCCATCTGCACCAAGCAAAGTTGGGTAAACAAAAAACAAAATACAAATTCATAGGCTGCTTTTTAGGGGGGGCTGAGGGCCACCCTAAATTGGCAGCGAATGATGTACCGCAACGGGGGGTGGCCCTCAACCCCCCCCACCCCAAATGGAGGGCCTCACCTCATGCAACCCTCGCTGGGGTCTGATATCTGCTCCTAGGAAGGGGCATCTGACCACAGGGAGGGATGCAAGAGGTGGGGCCCCCCCTATCTTCCGCCAGGGAGGGTTGCATGAGGTGGGGCCCTTCATTTGGGGTCGGGGAGGGCTGAGGGCCACCCCCGTTGCAGTACATCATTCGCTGCCAATTTAGGGTGCCCCTCAGCCCCCCCTAAAAAGCAGCCTATGAATTTGTATTATTTTTTTTGTTTACCCAACTTCGCTTGGTGCAGATAGCCACATTAGTGTGGCAATCTGCCCCCAGGGTGCCCAAACCCTACTGACCCATCTATTGGGGGTCCTGCCCCACCTTTTGTGGTGGCCCTCTCCCCCTCCCACCCCAAATGGGTGGCAGGGACACCTCATGCAGGCCTTCCTGGGCCTCCTACAAACGGCTGCGTGAGGTACACCCCACCTCCATTTGGGGTGGGGGGGAGAGGGCCACCACAAAAGGTGGGGCAGGACCCCCAATAGATGGGGCAGTAGGTTTTTGGGCACCCTGGGAGCAGATTGCCACACTAATGTGGCCATCTGCACCAAGCCAAGTTGGGTAAACAAAAAAAATAATACAAATTCATAGGCTGCTTATTAGGGGGGGCTGAGGGGCACCCTAAATTGGCAGCGAATGATGTACTGCAACGGGGGGTGGCCCTCAGCCGCCCCCCACCCCAAATGGAGGGCCCCACCTCATGTAACCCTCCCTGGGGGCTGATATCTGCTCCTAGGAAGGGGCATCTGACCCCAGGGAGGGATCCAAGAGGTGGGGCCCCCCCTATCTGCCGCCAGTGAGGGTTGCATGAGGTGGGGCCCTCCATTTGGGGTGGGGGGGGCTGAGGGCCACCCCCCATTGCAGTAGATCATTCGCTGCCAATTTAGGGTGCCCCTCAGCCCCCCCCTAAAAAGCAGCCTATGAATTTGTATTTTTTTTTTGTTTACCCAACTTCGCTTGGTGCAGATGGCCACATTAGTGTAGCTATCTGCCCCCATGGTGCCCAAACCCTACTGCCCCATCTATTGGGGGTCCTTCCCCACCTTTTCGGGTGCCCCCCCACCCCCAATGGCTGGGGGACACACCTCCTGCAACCCTCCCTGGGGGCAGATAGGGGGGGCCCCACCTCATGCATCCCTCCCTGGGGTCAAATGCCCCTTCCTAGGAGCAGATATCTGCCCCCAGGGAGGGTTGCATGAGGTGGGGCCCTCCATTTGGGGTGGGGAGGTTGAGGGCCACCCCCCGTTGCGGTACATCATTCGCTGCCAATTTAGGGTGGCCCTCAGCCCCCCCTAAAAAATAGCCTGTGATTTTGTATATTTTTTTTTGTTTACCCAACTTCGCTTGGTGCAGATGGCCACATTAGTGTGGCTATCTGCCCCCAGGGTGACCAAACCCTACTGCCCCATCTATTGGGGGTCCTGCCCCACCTTTTGGGGTGGCCCCCCCACCCCCAATGGCTGGGGGACACACCTCTTGCAGGCCTCCCTGGGTCTCCTCCTAACGGCTGCGTGAGGTACACCCCACCTCCATTTGGTGTGAGGGGGGAGAGGGCCACCCTAAAAGGGGAGGCAGGACCCCCAATAGATGGGGCAGTAGGGTTTGGGCACCCTGGGGGCAGATAGCCACACTAATGTGGCCATCTGCACCAAGCAAAGTTGGGTAAACAAAAAACAAAATACAAATTCATAGGCTGCTTTTTAGGGGGGGCTGAGGGCCCCCCTAAATTGGCAGCGAATGATGTACCGCAACGGGGGGTAGCCCTCAACCCCCCCCACCCCAAATGGAGGGCCCCACCTCATGCAACCCTCCCTGGGGGCCCCCCTTCCTGGCGGCAGATAGGGGGGCCCCACCTCTTAGATCCCTCCATGGGGTCAGATGCCCCTTCCAAGGATCGCGCACCCTGCGCCCGATCCGTGACCAGCAATGCCTCATATGTGGTGTCCTTGGAAAGGGCAGAAAGTCCCCTTTCCAGGGACACCACTTTTTGATCAATCCCTGGTGGTCCAGTGGGCCCCAGGGCCCCAAACGCCCTCCCACCTTCCTCCATCCCTTCTTTTTTTTTTTTTTTTTTTTATTTTATTTCCCCCCTGGGGGCAGTGATCATCTGCCCCCAGGGATCCCTGGCGCTGTGGCCCCATGCTTTGAGGCAATGGGGGAAGGGTGCCGCTTACCTAGTAAGCAGCCCCCCCTCCCCCGCGTCACAAACGGATCTTCATTTGATCCGTGACGTTGCTGCCCTGCGCCCGATCCGCGGGCAGCAATGCCACACAATTGGTATCGTTGAAAAGGGGAGAATCTCCCCTTTCCAACGATACCTGCCTCAATCTCCGGCTTGAAATACAGCCGGAGATCGAGGCTGACAAAGAAGGGCACTCACCTTCTTTATCCACCGCAGCAGCCGAAAATGGCTGCTGCGGTGGATTTACTTTCAGTTTCATGCCGACGTGCGTTACGCACACCGACGTGAAACTGAAGGTAATCCAGCCCCCTGGTAGTGAGGGGGGACCTCCCCCTCACATAGCCCGGGGGTTGGATTACAGTTTTGAGCGATCCCTGCGTGTGCACTGTCAAGGACGAGATACCTCGTCCTTGGCACTTAAAAGGGTTAAAGAGATCTAATAATAACTGTGGTACCACGTAGAATTGTATATTTTTTCCATTGTTGATTTTCTGAGCACAAAGTGCGTTATCGTGATATTGTATATAACTTTGAATATTAATTATATAAAGACTGTGTTTTAACCGATACAGTGTGCGGACATTCCTTTGTGGGCGCTGGGGGACTACACTGTGCTTAAGAACCAGCCTGCATCACCTTCCTGAGAAGCTAGGCCTTGATTGCTCAACTACGTTACCAATAATAGAGAATCTTGGCTGTGATCCTCTGTGCCTCTCCTCTACCATATAGAGAGCGGAAGTACAGACACCCCCCTCCAGTCTTTACACCCCCCTTGGGCTGGGGGATCCACACATAGCTGAGGATGGGTCTGTTGCCCTTGTAACAGGGGCTTTTAAAATCAGGGGAGTTAGGGGTCCCATTCGTGGGATTACCTCCCTGACTACCTATTTGGGATTGGCCCGAGGGTCTTCGGGGTCTTTGGTTAGGAGGATTTTGCACAGGAATATTTTTAGGCCCCCCCCATCTCAGATCTAAAATGGGGGCAACCTTCACCTCAGCCACCTTAGCAGAAGCAGGGGTGTTGGCTGGTTTGGGATTTTTACTGCTATTTTTATTCTCTACCGGTTTCTGCACTTCATAAATGCGAGTCAATGTTCAATGACCCAGTCTAGTGATCTCTTCTTGTGAAAGTCCCTCACCAGCTGGGTCATGATGTATTTAGGGAGGGCATGAAAGAAGGTATTAATGAACTCCCTACTGTCTGTGCGCATACTCCTGGTGGTTTGCACAAAGGCATGTTTTAATTCTTGTACAAAGTCTTGTGGGGCCTGGTCTTCCCCACACTGCAGGTTGTAAGCTGCCTTGCGGGCCTCTTGAGGGTTTCTATGTACAGAAAAATGTTTCAAGATGGCTGCCCTATAGGTGGACCAAATTGAGTTTTTCTGATCCTCCAGCCCCGCAAAGAAGCTGGAGTATTCAGGGGAAAATGTCCATTTGACATTCCATGCAACTCTGGCTATCTTTCAAATGGAAAGTCTCCATCATTTGCTCGTATAACTTGAGGTGCTCCCAAACTGAATACTTGGCATTTCTATGATAGGAAGTTATGACGCTCCTAATGGCCTTAATCTGTTTCAGGGGATATTTCAGCAGGGCCCTCCTAATTTCGTTGGCCTTTTTAGGCTTAGTCACCAGTGTCCATTCATCCTCTATCTCAGAGGCTCTGCTACAGGAGGTGGCTATCTGATCCTGTAGGCTCTCCCTAATTCTGCGAGCTTGGGAATGGCTTGCAGAATGTGGGGGCCTAGTTTCTTGAGACCTGTGGCACACAGAGGAGTATTCTGACTCTCCCGTGTTCCCAGGATGGGCTGAGTACCCCCCCACTGCCCTAGCTGGGAAGAGGTTTTTAGGATACTCTTTGTTGGCCTAGTTTCATGGAGTTCCCCACCAAATTTTACAGACTGATCCTATAGTAGGCAGTATTTTTGAGGATTCAATTTCCTAATTCTCTTCCTGGTCAGAGAGGCTAGCCCTAACATTTGGGAATCTGTACAGTGATGCCCGCCCACCCATTTCTGGGAGGCACTGATCTGTCAGTCCCATGTTTCCCATCTTGCTGAAGTCTACCATCCCATTGGCCCTTGGTTCATATGAGCCTGTAGACATGAGGGCGGCAGAGTCCATGGTACTGAATGGGTTAAAGTCCCTGATGAGAGGGGTCCTGATGTTATGCTCAGGGGTTTCTCTGTCCCTTCCTACCTCATCTCTTTCAACCCCTATTCCCTGGTGACATGCCAAAACCTGACTCTTTTGCTCCTCTATTAAGGCCTTACTGGTGTCAATGATTTGCTCTTGCATAGCTATCTGTTTGTAGAGCCTATCATTCTTTTCACAGAGAGACTCCTTGTCTCTCTGTACTTCCTGCCTGGATTGGAAATACTGGGCCAATTTTTGCTGCAGGAGATTCACCTCCTGAGTTTTGTCATTATTGGTCTGAGTGTTCTTTTCCAGAGCATCCTCCACCCGCCTGGTGTGCTCTGGTAGCTTCTCATATTCAGTTTTAACTTCACTAAACTCCTGAAGGGCCAGCTTTCTTTCCTCTAACTTAATTTGTAATTGGCTAACTTCGTGGCATAAGGCATCCCTGCCCTGACTTAGAGTGCCCCTCTGTGCAGCCAGGCCGTCTCTCTGTGTTTTAAATGCCCTAGATTTCTGGCGTTCCTCATCAAATTCCTCTTGAGAGTGGATGTCTTTAATAATTAAATTATTTCTTTCCTCTGTCAAGGATTCTATGTGGTTCTGTAATGTGACTACCTGCTCTGCACAGGCTCTATTAAAAGGTAATTGTTGTGCCAGTTTCTGTTGACTCTGTTGTAAAGAGTCAAGCCTTTCCTGACATTCTTTTTGCATTGTCTGTACTTGGGTATTTTGCTCTGCATTCTCTTGCTGTAAGAGAGCCAGATCTTTCTTTAATTTGGTAATATACTGCCTAGCTTCTGTTTCTAACTCTTGGCTATTCTGTAGCCTTTGCCCTGCAGAGTCTAGATCTGTTTGGATTTCCTGCAGGGTTTCCCCTTGCTTCTTTGCCAGATCTATACTTTCTGTGTGCTTTTCCTGTATTATTCCTATGTGGAGGTACAGGTAGGCCGCTATTTTGGCAATTTTACACGGCTCCTCTTTTTATTTTTGGGGCCATGTACAGTTCACTGAGCGCTTGATGTAATGGACCCTTGTCCTGCCATATATCTAGGTCTATTGCAGTGACTTCTTGTTTTATTTCCTGTAGCCATACCTGTTCCTCTACCTCTGACAGTTTGTGCTGGAAGTGTTCCCTAGCAATATTATTTTCCACTGGGGTCGCCATCTCAGAGATATCAATTTCCTTATGGCTTATTTCAGTGTTAATTTACTTTAGCAACCAGGCCCAATTTTTGGAGTATTTCTTTTGAGGGGTGCTTGTACGGTGTAGCACAGTACGCCAACCCGGCAAGGTGTCTGTACCCTGCAGGCTAATATGCCGTGTTACACTGTCACGGGTGGTATTTCAGATTCAGAATCGTGGAACGAGCCCCCAAGCTGTAAGGGATTTCAATCAGGCACACACCCAGGTCTCGCCTAGCATGTATCGCGCAATGAAACCCTTATTTATTTTTGTCTATAAGTTCTATAAATCGGAATGATATACCACTCATATCACACCTGTCATAAAAAATACCCCCCAGGTTAGACTGAACCAGGAATCAGGCTAGTTTGTAAAGGTAAAGATGTATTGATTTATTTAATATTCAAATCATACATTAGTTTTATATATATATATATATATATATATATATATATATATATATATATATATATATATATATATATATATATATATATATATATATATATATATATATATATAACTAAGCAAAGCTTTAATTCAATGTGCTGCTTGAGAATAAATGCCTGAAAAGCAAAGGCATTTTCCTTTGTGCTAGAGAATACAATGCATGTTCACATTCTCTAGTCTACTACTACTGCTAATAATAATAATAATAATAAAAATAATAATAATAATAATAATAATAATAATTAGCCACATTTAGAGTTAATAGCCGAGTAGCGTTGATTTAATCTACAGGTTTGAATTTAAAAAATATCAGATCCACTGAGCATTTTTTAAGTTTGGATAAATGATTGGAACAAGAACATGCCTTATTATTGTATTGTTTAATGTGTCAGATTAATATTTGAGGCAAACTGAAAGTCTCTATTTTTTGACAGAAATAATTTTACCATCGTCAAATCATCATCTACCATGCTTGTGTATCCACTGAATTCACAAATTAATTTAGCAAAGCAGCTTTTGAGCCAAACTGTTCATAACAATCATGTTACATTTTCAGAGAGTGTTCCACACCAGATTCTACACTTCAAAGTACTGTAATAGTAGGTCATGTACTGACACTGTATTACAATATGCTCAGAATAAGAATGGTGTGACACAGTGGACCTCGAGGCTCAGATTAGTGCAACTAGAGAAAGGTGGATCTGGCCTGTGAAAGTTACCTGTCTGTTTACGTTCAGGGCCAGTGCAAGGAATTTTGCCACCCTAGGCAAACTGTCAGATTGCCCCCCCCAATCCACTCCAGATCCTAAGCATTCTCAACCAACCATTCTCATTTTGTTGCCGATTGCTGCAAACCCATTGTCTCCACCTAACACCTTACTCACGTCTTCCGCTGTGTATGGATCCCATTGCACTTTCCTTACCCTCACATCTTCTCAGAGTGTTAAGTTTGAGAAGTCAAATGAAAGCCTCTGTGTTTCATAAATACAGTTTTATTAAACAAGTTAATGATACTATAGCAACAACATATGTAATGCTGAGCATGTGGATCTCATCCTTTCTGTAAATTATATATAGGCAATACAGACATTAGGAAAACTATTTTGGTAATGTATACTAGACACCTGTAAACTCATAAGTTACGCTACCTGGTACAAAATACTAAACATGTCCCATGTCATACTTACTATGACATATATAAATTCAACAATAATTTGAAATATGTCTTTTATTTTATTTTTAAAACATCTAGCAAAGTGAAAAACAGTGAGTGACTCTCCAAAACAATCCGAAAACCAAAGAAACTGTTGTATAGTGGTTGGAGTGAATGCGTGTGCATGATGATGCTGAGAGAATGTTGGTGTGCCGGAGAGAATGTTTTGGGGTGCATGCTGTCGTGAAGGTTCCAGGAGAGAGTAGTTACTATTATTAATATTTTAGTCCAGGGCAATCTGGAAATCTATTTCCCTTTGCAGAAAGTGTGCACTGGAGGAAGTGAAAGGGCCTTTTTGAAATCTTGGCCTTCAACACAACCCTATTAGAGGGACCTCTGATGCTTTGGAAAGGGAAGATCGAGGTATTCCTACAGGAAAAAGACATTGCAGTTGAAATGTTAATGCAGAACCCTGACATGGCTAAAAAGAAATGAATCACTAGGGACTGGATCACTACGGTGGACCAGTCCTCGAACTTCAAATCTCGTCAAATTCTAACCTTGGAGAGTGGGAAGGTAAATGTCCTCCCAAAATGTCTTTTGAAATTCCCTTCTTCAAGATACAGAGAACTTCTCCTTAGATGTAGGCTAAACATTCTGCACACCCGAAAAGTTTTGTTTATGAGGAAAACCCCTGGAGTGGAAAATGCTCTGTGTCGTTTCTGTACATCTGAGAGGTCCATTGAAACGCCAGAGCATTTAGTGATGCATTGTGTGGGTCTTTATGAAATAAGATTTTTTTTTTTTGGATGAATTCAAAATGTTGGGTGCTACCCTTTCTCGGAAGGATTTGTGGAATTGGATGTTAATGGGAGATCAAACGAAACTGGTAATTGCTGTAATGAAGATGCTAAAAGTTGCCCTACGATAACTTAGTAAAAAGTGATAGCTATCTGGAAATTTGGAAATCTGGGATTTTATGTACGGCAGATGTTATAATGTTAAAGGTTTATTTTGTGCATGCAGAAACCAATAAAACATTTTAATAATAGCAAAATAAAAATAAATATTGGATATGCTTGTAGAGTGCTGAAACCCGCAGGCATCAGGGTGCCGTTGGGGAAGCCTTGCCTGGGTGGTGGGACCCAGTGGTTCACTGTAACATCTTCATATGTAACTAGAATAAAGCTTACCTGAGGAACCATATAGAAGTGTCTTAGGAATCTGCTTTTCTACACTGGTGACGAGGATGGGATACTCTTCTTTCATGGTCAGAGTACTTGCATGCAACAAAGGTGTCACAAAATGCCCGTTTCATTTCTTGCAATGAATACTGTAGGCACACGCTAGTCACGCAGGGACATTCTGTTTCAGCATAACAGAGCCACGCATGAATACTGCAGACAAAGGCTAATTATGAGCAGACACTCTGATTCATCATAACCGAGCCACGCTGTGATTCACCCAGGGTCTGCAGCACAGAGAGTCTCTTCCTTATTCTTAAAGTGTGTGACCTCATCACCCTCCCCGCAAAGCACAAGTCCTTTTCTCAAGTGTTGCACAACTAACACTGGAGCCTTTCGCTTCTACAGTGCTCCAAGGGAGAGCGTTCTTTCTCTCGCCATCTCCCCCAGCCAGCAATGTGATGTCACTAGTCCTACAACCGCTGCTAAGTGCTACAGAGCTCCTACTACTCAACGGTCACTAACTGGTCACCTGTACTTCTGCAGAGAACTTTTCTCCAACAGTAGCTCTTTTATTGCTATGGCACTGGCCCTGCTCCCCTTCTTTCTCTGATGTGGTCACAGACTGGGGCATGTCTCCCCCTCCTTCTTTTCCTGAGGGTGGAGGATAGAAACAACGCTCTTTTCCCCCATGGCCTTCTTTAATGTTGGAACTATTGAAACTTGCCCTCTCTTAGTCCTGGGATTTCTTCTGCAGATATGCTGTGTGTGGTAGGAATTTTGTCACACCCGGTATGAGGGTCATGCCTTCGGCAATGGGTAGGAGGGTCATGCCTTCCGTAGTGTGTGTATGGGAATAGAGTTAATCCGTACAAAGTTAGGGGTTGTGCATGTTCGCACCAACCTTAGTTTCTAGGGATGTGTTCACATCCCGACATGTTAGATGTCTGCCTCATGAAAAGTGTAGAAAGGGGGGGACGCCCCCCGTGTACGGACACAGAGTATGTTGGGGAGACACTCCCGCCTTTCAGGAGTTGCATCTCTCTTATCAAAACAATGCTGTGTTAGTATGTCCCTTGTGTGTTCCCTTTCAGGGATTTGGGTGTGAGAGTGTAAAGGAGGGAGATGTGTTGTATTGTGCTTGGAGTGATTGCAGATGCATGATGATACTGAGAGAATGTTGTTGTGCTTGAGAGAATGTTTGTGTGTGAATGCAGGAATGACTATCGTGAAGGTTCACCCTTTTAATTCTCCATACTTCCTGGTTAAATAAGTACGCACAGTCACGCTGGTAGGTGTCTTTCTCAAGGGAAACATCCCCTTTCTCTGAAATAGAGCTTTCTCTCATTGTTTAACACTGTAACAGATCATTCACAGTTTCAGAACTAAAATGGCCCTCCTTTGCAGCTGAGCATTAGTCATGCCCTACAGCGCTCCACCTACGTCATCAGTCCTGACGGATCCATCGGACTCCAAGGAGCTCTCCATGTCACAACTGCTGCTCGCAATGGCCCCGCACTTCGCTTTGATCCGAATACAAAAAGGAGGCTGCCCGTGTCCTGCGCACTCCAACATTTAAACCGTGCGACCCGCCATGGTAGGCGCATACATGCCCTTATTTAGAATTCAACGGAATCAGATTCTGATGGACCTGATGCAAACGGAACTTCTCTATGACGCCTAATTTGGTAGGCATTCCATCTCCTTCATGACACGGCAGCGTACCCACATTCACTACGGACATTCCTTAGTAGCTATTTTGCATTTTTCCCTGGAATCCGTACAAAGTTAGGGGTCGTGCATGTTTGCATTAACCTTAGTTTATAGGGATGTGTCCACATGCCTACATGTTAGAAAAGTGCTGCATTAAAGCCAGCAAGTGTAGATAGGAGGGGCTCCTTCTTTGTAAGGATACAGAGTATGTTGGGGAGTACGCTGCCTGCCTTTTATGAGTTGAATCTCAAATATAAAAAGATGCTGTGTTAGTGTGTCTCTTGTGTGTTCCCTTTCGTGGATTTGTGTGTGAGTGTAAAGGAGGGAGATGTCTTGTCTAGTGCTTGGAGTGAATGCAGGTGCAAGATGATGCTGAGTGAATGTTGGTGTGCCTGAGAGAATGTTTTGGTGTGAATGCTGTTGTGAAGATTCCAGGAGAGAGCAGTTGGAGAAGCCTTGCCTTGGTGATGGTACCAGTCATTCACTGTAACACCTTAATATGTAACTAGAATAAAGCTTTCCTGAGGTACCATATAGAAGTGTCCTAGGTATCTGCTTTTCTACAGAAACACAGGAGCAGAAGTGATGGGCCACCTGTTGACAAACCATGAAACATGTGTCTGGGTCACCAAAGCCATCATGTATAATACCTGTTGGCTTTGGTGACCCAGACACATAAAACACACATATATCTAGGAATGCATGTTACTTCATACCAGATGTGTGTTAAAAGAAGTGAACATGGACTTTAGAAATTAACTTTCCGAGCTTTAATTTTCACAAATGTGGAAACAAGGTTCTTGATATCAATGTGTTGAGCAATGTCATGCTCTATTGACAAGGTTGCTAGCCCAACAATCACTCTTGCATCATAGAGGATCGAATATAACTCTTGATCAACTTTAGATTTGACAATCTTCTTTCCCCCCTTGACACTGAAACATACAAGGTTAAGAGAATCTGGAGAGAGATGCATGTGTTGGGCATACTCTCTGACGAATTATTCTTGTATACACATTTCATACATCATCTGGTGATGAACTATTTGGAACCCTTCTTGCAGTATCTTGCAATTCATAAACTTGGAGTCCTAAAATGAACATATGTTCCAAAAAGCACACACTTCAGGGGTCAAGAAGCAAAGTTGTCATTGCTGTATATAAAACAGAAAATTGCAATACTAGACATTATAGATGTGGGAAGTGGAGGACTTGCAGTAATACATGCTCCTTGTTAAAGCACATTGACATTTGCACCTTGCAGTGCTATTCACACTGTGATATTTTCCTTGGTAAAACACACTGTGGTATGTATTTCCTTATATCCTCATTGCCCTTTACTAGCTCAGTCTCCCACCACAACTGACATCACACCACACCGCACCACTGAACACATTGTACCAAATGGGAGGACCAGAACTGCCACAAAGGACAGGGCCGAAATTCATGAGCTGATGCAGTTCACTGCACAAAATCAAGCTTGAAGCAAATACCCTAACCAGCAGACTACCCCCACACAGCCAAAATGCTCAAACATACCAAAACAGACACAGACAAGATGTTTTTCCACTTTAGGGCACATACCCAGGCCACATCCAAAAAGACTGCACACCAAAAAAGATCAAGAAGCTTGCGTGGAACAATGAGTCCATCTAGTTCCAATAGCGCAGCAGCACAGTCTTGCAATGCTCCAGCTCCCTATGCTTCTACTACCCAACCCAATTCATCATGTTCCACAGGTGCCACATCATGTTTTTGCTCTCTACACATGCTTTAAGGCAGTGAAGCCACCAAGCAAATGTACTCAGTAACATTTCTGAGTGGTAAAAATATGCTAATGGCTGTTGCGCTTACTGTCCTTTTGTTTTTTAAATGCAGACTTTGGATAAACACAGAATAATTATTTTATGAAACAACTATTAGAAAGGCATTAGTGATCGCTGAAACTGTCAGGCAAAGAATACAGCAAGTAGCAACCGTAGTTAGAATATTCTGCTGTATTCAGAAGAAATGTGGGCAACTCTAGGAAATGTCATCAGACTCCAAGACTGGACCAAAAGTCATGAGATTCAAAGCCAAGTCCTGGGGTGTGTTAGGCGATGTCAGAGGCAGACATGATTGAGGCAGTGATGTTGGGCCAAACATTTTCCAGAGCAATTGCCAGGGCTTGTGATTAATTTGCAGTTGTTCACCAAACCTCGTGTGATGGTAATTAGGCCACAGAAGGGAGCATTTGGCAATGAGGGGACCCTCACACTTTTGAACAGCTTGAAGGGAGTGCTTAGAAGTTGCAAATATCCCCACTCAGAAAGACAGGTGCCCTTCTGTGCCTTATTGATGAGGCGTTGATGGGACCTCAGAATTGGTGGCATTCCAGGCTTTGTCAACACCTGCCCTACAAGAAATTGATTACTATGGAATCCGTCGTGTTTGTACCTGCTCTCATAGGAATCCATTAGGAAATGCTGCCTGCACAGGGGACAGAAAAAAATGAAAGAGTAAAAGCAAGTTCACCTCCTTTTGCCCTCTGCCTCGTGAACAATCATAATTGTGTGCAGTGGACCCCTCAGCAGATAGGTGCACTGCTAATTTTGGGGTTCCCCTGCAAGTAATTCACATTCTTGGCAAAATGAGGTCAGCCATTGGTTTTAGCCAAAAGGATTTTGTTGCCACATCAACCTTTTTGTGCACTACAAAATAAGCATGAAAACATATATATCATTGGGGCTTCACCATCCCACTTAAATACTGGAGGAGTCATTGATCACAACTGTGATGTATATGTTGGCTTCAAAGGTGAAGCATTCTGATATTTGATGTTTGTTGGGAGGGTGTTCATCTGCCATGCGGGTATAGCATAGTCAGTATGCATATTGTGTGTTTGCATATTTGGATATATTAATATGCATGTCATGAATAAGATAAACCTTATTTAGCGGAGCTGGTGAGCCGAGGTTGTGAGCCAGTCTGCAGCAGCAGTCCAGTCATTCCACATTGTTGTGAGGAGGTGGTGCCTATATTTACCCTAACACACTGCAGAGCGGTGAGCGGAGCTGCTGAGCCGAGGTTGTGAGCCAGTCTGCAGCAGCAGTCCAGTCATTCCACATCGTTGTGAGAAGGTGGTGCCTATATTTACCCTAACACACCGCGGAGCGGTGAGCGGAGCTGGTGAGCCAAGGTTGTGAGACAGTCTGCAGCAGCAATCCAGTCATTCCACATCGTTGTGAGGAGGTAGTGCGGTGCCTATATTTACCCTAACACACCGCGGAGCGGTGAGCGGAGCTGGTGAGCCGAGGTTGTGAGCCAGTCTGCAGCAGCAGTCCAGTCATTCCACATCGTTGTGAGGAGGTGGTGCCTATATTTACCCTAACACACCACGGAGCGGTGAGCGGAGCTGGTGAGTCGAGGTTGTGACCCAGTCTGCAGCAGCAGTCCAGTCATTCCACATCGTTGTGAGGAGGTGGTGCCTATATTTACCCTAACACACCGCAGAGCGGTGAGCGAAGCTGGTGAGCCGAGGTTGTGAGCCAGTCTGCAGCAGCAGTCGTTGTTGTGAGAAGGTCATGCCTATATTTACCCTAACACACCGCGGAGCGGTGAGCAGAGCTGGTGAGCCGAGGTTGTGAGCCAGTCTGCAGCAGTCCGCTGCAAACGCGGAGCCAGAGCCGTATGGAGCACGCCGTGCAACCTTCGAAATCAACAGCAAAGTCGCCACGACCTAAATCCCCAGGGTGCAAAGAGAAGGATATGTTGGAAAAGGGGTCCGGTCTACGAGCTCCGTCTACAGAAGTGAACGAGTATATGACCGAGCATAAGCACCCGATAATCACGGGCGTACACCGGAAAGTGAAAACAAATTGAAAGAAGTGGAAAATCTTGTGCCCAGATCGGAAAGAACAGCCGTACCTGAGCAGCAGATGGCGGCGACATCGGGTGAGGTGGACCCGAGGCATTCGGGCCGAGGTCAGTCCAGAAAAAGCCCAGCGGACTGGGAGACTTCCGATCATAGCAGTGACGAAGTCCATGAGCGGAACATCACTGAGGAGACGAGGAATCCATCTTCCTCTGCTTCCTCCGCTGCTGGTTGTACTCCACCATCCCCCGGTAAGGCGAGTGGAGCCCGAGCGAGAGCGATCAGAGGACGGCTCCCGCTGGGCGACAAGTGGAGTCCCGTCTGGGGGGGCGAGGTGGAGGAGTGGAGCCGGACGGGGACCAGGAAGAGGCAGAAGGCGGTGAAGCCGCACTCCTTCAGACAGGCATAGGAGAGGCAGAAGTTGATACGCAGAAGCGGAAAACGGCCCTGACGCTCTAGGGCCACGTGGCGAGGGGACAGAAAATTCAGCTGAAACCCCCGGAAACCCCAAAATCTGAGAACTCGAGAAGCCTGTAAAAAACAAAGAGAACGGCCCTAATAAAGTACAGCTGAATGGATTTTTAAAAGAGGAAAATACCAAAAATAAATAAAAATATTGGCATTGATCCATAGTGATAGTAGAGAGTTTCACGAAAAGTCGCCAGGGTGGGTGATGCCCAAAACAAACGAGAAAAGGCTGCTTAACAAAAGCAAAAACATTATAGAGATCTCCGGAAATGAGACGGACACGGAAAGGGAAAAGGACGATGAGTCAGAAAAGGTTGACACTGACCCAGAAAGTATAATGGAAGATGAGCTCGAAGACAAGGAGACTGATGGGCAAATACTAACGACTACGTCGAGAGGAAAGAAAAAAAATAGAAATAAAACAAAAATGGAGGCTAAACCAATAAAATCAGGGGCAAAAAATTCCTCAAAAACGAGATCAACAAACAAACTCCCATTGACGGAGCAGAATGGAAAAAAGGTAATATCAAAAGAAAGTGGGGGTTCAACGTTGACCAAAAGGCGAGGGTACACTTCAAAAGGTTTGCCAAACCCTTTCCTATCATGCCCGTTAAAAGCTTTCTTTACGCAACAACACAAAAGAAAGATAAATCCGGAGATAGAAGTATCTAATGCAGAGATGCTAGAAGTGGCGCAAGAAACGCCACCAGTTTCTAAACAGAGAAAAACGGACCTTGGCTGTTTATTAAAAACCACACCAGCGGATGAAGAGGCTAGTCCTCAAGAAAGTAGAAACAGCAGTAACCACAAAGGTACTGGAACTCAAGAAAACCCGAAGAGGGGCGAGAAGCCAGCTACCAACCAATCAGAGACAAGGAGCGATCCCCGATTTAAAGCGTACAACAACCAGATTCAACGACTAAAGAAAGGGGCGCAGCCTAAATTGGCCGAAACAGAAGGAATAATGGAGGGACAAGCGATGGAGACTGCACAGGTGGAGCAAACGATGCCAGAGGCGCAACGGAGGGACCATATTCAGGTCGAGAGAGAGCAGCGCTTTGCCTGGACTAAGCCCCATTTGACCAAAGGTCTTACAAAAAAGACACCCTTGAAAAAAACAGATGAAGAAACAAGCAATCGGGACAATTATCAATTGACCAAAAGACCACCGAGGTGTCAAGCAGTAAGAGAGCAGGACCAAATGTCGTTTATGGAGCGCTCATCAATAGAATCACCAAGTGTTACTAGGAGAACCGAAAATAATTCAAGTATCATCGAAAAACTGAAGACTAAGTGACATTGCAACAGCAATGCAAAAAGAATCACCAAATAAAAAGCCAGACATGTTAGCAATCATGTCTTCGATGACTATTGCACTAGCCCCATTCTGCAAACTCTACGAAGCCATCAAAGAGGAGATCCAAGACAATATCGCGATTCTCACGAATATAACAAAAATGTCACATGTGGAAAGTTATATAATGACAGTAGAAGACAGAACTACCAGTCAGCAGAAGAACTGGAAATTAACAAGGGGGGTCCTGGGAGTCCCTCTGCCAGACATTAGTCCTGGTTACGAGAGACTTACCCAGAGTCTTTATCTCACCATCTTTCACAGAGAAGAAATATCCCAAACATGTCAGTCTTTGTCCTGCCATAGGGCAGTCCAGCACCGAAATGCTAGGCAATTCTCGTCTGAACAAGAGTACCAACAGCATCCTCAGACACGGGTTTCGGTCTGGTTGGACCTCATCAGTAGGGAGGAGCTGTGCCTCTCTAAGAATAGTGAGCAAGGGGTCCACGTCTGGATTCCCCTAGTAATTTAGGGTGAGACCCAAAGTTACTTAAATATGCAAATTAACAAGGGGGGTCCTGGGAGTCCCTCTGCCAGACATTAGTCCTGGTTACGAGAGACTTAACCAGAGTCTTTAGCTAACCATATTTCGCAGAGAAGAAATATCCCAAACATATCAGTCTTTGTTTGAAGAACTGGGAAAGTAAAATTGAAGCCTTAGAAAGAAAGATCGAAACTATGGAACAAATAAATAGAAAACTAACAGAGTCAAAACCAATTCTGATGTCCAAAAACACAGACTTGCAGATACAGCTTATGGATTTGGATAAAATCATGTCTTCACCTGTAGCAAGACATAGCGAAGAAGCTCACCAACCAAACCAAAATAAGGACCCCAGAAAAATAGTACTGCAGTTAGCGGCTAACAATAAGCCAAACGAAGAAAAAAAGGCGATCTTTGTAGCGTCGGAATCAACACACAGCGAAACGGGTCCACAAACAAGGGAGCAGAAAGATAGAGCTATAAAACGGCCGACAGAAATTGACACAACAAGATCGCCAAGAACGGCAGAGGAATTTATGAGTAAGTCCGACCTAATGAACTTATCACAACACGTAGAACAAAATGAGATGGAGATAAAGGAGGATGACATAAACCAGAAGAAAGGAGCAAGCAAGGAAGGAAAAGTAACAAAAGAAGAGGAACATTGCGAAAAGGATAAAAGCTGCGCAGTACTGTAAAAAAAAAATGACTCGCAATATAAATCCAAAAGACACTTAAGTGAAGAACGAGAAAAGGAAAAAAATAAAAGAACCAGAACCAGAGGGAGTCCACGCCTGTATCGAACATCAAGAGAGGAGGGGGAAAGGCAAACAAAAATAAAAGAAGAGACGCGTGTATTTAAGTTAGAACAAGTGGAAGCATTGGATGAGGATCTGATACTAAATCGACCACCAGTATTGCAGATAACAAAGAAGATGAAAACTTTATGGAAAATCAGAACAGAAGATCTAAAACTAATGGAACCATACCACAGTGAAAGAAAGGCCAAAGCATATCTTCATGTTAAATCAGCCGGAATCAAATACATCGATAGCTCGGCATTCAAAGAAATTGAACAAATGGGCTTTTGCCTAACAGAAATAAAAAGGAGGGGACGAAGGGAGCAGAAGTATGAAAAGAAAGAAAGTATAAAGTACTCAAAGCATTATCATTCGAAAACCGAGGACCTATACCGACACAAGTGCTGGATGAATCCCAAGGCAAAAGAGGAAGCTTGGTGGACAAACCAACATATGCAAAGAAATGAAAAGCGACAACGCAACAAAATTGGGAAGGAGGAAGAGGAAAAAAACAGGCAACAGACCGATTATAACAGGGAATACCCAGACAACGGGCAGGGGTTATGGAGAAGACGAAGAGAGGAACAAAATGTTCATCGGACTCATACTGAGTCTAGCTCCAAAGCGCAAGAGCCTAAGAGAAAGGCAACGGAAACCCAATTGGCAAAAAGGACAGGGTCACCCCAAGCGAAAGGCCCTTGGAAGTGGTTAACATTGAATTGAAACAAGAACTCCGAGAAATAGCAACAACTAGGGCCTGCCAGCGACCAGCCCAACGACGCAACAAGTGGAGTGGAGTGGCCCGAAGATGAAAAATTTAGTCTGGGATCTTGGAATACGAGAGGCCATGCGCATTTAACGACAGTCGGAGATGTGAATCGGACCTCTTTGACATAGTCTGCTTGCAAGAGACTTGGCTGATGGAGAAGCCAATTCTTGATGGGTTCACAGTGGAAATATCACCAGCAGTTAAGGGCCTCTTAGGCCGACCATCGTCGGGCCTGTTAACGGCAATCAAAATGGGCCTGGGCCTAACGCAACCCAGAAAATGGAAAGAAGCATACAAAATGCTTGTGACTCTAACCACATGGTCGCAACGGTGCGCGAAGAAACAAAGAGTCCAACTTAACCATCTAGCAATAATAAACTGCTACTGGAATCCACAACGCATGTCAACAGCAACCTTCTGCTCCAACATGGGAGCGGCGATAGACCAGCTGTATGAAGATTTCGACAAAATAGAAATCATTATATGTGGGGACTTCCATGCCAAATGTAACAAGGCATCTGAGGCAAAGCCGAGTGAGGTACAGTGGCCCGAGGGTACTGAAGCAACTAAGGACCGAGGGAAAGCATGGAAAGAAGTTATCAAATCGAGAAACATTCAAAATATTGCCTTGTTGTTCCCAGAACAAATCAACATTCCGACTTGGGAGAGAATGTCCTCAAAAGCAACTCTCGACTATATATTTATAACGGAAGGTCTAATACCGAGCATTGAGAGTTTTGGAGTGCAAAGAACAAAGCACAGTGACCACAACTTACTCTCCTGTACCTGGCAAGGAAAGAGACCTGTAAAATTGAACTATCACGTGGGTACTGAATTAAATACTCAACAAACACGGCTTAGAATATCAGAAGCGGATATGCTGAAAATCAAGTTGTCTTGGGACCTGACAGCGGCTAGCAATTCGCCCAACAAGACCGCCGAAAGACCAAACTACTTACCTCTATTACTGGCTTATCAAAATCCAGGGTTAAGAAAAAACACCGAACCAGACTACTCAAAGCATGCCTACGACAAAGCAGTGGTCGAAAAAAGAAAGGTGGGGCGGAGATTGCAAAGAATAGCAAAGAAAACAAACATCAAAGAAGATTGGGAGAAATGGCAGTTAGAAGTAAAAAGCTATAACAACTGGCTGAAACAGCATAGAGCTGCCCTTTACCAAAACGATGCTGAAGAGATGATGAGAAGAATCTCGTCAAAAAAAGCAAGTAAATTCTGACACTGGTAAGAACCATGAACAGTACAACAAGCGCGACACAGGGCAATGCTGTGTCGGAAGAAAAGTGGATACACTACATAGCGACCAAATTTGAAGGACTGGGGATAAATACATCCGCGACGGACTGCGACCCCAACTCAGCCTGGGTTGACCTAACAAATCCTGAGGATATAGAAATGAAAATCAGGAAGCTAAAAACATCCAGAGCACCCGGTCCGGATGGACTCACGAATGTGATCTAAAGCATTTTCCGAAAGAGTGGTCTGAAGTGATCATCAAGATCTTCGCTGATTGTGGCAAAGCAAAACTGATCCCAGAAACATGGCTGAAAGCAGTCATAGTTGCGGTGTACAAAAAAGAAAGTAGAGTGGACCCCCAGAGGTACAGGCCGATAGCATTACTGGATATTATAGGAAAAATATTCGCAACACTCCTGCTCGACCACATCACGAACTGGGAAATAAATGCTCCATCCAAAGACAGCCTACAAACAGGCTTCCAGAGAAAAGGAAGTACAGTTATCAACATCATGCTATTAAACATCTTAAAAGCAAAAGTGAAGTAAGGAGCGCCCAAAGTATATTTGGCGTTCGTGGACCTCTCGAAAGCCTTCGATAAAATCGATCGGAAACAAACTATGGGAGAAATTACACAGCTGGAACTGTCCCACAATGGTGCTAGACCCAATAAAAGCTCTTCACTCCCAAACGAAGATAAGATATGATATGATATGATATGATATGATATGATATGATATGGCATTTGTAACGCGCCTATACACAGGTGTTTCAAGGCGCGACGAGGCAGGGAGGGGAGGAAACAAGGGGAGACAGACAACGATCCTACTAGGCCAGGTGTCATTCAGATCGCGCAAGTGCAGGGGTGGGGGAGGGGGAAAAGTGCAAGGGGAAGGGGAGGGGGGGAAGTGCAGTACAAGGTAAGTGGCGTAAAGTAATAAATAAATAGGGCCAGCTGGTGGCAAGTGCAAGGTAAGTGCAGAACAAGTGCTGGAAAAGGGGGGGCTGTAGGGATACAGAGACAGTCCCGCAGTGCCAAGGGAGTTCCAGGGCATCAGTGCAAGTGGAGAGTGGCTGCGCCCAGGACCGAGGCCGTTAAGAGTGGTCCAGTTGCAGAATCAGTGCAGTTTCAGTGAAGAATATTAGCTGTTCAGCAGGGGAGAGGGAGAGAGAAAGCAGAGGCAAAGAGGAAGGTTTTGAGGTGCTTCCGGAACCGGAGATGGTTCTCCTCAAGTTTCAGGGAGGCAGGAAGGCTGTTCCAGAGGGAGGCTCCTGCCGCGGAGAGAGATCTACCCCCAGCTCGTTGCTTCGAGAAGCGGCTGATCCTGAGGGAGTTGGAGGCGGATGAGCGAAGGGCTCGGGAAGGAAGATATTTGGGAAGAGAGAGTTGAAGGTATTTAGGACCAGGGCCCCAGAAGGCCTTGTGGACAATGCAGAGGGTTTTGAACTTTATCCTCGCAGCCACTGGGAGCCAGTGTAGAGATTTCAGTCCTGGAGAGATACGGTCCCTGGGCTTGAGGCCAAGGACAAGTCTCGCAGTTCTGTTCTGTATGAGTTGCAGAGGGCGGAGAGTGGAGGCAGGCAGATTAAGGTAGAGGCTGTTACAGTAATCCAGCTTCGAGAGAACCAGGGCTCGGGAGACAGTGAGCTTCTGGGGGAAGGAGAGGAAGGGAAGAATACCTCTGAGGAGAATGAAGCTAAACCAGCAAGGCACACTATCAGAAGTCAGAAGAAATCATGGTCAACAGAGGTGTCAAACAGGGAGGCCCTCTGGCCCCGGCCCTATTTGTTATGTTCTTAGGCGATTAGCAACATTCCGAAGAAAAAATTAGGGCCTTCCCTCCCAAAATCGGAAAAACCAGCATTCAGAGACTACTGTACGCCGACGACGTTATCTTAATAGACCAGATGAAAATTGGGCTTCAACGCAAATTAAACAACCTGGCGAAGTACATGGAGGACAATCATCTAGAGATAAACAAAACGAAATAAAAAATCATGGTAATCGAGAAGGCACCGAGAAAAGTAACTAAGCAGCTGAACTGGTTCCTCGATAATACCAAAATCGAAATGGTAAAGAACATTAAATATCTCGGAGTCCAAATGGACAGCTCAGGAAGGGATACGGCAATGCAAGATCTGCTGTGGGATAAAGCCAAATGGCTAACATTGCAAACGAGAGCAGTAGACAGCAAGTTTGGGAAGTTCTCATTAATCCCTGCAATAAACTTTTACAAGACCAAAGTTGTCCCAGCACTGGTGTACAGAATGGAAGCCTCGCTGCATATCCCACGTCCACTCTGGAATAAATTGGAAGTGCTTGTTTGGAAAGCAGTCCTGGGCTTGCCAAAGTCGACCTCCATGCCGGCCATCAGACGAGAACTGGGCTTAGTATCACTAGCCTCGATGGTCGACCAAAGTGCCATGAGACTATATAGGAAAATCAGCATGACCGATACACTACCAGCATATCAAATCATTATGGAAGAAATCGAGATTGGAAAATGTGCAGCCCTAAAAAAATGTGTAGACAACAGAAAAGAGAAGCTAATAGAAATAGCCTGTACAGAAAAGGAGCTAAAGGAAGATCCTGACAGATTCAAATAGAAAATTATAGAGATGGACTGGATCCAGATGATTGAGAAAGCGGCAGGGAACACACTCTTAAATCATCTTCCTCCGACCTTCAACAAGAGGAAACGTCCCCTAAACTATTGTGTCAAATTTCCTGAAAAAAAGAAGAGAAATCTCTTCATGAAAGCCAGACTCAATTTACTACTAAAATAGGAAATCATAACCATCCGGGGATCAACGAGTGAAAATGCCTGTCGCCTCTGCAAAAAGACAGCAGTGCCTGAAACCCTGAGACATTTGGTGATAGATTGGCCCAAAACCAAAAAAAAAAACGAAATACATATCTCCTGCCGTTGACAACAAACCACTGGATGCTGCAAGAAGAAGAGCTGTGGAACAGACTAATCTCTGGAGAAAAGACTAAATGAACAGTGGCCATGGTAAAATTAATAGAACTAGCATTTCTGCAAATCAACCAGTCATCGAGATCGTCCAGTCCACAGTTGAACCAAAACAGTTGAACCAAAACTCTGCTAATGGACAAAAGTGAGGAGGGAATTTTGGGAAAAGTCTCTGCAGGATTAACCGCATAGACTTTAGAAAGGACAGGGCAACAAGTTAAAACAAAATGTATTCGAAAGTTTGATAAAATTCAGGTTTCCCTGAATAAAATTCAATAAAAAATAAAAAAATAAAATAAGATAAACCTAAATACATATCTTGTTAACTGTGTATAAAAGTGTGCTTATCCAAAAAGTTGTCACATCTACGTTTTGACAAATAATCTTTCCACTGAGAAAAAACATCACACCACCAAATGTACACCACCAGAAGGTGCAGATAATTTCCTAAACAGTACTCTAACACATTAACGATGCACCAACATAACTTTCCCCACTCCTTAAGCACTGCTCTGACAGTCACCAGAGACAACCACTTAATTACCTGAAGAACCTCTAGTGCACATTAACCACTCCCACAAGCAGGTCACACAATGTCTAAAGCATGTACACCCCACAGAGAGTCTTATTTTTTCAGATCTTAACACATTAAAAATGTATCAAAGCAATCTTGTCCTGCTCCCCCACTACTAAATTAGTTCCCTTCCCTACCTCATACAGACCCTGAAGTGCCTGGAAACCGTAAACATGGAAGGAGGTGTGCTATTCAGATTCAATAACAAAGCATAACAGGGCATAGGAAAGAGTTTCACTCATTCTTCATTGGGCACAATTCTGAATGGCACACGCAACTTCAGTGACTGGCAGCAGGGGAGGGAATTGCTGCTGATTCTGTTGCAGGGCGCCCACCAGCCCCCTGCTGAATTCAAATCTCTGGTACACTGAATGAAATATTAGTTTCCCATTTATTTGGTGCAAATATTTTAAGTTTTCAATTTGAGGTGCATATATATTTCCAGAATGCAAAATATTATACCTGAAACAATTCCTTTTAACACCACTGTACTTTCACCACTTTCAGACACACTGAAAGAAGTTGTGAATAAACTAAGTTAGGTATGGAGATTGTGTCCCAAGCTTCCAGCTCCTTGTTATGCACTTTTGTTGCATATGATAATGTTAAGAACATGTCACTATCTAATATGTTTCTCCCCGGATGCCATCTTCTATATCTCCCCTCCCCATGACAATAGTTTCAACTTATGGGTTGCACTTTCAGTTCCACCTAATAGCCACAACTAATAATGAGATAGTGGAGGGCTAACCAGAATGAACCTGGAGGCCCACCAACCTCAAGTCCTCATTGTGAAGAATATCCTCAGGTTGACCTACTCTGCCCTCACACTGGAATATGTGCATTTATGACACCTTTTCTAAGTATCAGGTCACCCTCATTCTGTGTCCTACAGCTTCAAGGATCCTTCTGTCAGAATTCATGTCTCAACATCTGCAGGACACTGGAGTACCAGGGAACGGTCAGAATCCTTTACAGGCAAAGTTTCCAGAGGTGGCCTGTAAAGGTGATGCCAGCTTGAAGCACAAGATCACACATCGCTCTGTTGTCATGGAGTCTGTCCTCCAAAGTAAAGGAGGAATCATTTGTTGATGTCTGTGCTCAGTAGAACCAAGTCAGCTCCATAACTCTCTCATGTCAGATACAGTGAACCTGAGACCCACCACCTCATTTGCGTAGCAAGTAGTGCCTCTGGTATAAGTCAGAACTATCAAGAGACTGGCATAATACCCACACTGTGAATTACAGATGTTGCCACAGCATCTGAGGGGTCAGCCACCCACAAGCCAAAATCACCTAAGACAATACTGTAGGAATCATTCAGTGCTATGGTGAGGTCCAGAGCCTCGTGCCTGGCGATGGGTTCATAGTGGCCTGGTAAACAGGTCAGGCAATGGGTGACAAAATCAGACCAACAAATCACAACCCTCCAGAGTGACATGTAAGGACTTTCCCAGCACATGGTACTACATTACCACTCTTCGCACCACATGCAAGGGCCAATACCCTCTATTGTCTCCCTCAGACAAACCCGGTAAAATAAAAGCGACATGCACAAGGGGGCATAATATTTAATAAAAGATACAGGAAGGATCAAAATATAACACACTTAAACACTCTACCAACCAGCACCTCATCACAACAGTGGCAGAGTGGGAGTCAGCACCACATTGATTATGGAGAGAACCACCCTTGGCCAGACTTTTCTCAGGCGTGGTGCGCCCACTCTGAAGCACCAGCCTGCTGGTCTTCAATGGGCAACCATATTTTGCATAGCTGCACCATAAATATATTAAAGCTTTGTGTGATCAAGAGTCATCCCTGCTCCTGCCATTACACTGGGAAGCTGACAGTGGAAAAATCAGGATTGCATTTATAATGCAGTTGATGAAAATAGCTGATAAAGCAACAACGTGAATACTGTAATTATGTAGCACACACCTCAAGTCTAGGCATGGACGGATGTGGATGGTGGTTCTGGATCTTGTGCTTGCAAGCAGTGGCAGATTGAAAGCACTGGAAAATGGAGTGATAGTCTCCCTAGGAGACCCTCTGCACTGATACACCAAAGTGCAAAAACTGTCAAGTTAGTTTAAATTGAGCTTATTTAGGCCACAGGGTTTGCTTATTGGTGGGGCAATAGAGAAGGCATTAGCATTTTTTGTTTTTCCTTGTAGGTGATCCTAAGCACCACCTATACGCTGAAACCACTTCATTGGAATACAGCTAGGAAGGTGATGGGATGTGTTGAGGGACACAAAATGTGTAGGTGTAGTTTAGTTATTTGTCCTCCCATTGACTGCCCATGGCCATGCTACTCCCCATGGCCATTCCACCCATTTTATGCCCTTACCCGCTATAAGCACATTCTCCTGCGATCTCTTTGAGCTAACTTTATCCAGAAGTAGCATAAACCTTTGGTTGAAATGCCTGTCAGAGTTATTTCAATTGAGTCTTCTGCAGGTTCATGGCTTAATTGGATCTCTACATGCACTAAAGGTGTAATACAACATGTCTTAACCAAGTGTGCCTTCAGCCACTTGATGTATATTCAGTGTGTATGTTCTTCACTGAAGTTCTGCTAAAAGCAAGCATTGCCAAAGCCAACATGTTTGGTCTGCTTAGAGATATTAGATAATCAATTACCAGGCACTACTGTTATATGTCCAGGTATTTGAATCATTTACCAGTAGCTGCCAATAATTGGCAGTTACTACCATTACAGCAGTACCTGACAAATACCTACCCCTATCCTACACTAAAGTCCAGGCTTTTGGCATTGCCAATGCTTGTTCAGTGGTTGTAGTGGCTTTTTTGGAAAAGTAGACACTTTCCCTTTAGCAAATACACTACTCACAAACTCATCTAGGAATTGCTACCAGTGATCGAGGACTTGTATTCACTGCCCACTGTGTAAATCACCACCAAATCACTGAGCCTTGCAGTTCACGACCCTGTATTTATGGAAAGCTCCCGGAAGTTATTCATGTCATTTTAAGTTTATTTAGATTTGTGATGCTCCATAGGCAAGTACACACCACTTCAAGGCCACAAAAGCAAACAATCGCAAACAACAGCCCTTGGAGGTGCTGCTGGGCAGCTGTGGCTGTCCCCTTATAAGGATTGGGGGGAGTAGAAAAGTGTGAGCTCTATGACTTTAGCCAGACTTGCAGTACCTGCGGGTGGTCTTGCCAGTTCCTATGTTCTGTGTCTAATTACTCACTGCGGGCAATGTAAGTAAGGTACTTTTTTAGTTACGTTAAGACAAGCACCCCTGAACAGCCCACCAACAAACCTTGTGAATTTGCATTTATCCTTCAAAGTCAAAAAGCCACACTCATCTGCAGTCTCAGCCAGACTCATGTATTTAAAATGTGTGATGTTTACTTTGATGGCCGGACTAGTAAGGCTGCTGTTGGTGTTTCGCCTATGTTCACATATATGATGGACTGTGATGCCTGCTCTGCAGAGGATTTGGAATTTATCTGGTTAAGGATTAGTGCTGGTGTGTCTAAACACAGTTTTAAGGTGCTTCATGAGTCCATGGGTCCCGGACTCCATGGGGCGCTGGTCCGCTGCACACAAAAGGTCTAAAATACGATCATATGCGAGGCGCCAACCCAAGTACAGCGGTCAAGAGCGGTATCAACAGCAACAGGGACAAGGGTATGACACAGAGCTATGGGAAGGGGCGGGCTGTCTCACCTGATTAATCTGCTCCTTCTGCCAAGGTACTAGCAGGAAACTCTTCTTGTTCATCAGCTGCCTGCACTGCTTTCTCCACAACGTCCCTTTGACTATCCTGGGATGCTTGGTACTTACTTCTAACAGCGTACAAAAGACACACAGATCAGAGAGGCACATGCAGTGCTCCGTTTGTAATGCGCAAGTTGCCCATGATGCCAGTGC
Source organism: Ambystoma mexicanum (assembly GCF_040938575.1). Taxonomy (NCBI): domain Eukaryota; kingdom Metazoa; phylum Chordata; class Amphibia; order Caudata; family Ambystomatidae; genus Ambystoma; species Ambystoma mexicanum. Next base: position 675,924,714 of record NC_090930.1, on the reverse strand, counting down.
CACTTGTGACCCAGGCCTGACCCGACACCAACATTCACGGCGCAGAGTGGTCTCTGACTCTGCTGCTGCCGCCACCAGCGCTACCCGGCAGACAGTGTACAGGGGGGAGGGCCGGTGCTATCACAGGCAAGGCGAGGCAGCATATTAAACGTAGTGTGAGTTAAAGCAGCATTTTGCCGCTCTAACATTTTGCACATATAGGCAAGCGCCTAACCTTGCTTAGTGATAGCACCAGCACTGCTATGGATCAATGTCCTTACTCATTTAATATTGTACCTTTTATTGGTATTAAATATCAATAAAATACAACAAAAGAATCCCAGCGTGTATTTGGTATGAGAGATGTCATATTACAAAAGTCTAATTGGGCAAGATTTGCCTGAATTTGTCCATTCCTCTACAGTACTATATGAGACTGGCTAAGAAGCTGGTGAGAGATGTTGTGAACATCAAAGTATGTCTTAATTTTCAAGACTGTGTCAATTAAAAAGTTATTTTTGGAGCCTGAGGTTTTCACTGATAGCCAAACTGCTAGTTTTGGGAGGGCATTACAGCAGTGTCCTATTGCAGGTAAGTGGTCTTTGGTTATGTTTCTTCCATATGCCATTTTTGACACGTAACTCCACGGCCTTCGTTGTTTTAATGAGCATGTGCTTTCAGACATGTTTAAGTACAGTTACATCAGAATTTGATGTATCTGTTCACTTACAATGAACACACCTGATCTACCAGCCCCAATGTTGATTATGTGAGGGGATGATCCCAACATATCCAGTGATGAGTCTCTATCCACCAGGTGCAGCCCTCACTCTGAGAACCAGTTGAATCTGACAGAGGCTGAGGCAAACTATTCCTGTGGCTTCAAGCACCTGGGTGAGGCCACCCTGAGGGCATCCTGCAGCCTTGTGTGGGCAGGCCTTTATGTCTTTCCGCAAGGTGCTAAAAACTCTACTTTCCAAATAGGTGACTTTCTGCCTTGTTGTATTAATTTATACATTTGTTTGTCTCGTTCTTTTTGGAAGGTCCGTAGATTTTGTGAGTGCGCACCGATGCCTGTGGCCTGCTGCCGCGTTAGAAATGAATAACATAAACATGTGTAAAAGTGCATACTTCTCTAATTCTCTCAGCCCTATGACCATGTCCCCCTGTGCGCGTGCTCCTCTGTTGTCTCCTTAATGAGTACATCCATTGATGGAGGCAGATGGTCCACTGGCCATCATGTCATGTGATCTTGCAGCTGAATTAGAAAACAGTGCTAACCAGGGGGCCTTTCAAGGTGCATTGTGGCCTAGATATGTACCCGTAACACTGCTGCAGTGTGGGATCTGTCATGAGGAGAGTGACACAAGTTCAGCAGCAAGGAAGCCATTCCTGTTTAAGCGTGCACATGCACTCCAACATATTATGTTCTGGATGTGCATGTTCATGATGTTCCTGACAACAGGTCGCTCTGTTCTTTACCCAGGGAGGTCTCCAAGCAATGACATGTGCTATTGCTAGACGACCTATGGCAGTGTTTTCTAGTGACTGCAGACTGAGCCTTTTCCAAAGAAAATGGAAGCTGTGAAGATATTTGCCAGCCAGTTCTCCCAGTGACTGCATGAACATTACCTAACGTTCCAGGAAAATAGGGGCCTTTTGAGGCAACTACTAAGTACACCAGCGGCCCAATAAGGTAGGATATCCCACACTACATCTAATTTAGCAGCTATTGCAGAGAGCAACACTCAAGGAAATTAATTCACGCAGACAGCTAAGCTCTCTGCCCACTCAATGTTGACTCATACAGGAACGGATTAAGCAAAAAAACACCATGCAACATATTGATACCCCCCAAAAACCTCCAGAACCCACAAGAACTTCTACTTCCCTGGATTCAGTGGAAGCAGAAGTATTTGGATTCTTTGGGAGCAGATGATTATGTGTATTTACACAAGAGGTCCATATTCCTACACAAATGTGGTTCAGATAGGCACCATATGTTCCTCACCCTCCCGCCCATCCTCATTGGAGTTGGTGATAACCTTGGAATATTTGATGAGGCCATGGCCAGGATAGGGAAATATAATGGACCCAAGATCACTGTAGTATGGAAAAGTCTCCGTTGTACACGAGGAACCAAAAGGAAATAGAGACGATTGAACAATATGTGACTTCCTTTTTACAAGGACTTGTGAATTTGGCTAGTTCTCGAATGATGTTGTGAGGGGCCAATTGATTGTTCGATTAATGGGATAAGATTAAAGACAAACTGCAAATGTAACACAATGGAAATACTACCCTTGGGAAGACAATGGAAGAAGAGGAAGGATGAAGCTTAGGCCAACAAAGTTGTGGAAGAAATGTATTGCTCCACATGAAGAAGAGTTCACTGCACTGGAGAAAGTGATATCTGTCTTCTGACAAGCATAAGCACGTATTTCTCCTCCAAGAAGTGGGAATTCTTCAGGTGTGGCATGGCAGACCATTACAGGAGGCAATGCAACACTTTGCCATGGCCAAGATCTGTATGTCATGCAGGATATGTGGTGACTTTGGAAGGGTGTATAAGTGCAAAAGAGAGAGGGAGCATAAAATGTTAGAAGCACCACAGCCAGCACTGAAGGTATGACACTTTGTGGAAACTGAACTGTGTTTTGACATCGAGATTGTGATGACCATTACATTGATTTATAAAGAGACCTGTGTCCTAAGGACTACATTTGCACTGCAGGAGGATCTATGGAAGTCTTGTGTAAGGCTCAGTTTAAGCACATAGTTCATAGGTTTTAACATCCAGACGCCAACCCAGGGAGCTAATCAGGTTACCGCATTGGGACCCTGCGATATTTCAATGGGCATCTGTCATATAGAGAGAGGAACTCCTTAGAAAAGGTCTGTGTGTCAAAACAGGGGGCTATGCTCGGGGGATGGCGGCATCAGGTGGCACAACACACTAAGGTATACACTGGAGATGAGACGAAGACACTCCAGATATCTGTATCCCTCCGCCACAGTGTGACCCAAAACATAGCTTAGACGTTTTCAGATGTGTGTTTACACTGCTTGGGTCAACGGCAAGGTGTACACCACCAAATAAAGCTGAAATACATGGCCACACCAACCGGACACAAGTTATGCCCTGGGGCCATTTTCAAGCAGCATCAGTTTAAGACTATTCACAAGAATATAATAGATGAGGGTATCAACAAAGAGTTTAAATCAGCTGAGTGAGTCTCTCCCATTGTGCTGGCACAAAACGAGGATGGGACCTTAAGAATGTTTGTGAATCTGTGCAGCCTGAATTAGAACATTTTGGTTGATGCTAATATCCTCCCTAACATAGCCCAACTCTTAAGCATTGTAAGCAATGCCAGTGTCTACTCCACCTTAGAATTAAGATCTGCTCATCGTCTGATACTCCTGCACCCGATTGTAAAGATGACATGATGTCCTTAACACCACTGGTGTTGTTTAGATTTCTATATATGCCCCTTGGATCACTCTATGCAGCATCTTCTTTTTCCCGGACGAGGAGGTATTAGCTTTTCGGAGTGGTTACCTGGGTAGGCTGATTGGAATATGTTAGTATGTTCTAAGTCTGTCAATGAACACAAGTTGAAATTGATAGATATTTTGGCAATCTTACTGTAGAGAGTCAGGACCTTCAGTGGGCACAGCATTTCGAAAAAAGAGGTGAAAGCAATGACAACATGTTCCATGCTCAACGGGAGCCATTGAATGGATCGCCTCTTTCCTACAAAACAGACAATCTAAGATTGTCTGGGGAGACAAAGCATCTAGCGCTAAGCTAGTCGATTGCGGAGTCCCTCAGGGAGCCAGTTTCTCCCCATTACTTTTTAACCTATATATGCGATGCCTCTGCACCATGTCATCCCAAATGGGCATATTCTTCACCAACTTCGCCGACGATACCCAACTGGTATTCGAACTCAGTGGAAACCACCAAATAGACAACGACAGACTTATCACCCTCTACAATACCATCGAACACTGGATGAAAGAAAACTGGATGTGTCTAAACGGCTCTAAGACCGAGCTCATGATCTTCGGATCCACACAAGCCAGAAAGAAATTGAGCCCTGCCTTTAACTCATTCACCATCAAAAACATCCAGATCCCAGTATCAGCAAAAGTAAAGACACTAGGCGTGTATCTTCAAGCCTCTCTTGGAGCTGAAGCACACACAAGCTACCTCAAAAAAAATTGCCAGTACCATCAAATTCTCCTTAAAAAGATCAGGCCACTACTAGACCAAAAGAATAGCATCATCATTGCTAGGGCCACTATACTATCTAGATTAGACTACGGAAACTCCCTACTCTTGGGAGCAAATAGCAAGTGCCTGAAAAGATGCCAAATCATTCAAAACAACGCCATTAGAACGATCACTGGAACAACATGGAGAGAACACATCTCTGGAGATAGGAAAGCCCTCCACTGGCTGGCTATGGAGGAGAGAATCTCTTTCAAGTCTCTCACCATGGTACATCATTGTCTCTACGGCACAGCCCCGGCTTACCTCAAGAAACATTTCAAATGGTATAAACCATCCCGGAGCCTCAGATCATCAAACACAGGCAAACTACAAACCATTACCTTTAAAAAACAACAGGGCCTTGGTAAGGCTTTCCCGACTATAGCCATCGGGAAATGGAATGACCTACCCACCCTACTTAAACTTGAACCCAACTATCTCACCTTTAGGAAAAAACTGAAAACTTTTCTTTTTAAGTAGAACCCAGAAACACCTAGCACCACTTCAAGTTAATTCAGACCTCTTCCGTCTAGTCCCGTCATCATTATTTGTTGTCTTTGTCTATCTGTTAGCGTTCTGATGCCTGCGGGCTTTAGCGCTATATAAACAAATAAATAAAAATAAAAATAAAAATAAATGAGTCGGCCCTCTACCTCAGTTACTGTGACCAGCTGTGGTCATTTGTAAGTCTACTGGTTTACGTCTCCAAGTTTTTCCTTATTTTTGCCTTCCTCATGAGACTCCAAAAGGGAGCAGAGATTATTTGGAGTGAGGAGTAAAGGTGCATTTTCAATGAGAAAAAGCTTCAGATAGCTTCACCACCCACACTTTACCCCTTTGATCCTAAAATCCACAGCATGTTCATTGTTGTCAAAGACGTGTATGGATTATTGGGAGCAGTTCTTTCACTATTATGATGTGTGATTGGGTACAATGTTGCCTATGCTACATGATTTTTAAAGATGATTTAAGAAACTCAGTGATTGAAAAGGAAACACTGGCATTAATCTGGGTACTAAAGTTGTTTCAGAAATACCTGTGGGATGGAAGTGCTATATTATGTTATGCTATGCTATGCTATGCTAGGCTATGTTATGTTATGGTATTACGAGTTGTTCCAAACACCGCTGACATTTGCATGGTCTTCATGCGCTGTGGCACATCTGGCAGAGAGTGGGTGGGTGTGGTTAGTTGGGATGAGAGGAAGAAGAAAGATTTAAATTCTTTGTGTTGAGGTTGCAGATCAGAAATACACTGAGCTCTGCATGCTTGTAAGCTTTCTAGGTGTGCTGTGTAGGAGGGATTAAATATTTTGGGGGTCATCACAAGTTGGGTGGTATCCCAGTGGTAAGTCTGCCGGTATACCGGCCAACACAATTAGTGTTACCGCAACTTGATCCAATGCTATTAGCCCTGGATCCCAAGTTGCGGTGGGGCGGTCAGTCCCCATTTATTTTATGTCCATTGGACCCAATGGGGCATTTCCAGCGCAATAACCGCAACGCTTATACCGCCACAGTAATTGCACTGAAAATGGGTGGAAAGTCGGAAGATTTACTCCCAGCTCAGAGCTGAAGGGGAATCACCAACTTTCCAACCCTACTCATACTTGGGCAGAGTGATAATTGGAGCAGTTATAGCATTACTACTGCATTTTTAACGCGTCACCCAACTTGTGATGAGGCCCATTTGTCAATTCACAAGGGGGGTCCTGGGAGTCTTTCTGCCAGACATTAGTCCTGGTTACGAGAGACTTACCCAGATTCTTTAGCTCACTATCTTTCACAGAGAAGAAATATCCCAAACATATCGGTCTTTGTCCTGCCCTGGGGCAGTCCAGCACCGAAATGCTAGGCAATTCTCCTCTGAACAAGAGTACCAACAGCATCCCCAGACACGTGTTTCAGTCTGGTTGGACCTCATCAGTAGGGAGGAGCTGTGCCTCTCTAAGAATATAGTGAGCAAGGGGTCCACGTCTGGATTCCCCTAGTAACTTAGAGTGAGACCCAAAGTTACTTAAATATGCAAATTCACAAGGGGGGTCCTGGGAGTCTCTCTGCCAGACATTAGTCCTGGTTACAAGAGACTTACCCAGAGTCTTTAGCTCACTATCTTTCACAGAGAAGAAATATCCCAAACATATCGGTCTTTGTCAGTCCACTACCGAAATGCTAGGCAATTCTCCTCTGAACCGGAGAACCAACAGCATCCCCAGACACGTGTTTCGGTCTGGTTGGACCTCATCAGTAGGGAGGAGCTGTGCCTCTCTTAAAATAGTAAGCAAGGGGCCCACGTCTGGATTCCCCTAGTAACTTAGAGTGAGACCCAAAGTTACTTAAATATGCAAATTCACAAGGGGGGTCCTGGGAGTCTCCACTCACGCACTCATCATTCACTCACATTTGTCTCCAGAGAGCGTGGCCTCATGGCGATAGTGGTGGTGCGTGTTGCCAGGGGCTGAGTGTGTCTGTTGTAGTAAGAGGTCTATGTCTGTGATGTTTGAAGACTGGGGAGAGTTTTTTTTTAAAGCCATATTTAATTGATTGATTTGCATTTGTGTTGTGAGTAAGGTGGAGACTAATTGAGGGTTAGTCAAAACGTGGGGAGTGTACTTTGAATTTATATAGGGCTATCAAATTATTGGTCTTGCTGTCAGATAGGTACTTTACGTCAGTGATTGATGAGTGAGGATGTTCAGAGTTGAGGTTAAGATATTCTGTGAGGCATGGAAGGTGTTCTCTTAAACCTTTTACAGTGGCTTGAAATTATGTCGTCCACTCTTTATTGTTTTAGTTTCCTCAGTATCACGTGTTGTTTTTTAGGCAGAAGGTCAGAGGCCAGCATGGCGTTCCCTTAGGTTATGTCGGTGCAGGAAAGTCAAACTATTGAGAAGTGTTGTTTTTCTGCGTGATGAATGTAGGTGAAACTTTTGTTCTGTTAAGAATTGAAGAGACAGGTTTTTACACTGTTCCTGAATTGCAAGTGGTCCTTTTGGTGTGGATTTCCCTGGGTAGCATGTTCCAGTGATTGGCCACCATAATGGAAAAGGTGGATCCACTTCAAAACCATCTGCTGTGTAAACATATGTTGTTCTCGATCTTAGGTATCTGATTAGTTGGTAGAGTGAGTTTTTGTTTCAGATTAATTCTGCTCCTTAGCCGTCAAGTGCTCTGTTGGTGATGCCGCAGCCCTTAAACCATGGATGTCATTTGGGGATCGCCAGGGGTCATGGCAGCGACCCATGCGGCCCCCGCCGCAGCCCCTGGAGCATTGCTTATGACCCCAAATAAAAAAAAAAAAATGATAATAATCTGAAAACTGAATCTCATGTGGGCTCCCAGGACCTTTAATCCCTGGTCCAGTGCTCACCCATCAGAGTGAAGGATGGGCCGGGACCTTACTTGGGGTTGGAGCTGACCATGACATGTGGCACATGTCACATGCCATGTTCAGCTCCAACCCCTTCTCCTCGTTGTTGCTCACGACTCATATACAGGAACCAGAAGCTCTCCCATCTTCCTGGTTCCTATTTGTGAGCAGCACAGAAGAGCCGGAGTGGCCTGGAGTTACAGACCAGAGATGAAGAAACAGATAAGGATTTTAAAAAAAATAATGTGATGTGTATTTTGCATGCGTGAAGTGGGTGTCAGGTGTATGTATGTGCTATGGGTCAGTGAGTGGTGGGTGAATAAATATGAATGTGATAGTGTGTTTTTGAATGTTCTGGGTGGGTGGGTTGATGTGAGCCTGTGTAGATAATGCAATGAGAGTGAATGTAAGAGAAGGTGTATGAGTGAGTGACTGGTGGGTGAATGATTATGAATGTGATAGTGTGTTTTTGAATGTTCTGGGTGTGTGCCTGTGTAGATAATGCAGTGAGAGTGGATGTAACTGCAAAGTGGATGTAACTGCAAGAGAAGGTTTATGATTGAGTGACTGGTGGGTGAATGAGTATGAATGTGATAGCGTGTTTTTTTAATGTTCTGTGTTGTGTACCTGTGGAGATAAAGCAGTGAGAGTGGATATAAGAGAAGGTGTATGAGTGAGTCACTGGTGGGTGCATGAGTATGAATGTGATAGTGTGTTTCAATGTTCTGGATGGGGGCAGGCCTGTGTGGAGATTGCAGTGTGAGTATATGCAAGAGAAAGTGTATGGGTCAGTGAGTGGTGGGTGAATTAATAGGAACTGTGTTTGAATGTTCTGGATGGATGGATGTGTTCCTGTATGCAGAATGCAGCACACATGGATGTGAGAGGTTTATAGATGAGTGAATGATTAGTGAGTGAGTAGGAATTTGAATGTGTGTGTGTGTGTTTGTGTGTGTGGGTGTGTGTGTGTGTGTGTGTGTGTGTGTGGTGTGTGTGTGTGTGTGTGTGTGTGTGAGAGAGAGAGAGAGGCCGTGGGTGACTGGGGAGCATTAGAACATTTTTGACTCATCCTTTATTGACTTTACATGTTTTACTGGTATTTATGGGCAATGCCAAGCTCATGTGTCATCACCTGGCTAGAGTGGCATTTTGGGGCAGTCATTATAGCCATTGCTCACTGTGGCATGACATTTATTACTCAGAATCTTTAATGAAGCAAGCAGGATAAGTAGTATTACATCGCTAGACTAACCTTTTGGTGTAGCGGCCTGATATTTCTTACTGTAGCATGACCTTTTATTAACTGAGCATCTATGATGAAGCAAGCATAAATGTTCTTATGGGTCTGGACTGGCTAACATTGGAACCAATTTGTACATGCCAGTAATGATACTACAAAAAAACAACTCAAAGCGAACATGAGTATGTTCTTATATGGGAATACTAGCATATGTAGGTGAGCCAGCATGAAAATGTATGGGAACAGCCAATGTTTTTATACTGTACTGGCATAAATTGCAGGAACCGGCAAGACAATGCATTGGGAAATGTGCCTGTGCACTTCTGGTGACTTGCATCTATTGTACTTTTTTCATGAGTTACCCTACACCCTGCAAAACCGATTGCATACCAGATGAGTGATTGGAAGGGTAGAGATGGGGCAGGAGACTACTCATTCTCATTGCAGTCCTTAAGTGGGTGCTTACAGACTTAAAGGAGAGAGTTAACTGCTTGTAACATTGATGTTACACTAGAATAGTCTCATTAGAATGAGTAAAGAAGTTAGATGCCCCCACACAAAGAAGTGTGCCCCTCCTCCACCATCTCTGAAGTTAGCACCTCTCCAAACATGTCAAGGATTAGCCCACCCCCAAATGTAGGTTTTGTTGCATCCCTAAGGCTGATCAAGCATAAGCGAGACGTGAGTTTGAGATTTCATAGTACATGAGTGACTAACTGGTATTAGCGATGAATGTAGAGGGAAATCCAGATTGGAAGAGAGCATAATGTGCAGGTGGAGGAGTGGGAGGGCAGGGCAGGGACCAAAGAATGATATTTTAAGATCTGGTAACTGGAGGACAGGCGTCTGCTACAGCAACATAAATTATATTGCTTCAGGAGATTGCATCTTTGTTTGTGGCCTCATGTTTCTGATGTATTCAAAAATGATGCCACATCCTGTTTTGTCAAGGGGTGAATGATCATGGGCCATCACTTCCTGTGATGTCAGTTGGGGATGGAGTCAAATGCATCCCTTCCTGTGATGTCATCAGAGGTCAAGGGACATGTGATGTCACACCCTCTACCACTAGCCATTTGGTGAAATGACATCCCTATCTACATTAAACAGGATGCTCTTTTTAATTGATAACCAGTCATGTGCTCTAAAATCTGGTGTTTAATGCTTGCACCTGAGTAGCAGTCTGGCTGCTTTGTTTTAGGTCCATTGACATTTGTTTGTGAGGTTGTCTGGCATACATAAATACATGCTGTTTGTGTAGTCGATTCTTGAAAGAGGTAGAGCTTGATGTGTTGGATATAGTGGGATTATTTTCTGACTGGTGCATTGACTTGGTGCTCCATCTTGTGTTCGATTGTCCATCAATATGTCTAGGTACTTGATCCCTTTAGATGGTTTCGGGCAGTCCCAATTTCCAAATGCCATATAGGTGGTGTTTCAGGTACAGTGTGAAATGAGATTAACATTTTATTTTTGTTTTGTTTGGATTGAGGTTTAGGTAGCTGGATGTTATCCATTCCTTCTTTTGCGTGAAACAACTGCTAAGGGTCGTGCTTGAATTTCAAATCAATCATAAAATGAGTAGTAGGTGTTATCTCTGAGCCAGGAAGCAACACAGTCTACACACGGTTAGTGAGGCTGGTCACAAGCCTGCAAGATTATTCTTTTGAGGTCACATATCTTTCGGGAAGGAGGAATGTGCTGGCTGACTGATTTTCATGCCTACCTTTGGAAAAGTTGTTCTCAATGATAATCACGTCTGGTATTTCAATGGAGGATTGTCAGAGGGGTGAGTTTGTAAGGGTGAACAGTTGACCCCGCCCATATGACCGTAGTTGAACCCCTGTTAACACTGACATGGAATAAACTCAGCTGTGATTTCTTGCAACACATTAGATTTTTCTGGCAGGGAGACAGTTCGCTATTACGTTGATATACTACTTCAACAAATGGCTGGAGGTGGGGTTTGAGGCTACTGTGAGATATTTGACCCACTCAGCTATGATTCACTACATCATTTCCTGCATTGGGGCAAGAAACAGCACAAAATGGCTGCGCTGACTCCCGAGCGTGCCAAAATCTTTAAAACTACGTTTGTGTTACTACCAGAAAAAGGCTGTACACCTTACCACACACAGTTCAGGTGGGGTGAAAACCGTGTCCTCTCTGCAGGAGCATGCCAGTGGGCTCTGCCACATTCAACATCGAGCAAAGTTAATGAAACAGCATACATGTGCTGAAAACCCGAAAATGCCTTTTAAAATGACATTTTTCTAATCTTAAAAAGTTCTATTTCGGTGCCAAATCCATTCATTTCTCATGAACCACTATGATCAAAAAGGCCCTGAAATGCTCAGGATCATCCATTGTGGCTCAGAGGAACCGGGCCTCGTTGAATGACAGCTTCTGGCAACAGTATCCTTTGAAAAGCAAACCAGGGACTGTGTTTTCATTTTTCTATGGGAAACGCAGCAAAAACTTTGCAATATGTAGCAAGAGTCAGCTGTCCAGAGAAACTCTAAACAAAGGTCTGATACATGTATTCGTACTGAAAACCATTCCAGCACTCAAGGGAAGGACTAGAGCTGAATAAAATGGGTATTTGCTGCAGAGGAAAACTGAATTTAAAAGAAATAAGTTAAATGTGCTTTTTCCTGAATGAAGAGCAAAATCGCCTATTTTAAACGTACATTATTGTGCCAAGGCTTGATTACTTGGAAATGTGAAATGATTTGTAATGGTAAAGACCCACATATAAGCTGTTTTAATTTTATATGTTTAAAGGAAAGATTTAAAAGGTGAAACTCAAAGAGGAATTCAGTCTGAGTTAAATAAACTATTAAAAAAAACTTGCTCTGTCAGCGCTGACCCTAAGAAAGGATGACACCTCCACTGCTGGAACAGGAAATTCTAATTGCGTGCATGGGGGATTTGAATCCCAGGACAAAGAGACTTCATTAGACATTCGTCTTTGCCCCAAGCCAAGACAATAGCAGGATAAGACACTCACCCTTCAAGTGGGAGGGGCAGGAAACTTCAATTAACAGAGGGAGGCCCCATCCTATTGAAAGAAATTTGACAACTGCTGCCAGTTGAAAGAAAAGAAAAAAAACTGACAAGTGACATTTGGTGGTTAAAAAGCCCATTTGAAATTGAACTTTGAAGACATGTAACTTTGCCACAAAAATGAGGAGAAATCTGAAAGTTGAAAGTTTTAACTCAAATGTTATGCTCTTTCCTTGAAGATGTAATTGAACTCTGTACTGCATAAGGAACATACGTTGTGAAGAATAACCATTTGTGGGGAAAGTATGGAAATTGTGCACATAATCCAGGGGTAATTGCACATCTATGTACAAAATTGGGACATTTTAGGCCACATCTTTCATGGTTAAAATTGCCAAAAGGCAAAACCAGGTCTCAGAGATTTGGGACAAGGATTGAAATGTGACCCATGAGATATGTAACATGTGCATCTGATTTTCCTAGAGGTCATAACTACATAAGTATGTATTTGTGTGAGAATTAGATTTTGGTTCTAGGAGCTGGGGCAGGTTCCTAGATATTGTGTAGATCATCTCATAAAACATGACATACTTTTCTGTCATCCAATCAGCTAAAAGCAAGCCAGAGATTATGCTTTTGCCCAATCATAGCATCATGGGTATGTACAGTAGACTTGCCCCTGCCATATAATTCAGTGATGTCATTTGGCATGATAAATAAGGGATCCTCACAGCACACAGGACACAGTGATTCCTGACTTCATCCTTATTCGTGCGTGGCGCCCTGTTCCTGAATTCTCCATCCTTGTTCCTGATTCCTGATTTTACTTACCAAGCTAAGGCCTCAGCATTGCTGAACTCCTTTTTTCATCAAGGCTCAAATTTTGAAGCAATCCCAAAAATCCAAGGTAACCATCTGACGCAGTTGGCTTGCTACTATTAAATGCATTAAATGCATGCCTGCGCCAAACTCGCCATCCTACTGATTTCCAGTCTCCAGTAACCAGCGCAGTCCAGTGTGCAGTCTGCTGACCAGAACTGTAACGCTCACCTGATTCCCACGGAGGCGCTGGTCTTGGCAGGAAGGTGTCTGTGACTCGAAAAGTGATGTGCAGGACTCGATTGGCTTCTGGGATCGAACCTCTTCGCACTGTGTGTCGAACTCGTAGGGTGAGGTTTCTGCAGGTGAAAGAATATGGGGGTTAATGGTCTGGGTTGTTGAATGTCCCTCTCTCTCTCTCTCCGTAGAGCCCCCCAGGTCAACGTGCTCACCTTAGATAGGTGAATGCTGGACTCTCCATCTGCGTCTGGTGCAGGGTGCCATTGCCAGTTCCTTCACTGGTGAAACATACGCCTCTTGAACTCAGAGGATCGTTACCGTCGTTAACTGCACGAGCGGTGAGTTTCCAGACACCTTTTTAGTCTTTATAGTCTTTAGGTGCGTGGCACGTTAATATTGAACAGGACTCTGTATAATGCTTTTCCCTTTTGTCTTGCAGGATTCTTGAGATGGAAGATGGAGTGAGCACCTGGAAATGCGTAAGTAAATGCAAGCGCTCTAACTGTCTTTTTCCCTTGCAGCTTAATTTGTGCTGAAGAGACGCCGGAGTATTTGCAGGCGTTCTATTGCGACGAGCGCAATGGGCGTAAGTAAATACCTGTCTAATGTCTCTTCTTTTGTCTTTCAGAAGTTGGGTTGCAGCGCCGGAGTTTGCAGCGCCGGAGTCCGCGGAATGCCCGTAAGTAATAACAATGCTTTTGTCTTCACAGGCGGCGATGCAGCGTGAAGAAATCCGGAATTCGCGGCGTGCCGGTAAGTAATAACAATGCTTTTGTCTTCACAGGCGGAGGTGCAACGTGAAGAAAAGGCCGCAGCCGATGGATCAGGTGAGTAAGCAGTGCGAGTAAAGCTTGCCTTGCTGACCTGTTGTTTCTTATCTTTGCAGGTGCTGCTGTTGACTGGATACAGGAATGGTAAGTATAATTCTTGCAGGTTCAGGATCGAAAGAAGAAAGGCTGGAACAGACTCGGTGAGCGTTCTGCTGCAGATGCAGAATAACGCGAAGCACGTTTCATCTATCGGGTGTGGTTTAAATAGCCTTGGAGTGATGAGGCGTCTTCCTCCACGGCCCCGCCTAGGTAAGAAAAGAGTTCCAGTTCCAGAAGAGTTCCAGTGCTGTATCCAGGGAGTGGAGCTTGCCCCACCCAGGTAAGAAAGTAGTTCCAGTTCACAGAGGACTTCTAAGTGGCTGGTAAGTAATAAGCATAGTCTGCTGCAGGTAAGTCCACCCAAGCATCTTCACACATATTATGAGCCCGGCGCTTCCAGTGCCGGGACCGATGGTTTTGATGAGCCTGGTGCCACCGGCGCCAGGACAAGGTCCAAAAGGTCCCAGTGGGGACCGGCTGGTGCCTAGGATTAGGGTTAGGGGCCTGCTTCCAAGGACGTTGGGCTGGTCCTGGCTCCTTGGAAGCAGTGATCATGACAGCACCCCCCCTCAAGGCCCCTCCTAAGCGTGTCTTCTCCGGGGGTTTTGGCTTGTCGGGGTGATTCAGATGGAATTTCTTGACCAGACGAGGTGCGTGGACATATTCTGAGGGTTCCCAAGACCTTTCCTGGGGGCCGTATCCTTTCCAATCAACCAGATAATATAATTTAGATTTGGTAATTTTGGAGTCTAGGATGTTCTTTACTTCGAATTCAAGTTCTCCATCTACCAAAACAGGTTCTGGGAGTTCAGTCAATCGGGTTTCTGGTTGTACTGGTTTTAATAAGGAGACATGGAATACTGGATGTATTTTCATATGCGCAGGTAATTCCAATTTGACAGCCACCGGATTAACTATGGTAGAGATGAGATAGTGTCCAAGGTATCTCGGGATGAAGGTGCAGGGTCCTTTTAGAGGCAGGTGCTTAGTGGATAACCAGACCTGATCTCCTACTGCGTAGTGAGGGGCCTCTTTACGGTGTCGATCTGCTCCTTTTTTGAATTGAGCTTTAGCTCTTTGCAGATGGACAGTGGCTTCCTTAAAAGCACGGGTTATCTCCGAGTGCAAGTGATCCACAGCAGGTGTTTCGAATTCTTGGGGAGGATCCAGGTTAGAGGTTCTAGGATGGTGTCTGTATAATAGGAAGAAGGGAGTCGTCCCGGTTCCAGAATGAGTGGAATTGTTGTAAGCGTATTCAGTGATCCAAAGAATATCCTTCCAAGGGTTTTCAGTTTGTTGGAGCATGCAACGTAGATATTGCTCTAGAGTCTGATTTGTCCTCTCGGTTTGTCCGTCAGTTTGGGGATGGTGACTGGTTGAAAGTCTTACATCAATTTGGGCTAGACGACAGCAACTTCGCCAAAAGTGGGAGATGAATTGACTTCCCCTATCAGAGACTAAAACCGAGGGAAAACCGTGTAACCGAACGATGTTTTCTAAGAATTCTCGGGCCAATACTGAAGCTGAAGGTAGGGCCTTCAGGAGAATAAAGTGAGCCATCTTGGAGAATAGATCCACGACTACTAGAATGGTATTATACCCTGAGCATGGAGGTAAGTCCGTGATGAAATCCATGGACAGGGTATGCCATGGACAGGGAGGAATGTCTAGAGGGTGTAATAGGCCGGCTGGTTTCTCCTTCTGACTTTTATTTTGGGCACACACACCACACCGCAGGAGATTACAAAGTCTCTAATATCCTTCTTCCATGATGGCCACCAGAAATGTCTTTTGATCTTTTCCATGGTTTTGGTAATGCCAGGGTGATCCTCCATTAGAGATTCGTGATAACAGGAGATTACTTGTTTTTGTATTTTCTCACAGGGCAAGTACACTCGTCCTCGGAAACATGGTAGGTCTTGATCCACTGAGAATTCCTTTCCCTTTAATTGACAGTCCTGCAAATCAGCCGAAGTTAGGAGTGATTTGACTGTAGTCTTGATGTCTTCAAAGGATTGAGCGTTAACCAAACCCAAAATCCTTTGTTCTGGGATTATGGGTATTGGTTCTGGATTGGTCAAATGTTCATCTACTCCCATCCGGGAGAGGGCATCTGCTTTTCCGTTTTTACTGCCTGGTCGATAAGTAATTATAAAGTCAAACTCAGCCAGAAACAGAGCACAGCGAAGCTGTCTGGAAGACTGAGCTTTGGCCGTCTTCAGATATTGTAAATTGCGGTGATCAGTCATTACGGTGACTGTGTGTCTGGCTCCCAAAATATAATGCCGCCAGGCTTTAAAGGCCGATCTGATAGCTAAAAGTTCCTTGTCTGTAATTGAATAGTTGATCTCGGGAGCCGAGAATTTGCGGGACCAAAAGGCTACAGGATGTAATTGGTGTGTGACCGGATCTCTTTGTGATAAAACTGCCCCCATAGCAAGACTAGAAGCATCCGTTTCCACGATTTAGGGGAGTTCTGGGCGAGGATGTTTAGAACAGGTGCAGAAATGAATTTAGTTTTTAAGTCCTGAAAAGCTTGTTCTGCTTCAGTAGACCACTCAAAACGTTTGTTCTTCTTTAACAGAGCGGTGATGGGCTGGACTATCCGAGAGAATTCAGGAATGAATCTGCGGTAAAAGTTAGCGAAGCCTAACATGCTTTGAACTCCTTTTACAGAGGTTGGTGATGGCCACTTGATGGTTGCATCGACTTTCTTTGAATCCATATGGACTCCGTTAGGTGACAATATGAATCCCAGGAACTCAACTTCAGTTACGTTGAAAACGCATTTTTCAAGCTTAGCAAAAAGGTTATGTTGACGCAATCTCTCGAGAACTTTTTTAACGTGTCTCTGATGTTCCTCTTCAGATGATGAATAGACAAGGATGTCATCAATGTAGACAACAACACACACATCTATGAGTTCTCTAAGGACATCGTTCATAAAATACTGGAAAGCGGCAGGAGCGTTACAAAGTCCAAAGGGCATCACTTGATATTCGAATAGCCCATACTTGGTGCGGAAGGCCGTCTTCCATTCATCGCCCTCTTTTATTCGTACCAAGTGGTAGGCTCCTCTGAGATCCAACTTTGTATATATACATGCGTCTTTGACTTGGTCCAGGAGTTCAGGGATCAAAGGTAACGGGTATCTGTTTTTAACGGTGTCTGTCCTGCCTGCGTTTGTAGCAATTGCCTAGCGAGGTCCTCTGTTCGCTTCTTGGAAATTATCAGTTCTCTTCTTAGAGAGTTTTGTTTCCTGACGAGCTGCATGTACTTCTGCTCTTAATTCCCCGAGCAACTGGGCTAATTGATCAGTGTCTGAGGTTTCCATTGCGCATGGGTAGGAGTTTTGCGGTGGACTTCGCGTTCTGTAACGCTCACCTGATTCCCACGGAGGCGCTGGTCTTGGCAGGAAGGTGTCTGTGACTCGAAAAGTGATGTGCAGGACTCGATTGGCTTCTGGGATCGAACCTCTTCGCACTGTGTGTCGAACTCGTAGGGTGAGGTTTCTGCAGGTGAAAGAATATGGGGGTTAATGGTCTGGGTTGTTGAATGTCCCTCTATCTCTCTCTCCGTAGAGCCCCCCAGGTCAACGTGCTCACCTTAGATAGGTGAATGCTGGACTCTCCATCTGCGTCTGGTGCAGGGTGCCGTTGCCAGTTCCTTCACTGGTGAAACATACGCCTCTTGAACTCAGAGGATCGTTACCGTCGTTAACTGCACGAGCGGTGAGTTTCCAGACACCTTTTTAGTCTTTATAGTCTTTAGGTGCGTGGCACGTTAATATTGAACAGGACTCTGTATAATGCTTTTCCCTTTTGTCTTGCAGGATTCTTGAGATGGAAGATGGAGTGAGCACCTGGAAATGCGTAAGTAAATGCAAGCGCTCTAACTGTCTTTTTCCCTTGCAGCTTAATTTGTGCTGAAGAGACGCCGGAGTATTTGCAGGCGTTCTATTGCGACGAGCGCGATGGGCGTAAGTAAATACCTGTCTAATGTCTCTTCTTTTGTCTTTCAGAAGTTGGGTTGCAGCGCCGGAGTTTGCAGCGCCGGAGTCCGCGGAATGCCCGTAAGTAATAACAATGCTTTTGTCTTCACAGGCGGCGATGCAGCGTGAAGAAATCCGGAATTCGCGGCGTGCCCGTAAGTAATAACAATGCTTTTGTCTTCACAGGCGGAGGTGCAACGTGAAGAAAAGGCCGCAGCCGATGGATCAGGTGAGTAAGCAATGCGAGTAAAGCTTGCCTTGCTAATCTGTTGTTTCTTGTCTTTGCAGGTGCTGCTGTTGACTGGATACAGGAATGGTAAGTATAATTCTTGCAGGTTCAGGATCGAAAGAAGAAAGGCTGGAACAGACTCGGTGAGCGTTCTGCTGCAGATGCAGAATAACGCGAAGCACGTTTCATCTATCGGGTGTGGTTTAAATAGCCTTGGAGTGATGAGGCGTCTTCCTCCACGGCCCCGCCTAGGTAAGAAAAGAGTTCCAGTTCCAGAAGAGTTCCAGTGCTGTATCCAGGGAGTGGAGCTTGCCCCACCCAGGTAAGAAAGTAGTTCCTGTTCACAGAGGACTTCTAAGTGGCTGGTAAGTAAGAAGCATAGTCTGCTGCAGGTAAGTCCACACAAGCATCTTCACACATATTATGAGCCCGGCGCTTCCAGTGCCGGGACCGATGGTTTTGATGAGCCTGGTGCCACCGGCGCCAGGACAAGGTCCAAAAGGTCCCAGTGGGGACCGGCTGGTGCCTAGGATTAGGGTGAGGGGCCTGCTTCCAAGGACGTTGGGCTGGTCCTGGCTCCTTGGAAGCAGTGATCATGACAAGAACCACCCATCTGACCAAATGTGCCCTGCTGTCCTTGGTTAGACTGATCCGTGTGATGACCAGAACCCTTGACGGTCCAAAATCTTAAATTACAGTGGACTGTAAGTATAAATAGGAAGCATAGAAAAAAATCATAACATACCTTGCCTTGTTTTGTTCCATCCCAATCTCTAAGTCATCCTATCCTTACCTTAAGAACATTGTCAGAACCATTCTTGAAACCTTGCCTTGATTCTTTGCGCTAGTGCTAAACTGATTTAAATAATTTTGCCTTGTGAAATCCCAAACCTTTAAATCCTCCCTCGGGTACTCGGACTGAGTCAGCCTGGGCGGACACGGAGGTTCTGGGGTTGGTACCGCAGATCAACTCTAAAGCTCACTGTGTTTCAATCTGGTAACCTAGCCTGAATACCCTAGTCTAGAATGAACTATCCTTGTAAAAGTTGATTTCTGTTTTATCCTTCGCACATTTATTTTCCAAAAATGCCTATGATTCAACATTGCATATCTTCCTCAGTTTAATAGCTAGATCCTTCAATTCAACTCTGACTTATCCATAAGACCTGTGGCTACAAACCAGCACACCGAACTCAGAATCTGTAAATTTCACTGTTTTTCTTAAAAACCCCTTACCGCTGCAGTTGTAATGAGCCCCCAAGACTCTCAAACTGAATTTGATGAGGAGCGGCAGGAATCCAATGCATTCAAAAAACAAAGGTAACAGAGAGGCATCCTAAGTCATGGGAGGGATGTCTTAGACCAGGATGTAAGCCAATTAAAAACCAAGCTAGTGGGAAGAAAGCTGGCCTTCGAGGAGCTCAACAAATTAAAAACAGAATATGGGAAGCTACTAGAGCACACCAAATGGGTGGAGGATGCTCTAGAAGAGAACACCCAGACCAAAGATGCGAAAACTCAAGAGGTGAGTCTGCTGCGGCAGAAATTGGCCCAGTATTCACAGGCCAGGTATAAAGCACAGAGAGAAAATGAGGCTCTCTGTGAAAAGAATGATGTGCTCCACCAACAGATAGCAATGCAAGAGTGAATCATTGAGACCAGTAAGACCTTGATAGAGGAACAAAAGGCTCAGATTTGTGCTTATTACAAGGGAATAGGGGCTGAAAGAGAAAATGTAGAGAGGGACAGAGCAACCCCTGAGCATAACATCAGGACCCCGGTATTCAGGGACTCTAACCCCTTCAATACCATGAACTCTGCCACCTTCATGTCCACTGGCTCATATGTACCCGGGGCCATGGGGATGGTAGACTTCAACATAGTTGGTAAAATGGGACTTACAGATCAGCACCCCCCAGAAATTGATGGACGGTGGTCCTGTACAGATCCACAAATGTTAGGGCTAATATCTCTGATCAGGAAGACTGGTATGAGGGGAAAGTCAGGGAACTGGATCCACAAAAATACCACCTTCCAAAAGATCAGTTGTTGAAATTTGGTGGGGAACTCCAGCAAATAAAGCCCAAAAAGAGTATCCTGAGGATCTCTACCCAGTTAAGGCTGTGGGGAGGTACTCTGTCAACCGTGGGAGCAGGGGAGAGTCAGAAGTATCTTCTGAGCACCACAGGAATAGGGAAACTAGGCCCCCACATTCTGCAAGCCGTTCTCACGCTCACAGAATCAGGGAGTGGCTAGAGGATCAAGAAGCCACCTCCAGTAGCAGTGCCTCTGAGGATGAGTGGACTCGGGTGACTAAAACCAAAAAGGCAAACAAGATCAAGAGAGCTATGCAAAAAGGCCCCCTTAAGCAGATCAAGGCT
The DNA here is from genome assembly GCF_040938575.1 of Ambystoma mexicanum. Classification (NCBI taxonomy): domain Eukaryota; kingdom Metazoa; phylum Chordata; class Amphibia; order Caudata; family Ambystomatidae; genus Ambystoma; species Ambystoma mexicanum. The sequence continues at coordinate 675,904,312 of NC_090930.1, read as the reverse complement.
ATTAGGAGTGTTAAAAAATCCCTATTATAAAAATGCAAAGTATTCGGTCTGGGAACAGATGTTGGACATTTTTCATCTGAAAGATAGCCAGAATTGCATCCAGTATGTGAAATGGACTTTTTTTCCTGAATAATCCAGTTTCTTTGCGGGACTGGAGGATCAGAACCACTCAAGAGGGTCCATCTACAGGGCGGCTATCTTAAAACACTTCTCTGCACATAAAAACCAACAAGAGGCCCGCAAGGCGGCCTACAATCTACAGTGCAGGGAAGATCAGGCCCCACAAGAATTTGTGCAGGAACTCAAAAGTGCCTTTGCGCAGACCACCAGGAGGGTGCACACAGATAGTAGGGAGTTCATCAACACCTTCTTCAATGCTCTCCCCAAATATATAATGACCCAGCTGGTGAGGGACTTTCACGAGAAGAGATCACTGGACTAGGTCATGGAACAGGCGACCTGTATTTATGAGGTAAAGAAACCTGTAGATAACAAGAACACAAATAAAAACCCCAAGCCAGCTAACACCCCTGCTGATGCTAAGGTGGCCGAGGTGAAGGTTGCCCCCATTTTAGATCTGGAGATGGGGGCGGGAACTAAAAATATGCCTGTACAAAATCCATCCAGCCAAAGAACCAGATGTGTTCTCCCCTGATTACATTAGCCCCCGATACAAGGGTAACACACCCATCCTTGGGTATGTGTGGACTCCCCAGCCCAAGGGGGGGTATTCAACCAGGTAGGTAACACCTCAGGAAACTTCCCTTCAAACTTTCCCCAGGAAAACATCAACCTACAAAACAACCCTCCTTTCTTTCCCCACTTTCCTGAGCACAGACAGCCCAATCCGGGAGAGGGGAGGCCAAAGGTGCAGGGTTACACCAATTTTCCCAACCGAGGGTACTATGGGAGAAAGGATAGCTATCCTTCCCATGAGTCAACAAAAATGGACCAGAATCCCCCATACCAGCCAGAACGGGTGTCACAACTGGAGTGCCAGGTCCAGAACCTGTCCCAGGATCTGGGTCGCATGTCGAGGGCTCAGCAGAACCCTCAGACAAACATGGCGACCCAGAACCCCACTAACCAAGGGTCTGGTACTCCAGAACAATGACGGGGAGAGGACCCCGACAAATCACTGGTTCCAGAGGAGGAGGCACGGAGGAAAGGAGGTGTAAAGCCTTAGAGGAAGCTTCCTTCCCCGCTCATGAAAAGCCCCTGGAAGCCCAGGAACCGGAACAAAAATCTCCTGCCCCTTAAAGTCTGCAACCCAAGGAACAGAGGGCAGGTGGGAGAAATAAAGGACTTAAAAAGGCCCATTTTGTGGAGGAGGTTAGTGTCCTCCAATTTGAAGGAGAGGGGTCCTCATAGAATTGTGGAAAAAAGATCAAGGACAGGGGAACTCCTCCCAAAGAAAAATGGTTCCAGAGAGATCCTAATGAAGACTGGGTGAATGTGGGGACTGAGTTAAAATCGCCCATCATTGAACCCCAGAATGATAATCCAGAAAACCACATTGCCAAAATCTATTCTGGTAAATGCCTCCAAAAATGGGGGGTGGGGGGCAGCCCAGAATCAGAACCAGGGGAGCCCAAAACTCCCCCAATATCCAACTGCCATATTTTTCTTGCAGATTCCCAAGCTCCCACACAGAATCATGCCCAAACTACCCCTGTGTTGGAATCAAGAGTCAAGAAACTAACCCACCAACCTGCCCAAAATGCACATTATCTTTGCCCCCTTGAGGAGAAGGAGGGAAGAGTTTATGCCCCGGTCCAAGTCCAAGGGCAATGTACATTTTTGGCACTGGTGGACACTGGATCCCAAGCCACTCTTCTGTCAAAGAGAGCATTTGATAAGCTGAATTCTTGAAGGAGGGAGAGATACCAGATCCCTCTCACCCCTCTTCCTGGACAACTTCAGAACTTTGATGGGAATGAAATTCCTGTTGAGGGGACTGTGGATCTGGAAATTAAAATTGGGTGATACAAGGTGAAACACCCAGTCATAGTAGTGACGCTGGAGGGTACCCCCTGTCTACTAGGGAATGACATCCAGCAAAGGTTGCCCCCCCTAATAGACTGCGTGAACAAGGTCCTCTTGACCCAGACTAACCAGCCAATAAAATTAAAACATAGTGTCAACCATGTTAGTTTAAATGGCACATGCCACATGGTTGAACATAAACAGGATGATAATGAGTTCCATTTTCAAAACAATCAAATCCCTGACGTGACAGTAATTGCAGTAGGACAACAAACTGGTGATGGAAATTCCTCTCTATTTCTGAAAATCAACCTTACTTCCAGTTTCAAGTGGCATTCCACACTGGAAGGAAATACTCTGAAATTCTCTACTAATTCACAATCAGAAAATCCCAATTCCATAGTCAAGAGTGATGAGAAACCAGCTCAAAGTTTAGTTAACATTCAGAAAATTAGAGAACGCTTATTTATCCCTATTCAGTTAATTCAGGGGAAGGAATTTGTTCTCACCAGACTGTGTGTCAACAACGGTAAGAGCTTCATCAGCGAAGCCATGTTCCGAAAACTCCCAAAAGATCCAGCCATTCCCACATTTAAATTGATAGACAAATGGGAAATGGTGTATGCTCAAAATTTTGATGGGCAACAAAAGCATCGTACATAACTGTTGGGTCATGCAAGATGTCCCTACTGCATTTTATTTAGGCAGTGACATTCTCAATTGCTTTGCCATTAATTTGGACCTGAAAATCTACAAAGCCTGGTCTAGATTAGGGGGTAATCCCATGGACTTTGATGATTCAGAAAAAAGCATTTTGGTCAGCCCAATTGCTGCCATATGCAGTTGAAGTTCAAATTGGAGAAAATTCAGGAAATATCCTGAAATTCTATAATAATTCACAATCAGAAAATCCCAATTCCATAGTCAAGAGTGATGAGAAACCAGCTCAAAGTTTAGCTAATATTCAGAAAATTAGAGAATGGTTATTTATCCCTATTCAGTTAAATGAGGGGAAGCAATTCGTTCTCGCCAGTGTATGTGTGAACAACGGTAAGATCTTCATCAGCAAAGCCATGTTCCGAAAAATCCCAAAAGATCCAGCCATTCTCACATTTAAGTTGATAGACAAATGGGAAATGGACCTGGAAACTCCCAATTCCAAACATCTCCCGCCTAGCAGGTGTGTGCTCAAAATTTCAATGGGCAACAAAAGCATAGTACATAACTGTTGGGTTGTGCAAGATGTCCTTGCTACATTTTATTTAGACAGTGACATTCTCAATCGCTTTGCCATTAATTTGGACCTGAAAAACTATAAACGCCTGGTCTAGATTAGGGGGTAATCCCATGGACTTTGATGATACAGAAAAAGCACTTCAGTCAGCCCAATTGCTGCCGTTTGCAGTTGAAGTTCAAATTGGAGAGGACGTCACCATCCCCGGACGGACACAATAATTCCCATTTAAAGTAAAAATTCAAAGAGGACAGAAACTGCAAAATCCTGATGCATATGTTCACCTCAATGCCCATCTCCAACGGCAAGGGTTGGGGTTAAACCCAACACCATTAGTCAATATAGAACACACCACCATTCCAATATTGGTGGATAACAGCCACCTTAGGAGTATCACTTTGGGCGCAGGCACCATTATTGGAATGGTGGTTGATGACTGAAATATTTCCATTAATGTAGGTAATGAATGATAGGACCAATCCCCAATGACTGTTTTGACAGTGATATCGACAATGACACAACACCAGACAGGATCTTCACCCGGCATGGGGGGAATTTCTTGGTGTACTATTCCTGCCCTTATGGTAAGGAAGAGGTGAGCTGTGACTTCAGGAGGGATGAGGTGATCTTTCAAGTCCACCAGGACTGCCTCCCCCACCTGAAGCCATCAGTCCAAGTCAGTACTTTAACCAGGGACTTCTCCACCCAGCTGGAGGAGGCTGCTGAGATAGCCAAACCAGAAGTCTTTCCGGGCTTCAGGCAGATGGTTGAAGAGAGAGTCAACCTAGCTGATGCCTGTGAGACTCTGGAGCAGAAGCAAAAATTGAAACAAGTTTTCTTAGATTTTCAAGATCCCTTTGCGGTGGACCAGAATCCATACAACAACAATTCCCACGGACCCTGGTATGATTCCAGTGTTTGTGAAGCAATATCGCTTTCCTCTCGCATGCATGGAGTCCCTTACAGAAATAATTAAAAACCTTGAGTCCCGTGGGATAATTTGTCCAGTCCACAGCACCTTTAATAATCTTGTGACAGGGATTTTAAAACCCAACGGCCAGTGGAGACTCTCTGCTGACCTAAAGGGCACTAAACAAACGGGTCCATACGTCCCGATGGCCCCTCCCCTACATTGATCATGGGCTGGCCCATATCCAGGGGTCAAAGGTATACACTGCCATTGACCTGACAAATGGGTACTGGACCGTACCTGTCAGTAGGAGGACAAATAAGCTGGCCTTTACCTTTGGGGGACAGCTTTACACTTGGACCCGGACTCCCTTTGGATACATCAACTCTGGCAACAGATGTAATATCCACTTACACAAGGCCATGCCGACTTGGGTGAAAGGGGTAACCTGCCCTATGTAGATGATTTATGATCAAAAGTTCACTGTGCAGGAACACATAGCTAAATCTGTTATGTTCTGACGCAGTTGAGGGTTGACGGATTAAAACTATCTTTCCAAAAGGTTCTTGGTGCAGGACCCGTGTCAATTTCTGGGGGCATGAGATAACTCCTGAAGGTCTCTGTCCCCAGGTGAAGAAAGTGGAAGCACTCCTGAAACTAAAAGACCCCACAGCTCTGTGTGAGCTAAGGAGCATCTTTGGACTGACTAATTACAGTAGAAAGTTAATTGAGGATTACGCTGAGATCACAAGACCCCTGATCTATCTGTTGAAGGGTGGGGTCACGTAGGAATGGGGTCCAGAACAAGCCGAGGCAGTAAAGCAACTCAAAAGAAGCCTCTCACAAGCGCCTTGTCTATCTTACCCTGTCAAAAACAAGGAGCTCTTCTTGGATACAGGGTTCTCAAACACATGGTTGACCGCAGTATTATACCAAAAGCATGACAAGGTCAATAAAGTCATCTCCTATGCAAGAAAGACTTTATCCTCTGTGGAGGAAACATTCAACGATTGTGAGAAGGCACTCCTGGCAAAGATGTGGGCATTGAAGAATTACTGACTGTTCATCCAGGCGGAACACATCATAGTGGAGACTCCACACCAGCCTCAGCAATATGTTCAAAGTGACAGAATACGGGCCAGAAATGTGAGTAATTCCAGAATTACTTCCTGGATTCTGTCAATGCAAGGTTTTCCTGTGGAGGTCAGATATGGCTAAACAAGAAGAATCCCCTCGCGAAAGGTCTGGCTGACTTGCATGATTGTGCCAGAGAAAACTGTCTTGAGGACAGCATGGAGGCGTACCTGAATTCCCTGCACAAAGTCTATGAAGAAGACAAGTGCGAGGTAATGCCCACTGTTTATGTGGACGGGTGCTCCTACCATGTTGACAACAACAAGGAAAAGGAACTGGTGCCAGCAAGGGGAATGCCTGGGTGAATGATGCCCCGGAACCCTCCGCTGGGTACAAAATCAGTCCCCATAGTAGCCAGGTGGCAGAGCTGATGGCAGTTCATCAAGCCATCCTCACTGCTGTCCAACACCAACTCCACAAACTGATCTTAATCACTGATTCAGATTATGTCTGGAATGGAAGGAAAAGTGGAGCACCAAGTAATTTGGAAAACCAAAGGCATGCTATGTGCTAACAACAAACCACTCAAACATGGCAAGCTAATACAAAATATTGATGATCTGGTCACCTCTAGTGGGATGACCATCTACTGGAAAAAGATCAAGGGTCATTCCAGAATAGAGGGACCAGACAAAATTGGAAATTACCTAGCTGATCAACAGGCCAAAACCAGAGCTTTCCAAGGGGATCTCCTTGAGATTGAGTCCCTGTTGGGGGAAATCCAGGTCACTGCTATCTCTAGGTCCCAAACAAATGCTCACAATGAACTCTCAACTGCTAAGTGGAGTGAGGAGACCCCAGATCCTGATTTAATCGCGGCTCAAAAGGGGATCCAATCATTGGTAAGTTTTATCAGCACATTGAGGACCCTGAGAACTTTCCCCTGACAGATACCAATTTCATTGGGAAGGAGGACCTCAGAGTGTTGATGAAATGTCCAAAAATGTTACTAATCCAAGACGGTTTGTTGGTGAGGAGATCAATATCTGGCTGTGACCAGTGGGTGGTCCCTACCTCATTCCGAAGCCTGATGCTAAGTCAATGGGGGGTTTCATACTACCTTAGAAATCTTGCATACTGGCCACACATGGGGCATGATTTCGACCAATACTTGAAGGGGTATCTTGTGTGTGCACAGTTTCAGCCAACATCACTCACACACCAAGCTCCCCTCCAAAAGAGGGGGATGACACTGCCTTAGTCAGATTTACAAGTAGATTTCATCAGGCCCGTGATTCGCTCCTCTAGGGGGAACAAGTACATGTTAACCATAACATGCTTGTTTACTAAATGGGTGGAATGTCTCCCGGCCCCAAATTGCAAGGCAGAAAAAGCAACTGCCCTGATGATGAATCACATCATCTCGCGTTTTGGACTACCCCAAAGGATTGAGTAAGACTGTGGTAGTCACTTCACCAGCGAAGTGATGACAAAGATGTGGGAAATACTTGTGGTAAAAAAGGAAAATACACAATGCATACTGCTGTCCTCTAGTGGTGGAGTTAAGAGGTACAATAAAACCATTATGAGCATACTAAAAAAGTTTGTGGCAGACTCTGGGCCAAGTTGGGATATTCAATTACCCCTTGTCCTGATGGCCATCAGATCTACCCTTTTTCTGCAACTAAAATATCTCCATTTGAGCTGATGACTGGACAAAGGATGGTGCTACCCCAGCATCTGCTCTATAGAACCCAAGAGCAGACCTTAATAAATGCCTCCACAACTCATGAGTATGTTAAGAATCTGAGAAAACACCTTCAACATACTTTTGCGTATGCTCAGCAGAATCTAGAAAGATCGGCAGACAGCATGTAGACCCACTATGACCTAAAGAAAACCAAAAAGAAATACCAAGTAGGAAACAGGGTCTACCTGTACAATTTCAAAAGGAACCAAACCAAAGAGCGCAAATTATTGCCTAACTGGCGGGGACCTTTTGAAATTGTGGAAAAATCTCACCGGTCGCCTACAGAATCCGCATCCCCAAGGGCGACTTGACAGAAGAAAAGAATGGGTCCACATCAATCAGCTAAAGGGTTGCCATCCCAGACACACTTTGCGACAAATAGACGAGTCCATAGAAAACCCATTGGGAGAGAATTCTGAAGCATAGATATATGTCAGTATTTACTGAATGCATGTGCATATCCCACTGCTGAAATCCCGATTGGAGCATAGTAGGGGGGAAAAGTGTCATAACTGGTTTGTTTTCTATTTTATAGATTTGCACTGATGATACATAACAACCAAGGAGAACCTCCTCTTGGACCTGGAAGGAAACACACAAAGAAATCCAGAGTGTCGCTCCACACCAGAAAAGAAAGCCTTAGAGAAGGCGGGGGCATTGTTCCACATCCAACCAGAGGCAGCGAGGAGAGCGTGTCACATTATTCGTCATTCGGAGAAGGACTTACATCTGATTAAACCTGCTTTTTCAAGAAAGAAAAATCCCACTTGCCCGACTTCTCCATGACTGTAAGTCAAGCTGAAGTCGGGCGGGGTAATTCTGTGGGATATTTGACCGACTCAGCTATGCTTCACTACATCATTTGCTGCATTGGTGCAAGAAACAGCACAAAATTGCTGTGCTGACTCCTGTGTGCCCCAAAATCTTTAAAACTGTGTTTGTGTCACAACCAGAAAAACGCTGCACACCCTGCAACACACAGTTCAGGTGGGGTGAAAACAGAGTCCTCACGCAGGAGCATGCCAGTGGGCTCTGCCGTATTCAACATGGATCAATGTGAATGAAACAGCATCATTGTGCTGAAAACCCGAAAATGCCTTTTAAAATGACATTTTCCTAATCTTAAAAAGTACTGTTTTGGTGTCAAATCCATTCATTTCTCATAAACCACTATGATCAAAAAGGCCCTGAAATGTTCAGGATCATCCATTGTGGCTCAGAGGAACCTGGGCCTCATTCAAGGACAGCTCCTGACAACAATATCCTTTGAAAAGCAAACCAGGGACTGTGTTTTCATTTTTCCGCGGGAAGCACAGCTAAAACATTGCAACAAGTAGCAAGAGTCAGCTGTCCAGAGAAACTCTAAACAAAGGTCTGACACATTTATTCATACTGCAAACCTTTCCAGCACTCAACGGAAGGACTAGAGCTGACTAAAAAGGGTATTTGAGGCAGAGGAAAACCGATTTTAAAAGAAATAAGTTAAATGTGCTTTTTCCTGAATGAAGAGAAAAATCGCCTATTTTAAAAGTACATTATTGTGTCAAGGCTTGATTACTTAGAATTGTGTAAGGATTTGTAATGGTAAAGAGACACTTATAAACTGTTTTAATTTTATATGTCTACAGAAAAGATTTAAAAGTTGAAACTCAAAGCTGAATTCAGTCTGAGCTAAATAAACTATATACAATTTTTTTTTTAAACTTGCTCTGTCAGTGCTGACCCTGAGAAAGGATGACACCTCCATTTCTGGAACAGGAAATGCTAATTGCAAGCATGGGGGCTTTGAATCCCAGGAAAAACAGACTTCAGTAGACATTCGTCTTTGCCCCAGGCCAAGACAATAGCAGGATAAGACACTCACCCTTCAAGTGGGAGGGGAAAGACACTTCAATTGACAGAGGGAGGCCCCATCCTGGTCAAAGGAATTTGACAGCTGCTGCCAGTTCAAAAAAAAGAAAACTTGGTGGTTAAAAAGCCTATTTGTAATTGAACCTTGAAGACATGTAACTTTGCCACATGAATGAGGAGAAATCTGAAAGTTGACAGTTTTAACTCTAATTGTATGCTCTTTCTTTGAAGACGTGATTGAACACTGTACTGCATAAGGAACGGAACAGAAGTTGTGAAGAATAACCGTTTGTGAGGAAAGTATGGAAATTGAGCACATGATATTTTGTACACATAATCCAGGGGTAATTGCACATCTATGTACAAAATTGAGACATTTTAGGCCAACTCTTTCATGGTTAAAATTGCCAAAATGTAGCAGAAAGGTAAAACCAGGTCTCACAGATTTGGGACTTGGATTGAAATGTGACCCACGATATATGTAACATGTGCATCAGATTTTCTAAGAGGTTATAACTACATAAATATGTATTTGTGGGAAAAATAGATTCTGGTTCTAGGAGCTGGGGGAGGTTCCTAGACATTGTGAAGATCACCTCATTAAACATGACATACTTTTCTGTCATCCAATCAGTGAAAAGCAAGGCAGAGATTATGCTTTTGCCCAATCATAGCATCATGGGTGTGGACAGTAGGCTTGACCCTGCCATATAATTTAGGGATGTCATTTGGCATGATAAATAAGGGAACCTCGCAGCACACAGGACACACTGATTCCTGACTTCATCCTGATTCCTGCGTGGCGCCCTGTTCCTGAATTCTCCATCCTTGTATCTGATTCCTGATTTTACTTACCAAGCTAAGGCCTCAGCATTGCTGAACTCCTTTTTCAGCTAGGCCCAAATTCTGAAGCAATCCCAAAAATCCAAGGAAACCATCTGACGCAGCTGGCATGCTACTTCTTAATGCATGCCTGCTCTAAACTCGCCATCCCATGATTTCCAGTCTCCAGTAACTAGCACAGTCCAGTGTGCAGTCCGCTGACCAGAACCACCTAGCTGACCCAATTCTGCCAGATGTGCCCTGCTGTCCTTGGTTAGATTGATCTGTGTGATGACCAGAACCCTTGACGGTGCAAAATCTTAAATTACAGTGGACTGTAAATATTAATAGGAAGCATAGAAAATCATAGCATACCTTGCCTTGTTTTGTTCCATCCCAATCTCTAAGTCATCCAATCCTTACCTTAAGAACTTATAACATTGTCAGAACCAATCTTTGAGACCTTGGGCCTCATTACACGGTAGGCGGAGGACCAAGGTGCTATTAGCACCTTGGTCCATGCCGGTAAAATACCGGCAACGCTTTGGTGGAAAGGGGAATTACCGCCCTATTCCAAGGTTGACAGGGCGGTAATTCCCCTTTCCCCCATTGCCCTTCCCCATTCCCATTTTTGCCCCATAGGGCTCTATGGGAATGGGGAAGGCGCTAATTATGGTGCCGCAAATTGCGGTACCGTAATTAGCACCCTGGTCCCTTTGCGGGTTGGTTTTTAACGCCTGCAAAAAGCAGGCGTTAAAGTCTCCAACCCGCAAAGGGACCTCGTAGTAAGGTGGTAAGGGTTAACGGTCACCGGTACCATTAACGGTGACCGTTAACCCTCGCCGCCGTCCGTGTAATGAGGCCCCTTGCCTTGATTCTTTGCGCTAGTGCTAAACTAATTTAAAATATTTTGCCTTGTGAAATCCCAAACCTTTACATCCTCCCTTGGGTAATCGGATTGAGTCTGCCAGGGTGGACACGGAGGTGCTGGGGTTGGTACCGCGGATCAACTGTAGAGCTTACAGTGTTTCAATCTGGTAACCTAGCCTGAATGCCCTAGTGTAGAATAAACTATCCTTGTAAAAGTTGATTTCTGTTTTATCTTTCACGCCTTTATTTTCCAAAAACACTGGAATTCGCATTTCTGCAAAGTTTTACACGTGTGATTTTCAATTCCACTTATTTCCAAACTTCCAGTGTTTACTTTTGCTCAAACTATAGCTCATGATTGTTAGCATCTTTTCGATGTTCCTCCCATAGAAATGTATATTGATTTAAGGATTTTTGCACACTTTTCATTGTTTTGCTAAGCCATTTCGAATGCCATTTTAAAGGTGTAAGATTTCAAATCCGTTTTTCTCTCTTGTTTGGGGAGGGAAGGTTATATTCAAATCCTGTACACTGTTCTTTATTCCTGAATACCTGCTGCTTACCCACATCTGTTTAGAATTGCTTATTTGTGGGTTGAGGAATATTGCTGGGGGAACTCCTAACTTAAGTGCTATCCTTCCAAACAAGCCAAAAATAATGTTTTCTCTGTGTTTTATATTCTGTGTTGCTAAAAGTGAATTTAACTGCCTTACATACCTTTCTATCGGGTATTGTCACCACAATGGTGATTGCTGCTCCCTATTACAAATTATATGTGTGATTTGAATTTTAAATAAATAAATAAATATTATCTTTACCAACCAGCCTGATTCCTGGTATATTGTGACCTGGGGGTATTTTGAGAAGGGGTGTGATATGAGTGGTATATCACTCAGAATATTGAACCTATAGACATCATAAAATAAGTATTTCATTTGTGCACTAGGCTGAGCCCAGGGTGTATTGCCTGATTGAAATACTCAACAGTACTCCTTGCCCCGCAAAGGTCATTGCCTTCCTGCAGACCATGTTTAGGATCGTGGGGTCTACTGAGTACCCATTGGCAGATAAGGGGGTGCAATTATGCTGTAGGGTAATGAAAGAATTACTGAGGTAGTATAATCCACTTCTCTTCTGGTGACAGTGAAGTTGACCGATGCAACTGAAGGAAACACAGGCTGTGGCTTTAGCATGTGGTAATAACTGGGAGAATGCAGTACTTGAGATGATATGGAACTACAGAACAGTGCAAAACCCAGTTACATGAAACATCCCTTTTGATGTGACAAAGGCAATGGAGGTTGGCATAAATTCCACATCACCTGATGACTCTTTCTGAATAGGTCTCATGGAAAGGAGGAACAGGAATCTGTGAATAGGAAGGTTGAGCTTAAGCAAAGGTTAACTAAGAGCAATTATGATGCCAGGAATTCTTCATGGCACATGAATGTGCATGTGAGGGATCGGGTTAAGATTAAACTCTCTTGTTCCCTGACACATGGAAGAGGAGGAGTATTGTGTAGTGGTCAGTGATGGCCACTCGTGGCATTTGGAGAGTGCATTAGTGGTAAGTAGTTTTGCTAAGTTGGGGGAGGAGGGTTTTCTATGCTGGAAAAGTTACTATTACTAACCCAGACAGTGAGGCCAACAGGAGGCATCTACAGTACCTGGCATTGTCCTGTTTACTTATGGTATGTGTGAGAAGTTTGGCAACCTTGAGCCTGGCCATCTGTCCATACAGGGCACAATTAGGATATCATGTCCATTCCATTGCACCTGACAGAATGTAAGCTTATCGGTGTGCCCTTTTGTCACGTGAGTAGGAAGCACCCGGGAGAGCTGTGGTACCTTGCTTGTCCTCTTACAGTGAATAAACCAAAATCAGCTGATTTAACAGCTTCAGTGTCCATTTTGTGAGAGGGTGAACCCAACATTTATCTAACACCCAATGCTTTTCCGAGGAAGTCTTTGATGGGGTATAGGGTGATAGACATGGGCAGCTGTGTCCTTGGATGCTGAGTTGCATGCAGGTGAGAATGAGTGGAATGGCAGTGTAGCCAGATCAGTTCATAATGAAGGGTGGCAGACATTTGATGTTCAGGCATGACAACAAGGTTAAGCATGTTGTATTTCAGAGGTGGGGAGCGTCAGTGATTTGCCATATTATGTCCATGAGTGACTCACTGGTGATTTATGTAGCTGTGCTACCAGGTGTTGCGGACAGATTTTCACAATCTGACATCAGTAATGTGATTCAGAAAGCATGTGGCGGTGCCAGGAGGGATGATAGATGAGATAAAATGTTGGGTCAGGATGTGGGGTTAGGGTGTGGTTAAGAGGAAATTTGAAAGTAAGGAGCTCCATGGATGAGAATATGGTGGCTTTCTGCAGGGTTTAGGGCAATGTCATATTGGGAATTAACAGAAGGCTACCACAGGCCTTTGCTACTTGATCCATAACCTTGGGATACCATCCAGAAGGAACGAGGACACGTTGCACATGCAAAGATGCTGTGTAGAACCAGGACTATCAAAATAGCATTAATTTATGGGATGCAGAAAACCTCATTAATGCAATGCATTATGCAAGATATGTAAAGGTTATTTGGGACCGGCGCACCCTTTTCACCATCAAATTGATTTAATAATACTGGATGGTTTTCCCCAAACCAACACCAGGCAAATCTACAGTGCTTTATGCCCAAGTTATTTCTTATTTGGTGCAAGTATGTCCAGCGTTTTATTCGCAATGTGTTTTAAATGGAAGCACCTTTTCCTCTATAGGCCGCTGAAAGGAGAAGGTTGGAAAATGCTTTTTTGTTGTATTAAAAACATTTAAGAACTGTTCTCTATCATTTCCAATTCAGAAGGAACCCTGGCTTCCTTTTTATGAGGGACATTTTATTCAAATCCGTCCAGAGAGTCAAACGTTAATGGCAATGCAATTTTGGGAAAAATGTATGCAAATTGATTTTATCTTAACTATAGGGTGCTAAAACCCTTCTTTCCATTTAGCTGGGTTTGCCTGCACACAGGCTTTCCTCTTTGATATTTTCCCTGGAGCGCCAATGGGGAAACAGTAGTTGCAGCCATTTTAATCTCAAATCCCAAACCTTTGGCTCTTCAAATCATATTAGTGTGAGCAAGAGCGACAGAGAGAAAGAGCGACAGAGAGAGGGATAAAGAGAGAACACAGACAGAGAGAGAGAGCGACAGAAGGGGGAGAGGTAGATCAGCATATGATATGCTGAATGCAGCTATGTATCTTGACCATGTGTTTCAAATATTATGTCTTCTTTTCTCTCTGATGTTCTCAAGGAAGAAATAACCATCCAATGTGTACATGTGTATCGTAGCGGCATATCTAGCTCCCCTCCCACTCAGGTGTGGCCTAAGATAATACAATTCTTATATTTTATTTATTTTTTGCATTTGTATAGCGAACACAAGGCCTCAGGAATCAAGGCGCTTCGATCCTGTTACATTTGTCACATTGCTGGGGAGTTCTTGGTACAAGTACATACAAATGTAAAAATGTGAAACATTTAACATAGTGCTAAGGATAAGGCATTGTTTATACATAAATTCAGAGGCAGAGACAGTACCATTGTCATGCCGGGGGCTACTGATGTAGGCAGTGATGACTCTCGTCAATTAGTTCAGGTGAACAGCCAGGTTTAAAAGTTTTTTCGAAATGCCCAATAAGAGTTTTTGGCCCTTAGGGTTTGTTGGAGGGTGTTCCCATGTTTTGCAGCAAGGATGGGGAAGCTTGCTCCTCCTGCTCTGGTTCGTTTGAATTTGGGTTGGATCAGCCTGTGGGTGTAGGTTGTTCTGGTGGGCCTGCCAGTTAGGTGGGGAACAATTTTCTGAGCTAGGAAGGGTGGGGTCACTTTGGAAATGGATCTGTGGGTGATGGAGAGTGTCTTGAAGAGGATTCTTTGACATATCGGAAACCAATTTACTGCTTTCCTGGCCTCAGATATATGGTGGTGTTTGGGCAAATTCAGTGCCGCTCGAAGGGCATTATTTTGAATTGTCTGGAGCTTCTGTAAGTTGTGAAAGGATGTGCCTGCAAAAAGGACATTGCAATGGTCCAGTTTTGCACCTTTCACGGCTCGTGCTATAGTTAAGAAGTTGTCTGTCAATAGATATGGTCTGGCTGCGATGAACAATTTAGTGGCATAAGCTGCAGATGAAGATATGGCATTGACTTGACGGGAGATGGAGAGGGTAGCGTCTAAGTAAACCCCAAGGGTCTTCAAGGCTGGCGATACTGTAATCCTACTTCCGTCTATGTTGAAGGTAGAATTAGAACACATACGTTTAACTTTATCATGTGATCCTGTGCGTGCTGACTTGAAACATAATATAAACTGCCTGGATTATAACCTTCCAACTGTTGTCGTGCGTGGGCGGGACTCAAAAGCACGAACGAGAGCACTGAGCAACAATAATAGCATTACATAATTGCAGAACATACCGAAGTTATAGCTTGAGCTTTACAAGAAGTCCAGCTGAAGTGATCACGAGGGCATGATTTGCAGCCTCTGGCCAGGAAAGTGTAATTTGCACGACACCGAGCACTGGAAACATTCCATTCTCTGAATGGCCCTTACAAGGAGAGAGCTGGGTTGGGAAGTGTAGCTAGTTGACTCACTGCTTCCTTGCATGCTCTTTTAATAATAATACCCCATTCCTCTTTCGATCAGTAGGACTTCAGACTAGAGGCGAATCAAATACATCGAATCAGCGCTGGGGTTCAGTGGAACAACATCTCACAATCACATTAATAGCAAGCGAGTTTCTCAACACTAATGTAATTACAATGAACATTAGAGGAATTAGCCATGACTAGACATTTATTTTAATGTGTTTGCTGTTTGAATGTGCCTACCCCCTGGGTAAAAGCTGTTAACCGAGCAATGGTCCTTGTGGGAGCCAGCGTTCAATGATTGCTGTCAGAACCTGCCCTGGTCACTGACAAGGCTTCATGCCAAGTCGCTTATATTCCGTACAAAGACTCTCAGTAATTGGCAAGTTGTCTTTCTTATATCGCCTCTCAGGTAGTGATTTTGAAGTCACAACCTTTTTTTTTTGTTTAAACGGATAGTGCCACAGAGCTTTCAAACTATGCGATTATAATTGCATTGGGTGACAATGTCATCTTTTCGATGTTCTGAAAGGTGGCTGTCAGGGCTCTGTTTGCTGTTGGTCAGTTAACCTACAGGACAGCAGCATGAAACTGGATGGTAAATTCTATGAGAGGGTCATAGACAAAATGCTAGCATTTGACAACTGCTCACGTAAGCCTTTGCAACATCTCATCACCATGGGCGATGATGTTCATCGCTAGCAGTGAAGTATTTAGTGACACACATGTTCTTTGTAGGCTCCCTCATTTTCAGATCCTGTTTTCAATACCAACTCTTGCTGCCTGCTCTTCTGATTCCTCATTTGGTACAGTAGCATCAAATCCAGTTTTCAAAGCAAAATACATCTCATTCCTCTCGCAATATAGCGGCTCACCTACCACTTCTTGGCACCTTTCTCCAGTTTTACACAGGGATCAAATTGAAGACCTGATGAGCAGATCCAGTTGTTACACGGTTCAAAGGTTTTTGAGAAAAAAAAAGCTGTTTTCCATTGACTCCCTTTCATTTTCCCATAGAGGAAAAAGCTGCTTCCGATGTACACACATAGCACAAAAAACACAGGACAAATTTGCATCAAATAAGAAACTATTTGGGCAAAAACCAATATAGATGTGTCTTGTGCTGGTTTGGGGAAAAGCATGCCATCCATTTCATTAATGCGCTGGCGAAAGGGGTGCCCCTGGTCCCAAATAACTGTCATATGTCTCCCACAATGCATTGTATTCGTGAGGTTTTTCAGAAATGAATTGTCCTCAAATCAAATATGAAAAGTGCTCAAATATGCTGTTTAAGGGAGGGAGAGAGGTGGTTATATATCAGTGTAAGTGTGGGAGGGGCAAAGAAGACGCTACGTGAAGTGGGAGATTTAGTAGCGGTCTGTGGAGCCCATTTTCACCTTACTGGGAGAATCCCACTGGAAATGTGTCTCACGAGCTCACTTGGTTTTGGAGGTAAAAGGAGAGGGGCAGGGACCAGTCACATAAAGAGGAGGGGGCTATAAGGGAGGAGGGGGCACATGGAGAGTTGAGACGGGGATAGGGAAGACTTTTGAATTGCCATGGGATATTTTTTCATTGATTAGGGGGGCATAGGCCCCAGCTGTAGGCCTGGCTCACTGGCAATGGCAACCGTTTTATAGCCTATTTGGTGCAAAAGGAACAGTGGACATGGGTGAATGCTATGGCCAGAAGCCGTGGCTGGTGGGACTTGGTAAGTTATGGGTCACAACTGAGCAAATTGGAAATGGGCCTCACCATGTGTACCGTCCACTGGCTATGTGCAGGGGGATATGTTGGGCATGCTTGTAGCCAATTGCACTTAGTATTTTATAATAATTGGTGCTAAAAGGACTGTGGACATTTGTGATGTCATCTGTGATGTCAATGGACAATGGAGTTGGTCCGAGCAGTAGATGGCGGGGCACGATTTATGCTTGCATGGCTTACCATTACTGGCAAATTTCTTTGGTTTTTAGATTTTGCGCTGCAACCATAACAATCCTTTAACACAGTTTTTCAGTGAATTTCAATGTTTTTAATTAGAGAAATGTAATCATAATGTCCCTTTAACAAGGTTGTTTCACTGATTTTCAAAGGTATCTATTAGGGCAACTTTAACAATGTTTTTATAACTGACATTATGGCACTGCAATCACGTTATTAACAATGTCTCTTTTAACATATATGAAAAAACTATAACGCTCCTTTAACAAATAAATATGTTGCAGGGCATTTTAATGTTTGTCACTTTGAGCAGCGCATACTGGGGATGCAAGTTTTGGAAAAATGTCCTAGGCAAGAGGTTCAGCCCTGCCCCAGGCACCACCAAGCCACTAACAATAGCCACTGGGCCCAGCCTAACGCCATGTGATTGTTGCAGTGGAGTAGGAGTATAGGCTTGCAGCTCTGCGCTGCAGAGTTTGTCGGACTCAGATCTTAGAAGGACTTCCCCATGTTCTTCAATCCCAGAAAAGTCTTCCACTACTGAGTCCTTCTTATGAGCTCAACACAGTGTATGCGATGGTGAGACCCGCTGATGTTTGTTTCGTAGGCTCCCTGCATTAGTTGCACCAGTGAAAACATATGGTGCTGCTTTTAATTTCTCATGGCAAACAACACCACTCATCACCAGTGCCACAGGCTGAGCCTGTAATGGTTCATAGGAATCAAGAATAGCAGCACCATCCATGTTGATTATATTTGCAAAAGTAAGTTCTGCTGACATATGACATTTGGAGGTGTCCATGTTTTCTCATGTTCTGTGAAAAAGCAAAATGCAAAGACTATTATGAACTGAGCACCACCTTACACACATGTCAATGGAAGCGTGGAAGGGCTGTGAAGCATGAACAGACAGGAATACAATCTTCCCCCGAAATACATGAGATACATAAGCTGCCCCCACAACCCGCCCACATTTTAAGGGAAGCTAGGGGGAGGCCAGTGGAGGCACGACAACCAAGCCTAAATGCTAAGCAGATACAAAGTTGGCTACCTCACTAGACACCACCCAGCCAAATTGGCAAACAGAAGAACAAGAAGACCAAACATTCCGAGCGAGATCCAAGATTACATAGGTATCCAGGCTGATTTAAGTAATGAGGTGCAGCAGCAGTTGAAGGACTGTGCAGCATTGCAACCTCAGCATAGTTGTACTAGGAGTAATAGTACTCATCGTCGTCCGATACCCATGCTGCCAATACTATGTCAGTGACACAGGCAGCCACCTCTGACTTAACACCAAATCAGCCACATGGATTAATACTACACTGAGAAATTCAGCAGATCTGTGCCCCTGAAATTATTGTTTTAAAATTAACATGTCAGATGAAATCCTCCAAGGATTGGTCATTCCCCAGTGGACTGTAAGGGTTTCTTTTAAGAACCATAAGAGTCATGAGAAGCAAACCAAAGTGTGCAACATTTTTGCATTTCATGCCAAATAACCCGTTAGGTGCACGCAATGAACAAAACTAGCATGATCAATTTTGGGTGTGCAAAATCATACCGGGTGACTATGCAAATTTTAGAGACATGTGAAGTTCAGTCGGTGGATCGAAATTGGCGAAATAGGCAGAAAAAGCCAATCTTTCCACAATGTGCACTGAAGCAAAAAAGGTGGCAAATGTTGTTGATTTTGCTTTGAAGGCAAATATTTCACCCATCACTGCCTGGCACATGAGGTTCATCAATATTTCAGGCCCCACTAACGCAACCCACTCACAATAGTCACTGGGAATGACCTTCAGCCTGGTCCAATTTCCCTTAAACTTCCATTATAGCCTTACGATTGTTACACTTACTGAGGTAAACTGGAGCTCATTTTGAAATAATTCACCTCACAGGTATGCTGGTGCAACAACAGGCTATCCTCCCTACATTTCAATAAGTGCTTCTTTTATTAATAATCCAGATATTACGGGTGATTTGTGATCAGAGATGCAAGTTTACTTAATACGGAAATCTTTTTTTTAAAGCACGGTATACCATTTTCTGTTTTCAGAACACTGGTTGAAATCCCATCATGACATTATATATAACAATGTAATGCATACCATACTGTCAGAGGTTGCATACTTTAAACCTACAGTTGTATTGACAGATGCACAAACATATAAATGTTGCAAGCATGGGAAATATACTACATTTGTGTAGGACTTTACATACAACTATTTTCTCTATTAAATTGGACTGGTTTGATGGTACGTTTCCAAAGAAGACGTGATTCATGAAGAGGAACATGAAAATGGTAAATGATTATACAATTTAGATGCACTACGGTTCTCGTCCTGTTTAGAAAAAATAAATAAGCTTCTAACGTATTAAATATGTCCTGTCTATTCTGGGCCACGAGTAACAATGTAACAATGTCTTACTCTCCTTTTAGTGGCCCCCTCACCCAGTTGACCTTGGTGTGCTAACTCCAGCAACCTTCTTCTTACCCCTTCAGGAGGTACAATGCAGCTCCCCCTCCTTAACGTGTCACCCACTAGGCTCAACTCATCTCGTATTTCCCACCATATCTCAATTTATTTTTTCAAGGAACTCCTTATCAGGCCACCCTTCAATCGTCCACTGCTTAATAAGACTAAAATCCTGATCCACCGGCTCTGCTTGTTGCCACTCCTCTCAGTCTACACTCACTAATTCAGAAACAACATACTCTTCCTCCTCATCCTGTACCTGGACCATTTGACCTTGATCCACTGGCAATCTCGATAGACAATCTGCAACCAAATTCTTTTTCCCTGGCAAATTGCAAACTTCAAAATTGTACAGATTCAGACCAAGACCCCATCTGCTTATTCTTGGTGATCCTGTAGCCCACCTGCCACTATTAAATAATTGCACTAAAGGTTTGTGATCTGACCGTACTGTAAACCTCCTACCCCATAGAAAGAATTTGAAATGGTTGACTCCCCAGAACATGTCCAACGCCTCCCGCTCTATTACAGAATACCTCCCTTTAGCACCTCTCAGAGGTCTGGAGGCAAACGCTATCACTCTCTCTACTCTGTTAACATCATACTGTAGAAGTGTAGCTCCCAAACCTAATGTACTAGCATCAGCCACAAGCAATGTATTGTCATTAACATCAAATGTTCCTATGGAAGGAGCTTGCACAATTCCTTGTTTTATTAATCTAAAAGCCTCCAAACATTGTGTGGACCACTGGAACCTTACTCCTTTCTTCAATAAAGCCCTTGAAGGGGTGTAAATGCAGGCAAAATCCCCCAAAAACCTTTGGTAATATTCTGCTAACCCCAAGAAAGACCTGACTTGATCTTTATCACTGGGGCATGGTGTTTTCTGGATGGCATCCATTAGACTCAACTTGGGTTTTAATACCTTGGTTTGACACCACATAAATATTCAACACTGTCCACCAACAGCCTACATTTACTCCGTTTCACTGTGAGACCGGCTTCCCCCAACTTTGTCAACACAACTCTCAAAAGCCTGTCATGCTCTTCACTCTACTCTGCATGGACTAATACGTCATCCTGAAAAATTATCACATTTTGAACACCCTCCATCACCATCTCCATAACCTTCTGAAAGACAGCGGCTGCTGAAGCCAATCCGAATGACATCCTGCAGTACTTGAATGTTCCTTCAGTGGTGATGAAAGAGGTTAGGTGTTTGCAATCCTCTGAGAGTGGGATCTGATGATATGCTTGTGATAAGTCAATTACTGAAAAAACATTTTGCCTTGCTCAGTGTGGCCAATTCCTCACTAATGATGGGTAGAGGGTGACGATCCACCAAAATGTTCTTATTAAGATCCCTGAAGCCGACACAGAGTCTTTTGTCTCCATTGGTTTTGGTAGCTACCACGACTGGCGACAACCACTCTGATCCTTCTATTCTCTCTATAATGCCCCTTTGAAGTAGTACTTCAATCTCCTCATTCACCTTATGTTTGACATTCTGTGGAACCAGCCTAACTTTGTGTATTTTAGAAACAGCTTCTTTCTTTAGTGTAATTGGATGTTTGAAACCTTCCAGTTTTCCTAGATCTTCAGTGAACACCTTCGGAAACTCCCTTTCCCACTGGTATTTCACCTCTGCAATTTTGACTGGACTCTCATCATTGGCTTGAATCCTTATCCCGAGTTTTTTTCTGTTCACTCCAGTCTAATAATGAGGATCCTTTCTTGGTGACAAATACCTCAGCCTCACAGCACCCCCCTTTGAATTTGATGGTGGCTGGAAACTTCCCTAGCAATTCTATTTTAACATTTCTATACACGTAAGGTTCTATACCTGGTTGCTTCAATTGCTTAATGTCCCCATTAGCGCACTTCTCAAAGGTTTGTCTGGACATTATTGCCCATGGAGAACAGCTGTCCACCTTCATGGTGACTACCCTGCCATTGACCATGAAAACATCAATCGGCCCCTTGTCCTCATTGGATATTTCTCCAAATTCCAACACATGCTTAATGTGTTGATGATCTCCATCATTAGCTTGCGTTGCATTTGGATAGAAATGTATATGTCAGCATGTACCACACCTAGATGGAATCCCTTAATATCAATGGACAGCAATGCCAACTAACCAACCAACTAACAATTCCATCCCTCTGCATACACCTCTCAAACTCTAATCAAACACAACCACAAGCCTAAAACGCAGCAATCCGCACAAACTTCACAACAATGCAACAACAAAACAAACCACACATAGACTTGCACAACGGCACACAATGACTGTGGACCCCAAAACACCCCAAGCCCAGCCAACGGACCCACCGGGCTGAGGCTGCCAACAGCACATCACTGCTCTCTTGCACTTCTCCAGCTTATTTCCACTAACCCACCCTTTCTCCTCCCCTTTTTGAGAGCCACCAGAGCGCCAGGGGACAACTTCGGTGGTAATAGTGCATTGTACAAATGTCCTTTAACATTAACTTTAACATTCTCTTCTTGTTCCGGACATCTGGTACTGACATTGGCCTCTATATTCTCCACAGAAGAATTCTCTCTGCAGACTATGGCAAAGTGCCCTTTCTTTTTACACTTGTCGCACTCCGTGCCGGACAGAATGAATGTCTATTGCTGCCACATTTGAAACACTTTATATTTCTCAGATTATTGGGCTTCTTGTTGTTTCTAATCGCCGCCACTTCATTAGTCTGTGTGTCCGTCCTCACACTAGCCATGTATTTGGACATCTCCTCCATACCTCTCCTCACTTCCACCGCCTGCTCAAGATGTAGGTCCTTTGACAACAGCTTTTCTTGCACTCTGCTATTGTTAGTGCAGCACACCAGCTGGTCGCGATTGAAAGACTTTGTCAAATGTCCAAAATCACAGGAATGAATGAGAGTTCGGAGTGCAGTGATAAAGGTTTCTACAGGTTCATGAAGTTCTTGGTTCTGCGAAAAAACCTGTATCTTTCGAAAGTCACATTTTTCCTCGGTTCGAAATGTAGTTGCAGTTTCCTGATTTCCACAGAGAACTGATCCTCCTCTCCTTTTCCAATTTCCGTAGGCTCTGCCAGACCATCGAAGACACTGCATCCTTCCATCCCCAAATTGTGCAGCAACAATGCCTCCTGCCTAGCTGAAGCAAACTTGTCCCCTCCAATGGCAATCAAGTAAGTATCGAACAAATTCTTCCATCTGTCCCATCTGATGTGAGGTGTGCCTGGTTCAGACAGAAAAGGTGGGGGAGGAGCCATATAGGCAGCCGCCATCTTCACTATAAGGACAAGTTCCTATTCCTTTATGTCAATCCACAATGCTTTGTGTACATGCTCAATGCTTGTCTTTCCTAAATGATATAACCACTTGGTAGGCAAGTGTTAAATTTAAGGAAAGACAATTCAAGCACTTCAGGTACATCAAGTGCACCCCAAAAGAGTTCACTGCCACGGAGTGCTGGTAACCTATTCCCAATTGTCCTTGCCCCTCTTTTAAAGTATATACGGTATATGGAAAGCTTTAACATCCTTTCACCACGGTTTCCAACAGCTGCTGTCCACTCACAATCAATATGGTAACTTGGAAAGTGACAAATAAACAATTGGGAGGGGTAAGGCGAGCAACATTTCTGTGTTACGTTGGCCGTTTCGACGCTTGGGAATGAGCAGAGTGGCTTTAGTAGGAACAGCAATACCAGTTGTTCTTCCGGCAATCCTCGTTGGCCGCTTCCACGCCCAGGGGGAGGGCAGAGCGGCTTATGCGGTGACAGCAGTCAAGGCTGTTACCGGACCTCTGGTGAGCCCAAGGCAATGCACAAGCGCGCCTCCTCACACAGCGTGGTGCCGCTCACTGCTGCTCCTCACCCCGGTCCTCTAGTGAAAGGCAGCATGCGGCGGGCCCTCTGAAATCCACGTCGCCACTGTAAAAATGATCATACTACAGTAAAAATGTAATTAACTTTAATCAAAGCGGGCCCACCTCCGCAAGGCTCAGCCAACAGTCTCGTTTGAACCCTGCATTCCAGTTCCACAAGCCGCGCAAGAAGAATCACGTAGCTAGTGAAACTGGAACGCGGGGAGTTCTACAAGTTACAATTTCCTTACATAAATAGTTTGAAAATATATATTTAACACAGTCACGCTACCTCATGCAGTTGACATCATATTTTGGAGCGCTGATCATCATAAAGCAACAATGCACCTCCAGCAATACTACATAGTCCATGATCGACGCCCACTCTCTATGAACACATATACAACGACTTCTTTCATTCCCAACCAACCTCAGAGAATGCTCTGGTAACAATGTCAGGTTGTACAACCATTTCCAACTTTTTGTTCTGCTTTTTATCAACTTTCTTGCTTTTTTCAGCCTCAATCCCCACAGGCAAAGCAGAGCCAGTGGGCACA
The DNA here is from genome assembly GCF_040938575.1 of Ambystoma mexicanum. Taxonomy (NCBI): domain Eukaryota; kingdom Metazoa; phylum Chordata; class Amphibia; order Caudata; family Ambystomatidae; genus Ambystoma; species Ambystoma mexicanum. Next base: position 675,880,326 of record NC_090930.1, on the reverse strand, counting down.
GGCATGCATCCTAGTACTTTCCAGAGAGCTTCTCCATCTGCAAGCTTGATGTGCGGGAGCCTTCATAACAGGATGGCAGTTGAAATGACAGCAGCATCCTCAAAAGGCTCTCTGCCACCACCTTCACAACCTGGAGGATGCGGAACAGGAGACAATTGAAACAAAAAAGCAAATGTCCCAAAGGAGAAAGAGGAGGAGGAAGGTGATAATGTGGAAAGAGTTATAGTCATAGGTGTGGCAGTTTTTCAACACCATTGGAAACATGGCACAACCTGACTCAGCGAAATGAAAAAAGATTACTTGATGATTTTGTTTTCTGTGGAAATTAAAAAGACAGTATGTTATGGATTTTCCGAAAATCATAACAAATGAATAACAGATGCATGCTTTCATATGATTATTTTAACTCTTCCTTTTATTTCTTTATTTGGAAAGGGCATCTCCGCACATTAAAGTGCACACGTTACATGTACTAATAAGATGCACTTTGTAATGTAAATTACATAAATTGTGTTCCGCTGATGAGTAGATGCAGTGGGATGTGAAAAGTATTACTTTGTTTGACAGTACATTTTTGTAAGTGTGGCAATAGCAAGTTTAAAATGATTGTGTTACTATCCCCTTAAACAGAGATTAAAGGGGTGGGATGTTCTTTTTTTAATGTATTCTTATTATTCTGTATTATCATTTGTATATATTGAAATGTCTTGTTTTAAGTATAAATAATGTCAACATACGCAAAACATGTATTGTTGTATATTTGAGAAACATAGAACATTTAGTCTATAATGTTTTGAAAGTGAAATTCAGTTCCTAGTATAGTTTCAGCAATATTTTTGTAGTTATCAAAGAACACAGTAGATATGTGCAAACGATACATTTATTTTGTTCACATTTATATTGTGCACTGTATAGCATTAATTGTGTTATATGCCATCTTATAATTAGTAGTGCAAATAAATGGGAGGTTAAGTGCATACGGGTATATTTGCGAGTGATTGATGCATCGATCCCTACAGTAGGGGATATTTTATTGCTTATGATACATGGCCATACAATATCATACCCTTTAATACCTAGTATCTTGATTAATGCAATGTGATGATCTTTAATTTGTTGGTACCTATAATCAATGTATAATCTGTTTGGATTTAAAAATGCTAATATGCAGATTCTAATATGTTGCAGAAAGCTACTTTACGCAGTTTAATAACAGACATCTAAAACATTTGCTTTGAGTTCTTTAAAATAAATAGAAACAGCTTCATCTTATGTGTTAAACTATATGCACAAAGTAAACCTAACAACCATAAACAGTTGTGTATCAGTTAATGACTATAATGTGTCAAAGCTTTAATTAAGTGTTGCAGTTTGTGAAGAATCAAGGGAACTCGTCACTTCTATCTAACAGGGAGCCCCTTCCTGTAAGACTAGAGAAGTGATCCGCTCTGCAATATCCTTCCTACGGGTCGAGCCAAGTGGGACCACACGGGAGAGACAGCCCATTAGGGCACAAGGACTCTCATTCCCATGAAGAACTCCCTCAAGACGTCCATGCTATGGCCTACATAGGATGCTTCAGAACACCAAATTCCATAAATTCCAAGACTCAGATGAAGAATCTCCAATAAAACATTCTGAGAAATATCCATAGAGGTACGAGGAAACCATAATAACATAAACTATGTATCAGCCATACTGGGACAAGAAGAATCATGACAGATATTATTATTTGAAAGAAAAAGGACATATCACTTTAATATCCAAGAGGCAATCCCCGAAGGGGTGGATGAACATAACTCCATTGAGAGATGAGCAAGAGGTAGATGGAGAGGGAAGAACGCACTCTTGTCAGCTGGTAACGACCCAAGCTGCATGACACAAACGAAAGAGACCTGTACACCAGCTGGGGATTTCCCCAAGGCACATACAGTGAACCAGAGAGAGAGAGAGAGTTTCAAACTTCTGGTGCTTCGAAAAGCATTTGCTGAAGCGAGGGCAAGAACAGAGCTGAGAAAATTCAAGGCCTGGAGCCCTTCTGAAGGTGGTGGCGAGCCAAGGAATGAGAATCCTTGGTGGGACAAGTGTCCGATCAACGTTATCAATACCACTGGGAACTGGAACCCACAGTCAGTATGGTTGAACATTGAACAACTACGTTAATGTGAAGAAATGGCAAACCACGAGGAAAGATACTCCATAGCAAGAGAGACTCTGGCAATCTATGCATCGAACGAAGGTCTGCAATGAAGGAAGCAGGTATGGTCACCTTCCTACCATCAGAAAAGTAACAGGGAGAAAAGGATGTTGAGTAAGAACCCAAACCAGTTAACTCATACCAGTACAAAAAATGAAATAGAGTTGTATTGGAGTAGAAGAAACTGTTCAATGGTTAAATACCAGAAGGAAAGTAGAAGAGATAAGGTTACCCTGGAAAAAGAGAGAGATAACTCCACATCCTGTACAAAGTTAAAATAAGTTAAAATAGGAAGAAGGATGTGGAAAAGAGCATAGCGAAAATTGCCACTTGAATCACACATTACATCAAGTATACCAAGAAGCTATAAAAGAATGTGTTAAGAATCACAGACAAGTAACACTGATTAATAAGAGAATCCCTATAGGGATAAAACCTGAGGAGAGAAAGCTAAGTAATCCAGTTAAAGAATTAAAGAGTTTAATGGAAATAGTCATGAGAGACTATTCACAAGCCAGATATTGAAAACTGGTACTAGAAGTACCCCCAGAAGAGTGGTATCATGTGCAAACATAATTTTCAAAGAGACTATTTTTGAATCCCCAACTGAAGATCTGGTACTAGAAGGACTTTGAGGAGAAGGGAATCATTCTCCTAACCTTAGTTAGTTGTGCATAGTGGTAGGGTCAGTAAGGGTCGTTTTTGGACAGCAGACTTATTTGTTTGGACAATCACAACTGACTGACATGCACCGGTGTTAATAAAAAATAGGCAGGGAGCAGCCACAGTTAGAGAAAAAGATAGGCTTTTTCCCTCTGTTTTAATAAAATACTGAATGTACTGGAACCACTGAGTCCATGTCCTTCTTCTGACCTGCTACAAGTTGCATCTGGCATGCTGTTCTGTGATGGCTCAACCTGCATCCATTTTGATGTCAGAACTGAAGTGCATTGCCTGATTACAGAGCTGTACTCTGTTTTCTTATAACAGGTAAGTAGTGATGACATAACTATGTATTTCAATGTGATTCCCTCAGAAATATCATAAAACCCTCTAGAAACAAATGCATCCCACAAACAGGCAGTAGAAAGGGTGTAACCATAGATGGTCAGGGAGCATTTACCACAAATGTATGCTAAAACATACAGGGGGCCGCCAACATTAGTACAGTGCCCATGGCCAGAGGGGTTTGATAATGTAATTGTAAAGGGGATGTGGGTCATGGCTGTAGGTCAAGGTCTTTTAGCCTATTTAATCCAGCGGGGCAGTGGACATGGCCAACCACCACATCTGGTAAATAACCAGGAAGTTGGATATGGTCCATGACTGAGTGAGGGGGATATGGGCTTCATTGGGAGTAACAGCCCGATGACGATGGGCAAGGGGATATGGGTCATGACCATAGATCATGGGCTGTAGTCTTTTAGCCTTATTGTTGTAATGTGGAGAGTGGACATGGCCAAAGGCTATAGCAGTGGGATATGGTTAGATTGTAGGCAGGGGTTGTGAGTCATGGCCATTGAGCTTGGCTTCAGTCTTTCATAATAATTGGGGCAGGAGTGGTCTGCTGTGGACCATACCTGCTACAAGAGTGATTTTTCTATTCAATCGAGGCAGAGACGGTCCCCTTGCAACCCAGCGCCAGCTCTCCCTGATAAGGACATCACACCGGCGAAGCACAACATGAGAGTAGGGCAGGAGTGATCTGCCATGGTCCGCTGGAGTCCAGGGAGGTGAGGAGACCACCGCTTGGATATGCACAGACTCGGTAAGCAAGCTTGAATATTGGCATTGACTGAGGGGTAGAGCGTGGAGTGCTCTGGCTCCAGCTGCTAGCAAGGAAGACGGAGTATGGAGGACCGTGTAATTGTAGCATAACTGTTTGATGTGGCGGCAGCACTGGAAGAAAAAAAAAAAACGTTTGTAACCCGTCACATCCCATCACACTTTACATTTCATCATTTCATTGCCTGCTTATTTTTTGTTATTCGGGGCACATGTAGCATGACGGCACAATCATGGAAATCCGGTGTGTCAGTGGCTATGAATTTCAATACAATAACTGAGTTGTCCCTGGCAGCTGGGAGCTTGTTTAAACAAGAACTAAGTTGTATTCAGGAACCAACTTGGAACCTGGGAAATTACAGCTTCTATGACCAGTGTTTCCTTCATCCTCGGACATTGCAAGAACGGCCTGAGTGGTCTGGTCGTGTTGTCTTTGCAAGAGATTACATGCTAGTTGACTTCAGCACTTGTCTTCCCCTGATGGGGGAGGGAGGTGGACTAAGGCAGCCCCCTAAGCCAGTCAGGCAGGCTACGGGCGCCCCTCATATCCCCAACAGGCTTTTAACTGCTCATCTTGCTTTTTTGCCTCGACTGGTATTGGTACGGGCATTTGCATCCATGAGCTTGGAAAACCTAAAGACATTCATAAACACTCACTGATACATATAAACCCTAGGTGCTGTCTGTCTATTTTAGTACGTAAAACGTTTATCGTTTTAAAATTTCCACGGACATTCACCTTGGACAGTGCTTTTTTATGAATTTATTTTTTCCTTCATAGTCTTTTATATTTAGCTTGGGTTTTTATTAAATCCTGTTGCTACTGTATGCCATTATATGTTATTGTATGCAGGCTTGCACATATTTGCTTAATTTGCACACTTTTCAGTTCTTGCATAATTAAAATATTTTCTGTTTAACGTTCATTCTGGACTGAATAGTTGAATAGTTGCATCAAGCCGGTTCAAGATGCATACTGGTTGTTTGTTTAAGGATCCCCAGAATGGCTTGACCTGGTTGGTCTTTGGACTGCCCAAACGGGAAGGTGTTGCCTTGCACTATGGCTTGCACAGTCCTGTGGCAGTGCTTTTTGGTGGGCCCTAGTGGTCTTTATAGATTTGCATGCCAAGATTTATCAATTGGATCAATCTGATAACGGGCAGACTGGGCTCACTTAATTGGTTATTTATTGAGAGTGGGACCCACCATGACTAAACGCAAGGCAAGAGATTTGCTGCAGGCTGAGAGCAAAACCAAAAAGAGCATGCAAGCCGAAAAACCCAACAAAGCCCCAAGGAGGTAAGAAGCCTTTAAGTATAGCAGACCCTTTAACTACTCCCCAAAATAGGACCGGAACAGTTATGAATGAGGTAACATGATCTAGCGGACAAGACCAGTGTATTACCTCTAAATTGATTCCAAACTCGGATATACCGACATCACAGGCATTCTGATGGCAAGGAGAGCCTCATGGGTGGGTAAGACGATTCAACAGGGAGAAGGTGACTTTGTGATAGTCACTGCAGTAACTCCAGCTATGCTGGACTATTTAGTCACAGAGCTTGGTCCCAGTCGACACATGTATAGTATTCATCCCCTTTGCCGCCTTCTATCCCCTCCACATAAGTTCCACAAGTTCACAGTGGGGCGGATGGGTGGTGGCACTAGGGCAGGCAAGGAGAAGCCACCCACGCAGAACAGGTGCAAAGGGCACCTTGAAAGAGTGAGGGGCAGTTATTACATTGAACTGCTTTGAGACCCTGTCAGGCATTGATGAACTGAACTGACTAGGGGTCTCCGAGGTAGGATTTGAAAATGCCTTGAGGTTAGAGGAGCCCCATCAGCAAGTTGGGGTACTGCCCGTCTATTCTACAGAGAATGTTGTTACCTTCTTAAGTTGGAATATAGCAGGGGTTTATTTAGCTTGAGAAAATGGATGTAGTGGCATACATGAATTCACAGGATATCATTTTCCTACAAGAAACTTGGGCACTGGAATCTATATGCTTGGATGGATTTGTTTCATTTTTAACCCCAGAACAAAAGAGGTCACTGTTATGGGGGATGGGGATCTTGATCAAATCATCCCTGCACTATCATATCGGGGTAAGGGAAACAAACACCTCTTGTATTCAATATGTCATTGCGACCCCTGAGCAGGGAGACAAATTGTTGTTAGTCAATTTTTATAAAAGCCCACATGTCTCAAAAACCAACCGGGTCGGGGCTGTAAAAGACCTGTTGAGTGTTCTATCCTAGACTCACTGAGCAAGCACATGGTGTTAGCCCTGGTGGGGGACTTCAACGTGAAACTTGGCAACGGGACTCCAACCAATCTTGTTGATGTGGGTGAGGACCTTGCATATGCGATCGCTCGCCCGTGGATGTCTGATGACTGGATGTGTGCCAGGGGTTTACAAGCGAGTTTGTGGTTTATGGAATGAGGATTGAGACGTCCCCAGCAAGATCACATTTACAAGTGCCCAGGGGTTGTCAACTATCGATTATTTTTGTATGAATGTTCAACATTCAAAACTAATAGTGGAGTTTTCATTTGTAGAGGAAATTGTAAGTGACCACTTTCCGTTAAGATAGGTGCTAAGACTCGACCACCCCTATTTGCCCGTCGCTGTTCACAAGAGTGAAGATGCATAGGGGAAACTATGTGGGAGAAAATGTTTTGGCTTGACCATTATTCATCCCTGTATCAAGGTGCGATCTCCAGGTATCGGGGGAGTATGGAGCTCCTCAACACGGCTGACCTTGAAGGACGTGGAGACAACAGTAAAGCATTAAGCGCAAAATCGAGCCTCGGGGCTAGATGCAGTTCCTGCTGTACTATATAAGGGTGAACCAGCTAAATGCTAAATTAATCCTAATTGTAAGCATACCATAACATGAGAAACGTGTGATCCCATAGCAACACAAAATAAAGTGATGTCTAATAATCGGAAGCAAATCCTGTCTATTCTTGCCCAGGATGCCCACTCACACCAGATTATTCTCTGGTCAGAAAAACTGTGGAGGTCTTTGACAGAACTATTCCAACATGATTTGAAACTGAGTAAAAGGAGGTTGAATAGCTGGTTTGATGACTCATTTAGGATTGGGCAGAATCACCTGAAGGGAACCCTAAGAAATAAGAATAGCACTAGGGAGAGGTCATCAGGGCCAAGTATAAAAGGATAGTGGAATTCAGGAAAGATGTTTGGCGAATGAAGCATGGGAATAATTTCTTTCAGGCATCTCTAATAAAGATTCCAAGAAATGTTGGTACCGTGTGGCAGAAGGCTCACCCTACAAGAGTGAAGATGCATAGGGGAAACTATATGGGAGAAAATGTTTTGGCTTGACCATTATTCATCCCTGTATCAAGGTGCGATCTCCAGGTATCGGGGGAGTATGGAGCTCCTCAACACGGCTGACCTTGAAGGACGTGGAGACAACAGTAAAGCATTAAGCGCAAAATCGAGCCTCGGGGCTAGATGCAGTTCCTGCTGTACTATATAAGGGTGAACCAGATTTGTGGGTTCCACTTTTGACAATTGATTTCAATTCCTTTCTGGAAACAGGTGTCTACCCTCAATCCTGGAAAAGTGCAATTATTCACCCAATATTTAAGAAGGGTGATCCTGGAATCCCTTTGGCTTACAGGCCGATTTCACTCTTGGACACCTCCTTTAAGGTCTTTGGACATGTTATTTTACAGCATTTAGGATTAGATATCAAATAGCCAAGTTCTCTTTGAGATTCAATATGGCTTTAGGCCAGGTTTGAGTACACATTACCAAGCTCTCCATCTTTACTTGGGTGAAACGATATACCCGGCCTTCATGGACCTGAGCTCCACATTGGACAAGGTGGACAAGGCATGGTTATGGCAGGTGCTTGGGTCCATGGGTTGCCCAGCTGAGTTGTTGAAAGTTCTACACACAATCCACAAGGATACCGGGCTTGTGTTTGTTTTGGTGAACAAGGGCAATGTACGGGTTACTTTGAAGACACCTCGGGAGTCTGCCAGGGCTGTGTTCTAGCACCAGTAGTATGCCCCTTGTATATCAATGGCCTGCATTGGGCCCTGATAGAATCCAAGGCAGATTATCCGCGGGTATGAGCGAAGGCACTGCCAGTGTTGGCATATGCCGACGATACGGTTTTAATCACTCGCACCCTGAAAGCCCTCCAGACGTTTATTCACGTCTACACTGATTTTATGTCTAACCTGAAGTTACCAGTAAACACCATCAACTCAGCTGTGATGGCATGCAGTTACGGGGGAGGGAAAAAAGTAAAAATGCAAAACATGGTAAGTAATGGTGCCATCATCCCACAAATTTTCACAATTTGATTACTTAGGCATATGCTTCTCTGAAAACTGGCAGGGGGTGTGCAGAAACAGAGTACAAAAATGAAACAGACATAGGGGGACATTCCTTGTTTCAGCAAAATGTGTCAAAGACCAACGTCTCAAACAAATTCTGGAAGTGTATCAAGTACACGTCAAAGCAGCAACCAATTATGGGGCCATGAAAATGTAGCATGTATTGAGGTTATTGAGAGCAACATTCTGAAAAGGTTACTGGGGCTTCCCAGTTCCACCCCTAAATATGCAGTCCTCTTAGTCCTCTTCATGCACGGGCTGTGGTATATGGTCTAAACCAAAAGCCAGCCTGTAGCAAGTTATCATCAAAAGCCTATTATTAGGCCCCTTGTGCGTAAAATACCATGGCTGAATTTTATTTTGCCGTGCTTGAGAGAGTTGAACGTCCCAGGTTTACAGCGTCCTGAGGATTTGTTAATAGCAGTTGAGAGTAACATGCATAAGAGGGCCTTCCATTCTTTCATTTCTATAAAACACAAATCAATTGGGATCTCTCTTGTCTCAAACAGAAAATACTTTTTACTCACGCTACCTGATGTAATTCAGCCCTACTTGTTACATAGCAACAAATATGCAGACTGCCGGGCATTGACCAAGGCCCGCTTCAACCTTTTGTGGCTGAGAGAAAATACAAGGAGCTGGCCAGGCCATGAACGGTCCTCGGTCTGTCCAAGGTACAGTGCCCTAAAAGAAGATTTGTTACATTTCATTTTGTTTTGCCCCTGTTATGGGGACATTAGGAAAAGGACTATTATTATAATGCTGAGAGAAGCCAATTTTAATCAATGCAACCCGCACTTATTTGTTTGATATGGGCAGAATCTATAGTTGTTGCTTGGAGAACTTTAGAATTTTTTAGAACGGCGTGGCACAGACGAAAACGCATGGTGGATGCCCAATTTTAGAACATTTTAATGAATTATATTTTAAACAGCAATGTTTTTATTGTATCCTCGAATATTGTGTTTTATTTGTCTGAATTGTTTTTCTACTGCTTTGCATTGGTTTATGGATTTTAAATGGACCCCTGGGAAGAAATAACATAACACAACCCTTGAAATTCAATGATGAACTGTCAGTGAATACCGAGTTATGATGATTCGATTTATCTCATCCCAACCCATCAAAATCAGCAGGTGCGGGAAGGGACTAACATCTAAACTCAGAGTCTCCCCCGTTATTCTGCCCATAAACAAATACAAGACAACACAGAAGGTACTAAAAATGAGATTAAAAAAAAAATAATTACATCATGGGGGACATCTCCTGTGGGTCTCTGAGTTTAGATAAAATATATGGCTTTGTTTTTACAATTCCAATTACAGATAGTGGTGAAAATACTTAGGAGACTGTGAGATAAACTCTCGGAAGAGTCGAGGGGTGAAGAGCAAACATTACTTGTTACTTTAGGAGAGTGGTCTGTAAATAACTGGTCAGGAGATTTTAGTAATTCTTTGGAACCATAGGTAAAGATACATTAAATCACTTATTTAAAATTCTCAAGGAACTTGAGACTCCTGCAGCACCTCCTGACTCCTGCACCAAAGATAGTAATTGGTGTACCAATATACAGACAGCACTTCTGGACAAAATTGCATCCCTCCAAACCAAAATTAGAGGTAAACAAAACTCTCTACTGTCTGACCAGCATCTGACTATTCCCACGCCTGGTACCTGTCAAGCCAACCTGAACTGTAAACCGTTCGCCTTATCCCCTCTTACTATTCCAGAAGTAAACAATCTTAAGCCGTCCAACTGTCAAGATGACCCTTGCTCGGCTCCCATCATCAAGGAAGCCACTCACGACCTAGCCCCCTTCATCACGGCCTTCATAAACGCCTCCTTCAAAACGGGCATAGTCGCTGACAACCTCAAGGACGCCTGGGTGATCCCGCTACTCAAAAAAACCATCCCTTGACCCAAACATACCGACTAATTTTAGACCTATCACTACGGTCCCTTTCTTGCTCAAGATTCTTGATCGCACAGCCTATCTGCAGATCCAAGAATATCTTGAATCTAACAATCTCCTTGGGCTAAGACAATCCGGATTCCGCCCTAAACATGGAACTGAAACAGCCTTGATCAATCTGAAAACCCAAATGGAGATTCTAAAAGATAACGGGAAGTTAGCGTTACTCTTCCTGATCTCTCCGTGGCATTCGATCTGGTCAACCACCAAATACTCTTCCAACATCTTAAATCTGCGGCCCATTTTTCGGACTCTGCCAATACGTGGATCCATTCTTTCCTAAGCAACAGATCCATGCTGGTCTTCTCTTCCACAGCCTCTGCGGACCCCTCTCTGATACACTGCGGTGTCCCACAAGGTCGTGTGTATCGCCTACTCTTTATTACGTGTTCATCAAACCCCTATTCGATGTGCTTGATTATCTGGGTGCCTCTTACACTAACTATGCGGATGACAACCAGATACTCATCCCCATCACTGGTGATCACACAGCCGATACCAAATCCTTGAATGACATCTATCTGGTTATTCAGGCCTGGATGGCAGAACACAAACTATGCCTCAATGACGACAAGACGGAGCTCCTATTACTAGGCTCATTTCAACTCCTCAATAAACTAGACCAAGCCTTCAAGTCTTTCAACATCGATGGCAACGACATTAAGGTCTCTTAGGACACTAAAACTGTAGGCATATATCTGGACTCTGCTCTCTCACTGAACAAACAAAAAAATGCAGTAAGGTCGGCATCGGCCTATACCTGCAAACTCATCACTGCCTGCAGACCTTTTCTGAACCCCCACAATTGCATTACCTTGGCAAGAACACTCATTATGTCTAGGATCAACTACTCCAGTGCCCGCTACCTAGGGACTAGTCAGTCCAACCTCAACAAACTGCAAACAATCCAGAACAATTCCATCAGGGTGGCTCTCAATATCCCTAGGCGCTCCCATATTTCCAATGTTGGATCCGATCTATGCTGGCTCCCAGAAAAACAAAGAATCACCTTCAAAACACTAGCCTTGACTCATAAATGCCTGGACAACAAAGCCCCACCTTACCTCTCCACCCGTCTCACTCTCCATACCTCCACATGACCCACTAGAACTCCACAAATGCACAGTCTAATTTTGCCTAGATTTAAACTCCAAAAAGCCAGAGGTGTGAGTTTCCTGTCCTAGCCTCGAAGCTTTGAAACTCCCTTCCTGTTCCCATCAGAACTGACCCTTCTTTTCAAACCTTTAAGAACAAAACCAAATCCTGGCTTCTCACGCAGAACTCATGAAGCACTTCTTACAAGGCCTGGCCGAAATCTCAGGGCCGCTCTGCTTTCGCTCTGCTTTCTTGTACATGTTGTCTACTGCTTACTTTATTGATTATATCTATATATCTAGTATAGTTACCTGCTTATCCTTATTGCCTTTGCCTGTATATCATTGTATTCACGATTCCTCTACGACAATTCTGCTCCCCTGCATCTTCTTGTAAACTGGGGGAGCTTAAACTTCTTCACTGACACTTATTGTTATGTAATGTAACTGTGTATGCAAGATAATGCACCCGGATGCCCTCGGGCCTGGCTGCGCTTTACAAGTAAACTAAATACAAATACAAATACAAATACAAATACTAGAGTATTACAGCAAAATCACACCCAGTGGAAATCACTATCTAAGTGTCTATTGGGGCATGTTGCAATGCAAAATAATAAAATGGCATCATGGTCAGGTATCATTATAAGAGATGGAAGTCCTAGGTCAGATGTTCATAAAAATGTCTACTTAGTTAGCGGGATAATAATAACTCATTGATCACAAATTGTTGCCCTGCAATTGATGAATCTGCATGCTTTTCTTTCATGTATTTTATTTTCTATTGTTTTCTCTGAGGTTTCATGATGTCTGCAGCTTGCAATCATGATTTGGCACTTCAGTTTATTCCCCTACCAATTTGAAAATTGAAGAGGGGTCAAAACCGGGACATATTCCCAGATCCATAAGACCTAAGTGGATAGGCCTAAAAGGCTATTTGTTTTTTGGGGGATACACATGTCTTCATAATACACAGGCACATTTTTTTTACTAGAGTATTACATTTCAAAGTATCTAGGTAGCTTTTTGTTAACATATGCCTCTTTATATTTGGTGCAAGCATTCTTAAAGATGTCATTTTCTCCTATTTGAGTTACTTTCAGGGCCGCTGGTTCCTTTGATAAACCCTCCAATTTGACAAAACACTTCGGTCAATAGCTCAAGACCATCGCTCTTCCAACTAAGAAGACAGGAAAGAGGCAGATGTGTCTGGGCCTAAATTTGTCCAATGTAAGTAGCTCATCTTTACAGTATTGTGTGATACATTTGTGAGAAAGAATAAGTGATTTTTTTTCATACAATCTGGGGTAAAACGCTTCAGACAGACACTAAAGGGATGCAGCATAAAATTCATATTTCCTACAATTCACAAGAAACACAAACACCCTGTAATATTTTCAGAGGACAAGAAGCCTCACATTTCCCAGGAACTGATGGGGCTGAAACATTTCTGGGGATGCTTGTGTTCTCGTGCAGAAGGGATGTGAGCTAGCAGTTCTATAAATACAGTTAAAACTTTCAAGACCATAGTTTAAATCACTGGTTGAGAGTGAATCTAATCTTCTGGGGCGCTAATCATTTCCTCAAATTGTGTTGTGCGAGTGAGTCTGAAACCATTAGGATGGCTTCATGAATGTTTGAGGTGGCTCCCCCCTAAACATTCTTTAAATAATGGGTTGAAATGGTGCATCTTGCAGAGCAGATGTTGGAAAAAAGCCATGCAATTTTGCATTGGTTCTGTGGAGTAACAAAGGAAAAAAATCCAATATATGCCAGGTGAATAACAACACACAGGGGTATTTTATAACACATTTCCATGATGTTTGTGCCCACAAAATATGCCAACATTCTTACTGTAAAACACTCTGATAATGCTGACACTCACAATCTGCCAGCCTTGCCAGGTAAAGCACATATTGATGATGCTTGTGTCCACAATGTATGCCAGTACGGTCCTGTAAAGCATGATTACGTGATGCATGTACCCACAATGTATCCCAGCATTGCACTACATAGTACATAGTACATTTTCATGATGTTTGTTCTCACAACACATGCCACTGTAAAACAAATGTTCTAAATAATGTGCCTACAAAATATGCCATAATTGCCACTGTAGAATAGTTTCATAATGCCTGTGACAGCAATGTATGGCATCATGGCCATTTGGATACATGTTTCATGATGCATGTCACAACCATATATACCGGCACTGCCACTGTAACACATTTCCATTATGACTATGTCCAGAACAATATGTATCTGAATTTCCCTTTCCTCACTTGTTGAAAGATCATAACTTTCCAATTAATTTGGTTGAAGAGACAGAGCTGGCCTTCTAAAAATATAGGTATTTCACCAAAAAATAATTTGAAAGGTAACAGGCTTTCTTTCTTTTCACATAAAGACAAAGCAAAGGACAATGGAAGTGAGAGCAAAATACAAATTGTTATTTTCTTTAGATGTAAACATTTATAGAACATTCTTATCAAGCTGAAGGAATGTGGAATAATCATCATAAACAATTGAAAATACAAACATTTAAACTAGTGGAAATGGGAAGGGATGTCATGTACGAATCGTAGTGAATTGAAGCAAAACATCCTCAACAAATGAAATAATATGAATTAGTATTACTCTTCATCATATGTTTAATAAATACAGAGTGTGTACATGAACCATTCTGTTTTTGGCCTCATGCCAAGTAATGTCACTGCCAAAACTGGCTTCATGTCAGTAGGTTCAGAAATGTATATGTTATTCTGTAAAAAATGCTATCAAAGGCAGGCCCAGGATACTAGTTGTCAAATACAAAAAAATATTCATATGTTGCAGCAAGACTGGGCTAAAATGGGCAGAGACACAGGGGTTCAATTATGCAGAGCTCCATTATATACTGTGGATTCAGTAGTACACTCCAAATCGCTCAGTGTTTTACAGCCCATGCATGCTGCACTGCACACATTGACTTGCCAACCAGTGAGTGGCTTTTGTAATCTGTGTTAAAGGTGCTCAGTTCTGCTATTCATTTTTTTCAGAAAGAAAACAAATGTGTGGATAGTAACCTATGATCTGTAAGTCATCTGAAGATCTTTGTAGCAGGCACATTAGCTAGCTCAGCTAAAAAAAAAAAGGCTCGGGTTTGCTGTGGAAAGTTTGCTATCTAAAATGTGGTTTGGAATGCACACACGTAGTGTGTAAACATGTACATTGGAGTTCAAAATTGTGCTGGGGTAGCTAGCTAAACTAGCTATGCAAATCTAAGATATGATATGATATGATATGGCATTTATAACGCGCCTATACACAAGTGTTTCAAGAGGCACGCTCAGCTTTATATGAGCATGTTCTGGTCAGAAATCTGCCATGCATGTCTGGAAGACGCCCTTCCTTTCCTTATACTTTGTCCAACCCAACAGTGATTGGGGTTTCTTACCCTGCAGGCTTTTAAGCATTTCCGTCACTGAATATAAGTGGGGCTATAAGCACCACTTATATAGGAGCTATAAGTGGGTTCAACGCAGGCGTCTCCCTCGGAGCTACGATACTCAACAGTACATATCCGTTCCCTGCTGATCTCCTGTCTGGCCATGGCTCTTTAGTGCACTGGTTCTGTCACTTCCTGCTGATTGAAGCAGTGATAGATCATGTTGTTAATGTAGGGAGAGGGGTTAGTCAGTTTAAGGATTAGAAAACAAGCACTGGTAATTTGAAGATCCGTTGGATTCTCACAGAGAGTCAGCCAGTGTGAAGGTGGTGCTTGGAGGTGGGAGAGGAATGTGGAAGATTCTAGAGGGTACTGGTGGCAAAGTTGAGCACCTTGTCAATCTGGGAGAACAGGTAGAGAGGGAGGCCAAGGATGAGGCCTGGCTGTAACGGTTGAAATTAGTGTTTTATTAGAATGCTGATCCTTGCTGCATTCTCAGTGGATGGAATAAAGTGAGGTACGCTAAGGTCAAATTCAGAAAAAACAAGGTTGTGAAACTTTGGAGAGGGGTAGAGTACATCAGATGAAAACAGATAGTTTTGGGAAGTACAAGGGGCATTGCAGGTGGGAGTTTAGACCACTTCAGCCTATGAGGAGTTAAGTATAAGACAGCAAAGTGCCAACCAGACATGTACTGTAGACAGGCCATCAGATATGTGGCTAGAGTGGTGTGGATTACACAAATAGAGGGGGAAGAAGATTTGGGTGATGTACACAAAGATGTGGTAGGATGAGGTGTAAATGGTGAATAGTAAGGGGCCAAGAACATAACCTTGGGGAATGCCATTCTGGATAAGAGTTGTCAAATATGTCTGTGTTCCATGAAAGAGAGACATGTTGAAGCACAAACTAGGAGGCAGTCCAGTTAATTGAAACTCTGACTCTCTACCATTTAAGGCTGGATGTCAACTGCCTACATGAAACCCCACCCTATCAAAACAGAGTGTACCCCCTTTGGAGGCACCACCAAATACATGCAAGTTTGGAACAGGGTGACAGAGGCAGATCTCAACAGCTTCTCCCTCCAACTTGCTCCTAGTGCAAAGTCTCCCAGTTTCATCAACACTTACAAACTCTCTTTCAGAGCACACATCACCAAGAATACTCAAACAGCATGGTACCTGCAATCCTGTGCCAAATCAAACTCTTCATCCCTGCCTCCGACTGACAAATCCTTCATCAAGGCTCTGGTCCTCTCCTACCTGGATGGTGGCAATGACCCCTGGCATGTATACATTCACAGCTCTGGCCTCTCTGGAAGCTGGGCAGCATGTCACTGAATGACTATGTGCATGACTTTGGTATTTTGACCACCTCTCCCATACTCTCAAGGAATTGCCTTGGTTACCTCTCCAATTGTGCATCACCTTCAAGATGTCTACATCACCTACGAAGCTTTAATCTCCTAGACACCATCATACTTAGCTGTAAATATCACTATCCTAGGAGGAGAATGCAATACCACAAGCTAAGGTATCGTCTGACAGGAATCCAAGAAGTGCAAGAAGAAGAAAAAACAGAAACTAAGCATTCCACTGCTATGCTCCCATACTCTGGACATCCTTTATGACAACATCTGGCTGGATTGCTCCCTCCTACTATTCAGTAAAGAACTAAAGACCCTACGTTTCCATAACACTTTGCTGACAGATGGTCCAGGATGAATAAATTGGAAGATAATTTGCAGTGATGAGAGAAATTAGGAAGTTAAAGACATGGTTGAGGACTGATTTAGTAGTGGGATTATGGCAGTGACAGTCTTTGGGATTGTTAGAATCCAGGTAGATGGATATCCTACTAAAACAAGATGGTTAGGGAGGAGCAGAACGTGCTGAGAGTTGTCATGGTCATGGTTTTCAGGGTCAGCTGAAGGCCTTTTTTATTTCGTGAACTATGGTTGCTGCCTTGAAGTCTGCTGCAAACATACTAACAGTAAGAAAGAAGTTGAAGAAGGAGGAGAGATGGAAGTATGTGAGGGTTCATCTCCTTCACAAATTGTGGAGTAAACGTGTATTCTGAGGTAGAGAAGGAGTTAACAGCCCAGAGAATGGGTAAGTTTCCTAGGAGAAGTTGACGAGATTGAGCAGAACAAGGAGGTTCAAGTGATAGATAAAATAGGGGGTGGGGGGGATGAACGTAGGACGGGTTCAGAGAATGGCACAGCTGTTCTGGCTTTTACCAATTTTAGAGGAGAAGTTGAAGGCAAAGTCAATGGCAGAAAGCAAAGAAGATGTTGCCTTGGGGCATAGAGGAGTCAGAATGGTATTTATTTTATGTATTTATTTTATTTATTGGTTATTTATAATATGCCTATACACAATGTGTTTCGAGGGGCAACAAGACAAGAGTTTGGAGGAAATGGGGAGGACAAAACGAAATTATCTTACTAGGCCTCATGACATTTGGATCATGCAAGTGCAGTAAACAGAAGTGCAGGGGAAAGGGGAGGCGGGTATTGCTGGTCAGGGCGGCAGAGCCCGTGAGAAAAGCGAGTGCCAGAGAAGGCCAGGTGTACAGAGCCAGGACAAAGCAGAGAGTGCAGAGGAAGAAAGGTCCATCAGCTAATTGAGGGATAAGGGGCTGTATGGTCTACAAGGGCAGGCCCAGCCAGGCTAATATAGGGGAAGGGGCCCAAAAGGGCAAGTGCAGGTTGAGGGGGGATCAAGGAGACCAAGTGCAGGGGAAGACTAGATTAGGGGGGCCTGGTATGTTGCGTGGAAGATAGTTTGCAATGGGTGAGAACAAAGATTGGTGACTGTGTTGGTAAAATAGGATGCTTTAGCAGAGTCAAAGTTCATTGTGAAAGAGAGAAAGGCATTCTTGTAGATGAGGAAAAGAAAGAGGCCTCATTATGACAAGTGTGAAGGTGACATTATATTTTGGTTTTACAGAGGTGCATCCAAGAACTAATCAGGACTGGGGTTGTGGAGAAGAGAGAATTACGTTATGAGAGTGATATTGGAGGTCAAAGGGTTGACAGTGAGCCAGACTGAGTTTGGACAAGACCTGTTCAACAGAAGGGGCAAGAGGAGGAGCAGAAGAGAGCAAGGATGCCCTAAATGGATTAAAATGAGGAGTAAGGGATTCAAGTTTTAATTTACATTTGGGACAGGAGGCGATTATGGTCCAGAAAGAAAGTAGTTTTTACGGCCTGGGTACCAATATATGAGGAATATGGTGATAGGGGAAGGTGGGAGGAGATGAGTAACAATGAATAGAAACTTTTGGGGCAGAAAGTCAAAGATTGGAAGGGGTAAGGTGTTCAACTTCATTAATGATTAAGCCAAGCCCATCACCTCTTTCAGAAGGTCATGAGGAGTTGGAGTAGGTGGGAGTCTAAGTGTCTAGTGCAGCATGGGTCACTTAGTCAAGGGGAGAGAACCAGGTCTCAGGGATTCCAAAAACAGCTTGAGGGGGGTCCTGGGAGTCAAAGTGGTCAGTCACAAAAAGGACTTTTAATGCAGATTGACTGGGCATTCCAAAGTCGAAGTGTAAGAGCAGTAGGCAAAGATGGGGACCAGAGGGAGCACTGAGTGGGATGTGGAGAACATAGAAGACATTAGAAGCACTTGGGTGGTCACTGGGCCTTCAAAGGATAGGGTGAAAGATATAGGAAAGTAATGGGGAGCGTTAGAGAATGTAATGGACATGTTAAGAGGGATAGGTTGGTTGACTGGGGACCTAAAGGAATGGGAAAAAGGTAGTGAGAGGGTGTGTAGTAACAGTAGGGCTAAAGTGGTGTAAGGCATATCCCTTTTTTATTAATACAAAATTAATCCAAAGAGGTGAAAAATGCAATGCATGAGATATGAGAAAACAAAAATCTTTTGTAACTGCTAGGACAGGGAAATATCTAGCAGATATTCAAATTCAATCAGCAAAAAATGTCTGGTTAAATAGCAATTACAGAATGGAAAAGACAACATATTTGGCACACTTCTTCACTGTTCATTGGCTGGTGTGATACTCAATATAGGCGCTGCTATACATTCATTTACTTAATTGTTCTATTCTGACCACGTGACAAAAATGACTGGCTTGCTGATTAGCTCATGTCCAGAAGGAGTAGATGTGAAGTGAACGATAACAGAAATCTTGAGCAATCATCATTGTGAAATGTGACAGTGTGACACATAAAATATAACTTTTAGTTCTCTTCCTATTTACCTTAGTGGTTGGCATCATCGTACTGCTCTCATTATTGGGAACGGCTTACCATCAGTACATGTTGTAACTCCATTGTTGGAGAAATTACTTGCACCCTTCCTGTTCTCATTGACCTGATGCGCTGGGGCTTAGCTGCTTGCAAGCTTTGCTCTTTCACAATGACTGAAATGTGTATATGTATTTATATGCATAGAAGTGTTTGTGCAATGTACATTGTCATACAATTGTCTTTGTTTACTATAAAATTCATATCGAGTAAATTAGGTATGAGCTGTTAACTGGTTGCTGGATCGCACGTAGTTCTAGTATATGGGCAGTGGTACTCATCTAAGAAATGGCTTCATGTGTTGTACCTAACACCTCTGCATTCACACAGTGTGGGTTAGGTGCAAGCTTCTGTATTGTTTGCTAATTCCTAACAAGGGCTACTCCATGCATGATGTTGCTCAGCATAACTGTTTCTTTGACACTGAGAACTCTGCAAGTACTATTTACCCTACAGGGGACAGTGTTGTGCTATGATTGTTTGTACTCTGTGACTATGCTTCTTCATATCTTGAGGCTCGACTCTGGCCAAATTGTGACATTCATTAAGTGACATTTGATTGTTCTGCCTAGGGACATATATTGTTATAACTCTCTGGAATATGGCTGTGGGAACTCGGCAGACCTTAAATGCATTGACCGATCAGTGTGCAGTTTCTTGTCCTTAAACTCCAGGGTCTAGTATCTTTTCTTGTTCCTCTTATGTGACTTGACTACTGCAAACTAAAACCTGGGAAAGCATTCGCCCTCCATGTTTTGACCAAACATTGCACTGCATTCAGCCTTTGGCTGTGTGAATTGCTGCAACTTAAAATGCGTGTGCCTTTCTACAAGGGTCTAACTAATGTTCTCTACTGTAGGGTGATGGGGAGTTTTCTTGCTTCAAGAAAAGCTAACTAAATGCTGTGGCCTACATATATTGTGTATTCAGCTAATCCTTAACAGTGGCGATCATTTATTTGTCATTATAAACACTTCTTCTAATTTCTCTGATTTAAGTTAAACACTGCTGGATCTAATTAAGGGTGCATGGTTATGGGCATCCTCAAGGTGTGTGTTATGGTAAAAATAAAGCATGGCTACTGGTGCCTCGTAAGGCCTATGCAGGAATCCCTTCATTATATGGCACTTGCTCATTTTGTTGCTATGTGTCTTTTATAGTGGCTTTTCACAGCTTGCATGTTCATGCACGTTTAGGACGTTGCATATACTCTGCCGTATTTTCTTATTCCCCTTCGTTGGGAAGCATCATGAGAGGAGTAAACGGAATGAGAGATGGAGAACAGAGAATACAGACTCTGAAGAGACAGTATACAAGGGGCCAGTGATGATTACTGGAAACATAGGGGATCAGAGCCTCAGGTGACCAACATGTGTTATTGTGCAGTGCATATAGCCATGGTTGAGAATTTAAAGTAGGGATACAATGCCTCAGGTAAACAGAATGTGAAAAGTGGAGTACAATCAAGATGCAGAATTACAAAGTAGGAACACAAGGCATCACGTGATCAAAATACTGAATACAACAATAGCACCGGTTTCAATTAGTCAGTACTATGGACAGTTTTGTTAGCCAATCGTCCATGGTCTGTACAGTTTGTAGCTGTAAAAATAAAATGTAATTGCGACTAGGAGAAAAAAGGTATGACACAGTTTATCTTTAGTATTGTGTTGTAACGTTTGGCCATTTCGAAAAGAGGCACATTTTGAGGTGAGATATGACCTGCTATCTATTTAGAGGTAAGCATTCACCCTACCACAATACCAAAGCTATGACTATAAAACCTGCAGAAACTTCCATAAGCTTAGAGACAGCCTAGCAGGTTAACATACATCACCATGAGCTCAGTGCCAGCCGGCCAATCTCACCCCACAGACCCAACATTTTTCTGACAAATGCATTATGGGACATGTAGTCCTAGATAAATCACACTAAATAATACAAAAAAATGGCAACAATATTACTGCACATTTCAATAGCGTAGAGTAAGAAATAACTGCATTGGGTAGTCAAAGGGTTCAAGACAACTGTAGCAGAATATGTTTCTTGATCCTGGGGTCGACCACCTGCATTTTCCTAGCACACAGAAAGATCCCCTTGGCTACAAGGTCCTGACGCTAATTTCATACATAAATACATTAAACATACAGGACAGTTAGTTATTAGTATTTTGTTTTACTTTATTCTATTTTAGACCATTACAAATAACACACATTGAAGTCAAGATTAGAACTAAGCTGCCAGGCTTCTTCCTTTTCAGTGATGTTTTCTCAAACTTTACCACCAATGCTGTGACCCCTTAGTCCGCACTACCATAAATAAGTCTATGTGCTTGGTCAAAACTTTGTGCATGAGCAGGACGGTTTGTGGCAAGCGCCACACCATGGATAGAGTGCAGACTTGAAGTTTGTCTTTAGGTCCATAGCTCGTGGGCATAATCAATATAATTGTGTTGGAGGTTACTTCCTGAGCCAAATAGTCTCATATCGTGAAAAAGGGTGTATCACAGCTCCACGACACTTCAAATGTCATTGACAAGTAATGTATACATTACACCTGCCATTGCATTGTATACAACGTAATTTGACCTGTAAAAAAAGAAAGGGATGGCTGTATGAAATATATCCAGCATTCTGAACTGTCTCACGTGCTGCTGTTGAATCATGTATTGCATCTATAATGAGGGAGGCCAGCTGGTTTATAAGAAACCCTCTCTTGCAGTAACATTTTATTAAGCCGCTTCTATTTCGATAAGTAGTCCAATTTGGTTATCTGCATTATGGGAGTCAGTTCATTGGTGTAGCTACTCCGAGGCAGAAAGTATTCTGGGACATAACAGGACTTTCAATTTTGCAAAATATAATGCATGCTGGGATATCGGATTCGGCACTGTGTAAGGCAGAGTTTGACATTTCAATATAATGAGGAGGCAGAGTTCATTCGAGAACAAGTTTGAACTTCTGAACTGAAGGAACAGAGTGGATTCTGGGAAAATATGTACTGTGCTGCTTGTGCTCTTGTGAAGAAGGAATCATCTTTCAATGTCTTTTGGGTCCCTATTTATATGATGACGAACTTTTTCATACGGACAGAGGTGGCAGTAGAGGGTGCATTTGGATTGCAAATTATATATTGTCTCCTTTGGGAAAGTTGCCTAATGGCTGGGCCCGCCTGCAATGTAGTGGAGGCGGTGGATGTATTGGGTTGCAAAAAACAAGTGTCAGTCATTTTCCAAGACACCAATCAGCTGTGATGGATGTGGAGGGTGTTATCTGCAATGCAATCTGTTTATCCCATCCAACTATGAGTGCCACTTTGTCTCCAAGCACAAATGACACACAGCTGTAGGCCACTTGAATTGCAGAGTTACCAACTCGTATCCGGTGATGCATATTTAGCCCTTTCTGTATCTTGTGGGCTTGATGTAGGTGTTCCATGAGTGTTATTGTTTTCCGATCAAAGCACTTTGAAACAACTACCGATCTTTGAGGGTGTATGCTGACCCTGAGTCCAGCAGCATTTGTCAGGGGTTTTGTATAGATTTCCACACTTTCCCAGGGTTCTCTTGTCTGGTGTCAATATGAAATCATCCCCCATAAGGCCATATTAACGTAAATCCTGATTTTGGGTCTTCGACCCCCTCAACACATGGATGAAAAGTGTCCTCTCACAGAACTCTTGAGGCACTCCAGTTTGCATGCATGGCATTTGCCTTCCACATGATGTCTTTTGTCATTCAAACACACATCATCCACGTATGACCCGACTCATGTATTTGTTTTCTTCATACAAATTGCTATCCTTTTTCCTATTTCTTCGGGTTTGGCAGCTGTCTGTTCTTCCTGGTTTATGTTTTCTTACTGATGGCACTTCTGTTTTACTCATTAGTTGAGTCGTCTTCATTGTGGTCTCTTAGCGATGGCTGGACCCTGATGACAGCCTCTTAATTACCTATTTGATGAATTTGTTTTTTATTTTCACTTTCTGTGTGTTAGGTAAGAATTGGTGCAGTTCAACTGGTAAGGATTACACAAGACTTATCTGCTTGGTATTAGGTAACCCACCTTTTAATATATGCCTTTGCTACACAATTTGGTAGTGTGACTTGTCAGCCAGGCTTATCTTAAGAGGGGTAATGTGAGCTGTAGAGCTGTACAATTACTGAAATCAGTAAGTACAATTAGCCAAGTAACACTTACACACTTAAAGTTATACATACATATTTACACAAGTTTTAAATAAGCATTCTTTAAAAAGCTTTATATACTAGTAACATTCACTCAAAGTTTGGATTCAATTTCTAAAGGACAATAAAAGTTGGTACATATTTTCCAGAACATGGGTGTGACTTCAATTAAGGTCAGCATTGCACTTATTTTCAGTTACCAATTCAGTTATTGAGGTAGGAGAGGTTGGAATAAGACTGAGAACATACTTTCAACAATTTGTAAAAAAATTACAATCTCCGAAAGTGAGGCAAGTAAACATGTATCCCGGCAATAATAGAATCCACAATTATAACCTATGAGAGAACAAGTACTGCCAAAGTCAGTAGGTTCAGAAGAGTGCTTTTAGGAAGCTAGAAAACCAAAGAAGTGGGAAAGAGATACCCCTCTCTATACAGGTGAGGGGTGAGGGTAGGGTTGGTGATGCTTTTACCAAAGCATCAGATTTACTAGCAGCTTGTTATGATGACAATGTGACAGGAGAACAGTGAGAACACATCTTCGGGAGCTAAACACACAACTGTGTGTACTATAAAATATTTACAGTTTATTAAATAGTTCAAAAATAATTAAAAAATAACTCACTGGACACAACAAAAAAACACAAAATCCTTAATGATTTTAAATTTTCCAATAACAATACTAATTCATTGGGGGGTCAAAAAACAACTAAGTCAACAAAGACACTTGACAAATAAGTCTTGACAGATTGTCAACATGTTTCGGCCTTCCTTTTGCATTAGACACTATCTCTAGTGTCACTTCACATTTTAATGTTACAGGCCTTCTTCAGGACGAACACATTTCTTCAATTCAGTAAAAATACTGTCTTGTACTCACTTATTTGCAGATTTTGGCCATCCAGAGGGCCTTGAATTTAGCCTTAGCCCGAATTCCTATTCGATACTCGTGTAGGTAGATAAGCTTCCGCTTGGAAACAAACGAAGCAGCTTCAGAATTGTACTTTCTTCAATGATCCAAATATGATTATTGACAAATATTCAATGCAGGTAGAGGGGAACAGCTCTTCTTGATCACTGTGTGGCGTCTAAAGGCGTTCTTCAATGATCCGGATATGATAATTGACGAATAATCAATGCAGGAAGGGGGGAGCAACTCTCCTTGATCAGTGCACTAGCATCTGGAAAAAAAAGTCCTTTAAACCTCCGTGTCAGTTTTGGCAATAGCTTACTAGTGCTGTAGATGCAATACAAGTCGTGGGCAGATGAGCCAGCGCGCTGCTTGTATTGCGTCTACAGCACTAGTTGCTCCCCCCGAACAAACATCTCCGGTTGGAAGAAGCTTGCTCCCTCAGTCCTGGACTCAGAGGGCAATGTGGATCAAGATTTTCTGTCTCTGTAGAGTCCTCGGGATGCCCACAAAGATTTGGCCAAATTCGGACTTTGCAAGATGATGCACTTGTCAATGGTCACAGGACCCCTGGCATTGGGCTTTTGCAGGTCTGGTGAGGCACAGCAAGTTGGGGTCGCGCCAAATGGAAGCTTGTCTTGAGCTTGGTGGATCCCACAGGCCCAAGGGTGGAAGTCATCACGTACGGGTCTTCCCAGTCGATATGAAAATGAGGTCAGCACAGCTGCAGGACTTCACCGGTGGTCGAATATGCCTCTAGCCCCCAAAACCTTGCTTTTAATGCAATTTCCTATTCATTCACAACCAGCTGGCTAATCAGGACAGGCTCACCTAGAGACAAAGAACAGGGGTGTTTCAGGATCCTCCCCCCTCACTTACGGACTTTCCAGACACACTCGGGCCGGGGCAGGCTTCAGGCCCACCAAAGGTAAAGCACAAAAAGGGAATTCACCAGTTTCAACTAACAGAGTAATAGCCCAGAAGAAACTAACAAACAGAAAATGCCGAAAAAAGAAGACAGCAGTCATTTTGGGAAAATGGACACCCATGGGTGCTGTACTGCTACTGAGGGTTCAGCCTGCGGTAAAGATGCACACTGGTAGTAAAATGAAACCACTGCCACCAGCCATTTAAAGTAAATTAGTGTAAAATAAAGTGTTACATGAGAAGTGGGATAGGAATGACTAAGTAATCCCCCAGCAATCCACATATATTGGTGTGTGCTGTTCCACAAAGAATAAGGTAAGACAGAGATTGTCTTACTAGTCGTGGGAACAGTATTTCACCTAAGATCATGTATTCAAACATTCAGAAAAGTCCAAGGGACTTTCCAGTGGCACTGCACCCAACGCGCTTTGTGTCACTTTACAAAAAGCAGATGCCTATGGAGTTTGTCAGACTCCATAAAACAGTCAAACACAAATATCCCAGCCAGGAAAACTACACCAGGGAGTGAGAAAAAGGTCCCACTCATTCAGGAGGAATAAATCACACGCCCTAAGTCCAGGAAAAGAGCTGGGTGTCTGTAAGGTTGAACGGAATTAGTACATACATGAAAATTCTCCCCAACACTGTGCAATGTCCATAGCCTCTCTTGCACTAGGATCCTTTTCCGGCCATAGCTGTTGTTTAACGTGTTGATGTCTTTAGTGGTTGATCTCTCAGAAATTAATCTGACATTCCTTTGAAACTGCAAGCAGTTTTAAGTAGTCTTAGTGCAGCAATATAATTACACACAGACTCCTTTATTCTTTTTTTCTTCGAGAGAACATGCTACCATTCAAACACCATCAGTTTCAACATGGCTAGTTAATATTGTTTGTGCCTGCAATGACGGATCCAATTGAGTCTTTGTTTCCCTTGATTGTGGACTCAGTGAGGCTGGAAAAAATATGCAGATCCTTTTGTTCCACGGCTGTGTAATAAAGCAGCTTCCTTTTAGTCGTCCTTCCATTTTGTTACTCCTGCCCCATATGTCGAAGGAAACTTACAATAATTGCCAATGTACAGGGTGCTCCTGAGGGTGCAGAGGAAATGAGTAAGGGGCATCTATATTCTGAATGTGTTGGTGTACATCCTTCTTCCTTGTTTGTGTTGATGTCACATTATCTACAGAAATGCAGAGTGAAGTCACCATTCAGCTATTGGCTCCTACAGGGATCAGATTTCCGGTGCACTGTTGACAGTGCACTGTTGCATCACAATGTTATCCCCGGTCAGTGTCTTATTTTAAAACACAATGTTCATCATAGTCGTTGTTTTTATGTTCTGGCAAGTGTGTGATAACTCTCCATTGCTCATATGTCAGAATTTCACAGTGATGGGAGCCAGAGGGAAAAACAGATACAGAACATAAGAAGGTGGGGATGGTTTTTGTTAACACCTACTCCAATCTGTCGTACAAAATCAAAACGATTATTAGTAAAACCTGGAAGAAAGTGTACAATAATAAATATATACTACCCCCTATGGTGGCTTTCAAGAAGAGTCCAAATTTGAGGAACATCTTGGTCAAGAATTATGTAACTAAAACACCAGTAATGCCGATGAGGAAAACTACATTGTGGGGATTGCCCGCGGTCACAGGACATTTTCCATGTGGCCAATGTGTCATGTGTGAATTTACGAAGGAGACCAAGTCAGTTCAGATCAATCCTAATGTACTTTGGAAAATGAGTGGAATGACAAATTGTAACACACAGAATGTGGTCTATATGATAACGTGTCCATGTGGGTTACATTGCATCGGGAAAACAACCAGGAAATGTCGAACCCGACTAATTGAACATCGCAGTTGTATTAAAAATAAGGTTCTATCAGCTCCCATGGTCAAATACTACGTAGAGAAAGAACACAATCATACAAACTTGAGTTGGGTAATTTTGAAAAGAATTGTAGGTACAAATAAAGCTGTAATCAATCAGAAACTGTTAAACTTTGAACAAAAATTGATTTTCAAGTTACAACTCCATGTAGTGGGCCCCAATGAAGGAGTGGACTGGCATCAGGTTCATCTTTGAAATATGTACCAACTTGTAAATAACTAGTGGAACTGTTAAATAGTGACCTCATAAAATCTGGATCAATGAATGTACATTGTATTAGGCTTTTGGCATATAACCATGTACACACAGATGTGGGAAGGAGTTTGTCACTGGATGTATATTGAAACTTGTCACATGGTCTATAGTAGTTTTCTGCTATAGTAACCATCATCAGCGATGCATTTATTTGGTTTGTTGAATTACCCTGTGGTCTCTCTACTCTATTCATATTCCACCTTTCTAACTAAGTGTATTTGACTATGGGGGAGGTACCATTAGGAACCCTTATAATAAGATTCCTTCAATACTTTGTATCCGTAGAAGCACATTCGATGTGTATCACATCTCTTTGAAGAGTGGCACTACTTTGCTATAGTATCCTCCTGGTAGAATGTGAGGAGACTGTCCTCCTGTTTTGAGCATTAGGAAGGCCTTCTTATTGAGCACACATGTATGCTTAAACGCACTGGATTATATTTGAATGTGCCGTGCAGGCTTGTATCAGTGTAGTCCGTTTGCAGTTGTATTCATTTGACCATGAGGTTTTGCCTGGGTGACTCAGTACTTACGGACAACTTGTTCCAAGAAGGCGGCCAGCATGAAAACGTGTTTAAGTCCGCTTTCTATGCCGATGGCTGACTCAACACGTATGTTGGCGTTGCTGAAAAAAAGCGACTGTTAGACGGTCCATATACTTTCCAGGTAGCAATGTACTTTGACAGCCAGTGCATCAGGATATGGGTGAGTGGCGATAATGACTCAGGAATGATGTTTCAAATAGTTATTTGGTTAAGATAGAAATAAGGCATGCTGTGCACAGTTCGAATAGGATTAGGACTCAGTATGTAAGGAAGGTGTATAGATTGCCGTGTTCAGGGGCATAGACATATTGCATACTGGTAAGAAGAACGTTCTAGGGTCTGTAGTGGTAACAGACTGCATTGAACTGTGGAGGACTTAGGAGGTTAACATTACATCATGTTGATGGCTTTCCTGTGTGTGTTCCTATGTTGTTACAGATGGTGTCCTTCCCCGTTTGGTCTGTACATCTCCCACGTGGTGACTACGGAAGTTGGAAACATATGGAAATGCACACATGTGCATCAGAGACTAAGCTAACAGGTAAACAAACTAGATGTACATCGTGGGGTGTTTATGAGATTGCATAGAGAATTGATGGGGACAGTGATGGATGGTCCCCTTTTCTGTTGCAGACTTAATCCATCAGTGCCATTTGAACTTTCAGTGTGGGCATGGGAAGTAGTCTACCCGATAAATCTACTGGTGCATTTGTCATCAATGGATGGGTAACTCTTAGGATCAAACAGGTATTTAAGGCAATAACATATGTACAGACATTGTTAGGCCACGGCCTGTGTGATGAGATGCTTCTTGATTTGTCATGTTACTGTCTTTCAGTAATCAAAAATTCCTTGGCAATTAATGGGCCTTTAAGATAAACAATAGCCTGATTGAAGGGGCTGCAGGCGAATCTATACGGAGAACTTTGCGAGTGATGGAGCACCATTTTAAGGTACTTCTAGTTTGAAATTGACATTCTGGGAAGAAGGTGTACTATCATGCCCCTCTTTTGTGGTGGTGGCTGGTTTTCTCTTTGCACTGTTTTAATTTACAGTTGGTGAAGGGAGTAACTGTGGTACTATTTTAGTATTTTTTTTCAGATTATAAGGATCCCCCTCTCTGTTATTTATGTTGTAGGTTTTTATGGCATCTGATTGTTGATTCATCTCGAGCCCTACCACACAGTGTTGAAGAAATCTTTTTTAGAAAATTCTTTCCCCTGAAGAAAGTTCAGCCATTCAAGGGCAAGAAGAACTGAAACATGTTGGCAATATGGGGTTTTATTACACGTCTATAATGTGTGATGTTGTAATGTTTTGTCATCAGTGTCTGTGTAATGATTTAATATTGGTGGTTTTATGAAAAATGAAGTGATTTCTATGCATTAGACATAGCCACTGTGTGTTATGTAAGGATCGTTATAGAATTCACAAATGTTTAAGATTATTAATAAATTATCAGTGATAAATACTGTTACATATTGCACTGGATCCATTATTTCAGGATACTAGTGCCGGATCATCAATTGGAGAGCGAGACCTGTTTTATGAGAATACTAGGATCTATTCTAACAATAATTGACCTATCTCTTTTTTTATTTACATTTATGTTTGTCAGACAGGTGCTTGTGTCTAGTGAAGGAATGCAGATCAGCAGGTTTGAACATTTCAGGCATCTCATTATATGTCTTCATGCAGAGGCAGATGGAATTGAGTATCACTGGAGTATCTAAAATATTGTAGGTCAAATTAGAAATAAGGGTTGCAAGGAACCACCAGACAGTAATTGGTCAGAAGGTGTTACAGGGAGTTTCAAGTTGGCACGCAATACACTACTAGAGAACAGGGTTGAAACAGAAATAACCAATGCCACTCCTCCTGTTAGCTCACAGGGAAATGCAACCGAATCACACTCTTTGTAACTGCCTGATCAAAATCGTAGTTGGAAGGATTCAGGAAGCCATTACATTAGTGGGTTTATTATGATTTTACCCAAAAGTCAAACATGATGCCGGTTCTCTACAACTTGTCTTTGTGTTTTATTTAAAAATGCATTTATTTGCCTGAAGACGTCAACACAAAAGCACCACAATCATCTTTAACAATGACAAATTCAGCAAAGGCGTTGGCTGGGGTGACATTTGAACCCAGCTCCAAGTTTTTACTAGAGCTGAGTGCATGCTCCATCGGATGACATCATAGTCAATGCAGAATACAGATAATTGTGTGGCTTGGATGGGAGAGTGGAAAAGTTGAGCAAGGATTAGTAGTTCTGTTTTACATTTTTAACCACATTTCAAACACCCTTGCCATCAAATTCTGATTTTATTTGTCTTTATTTTATTTCATTAGCTCTTATAAAAGTCAAGGTGTATTTAAAAAAAAGAAAAAACAGCAGAGGTGGGAACAGACATGCAATACATTTATTGATATTATAATCATTTAATTAGCAGTAATGTATTGCTGGTCTGTCAGTGGCAAATTATGCTCTTATGGCTTCACAAGTAAAAGCCAGTAGAAGCATCAAATATATGAACTCATCCACATACGTCAAACGCGCTCTGTGATATATGCATCTGCAGGCCTTACTACATGGTACTGGATGGGCATAGTGGAATCAGACTGGGCCTCCAACTGAGCACTCGTGAGAGTAGGGTTATAATACCACTTTCGCCAGACATTACTGGGAATCAGCCTTGTATTTTTTATTTTGGTACAGAACTGCAGAATTAAGATAAAAAAGGAAATAAACAGACTTCATTGTTAAAAAGTGTGCCACAATTTATTATATTATTTATTTTGTTGCTGATATGGCCTTGCAGCTGACATGGTCAAGTTGTGATTTGTTTATTTTGTATGTTATTTCCATAGGTTAAGGCTCAGGCTGATGTTCACTGTGTGTAGCCACTGGGTAAAATAAGCAGACATCTTCATTACAATGTGTGCTACACTTCTTCCAGTAAGTACTCAAGAACGCTGTGTCCATTGCAGTGGGGTAGGTGTGCCACCCTGATATTTAGATGTCAACCTCGTGCAGAGTTCCCGCCACTGACATGGGTCACTTGATAGGTTTTTGCTTCTTTGGAAATGGGCAATTTCTGTCATTTCTGGCTGAAAGGTCTCATCAGGATTTGATTAAGGCACCGTGGTTTTATGACGGCATTTAACATTGTATGGTATCCCTTCTTCTAGTTTTCTGACCCATTTGATGGACCCCATTCTGGAGAGAACCTTACAGTTCTCCATTGGACATAGCAATTCATCAGATACTGCACCAGAGGTACCTGTTACCTGCACATTTGCATTCCATCAGTTGCCTGAGGACATCATCCCAGCAATGCATGAAGACATCACCCCGAAAGGCCTAACTCATGGACCTTTATGGCAGGGACGTCACTTAAGTTTCACTAGGGGTCGCACCTGCAACCACTGAGGTCTCTCTTGCTACACCTAAAACATTTTTTACTAAAATATTTTTTTTACATTTTTTTAATGCAAGCTTCTGGGCCGTGGCCAGCACCACGTGGCTTTTTGCTTCTGGAGTGGCTGGCTTTCTTGTTTATGCCTTTTTAAACAATACAAAAAAATAAAAGAAATGGTTTTCCACAAGTCTAAAACTTTCAGCAGTGACCTTAAATAAGAAAGAATAGGTAGACCAAATAATTTGTCTTTCTGGATTCTATAGAATAATTGCTAGACTCATTAAAGGTTTATTTCAGGCACACTACAGGGGGGAGTCGCTGATTTAGTCTGTTCTTAAACACCTCAACACAGCCTTTCATCCTTCTGAGGTCGATAAAGGAGTACGAAACACAGGTTTGTCAATATGGTATGTATATTTGTTCTATATTAAGCACTTTAATGTAAGTGCTATATAATAGCACATCATTATCTTTTGGCCATGGACGTCTACTTGCATTCACAGTAATTTGGTAATATGGGCCTATACACAATGATATTAACGATCCATTCTTGTATGAAATATATTACATGGCCTGCGGTAGCAGCCATGTAGTTATGGTTAAGTTGCTAAACCCATACGAAGAGCACTTTTTGGGATGCTTATAACATTGCTCCCCCTGGACGAATCCTCACCAAACTTTGCAAAAAAAAGTATATGGCCCACTCTGATTTTTTTTTGCAAAGTTTGGTGAGGTTTGGTAAAGGGGGCAAAGTTATAAGGGGGGTCCCATAATTGATTTTGTTCCCATAGACATAATGGGAAAAATGTCGCGTCTACAGCCCTAACCGCTAGATGGATTTTCATCAAATTTGCGGCAGGAGTGGCGGCTTGGTCCCGAAAGCATGCTTTTGTTAATTTGCTGTAAATCCATACAGTAGTTTTTATTTAAATGACCAAAACATAAGGCAAAAAAATTTGTGATATCTATGGGGTGCATGGCCAAAGGCCGTAGGCCGTAGGCCATGCACCCAAGACTCTAGGCCCTGGCCACAACCACCGCAGCATAACTCTACAATGCTACCAAACATTTTGATTGTGGTATGTGGGCTGCTTAGAAGAAATAAATGCGAAGGATTTGATGGGGTCACCAGCTTATTACTCAGTAGGTGATTACTAAGTACTGGGTGATTCTGTGGTGCTTGGAGATGGGAGAGTATGAAATAAAGTAAGGGTTGCAAGGAAGGACCTGGTGCTTGTGTTGCAGACTGAAGGGAAGGGGGATATGTATGTCTTGCTTTACAACACTGTACATAGTTGTAGATGATTTGATAGATATGACTGCACCTGTGCATAGCTGAATGCTGTTGTGAAATCTAGAATGGAATGGGCAACCAGCTGGAATGAGAGAGCTGTGTACATTGGAAGAACAGTTGTAGAGGCAGTGGTGTTGTTTCAGCTGGGAGCCTTTCAAATGATATTGGCTATCTGTGTGCATAAATAAAGATGCATGTACTCATCTTGGCTGCGTATCATTTTATAACAAACTAGAAAGTCTTTTTACATAATTATACTGTTATTTCTCCCATCTATCAACATGAAATGACACTTTGTTAGATAGCTGTGTGTGTTGTGTCTGATTAATATTATAATCATCCCTAAAGGAAGTTCAAATGATAGATTGTATGTAAAATATCCAGAATGTATAGAAAGGAAATTGTTTGTCCATCAATGCACTATAATGCATTGCATGCTATTATGGTTCAAATGTGGATACATAGGTGGCAGTGGTTACACAAATGACAGAATGAATGAAGAGAATAACAGTTTTCCAGATTACAGTTAGTAATATGGGTAAAGAAAAAGTTGGAGAGCATACAGTTTTGCAAGTGACACTTGATCATAGCATATGGGAGAAATGTCAGTAGCTTTAATTTGGAGTTACCCTGTCTATATGTATTTATACAAGAGCTGTACCTGTACTGTGCAGAAAATATTCATAACTGTAGTTTGTGTTCATGCATGTGGATGTGTATGAATCTGCATGCAGAAGTATTGGAGAGTTTTATAGTAGTTGTTTCTGTAGGTGCTTTGCAATCACAGCACCATTTTTTTAATTTTTATTTAAGATGATATAGTTTTTAACAAAACTTTTCATTTATATATTTGTTATCATACATATTCAAAATCATGAGTGAAAGAGAGAGAGGAAGAAAAAAGAAAAAAAGAAAATTCATATAAGAGTAACCAAAATGAAAGAAAAAGAAAAAAAAAAGTTACAAAAGAAAGTGATTTCTGACACAGAGTTGTCTCAAAACCATTACATAGTTTTGCTTTTTGTCTGATTTGATTCCATCATAGTTAGAGGGTCTAGGTTACTCATGAGAGTTATGTGATTCCAGAACTGGATAATAACTATTGTTAGGCTTCTGTTATGTCCTGATAGTATGAGATTTCATCTATAGTTAGGAGACAACTCAGAACCTTTCATAGAAATCATTCCTCTGAACAGAGCTCTTTTGTCTGCAAGTGCGGGGCAAATCATCAAGACATGAAAAAGTGTCTCAAGGGATTGTTTGTCTTCACAAAATCGACAAAAAGCTTCTTCTTTCGCTATTTGTCTGTTTTTTTCCAAGAGTTCACGTGTTGGTAATTGGTTCAACCGCAGTCTAGTAAATTAATCTCTAATAGACCGGTGCGGGAATTGTTTCAAGTATGATGGTAATTCATTAAGGGCACGGATGTCTAGCTCACAATTCAAATTCATCCGGTAATGAGATTTCTCTGCTATAGTGAAAATCCAGTTGGTTTGTTGTATTGTTTTTTTTGCGCATTGAGGATGATTTATTAGCATCTCTTGCGTTATGTTATTTGCTAACATATAGCCCTTGACTGTCTTTTTCCATATAGTCAACGCCGTGTCATTCTCCTGAGATCTTTTTTCTTTTTGACTAGCTGTTCGTTATAGGCATGACAGTTCTTTTTTTCACAATAAGTTGTTTGTTTTGGAATAAAGGTCTAAGAATCCATTCATAATTTACTTAATTCATGCCAATCCTGTTGGTGTTAGTATAGATACTGGTTACCTGTTTTATTCGATTGTTGTTTATACGTAATCTAGTGACTGCACACTTAGTTTCCATCTGTGGTAAGTGGAGAGTATCAGCTATCGTGTGGATGTGGTTCCATTTGATACTGATGATTCGGTGATCACTATTTTCCGAACTTTTATTGTCTAAGGATGTTATCTTAGAAGTGCGAGTTGGGGATGTACATATGTAATCCAGTGTTGCTACCTGCTTTCCATCAGTCCATGTTTTGTATATTTGGCAAGATTTGGTGACATTAGTGCAGATGAGGTGTCTATTTGCTGTTTCTTCCATCCACATTTTTGCTCTTCTTGTAAGTTTGGTTTTTATCTAGGAGAGCGCCTTGGCCGTCCAGTAAATGGATGTTTAAGTCACCACATATAATTATTTCAATCTTTTCTGTTTTGATATTTAGTTTATCTAACGAAGAGAAGAGGGAGTCAATATATTTGTCAGCTTGAACCACGGCCGGGTTCCAATACAAATTAAATATTGCCAATCTCTCTGAAATGTCTGTGCCTCAGATGACATCTATCTCCCTTATGGATGTAATTTCCAATATCGTCTGTTGGATCCAGGGAGAAATGTTAACAAATTACCGTACACGTATGCTCTCCTCAATTTTGATCAATGTAAGGAGTCCTGCTGAAGATCGTCCTTTCTGTCGCTGTATTGCAGGGTTCATTACCATGGTATAACCATCACATCCGGGCAATGATGCCAGCCATGTTTCTTGCAAACATATAAAATTGAATTTCCCAAGGTTATCTGTATTAATTTGAAAGAGATGAAGAATCCTCTGGTGTTCCAAGAACAGAGGCTCAAGGTTGTGTTTGTCTTTTCCATTGATGGTTATGTGCCGCTGTATCCGATTGACGTTGTCATCAAAATTGATGTTTCTAAGTCTCGCCAGAAAGAAGTATTAATGTCATTGTTTTGTGTATATTGGCTGATAACTCTTTCTGTGGAATTGGTTACTCTGGATTTTGGACACGTCCTCTCGGAATCATAGTCGTCAAAGTCGTGTTTCTCCAGCTTGACAGTTATGCTGTCCTGTTGAATTTTGTCGCACCTTGGTTTTCTGTTACTTGTTGTAATAGAGGAGCATATGAAGCCCAAGTCCAAGAAGCGAGGTGCTTCGGTAGCAATCTTTTCTAAAGTCTCTATATTGTGGAATTGAACATGGATCACATCAAGTCTTCTTTCATCGATGAATTCCACTAATTTGATGTGCCCTGTGTTGACCCATCGTAGGGCAGGAATTGCGTGGATCAATAGTAAGGTATTTGTACAATTCAATAAAACCTCTCGTTTATATTTTTGAGTTTTTCAATTTTTAGTCTTTTATTTTGAGTTGTTCTCAAGGATTGAAGAACACGGGAGGCAGTAATTGGGTTATAGAGTCTGTGTATGAGCTGTTATCCTGATTGGATCTGATGGTTGTGTACGTTCTGTCTGAGTATTGGAACGAAGATCCTTCACTATCGGATGTGATCTCCACGCTCAGTGAGTTTCCTTGTATAGAGATATCCAACTCTATATCTGCGATAGCTTCACATGTTTTATCCATATGGCTTGTTTCTACAGATTGCCCTTCTTCGTAACAATCCACAAATATTAGCGACTGACCATTGAGTAGCCTTTGTGGGATGTGAATTGAATTGTGGTCTTCTATAGAATAGGTTGATAAACTTAAGAGGGCCGCTTGTGTGAGCCGGTCCGGAAGCTGAATGTCTTCAATATCGGTTTGGCTTCTGATATAATTGATGGAATTCTCAATTTCTATTGTGTCCACCTTCTGCATTAGTTGGTGATTGGGCTTTAAGTTGGAGTGCACAGGTTGGATCTTCACTTGTAGTTCTGGTTTAGTTGCTTTTGGGGTAGTTAAGTTGCGTAGAAATGCTCTTGAGCGATTTGGTTTCCTCTTTCTAGTTGTTTTGTTTTCTTCTGTGTATGTTGTGAAATTTTCGGATTGTTCTTTGTGCTATCGAATATAGCAACATTTTCTGGTTGTTTATCAGGTAGTTGGGACAGATCTTCGTTGTCTCGATTGTTAAATCCTCCCTGACTAGTCAACACAATAGGTGTATTCTCCACTCTACTTCTCCTGTTATCTCCTAACAGAGAGTTAGGTGGTTGTGAAGTTGCATTGTCATTTCCGTTGTTGTGGGATTTTGCAGAGGACTTCTGATTTCCCTTCACAATCATTTCCATCATGCCTGCTGTCAATGATCTTTTATCTTCATGATCTGATCTTGCAATTTCAAAGAGCCTTGCTTGCCATTGTGCGCTGGTTTCCACTTCTTGATTAAGTAGATTATGTATAGTGTTAATGAAGGCCTCCAAAAAGATTTGTTTAGAATGAATTAGGGCCAAGAGTGTTGCTTGGTACTTTTGTGCTTTCCCGTTATTTTCTAGTAATTTCATGAACAGAGTTATTGCCTGAGGTTACTGCAAACAATACATTTTGAAGATCTAACATTGTGGTGGGTATGGCTTCTATTGTTTTTGGTGGAGTTCCGTTCTGGTGACACTGACAGAAGCGCTTATTAACCGGAAGTTGTCCAGATGTTAATATGGTGTCGTTGGGTGTCCCACTATGGTTGGATATCATTGGCGGTATGCCTCTTAGTTCCCACAGGGGGGGAATTGATGTTTGTGGCGTCAAAGCTGACCAACTCGACTCTTCCTTCATTTTGGTCTGAAACTGAAGTAAAGTGTTTCTTTTTTCCTGATTGGAGAGCAAATCCTCAATTTCTGTAATGTCTAAAGATAGACGTGCTTGTTGGGTTTTAATTGGATCTAAGCTCCATGTTGATGGATGAATTCAAGGTACTAGGTCGGCTGGGTCCACCCTTAGGTAGCATGGTGGTCAGCTTCTGGGATCCCACAGGATTCTTTTCAGGCGAAATATCTGCTCCTAGTGGCTCAGAAAGAGAACTAGTTCTGAGGGAGAGGGAATCTGTAAAGAACAAGACCTTGTTTTTGGATCTTGTTGCAGGGCTGGTTGCTGTGGCCATGGATGCACTGTTCGCTGTGATCTGAGGAATTAGGGATGCTCAAGTAGCTCACTGACTGCTGGAGAAGTGCTATCAAATGGATACAGCAGTACTTACCTATCACTGGCCCAGGCTGTATTGGGTAATTTTAAAGGAAGAGCAGGGTAGAAAGAGTGTAAATTTAAAAACTCAACTTCTGATTCATTTTCATATTTTCACCTCGCCAGCAATACTCCCTTGTCAGTGTTTGTGAGAGAGTGGAGGGGAACAGTTGTACCAGTTACAGGATCAAGGAGCTAGTCCCGCAGTCTCCTGCTCACGTCACCGGGGTACAACTGTAAGGAGATTCCAGAATTATCGTCTAGCAGGCGTGGGCAGGATCAAAGGAGAATGTCCTGCAGTCTCCTGCACGCGTTTTCAGGCATCTGCTAGACAGGTCTGAAAGAAACAAAATCGCTTGCGCCGATGTTGACAGCGAAAACAGTCAAGGGGCGAGTGTGACAGGACTCCTGCACATCTGTTCCACTCGCCACCGCAAAGGCAGCCAAGCCGCCTCCGCAGCAGAGGGTAATCGACCAGGTTTGAGGGCCGAGGCAGGAATCCACTCAAGGTCCGCCGAGCCATGGAGCGCTGCGGTGGAGGCGGGGCTCCACACGGACGCCGAGCAAGGTAAGCTGCAACAGTGCAGGGAAGGGGGGATGAGTTAAACAGGAGTCTGATTCCAATTGTTGTCAGGAAAGGCGGTCGAATGAGCCTGCAATGGTTTTTGTTCGTAACGGATGATGTCGCACAAGGGTTGGTGGTCTCAATGCCACTGAGACGGTTAGTGGGAATTTTAAAAGGACTTGGAAAATGTCTGCAGCGCGGGTATAACAAGCTGGATCAGTCTGATAACATAAGGTGGAAGACCAACAGGGTCATAGGGCAACAGCAGGGCCATTGGTAATAAAACAGGTCGCAATTAAAGTTTCTCATGGGAATCGAGGGGTCATGTAAATCACTGGGGAATATTTTAACGGCATCTTACCATCGTACCAGAAGACCAGAGACAAGAGACTCGGTAACCTGACTCTGTGGCCTGCTCCGCGGCCGGGCCTGGGTTATGAATAGTTAGGTGAAAGCAAGTGAAGTCAGGTGGTCCAAGTGTAGCAATGGAAAACAGACTGCAGCTCCTCTTAGGCAGGCAATGGAGACAAGTGGGGACAAGAGACTCTGCAACCCGACTCCGCAGCCCACTCCGCGGCCCGGTCTGGGTTATGAAGAGTCAGGTGAAGGCAAGTGAAGTCAGATGGTCCAAGTATAGCAATGGAAGTATACTGCAGCTCCTCTCAGGCAGGCCATGGAGACAAGTGGAGACAAGAGACTGCAACCGGACTCCGTGGCCTGCTCCGCGGCCAGTTCTGGGTTATGAAGAGTCAGGTGAAGGCAAGTGAAGTCAGGTGGTCCAAGTGTAGAAATGAAAGCAGACTGCAGCTCCTCTCAGGGAGGCAATGGAGAAAAGTAGAGACAAGAGACTCTGCAACCCGACTCCGCCTGTCTCAGGTTCACAGCACAATTGTACTCTGAGTGATCAACAGTACATCTAAAGTGCTGAACTGTGATGATGGAGTTAGTTGTAGAGTGTTTGGGTGTAATTGGTGGATGGTTGTGTGACTGCTTAACAGTAGCCAATGAGGAAATGGTGCAGAGAGTGAAGTGGAAAGGGTAAAAGGGCTGCCCTAGTGTTAAGTGCTCCGTGGACAGCGCGGCTGTTCGCATACAGGAAATGCCACATCCGGGGCTTCGCTGCATATCTGGCATGGAAATAGGACTAGGGGAATTAGCCAATCAGGTGCTGAGGGTGTCATTCATAGGGAGAGAGCGTTTTCATTTTTTTCATTACTGTATGCTGTGAAGATGACTGTGCTTGCTGCGATGGACAGAGTTAGAGTGTGGATATTGGGAGATCATTATATTACAAATCTGCAGTGGTATGCAAACATGTGTGGCATTTCAGACAATGTTGGAATGCAGGGCGTGGAGGCTACCTGGTGTGGTCTGCCAGGGAAAAAGTTGCAAGCTGTTTATACACTTTGTAGAAATATGGCTTATTTTAGCACTCCTGATATTCTGGTGGTAAATCCTGGCAGTTTTGGTTTTTTAAACACAACACACAAGCTCAGGAAGGGAAAGGGGGGTAAGGAAGAGACACCAACCACAGGCATAAGAAAGGGCAGATGGAGAGAGGAAGATGTAGGGTCTGCCTTATTCAGGTAGGTAGCAGTCCTTCTCATGCTCCTTGACCACAGTCTTGTGGAGAGAGGAAGATGTAGGGTCTGCCTTATTCAGGTAGGTAGCAGTTCTTCTCATGCTCCTTGACCACAGTCTCAAAAGCACTTTGAAGGTTCCCCCCCTGCAGAGTACTTGCAGTACATGTACAATACTGTGACCTTCGAAAGGTAAGGCTCAACAGCATCATGTATGGCCTGTGAGGCAGCTGGAGGGATGCACTGTACAAACCCAGTTTCCCACGACTCAGCACCATGTTGCACTGATTGCAGGTCACCTTGTGTGCACGTACTTTTGGTACTCCATCAACAGTGGTAAATAACCTCCACACCCAAGATTCACAGTGATAACTAGTAGTAGGGACTTCCACTACCTCATTCTCTTCATCCTCTTCATCACTCTCCTCTGTATCCTGACACCGGTTCCCCTCTGCAGGCCGTCAGGGAGGGGTTGGTGGTGGAGGAGATGGGGGTGCAGCTGAGAGAGCAGTAGCACCAGCATCAGACATGTATACCATCAGGACAGCTGTTTCAAAGAGCAAGAGCAATCCAATGCAACAAGGAGAAATTTCTGTCCTGGAAGCCCAAAAACAGAATAAGGAGCTGGGTTCTGGCCTTTTATCAGGGTACTGGGGCATGCTTCGCAGACACCTGTGTTGTCCCAGGAACCTACGAACACCAAGAAAGGGCTCGAAAAATTCCAAAAAGTATTCAGATCACCATGGGGAGATGTGCAAGTGTGAACTTTCCCAGGAAAATACCTTGGATTGCTGAAAAAGACACTTTTTAGTAGTCCGGGGGCCCAGACAGTGTTTGTTATGCTTAGCACGGGGGCGGTCACATGATTACATCGAAGACACGTTGGTGAATGGGAAAGCTGTCTGTAGGACACCAAATGCGCGGTGTCAGGTCTACGCATGCGTGCGGGTTCTACGGACAGTGTTCCAGTCCCCGAAGTAATTAAAAGTGCGACACACATGCAGAGGACAGTTGCGGACAGACACAATGTTCATAGGGGCAAGGGTGTGCTACGCATGCACGCAGGTGTTCTACGGTCAGTGTTCAGGTCCCAGACCAAAGTAAATGTGCATCACAACTTTACGGACAGGCGTACAGGCTGTGTGTTCTATGGACATATTCATTCTGGTTACGGACAATGCGAACAGGGGGAAGGTTCTTAGGACACTTTATTTTGCATAGCTACGAACATTCAGATGTCTTTAGTGTTCTGCGGACACCCCCATTTTGACTATGGCCTATTCAAACAGGTATAGTGTCCTTAGGACACCCCCATTTTGGTTAATTACGGACAGGCGGACATCTTGTGTGTCGTAAGGACACTTCCATCTTGATTGAGGACAGTGCAAACAGGCCCGGCGGACATCTTGTGTGTCCTAAGGACACTTCCATTTTGTTTGACAACAATACGAACAGGTAAAGTGTCTTTCGGACACCCCCATTTTGGTTAATTGAGGACATCCCGGACAGCTGTGCTGGCTGCGGACACCATAACGGCCTTTTAAAAAAAAAATAAGACACAGAGGAATATACACACTTAATATTTTATTATTGTATAAAAATATAACAATTATGAAAGAGAGGGGGAACCAGAAACTGAAACAAATACAGGGGAATTAGGGGTTTGGACATGATGGGTGGTAGGGGAGGAAGGGAGTGAAGTCTCATTGTACTGTTTTTTTGCTGGGGAGGTTTTGGGGATAATTAGTTGGGACATTCAGAGGTGGAACACGTACATGTGGGACAGTGATATTTAATGTTTTTTTTATATGGTCCTCCCAAAGTTTCTTAAAAGATTTGAATTTTGAATGAACAGATCAATATTTAGCTCCATTTGCTGCAGAGGATTTTCTAACGTCTCTGTTGGTATATAACTTTTAATGGCTGTATGGTTTGTTAAAAAGAAAATGTGTTAAGTACACATAAAGTAATGGTTATTAGTTGGTTTATATAGAGAAGTGTAGTGTCTACCATTTGTATCACTGTTTTCACTCATTTCATCCCGAGGAAAATTTTGTTCCAGCCATTCCAAAGTATTGGACATTTCTCTGTAAAAAAAAAAAAAGAATATTGGTTTTAGTGTACCTAATACAGAACGTTTATAAACATATACAATAAATGTGTACTCACTAGTTTCTTACTAAGTTTTTCTGTTACTGATGCGTAGGTGTCGTGTTGATTTGTGCTGTGGAATTTCTGTGAGGTAATTCTGTTGGAGGCATATTTATTGTGTTTTGGTACATTCCACTATGTTGCATATGCTATGTAATTGGACTGTTACTGTCTTCTATACACAGTTTCAGTTCTTATTTATTATTGCATGTAATTTATTTATGTGCTGCTTTTTATGTTCAGTGTTTTTTTTGGATGATATAACAATGTAAGAAACCCCCTGAGTTTTTGGATTGTGTTGCTGTTGTCCGTCCGCAAACGGGCGCATGGTCTCCAGACATCAGACCCACTAGCGCAGGTATGAGGTTCAGTATGTTGTATGTTATAGGTATATAAACTAAGGGCATCCTAGTAAACATTTATCAAATTTACATTATCTACATATCTATTTTCAGTGAAAAAAACTTTGTTACAGGAACGTTATGGTTAAGTTGTGCTACTAAAAACCTATGAAATTCTGTGAAAAAACTTTGTTAAAGGGATGTTATGGTTAAGTAGCGATACTAAAACCCTATGAAATTCAGCGGAAAAAAACGTTATTAAAGGGATATTATGGTTCCAAGTAAAACCGAAAACCCCCTGAAATTCGGTAGTTATGGTAAGCTAAACAACCATAACTCACGCCACCACCATGCACTGCTAAGACTAACACCCAGGACATCAAATAGGGATTTCACTCTAGCCCCATTGAGCAATGTATGCAGGGCTAACCAGAAATATGTGTGTTGTGAGGCTGCCAAGAGTTACCAGAAAAACTAGCTTTGACAAAGTCAAATCAGAAAATGTTTATGATTTCCGATATATATTAAAGGCTTGTTTACTTCTGTTGTATTCCTGCAACAGTGAATTCCTTATAAATGCCTTAAAGTAATTTCCCTCTTTTGTGTTCAACATGTCCTGAATAAATAGCACATTGGAATTTGTACACTATGTCATTTTTGCATTTCTATCTGCTTAAAATACAAAGGTACACCATTTGAAACCCATCACATGTGAACTAATAAAATGACCAGACGGTTTCCTTCACAAGTGTATTTACATTTTCATTACCTTTAAATAATACAAAATGTTTTCTGTAATTTGTAACATTTCTCAAAGGTTTATTTTTATGATGAAAGTCTAATATGAATATCTGTTTCTTCATTTGTAGCAGGAATTAGAAAGATTTAATTTAGGATCTATCAAAAGTACACGTTCTCCGAACGGGTTCTATAGACAGACATGATAACACTCTCATCAATTGTTGAAAATGAATGATCATGTAGGTTGCTGCTCCTCCTCACCCTGGCTTGGTGCAGTTTGCTGCAGTGCAAATATCTCAGAAACCGTGCATTCTAAGGCTTTGAAACACGTCTTTCTCGGTCCCATAGGGAACTCAAGTTTTGTTCCTCTGGTTGGGACTGGTTGAGAAACAACCTTTTATGTTTCCTTACAAGTGAACATAGTTTACGGCTTCCTCAAAGAGACTGTCTCACATTTGTGTTTTTCAATTCAGGAATGTTCCTCATGTGTCTCAGAATCCACATAATACATCAGGTGCTGCCCCTAAAGTGAGTAGGTAACTGCCTGCAACCAATAGGTGCACTCTATTTCATGCTAATGGAAGAAAGATAC
The DNA here is from genome assembly GCF_040938575.1 of Ambystoma mexicanum. NCBI lineage: Eukaryota > Metazoa > Chordata > Amphibia > Caudata > Ambystomatidae > Ambystoma > Ambystoma mexicanum. The sequence continues at coordinate 675,836,917 of NC_090930.1, read as the reverse complement.
ATGAAGTAGCAAGGAACCATTCTGGGACCTCTCACTTTAGGCTGATGGTGTCTCCATTTTCTCCAACAGCGTGGCATGTGAGAAATCAGACAGGAAAAGGGGGTGTAAGCCAGTGGTATCAAAGGAGCCCTTGGGTCTTTTCCTACAATTTACCTTTTAATGGTGAGATCAGCCCCCACATTCTGCTCTCCACCAGCATGACCACATTTTCACAGATGCATTGCATTCTTTTGAGGCCTCTAGTAAAGAGAATGCTACATATGTTAGACTATTTGGACACATCACCACCTACTGCAGAAGAACACATTCTAAGAAGTTGTAGAAGAAAGGTTGATCAAGAGAGATCCAGAGAGAAAGGGGGCAGAAAGCAATTAAGAGACAAACTGTGGCAGGGATTGGCATTGTCAGCAGCGTGCAATGTACACAGCTCGATATAGTGGCATGACATAATGTGCCTGCAGCGTATGCCAGTAACCATTGCGTTACTGTAAGTGACAGAAGAACGACTGAGAAGAGTGAGGTAGAGAGCGGATAAGGAGACATTTGCTGTATAAACCATGGTAACCTAATCTATAATTATAGAACATAATGAGTGAGGAATATATTGTACCAATTCAGTGCCTCCGAGCAGGATGGTTCAGCCGATGTCCTGTTTCTGCAGATGGACAAACGCAGACCCCTGTGGAGTCTCCATGAAGGAAAATAAATGTCAGAATATTGGACGATATGCATACTGTAATAGAAAACACTGTGGGAAGTTACAGAAGATGTAGCTAAAAAGAGAGAGTGAAATAAAGAGAGAGACCGTGAGAGAGAAAGAGAGCAAGGGAGGGGCAGTGAGAAACAAGCATTTGCAGTGACTGCCATTGCCAGTGATGTGCAGTATACAATGTACAGTAACATATAGTGAGATGACAAAATGCCGCTGTGATGTACGCAGGGGTTCCCCAGCAAAACTGTAAGTGACAGAAGAAAAAGGGAGAGAGAGCAAGAAAGAGAGAGAGATACTGAAGAGAGAGGGAAGCATGTGGTACTGCAGCAGATCACACAAGAGAGCCAGGGAGAGACAGAGCTGCAGTGTGAAACATACACTGGTAGTGCTTGGAATTGTCAGCAATGTGGGGTATGCAGTGTAACATGACACAATGTGCCCGGGTAGTACACAGGGTAACGTTTCATTACAAAAATTGACAGACGATAGGTGGAGAGAGCGAGCGAGAAAGAACAACATTCTGCAGGGAGAGAGTCAGAGAGGAAGAGAAAGAAAATGAGAGATAGAGAGAGAGATGTGTGTGTTATGAACTACTTTAATATAGTATTCAGTAATTGAACATAATGAATACAGAGTTTTACCGTACATTTGCAGTGCGTATGAGCAAGCTGGTACAGCTGAGGTCATGCGTCTCTTGGCAGGTGACCATGAACTCTTGTTGAGGTTTTCCTGAAGGAAAACTATTTGTTAGACTGGCAGCATCACCATACATACAACATAATGCAAGACGTTGCAGATGAAAGAGAGGGAGAGAGAATGGCAGTGATAGACAGATATTGGCAGAGATTAGCCTCTCAGTGGTTCGTGGTGAACACTGTACTTTATCATACTATACTGTACTGAACATTAATGGCTAAGAGGCGAGGGAGCGAGTTTACTGGGTGGACAGTACAGTACTTAGTAGGTTCAATGACAAGCACCTTTTTCTTCTGTGTCTCCATAGCAAGTTTGGTGGGTGGCTTTTTGAAGGACTTTGGTGTCAGGGATCAATTGGGCCTTATGGGCACAGGTGGTCTTCCGATAAAAGTTGAGTTTGTATGTCCAGATGCCGGCCTTGTGAAAGGATTTTACTTCCATGGCTGGCAGGTGCTGCCGTTCATGATAACTTAAATATTCCCTGGGATTTTAAACACCCTACAGCCCTTTTCTGGATCATGGAGACATGCATATGCTAAATGCTGTATCCCCCATGGGTGAGTTAAGAGCTGAAATTGAGATGTAAACTGGGAGGAAGTGGGGAGGTTGAAGTGAGGAATGCCTCTGTAGTAAAATGCGTCTTTCTTTGGTTGGGATGCAAGTGAAACAGTAGATATCCTCTGTTACAGTATCTGTTCTGTGATGTGTTCTGTCTAAGGTAAGGCTTTGACAACTGTGCAGAGTCATTTGAAGGCGATATGACCTTTGCTACTGAAGGCGGATTGGACACACCCAACCAGTACAAGCAATCAGCTGGATTAGACAGTGTCCTTCTGCAAACTTTCTTATATATGGGCACAGGAGCTCCGTTATTTTAATATTCAAAACAAGACTAGATTTTACTTGGAGATACCTATTCACAGTTTGAGTACTGTAGCTTTGCTTAAAAGATATTAGACAGGATTTGCTGTTAGGAACCAGAGACACAGAGGTCCGTGCAGGTCAACAGATTGCAGGTGGTAATTATAATATCATATGATGTTATTTATCTAAATAATGGGCTGGTAAGTAAGGTCTGCAGTATGGTAGGGTGATGCCTTATTTAGTGCAATGGGGAGGGCCACCGTGGCAATATAGAGCATATTAGATCAGCCACAAGACCCTGTGCATCACTCATCATGCAGTGCAGTGCACAAAACTGTCCCTCTATACCTGCAAGATAAGCTCCCACCCCGCACCCTAAAATCAAGCTCTGCCCTCCTTTTAGTGATCCCAACCACCAACTCGGTCAAGATCAGAGGATCCTCTTTCTCAGCACTTTCCCAGACTCTGTGGAACTCGTTTCCACCTCACATCCGACACACGCAAGGTTATATGACGTTCCGCAAATTATAAAAAACATGGCTCTTCCCTTAACACCAATGGCAACCCAAGACATGGTACATGGGTCGGGTGGATGGAGTGGATGAACTATGAACATTGGCCTGCACCAGATCCTGACATGACTGTGAATGTTGGCCTGAGTCGCTGCCGGATGGAAGTGCGGATGTTGCATGTCCCTCACTCAGAGCTGTGAACATTAGCTTGAATCGCATTTGGATAGAAATACGAATGTAATTGTAAATCGCTGTGTACCCTGCCCTCCTGTTCCCCATGTTGTTGTTATATATCCGTATCCCCCACTGTCGCTGTAATCCCAGCCCAGTCTTATGTGTAGTATTTCACTCTGTTCCCTGCCATCATGTTCACGTGCTTGGTCTCAGGTGCTCTAAAGACAAACATCATATCACATCACTACGCTTACTCTCTACTTTACACCATCATTCAACTAGAACACAGCTATACCAATGGTTATTTCGGCATAGTTGTTCACATACCCATGAACACCTCATCACCCTAATAAAACAAAGCTAGCTGAGCACATTCTGGCTTAGCTGCTCACATACGCATCCTTCAGGTCTAATGCAGCCAGAGCCGAGTCTAGGTGTGCACCCACCACACTACACACCTACAACTGATGTCTCCAGCACAACACCTAACGCTAGGATGCAGCTACCACCCAGCAATTACATCAGCTGCACACATATCCGGTGCACCCACGCACACTACAACACTATCTCTATTGATCAGAACTACGGTGCCTGAGGGCGTTCAACCTCCCAGCGCTCTGAGGTCATACCAATGATATATAGAGCGCTATATAAATGGCAAGTAACATAACAGGATCCAGTCTCAGCACTCATCATCCACAGACTATGCCCTAGAAGGCAGAAACTGAAGCAGAAACCGTGTTGTGAAACACTTCACCCTAACTGATCACATCTCACTCATCTGTATACACAAAGGACATAGCCAGTGTTTAAGAGAGACGATCTGGCACCCAAATAGCTCCCACAGCGCAACCTGAAACACATGTCTCAGCTGCCAGAACATCAACCACTGCAACATGAGCAACAACAGGGAAGAAGGCCCTCAAAAAATGTGATTGCAACCTCTGATGCCAAAGGAGGAAAGGGGAGGCCAATGCACGCTGGCCAGACAACCCACCTTTTCGAACCTGCCTAGCCACTACAATTTTACCAGCCATTGAAATCCGACCAGCATGCCCAGACACGGGTAGTTGATGTGACCCAAGATGCATTGCGCCGCATCTCCCATCCCAACTGGTCACTAAGGACATATGTGAAGACACCACAGATGTGGACAAATCCGTCCCACACACAACTCCCATGGGGGGGGGGCTTTAATGACACTTATTGAGACCAATATGTAAATGGTGCCTGGGCTCTATAAGATTGCAACCTATCTGATGACCATCATCATACAACTCTTGCACAGCACTCCACATATCAAATACCAGTCTTTGTGCCCTCTGGGTTGCACCAGTCTGCCAGGTTGGATGAATTCAGTGAGGGATAACACCAGTTCATCATTAATCATGCCAGGAGGGCCTTTGAATGGAACACCTGAATGTGGTTCAGGACACCACAAAACAAATACATATTGCATTGTAGGAACTTGGGACAACATGTGTCCTTTCTGGGAGGGAACATCAATGGCTGTGTGGGAGCTATCACTCTTCAAAGCCAGCAGATGAGGGAGTCCACAGAGGAAATATGCCAGGGCTTCCACCTGCTATTTGGAGTTTGGACGTGGATGAAGTAGGTCATGCACCAATTCCAGTATGTGGTTGCAATAACCCTCACACTATTAATCTTAACAGCACACATTAATTTATCACTGGCATCCTTTCACATCATTCTACATGCTGTACACATACCCCACAACCAGTCCGCATCAGAAGGGGAAGAAGCCATGCCAAAAGAATATGCCCATGCATGACCCTGTTCTCATTAGCAGACTGGCTGATGTGTGGGTGGGGTGAACGCTGGGCAGGGGTAGAGGTGTTTGTTGGCTTGTTTTCTGGGGTTGGGGAGAGGGTGCACTGGGTTGATTTCATGGAAGCGGTAGCCTGGGTGTATTGGGGTGATTTCTGAGGGGGTGATTTGTGGGAAGCAGAAGGAGGGAGTCTTCTGATGATTTCTGGGGAGGATAAGCCAGTGTTTTGTGGTGATTTCTATGGAAGGGAGGGTTGCTGGGGAGATTTCTGGGTAAGAGGAAGAGCATGCATTGGATTGCTTCCTGGGGATGAGAGGGGTTCCAAACAAAACACAGATCACTCTGTCCGTTGGAATAACGGTTGCATATTACACACATGCATCAGAGGTCTCATGTAACAGTGTCCACTTTTTGGATATTAGTAGGCAAGACATTCATGTCGATAGGACATATTGGGGATTTCTTTTCCACTGCACACAGGCATGCATGTGCTCCTTTCAAGATGACATGTCCAATCCTGTATTGCGGTCATCTTTGCAACAGAACACAAGGTGGGATTGTGGAGGTAAAATGTAATGTATGGTCTTCCATGTCCAAATGCATGTTTACCGCATATGAGTGCATTTGACAAAATGGGGATGTCAGCCCACGTAGGCTAGTGATAGTTACAGAACTGGGATGCATATAACAACTTCTGGGTCTGTCCATCCTGCATCGGTGGAGTTCAGCTCTGCTCATGTCTTTGTCACTCCTAGAACCCTCAAATACTCAATACTCAGATTATAAAGCTATGTGAGGGGTGCCCAGCCTAGCATAGTGAAATACCTTATATATGCTAGCACTGTATCTAATACCCCGTAGGGACACTCTGAAAATGCCTCCATCAATTGCTACCTCATGATCAGACCATCCCACACATCTTGCTGAGGCTGTGCTGCTGGTGCTTCCTCCATTTAACCTTCCATGTCACTTTCAGGTTGGATGTTCGCGTTATGGAACATTGCCACATTTCATTCGCGTTATGGAACATTGCCACAATTCATTTTAAGCACAGGTTATGGAGCATGCAAAATGCAATGATGATGAGCCAAACGTTCTGGGTTGCCTGCATCAGGGTGCCGCTGGTTCTCTGGAGGCAAAATAACCTTGCTTTGAGGAATCCAAAGGTCAGCTCAACGATGTGCATGTTTCAATGTGGGCTGCTTTGCATTACCTCTCCCCTGGTTTCTGTAGGTTTGCATATGGTGCCAGGAGCCCTGGCAGGAGTGGATATTCAACGCTGGCAATGTTTCAATGAGTGTTTTAATGTTTGAATAGTGTGTTGTCATGAAACACATGTATAGCCATGTGTGGGTGAGGTTGGTGGATGATTGGTCAGGGCTGTGCTCCTGCATCTCTAGCACACTGCATAGTACCTCTGTGCTGCCCCCACTCCCTGTGCTCACCCCTTTTAACTAAATGTTCACTCTGCCCCTCTTCTTCAGCAGGCACTTCCTGTGCTCAAACCCCATAAACAGACACTCTCTTTGCTCACGCCCCCTCACCAGGAACTCTCTAATTAGACCTTATCTAAGAGCCACACCAATGGTCTCCTTTGTGTGGACGTGTACATGGCAGGGTAGTGTTGTGAAGTACCATGGCGTCATGTATTGAACCCAGCACCCTGACACGTCAGTGTGTGATTCGTCATGACTCCATTGTAGGGCATGTGCAAATTCAGGATATGCTAGTGCAATGTGCACTGATGCACAGAGTAGTAGGGCAATCAACACCTGCGTGAGGATGTGCACACATTTTGGCTGTGCCATGCCATTGCAACTGTGTGTTGGAACGCATGAGTTCCGAGGACATGGAAGACAGCCACCAGCTTCAGTGGACGGCGTATGGCTGTGGTATATTTCTTTGGCTTGTAAGTTCCCTGAGGAACTTGAGTATGCAGATAATGGTGGGCCTATACAACCAATAAGAATTCAGGATTTGTCAGTTAGGCCTAATGTGTGTAATTGGATTCTGGGTATGGGTGGTCTGCACATTATCCTCCTTCCTTGTGTGGCCCTCTGTCACTTAATTGCTTCATTCCTCCTGACACCAAATAGTAAATACAAACCCCACGTCACAGCAGCAGTGATCCAGCAGGCAGCATGTGGTGTGTGTTTGTGAGGTTTGTGAGGCCTTTTGTGGCTTTTTGTGGTGAATGGCATGCGCCTGCGTTTTTTTCCGTCACCTGACAGACTGAACCATCTCCTTTTTGCTGCCAGTAATATTTCAAGAAGATACATGTTATTTTACATGGTATCCGAAAATGGAATCATCTTGTATTTACTGCATCAGGAATTTACGTGGCTCAGCTTCTGGAATTCTATGCATGTAGTGTGCCACTTATACTGCATGCACATTGGATGTGTCATGTCTAGTATTATAGCATGAGGTTTGCAGTGCAGAGTTCCAAAACATCCATTATTCTAAAATGCCAGGTGATTTATGATTACCTCAAACCTTGCAACCAAGCCTTTAATGTTGAGTTGCCCATGGTAATAAAGACTCACTGCGAAGAATACAATGTGGTAGTATATAATTTAATGGTTAATGTTGCATTGAACATAAACCGACATGTCTTACCTGCCCCCACCCCCTGGCCTGTATCTGAAACCACAGCCATTGGCTGGGAGCTCATGCTAAATATGCATCAGGGAATTAACTGCCAATCGCAGCAACTTTCATGTTTTGAAGGGAATGGGCACAACAATGCTAAAGTGCCTTGCACACAATTGCCCACAAACTATGGCCCATTTTAAGAGTCATTGCTATGTCAATAGCAGGTTTGCAGCTGAAAGTCAGGCGTGCATGTGCTGCTCTTCTGTAAGAGCAGTCAGATGTGAGATAATGCAAGTGTATTGGATACCTGAGTATTGGATATGCGAGCCGTGTAGTGGGTGCAGTGCTGGACAAGAATATAACACCTTTGACGTTAATATGGAAGTTTGGATGGTTAGCCCAGAGCAGAATCTGCTTGAACACCTGGCATTGCCTGCCAGTATAGTGCTGCTTGGGGTCTACGAGGATGGACACACGTGCCCAGCACTACAGAATGAGTTCTAACCAAAGTTTCCCTGGAACCAGATAGTGGTGGGTGGCATTTTGTGAGTCCATAGGTGTACACTAACTGATCCGTGGGCACTAACATTCCCTTTGGAAACAGGTCCATTTAGGTTGGTGTGAATCACTCAACACACTCTGACACACTCCTTAGGATATGGACAGTTCCCATGGCAGCAAGGGCCTGGAATACATTGTTTGCAATAGCTTCTCACAGGAAGGCCGGCTTCATGCAGGCTTATATTAAGGATATCTGAGACAAGTGTGAAGTAATATTATTGTTCATATTATTTCCCATAGATCACTGAGCTAACTGATCGACAAGACTCACCACAGCGTGATTGGTGGCCCATTCGAGCCATTGAAAAGGAAGTAGTGTATATATAAAATAATGTGTTTTCTTTGACTGTGGGTCTGTGGTGATTGGACTTATAACTCCCTTACAGCTCTATTACAGATGACGTAAAGTCGATGAAGTTGAATTAGACTCAGTCTAACAGTTCCATAACCCGTTACCCGAACCAAAAAGGCCAATAAGGCAAAAAAGGGCCTTGCTTAAGGACCCCTTAAAGCAGATCAAGGCAATAAGGAGTGTCATCACCCCTTATCACAAGAACTCCAAGTATTCTGTTTGGGAACACTTGGAGCTCTTTGAGCAAATGATGGAGACTTTCCATTTGAAGGACAGCAGTAGCTGCATCCAGTACGTCAAATGGACATTCTCCCCAGAATACTCCAGTTTCTTTGCGGGGCTGGAGGACCAAAACCATTCAAGGTGGTCCACACATAGGGCAGCCATCTTGAAACATTTTTCTGTTCACCGGAATCCCCAAGAGGCTCGCAAGGCAGCCTACAATTTCCAATGTGGGGAGGATCAGGCCCCACAAGAATTTGTGCAATAATTGAAGCATGCCTTTGCGCAGACCACCAGAAGGGTGCGCACGGTCAGCAGAGAATTCATGAACACATTTTCCATGCACTCCCCAAATACATAATGACCCAGCTTGTAGAGATTTTCACTAGAAAAGACCTTTAGAATGGGTCATTGAGCAAGCCACCCGCATCTACGAGGTGCAGAAACTGGTGGAAAATAAGAATCAGCCCAAAAAACCCAAAACCAACAGCACCCCTGCTGCTGCGAAGGTGGCCGAGGTAAAGGTTGCCCCCGTTTTAGATTTGGAGATGGGGGACCTAAAAACCTGCCTGCACCAAATAATTCACAGCCCAGAAAGCCCTCTGGCCAGTCACAGACAGGGAATCAAGGAGGTAGTCCCACAAATGGGGTCCCCCGCTCCCGTGACTATGTAAGTCCCCGCTATAAGGGAAACAGACCAATCCTGGGTTATGTGTGGACTCCTCCGGCCCAAGGGGGGGATCCAACCAAGCGCCCAACCCAGGGAACATCCCTCCGCACTTCCCCCAGGAGGGCAGAAATTCACCAAATCCCAGGCAGAACTTGTTCCCCAGGTATCCACCCAACTTCCAGCCCCAAAATCATCCATCCTTCTTTTCCCACTTTCCTGAGTCCAGACAACCTAATCCGGGAGAAAGGAGGCCAAGGGTGGAGGGGTACCCAAATCTTCCCAACCCAGGTTATTACCAGAGAAGGGATAGCTACCCTTCCCGGGATCAGCCCAGGGGAGAAAACAGGACCCTGTATCAGCCTGAGCGGGTTTCCCAGTTAGAGTGCCAGGTTCAGAACATGGCACAGGTTTTGGGCCGCATGCTGAGGGCCCAACAGGACCCTCAGATGGGCATGCCGGCACAGAATGCCCCAAACTCTGGACCTAGTGCTCCAGAACAATGACGGGGGCAGCACCCCGATAACCCACCGGTTCCCAGGGAGGAGGCACAAGGGGAAGGGGGGACTAAAGCCTTGGGGGAAGCTTCCTTCCCCACTTGTAAACAGCCCCTGGAAACCCAGGAACCGGAAACAAAATCTCCTACCCCTGGAAGTCTGCCGCCCAAGGAGCAGAGAGGAGGTAGGAGAAACAAAGTACCCAAACAGACCCATTTTGTGGAGGAGGTACAGGTCTTCCAATTTGAGGGAGAGGGATCCTCAGAGGATCCTGGGAAAAGGATCTTCTCCTTCAGAGATGGGGGAACTCCTCCTAAGGAAAAATGGGTCCCAAGGGATTCCAACCCAGACTGGGTAGATGTCTGCCCATCATTCTATCCCAGAACCAACAATACCAAAAACCCCTGATTCAAACCCATCCTGGTGACTGCCTCCAAAAAGGGTTGGGGGGTACAGAACCGGAACCAGGGGAACCCAAACCATTTCAAGTTGCCAACTTTCTCTTGCAGATTATCACAACTCTCCAGAGAATTCTGCCCAAATCTCCAGAAACCAGAAAATTAGCCCACCAGTTGTCCAAAAATGTGCATTATCTGTGCCCCCTTGAGGAGAAGGAGGGAAGATATTATGCCCCGGTACAAGTACAGGGGCAGGGTACAATTTTGGCACTGGTGGACACTGGATCCCAAGCTACCCTTATGACCAAAAGGGCCTTTGATGAACTAAATGCAGGAAGGGGGGAGAATTACCGTATTCCTCTCACCTCTCTTCCTGGACAACTCCAGAACTTTGATGGGAAGGAAATTCCCGTCGAGGGGACTGCGGATTTGGACATCAAAATTAGGCGACACAAGGTGAAACACCCGGTCATAGTAGTAGAAGAGGGCACCCCTTGTTTACTAGGGAATGAACTCCTGAGAAGGTTGTCACCCCTAATAGATTGCGTAAACAAGGTCCTCTGGACCCAGACTAGCCGACCAATAAAATAAAAACAGAGTGTCAACCATGTTAGTTTAAACGGCACCTGCCACATGGTTGAACAAAAATCTGACCAAGTAGAATTTCACTTCCAGAATAACCAAATTCCAGACGTGACAGTTATAGCAGTAGGACAACAGACTGGTGATGGGGGGTCCTCTCTATTTCTGAAAATCAACCTTCCTTCCAGTTTAAGGTGGTATTGCACACTCGAAGGAATTACTCTGAAATTCTTTACTAATCCACAATCAGACATTCCCACTCCGATAGTCCAGAAAGATGTGAAATCAGCTCAGAGCCTGGCTGATATTCAGCAGATTGGAGAGCAGTTGTTCATCCCTGTTCAGTTAAGTGATGGGGAGGACTCTGTTCTCGCCCGAGTGTGTGAGAACAATGGTAATAGCTTCATCAGCGAAGCCATGTTCCGCCAACTCCCAAACGATCCAGCCATTCCCACATTCAAACTGATAGACAAATGGGAAATGGACCTGGAAGCACCCAATTCCAAACATCTCCTGCCAAGCAGGTGTATGCTCAAAATCTCCATTGGCAACAAGAGCATAGTCCATAATTGTTGGGCCGTGCGAGACGTCACTGCTGCCTTTTACTTAGGCAGTGACATTCTCAATCGCTTTGCCATTAGTTTGGACCTAATAAACTTCAAAGCGTGGTCCCGATTAGTGGATAATCCCATGGGCTTTGATGATCCAGAAAAAGCATTTAGGTCAGCTCAATTGCTACCTTATGCAGTTGAAATTCAGGTTAAAGAGGAAGTCACCATCCCAGAAAGGACCCGACAATTCTCCCTGGAAGTCAAAGTTAAAAGAGGACAACAATTGAAAAACCCTGATGCTTATATTCATCTAAATACTTTCCTCCAACAGCAAGGGTTAGGGGTAAACCCAACACCATTAATCAACATAGAACAGGACACCATATCAATAGAGGTGGATAACAGCGACTTAAAGAGCATTACTCTAGCCGCAGGCACCATTATTGGAATGGCGGTTGATGACCGACATTTCTCCATTGATTTAGGAAATTAACTGTTAGGACCAATCCCCATGGACTGTTGTGACAGTGACAGTGATGACAATACAACACCAGACAGGATCTTTACCCGGCATGGGGGGAACTCCCTGGTGTACACCTCCTGCCCTTATGGTAAGGAAGATGTGACTTGTGACTTCAGGAGGGATGAGGTGATTTCCAGGACCATGAGGGCTGCCTTTCCCACCTGAAGCCACCAGTCCAAATCAGCACTCTGACCAGGGACTTCTCCACCCAGCTGGAGGAGGCTGCTGAGATAGCGAAACCCAACGTCTTTCCAGGCTTCAGGCAGATGGTGGAAGAGAGAGTCAACCTAGCTGATGCCTGTGTGGCTCTGGAACAGAAGCAAAAGTTGAAACAGGTTTTCCTGGATTTCCAAGATCTCTTTGCGGTAGACTCATATGACTGTGGTCGCACCGACATCCACACAACAACCATTCCCACGGACCCTGGCATGACTCCAGTGTTTCTGAAGCAATATGGTTTGCCTCTCGCATCCATGGAGTCCCTTACTGAAATAATTAAGAACCTTGAGTCCCGGGGAATAATCCATCCAGTACACAGCACCTTCAATAATCCGGTGCTGGGAATATTGAATCCAATCAGCCAGTGGAGACTCTGCGCCAACCTTAGGGAGCTCAACAAACGGGTCCATACTTCCCGATGGCCTCCGCCCTACATTGACCAAGGGCTGGCCCATATTCAGGGTTCACAGGTATTCACTGCAATAGACCTGACCAATGGAGACTGGACCGTGCCTGTCAGTAGGGAGGACCAATACAAACTGGCTTTTACCTTTGGGGGCCAGCAGTACACATGGACCCGGACTCCCTTCGGATATCTCAACTCCGGAAATTAATTCAACATGTTCCTGCCTGGGTGCACGGGATAACCTGGCTTATGTAGATGATGTCCTCATCAAAAGTTCATCTGTGGAGGAACACATAGCGGAGATCCGTTATGTTCTGACACAGTTGAGGGCCGCCGGAGCAAAACTTTCCTTTCAGAAAGCACAGTGGTGTAGAACCCGTGTTAATTTCTTGGGGCATGAGATTACTCCTCAGGGTCTCTGTCCCCAAGAAAAGAAAGTGGAAGCACTTCAGAAACTGAAGGATCCCACAACTCTGCGGGAACTAAGGAGCCTCCTTGGACTGACTAATTACAGCAGAAAGTTAATTGAGGGCTACACAGAGATAACCAGACCCCTGATTCATCTTTTGAAGGGGGGGGTCAAGTGGGAATGGGGTCCAGAACAATTTGAGGCAGTAAAACAACTCAAAAGAAGCCTCTCACAAGCGCCTTGCCTAGCTTACCCTATCAGAAACAAGAAGTTCTTCCTGGAGACAGGGTTCTCTAATACATGCTTGACGGCAGTATTATACCAAAAGCATGACAAGGTCATTAAAGTAATCTCCTATGCGAGAAAAACTTTATCCTCTGTGGAGGAAAAATTCAACGATTGTGAAAAGGCACTCCTGGCAACGGTGTGGGCATTGAAGAATTACCGCCCGTTTATCCAGGGAGAACACATCATAGTGGAGAATCCACACCAGCCTCTGCAATACCTCCAAAGTGACAGAATCCGGGCCGGAAATGTGAGTAATTCCCGAATTAGTTCCTGGATTCTGTCAATGATATTGGTCAGATATGGCCAAAACAAGAAGAGTCCCCTCACGCAAGGTCTGGCTGACTTGCATGATTGTGCCAGAGAAAACTGATTTGAAGACGAAAGTCTAAAAATCAAGGACAACATGGAGGCACACCTCAATTCCCCACAGAAAGTCTTTGAAGAAGACAAGTGTGAGGGAATGCCCACTGCCCACTGTGGATGGATGTTCTTACCATGTTGACAACAACGGGGAAAAAGAACTTGTGGCCGGCGAAGGGAATGCATGGGTGAATGAGTCCCCAGAACCTTCCGCTGGGTACAAAATCGGTCCCCGAAGTAGTCAGTAGCAGAATTGATGGCTGTGTATCAAGACATCCTCACTGCTGTCCACATCAACTCCACGAACTGGTCATAATCACAGATTCAGATTATGTACGGAACGGGTTCGTGGAGCACCTGGTTAATTGGAAAACCAGAGGCATTCTATGTGCTAACAACAAACCCTTGAAACATGGGAAGTTAATCCAAAACATTGATGGCCTGGTCACCTCGAATGGGATGACCATCTACCGGAAAAAGATCAAGGGTCATACCAAAGTAAAGGGACCAGACAAAACTGGAAATTACTTAGCTGATCAGCTGGCCAAAACTGGGGCCATCCAAGGTGATCTAATAGAAATAGAGTCCCTGTTGGGGGAAAACCAGGTCACTGCCATCACTAGGTCCCAGACAAATGCTCACAACGATCTTTCAACTGCACAATGGAGTAAGGAGACCCCTGATGCTGATTTGATTACGGTTCAAAAGGGGGATCCGATAATTGGTAAGTTTTACCAACACATTGAGGACCCTGAGAACTTTCCCCTGACGGATACCGATTACATTGGGAAGGAGGTGGTGCCTACCTCATTCCGAAGCCTGATGTTAAGTCACGCCCATGATGCGGCCACAGCCGGTCATAGGGGGTTTCACACAACACTTGAGATCTTAAGAGAGGTTGCATACTGGCCACACAGGGGGCAGGAACTCGACCAATACTTGAAGGGGTGTCTTGTGGGTGCACAATTTCAGCCAACATCCCTCACACACTGTGCGCCTCTCCAAAAGAGGGGGATGACACTGCCATGGTCAGATTTGCAAATCGACTTCGTAGGCCCTGTGATTCGCTCGTCTAGAGGAAACAAGTACATGTTGATGGTCACATTCTTGTTTACCAAGTGGGTGGAATGTCTCCCGGCCCCAAACTGCAAGGCAGAAACAGCAGCTGCCCTGATGATTAACCACATCTTTTCCCGTTTTGGTCTACCTCAAAGGATTGAGTCAGACAGAGGTAGCCACTTCACTAGTGAAGTGATGACAAAGATGTGGGAGATACTGGGGGTCAAAAGGAAGCTACATATCGCTTACCGGCCAGCTTCTTCTGGAGCAGGAGAGAGAGACAACAGAACCATTGTGAGCATATTAAAAAAGTTTGTGACAGATTCTGGGCCAAGTTGGGGTATCCGATTACCTCTGGTCCTAATGGCCATCAGATCTACCCGTTCATCTGCAACTAAAATGTCACCGTTTGAGCTGATGACTGGACGCAAGATGGTGCTTCCACAGTATTTGCTCTACAGGACCCAAGAGCAGACATTGATAAATGCCTCCACAACTCATGAGTATGTGGAGAATTTAAGGAGACACCTTCAACATGCTTTTGCCTATGCTCAGCAGAATCTAGAAAGATCAGCTGATAGCATGAAGACCCATTACGATTTGAAAACTTCCAGGAAAGTATATAATGTGGGAGACCGGGTCTATCTATACAATTTCCAAATGAACCAGGCCAAACAGCGAAAATGTTTGCCTACGTGGAAGGGACCGTTTGAAATTATAGACAAGATCTCCCCAGTAGCTTATAAGACCTGCATCCCCAAAGGTAGTCTGGCGGAAGGGGAAGACAAGTGGGTCCATATAAATCAGCTAAAGTGTTGCCATCCCAGGCACACTCTGCAGCAACTGGAGGAGTCCTCTGCAACACTAGAGGGGACCGCCAGATTATTTCAGTTCCACCCTAAAATATTCCACATAGAGCCTATAAAATTCTATGATTCTTGAATATGTGCTTGCCTCCTGATTTAAAAAAATGTATATGTTCATGTTTTTGACTATAAAATGTGTATGCCGCCCCACTATATCAATAGTGTGGGAGAAATGTCTAGGAATGTGTATTGACGCTTTGCTCTATCATCCTAGGAAAGATGAAACCCAGAGACTGACCAAGGAGAACGACCCAGGGACCGGGAGCAAAGATCCGAGGGGCCCGGGGTACCGCCCAATATTCCCATCAGGACCGGCGAGGAGAACCAATCGATCCAACTGGAGGGAGGAAAAGATACTGAACTGTGCCATCTACGGAATTGGAAGAAGATAATGCGGACATACCAGCGCATGGATCAAAACATCCTTTGCACCCGACTCCCCCTTGACTCGAAATCAAAGCGCAGTCGGGCGGGGGGGCTTGTCAAGGGTTTTGACCGATGTTGAATTATTAGGCGACAACACAAACTGAATCAATAGACTGGATAGATGTGGGAATGAGCTGTCGCCGCCCATCATTCTATCCCAGAACAAAACTAAATCAATAGACTGGGTAGATGTGGGGATTGAGTTGTCGCCGTCCATCATTCTATCCCAGAACCAGGAGAACTGCGCAGTTTTGCGCACACCAAAATGATCGCCTAACCTGCCACCCACCAGTGCAAGCGTGATGGACCGGAAGCGCCAGGGGTGAAAGGTGGTGCCAAAGGAAAAATAGCAGTGCCTGTTAGATCAAAAGCGCCTTGAAATCACCTCTGTTTCTCTGAAGTGCAAGCTCAAAATGTCCATTTCAATTTGTTCAAAATACGTTTTTAATTGATGTCAAAAAGTTGCTAAAATCATGGGCACAAAGCCACTCTAACGATTCAACCTTCTTTTGGGGGGTTCCACATCACCACTATACTGTAAGAATGCCCATCAAAACAATGGCAGCAAGGATTAGAGCTGTCAAATGCAAGACAACTCCTAAACAAAATGGGTGCAGTACCAGCTTTGGACACAAGCCGGCGCTAGCGGTCTAAACTCTGACAGGAGAACTGCTACTTCAGAAGCTAATCAGCCTCCTGAGACAGCTGGAAACTTCAAAGCCTTTTTGGTTAATTAAAGGTTTTAAACACCTGCTGTTCCCTGAAGACAGGCTGATTCAATTAACATTGCAAGAGGCTGGGAAACCTTCTCACCTCAGAACTACACACAAAAAGGCAGGCTATCACGTGGCCCTGGTGATTGAGAGGGAGGGGACTTCGTGCAGTCTTGCAATTGAATGGGGTATGTTAATTTGGGTGTGGACTGTAAACAGAGCTCTGCCAGCAAGAAGAGACATGTGATCCTTGACTCCCAAGTTTCTGGGGGCGGACCCAAACACTGAAGTGAATTGAATTGAAGGTAAATATATGTTTTATAAGAACACTGATAACTGATCGTAACCAGATGACAGAAATGTACAATTTGGAGATCCTTAATCTAAGAAATGTACCCACATTTTAAAACTAGACTGAAACCTGGACCATGTACTGAGGCAAACCCCGCTAATTATGAATACTACTGACACTGTATGTATGCTAGAGACACGATGACTTAGATTAATATGCTCAGGAAGAGGATACAGGTCTGTGTAAAGATTTGATGAAAAACCAATGTTGCAAAAGCTACCAAAAACGAAAATAAGTTGTCATTTTTGAATGCAAGCTCTTAGGAAGATCAGAGTTGAACAAGCATGGACCATAAGTAATCTGTAATATGTACATGTAATGGCAAACAACTGTGCATCTGGGAAATATGTGTAGTTATGAAAAATTATTTTCTAAGGTAAAAGCAAAGGGGAGTGTTCTTTCTGTAGGCCATAAAGATGACACCTCATGACTCACTCTGACACACAACGCTGTTCTCCAGTGAGAGCACAAAAAATTCTTCAACCTATCAGAACCCTGAGTGGGTTGGGCATAGAAGATGAGCCGACCCACCCACTTTCAAAACAACACATAAAAGGAGACAGTGCAGGGCAAGCAGGACATTCAATTTCCATTTCCTTGCGGAGCACGCTGACAGACGACTTCACATCCAGAGATCCGGACTGACTCCAGCAAGACAGAGACCAGAACATAGAACTCTGACTCCAGAACTCAAAGCAAAGGCCTAACCCACAAGCTGAGTTCTCTTCAGCAGGACTCAAAACCTAACCAAACTATTCACAGCCGGGCGAGCTGTTTGACATCTTTGCCAAGGACTTTTGCCAGAACCGGTAGCAGACCCAGAAGGCAGAATTATCCAGAGAGTCCAGACCCAGACCAGATCACTGTGCAATGCTGAGGGCAGAACCAGAGAACCAGTACCCAGTGGCGAGAGAAGTCCAGCCAATCCTGACCAGATCCATGACGAAGTCGCATTCCTATCCAAAATATAGTGTGAGTACTCAGCCAGAACTGTGCAAAATCAATCTCTTAGTTTAAAATAATCTAATTCAAACTATTTTAACCTATTGAGAACTGCATCATAGAAATTGTGTCCCTTCTTTTGATTCAAAGCTGCAAAACTGTCATCTGTCATTTTGAAACTTTAAAATTTAATTTCTGAAAAACTACCTTCACAAAATCATCAGTATCTCCGGAACCGTTTGTCCTAGGAACACAATTTAACTTTCATCTTAAAGCTAAGATTCTACTACTTTCTACTCCTTATACTTCCTCCGTAATTGCGCTCGCCGCACGTGACTAAATTGCCGCAATTTGACATTTTGCTTCATTTCAGCCACGTGTCAAAATATTTGTCCTTGCTTTCCTTTGCTGAAATTCGTTTGCAACCTGACAATCATTCATAGAGCATTGCTAAAGTGATCCTGAACTAATTCAAAGTAGCCATCACTCACCCTGAACCTCTAGAGGGAATACAAATCATTTTAGCATGTTTTTCCCTTCTTTGCTTACCACCTTTAAAGTACTTTGCCTGTGTTTAAAATCATCCCTGTTTCTCTAAGCTTGCTAGGGGGGAACTGAATTCGTATTGTACTGTGATTGTATTCCTGAAGACTGTGTGTGTTACTTCCATCTCCTTACATGGCATAGGGGGGAGTGAATTGTCAGAGAAAAAGTGATCATATTATCTTTTGCTGAAATCATATCAAGTTTATTTCTGTACTGCCTTTTATTCATCTTTGCATCTCCTTGAAACCATAAAGCATTCTCTGATACCTTATTCCCCTGTTCCTAGTCATAAGTCACCAGAACTGTGCTATTGTAGGATTACCTATTGCTGATTACTGCTCATATTCACAAGTGTGATATCAATTATTAATTTATTATAAAAGTGCAATATATAAATATATATATTGTTTAATTCTCAAATAAACCTTTTAAATTTGCAAAACAAACTTACTTCTTGGCTCAGTGGGGTCAGGGGGATTCTAAGAGAGGGGTGTTATATAAGAGTTGTCATCCAGAGTACACGAACTGGACATAAAAATATATAAATAAGGGCTTCCCTTGGGCATCACAGACCAGGCACTGAGTGAGATTGCTTGATTGGAGTCATTTAACAACTTCTCAAGTTAGAAAACATGGTTTAAGGCAATAAGGTAAATACCTCAAGCCCCCATAGTACTTCAGGTTCAAAGAAAGTGTTCCAGCTGGATTCTGTCTTGCTTCAGCCAAGCATACCCTTGTTCCTGAGCCTCAGTCATGGGGACTAAAGGGAGGACTTCTGGTGGGCTCCTGCAGCAATAATTGGGAAAGGACTTCGTCAGCTACGGATAATCCTCCACTCAGCGGCTCTTTGTGGTTTCAGCACCTCGCAAACAGCATTGAAACAGAACGAATATCCTTGGTAGGACTTTCCTTGCTCCCTCGGTCCTGGACTCTTGTGAGGGCACTCTGGATCTCCTGTCATTGGGCTTTTGCAACACTAGAGAGGCACAGCAAGTCGGGGGTTGTGCTAAAGTGGAGGTCGTCACAGGGCTAGTTGGTCCGACCAGCCCAAGGGGAGACGTTGTTCCATCCGGAGCTTCTCTGTTGATGCAAACATGGAAGTCAGCACAGCAGCAGGGCTTCACCGGGAACTTTGAGCTCGAGGAGGTTGCAGCAGGGTTCTCTTCACGATTCCATCTTCCGATGTTTCTTACACTGGTCGACTGCGTGTATTCCCAAGAACCTCACCTTTTAAGCCCGTCTCATTCATCCACGGCCCTAGGCTGTCAATCACACAGCAGGGTGGCTGTCCTTCCCGTGCAGCCAATCAGGATTGGTTTTGGTCAGGGACAACGAGAGACAAAGTATAGGGGATTTTCGTGACCCTTCCTCACTTCCTGTCCTTCCAGACACACTGGAGCCATATGCAGGTTTCAGTTCTGTAGCACGCCAAAGGCAAAACACACAAAGGGCTCAAACCTGTCTCACCATACAGAGCAAAAGCCAAGAATGACCTCTCAAACAGAAAATGACAGAAAAAGAAGACAAGGACAATTTTGAGGGTTCAGCCTGCGGTAAAAACACACATTGGTAATAAAAAGTAGTGAGCGTAATACAACACGTTACTTGATAAAGTAGGATAGAGGGCTACTAGGAAATCCCTGAGCACTCCACATACAATGGTGCGTGCTGGACCTACAAAGTAAAAAGGTAAGTATGATCAATTTCACCTTACTATTCTTAGGAACAGTAGTTCACCCAAGAAAAGGTATTTAAACCTTACGGTGCTGTGTGTCACTATACAAAAGCAGATGCCTATCGAGTTTGTGAAAACATAAAATCCTAATCAGTTCAAAACAAATGAGGGGGTGAGAAGAAGTTCTCACTCACTCACTCACTCACTCACTCACTCACTCACTCACTCACTCACTCACTCAGTCACTCACTCACTCACTCACGAGTTAAAATTAAAACGTCCTAAATCCAGCACAAGAGCTGGATGTCTCTAAGGTGGGAGGAAATTAGCACAGAAATATACATTCTCCCTAACACTGTGCGCCCAGTAGACACTTCATTCTGAAACTTTGCTTCCTAATTGTTGTAGATGGCCATAATTGGGCTGTTGTAATCTGGATGTTCCGGAAGTATTACAGCCTTCCTACCAACACCATCATTGTCCACTATCAGGTAAAGCACACTCTTTTTGTTTTCCCTCATTTTCTGAGTTGCGTTAATAAGTATGAAAGGTAATTAGTCTCTTTCTCAACTTCATTGTAGAATTATTGTTACACATCGCTGCATGGATCCTAGAAAGGTATCAGCTGTATTGGACTGGCCCGTTCCTACTGGGATAAAAGACATCCAGAGGTTTTTGGGATCGCAAATTTTTATCGGAAATTTATTCCATGTTTCTCAGAAATCATTCTTCCCATTACTCGACTTCTCAAAAAAGGTGTCTCATTTTCCTGGAATGAATCGGCTCAGAAGGCATTCGACATGTTGAAGAAAATGTTTACCTCCGAAACCATCTTGATCACCCCAGATCAATCCAAACAATTCATTGTTGAAACAGATGCTTCTCAGAATGATTTAGGAGCTGTTCTCTTACAACTGTCGGAACAGGGGGATGAACGACCTGTAGCATACTTATCCAAGACTTTCAATCCGGCAGAACTGAACCACTCTGTTCTCGAGAAAGAACTGATGGCTATTAAGCGTGCCTTTGAAGAATGGAGACATCTCCTTTTGGGATCTTCTTATCCAGTTAGGGTGCGCATGGATCACCAAAATCTCAAAGTTCTTCAGAACGCTTATACCACTAACAGTAGACAGGCCCGATGGGCTTATTTCTTTCTGCCCTATCGGATTGAGTTCGCCTTCTGGCATGGGAAACATAATTTCAGGGCAGATGCCTTATCCCGTAAGGATTCTACGACATCCACTTTATGCTCCGAAAAGATGTTTCCCAATGCTCAATTCATTGCAGTTCTGACTGATTTTCTTCAAGAATTACGAACAGCTACAAATCTTAATAAAGAGGTATGTGAAAGTATTGCTTCGACCCATCATTTTACCAAGGAAACAGAATATTACTTTCATGGAACTCAAGTACTGATTCCCATCCCTCCTTACAGCTGGAAGTGTTGAAGACTTGCCATGACTCACGAGCTGCAGGGCATCGTGGATTCCTCTCCACCATAGAACTAATACAACAGCATTTTTGGTGGCCATCTATAAGATCTGACATCCGGGACTATGTTGCAGGCTGTAAAATCTACGCTCATGCTAAGACTCCTCGATCACCACCTTTGGGATTACTAGCTAGAATGCCTATTCCAGATCGGCCTTGGCAGATCATCTCAACTGATTTCATGTCAGATCTACCCCTATCAGAAATAAGACTGCAATCATGGTGACCATCGATTACTTCACCAAGCTGGCTCATTTCACACCTTTGCGAAAGCTACCTAGTGCACCTTTCATGGCAAAAATCTTCCTCTCTGATATTTTCTCTCGCCATGGTTTACCAGATATCATTGTGTCGGACCGAGGTCCCCAATACACCTCTCTCTTTTGGCAACACGTCTGTCGCATTTTGGGCATCAAAAGTGCCCTCTCTTCAAGATACATCCCCAAACTAATGGGCAAATGGAGCGGTTGAACCAAACCCTCGAAAGTTATTTACGGTGCTTTATTTCAGCTGCTCAGGATAATTGGGTGGAGCTGCTTCCGTTTGCGGAATTTGCTTACAATAATTCCAGACATTCGGCAATACAGACCAGTCCTTTTTTTTGTTCCTATGGCTACCATCCATCCTTTGTTCCGAATGTGTCTCCTTCTGATTCTGGTTGCCCTGGTGTGGATTCTTTTATTACTGACATTCGCGAGGGGCAGAAACTGGCTAAGCAATCTTTACAGATGGCTCAAGATCGGGTTAAAAGAAATGCTGATCGGCACCGTCGTGACGATCGGGAACTTACCGTCAGAGACTCGGTGTGGTTGGCGTCCAAGTTTCTTCCTCGCCACCTGGTTCCGTCTAAACTGTCTCCCAGGTACTTTGGACCATTTCGGGTTCTATCCAGGATCGACTCGGCTGCTGTCAAACTTTCTTTGCCGGCCTCTTGGTCTCGGATACATTCGGTTTTTCACCTGTCTCAGATCAAACCGGTTGTGCAAGATCACTTTCTCCGGTATGAGGGTTCTCCACCGCCCCCGATTCTCACGGACGGTGGTCCCGAGTTTGAGGTGGCTGCTATTTGTGACTCACGCTTCCGACATGGTCGATTGCAGTTCCTGATTGATTGGAAGGGTTATTCGCCTGCTGAAAGGACTTGAAAACCGGCTTCTGGATTTCATGCGCCTCATCTTGTGCGACACTTCTTTCTACTTCATCTGGGTAAACCCGGGGCACCCCCCCGAAGGAGGGGGCATACTGTTACACATCGCTGCAAATGGTCTTTGTGGGCACGTACCCGTTTGTGCGCCACTCTGCATTCGAGCAGTTCCAAGATGGATGCCCGTGAGTTTCCCCGTACTACCTGCAGCGGTCCTGTCTTTACACGTCTCTTTGACATACGGCCAACTGCTCACGTGATCCTTTATCCGGAATCGAAGCGGACGGTGCTTCGCGTTGCTTCTGCTTTTGACGCTCCATGAGTTTGCTTCTGAAATTTTTACCTACCTCCACTAATCAAAACTACTTGTACCTTCCGTTTCTCCTAACTCTGTTCTCTCCCCTCATTCAGATTCTCCCTTCATCCTTCGCCTACACACTGTTCATTCAGACCAATCCGGCAGACTTGTTTGTTTCCCCGTCTCTCCTAGACTTCCGCTAGAGTAAGTTTAGTCCTTTTAGGGCTCCCCCCTCTCTCCGATTAGCTCACTCAACTGTTCATTCCTTCCAGAGTCTCCCGCTGCTCCACGATTCTTCCGAACTCCAGTTTTTCAACAGTCTTCCTCCAACTTCGTTCCTTTGTTGGTGAGAGGATTACTTTCTGCTTCCCCTTCACTATTCTACTATTTTCCTTCTTCTGACATTCTCCTTATTTTCCCTCTCCTGTGCTCTTAGGAGAAGCCTCCCCTGTGAAATCCTTTTCTGCCATCCGTCGGGGAAGCTTCCACTTCAACTTCCTCCCGATCCAGACGAAGGGGTACTCGACCAGGGTTTTCTTCCCATTAGAGGGTTTCCCTGGCGGTCCTGCCCTTTCTCCTGGGTTACTTTATCCTGGGTAGGAGAGGTCAGGGTAACTTTCACGGCTGCAATGGTCCTCCCATTTGGTTTCATCGATCTGTCATGGTGAGCTTTGTAGACTTCAACAACAGCTTTATTACTCTGCTTAATACAAATGTAACAATTATCCTAAATACTTAGAAGAGTTACAGCTCCAGACTTTAAGCAGAGGTGCTGTTCAGGTATCTTTCCACGTCAGTTTAATTAATGATTCCCCTTATGTCAACCATTATTTGAATATGTTATCTACTAGAGGGTAATTACGTGTCTCTTCATTATGTTTTAGTTCTTGAAATCTGACCCTGAGGAAGATGAGGCACGTTTTTTGTTTATCGTCAAAACTAGTACCTCACCCCCTGAGTGTAGCTCTACTGCATTGTTTGTTTATCAGCGTTTGGGTGCATTTACCCCTAGAGCTAACACCATGAGCCTTTTCATGGTTTACTACTAGTCAATCTCTAGAGCCAGCACTATGAGATATTGGATTGCACATTACTTGTGTGGAAACGTCCAGCCATGTGGAGGCATGGAGCGGGGATGGCCCCGCTCCGAGCCTCCACACGGCTGGAGGCTGCTATCGTCCCCCACCGGGGACAAAGGAGGCAGAAGGTAAGTGGGGTGGGTGGTGAGGGCAGGGAGGAGGGAGGAATGGGAAAACAAAAATAAAAAGCCTTACCTGAGTCCCCGGCGGGGGGCGAAGGCAGCCTCTCAGCCATGGGGAGGCTCGGAGCGGGGATGCCCCTGCTTCGAGCCTCCTCATTGGCTGAGGGGCTGCCACGCCCCGCGCCGGGAACAATGGCTATGGAATCCCGACCGAGGGATTCCCGGCCGGGTAATGCCTCGGCGAGGGCCAATCAGAATGGTTGTTCCATTCTGATTGCGCCCTCGCCAGGTACTAATAGGAATTATCTGCATTGCACTTTGTTTATCACTATTGAACTTTCCACTAGGGACACTTTAAATGCAGTGTTGCACTATATATTTGTGGCTAACAAAAATATGTGTTTGAAAGTCTATATCATAACATGTTCACTCATGGATCAAGTTATTTGAATCATAAAAAAATGGGTTTTATCATGCATGATGTGATTTTAATGTGATATAAGATTGAATGTTTTTTTTAAATAAAATTGCTGAAATGTGTTTGATCAAAAAAAATATGTCATAGAGGTGAATCTAGAGTAATGACTGTTGGAGGAGATTTTCCCATAACAATTGAATTAATGTATACATAATTTGTGTGAAATGAAATATGTGAGCCCACTTGGCTCTGATTAAGAAGATTGTTTGTTTCTATAATGGCCCTTTGCCTTTTAGCAGTGAATATTCCTATTGTCCTGAAGCAAGTCCTCTGCCCCAAGAAGTATGTGCCTGAAAAGGGTGTTTGGTATTCTCCAGTTCCCATTACTTTATCTTGCACAAGAAGCTGACTTCGATATATATTTTTTTATATATTGCTTTCAACCAGTCCTTGACACTAGGGGTATGGCTATGCCTTTCTGCCAGGAGAGATATTGGGACCACTTTCAAATGCAAAAGTTATCCTCTTTGCAATTTTGTACTTTTCAACCCTATAGCAGAAAAGCAAATAGTAAATCAAAGGGAAAATCGTCTTTAAACTTCACGTGTTCCTTTGTTGGTTGACAAGTGTAAATGCCTCAAGCAATTAATAGTTGTCAGAGGTATTTCTAATGAGTTGCTATAGAATCTGCCTGCTTTTACCAGGAGGTAATTTCAGGCAGATCCATAGCAATCCATTACATTACTGCCAGCATTAATACAGAAGATGGCAGTAAGGTAGCTGTATTCGTCTGCCAGTGGTGGAATGAGAGGCGGATATGCTATGTTCGCCCCACTCCCCAACTCTCCCTGAAAAATGCATGAAAATCCTGCAGATTTGAAACATTTTCGGTAACATTGTTTTCCTCCTCTTTTTCTAATTTGATTTATCCAGAAGATGAACCCCACAGAGATAAATGGTACCAGTAGGAGTTTGCTTAAATTAATTGGAGACAAGGGGAAGTACGTTTCTTTTATCAAATCCCCTGTCAGATCCCTTTCAAACTTTTGTGATCACATTCCAGGAAAGCACTGTTTCTATACTGCTGCATTAGGTATCCTTATTTTCAGCAGCCTCAAGCACTTTGTACTTCTCTCGCTTTCCCCATTGAGGAACAGTGTCCCTGATAGTGGAGGAGGGTGCAAAACCTGTCAGATACTAGATAAGGCATAATTACTACTACATTTGCTGCCAATAAAATACATCTGAAGTCAATATTAAGTCTTGAGACTCTGGCTTTGTCTGGAGTATTGTTTCCACTCTGTGTGTGTCTCCTTCTGGGTGCCCGATTAAAAATATCCCTATTCAGAAGACCAAATGTCACACTTACAGCAAGTGCACAACCCCTAAGAAATAAAAACAAATGACACATTCAATGCAGAAGCACAACTGTCTGCACCAAACAAAAAACACACCCATAGAAAGTACAGTATCCCTATACATACACACAATATTGCAACAATAATTTGGTTAAATCTTCTTCTGAGCTTTTGTCTTGTATAATGTTGGGAATGCATCTCACAATGCACTGTGTTCACTGCCAGGGAAGGTCCATCGCCACGAAAAGCAAGCCCCCCCAACCCCCACCACATTAAATGTCCTCCACTCATCTTTGGCATAACTTACATTAGGCAAAACTGTATGCAGAATTCATTCATCTTTGTGAATTCACCCACAAGCATTTACCAAGCAGCCACAATATTGCACTAATAAGAGTGCATTTGCATTCCACTGTGTTTGTCCACACCAAAATGTAAGATCTTCTGTTCGTCTTTGTCTTGTCTTCTCACTATTGGTCAATAGTGGTAATGTAGTATTCAATGCTAGATAAAGAATAAAAGACTTTAAACAAGTATCTGTTTAGCATTCTTTTAGAAATCGACTAGTATTAAGCATGCTGAATAGTTTTCATACACTATTCTGCTTAAAAAGAATGCTATGGCATACTAAAAAAAGACTAGCTATAGTCTTCAAATATTATTAAAAGACATTAAATAGTAAATGTAGTATTGGACTTTGGTAAGGGTGGTTTCTTGAGCTCAGCAAATCCAACGCTCACACCACTGGTACAGAGTGCACACATACATGGGGTCCATGCCACATTCACGTGCCTCTAGATTTATCGCCAGTAAATATCGTGATCAAATAATTTCAACTTGTTTCGCTTCCCCTGCCACTCTTTTATGAAAGAAATTTCGGTATTCACCTCTTCCCTGCACTTTTTGCACCCGTATTCACTTCTCGAGAGCGCATTCACATATGTCCAGCTGAACGATATCATTTGTGCCCCAGAATATTTTTGCAACAACAGCATTTTGTGCCAAAATATTATGAGCATAAGTACGCTTTCAATGTTAGTCATTTTAGCTGCAGCTGACATCGTTACACGCTGATAAGATAATGAGGATGCGGGTCCCTTGTGCGCCCACAGTTACTTTTCTTTTAATAGTTAATGAAACACTTTATATGGGACAGCCTTCAAACGGAGACGTTGGGGGGAATGGAATAAAAAATTGCATGAGCTTGAATGCCAGACATAAAAGCATTCGTGCGCCAAGATAAGCTTGGATCACATTGAAAAAAGCAAAGCTCCTTAGTGCAGCTTTCCCGCCCGGCTGAATTAATGCTGTTTTATGACCTTTTCAACTTTCTTTTACGTTAAATCTTTAATCCCAAACGAAAGCCTTGCGCTTCCATATGTCTGTCCCCTCCACTTCTACTAATGAGAATTCGCTGTGCGCACATACAGTGACTTGACTCTTGTGGTGGAGAGCCTACTCAGAGGAACAATACCATTCAGCGGTTAGCACATGGTACACATTATGAATGTAAGCATTGCCAATTAAATGCTTCCTCTAAAACACGAGTAGAGATCTTATCTATCACCCACCACTTCTTTCTATTCCTGGAATTTTTTGCACAGTGCAAAGTGACTTTGCATTGCTGCAAAGTGACTTTGCACTGCCAACAAACACCCTGATTTCTGGAGCAGGGATGGATATGTTTTCTATTCTTTATCATAAATCAATAGCAACATTTTTCAGAATAAAAATAATCATTGCCATCATTGGCAGCTCTTTATCCTGGGATCCCTGGGATCCCATGTGGCTGATGGGAGGCTGTGGAAGCCTCTTTGGCTACTGCCTGCGGTCAGCTGCTACTTGAGAGGGTACACATTCTTCCAAGTGCAAACCGAGCTTTGTCACTCCAGTTAGGATAAAACAATCCACGAGCAGCCTCTCCTCCTGATCCAGAAGACAGACGAATTTCTAAACCTTTGTATTATCTCATAGACTTTAAACGAATGACATAAAAACTCTTATGGCAAGGCCCACTGCCTAACCAGATATGATTGCTGCAAATGTCACATCACATTTTGCTCTAATCACTGCTCACGTTTCTTAGCAACTGGGACATTAAACATCCATCTTTTATTCTGCTACCAATTACCTGGAAGCCTCCTCACATGTTTCGTATACTGTTTCCATACTGTTCACTTAAACTCTTATGACACTTTTTCAAACAAAAGGTATTGTGTTCATTTATTTTTTCAAAAATACAGATTTATTCATGTTACTTTAATTTGTTATAAAAATGCTTTAAATACCCAAACCTAAATGTTCTAAAGCCGCAGCATAGTTGATAAATCCAATATTTTGATAACTAGCAAAAAGTACCCGTTCTCCAAACGGGTTTTGTGGACAGACATCACAACACTCTCATCAATTATTGAAAATCAATGATCCTATGGGTCGCTGTCCTGGTTCGCTTATCTCTTGATGTGCTTTGCCCTCTGAAGTAAACTGCACTGAGAATGGGCATGTGTCGCAGACTGACACACCCTGGAGCAGACGTTGGGGGGAGGTGAGAGTTGGTGTGCTGCTGCATACGGGGACCTACTCTGCTCCCTACCAACCTGTTGCCTCACCCTTGCGTTGTGCAGTTCGTTGCGGTGCATTGCAGTGACAAAGTCCCAGAAACCATGCATTCTAAGGTTGAGGACTGGTCATTATACGGCCACGTTGATGTTTTGCCAGTGTCAGGCTACCATCCCATGTGTGAAGGTGCTGAATCCTGGGAAAAGGGGTGACATGTCGAAATGCAATGTAGCCAGTAATGTCCAAAGGATGCTAACAGGTAAATATGCAATATTTGGTGCAGATTGGTGAAAAAGTGTGGAATTGTGTGAGGAATAGTGCTTCACAAAGCTACAAGCCCACAAATCCAGCCACAAACCCACACATGTTCACTTTTATAAATATAGATAGATAGAAGACATTTGAAGAAATAAAGTATTTGATGAAGCAGGTGGTTGGGGAATGCATTCATTACTGGAGCAAGAGGATGAATTGGCTGCAAAGGGAGCAACATGGTCTGAGTGAAAAACTGCCCATTAATCCTGCAGGTAATCTGACTCACATAATAGGCCAAAATTAGCATGTAACCCATGTTTGCATGAGTTCGGGTCAACAATGTTGTTGCCATGCCCTTTGTCTTATTAGTGTGGAAGTACCTTTGCATGTAATGGAGTATGTCTGCCTGAGAGCAGTTTTGGCAGATGAGTTGAGGCAGAAGCCCATTAGAATGCAATCACTCATTTAGGCACGTGACATCTTGAGAATGTTGCATTGGCAGTGATTTAAAATAAGTGGTATTCTAGAGCTCAGCATCTATATCTCATGAAGCCATACAATTAATTACTTTCAAGACACCGTAGGAAAACTCTGCTTCATGCCCATTCTCCAATTTCAAATTGAATGAAAGCTGGGGTATGGGGGGGAGGGCGAGAGGTAAATGAAGGCGTAAAAGAGTTATGCCTTGCTTTTAGGTCTTTGTTTCCCACTCTGCTCCATATTAAATGACCCCTAAGTGTTACTTTTGACTAATTATATGTGTTGGTAATTCTCTCTGAGGGTGTTCATATTTGTCTATAAAGGGCTGTGTTGCACCCGCAGCCCTGTAATGCAGCATGAGGCATACCTCTACCATTTCTCCTGCTTTCCATTCTTTCACATGGCTTCTTATTAGCCCTTGATGTTGACCAATGTAATATTGTTTGGGGACACCAACAACTCTGTTGATGGGCAGTAGGAATCCCATTGCAAGTGCATGTCCATTTGGTTCTCTATTACATATTCTGTGGAATGTTGTCCTTCAGTGCTTGTGCATGTCCCCTCCAATGTTCCGTCATACTTTAGCTTCCCATCACTTTTCACTTGTTGGAGTCCTTAGATCTATTAGGTCGGCTCATTCCATGAGATGGGCAATCCATTGACCTCCTCAAAGTACAGTATTTTATCGTAAAAAAAAGACAAGAAGGATCACCCCCCACAATACTTCTAGCTTCTGTCTGTCTCAGATGACATTGTTACAGAGGGGGTCAGGCGCTGGGCACTGGCTCCCGGTGCCTTTGTTTTGATGTAGAACAGGGCTCATTGAACATTAAGTGCTCTGCAGTCTCCTTGGTCCTTGCTCATTAGACAGCCTTCCCTGAAGGAGAACCTCAATGAACAGTGGATAAATATATTTCTAAACCTTCCCTTTTTACCCATATGGACAGCTGTTTGCTTGGAGGTGGTGGGCTGACTTATGGTCGAACCTGTCATCCCATCTGAAGGGTTCCTGCTCCTGTTGGAAGACAGGTGCTTGTTTGAAGTCTTTCTGGTGGCATGGGGTTGTTGGGTTACGATTCTTTCAGGACTGCCTCAGTCTTCCTTTCAGATGAGGATCATGCTCCTGTCCCACCACCTATGCTAGGCCCTTTTTCTTGCAAGGATGTTGTGGCCAGCAGGACAGTTCAGCATGTGAAATGTTTAGGCCTATTGGTTTGCCTCCTCCTGAAGGATGCACCTTAAAAGTAGTTTTTCTATTCTTGAAAGTAGATGATAACTGGCATGAGCTCAATTTAAAGCTATTTCTTAAATTGATTGGTTCTCATTACCATAAGTAGTCACTTCATGAGAATAGTTTTCTGGTTCTCAGGGTTCACTCACAGTTTGGTCTCTTCACCTCTGGACCAATGACGTAATTCTCAAATCTGGAAGACGTCTATCTCCTGTGTACACAAAAAGAAAAAGAAAAAGAAAAACAATGGAGGTCACAGTGGTGTTACTTGTGAGAGGCAGGCTCACTCAACAGGCCAGACACAAAGACACCCCTGCCACATGGAGACAATAGTGCAGGAGTGTGAAAGCAGCTAGGAGGGAGACAGGTTCTGCTAGAGGCGGGATGAGGCAGGAAATAAGGGTACCACAGAGGGGTAGCTGGCAGGCTCGGACTGGCCTATAGGGCAATAGGGCAATGCCCAAACTAAAAACAGAAAATGCTAGAGTGGGCTAGTTTTTGTTGGTTAAAGTGGGCCACTTTTATCTCCGATGTGGGCTAGTTTGATAAGTTATTTCACCATATGGCTAGTAATTTTGACCAATGTTACTGAATAAATACACTTAAAATTGCTAATTTTGCATCACATTTGATGAAAAACCTCCCCCTTTTTATTACTCAAACACGTCTGTCACAAAGGGAATGAATTGCCGTTTGCAACTGTGGGACACTTATTCATTCTATCTATCTATCTATCTATCTATCTATCTATCTATCTATCTATCTATCTATCTATCTATCTATCTATCTATCTATCTATCTATCTATCTATATGTTTTCTATATCACACCACTCGCCTAAAGGCCTCAGAGTACTCACAAGACGCACAACAAAAAGCATAAAGAGGCTGCAAACGGTGTTAATTTTTGTTAAATTATGGCAGAGATCATATGCTTATTTAATCTATTCCTCTATTAAAAAGAAGTGTTTTCAGGTTTATTTTAAACTGAGTTGTTGATGCATAAGCCTTAAGATCCAGTGGAAGTGAGTTCCATATGGTGTGTGCCCATGTGTTTAAGTCAGTACCACCAATCCTTTTTAGGAGGACACACGGTTGGTACAGCGTCACGCTATTGTTTGAACAAAGAGTCTGCCTAAAGGGAGTTATTTTCACTATCAAAGAGAAATAGAGGGTTGCTTCACCTGAAAGACATTTAAACACCAGAACTGAGCCTTTAAACTGTATTCGCTGTTCAACTGGGAGCCAATGTAATTTCCTGCGAGATTCAGAAATCTGAGATCGAGGACCCAGCCCAGATACTGCGCGAACAACTCCTTTCTGTGTCACTTGAAACTTTTTATGGGAGCTTGGGAGGTGCCTACCAGGAGACTATTGCAATAGTCCAGCTTCGTATTTACAATAACTGCAGCAATCAAAGCTCTATTAACCTCTGACAGATAGGGGTGAATTTGCCACAGAAGGTTGGCATAGTAGAAACAGGAAGATTTAAGGTATGAAACATGTTTCTTTAAAGAAAAATGTGAGTCAAAGGAAACTCCTAGTGTTCTGAGTCAGAAACCATAATGGCATTACCATTGACCGTGAAACATTTGTACCGCATGTCTACGTTTTTTAAACTTTTGTTGGGTACCCATCGGTACCCAATAAAAGTTTGGTACCCAACAAAAGTTTACAAAACGTAGACATATGGTACAAATGTTTCACAGTGATGTGTCTACATGTCATATAGCCAGTAATGTCTGGAGGGTCCTAACAGGTAACTATGCAAAATATGGTGCAGATTGGTGAAACAGTGTGGAATTGTATAAGAAATAATGCTTCGACAAGCCACAAACCCACAAACAAATTTTGCTGCTGCAAGTGGATTTTATTATCCTAACTGGAGTGAGAAAGCTCTGTTTTGCACAAATGTGTACCCTCTCAAGTAGCAGCTGACCACAGGCGGTAGCCAAAAAGGTTTCCACGGGCCTCCCATCAGCCAAATGGGATCCTATGGATCCCAGGATGAAGATCTGGCAATGAGGACAATGCTGTAGGTAAAAATGGCTGTGCACGATTATTTTTTTTATATACTAATACATGTTGCTATTAATGTATGGAAAAGAGTACAAAAAATGTACATCCGTGCTTTTTAGGGTGAACCCCCTGATGGGATTTAGAAAGGGAATCCATGTTGGCTGCTACAGAATTCACCCTTCTCTCCAGCAAGGAGGAGTATGAACGAGCAGTAACATGACGGAATAACATTTGATCAGCCAGCATTGAGCACTCTACATGACAGCTACAGACTTTGCAGCGAACAAACCGAACCACACCATTTCCAATACATATTAGGTATTACATCAGTGTCATTCTAAAGGCTGCTCAGATGCCAACAGAACATATCCAGTTAATAACGGGTGACAGGTGACATTAACTATTTCTTGCCAAATCTGTCAAGAAATAAGAGCTAAACTCAACCCACATGCCGGTATCAGCAAATATTTCTTCCAAAGGTGTATTTCATTTAAGCAAATGTTTAAAACATCTTATGGGAACCACAGATTTGATTTAAATGGATGTGAATCAACCTATTTAATTTTAAATATTCAAAGCCAAATAAGGAAGCAGCTGATGGGTGACATGTATTATTGACAAATGAGACAATGGGCCTCATTACGGGTCCTGCGGTAACCATGCCGGTAAAACTGGCAGATAGCTGCCAGACCAGTAAACATATACCGGCGGCTGGCTTGCTGGTAACTCCGGGTATTACAACTTCAGCGGCCAGAAAGTCACGCGCCAGTAATATGTTGTTCCCCATTCCCAAAGAGCCAGATAGGACTCTATGGGAATGGGTACCACGGAAACACCGGTACCAGCAATAACGGTGCCAGTGCTTCTGTGAAAGTCTGTGGGTGGGTGCCGGTCTGCCTGGCAAGTCAAACCTGCTGGGCGTGAGGGTACCCGCCCACCAGACCTGTACTTTGCCTGTCCGGAAACAACAGTGACAGTAAGCTTACTGGCACCATTGTTTTGGCAAACAACACAGCACAATAAATGTGCAGGAAAATTGTGCTGACAATGCACTTCGGCACAATAGGGGGGTCGCAGATCCGCAGGGCAAATTCGACTCGTGTTACAACTAGTCAAGAATGTGCAGGGATTACAAATCAGTCAGGTGGAGCTATCACAGTAGGACACAGAGACTGTGGCAGGGTCAGAGCTGGAAGGATTTCCCAAAAGAAGTATATGACATTTACAGTGTTGTTCTAGCAGCCAGTGTTACCTTTGCTTCTTACCTAGGCCAATATTAAAAAACACATAAAACGTTGTGATCCATTGTATAGCGAGGTGTTGTTAATTTAATGTTTTGCTTCTTTGAAATCACACTTCTGGTGTGTTCAGAAATGTAATGGCATATTCTTCCTGGAAACTGTGCTACCACATTACTCTTGGCAAAACAGAAATCTTTCTATAAACAGAAGAGAAAAACAGGCGCATATCTCGGAAAAAGATGACCCATGTACATTCATAATCATTCCATAATAAGAATTGTCGTTTTGTAACCGTAAACATTTTATTTCATTTGAGGAGAGAACATTCATTCTGAATCTCATGAAACCTATTTTCATCTTCTTACACAGACATTTCTTAAGATATGATTCTAATTCTCCTGGGGTTTTTTCTGGCCATAATATATGTGCATACATTCTTGATTTACAAATTACAATTCGTTTTTTTTTCCCAATCCATTCCCTTCAGTATTTTCTTCACCTTATTCGGGTTAGTTTTCATCATTTCTATTGACACACCTGTTTCTTCCAAAATTAATTCACATTCCGCCATTAAGTTCTGTATATACCCCCCCATATCATTCGCTCCCAGTAGTTGATACAGTGTTCCCTCTCTTGAGTAGTCACATTTGCACAAGAGACATCATTTCTTCCACTGAATTAAGCTTACAATAGATTGTAGGCCAACCTCATACCTAATTGCCTCCAACGGTACGCATATAGGTAAGAATTACAATATGGATCTCCATATCTTACTTTCAACAGCTCTATATTCCGGCTCCAGAGTTTTTGGCCAGAATTCAAGCCCATATAATATGGTCGGGATTAATTTACTTCTATAGAATTCTCTGCATGGTTCTAAAGAGACTCTTCCGTATTTACAATCCATCCGCTTCATCTGATTTAACATTCTATTTACTTTTGATTGCAGATAGTTTACAAAAAGGTTTTCTTATAATTTGCCACTATAGGATAACCCAAAAAGACCCCCACAATCCGTCCTTTTCCCAATCCCATTTGTCGAAATTCAAGGATGTTATTTTTTCACTCCATTCATTTATGCTATCAAGTACCAAAGAAGTGAAGTTTTCTCTAATACATTGCAACCAAGTATCCTCAGATATCGAGTTACTCATACACGTAAAATTATTTCCTTCAGTTTTGTTTATTAGATCCTAGAAAGCCCTTGAATTTTTTCCTTTAATGCTCTCTAACATTTTCCCCATCTACCTGAAGCATTCTTCAATGTTCATACTTTAACCAATTTTTGAACTTTTGCTTCTGTAACCTAATAGCTTCCCCCTTATCTGTACTTGTATCTTTAGACCTAGAAATTTTCCTTATCTCCCTACCCAGGGCATTATTTTTTTTCTCATATTTCTGCACTGAATTCATGTTTATTCTTTTTTTTCGGCTTCAACTTATTACTCACGCTCTCTACTTAACCCTCTACCCTTGAATCAAGATAATCAGGAAATCCCTTCACTGAGTATTGCTCTACTTTGTCTTCTAACTTACATGCTTCAAATTCACTTAGCATAAGTGTATTAAAATTACTCATTTTTTTATTTGTCCACCTAATTCGATTGCCTCTAGTATTAATACTTAGGTTTTTCAAGTTCTGTTACTTTATAACATCTTTGTCCCCATTCACCAAGTCACATAAACATTCTAATTCCAGTAATAACATTGCATGGTCACTTACATATGATTCTTTAACTTGAAATCTCCTTATGATTTGAAAAACTTTAGTGGTTGTGGATATGAAATCAAGTTCTGAGCAGGAGCCTCATGCTGCTCACGTTGGGTTGTCATTTTCTAATTGCCTCAAGCCCCAACTTGAGCCCCAATTCAACCACATCCCTGTCACGACCCCCATCCAGTAGACCCCCTGGCAAGCCCATGGGCCAGGAAGGGTCTCCACTAAAACCAGGCATCCTTGGCCCAGGCCTCCTTGGGGCCAGTCCTGGTGCCTTTGGCTTCAGGCTCATACTTGATAAAGGACTTGTATTGGGAACTACTTTATTTCAGTGTCAATCAACATGGAGGCATCCATATAGCTTGGCTCCTTGGAACCAAGCTATGCGGTATAGTATTTTTGGGTGTGGTACCATAGGAACTATTTTACCTGGACTACTTTCTTGAAGCTATTTAAACCACGCCCGACTGGGATAACACGCTTCGCGTTACTTTGCAATTCTGCAACGTGACGCTCACCGTGTTCAGCTGCACCCGCAAACCTCGGAAGAACAGCATCTGTAGAGGAGAAAAAGGACATCGTTAGCAGCAGCAGCTTACCTGTAATTTCATCGTTAGCTGTCCACGGCTCTTGAGATCAGCATCCTGGAACCAGCACTCCTCCCGAACGGACGGATCTGCAAAAAACGAAGAAACAAGGCATTCGACATTTTTACAATTTAATGAACAGTGCCAAAAGCTTACCTCGCAAGCCGCTCCTCGACCAGCATCGCCCCAGGAATCCATGCACCGGGTGAACACTGCGACCTGTGGGAAGACAAGACAACAGGTTAGAAAGAGGCAAGGCATCATAGCGCTGCGCTTAGCGCCTACTCAACGCATCAAGGCGCTCTAAAAACGCCATTACTTACCGGCGATAACCAATTCAGTCTATGCCACATATTGGACTTCCGCGCATCTAAGGAAGAGAAAAGACATTAGTTAAACTGAAAAGGCATACAAGGACTATAATATAGCACAGCAATAAGACCTACCTGAAAGACTCAAAGCAGGCCAGCATCAGTGAAGTAACTCGATCGCAATCGCCCACCAAGCACAACGCACCCTTGCCAAGAAGGCAGGACGGAGAACACACCTGCATTAAAAACAGGAGAGGTCCAGTGGGGCCACGGGTATACAGCGTGCTGGGGGACTGTTTAACCCAGTTGCCCAGTCTTGAACATTGCCCACCTGTATTTCCAGGCAGAACCCTCCCACTGGTCACACCTGGGAAACGCAGAGAAGGATACCTGAGTCCCAACTGCTGGGTGGCGTCCCTGTGGAACCAGGTGAGCGTAACAACCCCCCTTCCACTTTCTTTCTCTTCCCCCTAGCAACATGATCATGATCACACGTAAAGCAATCCCTTCTACCCAGTTTATCTAGATTACAGCTTGCATTTAGATCCCTGGACAAGATTACTCCAGCTGCCTCATTTCGAGTGAACCTCTCCTCTAATTTCTGATTTAGATTCTCTAAGACTTTATCCAGGTTCAGCTCTATAGACCTATATACATTAATCAACAGGAGAGCACCCCTTTCAGCCCCCCCTTTCACTTTCAATCCCGTACCAATTATATTACCATTTATTGTCCATACCTCACATTTTTCTAAACCCTTTCCCATCTTTACCAAAGTAGTTAACCCTCCCTTGGTTCCCCCCAGATTTCCCTGGTTTGCGCATAAACTGGCCGAATCATATCCATCCCATGAAAGTTTGTCTGTGGACCATGTTTCTTGCATGAAAAATACATAATTTTTTTTTTTTAATTCTGCACACATTTTACTATTGTCTAGTAAGTGTTTATGCCCGTTAGAATTCCAGCTGAGTATATTCAATAACCCTGTTGATCTAAAGAGGTTGACTCAAAGCTCTTAATTACACAATAGAATCTTCAAATACCTCAGACAAACGTCTTAACTTTAAGTCTTCCCTTACACTTAGTTGTTCTTGACCTTCTTCCTGATTTACTGTCTCTTTATCTTTGTACCTTCTTTCTTCTTTTTCCTTTCCTTCTCTCTCACCACTTATATTTTCACAAATTGAGACATCATATCCATATTTATGGAGACTATCCGCTTCCTTCATTATAATATTTTTCACCAAAGGCGAATATATTACCAATCTTACATAGTCATACCTCCACGAGTGGATAAAATCCACCAATTGAATATCCGCTGAGGAGATTAACCTCAATTCTGGGATGAGTTCAAACAACTCCATTATTCTCCTCCTATTCAATGAGTTGGGACCCGCGTCATCAAACAAGTACTGCAGAATCAAACCTTGTGCATCTGGCTGCTTAGGTGTTCTAAATTTCCAGACATTTGCCGCTTCCCTCCCCTCTCCCTCTCCCTCTCCAGAATTGCTCTGCCTTTTACATCTTTCCATATTTCTTTTTTTTGTCCCCTCATATCCTACCTTTCTGTAGTCACTAGATCTCTCTTCCTGTCCACAACTCCCCCCTTCTCAATTCAAACCATTCCTTTCAACTCTTGAGGCTCCCCCAACCTCTTTTCCTTAAGAATTTCCCTTACTATGTCCCTAACATTTTCTTCTAATGACATATTTACTCCATTATTACCTTCGTACACACTGACAGCCTTAATCATTCCTTGATTTTCCCTCCCCTGTGCTACAGAATTTCCTCCACTTTATCTTCCCAAACACTCTCCCCACTTACTCTCTGCGGGATCGGCTGTGGCCTCGATTGTTTTACCAGTATGTGTGCTGGGTGTTTAAATATTTCAAACAGTTGTTACCTTTCTCTCTTATTTTCTACCAATTTTTCAGGTTTTTTCTGCTTCAGTACATCCTGAGGGGAAAAAGAGAAGAGCAGAAAAATGAAATAAAAAAGTAAGTGACAGGAAAGTAGATTATATCAATAGAAAAAGAAAACTGAAGCAATAGAAAAAAGGGAAGATAAAGTAAAAAAAAACATTGCAATAGATGGAAGTAAAAGTGCCATTGTTAAAATAGCACAGCCTGAGACACAGATTGCATTGCTTTGACTTTAGTGATGGCTTTTCCCTAGTTCATCTATGTTCTCTTGTCCATCTGCAGAGTAGATGTCCTGTATTGGAGAACCAAGGGAGCTGTCGATATTCTAGATGGTTGAGAAAGTGTGAGGGGGGGTCATCAGAAGGAAGCCGTTGGTGTTCGATTGGTGCACTGATGGTGGTCTTGCTGTTACATTCTGGAATATAAACCCTTCTGCCTGTGGTTTGCCTCAGTAAGTTCATGTTTCTTTTGTGCTTGTACCTGCACCCTTTGATGCTTTAATACTTGCGATGAGCGTAGGATCCAAACCCATGCATGCAAATCACAGTGGATTAAGGTATTGTGGAAAGCAGGCATGTACTAAGGGCAAACTGGATCATACTCTCGAACAGGTGATCAAAATAGCAGAGACTAGAGTACATGTTGTCAAAGTAGCAAACAGTGAAGTCTTAGTTGTGCAGAAAGGAGGCCCTGGATGAGGTTGTTGTATGGCTGACAAAAAAGAGGGGGAAATGAAGACACCAGTGAGAGTGTCTGATTAGTAATTGAGTGCATAGAGGGAAGGCTGGTGAGGGCTTCGTGTAAATGCAGCAGCACATTGCATTTTTTCAATGGAGTAGTAGTGTAGGGCATTCAGACAAAAGGGACATTTTCCTTAAAGTTGTAAATTGTAATTTTTCCTGTGCTGTAGTCCATGAAGAGAATGGCCAGGAATTGGAGGAGTAATGATGGGTATGATGGGTATGACGTGGTGACTTCCATGAGTGAGGTAGTGGTCTCCAGGGACAGAGCCGTAGTGGGGTGGGGGCCCACTTAAGAGGGTCTGTCGCCTCTCATGGTTCCCCTTTGGTGCCTGGTGTACCCCTCCCATGCCGCCTGCAGGCCAGGCGCTCAGTGAGGAGTGGCACTGACTGAATGCCAGCCCTGATAGTACAAAAAAAAACGAACTTAACCCTGTGAGTAGTGTGACAACGCATGCAATGCACCTCGCCACTCAGAGGGTTGCCAAGGAAACCATATTGGTGTCGGCATGCCCTGGAAGGCCCAGGGTACCCTGGTGCCATGTGCCTGCATTTGTCAAGTGTGCAGCCTGCCTGTGCGCAGTGTCCTGCCCCATGAAGAAAAGTAGAACTAATCTAAGTTTATGTGTGTTTGAATGTCATGCACTGTATGCATGTCTACTAGTGCATGCATGAATGACTAGCTGAGTGAGTCTGTAGCTGTGTGTGTGTATGCTTGCATGCGCATATTTGGGTCAGATTGTGTCGGCACACACAGGTGTGTGTGTGTGTTCGTATCATCACTGCAAGGGGTTTACAGTGACCAACCATACTGGTCCCTCTCAGAGACTGAAAATCCCCTGCAGAGAATGTTGGCATAGATATGTTGTGTGTCAACAGCTTTATGCATGTAATGTAAAGTGACCATTACTGATCCACAATCTATGTATGCTAATTTTGGTCACTTTAAATTATTTGCATCAATCTATATATGCCAGTAATGGTCTAGCATAGACAGGCTATGGCAGCAGCTTCATGCATGTGATTTAAAGTGACCACTACTGGCATTCATAGATTGTCCTATCTATGCCAGTAATTGCCTCTTTTAATCACATGTATGAAGGTGCTGCCACAGCCTATCTATGCCAGAACATAACTGACATAGATAGGATGTGGATCACAACGTATCTATGCCAGTAACAGTCACTTTAGTTCAAATGCAGAATGTGGCTACAGATTGTTTTGTCAAGGAAAGCCTTGGATGGTAACAAAAGGCATCATGTACTGCAGAGGAACACCATTTTATTGTGGAGGAGTCAGTTGTGGATATTACCTCACGGAAGCAAGCCATTTTTGTGGATGAAGTTTGGAAAGCAGTGTAAATGCGGGTTATAAAGGGTTGTACAAATACCTCTAAAGAGATATGGAGGAGGTGCATGATGGAATTAGGGCCCTTTACAAGGTTAGGGAGGAGCAGAGTGTCAAAGGTCAGTTTTGTGGAAAGATAGAACATTACTACTTGCCTCTGAGTTTTGAAAGAGAATTTGAAATCCACCACAAGTCACCGGAGCATGAACATGACTAATGGAGGGTCAGTGAATGCTATTTGTGGCCTAGTGCCGATGGAAGACCATGCAAAATGGTGTGTTCATTGTCAGGAGATATGAGCGATATGATTCTCAAGTCACACGTTCAGCTCCTTCAAACTATTGTAACTTGCTAATTTCCCATGAGATATTATTGCTATGGCTGTGCTCAGTCTTGTTCCTGCCAGCGACGGTAATAGGAAACCTTTGCTGGTGTTTTTCAAATGGGTGGATATTTAAGTGTGGGTGAGTCTGGTACCAGGGTTGTATCCTGTTTCCTAGATGCATTTGTGCAAAACAGAAGGGTTTCCCAATATGTATCCAGAATATAACTGATTTTGTGTAACATTCATATGTTTTTGAAGCTCAAGTGCTAAACTTGAAAAACATATGATGGGATCACTGATAAATACTTTGCCTGCCTGTGTGCATCTTCATGACTCATTCCTTCTAGAATGTATGACCAAGCCCTCATGTCATCCATCAAAATCCTTCTCATCCCCACCAGAGTCCCTCTGTCAATGTTGACCACTTGCTGGACCGTGCACATTGGTGGGGGAGGGGTAAGGACTGAGCATGGCCCATGACAAGCCTTTTTATGGATTTCTCTTCACTTCACTTCTAACCCCACTGATATTTTACTACACTGCCATCTGCCTGAGCCCTCTCTACCTTTAGACCACATGTTTGAGGGCAGCTCGTGTCTTGCCCAAATAGCCCTGTCCCACTCACCTTTCTAAGAAACCTTGTTGTTCTCTCAGGGAATTTTTGTTAGCTGTTGGGGGCAGTGCTGAACACCATCAGTTCCAATGCAATATCAGAGAGTTGAAAGACTGACCATTTGCAAGGCCAACTTCTTTCCACACCTGATCTGATGGGCCTTCCTGCTTTGCCCCAAACTTTAATATCCTTACTAGACCAAACTCAATATCAGGTCACAGAAATCACTGGGGTGTATGAACTAGTTAAAGGCTTACATTAAAAAGTAGATATCAAATCCTGGGTGAGCTAAAGCAAGGTAGTACTTATGCTTGGTGCACAACTTCACTCTAGTACACAATAAGATGTATCTCAATAACATACTCGTCTAGCAGCACAACATATGGGCCTCATTCACCTGGATACCGCCAAACCTCCGCCTGATATCCTGGTTTTAACAGGATATTAGAGGTGGTGGAAAGGGTGGTAAATCCTATTCCATGTAGTCCCATATGACTCCATGGGGGCATGTGCCAGTATTTTCGGCATCGGCAATACCGTTTCCGAAACAAATACCAGCTGTTGTATGCAGATGGGGGCCTGAGTTACCTCAAGCTCTTGGCTGGAGGTAAGTCTGGTTACACCCACTGACATACTTGTACTCTGCCGTTCCGGTAAAGTGCCAGTATATGTTAATACCAGCACTTTATTAACGGACAAGCAGGGTTATAATGAGGCCCATATACAGGAGGTACTTCTCCAATTGTGCAAACATGGGCCTCATTACGAGTTGGGCAGTGCTGTAATGTGGTGGTATACGATAATACTGCTGCATTTAACCTGCAACTGTGAGTTGGGGCAGACACTTGGAGGATTAACCTCTAGCCATGAGCTGGATGCAAATACGTGAACTTTCCGCCTAATTTTAGCAGAATTATTGCAGCGTAATTACTGCAGCGGTAATGCTGCCAAAATGCCCCACCTACGCACTCCAAATAAATGGGGACTAACACTGCCACCATCACTTGTTACAAGTGGGGGAAACAGTATAACAGTATTACAGATTGGTGGTATCTCAGTGAGTTTACCTCTCAGATACCACCAAACTGTAATGAGGCTCATGTCTTTTAAATTAATTTGGAAAAGGCACACTTCAGCACGAAGGAGACAAAGTTCTTGGGTTATCTGCAGATAAAATGGGGTAAAGATAGATCGTGTGAAAGCTTTCCTGGAGAGGTTCACCAATTTCACAGAATTGCTGTTATCTTTTGCATTCACCATCTTTCATTGGTTATTTGTAAAAGATTAATCTCAGCTGTTACAACCTCTTAATCAAGGGACCCAAAAGTCCTTTCCTTTTTTTTGAAGGACAATATGCATGAAGTCGTCCCCTGGCTCAAGGAGGCTTTACATTTGGCCCCTACTTGATCTAATCTGATCCTTGTCACCCATGTCTACTACAAGTAGATGTCTCCAACAGCGCCATGGGAGGGGTCATATCTCAAAGAGCAACGGATGGGTTCCTGTTATTCTACGAAATATCTTTTCACAAAAGACTTCTGGTAAGAACCAGAATACCACCTACCTGTGGTGAAAAAGACCACTGCTGAATCTAGCTGACTGTAGGAATTCCCTTGGAAACCCCTCTGTGGTCATGCGCTAAGGTTTGAACACAGAGAGGGTCCCAGGGAACCCCTCGAGGGGGAGAAAACCCTGTGGAGAGCTGCTGGGGTGCGTTATCTCCAGTATATCAGGACCGGTGGTGAACAAGTCCGGGATTGATTTGTTAATGTGTGGTTATACCAGAGTTCTTCAGGGTGTTAGCTAAGTAAAGAGGAGGAGCGGATATTAGAGTAATTACTTTGGTGGCAGCTCCCCGGGTAATGCCCTCTGAGGGTTCGTTTGATATCTTACCCCTGGCCTGCAAGACAGCCTCCTTCTGGAAATAAGGACTCGGAGCAAGAATGATGCTGGAAGAGGTGCAGGATAGCTGGAGAGAGAAAATATGTTGAGATAAATAGTGTACCGGAAGTAAGATGTTCCGAGGTTGGAAAGGGAAAGAGTCTCCTACCATAGGCTGACATAGACGAAGTCCCAGAGCAATGCTGACTTCCGGGGGGGGGGGCGTAATGTTGGTGCGGTAGCTGGTTGAGCGCGCAAAAGTCTGTGATAATAAAATGGGTGGAATGAAATCTAAATAAGGATTTCGGGAAAGAATAGGAAGTGCTAAGAGTCCCTGCTCAATTAACATACCGCACGGTTAGAAGGTGGGGCTCGTCCTGAATTAGGCTCTGTTTCCCGTGTCGGGTGTTGTCCGCAATGTATGTTGTCTGAGGAGAAGCATAATGATTAGGTTTTAGAGGAAAGTGAGACAGCTTTAATAAGAATGGCAAGATCCTAAACAAACTTACGGAGTGGGACCGAACTCTGTAGAGAGTAGCAACGCAAGCAGCCTTCGGCATTCGACCTGGATATGCTGGAGAGGAAGAGGGTGTGGCTACCAGTGTAAGTCGCTTAGAGGAAAAGACTAGACTGCTACTGCGGGAATACAAAACGGCCATGTTGGTGTGAAACTGGGAAGAGATCCCACCGGCGTAGTGATTAGAGGAGGAGACAATCATCACAGATCCATCATATCAGCGCCTAACATTTATGAAAACTCGCCCTTGCAGAATGCAACTATATAATTTTTTATTACAAATGTTTAGCCAGCAAAGACACATGCACATAATGCTGTAATGTTTTTAAAGGACATTTTCATCCCATTAAAGTGCTTCAGATGCCTTAGCCCTGCAATCCCAAGGGAAGCTGTTTTTGTCTGATTCAACTGAACTTCGGTACTCATTTTCAAGTGTACATTGCTCATGTATACTGTAACGTAAACGGCTCCCCTCCAACAATGGGAAAAGGTGGCATACAAGCATGTACTCTGCCTTTTGCCCTTCACATTTGCACTATGCCTTGCAAAGTGAGTAAACACTGCCTGGCATGCTCGCCTGCCAGGCAGCACTTACAATTGAAATGAAACCCTCCCCGACATGCAGAAGGATTAATTTCAATTGGGAAAACTGCTTACCATGCGTGCATGGTAATCTGTGTTGCCAATTGAATGTAAACCCTCTCGACATGCAAGCATGTTAAGGAGGGTTTAATTTCAGTTATACATGTTTATGTTTAATGAGTTTATATAGCGATTTACACCAAAGCACTTTACATTATAACAACAGTACATGCACGCATAGCAGGAAGCATGTACAATGGATCCCTATTGGGTCCCCCTGCTTCATGCTGGTGCATCACATAGGTGGACCCTGTATAAAGCAGGCAGACCCGATATGGATCTCCAGCATTTGCGCTGGCATGAACATCCATGGCAGCCCAAAAGCTGGAGCATTTGTATGATGAAGAGGATGAAGGAGGCAGAAACACAAGTTGCATTCCGCCCCTCCTCTCCGCCATACAAATACTTGGAAATGGGGAATTACATGAATGAAAGGTGCCAAAGCCAAGACTTTTATGCCTTTCATTAACGTTACAAAACCAACGCACATGAGCTTCTTTGTCTTTGTGGCCCAGCTCAAAATAAGTGTAAACCGCAGCTTTGTCTGCTATGCTCAGTAACT
The DNA here is from genome assembly GCF_040938575.1 of Ambystoma mexicanum. NCBI lineage: Eukaryota > Metazoa > Chordata > Amphibia > Caudata > Ambystomatidae > Ambystoma > Ambystoma mexicanum. The sequence goes on along the minus strand of NC_090930.1, from coordinate 675,792,101 downwards.
ACACAAGCCCAGTTTCCACTTTCCCTGTTCGACAGCCTGTTCCTACCACAACCATTAGGGCTTGATAGGGATTCAAGAAACAACTCATGGTATAGCTTGAACACCCCCAAAGTAATCAAGCCTGTAAAGCAAAACCCAGTGTTATAACCAAATAATGAAGGTACATTATATGTGCTAAGTCTTTTGAAATGTTCCTTTGCCAGAAACCCATTTCAAACCACTTAGATGGTGACCAAGCTCTTTGAAAACCTGGACAAAACAAGATGCAGATGAAGATGGTGCAATGATGGTTCTGATGGCCCCCACATGGTAAAGGATAGTGAATCCTATGTCAAGAATGTATGGCATATAGACCACAGAAAGAAACCAGTCAGCCACCGGCCAGCTGTTTGCAACCATTTTAAGTACCTGACAACCCTGAAGTGGATCATAGTAATGAACTTTATCATGGAGTGTCCCCCAACATGCAAGCACACTGTTATCTGGGGAGTTGTTTATAGCTACTCTAAGATGTATTATTTTATAAGGTCACAATGTGCTAAAGCAAATGTGAGTCATATGTTTATGGATTACCTGCTAGGTGGAATCAATCAACCAATCAATCATCTTTATTTCAGGTAGATACATATAAACACACTTACAAACACATTCAATAAAATCATCAATTAATCACAATCTTTATTTGATCCGATAACCAAAAGTCAGCACTTAAAATTCATATAGGAATTGAAATTCCATTATTCAGCCTTTTAGGTCTCCAGCGCCAAGTGTTGTAAATGTAATTGGCCACAGCAAAAACTATTTCCAAATGCAGCTCTGATTTGCAAAGTACAAATGTGTTGATTACTGATCTCACAAAGTAGCTTTTAAACAATGAAACCAACCATTGTATCCTAATCATATTGCAGCAGGGGCATTTAAACAAAGAGTGAACCTCAATTTCAGTACAAAACAGATTACCAATCAAGGAATATAGAGTCAAGAATTCATTTGAGCATCATAGATTGAGAAGGATTATCAATCAAGGACTTTACATCAAACAGCACTCTCTTTGAGCACCATTAATAGAGGACCAAATATACAATGGATATCTATTAAAAACACTGTTCTATCACACTAGATTGTGTCTGTTTGAAATTTCTTTATAACGTGAGCCATCACCCCAACTGAACTACTCAAAGACTTTCAGGCTGGTGCAGTGAGCCAACCCCATCATTTTTCAAATACTTTATGTTATTAGGCAGACACAATAGCAGAGCTGCACCAGCGACAACCAGACCCTTTAAAATCACTAATAGGAGACCTTTCGCCATAGGTCTGATTTATGTCTGCACATCTTGTGATTTACCAAACAAGTTAAATAGCTTTTTTTATAATTGATTAGGGTACTACCAAATTATACAAATATCACAACATTAGTGGCACTTGGTGGGAGGCCAACAGTTTGTTTTAAAATCAATTTTCTACTTTTGAAAGATTATCTACACACTGATAGCCCCCATAATTTGCTGCCAATGTGGGTATCCGAGTTGCCTGAGTTTTCTACATTTTCAACATAGTCAGCAGTACATGATTCCCCCATTTCTGGCTCAGGGATCGCATGGTGTCTCTTCAAGATATTTTCACTTTTTTGTAGCTGCTGAAGCCAGCTACCTGTATTCTGAAAGCATACTGCTATGTAATCAGAAGGATTTACCTGTTTCATCTGTATCCATTGATGGGTAAAATGAACTTTATTTTGACAAGATTGATGTCAAGACACAACAACTATTTTAGATGTGTTCTAGAGATAATAACGGAACGGAATCATCAGCATAACTCAAAATGCAGATTTTCCCCTTAGCAAATTTTTCGGGCGTCAGGACATACATGTAATATTTAGACTGCTAAATCATTAATAAATATTACGAATAATTAAGGGACTAATTTACATTCCTTTGCACAAAACAGGCAATAGGGAATGGTTTGGTGGGCTCACCACCTTGACCGTAGCGTACTGCCGCACTGTTATCCTCATAGAATCTGTTAATTGGGTTTAAAACCTATATGGGAGGATGGGGGGTTGTATGTTCTTAAAGACCTCCAAAATGATTTTGAGGTCAACTTTATAATGCCATTTTCAAAACCATAAAAGTAATATATAATAAATCCTTTTAAAAAAATCATATTTAGCAATAATAGTGAACAAGAAAAATGTTGTATTTAATTGTACTTTACCTTTTTCTGAATCCCATCTCAACATCTGCTAGAATCGATTCTTTTTCAACCCACTCTTCCAAAAAGCCTAACAGAATTTTAGCGTAGACCTTAGGTAAACTATCAATCAATGAAATTGGTTTGTAATTACAGGGTAAGGGCTGGTCTTTGCCTGTTTCCAGCTATTTGGAACATAGTTTACCTTGTTCATTTTGTTAAAGAGGACAGATAAAAAAGGAACCCAGATTGAACGCTCAACCTTAATTAATTCAATCAGTAATTTGTTGCTTCCTGGTTGCCTAACAGGGTGGTATCCGATTAGGGAGCTCAATTCACAGCAAGCCTTAGCCAGTGTCTGGGTGGCCAATCAGGTCTTCATTTTCACCATTCAACTGCTGTGTACCCCCAAACAATTGTCCAAACAAAGCAAATTAATAAGGTAATAGAGCATCTCTGTTGTTTAATATTTCATGCTCATGACAATGGATGTTAACTCCGTCCACTAGGAAAATATGCATACAACAACAGTCATAAAGTATCTATTGGTGTGTCCCCTTTGTGTGCATTCTTGCCCACTGCCCAGAACCAGCCCTGTTCCCGCAGAATAAGATTTGGTAAGGAAGATTGTTTTCATAAATCACACAGCTCAACACACCCCACAGCTGGGTAAACATGCTTACATATTCCTTGCTGATTACAAAAGACAGCCAGCTCCTCTCTACGCAGCTCACAATCAACTGGGCTATGGACGAAAAATATCTGAGTCCGCAATGCCACTGTAAGCTCACATTCATCCTGGTTTGTTCCTTTAGGATCATGAAACTCGCTTCTCCAGAAGCTTCCAAAGTGTTACTTTCCAAACATTGGCGGATATATCCTGTATTGCATGTGTCCCTCTGGAAGCCTGTCATCCAGCACACCAGCATACTAGCACATATAATATTACTTTTTCTGATTCTGCTGCACCTGAGATTTGGTCTGTCCTTGATTTCCGCATACACAAGGTGCAAGCTTGAATAACTGATTCACTTGAAAAGTGTACCCACTGACGAATGCTCCTGGGATCGGTTGGATCCCTGTGATTTCATTGGAAAATCCAACAGATCCACTCCTGCCACCCTGCTAATCCTGGTCTTTTAGAGAGAGGTGGCATCTGGAATCAGCTCAGGTTCTCACACAGATCACTGACTCCCCAGACCTCATTGCCATTTAGAGTCACCTCAAAAGTTAAGCGTGCCTGAAGTTTCTTCACTCACGGTCATTGTTCTTCAGAAAGCAGAGCACAACTGTGTAAACCCTTATCTACAAAATCTGGCTTCTGCCCACACTCATTAGCTTGCAACCTCATTCGTCATTGGTGCCTCGTCATCGGCTGTAATCCCTGGGAAAGGCCTTATGTGCCTGTGCTCTTCTGCATGACTCAATGCTACTAGTATTCACATCCAAGCCCCCACGTCGTCCAGCAAGTCTTGCATGTTTCTCGCCAGAGCCCTTGCGCTATTGTTGGTTACTCACTGAACCATCCGCCTTCGTGAGTTTGGGGGTCTGCAGGAGAGCTGGAGCGCTTGGGAAGAGGGGAGGGCACTGGGCAAGCATGCTAATGATTATTTTTCACTTCTATTCCATTGCCACTGCTGCTCCACTGCACAGCTATCTACCAGGTGTGGACTGTGAGCCAAAAGTGGCCCTGGAAATCATTTTCAAAGTGGCCTCATATTACCCATTTTCAGCAAGCACAGCCCTTTTTCAATGAGAAATTTTGGGAATGAAATAGGTTACCACACAAAAGAGGCCCAGGGTGCAGAGGTCTAGTGGAAAATCTCCAGAATTCCCGATAGTCCAGTCCAACCCTGCTATGTACCTCAGATCTTCCTGCAGGTATGCTGCACGCTCGAGGGACAATGCCTCTCCTGTTCTGCCAAGATGGTTCCTACCCACTTGCATTCTTGATGCACCTTATTCTCTGTGTTTGGGAGGAACAAACATCAGTCCATGTACAATATCAGAGAGTCTGTAGTTTGACATTTCAGTTTATTTTTATGTGTTCTTTTTATTTTATTAAAACATGTTCTAAAGCGCAAACATGGCTAATTAGAGCATTATACCTCTTTACACAAATGCAGTATTAATAAAAAAAAAGACAAAAAATTCAAATAAGAACAATTTGTTTATCCTAAAATATCCTGTACCCTAAAATGCAGCTAAAAAACTATAAAAAATAGAACATTTGTAAAGCTATCAGAAAATCTTAGAAGAAACAATTCAAATATAAATCTTGCAAAACTAAAAAGCCTAAGCCCAACACCATGCGTTTACTTTCTTCCCAAAATGTAAGATCATTTTTGATCAGTCGAATATCTTTTGAGAGTGGGTTCCAGAGTTTAACGGCTGCCCCTGAGAAAGATCTTTTCTGAATGGGCCCGCATTTAAAGCCCAGAACCTCAAGTAGCAGACACTCCTGAATCTGAAGCCCTCTTAAGCCCCAGATATTTTTTCGGGTTAGATACCCAGGGGATCGGGCATAAAGTGCTTTATGCACAATGCATAACAGTTTAAAAAGTATCCCAAAATCAATTGCCACAGCCAGAGCAATTTAATTAAAATAGGGGAGATGTGGTCTCATTTGCTGGCCCCACAGACTAACCGTGCAGCTGCATTAAAAAGTGATTTCAATGGAAGTAAAGTGTTTGTAGGGAGTTCAATTATCAGAGTGTTGCTGGTGTCAACTTGAGAAATTACCAATGACTGGAATAAAGCAGAAAAGTGAGACTCCAGAATAATACGATTCAGTGCGCTTAACGAAAATAACTGAAAATGTGCATATGATATGAATATTAAGCCACCTCCCTCAATCAGACATCTTGCCTTTTTAATATGAATTGTCTCATCCAATCTGTAACTGAGCCCTTACATTTCATCCTTTTGCCAGATTCATTCTTTCATCCATTTTATTTCTAATTTTGTTTCCTTTCTTTTTCATATTATGGTGAAATCCTGTCCTGAGGCTATACCTATTATATTTTTGCATTATTCACCTACTTTTATGCTTACACCGAAACGGCTCCTTCACACTACATTCCTTTCCACTGATCAATGTTCACCCCTTTCCTCCTCACAGCCTTGGGTGACTCTCCCAATTTTAACATGTGGCTTAGCATTTTCTCTCTTCCTTTCCCTATGAAGTGGGACTGGCGGCATTTTTGCAGAACACATCCTTCTCCATTTGGCTCTCTCTCCCCAATCATGTTCTATGATGGCTGCCTTCCTGAGCTCTCAATGCTCACACGAAGCAACATAAGACAGGGGTCCAGGCTCTTATCCGATTGCCATCCCCACCCCAACCCCAACACATATGGCAGGAAACATCTTCACCATTTCACATGTATTTTCGATTGTATTCTTTCACTCCACTAGAGCTAAATACATAGGTGAGCCGTTTTCTGTTTATTTCCTCCATAACATCTCTGTTTATTTGTAATGGGTGTATGCAGTGTGTGATATATGCAAATGGCTGGACTGTGGAGATGGGCAGAGCCTCTACGTTGTTCCACAGAGACCTTTAGCTGGATACAGTACCAATTCTGCTCTAGATTTTTGGGAAACGAAAGATGTGTACCAAGATAAAAACTAAAATGATTTTACTGACGCAGCAAACTGAGAAGGGACACTTAAAGTGTTTGCTTCCTGAAACTTTTTTTTTTATAAAACAGGGTCCGGATTTAGTATGTGAGAATAAAAGAAATTCTGTTTTTAGGAGATTCAACTTTAAAAGAATTTTAAGCCATCAACCACTCAATATCTTGAAGACATTCGGACAATGTTTTTAAATCCCTATTAGAAGATAGTTTCAAATAGAGCTGCGTATCATCAGCATATTGATGCATGCAAGCATTATTTTTGGCTATGATATCTCCTAAAACCTCCATATAAAGATTAAAAAGAGTTGGTGTTAAAATAGACCCCTGTGGAACTTCAAAAGGGACCGGATCTGGGAGTGAGCATCCCTGATTAATTGTTTTAATTAGACCTGAGATCATATAAAAGACTCAATCCATTTAAGAACTGTATCTTTGATGCCCATTCGGTGACAAGCGAATGGATCAAGGAGAACACCATGATCAATAGTATGGAATGATGCTGTCAAGTAATGAAGCCAGTACACAACATGCACCCTCATCTAAAATCCTCATATCATCTAAAATCTGAAATTTGACGGTTTCTGTGCTATGCCCCAGTCGGAAGCCTGAATGAGAAGTTTAAAGGCTTAATGTTATTGTTGCAAGTGTATGAAGTGTGAGTACATGTTCTATCATTGCTTTATATGTTACTGCTATTTGCCTTCTGTTTCTAAAAGGAGTTCACCTTACTCACCAGAGAAAAGTAGGATTATTTTACTATTCCTAGTTATTACATTTCTATTACCTTTTGTCTTTTGTCCTACTTGCACCCAGAAGCTTATTATTCAGGTGCATGCAGTCTCAAAATATGTTCAAATGTTCACCCGAGTTGCACCACGACTTTCCAATCTTTCCCTATTTTAGCTACAATGTTTTAAAAACGTAATTGTACACTTTGGTTGTTACTTACTTCTGCCTATTTGCAAGCGTTGTTTGGCCATCATAGATGCTATGTCATGCTATGTTGTTTTATATTTATAGAGCACACTATCACCTCCTGGGATGCCTCATGGTGCTGAGGGTAGTTACCAGTTCATGGCCTGTATTTCCATATGCAAAATATTCACACTTTGTATCCATAAAGATGTTTTTTATTCTCTTGTTCTCAACTTGAAATGCACATTACTTACTGTCAAAGAAATGGGAGTGTATGCAATGGTTCTGCTGCTAAATCTGAGAAGGTTCGCCCTCCAACACATTTTTGTCTTCTGAGTATGGGAATAACCAGTCGTTTAGAGCTACTGGATTGTAATTGACTTGTAGGCTGCAAATGTGAAGATGTGATTTGTATGAACCTTGAAGCATTCAACTGAATATGTGCCACCATCGAGATCCAATGAAGAGTGGCCAATGCCGATGTTACATGTTCATATCTCTTCAGTTTGAGGAATATCGATCATTCATAATCTGAGTTCTCTGTGATATCTGCAGTAGACTTTTTGAATTTCGTAATCACACACTAGATGCAACATAGCAAAAGTAATCCCCTCTTGAATGCTACATTTGACGATCAAGACTGGAGATTAATGTTTCCGTATTTGCATAAATAAGAATCATATTTTAGTCACTGCTGAGACTCGTACCTCCTTTGAAGGTTCCCAAATTCCTTCATGGCCAGCACAATAATGGACACAGATACTAGGATCATGCATTATCCCGACTCAAAACATGAAAAGGTTTGGTTTGATGATGATTTTGGAACTTTCAAATGAATTTCTGGTTTTAAAGGATTGCATTTTAATTGTATAGTCTCCTATCAATAATATTTGAACAGCAGGCATTCTGATTTTTTTTAATAAGTGTTAGTGTGTCATGCATAATTTTAAAAACAATTTTGTTTTATCTGCATACTTATTTACCTGAACCACCATGTTATGAATGTATATATTTAGAAGGGGTATATTTTGTTTGCAGGGTGGCAGATTATTTCTACCGTGAGGCTATGAGAGATTTTCCAGCATGTTCTTAGGTATTGAATCTGTCAGCTAACTAGGTACCTATAAAAGTATGGGGTCTAAAGGGTGGGTCAGGTTTGAGTGGTGTGATAAAATTGATGGTATTCTCCCACCCACTCCCTCAGGATCTTCCATAGAGGTGGCGAGGGAAGGACCATCACTTTTGGATCCCGACCCTGAGGGAAACCTATCATAGAAACAACTCAAAGTATCCCACTAATAGAGTCAGGCAGGGTCAGGCATTTGATAGTAACCATTCACACCTGACTCCACTTACCTGGTCTTTTCACTATAAAAGGTGTTGTGTGAAACAGAGGTATGAGTGAGTACGAGTGAAAGCAGGAGTGGGAGCTGAGAGGATAACCGAGATCCAAGAGTTGCCCAGTACCAAAGGCCAGAGACAGGGAAGCCGAGTTGCTTTGTAACTGCATTGCGAGAGAGCATAAGCGTGGTGAGGGAGCTGTGTCTCCAGGGAGCCAAGAAGGATCTGCATATGGGAAGTGCGAGGTCTGCTGGTCCCCTGCAGAACCTGTGTATGCGAGTGCTCTTTCCCCTGGGCCAACCAGTGAGACCCTGACCTCGAAACGAAGTGCCCTGTGGAGCGGAAGTGCAGAAATCAGCTCAATGAGTCTGAATGCATTGCAGAGGCAGGTTGTGAAGAGTGCAATATATAGTAACACTGAAAATGTGCAAGAAAGAGGACCATATTTGTGGGAATGTTCAACTGAAGCTAACAAGAAGATTTCAAAGAGTGCAAAGACATTGATACGAGTAACAATGTGGAATATAACCGCAAAACTGGGAAGACACACCTGTATGCAAGAATAAATAAAGTAAAATTGGACAGTAAAGTAATGTGAATGTGAATGAGGCTAGAAGCCAGTGAAAATGGTGTAAGAGGCATGAAGGGAAATGGAAAATGTGCAAAAGGCATGAAAAGAAAGAATAATGCAAAAAGGGTGCGAGTGACCCGGAAAGACAGACACAAGTACAAAGGTGCATCAAATTTGATTTTCTATATGCAAACATTGATTGGTAAGGATGTACCCTAACTCTGGCACATCTAGAAGAAACATGAGCTTCCACTAAGCAAAGGGTTCGGCCTAAATGATATGTCAAACAAATTAATATTGTGGCTTAAATGCATCTCACCTTATTATGACGTGTAAAGTTGCTTCCATACTTTCATGATGTAGTAATTTAACGAAACCCGTTTATCTGGACAACGATTGGATATAAACTTAAGCGTATGATTGGGTACACGATGAGCATTGCATTGTGACCCAACAAATTAAAGTTTCAAGCCATTGTCACTTCTGTATTAGCACTGCTTGGACGTGACATTTGCAAAACATTTTTTCCCCGCTTGAGGCTCCGAAAATATCCATCAAGTGTTAAATATTGATGCGGATGATAACCATTGTATGTTATCCAGCTACCCACCAGATTCAAATGTTTATATCATTCAATTTGACGTGGCTTGTTTGTCGTTAGACAATATCTTTACATCTCTGGTGCCCAGACTATTCACCCTTAAAGGGTGTTTTTCGAGTCTTTGAAAAAATGAGTGAATATTGCTAAATTTCTGGTGAGTTTGATACATTTCTCACTTAGCTTCAGCAAATCTGATTGTTCTACGGTTATATATGTGTTTGATGCATTCAGTTTTGTGTCCTCTCTCTCAAGGAAACGCTGCGTAAGAATATCACATTCCTGTACAAAATCTGTGTGATTACTGCAGTTGCGCCTAGCTCTGTAAATCTCACCTTCCGGTATGTTATCAATGGTTTACTGTTGGTGACAGCTTTGTGCATGCAGAACAGTTAATCTCTGTAGGTTTTCTGTAGGTATTGGTTACAAATCTGCCATTTTTGATAACGATGTGTAGGTCAAGGAAGTCAATGTCTGTCATACTAGCATGTCCTGTTCATTTTATACCAAATACATTATTGTTAGTATGCATTGCAAAGTTGTTACCTGAATCCTGTGAGCCTTGCCAAATTATCAAAATATCATCTATGTAACAGTTCCATGCATTCAAATTGCAAGAAACATTCTCATGGTTAAGTACATGTGTTACTTTATATAGTGCCATTAAAAAAAATGGCCAAATATGGTGCATATTTAGCTCCCATTGTCATCCCCTTTTAATGAATGTAATAGTCATCATTAAACATGCAGGCATTATTGGTTATGGTGAACCTTAAAAACACTTGAGCATTTCAATATGGCTGTGATAGGATGTGGAAGAAATCTCAAATGTATATTCAATTTGTTTAACAGCTAACTCATGGTCTATGCTAGTATATAATGTTGTAACATCAAGGGTGGGCATCAGAAAATCTTCTTGCTAAACAATAGTCTTGAGGAACTGAAACACGTGTGTACTGTCTCTTATGTATGATCTCATCTTCAGTACATGTTGTTTTAAAACCTCATCCAGATAGTGAGAGATGGCCTCTGTCACCCAACCAATGCCACTCATTATAGGTCTAACTTCAGGAAGAATTTCATAAGGTTTATGTATTTTTGGAAGAAAATAAAAAGTTGGCATGGCTGGTTCTGTTATCCCAAGGAATATTTCTCCTCATCAATGAGGTGGCCCAAAGGGAACCATTCTTGAATAATGGCCTGCAAATCCTGCACAACCCTCTTGGTTGGATTGGTGCTTAGTTGTTTATAAAAGCATGGGGTTGCTAGGTGTTTATTGCCCATGCTGATATAGCCTTGTGGGTTAAGTAAAACAACATTTCCTCCCTTGTCCACCTCCTTAATTGTGATGGTACACTCCCTTGCTAGGTTATCTAGAGCCTTTTTTCCTCTTTGTCGAAATTTGATCTGCTCATTTTCTTTCTATCCCATGGTTTATCTAAATAAGCATGAATGTCCTTTGTTGAAGGTTTGCGGATTGTCTCAATGACATTCTCATTCCCCAAGTAAATTTAGATCTGGGCTTACGTTCATCCATTTCTAAATGTCTAGCTTTCACCTCTAACTCTCGGCATATAGTACTTTGATCTGAGCAAATGTCTTGATCCAAAGACATCAGAGGTTCTGTACTGACGATGTCTGTCGTGGTGTATGCGCTCAAGGGGTCGAGTGTAGGTTTGGAATCATAAGTCTGCACTTTATTTGAAAATATTTTTTTTCATTTATGTTTTCTAAAAAATCAGACCATGTCAATTTGAAAATTAACAAAACCTGTATTAGCACTTGGTCTGAAAGATAGACCTTTATTTAGAACTTTAATTTCAAATAAGTTCAGTATCCGGTTGGAAAGATTCACAGCTAGGTTAAATTAATTTACTTTGCTAATTGTTTTTTGGTGTTTGATTTGGTCAGGAACCTCATGTTTCTTTTAAATGTGCCAGAGATAAGGTCCATCCGTAGCAATCAAGGTTTGCATATAGAAAATCAAATATGACCATCAATCAAGTGGCAACAAACAATTACGGTATGATTTTTCCCCCTTTTTTCAAATCCACCTATTCTTGAACAAGATAAACTAGAGAACGTTCTGAAGATCTGAAGTGAAATAATGACTATTTTGCCATCCATATTTTATTAGGTCTACCTACCAATTGAAGAAGGGGTAAGCTCGCACTTTCTACCATGAGTGCACAATCCTGGGTGATAGCAATTCTAGGAGATATATTTCACAATGTCGTTTGCACAAAATCAATAATTAATCCATTCCCTTTTAAACAAGGACCACCTGATGCTCCGATTTACCAATCATCATCAGGGGGTTGTTTTCCCTTTTTGGAGAACTACATAGGATGACAATAATTTCTTTGATATTACTCACTATAATGGTACAGGTGTAAGTGAGTTGTTTTAATTAACCCAGTATAAAGCTAACTGCATCAATCTAATAGCATCTTGATTCAAATACATGCCCTTTTTCTTATATTCCCATCTCTGTGTTCTTTTTCCTTGATACCCTCAATCTTCAAACTGGTGTGTGGTATGTCATTTATTTTACTTATATTTTTTTATTTCTTTGACTTTCTAATTTTGGCGTTACCTCTGAAATGACCATTTTTCAAATGGAAAACAAATATGTTATGATAATTGTTCTTTTTGTGGAATCATTTACACCATGTCAACATATTGTGGATCCTGCTTTCTAATCATACGAATCAAATATGGCTGTTATGTTAACTTACTATATCAGCCTTGAAAACGACCAAGGTCAAAACACGTGTTGTCTGATCAAATCATAAATAAATAATTTCTTCAAGAACATCTATTTGGAATATCTTAATTTGTTAATACAAAAGAAGGCAGTGCATGAGTCACCATTATCCAATACAATTGTCACTGTTACTCTTTCAAGGCCCTGTTCTCGGTGGGCTGCTGGAAGGGTGAACGTTGCCTGTTCAAATTCAACTAGAAAAGTGGTCACAAGCTCACAGGTTTAACTTTGAACCCATTCACGATATAGACTTTGTGTTTTATGTTAAAAGCCGGAAGAGGCTTGAGCTTGAGGAAGAGAACGCTGAGAGGCCCATTGAACAAAGTAAAGTGAACAAGTTGAAGCTTGGGGAAGGGAACCCCAAGGAACTCAAAGACATTGAGGTTATTGAAATTCACTTTAAGGGCCCTGTGGAGAAGGTTTTTTTGAACAGCTCTGAACAGTGAACACATATTTATGACAGTTCTATGTGATTTCAGAGACACATTTTTCAGAGAGGTGTTTTTCAGTGAAGCAATAACAGAGAAAAGAAACATCACATTTGTTTTTCTATTTGCGGGGGTACCCCCACCCCACCATTTCCCGATGTGTTTAACCACACCCCAAAGCCCTGGTCACCCATTTTAAACCCATACCCACCCTCATACATATTTTTTAAAAATGTCAATTTTATTTTTCTCTGTTATAGTTTTGCTGAAAAATACCTCTCTGTTTTTTTTTCTCTGAAATCTTTGGATACCCTTTGTGACATTTACCATATTGGACGTGGTGAGAAGACCACTTGAAACCAACTCTGGTTTGTCTAGACTGCCATATGGGCTCCAATTGTTTCCAGACAAATGGACTCCATATTTAAGAACTATTGAAGCGCTAATTTGGAGAAAAGTTTTGTATTTCCTGCCGAAATGCGAACCAATGGAAGTCATTAGGTATGAGTTTGGTCTTGGTTCCTTGAAGAGTCTTATGGACTGCAAAAAGATTGCCCTATACAGAAAATGTGTACTTAGCAAAAGCAACTCTATGTATAAGCTATTTGGTGACACTGTGACTGAGGACTTTATGCAGAAACTGAATTGAAGTGGAAACAATACTGTCAAATGTTGGTGTCACAATGAAATGTCTTATTGAGAAACCATCAAAGGTAAAATTGTTAATAAGCGTTTGATTGGGTAGGTAACAACACAGTTATATTGAATTCCAAGTTGTACTGTCAAATTGTATCGGGCTGGAAATGTTATCCAGAGCCAGAGAAATATCTTGAAAAATATCCCTGGCGGCATCAGAGGGACAGTACGATGCGATTTAGGTGCAACGTTTTAAATACAAATGAAATCTGCTTTGTGCATAATTTAATACCTGAGGACCAGAAAGTATGTAGATTTTGATTAGCCATTGTGGAGACTATGATGCACCTTTTATTAATCTGTCCAAAGTTGAGAAAGAAGAGGTTGGATTACTTTTCGAAATTCATCCGGGATACAGCTAATGTACAAAGTGACTTGATTTGGTACATAATGCTACATGGTTCATCAACATTATTAAAGATCAGGGTAAACTCCTTTTTGAAGAACGTATGTAATGTGACTCAGGGGCTGAAGATATTGGAGGTTGTGCATACTGAAAGAGGAATGTATTTAGTTGAGCTGTTAGGAACTGAGTGACAGGGGTTTTGTGGTTATTTAATTTTTTGTTTGCTTGTACTGAATTTGAGACTTTGTAATGATATTGTATTAGTTAAGCAATTTAGTTTATCTACTGTGTAAGGAAAGTATTGTTCCTTTTGAAATGTTTCGTATTTGAATATCTTGTCTCATGTTATAATGTTTATTGAAGATTTCTTTTGGAGAAAATTTGAAATGATGTTTTCTGAAAGTTTTAACTTTATGTTTTAATTATTTAATGAGATTTTGTAAAGGTTCATATAAACCAATAAACAATTATTTTTTTAACAAAACAACTCTGGTTTTGAATTCATTTTTTAATCACTGTTTTTCCTTTTCAAAGAATAGGTTTAGAGACAGACACACTTTTATTTTGGACTATTAGACAAGGATGGCCATTCGAAACATCAGTTAAGGGAACCATCCCATCAGAGTTAGGGCCAGTCAGGCATTCCACCAACCCTGTAACCTTAGTAAATAGAGGTTTTAAAACTAATACTTTTGAGTCTGTGTCTGTCTTGATACCATGCCTGCCTCACAGTGTTCAGTTACCAAGAGAAGTAGGATGCTGTCTCTGTTTGACAACAACTGAAATATATGCATTTATCTGACAATTATGGTGCAGCGACTTGAACATGTGGAACACCACAGGAGCACTGTCAACTTCTCGGCTGCTTCCTCCCAGATGCCTCTGGCATGCATAAACAGAGCTAAGGAGTCCTATTTTAAAACTCTAGAGGAGTGGTCGGGAGGAGGGAAAAGGGACGTGGTTCACTTACATAGCCAATCAGCAGAGCCATGGGTCTTTATGATGAAAAAGCATTATGCAGACCTTCGTGGTTATGCCAGCACTGACTTGAAATTCTGGTTTGGTTCTTTTGGTCTCACAATTATTCTGGTCTAGTTAATTGGTATGGTGCTTGTGAATGGGACGAAAAAGTGTGGGTGAACATGTGAATGAGTGGCTCTTGCACATAAACATCCACCTGCTCATTTAATGCTCCCTAATTACAACAGCGCCATGTGTTAGTACATTACGGCCTGGCATCTTTTAACATGGGACAACAGACGTGTGCAATTTTCTCTTGAAGGAAACTTACACCTGAAAGGATTATCCAACACAAAGCACTCATTAGAATTAGAAAAGGGAAATATAGGTCCACAGCATTGTGTGTTTACGCTAAAGATAATTTATGGTGTCCAATTAATCATTTAAGAAACTGGTGGGAGGTGAGGAAGAATAGAAAATGCTGGACTTTCCCGCTAATGTTTCCACACATTTTAGATGACAAGCAGGATAAGGAAACTATGAAAGTGGATCTTGTAACATCCCCACTCACCATGGTCACTCCAACCACTATCACACAGCATACACCTATTCAACAACAGCCACATGTACCGGTGGTCTGCCAGCCCATTTGTCTCCAGTTTTGCAAGGGGCCACTGCCCCAGGTTTGCACACATAACTGTGGCTTCCCCCTTTTCTGCATCTCTGACCAGAGGTGATACAAATTATGGACAAGACAGGAAACCTTTCAAGCTCCCCTTGTGGAAGTTTCCTGAGGTGACAGGAGGAGACACTGACGATGATCACATAGTGACAGTACATATTCTTTGGACGCTGGGTGATTTGAGAAATCTGTTCTAGGATTTACCTAATATCAGAAAAATGCCTCAGTGTTTAATCCAAGTGCTCCAAATGGTCATACAGTGCTACATATCTGCCTGGGCTGACATGAACCAGCTCATGCAGTTAATTATGCCTGTGGAGGTTTGGCAGAAACTCTCTGTGCAGGCCCAATGGACAGCATGAGATGCCAGAACAGGAGACCCATGCCTGAAATAAACTCATAACTGCTATATCAGACGTATGCCCCAGAGAGACAGATCCGGGAAGGATACGCAACTGTAGTCAGAAAAAAAGGAATCCCCGGATGATTGTTTAAAAAGACAGTTGACAGTTTTACTCACCATTCTGGCATCACAAAACCAAATGAAACATCACAAGAGGTGATAGCCAGCATTTTCATCTCTGATCCCCAAACCAAGCTCTAAGCTTAATGAAAGAAGATGTGTGTATGACTTTCCAGAGTTTGTAACAATAGAGATTCACTGTGTATCTTTTGGTACTGCAGCGTCAGAATGTAAAGGGGCAGGTATCCCCTGGCAGGGCTGGATTTAGGCGTTGTTTTGGAGACAGAGGAAGTGAGAGGGAAAGAGAAGTTCCAGCGGAATATCTAGATCCTATGGCATGCAATTATAATAAAGAGGTGTGGCACTGGAAGAATGAATGTTCATAACAACCCCAATGTAACAACCCTTCTACGCCTTGTGGACAGGGTTTCTACCAAAACCCTAATACATGACTAGTCACACCAAATAGAACATGCCAGACCCAATCAGATGAAAAACAATACAAAACAGCTTGAGAGAACACCCTCTATGAACCCATTGATATCTGTAGACCAAAATGGTCAGTATGTGCAATACAAGGTTGATGGGTAATGTAAGCAACTCATGGTGGCAACATTAAAGACAAACGCAAGTGATCACAGTATAAGGGTATTTATTAAACTGTATAGGCGGGTTGGAAAACGCCTAATTTAAACCTGACTCTAAGATGGGAGCAAGCTACGACCATCAAATCAAAAAATGGCAGGCATAGTCGCGTCTTGTCAAATAAAAGGGCCTACACTAAGAAAAACCTATTGCCAATCCTTATGCTAAATACAAAAAAGAGTGGTAGGCGGGGGTCTCCCTTCCCCACGTTTTCAGCATGGGACAAGGCAGGACTCCTCAGCACAGCACAAGCTCAAACTTTTCCAGCACGAGACGACAGTTCCGTTTCCAGCTATCAGGACCTTCTGTCTCTATTCTACAAAAATTCTCTTGCCTCCAAGGACCTGATGTGCTCAATATAACAAACAAAAAGTTCCTTTCCAAATGTACTTTGGGGGATGACTTTTCACCCCCTGGATGCCCCTCTTCTGGGCTCAGATACACAAAATTTCTTAGCAATATCAGGACCTTCGGTGGTACATTTTCTTGCTTCCGACGGCCTGATAGGTTCAAAATAATAAACAAAGTTCCTTTCTGATTACCGTTAGGCTGATGTTTCTTCACCCCCAGTTTCCCCTCTTGTGTGCTCAGACCCCTCTCGAATATCAGCCTCCCTCCATCTGGTTCACTATGGCTTGAATACAAATAATCTGCTATGTTCACGAGTAGTTTGGCGATGACTTTTCACCCCGGGATGCCCCTCTTGGGCTTCAGACCGTTCTTAAATGTTTGCCTCCCTCCTCAGATTCACTACAGCTTTTCCTCAAAACAGTTCTCAAGACAATTTCACCTGTGACATTCACAAGTCTTTGGGAGATGACTTTTCACCCTTGGATCCCCCTCTTCCGGGCTCAGATCTTTCTTAAATGTTAGTGTCTGTCGGGTGCACTACGGCTTTCAAAATCAGTTTCTCTTATGGCATTCACAAATCCTAATGTCTTTTAAAACAGGGCAGTGTGACCATCCCTCTGTCGGGTTAACTTCTGTCAACACACTGTTCGGACTTTAGGCATCGCCCCTCTTTATTGGCATCTCTCCATTGGGTTCACTCTCTCCACTTTACAAATCCTTTTACTATCTTATGATGCAGGTTTCACTTCCCTTGCGTTCTCAATGGTTTTTCGGTCAAAGACTTTCGACTGTATGGGGATTTTGCCAGACCCTTGTATGACCACTTTGACCTTTTGCTTGCGGCTCTCCTTGGGCCTTCTGGTATCAGTAGTTTCATTTAATGCGGGATCAACCAGAGTCTCTTTAGTGAGCAACCACATGGTGCTGGGCCCCTTTGCAGATGGTTTTCCCTTAACAGTTTACAGTTCTTTGAACTTTCCTCAATGTGCCACTTTGCGACTTTCATTCAACACAGTTCGGTTTCTTATTGGTTCTCCCCACGACTCACCGGCTCTGATAAACCGCTTGGCTTTCCTCGTGTCCGGAGTCAAAAATGGTACCACGGTAGCAGGCATATTTCTCTGTCCTGCTTATCAGCGTAGGCATGCTCTGTGTACCGTTGTCATTGGTCTTACGATTTCTTCCACAGAGGCTTCGCAAGTCTGGGTCAGAAAAGGCAAGGGGCCTATTTACACGGATGGCGGTGAACCATGGCGCTTTTAGCGCCATGGTTCATGCCGGTAAAAAACCGCCACCGCCTTGGTGGAAAGGGGTATTACTGCCCTATTCCAAGGTTGGCGGGGCGGTAATTCCCCCTTCCACCATTGCCCTTCCCCATTCCCATTTTTGCCCCATAGGGCTCTATGGGAATGGGGAAGGCACTAATTGCGGTACTGCAAATTGCGGTACTGTAATTAGCTCCCTGTTCCCTTTGCGGGTTGGTTTTTAACGCCTGCAAAAGCAGGCGCTAAATTCCCCAACCCGCAAAGGGACCTCATAGTAAGGTGGTAAGGATTTACCGCTACCGGTAAAATACCGGTACCCGTAAACCCTTTCCGCCATCCGTGTAATGAGGCTGAAGGTCACTTCTCTCCTTGTCACCATTCCGGTTCTCATTGTCTTTCTCCTCCGCTTGAACTGCCGTGCCTGGATAGCTGTCTCATTATGATATGATATGATATGGCATTTATAACGCGCCTATACACAAGTGTTTCAAGTTGTGCAGTCTGCCTTGTTTGTATTGTGGTCTCCTGCTCCACCTTTTATCCCTGTGGGGAAGGGAAAGGGCTGTCAGGCGTGTGTGATTCTAGTCAATTGCCTGACTTTGCCTGACCCTTGTGTTGGGATATGTCAGATAAATGGCTCTGGTGTTAGTCTGTTGCTTTTCGTGTCATGAGAAGGGGTTGGTAGAGTTTCCAAGTATCCTACAGGGTCAGAAGGGGGAAAGTGTTTTATGGAATTATAACCTTTGTACTAGGGGTGTTGGTAAACTCAGAAGGGTGAGATTGGAAGGGTTTGAGAAACCAACAGGAATGACCAGGATTATTATCATAAAATATACAGGGGGGATTATGGGAATGGTAGTGTTTTGTCAATGAAAATTGAGAGGTTGGAAAATAATGACCAGAGGGATGTGGAAAAGAATAACTGGGAGTATTCGGGTAAGACACTTGAATACAGGGATTCTGGGAGAGAAGGTTTCTGGGCTTAACAGGGTTTGGGATCCCAGGGAATTTGTTATATACAGAGGGGTCATTTGATCTGACCAAGAAAGATTCAATGCGAGGAAGGGAGGACGATGTAGTGCAACCTCCAAAGGTGTTAGCGACCTTGTCCGCCTCTACTTCTTCTCTGGTATAATACCTCGTATCACCTGTGGTATTCCCATGAGCATAGCCCTGGGTTTTCCTACCCAGGTGATCCTCCCTTGTTTGTCTACCACTAGGGTTGGTATCTGAGAGGGCCAGTTCTTCCCAGGCCACCTGAATAAGGGATTCCGATGGTCTACGTAGGAGGATACCCTCATGTTTCTCACAGTAAGCAATCTCCTGTTTAGTTCAGACAGAAATGAGGCAGTCAACTGTTGGACCCATCTGCTTCCCAGATATGACTTTATCCTCAGAAACCATGAACGCAGTGGGCATCTCAAGCACCCCTTAATCAATACCCATCTCCGAACCAGTATCTCTTGCTCTTGGGCCAATCACCAATAAATATGATTTCCTTCTTGTACCTTCCTCACCCATTTACTTATTAGGGAGAGACCTATTGTCTAAGCTAAAATGCACCATTGGTCGTTCCCAGTAATGATTTAGTGGATTCACCTGCTACATTGGTAGCCATAACTCGCTCTCATACTCAGAATGTGTTAGGACTGACGGCAGCATCAGAGTCACCTCACTTAGAAAAACATGAAGAATTAGCCCATATCCAATATATAGAAATCCTGGGTATAATGAAAGGCTCTTAGGACAGAAAAGGTTGTCACCTACATTAGGACTCCTTGTGGCAGGAAGAACATGCCTGCCTCGTCACCTCAAAAATTCTCTTATTTTACTTGACCAGAATATGCCATGGACTTGCACATGTCAGAAAAAGGTCTATGGGCGCAACTTTAAACCAAGATTGGTACATGCCAGATCTTCTGGCCATGGCCCAAGCCTATTGTAGACAGTGTACTATCTTCCAGAAAAACAGCATTGTACATCATCTGTTTCCACCATTACAATGAGTGTGGAAATGGATTGAAACATTTTTGTAAAGGAAAATACAGCCATTTGTATTTCCTGATTAGCACTGCTGTTGCGGCTGACGCAGTAGTATACCGAGAATTGGGCAGATTATCAAGAAACCGTCAGCCATAGCGGCAATGACCTCTGCAGCAGTCTTTCTGCAAAATCTCTTAACTCATCATGAGCTTCTAACTTTTATTTATATGGTTTGTTCTGACTCACTGTGTCCTATAATATGAAGTTAGTGTTCATTTATGCAATGAAACCTAGACTGCAGTATAGTGCCAGTGCAGAGAACATCTGTAATCAAAGAAGAGCATTAGTTACCTAAACATGCTATATAGCATGTGTAATACTTATGTATTTATATCCATACAGGGAAAACAATGCTCTTCTGTTCACAAAAGTACGTACAATGGATAAGATATCACATTTGACGTGAAGTCGTGGGCTTTTTACAATGGGTTGAGTTTGAGTAACATTCTGACCAGGTTGTAGTAGGGAGCATATGCAACAGTCACCAGGGACAATACATGGGTCGACTTACATAGATTACGAACATTCAATATTAGACATTTTTAAATGCAGGTAGCAGTACAGCCAGCCATATTAGGGATGTGACCATGATGGATAAAGTGTTAGAGTGGAGGCAGAGAACGTGAGGTATAGAGCCAGGTTATAGGCAAGTGAATGTATTTAGCTCAAAGGCAGATGAGAGGTAAGTTAAGAGGATAATTCAGAAGCCTTTTTTCAATTTGACTTTGTACAAATTGGAGAGGACTGTTTCTCTGATGTCTGGGGGAAGAGAATTTCATGCAAGTGGAGCAAGAAGAGGGTAAGAGCAGAAGCAAGAGGACGCACAGAGGGGAAAGGTGCCACAAGGGTAGCCAAGGAAGGAGAGCCACGATCACAGAAAGGCTTGTAGAGTAGGATAGAACATGACAGAAAACATAGTTGCTAGAGCAGTGGGTACGCAAAGTCATACGGATAATTAGCAGAGTTTAAGAAAAAAGAAAGGTCTTTCATTTCTTCTTGAAATCTTCTGTCGAAACAGTGTTTCTAAGAGCCGAAGCCAATGCATTCCATGCTAGTGGGGCAGCTATGCTGAAGGCTCGATTACGTGCTTTGTTAGTATTACAATGTAACGTTTTCAGCAAATTTGCATTGTCCGAGCTGAAAAGATGAGTGCTCGGTTTCTTCAGGATGGCTTCCATTAAATAGGATGGCATCTGACCCCTCATACATTTGTGTGTAATAAGCAACAACCTAAACTGTACCCTTGCCTGAATAGGGAAGCAATGCAAGCTCTGTCATGCCTCTGACACATGATCTCTACTGTGAAGTCCTTTAATGACCCTTACTGCCCCATTCTGGACAACCTGAAGGCAGTGGAAATCTGTCATGGTGATGCCCGCCAGGAGGCTGCCACAATAATACAATTTGGAGCCAATAATAGCTCTCGTCAGAGTCTATGTGTTTTTCTCAGAGATCAGAGGCCGAAGATGTCACAATAGTTTGATAGAATATGAGGAAGAAGAAACCAAACTGCTCACCTGAGCCTTTTATTGAGATTCTTATCTAATATGGTGCCTAGCGTCTTCACCTTGCTCTTTACCTCAATAACACACTTATCTATGCTGAAATTGTTGAACATGGGAGCCAACTTCTCCAATTTAGTGTCTGAGCCAATAATCATGAGTTCAGTTTTGGCACTATTAAGTGCCAAACCATTTGCCACCATCCATCCACTTTTCAATCTTCTCATATATTTGATTGATATATAATTCATCCCCACAATGTGATCCTGAAATTGGAATAACACATTGCGTATCATCGGCATAATTGGTTAAAACAATTCCTACTTGCTCTAACACCAAAAAATAACGGAATCATGAAGATATTGTAAAAGCATAGGGATACGCAAGCTCCTTGTGGAACCACAAACTGTCCTGATGCCTACCTCCAAGGAGCCAGGTCCGACCCAGCAACCCCAGAGGCAGGCATCATTTCCCCCAGGGGAGTGCCAGCTCATGTTGGACCCCTTTCCTGGCGCCTTAGGCGCCAGGCTCATAAAGCTAGACATGTGTTCAAGTGTTTTAATGTGCACTTACCTGATGCAGACCATGCTGCTACATCCAGGCCCTCTTGAGGCCTGAATGGAACTACTTTACTTGTGGGACTACTTTCCACCCGGGTGTGGTCGGGGAAGGATACATACCTGATACCGTGTCAGCTCCTGCATCTGGACCTCAGCCACGCCTGTCAGTATCCTGGGTCACCTGCAAAGGGAGACAAAAGACCTTACCTGCTAAATCAGCACCACAGAGACATCACACCGACGATCCTGAAAAGGAAGACATAATTTTTAAAAGCATTTCGCTACGATCGCTGCAGCGCTGCATTTCTCTCACCTATCCTGGACGCCTCCATCTTCAGCAGCGATCATCAGGATCCACAGCCACTTCCCAGAGCCTAGAGAGAAAAAGACAAGAACAAGGTGAGAGAAGGAAAGGAATAGGAAAAGCTCAGTTTCCTTCTAAGACTTACCTGTTGGGTCATTCCCATTTCATTTCGGGTCTTGCCGCTTCCAGGCATTTTCCGGACCCCGGCCCTTATGGGGAAAAAAGACAAAGACATTGAATGAGCGAATGCAAAGACATTACCCGAGCGCTCATCCAGAACTTACCTGTCATTTACTGGAACTGCACGTTTCACTTCGGGCCGACGCCATATCTGCGGCATTCCGAACCCCGGCCCTTAAGGGGAAAAAGACATAAGCATTAGCACTTGCTGCAACACGACAATGAACATTATTTTTAAGCTTGGACTTTGAACTTGCAGCAGAACTTTTACAGCGCCTTACCTGAATAGTCAAGCCTACCTGAACTCCCATCAATCCTCAATCCAGTGAAGTAACTGGGTTTCAATGCGCCCCTGCATCAGAAGCATGATGGAGAGCTCATCCTTCCTGACCCTAAGGTGAGACTTCACGGGGAATCGTGGAAGGGTATCATGGAGGGTTGGAAGAGAGTGGGTGGCTTGAGCATAACTCAGTCAGTAGGTAATGCTCCCTTTTCACGCACAGGGGAATATTCCTGCGAGCCAGAGAAGCCAGAGTAGAGGGGCCCTTCCTGTCCATCTTCAGAGTCCTGCGCTTCACCATTGAAGAACGAACTCCAGATCCAGTTCAAATTGAAGGGGAATTAGAATTCAAAGTTAAAGATATTTTAGACTCCAAGGTGGTAAAGTCGAAACTCTTCTATCTTGTTGACTGGAAGGGATATGGACCTCAGGAGAGATCATGGGAGCCTAGTAACCATGTCCACGCACCTCGATTAGTACAAAGGTTTCACCAGAGATTTCCGAACAAGCCAAAACCCCCGGAGGAAAGAACCTTGGGAGGGGCCTTGAGGGGGGGTACTGTCATGACGCCTACCTCCAAGGAGCCAGGTCCGACCCAGCAACCCCAGAGGCAGGCATCATTTCCCCCACGGGAGTGCCAGCGAGCCCAAACTGGGGCCCTTTGGACGCAGTCCTGGCGCCTTAGGCGCCAGGCTCATGTTGGACCCCTGTCCTGGCGCCTTAGGCACCAGGGTCATAAAGCTAGACATGTGTTCAAGTGTTTTAATGTGCACTTACCTGTTGCAGACCATGCTGCTACATCCAGGCCCTCTTGAGGCCTGAATGGAACTACTTTACCTGTGGGACTACTTTCCACCCGGGTGTGGTCGGGGAAGGATACATACCTGATCGGTGGAAGGATACACACTTGGAACTCCTTCCAAAGCTATTTAAACCACACCCGATCAGCAACTCACGCTTCGCGTTGTTCTGCTCCTCGCAGCTGGACGCTCACCGTGTCAGCTCCTGCATCTGGACCTCAGCCACGCCTGTCAGTATCCTGGGTCACCTGCAAAGGGAGACAAAAGACCTTACCTGCTAAATCAGCACCACAGAGACATCACACAGACGATCCTGAAAAGGAAGACATCATTTTTAAAAGCATTTCGCTACGATCGCTGCAGCGCTGCATTTCTCTCATCTATCCTGGACGCCTCCATCTTCAGCAGCGATCATCAGGATCCACAGCCACTTCCCAGAGCCTAGAGAGAAAAAGACAAGAACAAGGTGAGAGAAGGAAAGGAATAGGAAAAGCTCAGTTTCCTTCTAAGACTTACCTGTTGGGTCATTCCCATTTCATTTCGGGTCTTGCCACTTCCAGGCATTTTCCGGACCCCGGCCCCTATGGGGAAAAAAGACAAAGACATTGAATGAGCGAATGCAAAGACATTACCCGAGCGCTCATCCAGAACTTACCTGTCATTTACTGGAACTGCACGTTTCACTTCGGGCCGACGCCATATCTCCGGCATTCCGAACCCGGGCCCTAAGGGGAAAAAGACATAAGCATTAGCACTTGCTGCAACACGACAATGAACATTATTTTTAAGCTTGGACTTTGAACTTGCAGCAGAACTTTTACAGCGCCTTACCTGAATAGTCAAGCCTACCTGAACTCCCATCAATCCTCAATCCAGTGAAGTAACTGGGTTTCAATGCGCCCCTGCATCAGAAGCAGGATGGAGAGCTCATCCTTCCTGACCCTAAGGTGAGACTTCACGGGGAATCGTGGAAGGGTATCGTGGAGGGTTGGAAGAGAGTGGGTGGCTTGAGCATAACTCAGTCAGTAGGTAATGCTCCCTTTTCACGCACAGGGGAATATTCCTGCGAGCCAGAGAAGCCAGAGTAGAGGGGCCCTTCCTGTCCATCTTCAGAGTCCTGCGCTTCACCATTGAAGAAGCATCAGCACTCGAAGCCAGACCTGCACCTCCGTGGGAATCAGGTGAGCGTTACACAAACAACAAAGAAACAGGATTTGCCTCTTCCAGGTCACTTGCCACTCTGACCTCCCTACCACTCAAACATGATGTAATCCATTGGACGGCTTGAGGAGAGAAATTGGCAATTTCCCTCAACCTGGTGGACAGAATGGGATGGTCCACCAGGTCGAAAGCCACTGAAAGGTCCAGGATCATCAGTAAAGCAGTTTGACCTTCATCCATGCCTTTATGTAGATGGAATTTTAAGGCTAAAAGGGCCATCTGTATCCAATGCTGTTGGCGAAATCCAGAATTAAATGTATGTAAAATCTGATTGTTGTTTAGGAAGAGCGAGATCTGGTTGTAAGCTACTCTATCCAGAATTTTTAAGAGAAACATGGTATTTGTCATTGGTCTGTAATTTGAACATGTCAAGGGGCAAAGGTTAGATTTTTTTAGCAAAGGAGTAATCCAGGCATTTTTTATGTCATCTGGAACACTCTGATATATGTGAAAGGTTAAATGTCTTCAGCTTCCTGTCCTTGTTTGGTAGCGTAAGGACATTAACTTCTAGATCATTTATACTGAGAGATCATTTTTTCTCTTCAATGGAAACTTTGATTTTCTCTAATTTACTGAACATGGCCTTGTGGATGTTTGAGCACCAAAGATTACTTTTCAGAATCAGGTCTTGGGTAGGACCCTGTACATGTTCTTGCTCTTTCAGTATCTTAAAAAGTTCCTTGGTGTCTGTTTTAGCATTCCCAATTCTGACATTCAATGACTCCTTCTTAGCTGCAATCATAGCTGATTTGAAAGTGCTGGCAGCTTTTTTATACGCTTTCAGGCTAGATAAGTCACGAAATTGTTGCCAGGCATAAAACAATTGAATTTTTCTGGTATTCAGCTCCGCTAGGTTATCATTAAACCATGCATTACTTACACGTTTAGAATGGTATTTAAACTTAGCGGGGCTAGCCTCTCCGTTGCTGTATTTAACATGTTTACAAAGGTCTTAGTGATTTCCTCTAGACTTCCTATATTACCTATTTCTGCATTCAAGATCGTGGCCCATGAAATCAGATTCTCTAAGATCAATTTCTTATGGCTTCTAATGGATAGAGAATCTCTAGGCTCCATTGATCTTTTAGTAAAGTAATTCATATGTGTCTGAAAGTATATACAAAAGTGGTCTGACCATGGGCAAGGTGAAACTTCAATATCTGAAAGTTTTAGATTATGGGTGGAGACCCAATCCAATGTATGTCCCTTGATATGCGTGGGCTCTCTAATAAAATGCACAAAACCCATTGAGTCTAATGTAGTTTCCATAACCCCTGCATTAGCATCCAAATCTCTGCGTAACCAGAGATTGAAATCACCCAACAAGAGTAGTTTAGTGTTGGGTATAAGGACAG
This sequence comes from Ambystoma mexicanum, assembly GCF_040938575.1. NCBI lineage: Eukaryota > Metazoa > Chordata > Amphibia > Caudata > Ambystomatidae > Ambystoma > Ambystoma mexicanum. Next base: position 675,765,994 of record NC_090930.1, on the reverse strand, counting down.
ACCAAAGACAATTACTCAATTGAAACAGTAAGGTGGGTGCTTGGGTCGGGCCCTGTAGAGCAGTAGCAGGTTTTTAATTCTTATTTAATAATAAGGACCACCCCACCCGCCCTGCCCAGCATTCTATCATACCTTATCATACAGTACCCCTCTGGAACTGCTAATGCCAGCGTGGGGCCAGCAGCCTCATGACTCCAAGTCTCTGTGAAGGTACAAATATGTAAATTATGTTCTTCAATAAGTGTGGACACTTCCGTTGCATGTTTGAGTAACGACCTAGTATTTAGCAACATGAATTTCCGCCTACAAGACAGACATATAACAGGATTGTTATCCTTATGTAGACTCAGGGCTTGCTTAAACCTATTCTTCCTTGGTCTGTTAGCAGTGGAGTAACTTTTCTGAAAATGTTGGGGGGACATGACATATGAAGAAAAGGTGCCCCTGCCAAATGAATGGGGACAAAATGGTGTGCCATGAAAGTTGGGGGGACAAACACACCTGCCCCCCCCCCTAAATTTAACGCCCATGTCTGTTGTGACTGATGAGCCGAGTGTGGGTGTTCATAATTTTTCCAGATGGGGAGTTTGACTCTGACGAGTGACAGTGTACTCGTATTGCTCGAGCCCCCTCATCCAATCCCTCCTGCCCATGGGTGTTGAAAGCTACCTCACAAGGGGTTATATTTGAGGGGTGAATACCATCCTGCATGTTTTGCACAATATTTTAGCAGCTCACACGGCACCCCCTCTACCTGCTCCTCCTCCACCAGGTCCTTAAGCCAGGGCTCTGCAGAGGGGAGATTATGACTTGGGGTGTCAACAGTATAATTTTTTTCTATGGGCTCTTCACTTGCAAGGTTGTATTTTGGGGTCTAGGACAAGCACCTAGCATCCAGTCGCTCCCTATCCATCCGAATAGCATTTAGGACTTCAACAATTACCATAGTGGTGAAGTGAATAACGTACCCTGTCAGGCACTTGTACAGGAGGGCGGAGCGACCTCTGACGGGCCCAGGGGATCAGAGCTCACCCTTGAGTACTTTAAGACGAGATAACTGCACCTTGAGGTAGATGGGGTGCAGGATTCTTTTACTCCAACACCAATCAATAAAGACAACTCAATGGTTTGGCAAAGGGAAGTCTGTTTAATGACAAGTACAAAAAACAGGGAAACATGGGAATCAACAGTGATGCGATCACCTGTCTCACTTCAACTTCCAAAATCTTCATTCAAACAGCGATTCTTATAGGCATAATTCATCATCATTGACGTGTAACACTTAAAAGTTTGTCATGCAAGTCTATTGGTTGTAAAAGGTAACTTAAGTATAGGTACTATATCTGTATATGGTAACGGGGTGTGAGGATTGGATAACTCTTATCGGGCGTGCATCTACGCCCATCCCTCTACATCACTTGTGTCAAACATCACTAAAAGTATGACGTCTCATTGGTTCTACAAGCTATGGGACCCTAGATTATTTGGCCTATTGTGATTGGGTCGGTTACACCCCTAGGCATAAATCTCCACTTTAATTAGAAGCATGCAGAATGGTTACCCAGATGCGGCATTCCCCAAGATTCACCCTGCCTCCCTTCCATCAATCAGTACTTTAGGGCTATGTGTCAATTAGTAAGCTAAGGATGGCCTCAAAACTGTAGCTTCTTATCGGGAAAAGTTATGGCATTCTCTGGTTTTGGGTGACATCGGACGTTGGTACCTCTTCGTGCTTGGCTAGTTATGTGTTAGTACACCGTGAATCTGTTTAATTTTCCTTCTATTTGCGTATTTGATTCTGCCTTCGGCCTTGCCACCTGCCTGGGCCTCCTCATCTCGACCTTCACGGGCAGGCTGCTATGCTCTGAAGTTTCGATTCTTCAAAGTTGCCGCTCTCCTCCCTTCCTTAGGTTGACCTCAAATTCCCAGGCATGAGCTGCTTCAAGCTAAGTTTCAATTCCGCTCTTTCGCCTGGTTTTGTGCTTGTATATGAATCCTGGCCTGTATGACCTCTATCATCCTGGGCTTAATTCTACTTTCATATAAAGTGGACTGCACTCATATAATGTGCTTCATTGAGATAGATATATATAGTTGGCGCTTGCGCTCTATTCTTCTAGTGTGCATGGCAAGCCGCACTGGTTTCTTAGCTTCTTACGTTACAAGCCTATGTACAGGTGTTAGCTGGTTGCATACTTTCATCCTGCTTTACAGCTACGTTTCTTTATATTTCGAAATTGTCTCTTCTTCCATGTATGTGATATCTTTATCCAGGGTGTTTCGTCTTAGTGTGTCATCTTCTGGGTGTTGTTTGTTCATCTGTACGTCTGTCCAGCCCTTGTGTCGTCACCATTCGCCTTTGGGTCTCTTCTGGGACAGTTGAAAGTAGTCTTCATGTCGTGTCATCTGTTGGTACAGTTTTCTCAATGGGTACCGTGCTGCCCTTGGTTGTCTGGTTATTGGCAGTTAAACAGGTATTGCTCTTCTGATGGGCACTGGGCAGAGCCCCAGTGTTGCTCTCTGTTGGTTTATTTTCTCCTCATATGTCACATATCTCGGTGAGTATGTTCCTGGTGCTTCAATATGGGAGGCTGGGGTGCAGGTCATATCTGGGACCTCCTCTATAGTCCCCCCTCTGGTCGGCTCATCTACCACTTCTGCTTCCTCCTTTGGATTCACCTTACTTGGTTGTTCTGTATTAATTTCTTCTTCATCTTCTGGGTTTGTACATGATGGAGTGGAGGAGTGTCTCTTTGTCACTCCTTTCAAACTTCCTGCTGTTTCTACATGTTTGTCTTTGTTCCGGGTCATTAGCTGGCATTGTCCATTTGGGCTGCAATAGATCAATTTTCCTTCGTACTTTCTTCCTTTCTTGGGATATACAAATTTTGTTCCTTCTGGCGCATATTCGCTGGCCTTCGCAAAGTCTCTTATTTCGTCATCAGTCAGGTCTCTGGGCTTCCATCCTGGTTTGACTTTGATCATGATCTTCATCCCTATGGCTTTCTTCACAGTTTTCTGGCATTGTGAAATAATTATCTTGATAACACAAAATCCTAATAGTATCATCAATAGCAGGGCTCTCAGAAACTTGATTATGTCTGCCATCCATTGTGGTACCCATGAGAATAGTGTTCCAAACCAGCTGTCATCATCAAATTCATCGGTTTCATCGATCATCTGATTCTGTAGGTTTGTCAGCATACCTTTGGCTTCTGTTAAGGTTCCATTTTCTTCGTCATGAGAAGGTATAAATGTGCAACATGATTCTCTGATTTTTGCACAAACTCCTCCATCCATCGCTGTGATCATATCAAGTACATATCTGTTCTGGAGAGTCATCAATCAGATTGCTCTTAGTTCTTCTTTAATCGCCTTCAATCCTTTTATGGTGGTGTTGATGGTCTGCAATAACTCCCATCTGGTGATTTGCAACCATTTAGTATTTGCTCCAACCTGTAATCTTAGCATGATGATTGTTGTGAACACTGATGAGGTGAGGCTGAAAAGCCTGTGTTCATACGGGATTGCATGAAATGCTTCTTCTGATTTGGCAGAAAAAAATTATTTTCTCTCTTCACTCGTGTTGTCAGTTCCACAGATCTCGTTTTCCTCAGGTGGGCATCTGCTTTTGGGAAACTGTCAATATTCAGTTCACTTTTCGGGATCATTAATTCAGGAACGTGGATGTTCACTATTGTGCATATGCCTTCCTAGTTTTTCAGCAGTCTTATGTATGCTTTGGATCCACACACCCAGTAATGATCCATGATTACTGCAGTTCCGTGAGTCATTCCTGGAGCTTCAAAGATTCGTCTGCAGTTCTAATTCTCTCCCATCTTCCTTGTGCCATTGTTCCTGAAGCACAATTTCGGTTTTCCAGTGGCACTATCTGCAAGGGTCCTCCTCTGTCTTCAACCCATGTCAGTAATCTTATGAGTTTCGGCCATAAAGGTTTGCACAATCTCTGTGAGTTCTCTATTGCTTCCTTATAGGCTCCAAAGACCATCCATGCTCGGCAGATCACCACTCCTTCTTCCCATCCATCTGGTGGAAGCACTGTTCTCCAAATCTGCATTTGGCCTCTGTTCTTCCAATGTTTTGCCTCTTCTGGAGTTTTTCCTTGGACGTTCAGTCTTGGGTTAATTTCCCATCTGATTGCTGCTCCTTTAACTCCAGGCTTCTCGTACCTGATCACATGATTTCTAGTATGGGCTCTGTTTCATCTTCATCGGGGTGATTTGTCTCGGTTGCCCATATCAATGAGGCATCCCTCCCGATAACCTGCCCTCTGGTGTTGCACATTGCTACGTGTGAAAGACAGTGTGCTGTCGGGACATCAATTTCTACAGCCACAAAGATCTTGGATTTCCCCATGCTGTATGGTAGGAGTGCACTAATGAAGCATTCTCCTTCTTTTGCTTCTTCCAACTTCTTTTATGTGCTGGTACCAGATGTTTCCTAGAAGTGCTGTGCTGTCCACGTAGTCGTTCAGTTCATTGTTATCTTCATGCAGGCTTCTCTTGATCCTTAGTGTCTTCCTGTAGTTTGCTATAACTACATCTCTAAACGTGTCTGTGTGGCTTTTCCTTGCTGGAGGACTCTCAGGCATTCTGGCCCAAGGTTCCGGTTTACTTATTGGCATCGATGGGGTAGATGGAGGTTCTGCAGTTCTCTTCCTCTCATCTTGCATTCTTTTTTCGCCCTCTATAAGTGCCTTTATCAACCACCAGCCTGTCACTGGCCCAGTGTATGGCTGCATCGTGGGCCTGGTACTTTTCCCTTTTGTTGGAACTTGTGGGCTTGTCAATATAGTCTTTGCGGTTTTATTATTCTGTGTGCACTGTGGACGTCACATAGGCAGAGTCACTGTACACTGTTACTTCCTAGTCTGCGTGATTCTCAATGGCGAGTATCAACACCAATAATTCTGCAGCCTGCGCTGAATAATGAGATGGTATTCGTGCACTGACGTGTACTCGAAATTCTCAGTTTGCTACGTGTTTCATTACGGCAATGCCCGTATATCGTTGTCCGTCTTTTTGGTCAATTCTCAAAGATCTGTCAATGAAAACGATCTCCCCTCCTGCCAAGGCGTTTTCTTTCACCCTGGGGATTTCATCATAGAATTCTTCATAGTTTGCACAGTCATGTATCGTCTCTCCTTCAGTGAATGGCTCTGCTATGAATGTAGCTGGGTTCACTGTTTTACATTGGACTATTTTGATCGATGGATTAGATATGATCACTTCACATGCAGAAGCTCTCTGAGACGTCAACGTGTCTTTAGGTTTCTCTACAATGTCGAATAGTGAATGTTCAACGTATAACGTCATGGAACATCCCATCACAATAGTTGTTGCCTTTTCAATGGCAAATTCTGCGGCAGCTAAACTTTGTTCGCATCGGAAGTTGCCTCTCATTACTGGGTCCAGGTTCCCACTGTAATATGCCAGGGGCTTGTATCCTAATGAAGTTTTTTGAGTGAGCACTGCCGTCATAACTTTGCCATCTGTGTGCGCAAACAGGTAGAATTCCTCTGGATTATTAGGAATCCTGAGAACTGGAGCCGTACAAATTGCTCTCTTGAGTTCAGCAAACCCTTTTTCCATTGCCTCAGACCATTCAATCTTTTCCTTTGTCACCTGGAGTTTCTTTAAAGCCTGAAGCAGCGGCTTGGTATATGAGCTGTAATCGAAGGCCCATGCTCTAACATACTTACATAGGCCTAGAAGCTCTGTATTTGCTTTATCGTGTGTGGCTTAGCTGTGTTCAATATGGCTTCAGCCCTTTCTGGGGTCACCTTCTTGCCTTCATGTGAGATCAGCTGGCCTATGTATAGCACCTCCTGTTGACAATATTGTAGTTTTTCTTGGTCAACCTTATAACCTTTCTCAGCCATTACAGTCAATAGCTGAACAGAATCGCGCCTGCATTGCTCCTCTGTAGTGCTGCATATTAAGATGTTGTCCACATACTGCAAGACAACACTTTATACTGCAATATTGCTCAGGTCCATCTGTAGGACTCTGTTGAGGATGGACGGGGACTCACAGTACCCCTGTGGCAACCTTGTGCTTTTCAGACGCATTTGTCTGAATGTGAATGATGTCAGATCTTGAGAGTCACAGTGCGACTGGATTGAGAAAAAGGCATTTTTCAAGTCAATCACGGTAAAATATTTTGCCTCGGTGGGTATATTACTTAGGATTGTAGGTGGATTAAGGACCAGAGGGAACTCTGCTTCAACAATATTGTTTAATGCTCTTAAATCTTGGATTAAAGGCCAAGACCCTCCCTTTGATTTCTTGATGGGATAAATCACTGTATTACATGGTGACTCTGACGTCAGTAAGATGCCCTGGTCCATCATGGCGGAAATTGTTTTCGCGATCCCTTCATCTGCTTCTCTGGACATGGGATATTGTCACGCTCTCTGTAAAATTGCTCCTGGTTTCAGTTTAATTTTCACTTCTCCCACTCCCTTCAGCAGGCCTACGTCATATGGTCCTGTAGTACATACTGAGACAGGCACCTGGGCCATGTCGTCATCAAAGTATTCTGGACGTATCAGTGCCAACATCATTCTCTGGGGTACTTCTCTTTTGATCATTTTTACCCAAAATATGAAACTCACTTCCACCCTTGTTTCTTCTGAGTCTGGTTGTTCTTCAACCAGATCATCATCGGTGACGTCAGTCACTCGATATCTTTATTCGATGGCGATAATCGCACACCATTGTCTCCCTTCATCGTCGTAGCCTTCGACCAATGCTACTTTCCTTTGCACGGCTACAGCATGTATCATTAAGGGAAATACTTGTCCCTCCGCTTCCTGCATCGGTATTCTGGGTCTGAATAAGAACTCATAATTTTAACTGCAAAGCCTGCGAGTCTGGCCATAAGCACACGTATGCCATATACGAAAACTTCTGGCTCTAATGGTATAGCTCCCATGGTTATGTGTCCTGAGTATGCCCTGATCATTTTGCACACGTTTGAATAATGCATTCCTGGAGTGGAGCATACTATGCCCTCCTCCGTGAACAAGATCGTCATGTTCAATTTTGTCATTAAATCTCGACCCAAAATGTTTACTGTGGTCTGACGTGAATATAATAAAGGTACATTCATTTTGTTCTCTGCTACAGAGACTGGGAGTGTGTCTGTAAGGGAACTCGACTGTGAGCTCCTGTAAAACTCTGAGTATCTAACTTACCTTCTCGTATGCACGAGCGTGTTGCACCCGTGTCAACTAAGAAGGAATATTCTTTAACCCCTTTGATGACATTCACCCTTGGTTCCCTATTAGGGACTGGTGTCACTGATAGGATAGAGCACATCAGGGTTGAGCTGTCCTAGGTCATATATAGGTTCGGTCCACTGGACACCCCTGGATTATCTCCATTACCTGGGTTGCCTCCCCTTCCGGAGATTGTACCCTGAGACATTTGCGGTGGTGCCTGTTGAAATTGCCCTTGTGGCAAATTTCCCATGTTTGGGGGTTGAACCCCTTGTTGTGCACCCGGCTGCACACCTCGTGTTTGCTGCTGTACTGTGTGATTCTGTGCACCGCCCTGTTGTGAGATTGCAGGTGGATTCGCCGTGCATACACCCATTCCTTGTCCATTTTTCCATGCACCTTGACTTCTGCACGTGAGCGCTAAGAGTCCTGTCATTCCACACAGCCAACATACTGGAGGTGGTCGGATTATTTGTCCATTTGACATATCTGGGTTGCCCATTCGCACGTTTTGAAAGCCTCCTTGATTACCTTGGAAACCTCCTTGATTACTCTGCCATCCTCTTCCTCTAAATCATCTTCCCTTTGGGTACTGTCCTATGTTACCTTGGTTATTCTGGTGTGGGTTAGCCACCTGTTGTAAGTTCTGTTCAGCTGGGCTAGTTAGCATGGCTCCTTCAAGAGCATACTTTCATAATTTCTTTTGTACCAGCTTCGCTTCCTCACCCTTTCGTGTTACCTCCTTTTTCCGATTCTTTTCTTGCAACAATCTAGAGTAATGTGCAATATTTAACTGTATTTCTGCCCAAGGGTTAGCCTCAACCCTACCAATTTCTTGAGCTGTTTCTGCACTGGTTCTGGCAACCCTTGACAAAATATGTGGTAAAACACCAGTATACATTTCGTCCAAGATTCATGTGTTTCAAGTACCCATGCGTCTTGGAAATTCTGGATATAAATCAACGGATCGTCCCATATCGGAAGTGTCCAGGTAAAGCACTCGTAGCGCTTTCCATACTGCTGCTCTGCAATTATTGAATGGCGCTCCATCGTGTGCAGTGTTAATTATGGTTACACCAGGGTACCCTGCCCGTGTCCACATATTGTCTGCTCTCTCACCAAGTATGGCGTCAGGAGACCTTTAATGTCCCCTATAGCTAACGTGACTCCCATTATCATTTTTTCGAACTCATGTATCCACATCCCGGCTCCCGATGTCAACATTGGAAGCTTATTTTTCAGGTTTTCTCCATCCATGGGTGGCCATGGAATATATTGCAGTCTTGCTCCCCCCTTTTCTAGTAGCGGAAATTGGAATGCGCAGCCTTCTGTCTCTTCTCTCATAGCTCTCCCGTCTATTGCAGGTGTTATATTCCCACATCGGCGTCTGCCTGGCAATGTTCTCAACCTGTCTACATAGGTGGGTGCTGACACCCCCCTCTGACCATGAAGTGTTCCATCCTGCCGGTCCGACTGTGTGGCAGACTCTGATGTCCTCAGTGCGGACTCACTAGCATCCGACCATCGTACTCCTTTGTCCCTTGGGAGCCGCTTTTCGCGCCGTCTCCCTTCTTCATTTGTCTTGCACTCCGTTTCCTCTCCGGAGTCAGACATTGATTGTTCCCTATTCACGCAACTCCTTGTGTCATCATCGTTTTTAACTGATTTCTAGTCTGTCCAGGGACAGTCTCCTGCTCCCACTACTTCGGGTGACATCCTCAGTGTCTTACAGCTGAGTGCTTTCAAAGCGCTCGTCTTCCCTTTCCCTTTGGGATATTTGTTCTAGTGCCATTTCATCATATATTTTATTGATCGTTTCCCTGATGCTTCTGGTATCGAAGTCATCTTCAATATTTGCCCTAGTCGTACGCAAGAAATAATTCTCTCCTCTGTCTACGCTTACGTTCAATATCATCATCAAATTCCTTTCGCTTTCTCGCCTCTTCTCTGACCTTATCTTCTTCCCTTCTCCTTTCATTTCTATGTTCATTTCCCCTTCGAACTTCCTCATCCCTTCGTCTCCTTATCTTCTTGTAACGTAGTCTTTGCTCTTTTTCTAAACTTTGCTCTTTCTGTCTGTCTAAGGCACAGACTGCTCTCTGTTTGCAATCAAGTTGCTTTTTCTTGCTCTTTGCGATAAAGCTGTTCATGCCTCAGTCTATCCTTCCATCTTATCCTTTCATCCCTTAACTCCTTTTCTTTCTCCTTTCTCTGTGCCTCATCTAACCTCTCTTTAGGTCTCACATCATCACTTCCTTTCCCATCAAATTTCAATAAGATTTGTCCTCCCATCCATTCATATTTTGTAAATTCTATCTCATCAGTTCTGTCTTCACTTCCTTTCCATTTCTTTCCCTCTCTCTCCTTATCGAGAGATGCACTAGTCTGTGCCTGATCCTTCCTTTCATCATTGCGTCTCTCCTTATCCCTCGGGACTGCAGAGGTAATATTCTGGTTCTGATCCTTCCCTCGGTTTCCGTCGCTACTGTAAGTAGGTGACTCATATGTGGGGTTGCTGTACCCTGTGGCTGCTTTAAGCTCCCGTAATGGGTAGAGTCCCTCAGGCTTACTTCCCTCAGTTTCTGTTTCAGGTGGGGCAGGTGGCGCGGTAGGTGTCTCACCCCCCTCCGTGCATACATTTAATATCCAGTCTGCAGGTGGCTCTTCCTCCTTCGACTGTTCGAACATTTTCAACGGTTCTAGAACAGCAAGGCGTTTCTCTAGCTTCTTGCCTGTATATGTGGCATGCAAGTAAGTCGTCATATGCTGTAAAACGGATTTGGATAAGGACCCATTTTGTGGCCATGGCATAAACATCTTGTGGGCGGTACCCTTAATCCACTCGGTGCTATATTTCTTAAGTTTGGGTGCATGTTTCGGCAGTGTTTACATAAGTGTGCTAATGGTGTAATTTCTTCCATACTTAAATCTGTTCTACTTTCCTCTTCAAACACCGCTTTTCAATGCTTCCATGCAACCTTAACACTGTCAACAATATGAGTGAGCACCAAACACCGCAAGCTCCAATCCAATTTTTTCCCGCCAAAACTTTTGTATCTACAATTTACTCAAAACATCAATTTGAGTGTGATTCCCACTCAACTATAGAATTGCGTAAAATCCTAATTGGTTCTAACCAACAAACAACAAAATTCCTTACATGTGACATACAACAGAACACGTATGACAGACACTTGACAGGCTAGACACACACCAGCTGGATACATATATCTCTGCCTCTAATTTGCACCCCAACATGGGGTTTAAAGGAACCCCTTTTACGACGTCTTTAAATGTGGTAGTAGCCTAGTCGTCCCCTATTATGTGGGGCAGGAATAAGGCGTATCCTCTCTCTCCTCAGGTTTTGGCCCTGGTATTCTCTAACTTCTCAGGTGTCCACCCTGGTATTCTTTAATATCTCAGGTGTCTACCCCGCTATTCTTTCTCTTCTTGGGTGTCTACCCTGGTATTCTCTCTCTTCTCGGGTGTCTACCCCGGTATTCTCTCTCTTCTTGGGTGTCTACTCCGGTATTCTCTCTCTTCTCGGATGTTTACCCCGGTATTCTCTCTCATCTCGGGTGTCTACCCTGGTATTAGCTCACTATTCAATTGCAAAGGACTTGTGATATTGCCGAAGACCTAGAGTTACTTTGTGTCGATGGTCAATAGGTGTCTTATTTTAATCAATAATCAATAATTGATGGTCAAAACCATCCTCTCCGCTACTAAGTGTACGTGAGGGTGGAGCAACCTCTGACGGGCCCATGGGATCAGAGCTCACCCTCCAGTACGAGATGGCTGCAACTTGAGGTGGATGGGGTTCAGGATTCTCTTACTCCAACACCAATCAATAAAGAAAACTCAATGGTTTGGCAAAGGGAAGTGCGTTTAGTGACAAGTACAAAAAATGGGGAAACATGGGAATCAACAGTGATGCGATCGCCCGTCTCGCTTCAACTTCCAAAATCTTCATTCAAACAGCGATTCTTAAATGCAAAATTGGTGATCATTGACGTGTAACACTTAAAAGTTTGTCATGCAAGTCTATTGGTTGGAAAAGGTAACTTAAGTATAGGTACTATATCTGTATATGGTAACGGGGAGTGAGGATTGGATAACTCTTATCGGGCGGGCATCTACGCCCATCCCTCTGCATCACTCGTGCCAAACGTCACTAAAAGTACAACATCTCATTGGTTCTACTAGCTATAGGACCCTAGATTATTTGGCCCATTGTTATTGGGTCGTTTAGACCCCTACGCATAAATCTCCACTTTAAATAGCAGTATGCAGAATGGTTACTCATATGCGGCATGCCCCAAGATTCACCCGGCCTCCCTTCCATCAATCAGTACTTTAGGGCTATGTGTCAATTAGTTGGCTGAGGATGGCCTCGAAAATGTAGCTTCTTATTGGGAAAATGTATGGCATCCTCTGGTTTTGGGTGAAATCAGACGTTGGTACCTCTTCGTGCTTGGCTGGTCATGTGTTAGAACACCGTGAATCTGCTTCATTTTCCTTCTATTTGCGTATTTGATTCTGCCTTTGGCCTTGCCACCTGCCTGGGCCTCCTTATCTCGACCTTCACGGGCAGGCTGCTATGCTCTGAAGTTTCGATTCTTCGAAGTTACCGCTCTCCTCCCTTCCTTAGGTTGACCTCGAATTCCGTAGCATGAGCTGCTTCTTGCTAAGTTTCGATTCCGCTCTTTCGTCTGGTTTTGTGCTTGCATATGAATCCTGGCCTGTATGACTTCTATCATCCTGGGCTTAATTGTACTTTCGTATACAGTGCACTGCATTTATATAATATGCGTCATTGAGGTAGATATAGATAGTTGGCCCTTGCCACTCTATTCTTCTACTTAGCATAGCAAGCCACACTGGTTTCTTAGCTTCTTGTGTTACAAGCCTATGTACAGGCGTTAGCTGGTTGCATACTTTCATCCTGCTTTACAGTTACGTTTCTTTATATTTCGACATCTTCTCGTCTTCTATGTCTGTGATATCTTTATCCATGATGTTTCGTCTTAGTGTGTCATCTTTTGGTTGTTGTTCGTTCATCTGTACGTCTGTCCGGGCCCTTGTGTCGTCACCATTCGCCTTCGATTAAGACCCTTTGGGTCTCTTCTGGGACAGTTTGAAAGTAGTCTTCATGTCGTGTCAGCTGTTGGTACGGTTGTCTCAATAGGTCCCTTGCTGCCCATGGTTGTCTGGTTATTGGCACTTCAACAGGTATTGCTTTTCTGATGGGCACTGGCAGAGCCCAAGTGCAGCTCTCTGTTGGTTTATTTGCTCCTCATACGCCACATATCTTGGTATGTTCTTGGTGCTTCAATATGGGTGGCTGGAGTGCAGGTCATATCTGGGACCTCCTCTACAGACTGGTCCTGCTTCCTGCCTCCCTGAATGAACCGGAACAAACCGGCTCCTATGTGGCGATGCTTACGCGCCTCGTGTGATGCTAAGTACTCCCAGGAACTACAACTTTAATTAGGGAACTGTAGTTCTGAGATGCTTAACGGCTCGTGAGCTGCCCAGGGGACCTGAATCCCAAAGTTAGATACAATATAAGCTAGCTGTGGTCGCAGCATTCACTAAAAAACTATTTAGATGCAGAACAGAAAAATTAAAACTTCCTCCTAAAATGACAATTAAACAATGCTAAAATGAATGCAATGCTACACGAAAAGATGACAAATTTAAAAAAGCTCTGAAACCAAATAGCAGCAAAGAACGTAGGTCTAATAGGTTCACAATATCTTTATCAATTAAGAGATACTTGGCATTGTTGAAAGGAAGGGGGGTCTAATTTTCCTAATATTTAGTAGGATGTTGCGAGCCACCATTGCAGTGTTGGAGGTGAAAGTAAAGAGGTTGTGCAGAGAGTCAGAGATGACGCTGATGTTGAGTTGCTGCTGGTGAATTTTTTAAGTGGAGGCGCATAAATATGTCTTGCAGATTATCCCAAGCAATTGAGCGTAGTGAGGGAGCCCAAACCAATCAAGGGAGATTTTGGGGGGTTCCAAGAATTTCTTTTTCAATAATTGGTTAAAATGGTCATTTTAGAGCATACATTTTAGAAGAATGCCAAACAGTTTGCAATTGGTTTTGTAGGGTAACTCTTGAAAAAATCCAATAGATGCAAGTCACCAAAGTATTTCTCCAACGCATTTTCATGATACCTTTGCCGACAATATGTGCCAGGATAACATATTATCACACTGGCTGTGCCCATAAATTTCCATGTTGGATACACCTGAATACAATAGCATTACCACATAAGAAGATACTGATGTTTGCTTTGCACAGAAGGCCAGTTATGAAACTATAAGAAAACATGTCCATGCTTATTCCGTCAATATATGGCAGTATCCCCACATAGGAACATACTCCATTTGGCACTACCATTAAAAATGCATTTCACATTATGAAACTAGCTGCACCAATATGCCAGTCTAGCTACATAACAACACTTATCATTCTTGCTTTATGAAAGATGTCCAATACAAATCATCATGCCATAATAAGAAATGGGTAGACTAGCTGCACCGAAATGTCATTCCAACCACGTCATAACACTTTATCAAAAATGCCCAATACACATGTCATGCCACTGTAAGAACAATGCCATTGATCATGCTTGTTTATCAATGATGTTCAATACAAAACGTCATGCCACAGTAAGAAATGGCTAGACTGTTTGCATACAAATCCCAGGCTAGCTACATAATATCACTTATGCTTGCTTTTGCCCAATACAAAATGTTATCCTACAATAAGAGATGGCTAGGCTGGATGCATTAAAATGTCAGTTAGCATCATAATAACACTTATCATGCTTTCTGTATCATCCATGGCCAGTAGAAAATGTAAAATGCCACGGTTAACTCCCTGGTGTCCCAACGCCTTATGTTAGGCAGAATCATATGCAGTACCCTTTGGGAACACTGCACACAATTAAGACTACAAGTGCAAGTACAAATTCACCTTTGGTACAACCTTGTACTATACAGTAAAGTGGTAGCGAAGGCTGAGCAGCCAGATTTATCTCAAGAGTACAGTGAGCAGTATCAACAGTTACACAAAGGACAGCAATCACTATGGTTCAAACAAACACTGACTCAAGGTTTCTGAGTAAAAGAATATACATTTCTTTACACATTCATTTGTAAAACAGTTCACTTAATAAAGATGCAGAAAAATCACAATCTTAATATACTACACAACACCCAATCAATTGTGCACAAGTTAGGCTTAAAATGAAGTGTGAGCAAAATGTCACTCCGGCAATTGAAAAGGGAGGGAAAGACAAGGGTATTCACAATCAAGGAGCACCAACAAGTAAGTAGGCAGGGTAATCTAGAAAAGACTTGCTACAATGAGTATTCAAATCAATAAGCCGGGGCCAATGTTAATGGTTCAGAGTCTTTGCAGAGTATCACACAGTTCAGAGTAGTTCGCGATTAAGTCTTTTCCAAGAGTTCAAAACAAAGTTGGTTGAAGGAAAAGCTATTTAAAAGAGTATAGAAGGACAAGCCCTCGGATTGGCGAAAGATTTCAAACACTTTCACTGGAACGAACAACCGGGTTAGAACAGTACCTTAAATGAAGAAGAGGGCTCTAGCTGAGGCAGAAGTTCCTGGCAGATCCTCAAGGCTCATGGTTCCTGAAGCGACTGTCGGACTAACATGAAGAAGGAAGACTGGAGAGTCCTGCACTTCCCAGGGAAGAAACCAGCAGCAGAACAAAGCAACAAATAAAAGGTGCGCTCCTTAAAACCCAAACAGGGTCCAGTCCTCTTGGCTATCCGGTTCACTGCAGCTGTGTACAGCAAATTCGACCAGGGGAGGGAGGCCTTGCTTGGTGTTTGGTGAACTGGTTGGTCCCACCAGCTCAAGGGAAGAAGATTCCTTGCAGATCTTCTCTGTAATCGAAGTTTGGAGATTCGGACCCATAGCAGGGCCTCACCGGGTGGTTCAGTCGTGGTAATGATCCTCTTCTTTCAGCTTCTCTTCGGTTCTCTCGATCCAGTGGCGACTCTGCCTTCCAAGTCCCAAAAACCTGCTTTTTGTGCAGTTTTCCCCCATTCACACAGACTGGCTGTCAATCATACAGCAGGGTGGCTGTCCTGGCAGGACAGTCACCTAGCCAATCAAACCAGAGTGCGGCTTGGGTTTCCAAGGGAACCCTGTGCAGGGGGCCTAAAACCCCTCCCTCACATCCTGTCCACCCAGACTCTCAGGCGCCTAAGGAGGGCTACTGTGCAGAAGCACGCCAAAGGACGACGAACAAAAAACACGAGAAAGATCTTTACAAAAAGAAATGGCGAATAAACCCAGCTGGAACCAAATAAAAGTAAATGGGGTCCAGCGGATTAAAGTTCGAGGCTACAAACAGCCTAAAACAGTACCAAGGCTATTTTCATAGACTGCGGTAGGAAAAATATGGTAGATACCACTGCCACCAGCCAAATCTTAAAGAAAGGGGAACAAAATAATGTTCCATGAGAAACAGACGAAAAGGGATAACTATTAACCCTTTGCAGTACTCTATGTAAGATAGTTTGTACTGGGTCTGCTGATTTAAAAAGACTAATAAAGTCAATGGCAACTTTACATGTTCTGGGAGACAGTAGTCAGTCCCAGAAAATGGAGTTTAAAGTGGGAAGTCTGAAAAAGACAACCCTGTGTCACTGCACTGAAGGTGCTGTGTGACACACAGTAAAAAGATGATGCCTATGGAGTAGGTGAAGCTCCACAGTCTATGAACACAAAAATGTTAAACACAAAGCAAAACACATGTAAGAGTGGGAAAAAAGGCTCACACTCTTACCAGGTGAAAAATATAAATCATAGAAATCCAGCAAAGCTGCTAAGGGACTCAGTAGGTATGGTAAATTAGCCATTCTGGAGAATTCTCCCTAACACCTTGCACTCAGACATAGGGCCTGATCACGACCTCAGCGGTAACCCTTAAATCTGGCGGTAGCGCTATTACCGCCGGATTTAAGGGTCTGCCGAATCAGGGCTTCGGCAGATTTCGCCCCAGCTCTTGGAGCTGGGGGGAAATCTGCCAAAAATGTGCACTATTACCGCCGGCGGGAAATCCGCCGGCGGTAAGAGCGCAAATTTTCCCCATTGAGCCCAATGGGGAATGGGGCATTCCCAAATGGGCTCAATGGGGAATGGGGACTTCCAAGTCTGTCCAACTTGTGATCCCGCGCTTTTAGCGCCGGGGGCTATGGCGGTCGCGTTAATAGCCCCCACGCTAATAGCGTTAGCGTTACTGCCGAGGTTGTGATCAGGCCCATAGTCACAGGCACCAGGGGGCAGATGTGTGTGAGGCACTGGATCCCAGGGTACATCCAGGGCATTTCATACTAGGCATAGATGCCCATTAATAAATGGCATGACTTTCCACTGTGCCCTCCAGGCCTCGCATGCACAGATAATCAATTATGTGTGCATATGAGGCAAAGGAGAACTTAGGGGTCAGGCATGAGATTGCATGTGAGGTTGTAGGAATCCCAGGTGATTGGGCTGGCATTCTTTACTGGGCGAACTCAGTGAAATAAAATGCCATGCATGCCCCCTGGACCCCAGCGCCTCACGCAATGAACGTGATTGTGTGTATGTGAGGCACTCGGGAGAAGAGAGGTCAGGCAAGCTATTTCTACTGGGCATCTACCATAGATGCCCAGTAGAAAAAATGGGATGCCTGCCCCTGTGTCCCCAGCTGATAACAAATGCACACATTAATTGTGTTTATGTATGAATGCCAGGCGGTAGAGACCCCCCATGTCTTATACACACACAATCAATGTGATTGTGTGTATGCAAAGCACTGGGGGACGCAGAAGACAGGCATGGTATTTTTTTACTCGACATTTATGTCCAGTACAAAAAATACCATGCCTGCCCCAGCCCCAGCGCCTCACATACACACAATTGTGAATGCGAGTCACTGATAGATGTCCAGTAAGAAAATACCATCCATGTCCCCTGGGCCCCTAGCACCACAAAATGTGAGTTGATGTTGGCCGGTGGAGAGGGGGTTTGTCCAACAATGGCATTTTTAAAATGCTGTTGTTGTACAAACTTCCTCAACCCCACTCGCCAATATCAGCTCCCTGGCCAAGCACAAACACGCATACTCACACTACACAGCATTCTTTTCACCACAGCATGCACTCGCCACTAGATCATTCACACAAGCACGTATATTCATACACTTACTCATAACACAAGCATACCTGCATCCATGCACATATTTAAATAATTAACATAATAAATGTACCTTCTTCCCGGCCGGTCCTGAAGTTTGTTTTCTCTCAGCGCTCCAGCTCCTTCGTAGCACAAACAGGATTAAGCTACCTGGCTCTTGCAAATGTTCGCAGCAGACAGAGCATTGGTTATGAAGTGCCCTTCCTTGTCTGTATGTACAGGGAGGTGCAGGAGCGCTCCCTCATAAAAGCAGGCATGCAGTTCCCCAGCCAGCATTTCAAATGAGCTATGCAATGCTGGGGAAGCAAAACATCCACAGCCGTGCATGGCTCATTCAGCATGCACTGCTGTGGAACAGAACAGTCAAAGGAAAATCATGTTTCCCTTTCACAGTTTAGCCCGCCCAGGTGTACTCCCTCAGCTGCAAAAAGCAGCAGAGGGAATGCTCAGTATTTAGAATGGCTGGCTCCTTCACACATCCATAATGGGTGAGGTTGCCGGTGGGCCGATGCCCCCTTGCCTGAGTATGAAAGAGTCACCGCTGCTGAGGTTTTAAGCTAAAGAGGAGTAGAGGAGAGTGTCAGATGGGAACTGGATAGACGGTGAGGGGATGAGAGTGAATATTTGGCAGGGAAGAAGTACAAATCTATCTAGTATTTAATTGGAGAAATACGGTTAGGAAAGCAGAAGAAGATTTGATGTCATCCATGACCTGTTGGTATGAGAACAAAAAAGAGGAGATGAGTGCCCCAAGAGCAGAGGTGTAGACTGTAAAGAGGAGAGGACCCAAGACACAGCCTCGTGAAACACCAACAGCTAGATGAGTGAGTTGAGAAGTGGTATTTTTCCAGGAGACAGAGATTTGATGAGGTGCTAGGTTGGATTTGAATTAGGCAAGGGCTCGATCACAAATTCCAAGACGAGAGAAAGTATTAAGTAGAGCAGAGTCAGCGACAGTCTCAAAGGAAGCAGAAAGGTGAAGTAGAATTAGGATAGAGGATAGGTTTGAGTGCTTAGCAGAGACGATGAAGTTGTAGAAATTCTGAGAGCGGTTTCTGTGGAGTGACAGGAGCAGAATTGAAGGTTGCAGATGTCTAAGAAATTGGTAAGATGGTTGAACACAAGGCTTTCCAGCACTTTAGACTAGAGCAGAAGGAGAGACATAGGACAAACATTCACCTGCAGGATTGTATCAGCCCCTTACTTTTTTAGGAGAGGGATGACTGTGGTTGTTTTGAAAATAGAGTGAAAGCAAGCAGAGTTGAAGGACAGGTTGAAAGGTTCAGCTAGGTGAAAGGCCTCTAAAGGGGGAATGGGGTTGACTAGCTGAGGAGTAGTGGATCTCATGGGGCAGAAGAGTAGAGATATGACTTCTTTTTATTAGTGAGTTTGTGTGACTAAAGTAGGAGGACGAGGCAGAGGGTGATGGTAGAGTAGTGGGTGAAGTGGAATTCCCTTGTCCCTCTCTCAATAGAGTACTGGATAGAGTTCAGGGCAGAGAGGTAGAGTTGCGGATCCTCAATTGAGTTGGTACACAAATGTGTGCGCAACAGCCAATGCATGTATTTGCAAGCACAGCATATGAATTGGGTGACCCGAGGTTGAGGATGCCGAGACTTTGGGATGAAAGTTAGCAGTGGGAAGGGAGAGTGGAATGAGTCATATAGTAGGGATTTGAAGCGTGATAAGGCAGTGATAGTGAAAGAGGCATTAGTTGTGAAGAAGGATCATGAGAACTGAAAGCCAGAGAGAAAGGGAAGAATGTTAGAAGGTTTGAATTTCCTTTCAGTAATAGGTGAGGCAAGTGGTGAGGAGAGGTCAGAGAATGGAAATGAGATGGTCGTGGAAACAATTAAGTTATCATATAGGGATGGTGTGACAGCAGTATTAGAAGCAGAATGAGAGAGAAGGAGATGAACAAGAGATCCAAAAGGTTACCCTTGTGTGGGTTGGTAGTTTATGAATAGAGTGCAGAGCATGGTCGCTAAGAAAAGACTGAAGTTAAGATTTCTATGAAGTTGTTGGAGAGGGAAGATTAAAGTCACCTAAGAGAATGAGGTGATTTTTAGCAGAAAGAGAATCAAGGAGTTGTCCAGGTTCAACAAAGAATGTTACAGTGGGTACAGGAGGGCAATATGTGGAGATGATGTTAACGGAGGCGGAGGAATAGTAGAACTAGTGAATTCAAAATAGGTGGGAGAGAACGTGGCATTGGAGATTTGTGAGGCAATGAGGTGGGAAGATAGTAGGTGTTCGATTGTCTGGCTCTGCCACTCAGACATGGAGAGTGAATTAAGGATAGTTTTGAATCATGTAGGGCCTCCAGGGTGGCAGTGTCAGATGGTGAAATCCATATTTCAATGATTGCAAGGAGAGGATAGCTGACATGAAAGTAGTCAGTGATAAAGGAGGTTTTGTTGCATACAGACAGAGCATTACAGAGTGCAATTTTTTCAGTTAATACAGTAAGGAAGAGTAGAATATATTAGACCCAGAGAAAGAGAGGCACGGTGGACAGAGTTATGGGATGTGTGGATTATTCATCGGCTTTGTTTTTATTTGAAGTAGGATGTGCAAGAGTGATGGATTAGTGGGAGTAGTGGGAGTTTTGATATGTGGGTTTTATGATAGGGGTAGGAAATGAGGAAGTTGTATCATGATTGGAGAAAACATTGGGGGAGGCAAGTAGAAGCAGCAGCAGGAGTGAATGCATTATAGGTGAGTACTGCAGTGTGGAGAGATAGCACATTAATTAGCAAGAAAGGGGTACTATTAAGTGCAGAAGGTATGAAGGCAAAAGCAAAGGCTCAGAGGCAATGAGGCTGTTCAATGGATAGTCCTTGCCCTTATCTGGTCCACCCTTAACTGGGACAACACAGGTTGGACACCTACAGAAAAGACATAATATGCTCTTGTCACCTGATCACCTAGTCAATCAGTGGTTGGTCTCTCTAATTTTCCCCTGGTGTTGCTGGATGAGGCAATTTCTTCTTGTTTGGTATTCCCAGGGAAGTCGCGTGTGGCCTTTAGCTGGAGGTTGGACTGAATTAAGATGGGGGTGTTCTCCTCTGATCCTTTTTTTATAATGAGTTTAAATAGTTTGCAATCGATTTTGTAGGGTAACCCATGAAAAAAATCCAATCTAATAGATGCAAGTCACCAACAGTGCACTGGCGTATTTCCCTACACATTTTTATTATGCCATTCCCCAGAATATATGCAATTATAAAACACATTTTCACAGTTGCCGTGCCCATACATTTTCATGCAGGCTGCACCGGTATATGCCAGTATTCCTTTATTAGAACATACTTATGTTTGCTTTGAGCATAATCCCAGTAATGATACTACAAGAAAAAATTGCCAAGCTGCCTCTGCCAATATATGCCAGTATCCCCAAGAGGCAACATAATCCTGTTGACTTTGTGATTACAAATTTCATGGAACAATAAGAAAACATGTCAAATCTTACTGAAGCTACACAGACCAGTCTAGACACGTAATAACACTTAGCATGCTTGAATTATCATAGATGCCCAGCAAAAAAAATACAATGCCACAATAACACGTATAGGTAGACTGGCTGCACTAAAATACCATTATAGCCCTTCAATAAAATATATCATGTTTGCTTTATCAAAGATCACCAGAAGAAAAGTCATGCCCCAGTAAGAAATGGCTAGTCTGGCCCCACCAAAATGCATGTCTAGCCTCACAATAACATGTATCATGCTTGCAGTATCATAAATGTCCAGAAAGGAAGTCATGCCACTGTTAGAATTAGCTAGACTGGTTTCACCAAAATGCCACCCTAGTCACATAATAACACTTATCATGCTGCTTTATCATACAAGCCCAGTAAAAAATGGCATACGACTATACGAAATGACTAGACTGACTGCAACAAAATGCAAGTCTATCAATGTAACAAAACTTATAATTATAGGTGTATCCTCTTATACTTGTATAATTTATAAGTGTTATTAAGTGGATGTACTAGCATGTTGGTGCAGCCAGTCTTAACTTTAAATACATTAATCGACTGCTCACCCACCAGAAACAGTTTGTCGGGCGGAAAAAGCATACACACATTCAGTTGCTCATTCAAACTGTTGGAATCAGGGAGGGATGGTCTGTTGAATAAACCGACATTCGATCTCTCATTCAACAGACATTTCCACAGCATTCACTCACACATTCACACAACATTCACTCGCTCATTCACACGTGCACTAATACATCATACACATACATACATGCACACATAACAACATACACAATCACACATAAAAAAACAATTACATTTCAACTCCTACCTTCATCTCCAGTCAGGATACTGCTCCTAACCATAATGCTGCTTCCAGTGATGAGGGCCATCCAGCTGCCTTTTACAAAAACAGGAACCAGGAAGCAGAGAGCACCTTCACACAATTAGATGTGTATCTCCTCAAAGGGCCAAGCAAGGCTGGGGAAGCAAAATGCCCCCGCCCTGTATGGCCCATTGGGCATGCACGCTGGGGAACGGAACTATCAAAGGGAAACTATGCTTCCCTTTGACAGTTAAACGCAGCTCCTCCATGATTGACAAAGGTATGGCCAGGTCGATGCCCCATCGCCAAGTCGTCCCTGAAGGGTAAAACCCTTTATCTGGAGTCAGGTAAAATCACAGTCCACATAGAGCCCTTTTTAAATATTAACTTCGGGTTAGTAACATCCTTCGAGCTGTAGGTACTCCCACACTGCCGTGCTATATTGTATTTATCTTTCATTAACATTTTAGTGGACTTTAGTACAGAACAGAAATCACAAAATAGTACAACGTGCTATTGTAAGAGTAGTGGCATGTTTCCCCAGGGGGACTAATAAGAGTCCTAACATGGCCAGATTTGTTCTTAAGGAATTGGGTGTACGTGGTGATATCTGATATAAGTAAGGAATGTAGAGAAAGTATTTCCTAAGTACTCAAAGTTAGAAAGAAACATGATCTCAAACTGAACTCTTGACTTCCTAACTTCAGACTGAATAAACAACATACAAAACAGACCATCCACTGTGTCCTCCTTAATTGCACTGTACTCTTCATATTAACACACCGTAGCATCCTGATTACTCGTTATGCAATTAAGTTCTTGTGCTGTACAAAAGACAATCACACCAATTAGCTGTTCTTGCCTGATTGAAGTGAGTTTCAAATTTGCAAGTCATGAATCATTTTGAGAACAAGAACCAATGATAATTTAGTCATAACAAGTTTGCAAATTATACTCATGAATGAATAAGAAACAATCTCCACTTTAAAAATAGATCTTTTTTTAATAACCGTATGGACATACATCAGGCTTCACCATTGTTCACGTGGTCTGTAGGATAGTTCAACGTATTACGTGCTTGCTTCAGATGCCTGTGTTTAGCAGGTCACTTCATCCTTCAGAGTTTGCGGAATCGCACACCAATAAAATCGGTAATAGCATCATCTACTGTTAAGGTGCTTAGAAACAGGAGTTATTGAACACGTAGCACTATACACAAAAAACATGATATGGTTAAATTATTGAGGTCAAGTTAATGTAATGGACAAAGAGACTACAAGAAGGCCAAAGTGACGGATTTTCTACAGGTCCTTAACTTTAGCATAACATGCAAATGTGCCATGCGTATGTGCATAAGCAAAACCACGCAAGTGAAAGTGTCAAATAAAGAAAACGAAGAATTTAAAGGGGAAGTTATTGTCTTCACCAATTACCAAATGTTCATGCCAAACTAGTGCAACGTACAACAAATGTGCAGCTTCCTGGCATATACTCTACCTTTACTCTCGCCCTCGCAACTAGGGGGCATGGCTTTGAGCTTTTCAATTGTTGGACTTTGCTCTGAACCTCGTGGCACATGACTGTATGGCTTTAATGTTCTGCAATCGTGTTCTGCATTTGGCTTCCAATACGGATTAATGTCCGGGTTTGCTGCAGTCAGTATACGTTGTATGCAGCTTACCTGTCTGGCACAATTCAGCTCACCTTACTTTCAATAATAGTGTTGTGGGTTGGAGATGGGAGATGAATGGGATGGGTTAGTTCCTGGACCCCCAACGTGTGTGGGAGAACAACATGACATGTGCGTAATATTGCATTATTAAGGAGGCATTAATCATTGATGACATGAGCCGAGTGTCTGGGTCCTTCTGTTTAGTATGGATTTTACAAAGATTTCTAGTTCATTTGACATTGCAGTCTTGTTACTGCCACCCCATCCCTTTAACCTAACTTGCAAGACACAGTCACTGGTACAAACGGATAGGATGTTGCTTCATCCTAGTAATGGCACTGCTGTCCCCAAACTGTACTGTGATTTCATTACAAATAGCTCCTTAGAACACTACTTATTCAAAATAGGGCCCCGAAGTATAAAAGAAGAGAAAAAAAGTCACTATGATGTTAGAGGCAGCTTCAGCCTGTCCTAAAACCAACGCGTGCACTTGATGAATGAACAAATAAACTCGGCCAGCTTCCGTGGAGAGCAAAACAGATTGTTTCATGCTGCCTTCAATTCTAAGTAATAGTGCTCAGCTCTGACTCTCACAGGCGGCTCCAGTGACTTCCTCCTGGGCTCAGCGGAAGTGATGATTCTGTCATGGCATGGCAAGCCCCTGGGCTCCTCTTCCCTCGCAGAGCTATTCCAAAGCCTTCAAACGTGCAGTCCCCTGAACTTGTAAAGAAATAAATGATTTTGGCAGAGGCCAGGTATTTCCCTGGAACAAAAAAAGTATTTGAAGGAAGCCTAAAATATGAAGGGCACAGGGGTGAACACTACTTTCAAGACCAAATAGCTCCAAGCACGACTTCCCTCAGGCAAGTAGCTCGGCGACCACCTGTGGCTCTCCCTCTCTCTGCTTCCCAATCCTCTATCCTTCTCCTCTCTCTAAAACACCAGGAGCCATAGATGCCATCCTATAGTTTACCCAGGTAGTGCATACTTTGCTGACTTTTATACTGTGGATAATTGTGTGCTTGCGATAACACGCCCTCCGATTGGCTGCCTTAGTGGCCCTGGGTCCATGTGCCCATTTACACCCATTGTGGGTAAGCCCTCTCCTTCCTTAACGTCTGGTAAGGGGAATTTTCTACAGGGGTCAGTCATGTTGCCCTCCATTTTCGGGTCAGGTAATAGTGTCATGGCAGTTACCTAACTTATTGATCTGCCTGGGAAGTTTCTGTGGAAATGGCTCTGACATCCCTGATTGCATGCATGTAACTGAATGTCTGGTTCCTGTATCTGGCTGTCTGCAGGGAATGCAGGGATTTTGTTAGTGGTCCACTGGTGACTGGACATGGTGAGGGACTCTCTGTCAATCCCTGTACACTGTTGTTGGGGGACACGCTGCAGCGTGGAGGGCTGCCACAGGATTTCCCTTACTGCTTCCCATAATTTACTTCACCACAGATCATCAGTATTCATATTTTTTAGTCCTACATGGGCACAGATGATAGCAGATACTATTTCCAAGAACACCTACCTCACCCAGTCAGAATGCCAAAATAAGAGCTGACTAAAATCTACATCGCCACATCAAGCATACATTTGAGAAGTTCTAATTCAGTACTGGTGCTTCTGTTGCATTCGGTGCCCTCTTGGACATATCAGGTGCTGCGTGAAATACTTTTATGATCTGTTCTGTGTTCCACAAAAACACAATTTGCAGAGATTTAAATGTACACAGTAGGCATGGTTTACTTCTGCATTTTTACTTTCCATATGGTAATGCTGCGACACCATTACACATTTACAGCCATGCATGAACACACAACTTTGGGCCTAGTAAGGAAGGAGGCAAAGAGTACCATACAGAAATAGAGCTCTATACTCATACATAGACCACACAACAGCAGTGTGTGTGTGTGTGTGTGAGAGAGAGAGAGAGAGAGAGAGAGAGAGAGAGAGAGAGAGAGAGAGAGATGTGGAGGTTGAGAGAGAGAGAACATCAAAACAAACAGATTAGAATAAAGTAGTGACCGTGAGATTATTTTGTCTCTGCAAACGTATTGTGTTCCAGAGAATTATGTGTAGCAGGGCGTGTTCATATGGGCAAGACTCATTTGAACTGTTTCTGTGCAGAAATGTACAATATTGACCTCCCCAATTGTTTAGGGATGAGGGCGTTGCAGTTGGTTCAGTTGGAATGGATCTGCTGGACAAACACATGCCTCAGTGAATGCAGAGTTTCAATTAACTTGCACAATGGTTCCCCATACTGGCACATTTGTCTAGCTGTGTGGTCCCTCACTAGGATTATTATCTTCTGCTTAGTGGCATGCATTGTTGCAGCTCTCTCCGTTGATCGCAACCTGAACAAACTCCAGACGATTCAGAACAATGCTCTCCGAGCGGCCATTGGTCTTTCCCAATCTGACCATATTTCCAAAGCCAGTAGAGATGCACACTGGTTGCCCATCCGAGAAAGGATTTAGTTCAAAACATTGTCCCTGGTCTACTGATGTCTCTCCAACACTGCCCCGGGCCTACCTCTCATGCTGCTTGGAGAAATACACCCCCGCCTGACCTCTTAAATCCTCAAACTCTCACTTCCTGAAGATCCTCAACTTCAATCACCTCTAAGTAGGTGCTAAGAGCTTCCCGCCGTAGTCGCCAAACTCTGGAATAATCTTCCATCAACAGTCAGAAAAGAATAGGCCTATGGGAACTTCTGAAGAAACTTGAAGACTTGGCTGTTCAACTAACTTTGCTTCTCCTATGAGTCTTCTACCCCACTACTGCATCATGTTACCTTAATGTAACTGGTGCCTAGATACCCGAGGGTGTTGTGCACTGTAACAAATGCAGAAATAAATACATACATTTAATTTTAGTCATCTGGCTGTGCAATTGCTTTTGGTACAATCATGTCTCCTTATTTAATGTCCCCCCTAGTGGTTCTGTCCCACAGTGTGGATGCATGAAAAACACATATAACCTTCATCTCCAAGAGTGTCACATGTGAAACCTCTTGAAATCTAGGGAAGCAGAATGGTAAGCGGTAACAACACAACAACCCAGACATGTCTTACTTACATGATTCCATCCCATTTCAAATATGATCGCAGTGTGGGTTTACATTATATAGAGATTCAAGCAAAATAAATGCACATAATCCTAAATCAGCCAACAAATATGTTCATAATAGGGACTCAAAGACCAGGCCCCTGTGGTCCCATACCAAGCTTCGGGAAGTACTGTCACTAAGAACTGGGGAAAGTTAACATAAAAGTAGTTTTGGGGCGAGAGAATCCAAGCTTTTCCTAAAGTGAGGGTAAATATACATTTAATATGGTTCAAGAGCATCTCAATTTTAGTGTTCTTACTCGTTTTACCACAAAAGCTACAGGTAAACATACAACAGCATCTAAAAAGTAGAAATTAAGGTCAAATATGTAGGCACTTCCAGGTTTCCAAAACCAGTTTAGGGGATACTCTTTAGTCTCTCTACATGGAGCCTATAACCCCAATTTGGTTCCAAAAGTGATATTTGGATATTACATTTCGCGAGCAAGGGTTATACTTGTATGACATCACAGAAGGGGAATCCTAGGGAGGGGCTCTGGGATGCCAACAAATGACTGTGTTCCAGATGATTTGCTCGGAACATGGTTTATGCTCTTTGAAAATGTAAGATAGTGCCTCTTTATGGTCTTTGAAATAATGACAGAGTGTACCCTCAATTACTTATACACTTTAATATCATCACAATTTCCTTTGAAAACAGGGGAGCAAAGCTTGGTAATTTGTGCCCAGCTACTGATTATGATGATCAGCTAGCCACTTTTGAGAAGGAATTCTTTTTTTTTTTGTTTAAATACACAAAGCAGGAAAATTGGTGTTGTCAGGATCCTGGGAGTGAGTGTGAAATACTTAAACCCTTCAAATAACCACACAATCCATATGATAGGCCCATCCCATCTTGACAGGCCTGGATGCCTGAACATGTGCATAGCAGAACACCACAAGGAAACCAATGGGAGGGGGGTAAGGAGAGGGGGTTAGGGAGCGGGTATGACTAGGTTAAAGGTATTATTGGTAAACGTATTTTGAATTGATAGCCTTGTGTAATATGCTCATAGATTCACTAATGAATTCTTACTTGGCACACATACTGTTGAGAAGCTCTAAGTGAGGATCCAGTCGTAAAGGCTAAGGCAATAACTGGCGACTGAGACTAGCCCCAGCACTAATCAAGGCACTAATGTCACTAAAGGAAATCAAGTATCAAAAGCAAGCCTGTCTGCCTAATAAAAGGGCTCAGAGCAGTACCTAAAGCAAGAGTCCAGCTGCACATCATGACCACATACACAAGCAGCTACATAACATTGGAAGCACACACACCTTTGCGGGAGTTCAACTGTTCAGTTATAAGGAAACCAACAAAACAGCATGTCCAAAGCTAACTAAGAGTTTATGGGCCTGTTGAATTCACTGGTTTACATACTTCACTTTAAAATGTGAAAAAGACCTTCCAGAAATCTGAATATGAGGTCAAAAGGAGTACATAAGAGAAGGAACTCAACCACTAAAACAAAGGAATGGATGTGATTGTGTGTGTGCGCGAATATTCTAGGTGAGTGCTTGTGTAGAATGCACTGTTAGTGAACGTGAAAGGTGTATGGATGAGTGCAGGGTATGAATGTGACTGTGAATGTTCTGGGGTGGGTGGATGACTCTGCCCATGTGGAGAATACAGTGTGAGTGACTATGACCGAACATGTATGGTTCAGTGACAGATGAGTGACTGGGTATGACTGTGTATGTGAAAGTTCTAGATCAGTGGGTACATGTGTGGAGAATGCAGTGTGAGTGAACGTGAAAGGTGCATGGGTAAGTAACTGATGGGTGAATGGTGTGATTGTGGCCACATGTTTGGAGAATGCAATGTGAATGTCCTGGGAGCATGTCTGAGTGAATGTGAGAGAATGGGTTTGAATGTGATTATCTGTGTGTGCGAGAAGCTGGGGGCACAGGGAGCACTCGAGCAATGTTGAAATATCCCTAGTTATGTGGCATGATTTACTGGCATTTTTGGGCAAAGCCAACTTGGTGTGTGTTATTACATGGCTAGACTGGCATTTTGGTGCAGCCAAACTAGCCATTACTTACTGTGGATGACATGTGTGTCTGGACGTCTATGATAAAGCAAGCATGATATGTTTTATAACTTGGCTAGACTGCATTTTGATGCAGCTAGTCTATCCATTTCATACTAACTTTTGACATTTTCTACCATGCATCTACGATAAAGCCTGCATGAAATGTGTTATTACATGGCTAGACTGGCATTTTGGTAAAATGCACCATTTTAACATATTATTCAGCATGTTCTTACTGTGGCATTACATTTATTTACTAAGCATCTGCACTCCACTGAAACAGCCCTCATCTCTGTTCTCAACTCTCTCCTTTCTTCACGCTACTCTAAACATTCCTCTATTCTCATTCTCCTTGACCTCTCTGCTGCTTTTGACACAGTGGACCATCCTATTCTCCTTAACTCTCTCTCCTCTTTTGGCCTCAAAGACAGATCCTTAACTGGTTCTACTCTTAACTTTCCAACCACACCTTTGCTGTCTCCTGGGGTGGCTCCCCCTCTCCCACCCTCCGTCTTAACCATGGCATCCCCCAAGGTTCTGTCCTAGGCCCCTTTCTCTTTTCACTCTACACTTCCTTCCTTGCCCCTATCATCACTTCCTTTGGTGTCTCAAACCATTTCTATGCTGATGATTCCCAGCTCTTCCTCTCCTTCTCCTCCTTCTCTCCCGTCATCCACCATAAGCTTTCTTCCTGTCTCTCTGCTATTAAATCCTGGATGTCCCCTCACTTCCATACTCTCAATGCTGACAAAACTGAAGTCCTATTCTTCACTGCCAACACTCTCCCTCCTCCCTTCCCTCCCCTTTCATTCTCTTTACCCCCCTCCCAACTCTCCTATTCTCCCCATGCCCGTAACCTTGGTCTTTACATTGACCCCCACCACTCTCTATCTCACCACATTTCTCTTACTGCCCGATCTTGCCGCTTTCACCTTTACAAAATCTGTAAAATTGGACCCTTCCTAACCTTTCACGTGACTAAACTCTTAATCCCCTCCCTAATCCTCTCCAGACTTTTCTACTGCTCTACTTTTTTATTTGGATTCCCCTCCTCTCACCTCTCCCCACTAAAATCTGTCTCCCACTCTGCTATTCGCTCCCTCTGCCTTCTCTCACCTCATGACTCCCTCTCTTCTTCTATCACCTCTCTAGGTTGGCTCCAATTCCCCTCCCTGCTCAAATTCAAATTCCTCTGCCTAGTGTTCAAATCCCTTTATGGTCTTGCCCCACCTACCTATCCTCCCTCCTCACTTTCTATACTCCTTCTCGTTCTCTCCGATCTGCTGATCTCTTCCTACTCTCTCCTCCTCCTCCCCCCTGCACCCCTTCACGCTTCCTCTCTTTCGATCTGCTTGCTCCTTTCCACTGGAACCACCTCTCCCTCTCTATCCACTCCATTCCCTCCTACCCTACCTTCCGCACCTCTCTAAAATCTTATCTCTTCCACTCAATTCCCTAACTCTTCCACTCTACTCCCTCCTACCCTACTTCGAGCATCTCTAATTCTTATCTCCCCATTCTTCTCCCTTTCACTGTTTGCTTCCTCCTTTGGTTCTGCTTTTACCACTACTCATACCTCTTATTCCCTCTCACACCTTGATCCCTCTTCTCTCTCACCAATCCACGTCTTTAATGTAAATTGTTTCTTGTACTATTTTCTGGTTTGATTAAATTTGTTATCTAATGCTTGTTGTATCTAATGTTTGTTTTCTTGCTTGTTCCTCTTGTAAAGCATTTTGGATTCAAATGCTATATAAATTCAATAAAATACAAATACAAATGACAAAAGTATGATAAGAGTACTTACACTTTTATTTTGGCCTAGATTGGACCGAGTTTGGAAATGTTTTCTTATTGTGATATGGCATGTTTAATGGTAATGCCAGCATTAGTATGTTTTTAAGTGAGGCTAATGGCATATGTATTGGCAGAGCCAGCTTGGACAAGTATTCTTATAGTATCATTACTGCCATCACATGCAAAGCAAACTTGAGTTTGTTCTTATATGTGTATACTGGCATTTATTGCTGTAACAAGCATGAAAATGTATTAGCCGAGCGGGCATGAACATATTTTTTATACTGGCATATATTGTGGGGAAAGGCATGAAAATGCTTTGAGAAATGTTCCTGTGCACTGTTGGTGCCTCGGTTTTTTACCCAATTTTCACAAAACGTCTGATGTATAATCCAACATTTTAACCCATTATTGAAAGAAATTTATTGGAACGCCACCCCAAAATCCCTTTCATTGGTTAGGGCTCCCTGTTTACTCTTGGTCACTTGAGGCAAAAATGAACGCCCTCCAATAAAACACTTCACCAGCCACACCCGTATTTCTATAGTAGGTGAAAGATCTCAGCTTTGATTGAAAAACATACATCTTTATTTATTTTATTTTATTTGGGCATTTGTAGCACACCTTTACCCCGGAGGTGAACAGGAACCATCAACAAATACGCATAACAAGGGAGAGGGACGGCAAACACATAACACACATCTAATAAAAATGCACAAAAGCAAATATAAAAGCAGATAAAAGAATAAAATACAGAGTTAAAATTACAGGATGAAATTAGGCACAGGGATGTCTCCATTCAGCATCTCTACAACACTGGGGCAAGGTAATCGAATGAGCGTTTACTGGTTCGATCCAACTTCACACGTGGTACCGCAAGTGAGATGCCATTGCTTGATCTGAGACTGTGGGCCTCATTACGAGTCCGGCGGTAACCGAGGCGGTAAAACTGCCTGGTTACCGGCGGACTCGTATTACCATTCCGCCTCCGTGACTCCTGGAAATACCAGGGGATTACGACCCTGGTGTCCCGGGAATTCCGGAGGCGGAATTCGGTAAATTCCCATTGAGTCCCATAGGACTCAATGGGAATGGGGAAGTGGAAACACTGGCACCATCTTGTGATGGTGCTGGTGTTTCCATGTCCGCCTACAGGTCAGACCTGGCGGGAACATCACCTCCCGCCTGCAGGAGTCGGGATAGGGCGGTCCGGAATTAACAGTGGCTGCGGGTTTACTGCCACTGTTATTTCTGGACCGCCCGACCTGTAATGAGGCCCTATGTATATTTTGTTTGATGCACAGCCTTTGTTTAAGGTATACAGGATTCTTGCCAAACATGCCCTTGTGTGTGATTGCTAGCAGCCTAAATGTATGCATTCACAGACAGGGAGTGAATGCCTGGACAGCCTGGTGGCCGTCACATGATTCCTGAGTTTAAGGCCAGCTACAACCCTGACTGCATGATTCTGTGCCACTTGGAGCCTAGAAAGTTTGTAATCGGTTGTACCAATGAGAAGGCTTCCACAATAATCAATTCTCACTCCTATTGTGGCCCTTGCTAGGGTGGCACTAGTCCCTAAAGAATACTGTGATTTATTTGTCCCAAATAAAATACAGAAGAAGAAACTACAATAAACATGATCCTGCATCAATATAGAGGAATCAAAGTACCTGCCAAGGGCCTTGACTCTTAATTGCACAGCCAGGTACATTGAACTTCTTATAAAATTCTGGCAATTTCTTTAATCTAATATGAGAGCCTACCACCAACATCTCAGTCTTTGATTCATTGAGAGCAAAGCCATTAAAGGCCATCCATCTCTTGATAATGTGAAAGATGGTGTTAATCCGGATTACATCATCCTCTTAGTTGCCAGATAGTCTAAATAGTAGTTGTGTGTCATCGGCATAGTTGGTGAATTGGACACCTTCATTGTCCAATAAATCAAATAATGGCTTTAAAAAGGATATTAAACAAAGTGGGGGAGTGGCAAGAGCCGAGGGGCACACCGCATTGAAGGGGAGCATAATCAGCTGACATATCATTAATAAAGACTCTTGCCTCTCTCTCATACGAAAGATACAATTCAAGAGGCAGCTGACTCAGAGAAAAAAAACCTCTGAGCAAATCCTTTTAACAGTACATTAAAATCAATCAGATACAATGTGGCTGACAAGTCTAAGACAAGCAGCAAAGATACATGTCCCTCATCCATATTTGACAAAAGATTAGCTTCCAGGTCCAGGAGAGCTGTACAATGCGAGGCCCGAAAGCCAGACTGCTTAGAGCTGAACAAGTTATGCGTTTCTAAATACTCTTGAATTTCTAAGTTGGCCAGGTGATACAGAATTATTAACAGGAATGGGACATTTGTGATCGATCTAAACCTAGTCGCAATATTGGGCTCTAAAGAATGTCTCTTCAGTAAACGAGTGATCCAGGAGGAATTGTGCCATAATGTCACCACGATTGTGGCGGCATTACTAAAACTGCGCCTGAGCATGGTACAAGCATCCTGACCCCCATTAATGCGCCCAAGCAGAACAGGGGTTGCAGGAGTGTGCCCCTCTCTCCTTGGCTGCAGTAATGGGGCTTGGGGGTTTACATGGGTGTCACAGTAAGTGGGGATAAGATTAAAAAAAAAAAAATCAAAAAGGACTCTGCAGCATCAGCACCACCCAATGTAAGTGGGAGGAGCTGATGCTGCAAGGGTACAAGGATTTTTGTGGTGCACACAAGAGTGCCCCACAGTAAAGGTAAGTGGGGGAGGGTGCGAGGGCTGCGGTTTTCAGGATTGCGCTCCGGGGCAGGCAGGCAGGCAGAAGTGATCTATCTGATCGCTGCGCTGCGCCATAATTGCAGTCAACATTTTCATCTGTGGAATTATGGGCGTCGCAGTGATCACATAGATTCATCCAGGCCTTTTTAATAGAGACTGGGACCTAAGCTGCTAAAAAGGAGAAGTAAACAAAGGTTGCAATAGATGGCGCAAGGAAGGAAGCACACTTTTATCACACTTGAGGGACCAGGATCCCCCGGGCAACTCAGGAATTTAAGACTTTGATCAATAGTAATGATTTCACCATCTGTCACCCCTTTAAACTCGAAACGAGGTACAGAGATTGTGGGGGGAGACCATGTGTTGATAGGAGAAAGCAAAGCCACCTTTTGCTGTGCAGCAAACTTCAAGTTGAGAACTTTCTCAAAGATAGCCAGTTGTATCTTGGCATGTATATCCTTATCCTACATCATCAACTGGAGTGATATCAGGCATTTCCAGTTCTTTCATGATCTTGAAAAGCCATTTAAAGTTGGAGGATGCATTACGAATGTGCCTATCAAGGTGGTCCCTTTTGCTGCAAAAATAACTTGCTTGTAACCGGTAGTAACTGCACTATATCTGTCTTTGTGACATGCAAGATGAGATTTCTGCCAGCACATGTAACGTTTGTTCATTTTAGTCTGTAGATCTTTCAGTTCTTGTGTAACGTAGGCCTGCTGCCCTGAGAGACCCTCTCGTTACTTTACACACCTTAGCTGGAGCAATGCCCTCAAGAGCTGCTGAGAGACAGTCAGCATAGCATGCAGCAAGTACACCAGGCGCAGAAAACGGAGACAGGGCATTTAATGGTTCAATAAATAGGGCCAGTGAGATTGTAGTCAATTTACATAGATTATGTTTAGTTGTATTAGCTTTGTCGTCGTACTCGAGCTGTGATCATGGGCATCGGGAGATCAAAAAATATAAGAGTGTTCTGACCAGGGGAAAGCTGCAATCTTAGGTTGCCCCACCACTATGTTGCTGGTAAACGACCAATTAAGGATATAACCACCTTCATGTGTAGGACCAGTCACTAATTGAACGAACCCCAGGTTGGTCAGCAGCACGGCCCTGTTTGTCATAATACCAAAGGTTAAAATCACTGAGAATAAAAACTCTTATAGAGTGTTTCAGAAGTGAAAGAAGCACATGGCATAACTGTTCTTCAAACAATGACATAATACGTGGAGGTCTATACATCAACATAAAATGATATGTGGTATGATGATTGATAAACAGTTTAACCATCAAAGTCTCTGTGTGACAACTCAGAGAGGAGCAACAATAATCACAGCCCCTGTCCCCCCAGGCAACTAGGCCTGTTTTTACACTGAATATGATAACCACCACGGACCACTGAAGATTAATCAGGACCTGAGGCATTAGTTAGCCAGGTTTCCATAAGAAAGATTACATCACATTTTTCCTCAGTAATAAGGTAGGATACCTCTAAAGCATTTTTGCAGCAGAGAGCAGGTATTCAGATATACACAATTCAGAGCCTGTAAATCCGTTTTAACATGGGGGTCGGCTAGTGACTCAATAGCCTTATCTTGGGGGCTATTGGAGCACGGGCAGGAGAGCATATGGGTTATGGGCAGAAATGTCCTGGTCTCCTGATCAATACATTGAAAGCACGCAGCCCCGAAAGAAAAAGGAACATTAGTATTGGTGGTCTCAGACTGCGAAATTTCTAACATCCATAAGATTGGCTCCTCGTTATTAACAGCCTCAGCTACAGTAAGGGCGATAGTGGACATTTATTACCTAGCACAGTGCATGCATGCCTCTTCAGCAGCATGAACATCATGGACTTTGCACATGCATGGTGGTCGAGGCCGGCTGGGAGTGTGGTGCATCTCGTGCTTAGTTGAGGAGATTGGGGTGTGTGGAGGGCTCAGCATGGCTCGCAGGGAGGCTGCACACTTTTGTGTTATGCCAGTGCCACTAAGCAAACTGCTCTTTCCCTACCAACTGACCAGCACGTACGTTTGGCATCTCAAAACAGATTGTGTATTGATATTTGAATACTGAATACCGACTCAAGCAAGAGGCACCAACCAGACAAAAGTTCCAGAAAACGTTCAGTAGTTTGACTGCAAACGATGTAATAGGGATTGCAGATACCACAGCTATATGGTTCAGAGAAAGCACCTTTCTTTTGCTGTGTCGCCCTCTTCTGCAGCCAACTAGATGAGAAGCAAGAGAATAATGTGATGTAATGGCTTAACAGCAAAATGGTATTGCTTTCAACACCAGTTCACAACTTCTTCCATGTACCCCTATGATTGCACTTCACACTGCATATAAACTTGTCTGATTCCTGCTGATTGTCCCTTGTAAGATAAGTGCTTAGGATGTGCAAAGCCTGCACCTCAAGTAACTGTTCTTGCTTGATGCAAGCCATTTTCAGCATTTGCAAGCTAAAAATAATTTTGAGAACAAATATGAAGTAACCTTTGTTAATAATAACATTCAAGTAAAATTCAGTTTTTAAAGAGAGACATGTTCCTTTGAACCCTACATCTGTATCTCATGTGCTGCAAACAATTGGAGAGGCAGAGTGAAAAAGATTGCTCACTTGCTTACAATATATGTAACGGCAGCTTTATTGCTCCCTTGTTTACCTCCTAGAGGTAAACTCCTTTTAAATGAATCATATTATAAACTATACAAATACATATATTTGCCTACCAACGTGTTATAAGCTACAGGAGGGTCTTGGACCAGCTCCAAATAACCACACGTGCACCCTGCATGTTAAACTGTAAAGGGCCATCCCTCATGGCCAAACCCAGGCTTTATTCATTTACACATGATGATGCTTTCTGCGTCATCCTGTAAAGTAGCTCCTTAAAAACCTCTCCATCTTCACATGATGTTATGTGTTCTATTGCTTGCAGCCACCAACATCCACAAGTTTCACTCGAACTACAGTTCTAGCTTCTGACTTGGGTGTCGATTTTGGATCAAAACTGTTCCCAATTACTTCCAGATGTATGGGAATTGTCTTGCATGTTCAGCACATTGTAACAGCTCAGCACATTAATAGACATAGAACCTGTTCTTTCCAGGAGACCATGCTTCCTAAAGAATACCCACGCCCTTTCCATATCCAACATGTGACTTGATGAGTAGGATTTGTTATGTGACAGGTTGCTCTTCATCAGCCCCATGACTGCTGCTTCACCGTCTCTGACCATTTGGATCACAGCATTTGCTTCAATCCCCTGACGACTGTGTTATACTTCTTGCCCCTTGTTCATCCTCAGCACCTGTTGCCCACTCCCTACCACTATGCCTGGGGCCAGGAGGATAGTTCAGGGGGAACACACTTGTCTAGGAAGCAGAGGTTTAAACCTGGTCCTGTGCTTAGAGGCTCGACTCCGGCATGAAGCGTGATATACAAACCCAATTATCCTGGCTGACAGCTGATGCCTACTCTCTGTCTCATGTGCCCATCCCTCACTGCTACTTCTCCTCCCCCTCACTCTTGTCCCCTGCTCCGGCCAGCACTTGCCTGCCATGTATTGCCTCCTCCCAATCATCCGTCACCCCCATTAGAACCCTAGTGTATCTGAAATTGACAATGACCTGTTTCTTCAGTCAGACCTTGAAGTCTTCTCCCTGCCTGACCAGTTTGCCTCCACCATCAGGCAACATGTCACATGAAAGATGCCCCAGGTTCTCTGGTGATGAGCTGAAGGTCATGGTGGCGGGAGGTGCGATGTAGGTGGGGTGCCTCACACGCCCGGACTTGCAAAGGTCCGTGAGTGCATACAGTTTTGGAAGTCTTTCCTGCAGATTGTGAACATGGTGAATATGCTCTGGTGGATGAGTCAGACATAGAGGCACTTTCAGGACCTAACGGTGTGTGTCGTGTCAAATGTATGGTCTACCCCCAAAGCAGGGGATCCTATCCACTGAAGGACCACTACCACCTTTGCAACTGTGGCCATAGGAGGAGCATCCAATGACTGTCACCAGCATCAGCCGCCTCAAGGGAATTGGAGGAGTGGAGACTGGAGTTGAAGGTCAATACATTCCATGCATACATTATAGAAACATTGATTTGCCACATTTGTTAGTGGATTTGAACATTTTCCTGTGCACAAAGGTGCAAATGTGCCGAAGTAACCACCCACCCACACATCTCGTAGCAGTTATGAACATATGACATCACCAGTATATGTTCCCCCAATCCATGAGCCATGTGTCACTCCATATAAGTCTGTGAACATGCATTGCACTTT
This sequence comes from Ambystoma mexicanum, assembly GCF_040938575.1. NCBI lineage: Eukaryota > Metazoa > Chordata > Amphibia > Caudata > Ambystomatidae > Ambystoma > Ambystoma mexicanum. The sequence continues at coordinate 675,728,525 of NC_090930.1, read as the reverse complement.
GACCTGTGCAAATTATCAGATTTATTTATTTATGTATGATTTATGTTGCACCAGCTGTGAATGCAGGCCCTGCGAAGGGCCCAAAGAGGGAGTAAATATTCCCCTGTGCAAATGGCCATACTTATTTACTGGGGATTTCTATGATATCGGCTATGCACACACCACGTTGCAGCACCACAATAGGAAGATGGAAGATGTGGGGGTTGTGATCTTTCCAACCTCAGAACATTACATTTCAATGGAAACAGCAAGCTGAAAGTGCTGACCAAGGTATCTATGTAAGTGCCGGGGAGGGGCAGCATGGAGTTCTTAGGAAAGAACGCTGGAGGCAGTAAAGTCAAGCGATGGCAGTGACTGAAAGGTTGAAAAAGCTTTTTGAACAAACGTTTCTTGAGTGTTTTTCTGAAATGCAGGTCTTTTTTTCAGCTTTGGCATGGTAGGCAATTTTTGTATGAGCTTACACAAGTAATGCATGGTGTTTTGCCAATCACATTTATTTTTCTTGAAATAACTGATGAAAAGTGACAGGGAGGAGGAAGGATGCACGAGTTTTGTGTTCAAGTATTTTTTTTTTGTTATACTTTTGTTGAAGTTGCAGAGTTACAGTTCCCAACATTCTTTGGTGAATAATGCATACCGTTGTGCGCGTGATTCGAGAAGCCACAGTTGTCTATGCATTGATTTTAAGGCCAGTGTAATGTGGTACCTTGGCCTCAACACTACAGTAAGTCATGCAGCTTTGTTTCAGATATAGTTGATGGGTAAGATTCTTTGAGATACTGAGGTACAGGCAATTACAGTAGTGAACTCTTGATAGCACCATGGCTCTAACCACCACAACCTTTTGGGACATATAGAGAAAATGGTGTATACGCTTGAGTTGCCAAATTAATTTGGTAAGAATTTCAACAAGGTGTCATAGTTGACAATGTCAAAATTGTCTCAGTTGTTCAGAAGAATGGGTCAATGACCTGTGACTGAAGTAGCTCATCTCTCTTGAAAGGAATGGCTGACTCTAGCTGCTGGAACCCAGACTGGTGGTCCCGGAGCAGACTGTTGCTCTCTTTCTATTTAAAGGTTTGTGTAAAGGTCCGTTAAAAGTAATATTACAAATGTGATTTTACTAGTAAATTTGGCCGGATCAACAGTCATTCTTGAGCGGGAAGCATGAAATTAATATGTTTTTTAGGTCATGGGAAAAACACACCATCCCTGAAATACCAGCTGCATTGAATATTAAGGGGGGAGGTAGAAAGTCAATGTTATATTTAATGGCATTCTTCTTTATTGAAAATGATGGCCAGGATTGCATACCTGCAGCTTCAGCGGCTTATTGACAGTAACCATCTGGGTGGAAATCATCAATCTACGTTTTGTGTCATGCTTGATTTAAAAACGAATCTTGTTGAAATTGTAGATAGAGGCCAGCCAGCCATGCGTATGCTGCTTGAACTCTCGGCAGCTTTCGATCTCGTTGACCATTCTTTGATGATTGAGAGGCTGGCCAAAATTGTCTACTGCTCTGATACAGCTATGGCTTGGATTGGGTCCTTCTTGGGCACTCGATCCTCAAGGGTTTGGATTGGTGATTGCAGGGCATCGGTTATGCCACTCTGCTGCTGTGTGCCACAGGGCTCTTGCCTACCTCCTACTCTCTTTAATATGTTTACACGTCCACCTTTTGATCTTCTGGACAGTGTTGGAGTGAAATATACAAACTGCGCAGATGACACGTAGGTCATCTTTGAGTTGACTGGGAATTATGATCTTGATGCCTCCAACATAAATCAAACTTATGCTCTGATTCAAGCTTGGATGGCCATGAATTCCCTGGCACTCAGTGACGGTAAAACTGAGTTGTTAATTGTGGGCTCAGCACATCTAGAAAACTAAATGAGAAATATATGCAGTCTATGATTGCTGACTGCTCCATCCCAGTTTTGTCATTTGTCAAAACCTTGGGAATCTATCTGGACTCAAATCTTTCTATGAAAAAATAAGTGACGCATGTAAGATCTTCCTGCGCTTATATCACTGAACTACTTTGGCATATTAGGCCCTATTTGTCTAAGACCAATCTGTCGACTGTTGCCTGCGCCTTGGTCAATTAAAAAATTAACTACTGCTGTAGCTTTTTGGCAGGTAGAAGGAAAGCCAAAAAACATTGCAATTGTTCAAAACGGCAAAGTAATTGGTTATATATAACACGCTTAATACCCATAGGTTTCTAAGCGCGGACCCACGGATCGGACCTGTGTTGCTCCACGTCGTCTTGCTTCCAAGGCAACAGCATTGCCTCTGAGCTATCTCTCAAAGCAGTTTGTGGTTTGGGCAGGAATGCCCATGTGACAAACGCCATGACTAACCCCAGAAGATCGCTCAACAGGCTTCTGGTTCAACACAGAATATCAAGCAAGATTCTTTCCCTGATGTATAAATGTCATGTAGGCAGGGCTCCAGGTTACTTGTCGGGATGGCTACATGATGCCCCTGTTACTAGATCTAACTGCATTAATAAGCTTCAACTTCCCCATTTTAAAATGAAAATCTTTGGTGGGACATCCTTGACCCAGTCATGAGGATCCGCCTGAAACCTACCTCCAAGCGTAACACCTGGTATGACTCCGAACTCGCAGACCAAATACGTAAGTGCAGGGCTGCTGAACGGAAGTGGCACAGTTCAGGCTCACCTTCTGACAAACTGGCCTGCCGCCTGATCCAGAGACACCACAGACTCACCATCCATGCCAAAAATAAGAGCACACATTCAGGCATGAGTGTCCAATGCATTCAACAACATGGCTGAACTCTCCAAATCTGCGGAGAACTTGCCAACCCTTCTGCAGTATCTTCTGCCCTTGCTCATTCCCAGGCCCTTTGCAATGCACTTGCCTCTCACTTCATTTCCAAAACCCAGGACATACTGAACAGCATTATCATCTACTCCTGCAACCCTACCCTTCCCCATTTTATCCCCCACCACTCACTCTCTTTCTTCCTCCTTCTCCTCTGCCGCTTCTGTCTCCCCTGAAGCAGTCACCAGAGTTGTCAACTCCATGAAGGTCTCTTCAAAACAGGTTGCCACATGCACCTCCACAACCATCAAGGACAAAATCTCCTCTCTCACCCCTGCTCTTGCTGATCTCTGCAACAACTCCTTTGTGACTGGTTCTTTTCCATCCTCCCTCAAGCACTCTCTTGTGCGCCCCCTACTTATAAAAACCCTCTACATACCCTTCCTGCCTGGCGAACTACTGCCCCATTTCCAACACCCCCTTCCTGGTGAAACTGCTCAAAAAGTTGGCCCTCCCGCAACTCATCTCTCATACCAAACCTGTTGGCGATCTACATGACTAACAGTCTGAATTCTGATCATCCAGAGACGCTCCTATGAAGAACTGCTTGAATCCCTTGATTACAACTCCCATGATGTCCTCATCATCCTTGATCTCTCTTCTGCTTTTTACACAGTGAACAATTCCATCCTCATAAAAAGGCTCCATGATAACCTTGGTATCTCTGAGCAGGCACTGGACTGGCGTACTTCCTTCCTAACTGACCGTTCCGCCAAAATCACTCTGGGCCCTTTCTCCTCCCCTACTTCCTCCTCCACCTGTAACATATAACTTTCTTGGCTGGCACGCCTCATTGCCTCTTTTTCCCCCAACTTCCAGTGCTATGCTGACGACACACAACTCTTTGCCATCCATGCCTGGTGCACTGCTAATGACCTATGCCTCAATGCCAGCAAAACCAATATTCTCCCTATTGGTTCCCTTGCACCCTACTTCTTTCCTTCACTTTGGCCTTCCTCCATGGGCTCTCCACCTGTCCCCTCCTCTGAGGTTAAGAATTTCAGAGTCATATTCGACTCCTCCCTTTCCTTCATCCCTCATATGAAGGACATTGTGAAGAGGTCCCACTTTCAGTTCTTCATTCTCAAAGGAACTCTACCCTTCCTCACCTTCCCACAGAGATGAAATGTTACCCATGCTCTGGTTCTTTCCAGGCTAGACTATTGCACCAGCCTCTTTCTGAATTTTCCTTCATCCACCCTGCGACCCCTCCAGCTAACCCAGAATAGGGCAACAAGACTTATCCTTGACCTCAAGCACAGGGACCGCATCTCTCCTGTCTTAAAATGATTTCACTGGCTCCCGGTTGCTTTACAGATTAAATTCAAATCCCTCTATATCATCCACAAGGCTGTCTAGAGCAAGGGATCACACTATCTGCCTGCACATTGTCTGGAACAGCCTGCCCAGCCCTCTAATCAGTGTTAACTGCTGCTCTCCCACTTGCATTTCTATCGTTCGAACAAGAAGAGAAATGCACTTCTATTTTTTGCCCATTTGAGCATTGGTAGGCACTTTAAGGGCCGGTCATTCTGAAATATGCTTCAAGCACCCACAGGGGTACCAGAACCATGTACTACTTTAGGATCAGGATAATGCAGGAGTAGAGCTTGGTGAAGACCATAACGTGTTAAACAGAGAGGTGATTAAGTAGTCAAATTCACCAGTGTGCAACCAAAGTGTTGAGGATCATATCCTGGTTCACCAACGACCGATGCAGTGATCCTTGTCAATCGTCCTATTTCACTGTATAATGCCTTCTCAAATTCTGGCACCTTTATTTAGCCCATTGCCTGAAATTTCTTTTTATGTGGGCAATTTGAAAGAAGGGTTCATAGATAGAAGAGAGCTGACCAAATGCCACAGGCCTCTGGCGAGAACATTTTCAGGTGTGCTTTTCTAAGCACAAGAAATTGGTTGCTATTTTCTACAGTTTCAAAGTTACTTCTGCACACACTTTACACAACAAAACTGTGGTGAGTGTATCTGAAGCTTTAAATAAGATTAAATAATTTAAGATCACACTAATTGGTATTCTGGTACCTGTATACTTGCCTTGATTTTGGAGAACATGAAGCTGGAATCATTCTCCCTTTGCATAACATTATTCCATAACGTTTTCTTTTCAAGCATTAGTTATTATGTGATGTGTGTACTTTCCATGTCAGTTCTACGAAACAGAGTATCATTTTAGCTCATGAAAGTAAAACATTCACAGATAAATATTCCTCGCTGTATGAAAAGAACTGGGACATAATGTGCAGACATTACAGATTGCCTCAAATTCCAGCTTCACCTCATAACCAAGGTGTATGATCTTGGGACACTCATTTCATCTTGTGGTGCCTAACCTGTCAAAATTGTCATTCTCAAAAAATGTCAAGTTGTCAGCCCCTAAGACTGATTTAGTTCTCAGGGTATGCTCTTAAGAAAGTCACACCCTTGCTTTAACTAACTATACTGTGGCTTCATGTATAATAATAGTGACCTTGATATACTGCACACCACAGAGTCATGTGTTTCTTTGGTAACTAATATTAATACAGATTGAAAATACCATTTTGGTGGCTTCTATTTTATATCTCTTCTATACATTAGCATGTGTACCTCTGCCATTGCTTTCAATCTGTTTGCATAGTTGAACACTTTTACATTCGGGTAATATGAGTCTTCTGTCTACCTTTTTTCACACGTCTTCTGATATGTGTCCTGCATTTAAAACTCCACCCTTCTCATGGCTATTCTTTTTAGTTTTGGATATAAGATGGTGCTAATGCGCCACATAGAAGGCAAAACTATTGCTTTGGAGTACAGCAAGAAAGGTGATTGGATGTGAGGAGGGAAACACAACTCATAGATGTTATTTGGCTATTTACCAAAACATTGACTGCCCTTGGCCATGATTATCTCCATGGCCATTCCCACCCACTACCAGCCTCTCCACGTCAAAAACACATCCTCCTAGGATCACTTTGAGCTAGCTTTATTATGCATTAACATCAAATGTCGGCCGGCCAGTGTTCGTTATCATCAATGTTCTGAGAGTTTAAGGCTTAGTTGTAGTTGAAAATCTGTCACTGGTTTAATGAACATGTCTTGCCAAGTGCACCTTCAGCCACTTGATTACCAAGTAGCGTGCATGTCCTTGCATGGAAGAACTGTTAAAAACAAGCAGTGCCAAAGCCCTCATTCTTGCTTGTGTATAGTTATCAGAAATACATTTTCCAGTCACTATCGCATTAAAAAGTCAAAGATTTTGGTGCAATGTAACTCAAATCTGACTGTGCCCAAATTTACTAATAAAAGTTTTTTCGAGTACTGATTGCAGTGTGCGCTCAGATAAGTAAGTGGCTATTCCCCTGGCCACATCATTAACACAACAATATAAAGTTACATGTGCAAAGTCGCACTTAACCAATGTTTATATACATCGGCAATGATTGGGCAATGAATACATCAGAGACAAGAAATAGAATTGTAAATACCATTTGACAGTTTTAATTGGAAATGTGCAGGAAGAAAAACATTTAATGACTCAGCACTGCTACGATATCATGCCACACCCTTCCCCATAATAACCTAAATTAAATTTGGCAATTTACAGATCTAATTTGCCTAGACCCAATAATGCTAATTTAGAGAGTAGCTGTCACCTGACTCCAAGTCAATGGCTACTTCAATATGCCTCAAGAACTACACCTAACATACCCTGCTCCATTTCATGCAGAAACTCTAGACTTGGCTCCTACACCACCCGTAGGAACACCCTACGGCATACGACCACCTCAACAAAACACTTACCACTTAACACTGACCCCATCAGCACAAACAAGACTGTGCCAGCTCAGGCATCTAAACCCACCCCTCAATAACCCTCTATGCTTGCAGAGGCTCCCTTTATCAAAGGAGCCCTCATCAACGCCAGGTCCTTGATCGCTCATGCGTTAGATATAGCAGATCTCATTATAGCTAACCACATAGACTTCTTAGCAGTCACAGAAATGTGGCTACATCCTGCAGCAGGCCCCTCTCCCAGGCTAGCAGTACCCGAAAATGATTCAATCTTCAGAGCCGACAGAACCTCCAGTAGAGGGGGAGGAGTTGCAATCATTGCCAAAGACATACTTGGCATCAGAGAATGTGCTAGTCTACCTATCTCATCAGGAGAACTCCTCTCTGTCAAACTCCCCCTATCAGCTGCACGTACACTACTAATCCACCTGATCTACAGACCACCTGGCCCTATGTCCTCCTTAGACATCACACACCCCCTCACCCAGAACACCAAACCCTTCTCCCAAATCATGTTACTGGGCGACCTCAATCTCGGCCTTCACAATGCCTTAGATACGAATGACACTGCCTTAGAACATTCTCTCACAGAACCCGGCTTCTCACATCGTATCTCCGAACCTACGCACTGGAAGGGCAGATCCCTGGATTGGATAGCAGATATAAATTCTGCTCTTGGTCAGACCACCACGTCATTTCCTTCGAGATGCACAACTTCAATCAAACCCCTTCCAGTGATCCACAAGCTCCCCCCGCCAGATCATCTTGGAGAATATACTCCCCCCTACTCCAGCCAATCACTAACTCTCACAAGATTCTAGATATGGATCCCACCAAAATTGTGGAGCTGTACAACCAGAACTTACTCCAAACTCTAGACCAAATAGCTCAGCTCAAACTGAGAAAAGCCAAACTTCTGGCACACTTAAACAAATGTTTTTCACTCTACTTGAAAGCGTCACACAATACTAAAAGAAGCTCTGAAGCCTGCTAGAAAAAGAAACCACCGGTCGAGACTAAGGAACGTTTTTGCCATTGCCTGCAATGCCTACAAAACTGCTATCCTGAAAACTAAAAGTGTCACTTTCAATAATGGTATTCAAAATGTAAAATCCATCTCCAAAGAGCTCTTCTCCATCCTCAAAGAATTGAAATCACCCATCTCCCCACCAGACTCATGCAATAAAGACGCCCTCTAGTGTGTAAATAATGAAAAGGTCTTACTAGACAAAATTGCATTACTGCAAAATAAAATTGAAGCCAAAAAACTCAGCTTCACGTCATCTGCCAAACTGAGTGAACCCCTCCCGCTGCCCTCCAAACCCTGCAGCCTTTCTGAATTCACCGCAGTCACACCTAAAGAGGTCGAAATGATCATCGCAAGCCATCTGCCCTGACACAATCATAAAGGAGGGGGCAAAGCAATTTGCCCCATTTATCATCTCCTTTATCAACACCTCATTCGTGTCATGCTCTGTCCCTAAAAATCTTAAAGATGCTTAGGTCATGCCTCTCATCAAGAAACCTAGCCTCGACCCCAGCATCCCGACCAACCACAGACCCATAACAACAGTGTATTTTCTTTAAAAAATTCTAGATAAAGCAGCCTAAATCCAAATACAGAACCATCTCGAAGGCAACAGTCCCCTGGGCCTCCGGAAATCTGGATTCAGACCCAGACATGGTGCATAGACTTCTTAGCACTCACATAAACGTGGCTACATCCTGCAGCAGGCCACTCTCTCATGCTAGCAGTACCCGAAAACGATTCAATCTTCAGAGCCGACAGAACCTCCAGTAGAGCGGGAGGAGTTGCAATTATTGCCAAAGACATAACTGGCATCAGAGAATTTGCTAAAAATTCAGATGGATGAAGCAAAAGACAGTGGAAAGCCAGCCATACTCCTACTTGACCTTTCAGCAGCTTTTGACTTAGTCGACCACAACATCCTAACTACTCACTTAACTACAGCAGCCTCCTTCTCCTCCAAAGCCACCACTTGGGTCCATTCCTTTCTCTCAGACAGAACAATGAGGGTGTTTGCCCTATCAGCCGCTGCAGAACCCTCTCCATTCACATGTGTGCCCCCCCTTATCACATTTTCACAAAGTTGTTATCCAACCACCAAGACAACATGGGCGTATTTTACAGCACAATCCAAGCATGGATGGCCAAGCACGGGCTTTGTCTCAATGAAGACAAGACCGAGCTGCTGCTCATCGGCTCTAGGCAATGACTCATCAAACTAGATCCCCAATATACCTCCTTCAACATCGATGGGAAATTTATCAAAGTGGCCAAGGATGCAAAACACTAGGAGTTTATCTCGACTCCACCCTCTCCCTCACTTGACAAGTTAACGCAACAGCCTCAGCAAAGGTATACACTTCCAAATAAATAAACGCCTGTAGAATCTTCTTGTCGTCTAACAGCCATATCACACTGGTAAGAGCTCTAATGCTCTCAAAGAAGGACTATTACAACACTTTATACTTAGGCACCAGCCAGCATTACCTTAATAAATTGCAAGTGTTGCAAAACAATGCCCTCTGATCGGCCCTAACCATTCCCCGCTCCAATCACATCTCACAAGCTAGGCGTAACATCAACTAGCTCCAAATACATGACAGGATCACATTCAGAACATTAATGATCACCCACCAATGTCTCTCAAACTCTGCTCCCAAATACCTAGCTGACAGACTCTCCAGAAAGAAATCTTCTAGACCTCCCAGAACCAACTACCTACACTCCCTCTACATACCTAGGCTCAAATTGCACAAAGCTGGCGGGTCTAACTTCCCGGTCCTAGAAGCCAAGACCTGGAACTCTATGCCCCCTGCTCTTAGAATCCAGCCATCCTTTCCGTCTTTCAGAAACAAGGTTAAATCCTGGCTCTCCTCACAACTTAAGTAATGACACCACCTTATCCCTGATGCTATTCTGATGCCTAAACTCGGTGCTGCCCAAGGACCTAAGCCTAGATTTGCAACACTAGGCATTTGCCCTCGGAGATATCACACTAGTATTCTATCTACTTCGGCTCAGAACTCTGTATGCTAATGTATAATAATATTCTGCTAAGGGAACTTTTTGTTTCTTGATCTATAACACAAGTCTTTTTTCCTCTACAAGCTATGGACTGCACTTCTTATTTTGCCAATGTATATACTTTTTACCCTGGTAAGACTCCTACCAGACTGTAACTACTGTTGTAACAAGCAAACGTGCCCAGATACCCTTGGGTTTGGTGCACTATACAAGAAAATTAACTAAACTAAACTAAATTTGTTTTTGTGCTACATTTCCTTTTCCCCCATGCAATTCACCAATTGGAATACTGTTAATACTTCTGCAGTGACAACTGGTAGCGTTAAGAGTCGAATTGACCGTAGTTTGTTTGAAGAGGTTTTAGATTGTACCTTATTGCATTCGACATAGATGTGAAGATCAAGAAAATCTATCTCGTGTCTGGTTGCAGTGCTTGTTAATTCTATGCCAAAGGTGTTGGTGTTAAGATAGTGGACACATCATTTTAAGTGTTCCCCTGTGCCTTACCAAATTATCAAGATATCATTGATAAAGCGATCCGAGGCAATTACACTATATGCATACTGATTGTTTACCAAATCATGCATTCTTTCATGGTGGCCATGAATAGGTTTGCTAGAGGGGGCATAGCATAGGTTCACCCTTGGAAATTCCTTTGATTTGCTTGTAATACACATCATTGTATATGAAGACATTGGGCCTCATTACGAGTAGCCCGGTAAAAGCGGGTTCATTACCGGCATGCTGGAATGAGCGGGTCCGTGCTCATATGAACCCGCTAATAGCGGGTGATTACGAGTGCGCGAGCACGCGCGTTCCCCCATGCCGGTAATGGCAATACCGCCATGCCGCTAAAGGGCCTCTAACTCCCCTATACCGGCATTGCGAGACCTGCCTATAGCGGTACCGCCTCATACCAACTCCTAAATACCGACACGGTAATACCACCATGTTCCCGGAAATTACATCATCGCGCAGGAACGGGAAATGGGGCTGCGGCCATCTTTAAAAACACAATCCATTCCCATCCTCCCCAATCACCAGTCCATTTGTGTTGTACTGTGGCAGAAAATAACCAAGATGTCCAAGGCAACCAGGAAGATGACCCCCAGGAAGCGCAAACAGCGTTTTTCAGACGCTGAGCTTAATATGCTCGCTGACACCCTGGCCCAGCATGCAGACATCATCAGGTGTACTGACATGAAGCATGTGGCCAGATCAAAAAGAAGGAAGTCTGGCCGGAGGTCGCACAGAGGGTGTCGGCAGTGGGAATCACCCCAAGGACTGTGCGCAACTGTCACAAGATGTGGGATGACCTCCGCCACAGGGTGAGGAACATCCTGGCAGACAACAGGAGGGCCGCCATGGCGACAGACGGGGGCCACACTCACCAGAGAAGCTGATCCCGAGTCCCGATTCGGAGAGCAGGAGGTGGGCGCCGCATCAGCCCCAGAAGAAGGTGAGTGACCCATCACATCCCTGTAGGGTAAACCATGATGTGGCACAAGTGACGTGGAAGTGAGACTAGGCAAGGCAATGCATGTCCCAGGCCCACATCAACATATCCAGTCAAGAATGTGTGCCACACCCTGCCACACACAAATGCATGCTGAGTGCCAATCCCAATCCCAACACATGTGCAACATGACTCGACCGTGCCCATGTAACTCACCACACATACCAATAACATGCCACCAGCCATGCATTGATTGCCCACATGCCCCCTCAGAACACCAAATGCCACACCCCTGTAATAATTGGATGCATGAATGTATGACATATCACAGCACAACAGATTATCGCTGCCATGTGACACCATCACTGATGACCTGCATCTCTTCTATCCCCCAGGCACCGATGAGGAAGATGGCAGGCAGGTCAGGGGTGCAAGTGCATCTACTTCACGGCAAGGGATCAGAGCCACCGCCACCGCCATCCCCAGCCCCAGAAACTGCCCAGAACAACAGGAAGTGTGCCACACTGGGCAGAAACCCAGCAGGAAACACCTGCAGCCAGAGTCCAGCAGCAGCCAACCACAACAGTGGGAGGCGTTTCCGTTCACGCTCCACCAACCACCGCAGACGTTGCGGATGCTGATGTGGAGAACGTGGGTGACACAGTCGTGTCCACCACACCCACCCCAAGCCCCATTACCAGCCTCCCTCCCCCTACAGAGGCCGAGAGCAGCGACGATCCATGCCTCCACGAATTGGACCTCGGAGAGTCTGACATATGCCTCTTTGAGGAGGACCGTTCCCTGGATGTGGGCCCCACGCAAGTGCCATCCACCACCCTGCCTACCACCACCCTGGCTGCCACCACCCTGGCCACCAGCACTCCTGCTGCCAACGACGCCTTTGAGGCTCGCCTGTCGAGGGTTGAGACACGACAGGAGTCGATGCTTGAACTAATGCGGCAACAAATTGCCGATGGTAATGACTCCATGAGGGCCATCGCTACAACCATCGCTGAAAACACTGCTGCCATTGAGGCATCCACAACTGCCATGAGGGAGTGTCTGGGGGCACTTATGCAAGCCCTGATGTTAAACCTGCCTCAAATGCAGCGCCCCCACACCTTGGGGCAGGCATGGGACCGGCCACTGACACCTCCACTGCCACAACCCCTTCGACCTCAGCCCAATCAAGCCCCGTGTGGATGACGCGGAGGAGTGCACAGGGCTTGGACATGGCACCCCCGGATCCCAAAATAGCGAAGAAGTAGAGTGGGCAGACAATGCCGTTGGACAAATGAAGCCACGCCCCCTTTCTAACGATCGTCATAAAAAGCCCAGCACGTGCGCTCCTGCGCGCGTACGACTAGCAAGTGGGCTTCAAATGGGCTGTTTGCTGTGTGGAGGACTGATCGAGGATTTAACACAGCCTGCCTTTCATATATCACACGAATCCTATGGAGAGCTAAGAAGCAAGATGACACTACCTATCATATATAATGGACTATGATGGACTTTTAAATTAATTTAGGGAAGAATACTATAATTATATATTATATGATGTTTATTTGAATCTTTTATAGGCCACGCCCCCTTTCTAACGATCATCATAAAAAGCCCAGCACGCGCGCTCCTCTCCTGCGCGCACGCGACTAGCAATAGGGCTTCAAGTGGGCTGTTTGCTGTTCGCTGCTCGTAGCGCAGTGGAGCAGTCCCATGAAAGCTGGGTGTAATATGTGCCTGATAAGAAACATATGTATGTGGAGATGCTAGGCGAAGTTAACTTACACAAAAATGGTATCTACGCCTAACAAAGAGAAGCGGCACGCTAAAACACTAAGTAAAGTGGTAACAAGGCGAGCTAGCATGGCCCTGGCAACAGCAACGCCAATTCCAGTGTCGCCCGACACGGACGATGACGTGCTGGAGAGTGCCCAAACTGTTTCTGAAGATGGGGAAGAATTGTTTAATGTGGAAAGTACTATTCATTCGCAATGCGTGTTTGATGATGGTGTTAAACACGCTCTAATTGTAGATACTGGAATAGAGTTAAATGCTAATGAATGTTTTACTGATACACCCTTGATCTTTAGCACAGGTGAAATCACTATGCTAAATTTGACGCAACACCTGAATACGATTAATGAAGAACACGATGTGCTCAAAGCAAAGAGTAGTAGCCAAATGCCTAGTAAGGAAAAGGAATTAGGACAGGCAAGTATTCAAGGTATGATGTTTATTGAATTAAAAAAGCATTCAAGGTTACTGGATGAAATTGTTCTAGCTCTAAGAGCGCTGCCAGTACTGTGCAGAACATTAATGTCGGAATGGCATGAAAAGGCATACAAGACGGATAACATAGACGCAAAGCATCAAACAGAACAGTGCGCTATAATCGAAAATAATAAATGTCATGCGCAGGATACCGCAGAGGTAATTCTGGTGGAGGAAATAGCGTCACATACTATAGAAAAAGACCCGGCAATTTCATCCGTCCCGACTGACACCGGGGAAGTAGGTGGAGAGAGGGGCCTAAGTATGAATAATACCAAAACCTGTGTTAATACGGGGTCATCCAAAAATAAAGAAAAAAAAAAATAATAATAAAGGAAAAAAAAAATGGCGCCAAGGGTGGGGGACCCAACATGTCGTCATGCAAATTTATGCGAGGAGTAGACCTGCATAATGAATTAGCAGATTTTCAGTCTGAAAGGTATAGGTCTGTACATGAAGATACTCGAAGCACAGTTAAGACCCCTAAACCAAAAACAAATAGGATTCTCCCTGGCTCGGCTCCTGAGTCTTGTAACATCGAAAATGAATACATTGAAGGGACTTCAAAGCTCTCCGAGGCTCTAAAACACAAAGATGTCTCTGATAGAATTGACAAAAATCTACGAATCCTGGAAAGAGGTGTAGAAGACATTTTTGACATCTTTAAAAATCCCGAAGTAATCTCAAGGGAAAATACGCCAACATCGGCATGTACCATCATGAAAAACAAAAGTAACAAGATAAGTGACCAGTCCTTACTGTGTATAGATGATCTGATTACAAAAAGAGCTGAAAATAATGGGGAGTATGGCATACAGAACAATGTCCCAGCAGATAAAACTGCTGGGGTTAACCATCACAATGAGATGCCCTACTTAGGAAACAACTTACCAGCTTTAAATAATATGACACATAAAAGTGAGAATGATAATCTTAAGAACATGTCTTTGCTTGATCTAAATATGGCCATAGACAGGATAATTGCACAGAGGCTTACTTTAGTCACGGATTGTACCAACTTAAATGGAAGTGCAGAAGAGAACGCACCAAAATCAAATCAATCCTTTAATGCTCAGAATTCGATTGCGCTAAGAAAACCCTTAGAGGTTAACAATCGTGCATTGGAAGAGAAATAATCTAGAGAGTCTGACAATTCAGTAGACCACTATATAAACCACCAGGAAAATTGTAGGGATCCAGTGTTTCCAAATGAGCCAAGTTTAATATTGTATTATGTTTTTGATGAAGGGGGACCCAGATCCTTGAACAGATCTTGCATTTTAAAATTGTTTGAAGACATTCCCGAACTAAGATTGATTTCCTCAACAGACATACAACTAGTGGACTTCATGCACAAAATAAGATATGACTATGTGTGGCTGATCATTAACTCGCCACTAGTTAGAGCGCTGATTCTAAAAGAGGCAAGTTCTCTGCAAAAAAAAGGCTATGACGTTATGACCTACACACACAGGGAATTGAAAAAACCAGATAACCTTAGACCCAAAAACGGGGAACAATATGAAGACAGATATTTGGATGAAAGGTCTGTTCAAGGTGAAGGGTATGCAGTTGTGAATGAAGCCAGGGCATGCCTTAAAGATATGAAAGAGTGGAGAACCCTGGCCTCTTCTGAGAGAATCATTAGAAATGATAAAATCAACCCAGAAACCAATTTAGTAAAGATTATTTCTTCCAACTTGTATCCTGGAATACAAGGGGCCATAAACAGTTATTAAAAAACGAGGAAGATTGCATCAAGTTGAAAGAGTTTGATTTTATTATGTTGCAGGAGACATGGGCCATAAGTGATTTATATTTAGACGGATATACCATAAAGGGATTACCAGCTAAAAAAGGCCGATTAGGTAGACCTAGTGGTGGGCTCACGATTGCATACAAAACAGATGGTAACATAGTTTTCGAATGCTGTAATATGGTGCTAGATTGTGCGATATTAGCCGGTTTTGTTTTATGCGCCAAAGAGTCTAGAATTCATATTTTACTATGTAACATATACTGGAATGCATGCTCTAAGCAAAATGAACAATTGGATGATTTGTTTGAAAGCCTACACGTGGTGTTGGATAATTGGCTGGAAATTCACCCACTCGGCTTTATTGTATTGGGTGGAGATTTGAATGCAGATTGTGAAGTATCTAAAGGAGAATTATTGGTGCACAGTATGGGTTTAAGTATTGGTCAGGAGAAAAAGAACAGAGGTAGTCAATGGCTTAACTTTGCCAAAAGTAGGAACCTGATGTTAGTATTTAATAATAAGCATACGTGGCATGCTTGGGGTAAGAGCTCCATAATTGACTACATATTCACAAGTGCTCAAGAAATACTGAGTTGCAGTAATCTAGTGGTCATACCCTCTGTACGAAGTGATCATGCAATGTTGTGTATAGATCTTCCATGGGCAAAAAATCAAGACAACGATGTATACTTCCCCATTCAGATCATCACTAGCAATGATGGTAAGTGCATAAGGTGGTCCGAACACAATATGAATATATTCAATGGAATGTTGTCACAAGAATATGCATACTCCTCATATGAACTGAAATGTGCCAATTATTCTGTGGAATTGTACGCTGAATACATAGAAGGTACCATAGACCGAAGTAAAATTCTTAATAATGCTTCACAAAGGGTACAAAAACATCATAAACATTCCTTTAGCGAGTCGGTGAAAATAAACAAAAAGACTCTTAGACAGGCTATTAGAGAAATACAAAAGGTTTCAGGGAGATCGTCTGAGGGAATAGTGAGAATCAAGGTATGCAAACAGAACGATAAAAATTGGCATAAAAGCATCAAGGCCAATATTAATCAAGTTGATGGGGAACAAATGCTGAAAGCCATGAATACATCTAATCCACATAAATATTGGTCCATTATTAACAAGGACAAAGGTGTTGAACATCAGTTGCAAATGAACCCAATCGATGCTAACACATGGCAGGGGCACTTCAGTTTAATTTACACAAACTCTACTGTGGCTTGGAAAAATGATAAGGGGACTGATGATTGCTGGCTCTTGGACACTACAGAATTAAATATCCTGGACCATATTAAAAAATCTAAGAGTACTTCCACAACAGGTCCGAATTTGTTGTCATTTGCTAAACTGAAGAATGATCCACTCACATGGGCAAAACTAATGACAGTATTGTTTCAGGATATATGTCATTAAAAAAAAATCCCAGAGGCATGGAAAATGTCTTACGTCTTACTGATATATAAAAAAGGGGATAGGATGTGCCCACACAATTATAGACCTATCACCCTTCTGAACCTCGAATCTAAAATATTTACATCCATTGTGTTAGAAAAACTAAATAACTGGATTAATGACAAAGCGGTTTTAGATTTGAGACAGATTGGGTTTAGACAAAGCATTGGTACAGATGCAGGGGGGCTCTTACTACATCATTTACTCAACTCGGTGAAAGGCAAAAGGTCTGAGAATCTTTATGTAGCATCAATGGACTTGACGTCAGCCTTTGACCTAGTGGATAGGCCCACTTTGTGGAAAACCCTATTGTAACTGGGGATCGACAATGGACTACTAAATATTATCATCAACCTATACTCAGATACAGTGATGAGGGTCAGGTTAAATAACAAGGGATTACTAACTGACATCATAAACACCTCAAATGGACTAAAACAAGGGTGCAGGCTCGCAGCCACTTTATTCAACCTATATGTGACTGAAGCTGGGAAAAAACTAAATAAGAGTGGACTGATTGGTCTAAAGATAGGTGGTTTTATGATACGATGGATCACCTATGCTGATGATTTTCTGCTGATCGATGGCTCCAAAATAGGGCTACAAAGACTAATAAATGACTTCGGCGAATACATCTCAGAACGGAAACTAAAAATGAACCCAAGTAAAACAGTCATCTTTCATGTAGGGTGTAACAAGGAGAAATACTCGTGGCACTGCGGTGGTATGGAAATAAAAAGCCATCACTATTAAGATTCCTGGGCTATGTTGTGCATTAATCCTATTCGAATGAGATAGCAAAAAGACACTGTTACTGAAAGCAAAAAAAAGCCTTGTTCCAAATTAAAGCAGTAGAAAGAAGATTCAGGAAATTTACCATAGCACCGTGTATACAATTCTATAGGCTGAAAATTATCCCAATACTAATTTATGGGATGGAATTCCTACTGGATTCTATGGTAAACTTCTTGAAACAGATCGAAGCTACAATATGGCGTAAAATACTATTCTTTATACCTACGTGCGTACCATTTGAGATGATTCGGTATGAGTTGCGCTTAACCTCTTTGGCCTGCATCATGAAGATTAAAAAACTTGCTCTGATGAGAAAATGTCTTACGGCAAAAAATGATTCCCTGTACTATTACATGCACGTAGATAAGAAGAGCAAATATATGATGGCCTTAAATGAGTCATGTCTCAAAACGCTGGTAGGTGTGGCTATGTCATTTCAAACATTGATAAGCAAACCAGCAAAAGTAAAAGAAACAGTAAAAGCATTTGACTGGGTAGACAACAATATCATACTGTTGAATTCGAAATTATATGCACACGTGGTATCTTTTTGAAAATGGTGTCCAAAGCCAGAGAATTATCTCTTAAAATACCCCTCCAAGTCATTCAGAAACAAGATGATGCGCTTTAGTTTTAATGTTATGAACTGTAACAAAATACTAGTAATAAGAGGTTTAAATGCTATGGGCTCTAGTGGATGCAGATTTTGCAAAGACACAAAGGTGAAAGACTCACTGTTACATCTGTTGTTGGAATGTACCAATTTAAATGTATCAAGAATTGAATAATTCTCCAGATTTTATAAGGGATACTTTGCAGGTTAACAGAGAGAAATTATGGCACGATATGCTACATGGCAGCTCAATAGCATTGAATTTGAAAGTGTTGTTGTTTTTAAATACCATATGTTCACTAGAATGAACTATAGGATGGAGCAACTGCTTAGCTGGATCTTAATTAGTAATCAATATTTTGTAAAAAAAAGTAGTATCTAAATGAGGAACTGTATGATCTGTAAATAATTGATACCACAAAAGCATGGAATGAAGTATGAATGCTTTTATTCTATTTTAAGTGAAGATATGTTTGTATAGTGTGATTTGTTAAAGTTTTAGTGATTAGAAGCATGTGCATTTTTGTGGAAAATTTTAGTGGTTGTAAATATGCAAACTTTCGTAAGTAAATATTTTTGAAATTTTGAATGAAAATGTTGTAAATTGTGAAAGGTTTATATAAACCCAACAATAAAAGAATACATTTTCTCCCTGAAGGGGCGCGTGTACGCACCTATGCCGCTATTAACGGCACTGTTATTCAGGATGCCACTAATACCGGGTATGCGTCGGAATACAATGGAGTGGTAAAACGATGCCGGTATTGCCATACCAGCATCGTTTTTGCCTTACCACCAACCTCGTAATGAGGCCCATTATTTTTGAAAGAAAATTGTAACATTTCTTTAATCATCTGAAGATGAATTAAGTATGTGGCAGATGTATTGGTGTTCGTGAACCAAGATCCTCTAATGCAGGGTTATGTGTGATATATGTTTATAATGAATTGAGATCAAGTGCTACTACTAGTTTGCCAAGTAGTAGCCTCCAAAATCTAAGAGCTGCATGGAGTCCTTGACATAGGATGGTAATTCAACAACCTGTGCTCAAACTGCAGACTCAATGTGTTCAGTAGGATGTTCTGTCACCCATTCCGTGATGGTCATTAATGGTCTGCCCTCTGATAGCCCTTCAAATTACTTATGAATTTCTGGTAGGAAGTAAACAGTTGGAATCTTTGGATGTTCTATGATTAGGTATACTTTTTCATCAGTAAGTAGCCCTTTCTTGTACCATTTGTAAATTATACTCTTTGCTTTGGTAAGGATCTCTTAGTTGTATTATTTTTGAATTCCTTGTAGTATCGGCATATTTGTAAGTGTATCGTGCCCATGTTCATTTAATTTTGCTTGTTAAGAATCAGATTGTTGCCTGCCTTGTCCAATTCTTTCAGTACAATGGGGTCATCTGGTCTCAAATTGCACAACCCAGTTAATTTCTCATCCTTGGTCAGATTATTATTTCTATTGGAGTTATTGGTAGCCTCCTTGTCTATTTGTTCATGTATATATAACAGGATGGTATAATTAAATTTATCTATCACATTGTCCTGCGAGTTTATGTGGGAAAAGGTAGACTTTTTCTTTAATTCAGGCATTGTGACAAATTAACTTCTGTCCAGCAGAAGTACAAGTATGCGTATAGGCTGACGCGCCTACTCAGACCTCACACTTCTATAAACCAAGAGCCAACACAATCATAAAATTAAAATAAGGATGGTTAACAGATATACTCCTTCGACTTTTGTGGAACATGGGCCGAGGGAAGGCTATACTCAAAAAAGGGGTGTGAATGTGGTTCAGTAGCAGTGCAAACAACAACGTTCAACAGTCCAAAATAAAGGAATTTCCAATCAAAGCTCTTTAAAAATGTATACTTCAATCAAACACACCATATGCAATAATAACTAATTAGAAAACACTGTAAATACCCCGCCCCTCTAGAAGCAGAACACAATATGCAAAAATAGAATAGAGACAGGTAAAAAAGGCAATAAAGACCACAATGTTCTAAGGATATGTTCTTCAGTTTACCAAAAGGGATTAAAATGACATATCCAGCATCTATGGCCCAAAGATGAACCAGGGGGGCAGATATTAGTGAATACTACCTTTGTAAATGTGGAAATGAGTGACCTACAATATGGAAAGTCAAACATATTAATAATCATGAACTTATTGATGCACTACTGAAATGCCCGCTCTGAGCAGTGATCTTAAGCCTCTATTTTGTGTTTTGGAGGAAATGAACTGGGATAGAACTGACTCTTTGCATGTTATGTACAAACTGGCTGATGTGTCTTTAGCTTTGCTTTTGTTCACTTACTTTCGCTTTCTGATGTGAAGAGCTATTGGTTTTGTAAGAGCTTTGAGTTATGTTCGTGGAATTGAAACAAAAGTTTTTACGTATGTTAAAACTGAAGATTTTTCAATAAAATAAAACGACAAATAAATAAATAAATAATCATGAACTTATACTGGAACTCAGCCCAAATTAGAGATGATGTATTCATCGATCAGGTATTTGCTCTGCTGGATGAGACTCAGGAGCAAACTCCAGTGCCATATTTAATAATATGTGAAGATCTCAACATTACTTCCTTTAATGCGGGGATGGGGGATTTCGAAGGCAACAGAAAGCATGCCTGGACTATATTTTTGTATCGACAAATATGATTTCACAAGTGGTAGATCTGGTGGTAAACTGGAATGAGTGATCACCATCTGGTTTCAATCACATGTGGGAGGATGCTAGGAGCAATTACAATGAACCCAGATGGAATTCTCACATAAAAGTTACCAGTAGGAACTTTAAAAACCTTAAGATTGAACAAATTCAGCCTTATCTAGATAAAATCACACAATCCTACCAGCCTCAGGATAGCTGTGAGATACTACTTGACAAATACTTAACACAAATCCAAGAGCTGGTGGATCAACTAGCCCAACTCAAAACCAAAATAACTCGAAAGGTTAGCAATAACCAGAAATGGTTTAATCCCGAGTTAGATATCATAAAAAAAGAAAAAAGAGCACTTGAAAGGAAGTGGCAAAATGATAAAACCGAGGAAAATAAAGACATGTGGAGGCAAGCTAATAACAAATACAGAGCCAATATAAGATCAGCGAAGGCTAACCATTTCAATAGGGAAATAGGAGCCGCTGCTAATTGCACGAGTAAACTCTTTGAAATATTGAAAAGTTTTGAAAAACCGAAGATGCTTACTCCACCCTTCCTTCCATCCAAGGAAGACTGTGATGTGGTACAAGATGCATTTGCAGCAAAAATTGAAAAAGCAAGGCAAAACCTTATTAAAGCAAGGAATGCGTTAAAACAGGAACATCGGCCAATCGAAAGTAGGTCTGAGGAAGGATTGGAGTCTTTCAATTTTTCTCCTATCACTGTAGGGGGACTAATAGAAGTTATGGGGAAGTTATGGGGAACATGAAACCCACGTCGTGCACAGAGAACGTCCTACCCGCGCACATTATTCTTGAAAACACGGAACAGTTTGCACCTGTTTTAGTGAGAATTATAAACGCCTCTTTCAAGGAGGGTCTAATACCCAAAGAAATTAAAAAGGTTACAATCACCCCTTTGGTGAAAAAAGCGGGCTTGGATCCTAAAGATCCAGGAAACCTCCGGCCCATCACAAATTCTAACTTTCTGCTCAAAATAATGGACAGAATTGCCACCTTGCAACTACAAGAATATGTAGAGCAACTGGAAATATTACATCCACAACAATCAGGTGTCAGAGCCTCTCACAGCACGGAGACGGCAATGTTAGACCCCCAAAACCATATGTTGGGGCTGATGGATAGAGGAAAGACAGGGATTCTGATGTTGCTGGATCTAAGTGCGGCTTTCGATCTGGTAGACTATGATTTGTTAGCTAAAGCCGTGAGGGATAATGTGGACTGTTCTAAAGAGGCATTAAGGTGGTTGGTATCCTTCCTTACCGACCGCCAAGCCAAAGTACATTGGGGGAATAACTTCTCAGACCCCATGGCAATAATATTCGGTGTCCCACAAGGTGCAAGTTTATCACCTATGCTGTTCAATATTCATATGCGCAGTTTGTGCGATATCCTAGTAAAAGCAGGCGTGTTCTTCACAAACTACGCAGATGACACGCAGCTGGTCATCGAATTAAAAGGATCATACCTCCATGACAGCGAGAAGATCACATCCGTTTACAGGGTAATAAATGAGTGGATGCAGAAGAACTGGATGTGCCTCAATGACTCAAAAACAGAACTCATGTTATTTGGACACAGCAGTTCTCTTGATAAACTGGGAAAGTAGTATGGAACTTTCAGGATTAAAGAGGCATAATTGAGGTATCAAAGCAGGTAAAAACCCTGGGAATGGTGGTAAACTCAGCACTGAACGCAGAAGCTCAGGTAAATTACCTACTAAAGAACTCAGCCTACCATCTACGATTAATGAAGGCTATTAGCCCATTTCTGGATGAAGGTAACATAGCCACTATGGGCAGAGCTATCGTACTATCCAGATTGGATTATGGTAATGCTCTCCTTGAGGGCACAACAGCAAAAGACCTAGGGAGATGTCAAGTCTTAGAAAATAACGCTGTCAGGATTGTAAAAAAACTTAGAAGATATGATCATATCACCTCAGCCAGACAATCACTACACTGGCTTAGAGTTGAGGAGCGAATCAAGTTCAAGACCTTGACGCTCGTCATACAAGTGTCTATTTGGCAAAGCTCCCATCTACCTAAAAAACCGATTGGAGCGGTACGTTCCACAGAGACGGTGAAGATCAGAGGGCAAAAGATTGCTTGTAGTGCCCAAATATAAGCTGAAAAGAGGACTGGGCAGGTCATTTGTGGTGCTTGCGCAACAATTGTGGAATAGTCTTCCTCAAGCCCTAAGACTGGAAGAAAGTCACTTAACATTCAGGAAAATCCTTAAAACCTTTTTGTTTAAGTGAACCTCCGGCATCAGTATCGACCACCTCCACCCTATGAATCAGTATTGGGAGACTTCCCGTAGTATAGGACATCCATCTGTTTGTTGTCTTGTTTTTGTTTTGTGTAGATCGCCCTGATGCCCTCGGGCTGCCAGCATATAGAAGGAGACACATAACATAACATAACATGAAAAAGTGTATATTTCGCAGGGGAGGAATAGGTTGAAAATAGCTCCAACAAAGGAATTGGGATGAACAAAGAGGTTGAATGGTTGGGATGAGTCCTCTCCACCGTCACTCGATTATTCTTGGATATGGAGACGGTATGGGGCAGACCAAAAAAGGATATAAGACCGAGACACTTGTTATATATAGTCTTGTACATTGTCACTGGCCTGGTGTGATTGCCATAGAATGTGATGTATGATGCAGCCAGGAGAATGTTGAGTGCATCAGTGTATGAATGTTCTGAGTGAGTCAGTTGGAGGCCTGAGCTGGAGTGAGTGGATGGCCGGTGGGTCTTCTCCTTCATGTGTACTGTACTACCTATCCCTGTCCTTGTCCTGTCATCCAGACTACTGTAAATACCTGAGAGTAACTGGAACTGTACATATTGTACCAATAAAGTCCTGTCATCCAGACTACTGTAAATACCTGAGAGTAACTGGAACTGTACATATTGTACCAATAAAGCATACCTGGAACAACATCAGTCTCCACAGCTGGTCTGTGTGTCCCTTGTGACTAATGAGAGACCATATTACATTGGCGACGAGGATTAAAGAACCCAGGAATATGGACAAACACGACTTAAAAGGACAGAGTGCAACTGAGGAGCTGTAGCTACATAAATGTACAGTAAGGAGACCTGTGGGGTGGGGGAAGCAGTCTAAGAGTGACCCACCGTTCCCCCAAAGACTCAAAAATAAACATCCTGCCCGCTCCAGAGTTGAAAATGTATATGTGCCACTGGACTCTGGGAGGGAGGTCCCCAGCAACCAATAATTTCCCCAGAGTTCCCTCATATAAATGTGCATTAAAAGGAAGAACATGCCCCAGAGATCTTAGTGGGGACAAAAGGGCCCTGCTAGCTGAGGATTGGCCTTTTGCAGGAGCCCCGTTCAAATTAATAAGTAAAAAGATAACTCTCAGCGTAGGAGTTGGGGGCAGTGTGTGCCAATGAAATGCAATAACTTCATGGAGCATTTTACAGTTTCATTGACCACCCTGTACATTCTGCAAAGCACCGGATGGCGCCAGAGCTCCATGCACTCAGATTATTAACTGTGAAAGTGAATTCATAAAGGCAGTGTGCAACCCGTAATCAAAGACATTTTTGTTGTGCCAAGTTTTTTGTGTGTATTAAACATTGTCTCCCATGTGGAATGAACATGGATAAAGTTTGGAGTTTGATTTTATCCAAGATCCTGCCTGTACTTCAAAAAATGCTCCGTGAAAGGACGGTTGACAGCACAGGCCCAGTGAGGTCTGTTCTCCTCCAGCCCTTCTATTGAATGATGACGTGTGTTAACATTCAGTGGGTGATGGTGATCCATGGAATGCGGAACGAACAATGAAAGGAAGTGATACATGTCAGTTTCGTTTCTTCATGTTAAGTGGATTGATGGAGAAAACACTTGCTGCCGTGTGCGTACTTTAAGGAAGCTTTAGTTTAGTTTGTTGGGGGCACTGAAAGGAACATTTTGCAAGACATTTTCTTTATTATTATGTACATCAATGGAACTAAAGGCACAACGTGAGCAAGCAGCATACTTGTGAAATAAGCTACGAGAAACCCCTTCCCTTGGCATCATTATTTTGGATTGAATTATGTTTGGCAATAATGCAAACGTGACAATTTAAATTTTTTCTTTATTTTGATTTTTTTTTCTTAATGAATGCGGAAAAGCCACCATGGACTTTTGCAAAACTTATCAATATAAATGAAAAACAAATTTAATTTTTTTTTAAGAACAAAGTAATAATAATTTTTTTTTTATTTTCTGAAATTTCCACCATCATCAAGAAATGTTTATATACTGAATAATGTATGTTATGGTTATGGTGTTAAGGGTCTGATTTACCCTTTGGAGAGTTGTTGAACAAAACATTAGTTACATTGGATACCCTGCAATTGACTTTGGCCCATTGTCTTGCTCAGTTTGTGTGATGTTGTGGCCCACTGTTATGTGTTCCATCCCGGCCATGACACACGTGTTGTAGTTCATGGTCGCGGTGCAGGGTAGTGCTGTTAATGTGTACTAATTAATGGGTATTCCTGTTAATGTGTACTAATCAAAAATAGTATTGGAGATATTTGAAGCCAGGTGAGAATTTTAAATTTCCACCAGAGCCACAAAGAAAAATGTGGCGGTATGTATACTCTTTTTTGAGGTATATGTTATATGCATACGCTCTAATGTGAGATGCTTAAGTGGCCAACCGACTGCATAAGGGTTGCGTCATGAAAGAGTTTGGGCAGCTGACTGAATAAGGGTTGCACCATAAAGAGTTTGGCCAACTGACTGAACAAGGGTTGTGCCTAAAAAAAAAAGAAAGAATTTTTTTATTGTCGGAAAATGTACATTCTGTATATATATATAGTGCGCACTTTTGCATTAGTTACTGTTAAGCATTCACCATTGTTCCTTTAGTAATAGTTTTAAGCTTAAGACCTCAGGTGCTGCCAGGAGCACCTCATCTGTTACATGTAGTTCATCTGTGTGAGATTCTGGTTGTGTTTAGATTTATGAGTGGGCGAGTGATGTGTATTTGGCTGACCTCCCTCCACCCGAATGAAAGGATGATGTTTGTGTGTATGAACCTGATATGAAAGGGAGATGTCACGCGTGGGTACATCCGGTATGAAAGGGAGATGTTATGTTGTGGTTGAATCTGGGAAGAAAGGGAGATGTTATATATAGTCTTGCACATTGTCACTGGCCTGGAGTGATTGCCAATAGAATGTGATGTATGATGCAGCCAGGAGAATGTTGAGTGCATCAGTGTATGAATGTTCTGAGTGAGTCAGTTGGGGGCCTGAGCTGGAGTGAGTGGATGGCCGGTGGGTCTTCTCCTTCATGTGTACTGTACTACCTATCCCTGTCCTTGTCCTGTCATCCAGACTACTGTAAATACCTGAGAGTAACTGGAACTGTACATATTGTACCAATAAAGCATACCTGGAACAACATCAGTCTCCACAGTTTGTCTGTGTGTCCCTTGTGACTAATAAGAGACTTTATTACAACACTGTTATAATAAGGAGGTTATCATCATGAAAAGAAACCTTCAGGCACATCTGAGGAAAATAGGTTGCCATTAGAGCTCTGGTTGAGGCTTAGAATGAAAAGGAAGCAAAAGCACTAAAATGGTTTGATAGCTTCCAGAGTGCAACGTTACCAAGCTGATGCAGAGACCATACTGGAGGTAGTCAGTAGACAGAAAGCACAGAGTCTATGGGACTACTAAATAACCAGGCACAGCAGATAGCTGCTTTTGCTTCAGCTGTCTCAGAGATTGCATGGACGACCCATTGTACTTCCCTGTTTGCCAAACAGAGGCCTAGACAGATGGAAATAGATCACGGATCTGGGAAGGACTGGGTATTAACCTTTGATTATGAGGAGGTATTGGAAAAAAATCAAAGGCTTAAAAGGTCAAGAGTAGCAGGGCCAGATGGGATATCTAATGATATATTAAAAGCAAATCCGGAAGACTGGGCAGGTTTTTGCACCAAACTATTTAAAAGCATACTGCAGATAAAGAAGGATCCACCAACCTGGAAAACAGCCTTGTTTATTCTAATCTTTAAAAAGGGGGATAGAACTGACCCCAGAAATTATCAGCCAATTACACTTATAGACACCATGGGCAAGGTGTTTGTATCTATTCTGCTGGGGCACCTTATGGCATGGATAACTGAGAGCAATAGACTGCACCCTAGACTGACTGGTTGTGTCAACGGGGTAGGGACTGGCCTGAATTTGCTGTTGCTCAACTTATTCAAGATCAGGGCTATGGAAACTAAGACAAAGTTGTATGCAGTCTTTATTGACCTAAAACAAGCTTTTGATAGCATCAATAGGCAGTGTCTTTCATAGAAGCTAATAGCTTGGAATTGGCCTATTGACTTGGTAGAGGCAATACATGCCCTATACTGAGCAACCTCTGTACAGGTAAGACACTCTCAGCAAGGAGCTACCTCGAGGTGCATTAAGACTTACCAGGGGCTTAAGCACAACTGCCCCATGTCCCTGATATTGTTTAACCTATTCATATTAGACTTCGGGAACAGACAGAGACATATAAAGCATCCCCCCCTAGAATCTATGACCATCTAGTGTATATTCTAAGATTGTAATTGGTTATTCATAATGCGCTTAATGCTCAGAGGTTTCTCAGCGCAGACCCGTGGATTGAACCTGTGTTGCTCTGTGTTGTCTTGCCCCTGCCCTTGATCTATCCTCCCGAGACCAGTTCCATCGATGTTATACACATTGTATTTATTTATTTATTTATTTTTGTATTTTTTTCCTTGACTTTTAATGAAAAAGGTTTTTAATTTTTACAAGGGTCTAGAACATTTGAAGATTCATGGCACCAAGCGTGTTTTACTTTGTCCTGTCCTATCGCCTTCCTGGTTTGAAAGAACCATCGTCTCCCTCTTCAACTGCCAGACTTTTATCCAACTTAGAGTGGCCCTCTTTTATCGTTGTGAAGGCTGATTATATTAGCTTCACCATTGTCAGGCATTGTATTTATTTGTCCTTGATCAGTCCCCTATTGGGCTGCAAACGAGGTTGGCAGGATTGGAAGTGTATATGAAGGAAAACTGTCTTAACAAAAAAAGTGGAAAAAACTAAATTCATGTGCTTTGGATGGTCATGTGGGAAAGATAAAATAAAACAGTATAAATGGTGAGTAGCGGACACTTTGTTGGACCAAGTAGGCACAATAAAATATCTTGGGGTATTGCTAAATTGCACTGTTAGAGAGCATGAATGGCAGGAAGTGCTAAGATTGAGGGTAAAAAGTCTGGCTGCACAAGCAGCAAATTTTCATAGGAAATTTGGGAAATTCACTATGACACCTCTGATATCTTTCTACGAGCAAAGGGTAGTCTATGTCATATGGAGCCGGAAGTACTTTAACCCTGATTTGGGGTATTTGGGATGTGGTAGAGGCTAGTTTCTGTTGAAAAGTATTACACTCAACATTGAATTTCCCGATTCCATTGATGAGATATTAATTGGCACTTTGATCATTGCAATCAATAGTACTATGGAAATCCCTAAGTTTGTTCCAGAAATGTGTATTAGAAGAGGTAGCGTTACCATTAATGATACTGCAGTAGGATAATTCAAATAGACATGAAGGAACTCTAGAAAGATGTTATTGTGGTTGCATACAGTGGCTAAGGGAGTTGGACATTTTGATGGGAATGCTAATAGGTAATATAGAGGGGGCAAAGAGGAAATTTTATCTCCAGGATTCGATTCATACCCAGAAAGTAAGATCAAGCTATAAAACATATTTAGATTTAGCCCATGAAACTCAGGCTATCAATCAGCTTCCACTGTACCTACAGAAGTTTCCATGCCCTATGCTCAGGGATTTATTTATGAGACTTCGCCTGAATTGTCTGCCGACAATGGAAGTTTTGGCTCGGAGAAGACAAGTGAGTCAAGCAAAGGCATTCTGTACATTTTGCAAGAACGAGCCAGAGATAGAATCATCTAAGCACTGAATAGTGGAATGTTACTCGCTAGAGATGATAAGAAACACATTTTTGGGAGATAAAATCCATACTCTATCTTCCCTTACGAAACTAAAATGGTGGAACATATTTTTTGATAGGGGAGAAGCATGCACTGATTTTTGCAGTGATGACATTTTTGAAGAAGATTTAAACCTGAGTTGAAGTTGGAGAAGAAAGAGAAAGTGCTCATTTGTATGGTTTCGGATTAGACAGGAGGAGGGAGGGATTATGATTGTTTGGAGGGTGTTCGTTCTTAATAATTGGAAGGGAGTTTTAATGGGATGATTTGACGGATTGGGTTTTTATAATGCAAAATGTTTAAATTTGAATTTGTTGTATTTATGAAAAGTTTGTAATATAATTGTTTAAAAAGAAAAAAAAAAGATATATGTTCACTTACTGTGCTTAAATTCATGGGTGCCAGCTTTTGATTTTTGCTATGGGTGCAGAAAGTACCTGGGTATATGTTATTCTTGCAGCCGTTCTTGTTTTCCCTGTTTCTGTACAAGTCATCAGTGATATAATCTGTGATGTCATCATTGTGGTCATAGGCTGCACAACGGGGAGCGCGAAGTTAAGGCCCTGCAACTAAAGTTTTTCACTTGAATATATATATTAGAGGGTCTGCGGTAGTGTCCCTGTAGTTATGGTTAACCCATAGGAAGAGCACTTTTTGGGCGACTCATAACTTTGCCCCCCTGGACTAACCCTCACCAAACTTTGCATATAAAGCATATGGTGCCTTCAAATTGATTCTGTGAAGTTTGGTGAGGTTTTGTCTAGGGGCGGTAAAGTTTTAGGAGGGTGCCGAAATGTGTGGTTTCCCTCATAGATGCGAAATGTGTGGTTTCCCTCATAGATGCAAAGGAAAAAATGTTTGGCTCATGCCTACAGCGAAACCGCTGGATGGATTTTCACCAAATTTGTGGCTGGAGTGGTGGCTTCAGCCTAAAAGTGTGCTTTTGTAAATTTGGTGTAAATCCATCCAGTAATTTTTAAAAACAGCTAAAATGTAGCTAAAAGAAAATGTGTGATATCTAGGTCTGGTACGCAGACTCACTTCCCTATTCAGGCTGTGGACACCCCCCTTGACAATTCAGGGTCCAGTGTGATGTCTGCAGACATCAATCATGCCCACTGATTCAAAGGTGAAAAGCATGAGGTGTGTCATGTTTTGGGAAACGGTCGCCATGTTGGATCTGTGGAAAGGGCTGGAAAACACATGTTGGGTTATTAGATGCTTCAAATAGGGCATAGAAAGGGTTGGGTAATGGAATTAAGATGATATGGAGCTGTTTTATGGGTGAAAATAGGATTTGCAAGTGCGGCCGAATCCACAGTCAGTTTCAAAGTCTGCGAACACCAATTCAATGGTTGGGGGTTCAGGGCGAGTTTTGTTATTTGCAGGTGTAATGTATGTACTTGTTATGTGGTTTAATTATATTGTGGTGGTTCTAGCCACTGGACACAACCATTATAGTATTATGTGTATAGTATTTATTGGTACTGTAGGCGGAGTAGAAAGTATGTGCTATTTATGATTGTAGTACAATTGAGGATAGTACTTACAGAATATGTATTTGTTTACAGTTGGTACAGTTACATAGTTGCATAAAGTAGTAAAGCTGGAATGTCTGGCTCATTTTGGTGAAAAAAACGGTATAATGTGTTATGCAGAATGTATTAAGCAGGATAGTTGAAAAGGTTTAATAGCATAACATTTTAGATACACATTTACATTCTATGTACTACATTTGTTAAAATATTGGTGTTTGGTACACTGTTGTTGTATTGACTTCAATAATCATTGGGTCATTGGGAAAAAAAAATCCATAGAGGAGTACAAAAAAAGAAAACTACTAGAATTATGTCAATCTAAGTGTGATCGTATGTTCATTTGAAGTGTGTTGTTATTAAGGGAATGTTTAAAGTAGTTAGATACCTGTTGGCATATTCTAGCTGCATTACAATTTAGCAGAAGGTTTGTACGAACAAGAATTGTGATGGCGTATTTGAAGTGTATTTGAAGGCTAGTTTTTAAGTAGTTAGATACCTGTTGACATATTGTAACTATCTTGACTTTTAAAAGTAGTATTGCAGTATTATCGATGTAGTTATATAACTGTTGGCATATTCTCACTGTTTAATGTGCTACAGTTTAGTGAGCACATTTGGGTTGGTGGAACATTAAGTAGGCATGTGTTAGATTTGCTGTTAACCTGCGTTTTGGAGCAGCAGAGGTATTGTTACATTCAGACCAAACACTTCTTTTTTTGCCATATGCAGTGTAGTGCCCTGAGGTGGGTGGGGCACCAGTGTGGTATATTATACATTCTGTTGTGAAGGTTTTCTTGCCAAGAGATACTTGGTTGTGTGTGAAGGTAGTAAGCTTACAGTTATTTTTGGTACCATCTGCATTGTACCTAAGAAGCATTAGTGTGACATATTGGCTATGTGAGTTGATTTGCATGTTGGAACGATTGTCTGAATTGCAAACCTGGTATAATATGCATTGATTTGCATTCTGCAGAATCTGGTGAAATGAAATGGATTTACAATTTGGTGTGGGTACATCTACAAATTGTTCATTAGGGGTGTGCTCTTGTGAAACATGGTTGCAGAGAGTGCATGTATGTTTCCAAGTGTATGACATCTGGAAAATGTCATTTATAGCGATGTTTTTGGTTTCCAGTACTTGTAATAACTACATTAGGAATTCTGGAGGATCTACTTGTGTGTTTATGATAAATTCTACCATTCCTGCACAGTAGTCCAATTCTTGCCTTGTACCTAAGACACTGTAAGTGCTGTCAGGATTATTTGTGGCATTTCTATCAAAGACGAACATTTGCAAACACAACTGGACCGAGCCATTTAAGTAAATGTTGTGAACAATTAGTGGCAATTGGAAAAGTAGATTAATTGTTACATTCGCATAGCAATTTACTCCATTTGCAGTCCTGAATTTAAGTAGACCAGAGAGTTGTGTGTCTGCATCGTTTGATGAGCTTTCAGATTTTTTTGGAGGATAGATAGTTGCTATTTTCTTTTCTGATGGTCGTGCATTTCATTTTGTAGCAGACAGTTTTGTGATTGTATTATTTGGTGGAGAAGGAGTTTTTTCTTTGTTTTTTTTTATTTAAAAGATGTTTATTAGTTTGATTAACACACTTTTACAACATCATCATCAATATTACAAAATGTAAAACCTCATATCCTATATACATCACTATTTTATAACATAACATATTTTTCATGCAGAATATTCTCTTAACTTACATAGAACTAAACTTATAACAGTTTTAACTTAAAGTTAATCATACAATCACTAATATAATTGAGTAAGATCAATCATCTTCATATTAAGAATGCTTACATTTCATTTCATTTTGCCAAAGTATACTTATTGTCCAATTATAAAAGAAGCACTTCAAGATACTTTGTTAGCGCCAAGTTCGCTTTGCATGATCAGCCCCACATGAACACTTTCCAACACCATTCTCGAGAAGTTTGTGTAGTACCAAGTAATTCAACTCCAATTAGAGTGGAACAACACACTTCAAAGTGACTGCAAAAGTTTATGAGATGTTTTAAGGTTTCCTTTTGTGTGCCATTTCTGCAAAATCGGCATAGCGCTTCCTTGTTAAAAATGATTCCCTTATCCCAACTTGCTATTTTTTCAAACGTGTGGAATTGGTTGAGCTTGAATCTCAAGTATAGCTCTCGCAATTTGCTACAAGGAAATTTAAGTAGATATGATCTTCGGGGAGTCCTGGATGTCACAAATACTTAAGCTTTCTTGTACAATTTTTTAGAGTGCATCTAATTTAAAGTTTTTGCCCAATCGTGCTCAAGGAGCCATTTTTTTACAAGTGCACAATGATGCTCAAGATTGCTTGGTTTTAATGCGAATTCATCAAGGAGTTTTGTCATAGTGTTGGAGAAGTTTACCACAGAAATAGGATTTCCTCCATTCAGCATGATGGAAAAATATAAATAGATTGAGTTTACTGGAGGACAGATCATCTTTGTCAAATGGTATAATTGGTGCCAGTGATATCTGGCAGATAAAGCGGTTAGGCCAGGCTCTTGTCGCAATATGCAATTTGTAAGTGAGTTGGAGATTCTTAAGGTGGTCTTCCATAGTTGCCCCTGAATCTGGTCTAATACAGAGTCAATGTTTACCAAGCATAAATCGAGGCCATACAGTATAATAGCTTCTACTTTTAATAGGTAGAATTCGAACAAAGGGCCCCTTGAAAATTTACAAAATTTGGCATATACAATCTTCATTTGTGAACCCAAGACGCAAAGTTTAGCATTCAAGTTAGTTCTCCACATTTTTCCTGAGTTGGAATCTTTCACATCATAATCCAGATACCTTAAACTCGTTTCCACAGGAATGGTAACACTATTTATAGTACATTTCATAATGTGAAATTTCTTTTTGATATTTTTGAATATCAGAATTCTCATTTGTTGACGTTACACTTTAAGTTGTGCTTGTAAAGATAGTTTGAAAAAATATTAAGCTTTTTCTGCAGCCCATGGGGTGTGCGATCAAATATCAAATCATCTGCAAAAGCGATCCATTGGATTTGCAGATTACCAAGCTTTGCAGGGGATGTGATTTCAGTTTGCCATATTTGGTCTATATCACAGAGGTAGAGGTTAAACAGGGTTGCTGCCAAGTTACTTAACCCCCACCCCCGTCGGAATCGGTTTTGTAGTTGCACCAGAATTACCGATTCTCACTAAGTAGGTTGTGCCGTGATGTAATTTTGCAATTAATGATGTTAAATATAGGCGCACACATTTACTTTCAAGTTTCTCCCACAAAATTCTTCGGATCACACAATTGAAGGGTGCAGACAGATCAATCGACGCCATATATAGGGCACCTGCATTGGGCATGTTTGTTTTGGACAATAAATATGCTAGTACTGTCGCATTCAGTGCTGTGCCCATTCGTGCACAAAAAACAATCCGGAAACGCGAGAGTATAGAATGTCTATTTAAGTAATCATGCAACTGTTGAAGTAACAGAATTGCACATTCTTTGGCTCCTGCATCAGTGAGTACAATGGGTCGAACGTTTTCAGGGTTGGACTTCTCCCCCTTTTTGTAAATGGGTACTATGATTGATTTCAACCATGATGATGGAATTTCTGAGCACTTAATAATCTCATCAAACCGAATTTTAAGTATAGGTGCCCATAGATCAGGATTGTGTTTCAAAACACTTGGTGGAATGCAGTCAGGTCCTGGTGCCTTGGAGTTGTTTAGCTTTCCAATTGCCCACCTAATATTGTAAAGAGTCCAGCCCTTATAATCTTCCACCCTGCAAAGTGCACATTTTGGCAACTGTTTGTTAAAGCTTTCAGGAAGCGAAAAATTTGCTTTGAAAAATGAGGTCCATACTTCTTCGGATATATTGGAAGATTGTTCGCAATTATCTCTGGCATCACCCCCCTTAATAAGGCCCAGGTAGATCTTCTATCATTCTGTTATATGTTGGTAATCATTGCCTGATTGGTGACATGGTGGATATAAATTCTATGATTTGTGATTTTGTTACGGTATCTATTGCATATATTTTTTTTGGGAGTTGAAAGTCCATATCATTTAATGATAGTATGTTCAACTGTCTGATCTCAAAATGCTTTGATTTTTTAAATGTTCTAACTTCATTACTGGGTGTGTGAGATGGTTTTTTGAAATGATTTATTTGACTATTACGTTTAACTAAAACTGCAATTGAGATCTTAATTGTATCCGCTATTTCTAATAATGTCAATGAGTCATTGATGGATGGTAAACCCTCCCGCCTTCTTGCTATAAGGTGGTTAGTAATCAAGGCATTAAGCCTCTCACATGTATGCGGATTCCACCTTAGTGAGGCCCCCGATCGATCACTTACAATGAGAGTGTGCTGTGGATCACTCTTCACAACAGCGATCTAAAGTTGGATCCTTAAGTATAATATGCTATGATCACTTAGGTCTGATGTAACAATCTCAACTTCATTGCATTTTAGACATAGATCTTCTGATACCGCAATATAGTCAATACATGATTTCATGTGATTTCGTTTCCATGTTTCTATTAACCCTTTATCTTCAAACGGAGACAAAACAATTTTCCATTGGGATCTTTTTTTGATCTGGGATTGTTTTTTTATCATTTATTTGTGAGTCCATTTGTGCAGCTTAGTTTAGTCAATTCATTGCACGTGTGTAGAGCATCTTTTCTTTTCGTGAGGCAAAGTGACTTTGGTGTGTGGTGTCATGGATGTCATCAGGATACATCTCACCCACGTCCAAAGACTTTTTTTGTGAGTTTCCACATCCAATAAGGCCGTGAGGGTGATGGACTATCAGGATGAACCTGATTAGTAATAGATGGTGAAAAGTAATCTTGCACATCCAATGCACTAAGTGCTTCATCATTAGGTTGTTTAAAAAATAATAGGTGAGCAATTCTTTCTTCTTGATCGGATGCCATCTGACAAAGTTGGGCATGAGTAAATATTTGAATTACCTCGCTAGTTTTAGCTACAGTTACTGTGTGTGCAAATGATTGGGGGAATGCATACACTGGAGGTTTCTCTAAGGAATTCTGAGGAGCCACGGTCGTAGTAGTGACTATATCAGTCTGCGTAGTAGTGGAATGAGAAGAAATAGTAGAAGGGGGCAGTGTGTTACAGCCTCCTTCTTTTTTAAAGTTTTCATCAAAGATAAAATCTTCCAGCTTATTTTGTTTGTTTGTTTGTTTGTTTGTTTTATTTAGTATAGCGCTCCAGACCCAGGGGTAAATGGGCGCTTAAGGACAGGTTACATAGTTACAGTAAATAATCAGTTATACAATTGTGGCGTTAAGATGCCAAATATAATATGTACATGCAGGTAGTAGAAACATTTCAAAGTATGTACAATATATACAGTTGGTACTGATCTTAGTCAATCTATTCAAAGTATGTACAATAAATGCAGTAGGGACTGAGCTTAGTTTATCTGAGGATTTCCGTCTCCAGAAGCCAACTAATGATTAATCTTCTGAACGATTGGAAGGATTTGGTCAATTTAATACTCAGTGGCAGGGTGTTCCAGAGTTGAGGGGCGAGGACAGTAAAGCTTGAGCCCCCCACTCTTTTGGCGGAGAATCTGGGCACGGTGAGGCAGAGAGTATTGGATGATCTGGTGAGTCTTGTGTTAGGCTTGAGGGAGAGTTTATTGGTGAGGTACTGGGGGGCACGGTGATTTAAGGCTTTATAGGTGAGGCAGAGGGTTTTCAGGTCGATTTTTTGTTGGATAGATAACCATTTACAAGATATTCTTATGTGGGAGATGTGCTCTCTCCTGGGAATATTTAGTGCTGCTCTCAGCGCATTATTCTGGAGGATCTGAAGTTTCTTGATTATAGCTTGGTTGGCACCAAGGTAGAGGCTGTTGCAATAATCAAGCTTCCATTGTATGAGGGCCCTCACCAGAATGAGGCAGCTGTGTGTAGATAGAAAGGGTCAACAAGCCCTAATTAATTTTCCCGTGTAGGCGGTGGCTGAGGCGGTCATATTAACTTGTTTGGAGAGGTTGGTATTGGCGTCAAGGTAGAAGCCTAAGGTTTTCACATGATTCACAACTGGAATGATGTTGCCATCTATGATGAATTTGGAGTAGTCTGGGCTGAGTTTCTGTAGGTTATTGGGTGACCCGACCAGAAGGAGCTCGGTCTTCTCATCATTCAGGCAGAGGCCGTGTGTGGCCATCCATGCCTGAATGATGGCGAAGATTTTGTTGATCCTGATGGCGTCAGTGTTGTAGTTGCCAGTGATGGTGAGGAGTATCTGGGTGTCATCTGCGTAGTTGGTGTAGGTGACACCCAGATGGACCAGTTTGTCAAAGAGGGGTTTAGTAAAGATATTGTAGAGGGGAGGGGAGACGCAGGACCCTTGTGTGACACCGCATGTGATGGGGATGGGGTCTGGTGCAGCCACAGATGAGAAAACCCTCATGGTTCTGTTGGCTAGGAAGGATTGTATCCAAGTGACAGCAGAGGGTGAGAAGTGGGCAGCAGAAGAGAGGTGGTTGCAGAGTGTTTTATGGTCAACCAGGTCAAAGGCTGCTGAGAGGTCTAGGAGGAGTAGGATGGCTGCTTTGTTTTTGTCCTTGATGTCATCAATCTGACTTTTGAGGTCAACAAGGGCCGTTTCTGTTCCGTGTTGAGGACAAAAGCCAGATTGACGCAGGCCTTACAGTTGATTGGTCTCCAGGTAATCTTGGATTTGCAGGTAGGCGACTCTGTCGAGGATTTTTAGCAAGAAAGGGTCCGTAGTGATGGGCCTGTAATTGGTGGGTATGGCCGGGTCGAGAGATTGTTTTTTTAGGAGGGGGAGAACCCAGGACTGTTTCAGGTTGTTAGGTACAGAATTGGTCGAGAAAGATAGGTTTATTAGTTTGGAGATGAAGTGGGCTAGGTCTCGTGCAGCATCTTTGATGATCTGGGCGGGGCAGCTGTCCCCTTTACAATTAGAAGGTTTAAGGGATGCTATGATTTTTTGGATTTCAGGTATAGTAACCGGTTTGAAAGTAAAGCCGGAGGTGTTACTGGTCGGGGTGGGTGTGATAGGTATGAGGGCATTGCTGTTTGAGAGTTGTAGTCTTTTGGCCTCAATTTTGTTTTGGAGACCAATAATTTTGTTGGCCAGGGCATTATGGATACTGGTGCACCAGGGCTTGTCCTTCACGCAGGTATCGGTAGGAGGGTTAGGGTTTTCTAATTCCTTCAGGATGGTGAAGAGTTCTTTAGCCGAAGATTGGGCATTATTTATTCTAGTATTGTAGGTTTCTTTTTTTTAGTTTGGAGAGCATATCTGCCTGTGAATATTTAATGTCATGAAGCTCATAGTGAGTGTAATCATGTCCACAATCTAGCAGATTGAGTATTCTCGAGATTACTGGATAAGAGGATTCAAATATTTGCAGGTCATCTGATTAGGTTGTGGAGTAGCGTTATTTTCCCCACTCAAGGACAACATAGGTATACCTGATTCACCCTCGGGAGAGAAATATGTGTGTCCAGATGTAGTTTGCTGCATTTCCTCATTATTTACTTCAATCAGTGGTGATTTGTTAGACATTGTGTCCATATCATTAGGAGATGGATAAGTTGCAGAAAAGGATGTAGGGTGTTCTTGACGGTGTAAGTGCACTTTGTCTTTACAACCTGAACAGACTGTGACCAGAGTCGATGGTCCTTCTGAAAGTAGTATCCTTTTTTGTGGCAAAGTGTTTTCGTAAGGCTTCCCCACAGAAGCTGATAGCACCTCTCTGTGTACTGTACATGTACTAGCAGAGAGTGTGTTAGTGTATGCGGGTAAGAATCATTGGCAGTAATTTCATTCTGAGAAAATTCATCAAGAGAGGTCTTGTTTCTCAAAGGGCTTTGGGAGCGAGCATTGTCATTTCTTTTTTTAAAGATAAGGAAATGTTTTGTGTATCCGAGCCAAATTTGTTTTTATGAGCATCGATTTTGCGAGTTTTAGATGTCATTTTGTTTTCAATATGACCGCTACGCAACTGTGCTGACATCACACTATTTATCAACTTAGATAAAAAGAAAAAACAGAGAAGGAATAAAGTACAAAATGGTCTTCAAGGACACAGGAAAATTAACGTTTCACATTTAAAGTCAAGCCTATTAGATAATATTGGCTTGATAAACTTTTAATTAACCCCCTCTATCGTACTGCGCAAAACTTGACTCAAAACTACAAAGAGTATGTTAACACTTTGTGCATGAAACAGCCTAGCTGATGATTTTCTATGCCCAACAAGCTGTGTGTTGGTTCAATCAACAGCTCTAACTGAATTCGATCACAATATGTCTAAATTCACATGGGAGGAACCACCCTTGACATCAGTGCTGTAAAAAGAGGCATTACCCTGAACACTCAGGACCACAGAGTGCAAGAAAGAAAAACAGTCCCTGCCCATATAAGGTGATAGAAATCCAGATTTCACCCTCAGGAAGTTATATGGCTGTAAAATTCCTACCTGGGGCTCAGCGTTGAACAAATCACCAGCCTCCAAAATAGCAAAAGCAAAGAAACCTAAGGAATAGGCAGTGTTCACCTCCTCATTAGAATGGAGCAGGACCCATTGCACCCGCCGCACACCCGAACAGCCAAACAGCTTCACTTCGTGTCCATTTGTGTGCACGAGCCAGCACTAATTATAGAATGCTGACAAAAGAAGAGGAGGAGCCAAATGAGCAATGGAAACACTGCAGCATAGAAAAGAGACAGAACAAATTAGGCAGTCTTACATGAGATAGGACGCCCACTAGAGTCCCATCAAATGTCCCCTCAGAGTCCCATCAAAGTCCAACAAAGTCCGACTGTAACTAAAGTAAAAAGTTCATTATTACTTGTCGTCTCCAACTGCAAAATGTCACCGCGTAAACCGCAAGACAGCTTCCTCTTGCTGACTAGAGCCTGTTTAGAGGATGCAAGCCAAGAGAAGCAGGGGGAACAGCCAAACAGCTTCACTTGGCGTCCACTTGTGTGCACGCGCAGAGGTGCGAGCCCACACCAATTATAGAATGCTGGCAAAAGAAGAGGAGGAGCCAAATGAGCAGTGGAAACGTTGTTGTCTCCAACTGCAAAGTTTCGCCACGAAGAGCGCGTGACAGCTTCTTCTTGCCGACTAGAGCCTGTTTAGAGGATGCAAGCTGAGAGAAGCAGGGAGAACAACCAAACAGCTTCACTTGGAGTCCACTTAGGTGGATGGAGAAGGAGTTGGTTGTTGTTTCTTTACAGTGCACATAGCCTGTTGTATACTAGGATGCAAGGAATGTCAGATTTGACTTTGTTTGCATCAAGATTAACTAGGAATAGACCATTGAGTGTACGCAGATGTGAAAGTGCTAGATAACTCATACCTTCATTAAAAACTGTGCTGCCAATGTCAATCAATGCACTATTTGTGAATAGAGACAGCAAATGTAAGAGATAGAGAAAATTGTTCTCTGAGTTGAAAAGAAGGAAATTGCTATAGTGCGGGCGATTTTTTTTAACTTCTGCAAGTTTGTTAAAGTGGATGTTGACAAACTGAATGTTGTTGTCATGTGGATTTCTTTGGAAGCCAACAACTGTACAATTGCTCCATCAAGGTTACATTTTAGAATTACTATGCTGTTTAGATATTTAGTCATAAAGATACTTGTCGACACATAGGGA
Source organism: Ambystoma mexicanum (assembly GCF_040938575.1). Lineage (NCBI taxonomy): Eukaryota > Metazoa > Chordata > Amphibia > Caudata > Ambystomatidae > Ambystoma > Ambystoma mexicanum. The sequence continues at coordinate 675,688,517 of NC_090930.1, read as the reverse complement.
ATGTCATGCAAGCACTTCTAGTTTGTCTGTGGAGCTGATATGCAGTATGGGTTACATTTCTTTTTTAACATTGTCTCTTTGAAATGACTACAGCTTGGAAGGTTTGGCATTAAGAACATTCATTTTAGATTTTGTTCAGTAAATCTTTTCATGACATCCGGAGCAGACATATTTTGTCCCAATAGCTCATGGATTAGTCTAGTATTTAAAATGGATTTTGCATCTTTTTTAAGCAGGTAAGTTGAAATGTTTTTTAAAATGTTAGCATAAGTGAGATCTGCAGACTGGTGCATGTTTTGAGTTAGTTATCTGTACTGAAAATGTTGCTAGAGATTTACATTCCCAATGCTGCTGAATGTGTTGCAGCATTGTTAGTGTCCTAATGTTTTTAAAACAGGTTGACCTTTTACTGGTGTTAACTGTAGGCGGTCTTCCAAAACAATAACATGTTTTCCTCCAAACAGTTCTTAATAGTCAGTTTTTAGGACTTCTTTCATAATGAGATGAATTAAAGCCAACATGAGGTTAGAAACCATGCTTACCTCATCTATTAGGAGCACTTTCATTTGTTTAGAATTCTGCACACTTCAATAGCCTCCTCTGCTTATAATTTGTAAGATTCTAATTTATTTGGGTATTTTACTGGAGGGAGGAGTAGTAGGTGTAATGCTACACCTCTTATGTGTTAGACAGCTAAACCTGTGGGGGCTGTTACAACAGCTGAAAGGTTGTTGTTTGTAGAAATTTGCTGATTATTTTAATTAAGAATAATTTACCAGAACCAGGTTCACCACTTACATACAGGACCAGAGGATTATACATTTTACAGCTACACGTTTTAGTTTCATGGTCCATGTTCAATTTCTTTAGTGACTTCTAGATAAATGGTAAGTTGTTCATCATTTAGCTGTGATTTGAGCACTGACAAGTCTTCCTCAGATTGTTTATATTGACACATGAAGAGCGAGATATTGGTGCACACCATATATTTAAAGTAAAACATTCTATTATTCAATATTGACTTCCAGTACCATAATTTAAAGGTGTAGGGGAGGAACTCGATCTTGGCACAAAATCACAACATAATACAAAGAAGAAAAGACAATTCAAAATATGAATCCTCTTGTCCCCTGCACACTATTCAATTGCCAATAAAATCAGCTAATCTATAGTCAACAAATAGATTATGTATCTCCACGATCTTTTTCATCAAAGAAAGACATTTCAAAGTTTTGTAAAAATATCATGTATTCTATGTTTCACAGGACAAGAAATATTATATGCAACGAAGCAGAAAATGTGCATGTCCGTTCTCTGTGGCTGACACGTTTCGAGGATGATCTCCTCTTCTTCTTGAGCCTTAACGGACTATAAGGAAAACATCATTCAACCAAAAATACATCGTCCATTAATTAACATCCCTCACATCTATTAGGCCTGTAATTTCCTTCAACTTAAACCAATACCCTAAGTCATTATACAGATTCAACATATGATCCAACCATTGAAACAAATTAAAGCTGGATGGTGTCTGAGTTATTCAATCCCAATAATCAGTACACAGTTCAAAATAAACAAGAACATAGAAATAAAATGAAGCAGTATTATATGGTTAATGCATATCTGCAAATTACCTGGACATCGAGCCATCTTGGCTGTAACCAGTCTGAAACTCGTGAAAAGATGCTGAAGAGTAATTACCTTGTTTCAAATCTTGGCAAAAATTCCATCGTGTTCCAGACTCCAAATGAATACATGTAATCTGCACACACAAAGTTTTCAGATACTATACCGGACCACTGCGGTCACGTGCGATCTCCACCGGATATGTATTTAATTAGAATTGTCAAAAGACAGTATTACAACTAGATTGTAACTTGAAGGGTTAAACGGTGTTATAGCTCATTCAGCAGTTAACATCCCTTAATGTCTATCCTCTGCCAGCAAGAAATCTGAATGTAGAATTAACCAATGGAGTATATTACCCCGCCCTGGAAATACATTAGGTGACATTAGGTGACAAGCCAACCCTGGGTGATACTCACCTCTGGGTTGTTTTTCTCGTAAAGATGTTAAATGTTCCAAAGATCATCTGAAAGAAATAACGAATGATGGCTCGGGCTGTCCTCCCTCAAGTCAACAAAAGCTAACTTATATGCAATAATTAAACAGAAAGATGAGCGCTTGTCTATCTATCCTGTCAACCACAGTTTAATTATTTAAAGTTTAAACAAACTTTTTTTTGGGGGAAGTAATCCTTAAAAAGGATGACTCACACGATGAGGGAGTAGTCGAAATTCATGTGGTCCTAATCTCTCATGCCGATCACAAGGATCCCCTTGGGAACAGCAAGGCCTTGAGACACACTGTAGAGTGAAAGAAATAGAGTATGTAAAGTATAAACATAGTAGGCAATGGGAAATCGTAATTGGAAAAACAGTAGACAAATCTGCAGTACCTGCACTGGCGTCTACACTGTGGGTGTTGATTTCCGTTCTGCAACCTAGCGTGTCCATCTCCAAGGAAACAGAGAGCACCATCTTGAATAAGTATATCTACGGTTCACTAAACCTGGTGAGGAGGAGGGACTAACCGTCAATGACTGCCTGTCCCAAACCTTCCTCCATCTTGAACCGTGGTAAAATGCCATGTAACTCAATGGAACAAGAGTCATAAGTGCCTCAAAAATAGGTTTTAAAGCCAAATGCAACTCACTAAAATTATCAAAAATATATCAAAAGATTAAAAAAATAAAAAAGAGAACTTCTAGTTGAACTAAGGCAATTGTTTGTGAGGAAGGTAGCCCAAATGTCATAATATTATCCAGTCCTTAGAGTATAGCACCTGTAAACTAAGGCATAAGTAATACAAGGAATGGAAGATATGTCTACCAATATAGCAAATGCAAAATTGGTAGATTTCGATTGCTCTGTCTACAGCTTAACTAATGCAAGATAACATGGAAAGCCCAATCACAGTTAGATAGAGGAATATATTATGCAAAATCCCATCCCGGTCCCTAAGAAAGATATAAATGAAGATATGAAAAAGGCCATAAAGAAGGGCTATACTTAAGTTTAGCTTTAAAAGGGTAATACTTTAGAGTGATTAAAAACGAACATTTGAAATCACGGGTAGCACCCAGATGGCTCAAATGTCTCTCAAACCAACAAACATGAATTCCCAATTTCAGTTCCTAGTGGCTGGGTCAATATACATGTAACTATACTAAATCTATCACATGGTTTCAACGCATTATGTCCCACTCTCATAGACTAAAAACATACATTTGTGTGATGCGAGAGGGTCAACCAACCTAGTTGTTTAATATTCATATGGAGGACAACATAAGTTAGATTTACCTCATTCCCGTGACCTTGATACATACACCTGTTCATTCGAAGATAGTTCGTCAAATCCAAAGTACATTATGCCCCCAAAATATTTTTCACTTAACATATACAGTCCGTTGTCATACGGTACGAAGTGTGGTGCAAGGACTCAAGCTAATGTGAGGCTATATATTCATGGGTCCCAACTACGTGTGGGGACAGTGTAACTAATTCAGTGTTAAAATGTGATGACTTTCATGGGTGAACCTTATTAATCACCTTGTTACAGAAAAAAGTTAAATGAGCATTCTTCGGTCAGGCCTTTTGGTTGGACAGTGTCCAATTGATGAATCCAAAATAGCTCCCGTTGGAGAAGACGTGAATGATAATCGCCTCCACGTTGTGGACGTTTGACCACCTCAAGGACCTGAGACTTGATTTGTGGTATCGGGTGGTGTTGTTCACAAAAGTGCCTAGCTACTGGTGATCGCTGGTTATTGCACCTTATGTTCGATTTGTGCTCAGTCCACCTTTCTTTCACCAGTCTCATAGTCTGTCCCACGTACAGGTTGCCACAGGGACATTTAATGATGTAAATTACCCCAGCGGTTAGACAGGTTGTATAGTCCCTCAGTTTAAATGTCTTTCCGGTGCGTGGATGGACCACAGTGTCACCTTAATGATATTACTGAAGTGAGTGCAAATAAGGCAAGTGAATGTCCCCTTCTTAGGTGTTATCAAAAATTGTTGTTTTTCCTTCAGTATTTTCACGGCTATCACCAATTTACTAAGATTTAAGATTTTTAGCTCTCTTAAAGCACATCATGGTGGCTTTATGAAACAACCTAAGGAGCATTCGGTCGTTATGAAGGTGTTCCAATGTTTTTTGATTGTCCTGCTGATTTGGAAACTTTAGCGAGAAAATGTAGAGATAAAGAGAAGGGATATCTCTTTCTCATGAGTCTTAGGTTCCATCAATTCAGCTCTTTTTATTCCTGTGGACCTAGTCCTTGCTTCACTCAAGATGTTATCGGGATAACCTCTTTTCTTAAACTTCTCTACTAGTGTAGAACACTCAGTATCAATGTCATCTTTGATGTCCTGGGTGTTAGTCTTTAAATCATAGGAAAGAAAGTGTTGCTGTGCCATGGGTTTTTTACTTTGAAAAGCAGGATGGGTTAATATTATTCCGTAACCTCCCCTTGCCAACCCAACATTATTGCAATAAATGCATTGATGTGTATCACATCTAGTCCTGTTGACAAAACAGATGGGACACCAGAGGTAAGAAATAAACACAGTCTATGTAAAAAGTACAAAACAATTTTGCATTAAAAACAAAAAAACAGAGAATTGTTTGTTGCCATTAAAGGCATAATCGAAAAAAGCAAATGAAGAAACACACGCACCTTATACATTTATGTTCATTGATCACAAGAAATGTAAGTTTGAATCTGGGCAGTGGTGTGTGATAGAAGGGGAAGCATGCGTAGAAAGAAGATGAATGATTAGCAAAAGGAAAAAGGAAAAAGTATAAAGTGTGGTGCTTACCTACACACCATATGTTTCCTGTCCTGAACATGGCTGGACAGGAGACTAAATGCCGGCGATTCCCCGAAGTTGGGAGAGTGCGTGCAAAAAATTTTCCAGCCATATGGTGCTTGTCAGCAGAGGACGGGGCCAGATGGTATCTTGTACAGGAGTGAATCCTGCATGGTAGACAGACAGGGAAGGAGAGAGAGGGGAAGGAAGGGGGAAGGGCACGGGAGGAAAAAGAAGAAAACCCTGCATTAAAGGAGAGTGCACCGTCCTTGTAGAAAGGATCCATAGACTGGATCGCTTTCCGATTGGGAGGTAGTCTTACCTGTATGTGGGCGCTGTGGCTCGTGTGTGTGAGGGCTGCTCTTCTGATTGTTCGTGGAGCTGAGAGAAACCGTCTTGAGACAGAGGCAGTTTGCGAACAAAACTTTGCTTGCTTAGAGACGCTGGAGGCGGGACTCAGCGCTCACTCTGTGCGGGTTGGTTGTTAACACCCAAAATGCAGCGTCATCTGAATCTGCCAGAACTGCTCTCCCTACTGAGTCAGTGCATGGCGGGAGAGCGGTCTGGTAGCTAGGCAACGAATGCTAGTCCTGAGTGGAGGGGGTGTGGCTTGATTCGACTTGTGTGGAGGGAACTTGTGGTTCACAGCGGGACGATAAGGGAGGAGAGGAGGGGGGCAAATGGGGGTTTGGGTGAGGTGGGGTGGACAAGTACTGGCTTGTCTCCTGAGTTAGTACTGACGGCAGGTCCTGCCTCTGTCTGTGGTGGGTGTGTATTGCCTGATGCATCAGGCTGAGTGGATTTATGCATAATCGGACAGGGTAGGCGGGTCGAGTGGCCCGCATACTGTAGTGTTTTCCCGGCAGTGCAGGTGTTGTATCAGGCCTATCTGATAGTGGTTTTGTTAGCTTGTTTGTGCCCAGTTGTTGCAAGCCGGTGGGACAGGCTGTGCCAAAATTGGGCTAACATCTCATGTCTCATATAAGCATGGATGTGTGCTCTATAACCCGTCTGCAGGGTGTGCACAGGGGTCAGGTGAACATCTAAATAGGCAAAATGTGCATGACCCTCAGGGTCACATGATGCTCAAGTTGTGCCCGTCGGGATGGCGCGAAGTGTGCCTACATAGGCAGGTGGGTGGGTAAGGAAAGTGCGTGGAATCCCGATAGATTGTTACAGCTGGGAATTGTGTCGTTCGTTGAGGCCATGATCAAAAGTATCTAGTCTGTGGATCCATCTACTCTCTAGGTTGTGGAGCCTAGTCTGAACGTTAGGGCCCGAATCAACTTTTTCCAAGATCCACCATAGGTGGTCATCGGGTGTATGACGAGTCTCAGTGTAGAGCGCTACCATTGGTGACGTCAGGTGTTTACAGCGGATACTGGATCGGTGTTCTGAGATCCGGGTTCCCACCTTGCGCATTGTTTGGCCTATCCATCGGTAGCCGCATGGGCATTGGATACAGTAGACCATCTGACTGCTTTTGCAGTTTGTGTGGTGTTTGAGGGTCCATTCCCTTCCATCAAAGGGAAATGACTTGATTTTCTTGGTGAATTTGCATACTGAGCATGTTATCTGCCCAGTTATCTTGCGTAAATTCCATGGTCCAGTGCAAGGAGTGTCTCGTATGTATATTGAATGTACTACGTGCTCTTTGATATTTCTAGCTCTCTTTAGGGCAAATCTCGGTGGTTGTTCCTCTGGTATCGGCCAGTACTGGTGAATCATCTTCTTGATTTGGAGAGAGACTAGTCCGTGTGTGGTGACACACGTAATCCTACTTGGTGCCTCCTCTCTCTGTGATGATTCAGGTTCCAGGAGGGTATCCCGGTTTGTGAATCTTGCTCTTTTTTGAGCAGTGGAGACAAGCTTCTTGGGGTAGACCCTCTGCATAAGTCTGTCGGCCAGAAGGTCAGAGTTGGTGTAGAAGTCTGATAGTGATGTACAATTCCTTCTAACATGCAGGAATTGGCCGTATGGAAGATTTTGTTGGACATGTTTAGGATGGTCACTTTTATAGTGCAGGAGGCTATTGCGATATGTAGGCTTCCTGTAAAGATTACATGTGAGCTTTCCTTCTGTGGAGGATATTTTTAGGTCCAGGAAATGGATGGTCTTGCGGTCATACTCCATTGTGAATTGGATATTTTCATCACAGGCATTGAGCCAACACAAAAAGGTTTTTAGTGATGTTTCATCCCTGGACCACAGGAAGATGATGTTGTCGATGTACCTGCACCATTCATGTATGTGGGCTATGCATGGGTTGACTTGATTGTACACATATTTATCTTCAAAGGTAGCCATGAATAGGATGGCAAGGCTTGGGCCGAAGGTAGCGCCCATCGATGTCCCTTTAGTTTGCAGAAAAAACTGTTTATTGAAGGTGAAGAAGTTCTTACATAGAGCCAGGGTGATGAGTTCTATGATAAATTCTGATGGGACTCGAGATTGTGTATTGCTGCATGTGAGGTGTTCATAGACACAATCTATGGCTGCTTCTTGAGGAATGGATGTATAGAGTGATTTGATATCCATAGTCTGATGTAGTGAGATGCAGGATCAAACGGGAGGCCTTCGAAGATCTGGATAGTGTGAGTTGTGTCTCTTAGGTATGCTTTAGCTTTAATGCTGATGGCTTTGAGAAACCAATCGATAAATCTACAGATTGGTTCCAGTATTGACCCACACCCCGACACAATGGGTCATCTTGGGGGATTCTGTGCATCTTTGTGATTCTTGAGAAGAGCGTATAGGCATGGAGTACGCTCTTGAGAGGTGGTCAGGAAAGATGCTTCTTTTGTTGAGATCAAGTCTCGGTCAGAAGCAAAGGAGACCATTTCTGCGATCTCTGTTTTGATCTCACTGATAGGGTCCTTTTTGAGTGGACAGTAGCTGGTCTGGTCCCTTAAGAGGTCCATGACCATTGCGCGGGTTTAATTATGATATCTCGATTGTCGGCCAGTTGCTTCAGGGCTGTGTAGTTATGGTTAATTTGCTAATCCCCATAGGAAGAGCACTTTTTGGGCGGCTTATAACTTCGCTCTCCCTGGACGAATCCTCACCAAACTTTGCAAAAAAAGTATATGGCCCACTCTGAATTCTTTTGCAAAGTTTGGTGAGGTTTGGTCTGGGGGGGCAAGGTTATAGGGGGGTCCCAAAATTTCTTTTTTTCCCATAGACTGAATGGGGAAAAAATTGTGCACGCCTGCAGCCCAAACCGCTGGACAGATTTTCACCAAATTTGTGGCAGGAGCAGCGTCTTGGTCCCGAAAGCATGCTTTTGTAAATTTGTTGAAAATCCGTCCAGTAGTTTTTTTTAAAACAATCAAAAAGTAGGTCTAAAAAAATTAGTGATATCTATGTCTGCTCCGTGGACACACTTCCCTGTTCGCTCCGCGGACAGGACACCGATTGGCTAATTGGCTTGCGTCATGTCTGCAGACATGTGGCGTGTTCGCTGATTGGATGGTGAAGAGCGTGAAGTGTGTCAGATTGTTTCAATGCACCCGCCATCTTGGATCTGTGTTTGGTGTCTGCGGACATCGCAGTAAAAACATATTAAAAAACACAACATTGCACTTGTCAATCTTATCAAATAATCTCTGGGGAGGTGAGGTGAGGGGTGATGAGGATGGAGTGGGATATGGCTGCAAGAAGCAAAAAACGTGTGTTTTTTGTCACGAAAGTCACACGGTACATTTGGAGGTGTTCCACAATATGTGCCTAAAGTACAGGCGAAGGAAATTGCATTTTAGCATTCAAGGGATGGAGATGTATAATCATGGAATTGTGGACTTGTAAACATAGATTGTTGCTTCTGCAGTCTTCAACCCAAACCCTATCTTGTGGTATTACAGAGTAATACTACATTCTGAATGCCCGTTGCTCTATATTGTTTATATTGGTTGCCCAATATTTATTAATATTAAAAAGAAGCAATTCAAGGTTATTTTACACTCTTAATTAAAATGGTTAATGGTTATAAATTGATGTGCTGGTGCTACACCCAGAGCGTGGCAAATAAAGGGCTAATGTGTCTGTGTTAAAATGTAATTAAAATAATAGTGGAGTCAGACTGGCAACCCCTAGAGCCTGGCACCTCAGGCAGCCACCTGCAGTGCCTGATGGACGTGGATCAGAATAACAGTTGTCATGGATGCAGTGAGGCAAGTTGTTGCAAAGCAGGAATGTATTTTGATTGTGAGTGAAGGTCATCAGCTTTGAATTTTTGCTTGCGAGCTAAGGAATCCCACGCATCGGACACACAGTATAAAGTTCCATTTTTTTTTACGTTGAGAGAAAGGGACCATTCCGAATGGAATTGAATGAAAGGATGTTTGTAATAATGAAGATATGATAAGGCTATGCATTCCAAAAGTGGGTAAGGAACATGTAAATTCAGTTTATGAAGAATCGTTATGCGAACACAGTGAGCATTATGGTCTGAGTTACGCCAAGAGAATGGAAATGGCGAATATAATGTAAGTTTGATTTTCGACGATTGTATACCGGAACAAGCATTAATTTATTATTATCTGAAAATTATTTCTGGGTTACATTCTATTTGTTTGTTCTGTGTGGCTTATTGCAATGAAACGCAAGTACAACCTTTGTGTGTAGTGGTCTTTTTAACATGCTTATGGGGAGTGCAGCATTCAGGTGCATGTAGACCACCACTCGGTTCTCCCAGGTTCAATGCTAATATTTCATTAAAATGTCATGTATGACCATCTCAAATTGTGTACCAATTTCCACGTTGTTTTCTCTCTGTTGAGATTGTTTCATGTCTGTGCTAATCGTTAGTTTAAACACTATGCCGAATTAATAAGTCAATAGATAAATTGTAATAAAGATCGGGTAGTGAGACACATTTCTGTTATGTTTTCGAAGCAGATACATTCTGCCATTCTGCGATTGTCATAGATTCCAGATGCCAACTGACAGGTTTTTCAACTGGCAGATGAACATAGTTGAGAACAACTGGATCACAGTACCTCTTTTTTGGGATGATCTCCAAGGGCCCATATACCCTTACGCTGTACTAGCGATTAGGAGCAACATAACATCCTTTACGGTGGTCTAGCCCCAAGTTGATACAGAAGCACTGGAATTCACTGTGCAACCCAAGCGCTTCGTTTACCAAAAACGAACACCTTGTGTATGCAAAAAGAACAACGCGTGCCTCACGATAAAAATTTTGAATCGTGAGCAAAGAAACAAATTTGCAATTTGATTGAATATGGCAATAGTCGGATGTTCTCAGAGCGTTTATTGTGAAATAAAAGTACTTTACAGATTGAACAGTGTTGCTGTTTTCCGAGAAAGGTGGAGAATATCATTAGGTTTGGTGATGTGAGGCTCAGGGGCGTGGCATATGATTTAGTGACATCAGGGCAGTTTACCTTAGGCCGATGCAGCAATGGATAAGATTCACAAGATGGTCACGCCCTGCTGCCAGATTTTGCATGTTTATAAAAGAGGAAAAGTGAGGAAAGGTTAAATTGGAAATGTTTGTGTGATAGATCAACATATATCTATAAAAATACATGCCTGAACCCTCGGGACAATAATATTTTCTGAGCATTGCACTTGTCAAACTGAAATAATCTCTGGGGAGGTGAGGGGTGATGAGGATGGGATGGGATATTTCTGACCTGATTTTGAATGAGTTAACAAAGTTTGGTGAGATTTTGTGCAGTGGGGGCAAAATTAGAGGGGGGTGCTAAACTAATGTAAAGGGTTATAAATGAGGTGTCATTTGATAAATATACACTTCTTTTCGCAAACCGATAATAGATCTAGATATACATGTTTTTGCAAAGTTTGGTGGGATTCTGTCAAAAGGGGGGAGCAAAATTAGTGGGGGGGTCCCAAAATAATGTAAAGGCTTATAAATGTGGTGCCATTTGAGAATTGTACACAAAGGTTTGCAAAAAGATTATAGATCTAGATATAAATGTTTTGGTAAAGTCTGAATGGATTTTGTGAAGTGGGGTAGCTTATATGACGATTGTATGTGCATTCATTTGACACTTTTGAAAAAATAAAACGTGGGTGGATTTCCAGCAAACTTGCGTAAGGCGCATTGGCAAAGATCTACAAGCAAGGTTTTGCAAATGTGGCAGTGTTTTCTTATTTGACAAGTGTCATAATGTAGTTTAAAAAAATAGTGGTTTAGCTTTAGTAACTGACGGGTAGCCTGTGGCCATGGGCAGTGGCCAGAATATCCCGGTCATGGAATAAGGTCATGATCCGGACAATCTGGCTACTGGCCATGACCAGAAGGGACAAAACATAGAATTAAAGTGGCCATGTCCACCTGGGACTGGCTTTGTGGTAAAGTTATTCTAAATTAGGATATATTTGAAAGGGAAGAAAAATGTGCTTGTGGTAATATGGTCATAGGGTTTTCTTTTTGCCTTCTGCAGGCTGCCATGGAAAGCGTAGAGGGGCCCTGTATGGAACCCCCACCTTCCCTTTCCATGGTGGCCATCTTGGAAAAGGATTTTCCTTCCTAAATCGGGACGCCACAGACGTCCCGGTGTAGGATGAAAAATCCTCTTTTTTAGTACCACGGGTTCCCGCTTTGGGAACCTAGGCTGCTAATGGCCTTCATCCCCCATTTCAGGGGCTGGAATGGGGGGATAATGGTCCAGAGACCTCGTTATCCACCCTCGCTTCGCTTGGGCTGATAACTTGGGTTGCTGGGCCAGATGAACACCCCAATATTGCCATTAGCAAAATGCAAATGACAATGTTGGAAAATCTTATTTAGTCTATGTACCTTACTGATAAATATAAAGTAGATGGAGTCTATGCGTTTTTTTTTGTTCTACTTTTTTAACTGTGAACGGTGGTTTGTAAAGGAACATTTATTTTCTTTTTGGATGGATTTTCTTTGGGAGGAGAGCTTAGAACGAAAGGTGGGGAGGGAAATGAGGGAAGATGCATCAAACACTAATATGGAGAGGCAGGTGGACAGGGGAAAATGTTGCATGTGTGTTATTCCTAAGGTCGAGCAGTGTTTCTCATGCTCCTTCATTACAGCAGTGGTGGTGTCTCTTGGGGAGGAGGGATGGCCTTAGCTGATGCCATTTTAAGATAAATAGCAGTTTTGCTAAAAGTATGTACTGTGTACTAGATTGTTAATGGATGAGTAGGAATAGGTGTTGGAGCTGTGCAAGGGAAAGTTTGAAGTTTTAAGTTCCTAGGTCAGTAGAAAATGCAGTTTCAAACTGTCTGCAAAGCACAAATATTATTGTGAAGTGCGTACGGGTTCTCGTACACGTCATCATTGTGAGCGCCAGCATATGGTCATGTGGCACTCTCCGAAAGGTCTGCAATGAAGTCAGATGTTCATAGACATTATGGTTAATCTGCACTAATAAAAACCTATGAAATTCAATGAAAAAACTTTGTTAAGGGGACGTTATGGTTAAGTTGTGCTGCTAAAAACCTATGAAATTCAGTGAAAAAACGTTGTTAATGGGACATTATGGGTCCAAGTAAAACCGAAAAACCTGTGAAATTCACCAGTTATGGTAAGCTAAGCAACCATAACTCGCCCCACCACCCTGCACTGCTAAGACTAACACCTAGGACATCAAAGATGACATCACAATGTTTTTTCACTGAATTTCATAGGTTTTTAGTAGTGCAACTTAACCATAACGTCCCCTTAACATATATATATATATATATATATATCACATGGCCTGTGGTAGCGGCCATGTAGTTATGGTTAAGTTGCTAAACCCATAGGAAGAACACTTTTTGGACAGCTTATAACTTCACTCACCCTGTACGAATCCACAACAAACTTTGCAAAAAAAAGTATATGCCCCACTCTGAATCTTTCTGCAAAGTTTGGTGAGGTTTAGTCATAATTGGAAAAACTTTGCTAACACCTACAGCCCAAACTGGAGGGATTTTCACCAAATGTTCAGCAGGAGCAGCGGCTTGGTCCTGAAAGTGTGCTTTTGTTAATTTGGTGTAAATCTGTCGAGTAGTTTTTTTTTTTAAATGACCAAAACATAAGGCAAAAGAATTAGTGATATCTATGTCTGCTCCGCGGACACACTTCCCTGTTCGCTCCACGGACAGGACACTGATTGGCTAATAGACTTGCGTCATGTCTGCGGACACACACCTTGTTTGCTGATTGGTTGGAGTGAAGTGTGAGGTGCGTCAGATTTTTGGAAACGCCTGCCATCTTGGATTCGCGGACAGCAGCCGGTGTCCGCCGACATCGAGGTAAAAACGTATATAAAAACACAACATTGCACTTGTCAAACTTATCAAATAATCTCTGGGGAGGTGAGGGGTGATGGGGTGATGGGGATGGGATGGAATATGGCTGCAAGAAGCAAAAAAACAGCCATTTTTCAAATCAAAAGTTAACGAACAGTTTGGATGTTCACGAGCAGTCCTGTGAAAGTTTGCTGACACCGCTGCATTAGAGGGTTGGTGAAAAGCAGTTCTTGGATGGCTTATAACTTTGACTCCACCTGGGACCGGCTTTGTGGTAAAGTTGTTCAAAATTTGGGATAGGTTTGAAAGGGAAGAGAAATGTGCTCGTAGTAATATGGTCATAGGGTTTTCTCTATGCCTTCTGCAGGCTGCCATGGAAAGCGAAGAGGGGCCCTGTATGGAACCCCAGCTTCCTTTTCCATGCTGGCCATCTTGGAAAATCCTTTTCTGGCACCCGAGGTTCCGCTTTGGGAAACTAGGATGCTAATGGCCTTCATCCCCCATTACAGTGGATCTAGGCCCACCTGGTGCCTTCCTGCCTGCCGCTCTTTTTCACCACTTAGCAAGCCCCGCCCACCTGGTGCCTTCCTGCTTCCCGCTCTTTTTTACCACTTAGCAACCCACGCCCACCTGGTGCCTTCCCACTTGCCGCTCTGTTTCTCTACTTAAGGAGCCCACCAGCTTCTTTTCCTTTGCCGATGGGGAGCAGGTGCAAGTGGATCTAGGTCACCTGTCCTAAGCCCTGCCCACCTGATGCCTTCCTGCCTGCTGCTCTTTTTCACCACTTAGCAAGCCCCGCCCACCTGGTGCCTTCCTTCACCATCACCGTCTTGTGGCCAATGCTGGATTTGACTTTTATTGACTTTATTCATTCACGGTGCGCCACTCTTTCTCAACTCTCACGCTGGACTTCCTTTGCATCTTGTACTCATGGTGGCTCTGAATCATGCTATTCCGATCTTCATCTTGTATCCTGGCTTGCAACATTATGTGTTACTACTGACTTCTGCAATTGTATTCGCTCTCCACTCTTGCTTCTCCACTCTTTTTTACTGCTTACTCTCTGTTCTCTCCTCATTTCCCTTCTCCCTTTTCCTATCTCCTCCCCTTACTTTCTTCTATGCACTTACTCTATCAGAATTGTCCCTGGACCTAATATGATAACAACCTCATCTGTTTCCTCCACCCTCCCATTACTGTTTTTTTTCCTCCCCACCACCCCTCCAGCAATATCTGAAATGTCGTCAGGTATGATAGTCACTTGTTTTGTTCCTCCCCTTCCTTTCTGCACCCCTCTCCCTCACCTTTTGTTTTTCTCCAGCTCTACCAGAAATGTCGTCAGGCCTAGTATGGTAGTCACCTGTCTGTTTCCATTTCCTTCCCACTCTCCCCCACCCTTCCTTATCTATGTCTTAGCTCTTGCACTGTCTGAAATGTCGTCAGGCCGAGTACTATAGTTAATTTCACATTCTTACTGTTCATGGCCTGTAAGAATGTGGTTGTATTTTCCCTCCCTTGCCTTGAAGCGCTTTGAAACACATTGTGTATAGGCGCTATGTAAATAAACAATTATATCATATCATATCATATATATCATATCATACAGTGGCTGGAATGGGGGGATAATGGTATGGAGACCTCGTTATCCACCCTTGCTGCGCTTGGGCTGATAACGTGGGCTGCTGGGCCGGTATCCACCATTAAAGTCCCTGGAACGGGGGATGAATGCCACAATATTACCATTAGCATAACACAAAATGCAAATGGAAATGTTGGAATATCTCATTGAGTCTATGTACTTTACTGAGAAATGTAAAGTAGATAGAGTCAATAGTTCTATTTTTTAACCTTGAATGGTGGTTCCTAAAGGAACATTTATTTTGTTGTTTTTGGATGTATTTTTGGGGAGGGAAATGAGGGAAGAGGCACCAAACACTAACATGGAGGGGCAGGTGGACAGAGGGAAATGTTGCGCGCGGGTTATTTCTAAGGTAGGGGGCAGTGTTTCTCATGCTCCTTGATTACTACAGTGGTGGTGGCTCTTTGGGAAGAGGGATAGCAACAGCTGATGCCATTTTAAGATAAATAGCAGTTTTGCTAAAAGTATGTACTGTGTGATAGATTGTTAATGGATAATGAGTAGGGATAGGTTTTGGAGCTGTGCAAGGGAAATTTTGAAGTTGAAAGTTCCTACATCAGTAGAAAATGCAGTTCCGAACTGTCTGTGAAGCACGGATCATATCGTGAAGTGTGGATGGGTTCTTGGACACGTCATCATGCCGCGCGCCAGCGTTTGGTCATATGGCTCTGTCCGGAAGGTCCGCAATGAAGTCAGATGTTCATATATGTCTTTGGATTCAAAACTAGTAGAAATAGTTGCAAAAAGTGTATAGAGTCTTAAAAATGATTCTAGAAGGTGGGAAATTGCAGAGTTTTAAGGTGACTCTTTGTAAATTGGACACAAACATTGTTATATTCGGTAAGTATGATATTAGTAAATTGTAGGAAAATAGCATGCACTGGTAAAAACCAATGAAATTTACTGAAAAAACATTGTACGTTATGGTTAAGTTGGACTAATAAAAACCTATGAAATTCAATGAAAACATTTTGTTAAAGGGACGTTATGGTTAAGGTGCACTAATAAAAACCTATGGAATTCAATGAAAAAACTTTGTTAAATGGATGTGCATTTACTTTTCATACAAGGGTTTGTGAATGTAATGTTGGCAAAAAAGTATCAGGGATTATCGGGTGATGTGTAATAAACTACATATTTCTTTACACAATGTAGTGTTCTAAAGAACATTCCATTGCAGTGTTCTTTCTAGTACAGGAACCTACTAATACAGAAATGTAGCTATTGGCCGCAGCATACACCATAGAGGTGCAATATTTGTAATTTTCCAAAGCTATATAATGAAATGGTGAATGCTTCTGTATCATACCTTTCCGTACTGTGAAGCATGCACATAGCTAATAATGCATCACTTACTACATATTTCTACTAATACACACAAAACATAAATAGACTACAATGCATACAAATATGGGGCTTATATATGGAGAGTAAAGTAAGCAAACAAGAGGCTTTATCATTAGCAACTGTGTATAATCTACATGATTGTATTCACACACAAGAATGATTGCTGTGTTTTGGGCCTGCTTCTTCCCCTATATATGTACATCATAAGATGTGATTAAATTCTAAGGAAAGTAGTGTAAGAACATGTGAGAATGGCAACATCTATAAATGTAATACCTTTTGAATGTTAAGTTTCTGACTGTCAGTAAATAAAGCCACCTGGCCTAGATATGGCAATAAACAAAAAAGAAGGGGCTAGACATGTGATGTCATCAGTAATGTCATCAATGATAGTTGTGATGTCACCTTTGATATCCTGGGTGTTAGTCTTAGCAGTGCATGGTGGTTGCTTAGCTTACCATAACTGGCAAATTTCAGGGGGTTTTCGATTTTACTTGTGACCATAACGTCCTTTTAACAATGTTTTTACTGAATTTTATAGGATTTTAGTAGCGCAATTTAGCCATAACCTCCCTTTAACAAAGTTTTTTCATTGAATATATGAACATATATATATATTACATGGCCTGTGGTAGCGGCAATGTAGTTATGGTTAAGTTGCTAACCCATAAGAAGAACACTTTCTGGGCTGCTTATAACTTCGCTCCCCCTGGACAAATCATAACCAAACTTTGCAAAGTCTGGTGAGGTTTGGTTTAGAGGGGCAAAGTTATAGGGGGGTCCCAAAATGTCTTTTTTCCCCATAGACTGAATGGAGAAAAATGTGCTCATGCCTAGAGCCCAAACCGCTTGACGGATTTTCACCAAATTTCCGTAGGAGTGGCGGCTTGGTCCCGAAAGCGTGTTTTGTAAATCTGGTGGAAATCCATCCAGTAGTTTATTTTCAAAATGACCAAAAAGTAGGTCTAAAAAATGTAGTGATATCTATGTCCGCTCCGTGGACACACTTCCCTGTTTGCTCTGCAGACAGAACACTGATTGGATAATCGGCTTACGTCATGTCCGCGGACATACAACGTGTTCGCCAATTGGTTGGGGTGAAGCATGAGGTGCGTCACATTCTTTTGATGCGCCCACCATTTTGGATCCACGGACATCCGCAGATAGCGCGGTGTGGAAGTGAGCATAAATCTAATTTTGGGGAGTGTGTTGGTGTGTAGGAGTGGCTGGAGATGGTGGGGGAGAGAGAGATGGGTCACATGCTGTATTTTTTTTAGGTGGGCGAAGGCTGTGATGTGTTTGCGGTGTCCGTGGTCACTGCGGTTGTCCGCAGACATACTAAACACTGGGCGCACTACTGGCTATTTTACTTTACTATGATGTTAGTTTTGGGACGTTAGTAGAGAATTGGGTGAAGAGGGTATGTATTGAAGAGTTTGTGCGTTAGTTGTAATGACTGTTTTAGAATATTAATTGAAGTGGATAGGTTTGGTAGGTGTTTGCTTCTATGGCTGTGTTATGCTGCGGTGGTTGTGGCCAGGGCCTAGAGTCTTGGGTGCATGTCCAAAGGCCATGAACCCAAGACTCTAGACCCTGTTCAAAACCACCGCAGCATGACACACCCATGCTACTAAACATTTGGACTGTGGTATGTGGGCTGCTTATGGGATATGTTTTCAAAGGTTTGTGTACTGATTGGCAGTAGTGTAATAGTGTTTGTGAGATAGTGAGATGATGTGTGAACGTTTGTTTGTTGGATTGTGTTCAGAATGTTGGTATTGAATACTCTAGGCATTTTGGGTTGTTATTATTTGTGAGGTGTTCATTTGCATGGCTGTGTTATGTTGCGGTGTTTGTGAGTCTAATTATTATATATTTACTGTTTCCTTTGTTGAGGCTGTATGTAGAGTTTTGGCCAGGCAATGCAGTCAAGATTGTAGTGCTTGGCAACAAACACTGCAGCATAAGATACCCATGGAAAGAAACATGTTGGATTGTGGTCTATGGTCAGGTGTTTGCTTGAATGGGTGTGTTTTGCTGTGGTGTTTGTGAGTCCAATCATTATATAGTTACTGTTTGACTTTTTGTGGTTGTATGCAGTTTTTTCATGACATGGGTAATTGGAGCAGACATTCTTTTTCAATCTCTGTGATAAAAGAAAAGATCACGTTAGTATAGGTAGTTTATAATGAGTATTGCATTGCATAGTAGACATTTCTGTATTTTGTCGACCCCCATAGTTAGTACTTTAGAAGTACTATAGCTCAAACCAGGGTATTGTGCAATTTGCTCCGTTCCTGTGTTTGTTCATTAAATCATTGGGAGTGTGGGAAAAAAATCATGCTTGATTAAAAAAAACGTTCTATGTTATGGTAAAATGTATTTCTTTGGTTGATTTCAATAGGAGGATTTGAATAGGTGTATGGTTTTTGATTTGGAAGTGGTGGTAGCATTGTTGCAATTGGATAGCAGTCAGTGTATTCTAATTGTTTATTTGTTGTTCCATTTTAGTTGTATTCATCTATCTGTTTGCTTGTTGCAGAATTTTGGGGCAGTTAGATACCTGTTGGCGTATTCTAACTGTTTATTTTGTGTTTCATTTTAGTAGTATTCATTCATCTGTTTGCTAGTTGCAGCATCTTGGGGCAGTTAGATACCTGTTGGCGTATTTTAACTGTTTATGTCTGGTTTCATTGTATTGGTATTCATTTATCTGTTTGGTTGTTGCAGAATCTTGGGGCAGTTAGATACCTGTTGGCGTATTCTAACTGTTCATAGTTTTGAAGTTGAAGTTTTGCTGATGTTCATACACAGATTAGTTATTACATTTTGGTTTTAAGAATATTAAGTAAGCATTTACAAGATTTGCTGGTAATCTCTGTTTTAAAGTAATGGTAGTATCATTACATTTGAACCATCCACAATTCTTTTTTATGTATGCAGTGTAGTGACTTGCATTGGTTGTGGCTCCTGCGTGGTAGATTATACCTATTGTTGTGAAGGTTTTCTTACCAAGTGATACTTGTACATGTGTGAATCCAGTCATCTTGCAGTTGTTTTGGGTACCATGTGCATATATATATATATATATTTTAATTGGAATGGGACTATACTTGGGTTCCGGTCTGGAACACCTGTAGTTCATTTCAGTTTCTCTGCAGCTGCTTGGGACATCCTTCTACCAATCTCGTTCAGGTTCCAATGAACATAGTAAGCAAATTCATTGTGTTACGCCAATCCTCTGGAATTCGCTTTCGTTACCCCTGCTAACCCTGTAGAGTGTTATATGTTCTTTAGTGCATGGCCTTGTGACATGTGTGCAGCACAGTGCTTGCAGTGTATGCTGCCTTGGTGTGTTTCCTAACTCTTTCATACCATAACCTCTTCCATTTTACCACATATCGTGGCACTTACATACAGAAAAGTAGGGCTCCGGCCTAGGTGAGTGAGGGGTAATCTTCCACTTACCACTCTAATTCTATATCCTTGTCTTTCAGCTTACTTCTTCCTCCAGAGAACCTTAACCAGTAACCTTCCACACCTTAGTCCTACCTGCAGACTAGCCTTGGCAGGCAGCATTCGAGAGGAGTGGGGATCCATGACTTGGGGTTCTCTGGCGGTGGTCACTACACAAGCATGCATATCTGTGAGCCAATGGCCCTGGTAGATGACCTGGCCATCACAGCCTTGCAAATGGAAATGGTTGCTGCCCATGATAAAATAAATTTTTAGCTCAGTGGACAACGCGTTTGTCTTGAAAGGAAGACATTGCAAAGCAACACAGAGCAACACAGTTTTGGATCCTGGCCCCACGCTTAGAGACTGGTCTCCAATATTAGGTGCATTATAAAAGCCTAATTAATTAATTATGGATGCACTCCATCTTAATGTACATGTTTTGCCCTCCGAAGAAGAGTTCACTGAAGCTGGAGTAGCAGCTGCTCTTATACCTCCTGTTCCAAATTCTGGGACCTTCCATCCTCTGTCATCCCTACGGTCCCCTTTCCATTATCATCCCCTGAACGGTTTAGCAGTGAGCCATGGTTAACTGCACTTTTGTTAACCAGTGCAAGTTGCATTTATTGTGTCACCCCATGCCTTCCCTGGCTCCACTTCCAAAGCTGCTTTTGTGGTATCTTATGTAGGAGGTGTGGCAGCAACACATGGGAACCCCTTATTGTAAAGGAACAATCACCTTCATGTTTTGATACCTTAACTGGGGAAATGGGTCATGTCTTTGACATCAGACATTAGGGTCAAGTGAATGACTTGGAACTTTTGCAATTAACTGAAGGGTTTAGGGACATTCTGGTATATGTTCAATCAGTTAGCTACTGAAACCTGCTGGCCAATAGGGAAAATGGCTGCATTGTTCAATAAGGGATTGCTGGAAGAACTAAAAGATGTTTTTGATGTGGCTCCTCCCGTACCCATTACATACCCTGATTTTCTGGATTTGGTTCTGCAGCTAGATGCATGTTTGGTTGTAAATTTGCAGAGAGAACATATATGCCGGGCTCTTGTACCAAGTGCTCATCTGGAAACTGACCTCACCGCTCGCCCCCCAGTTGAAATAAAAGCTGCCACAGATCCTATGCAAAGAGTCAGAGATAGGACTCGCCTCAGCTCTTAGGAAAAAGAAAGGCGCCAGAAGGCATGATTGCATCTACACTGTGGACAGTCCAGACCTTTCCTCTGGTAGTGCCCCCAGCGGTCAGACATGTGTGGCCTGTCCAAATCAATGAGCCCTTAGTTTATGGGTTGCACAGCAGATACCGTCCAGGCTTGCCCATTGTGGCAGACGTCCATACAAATATTGTTGGGGCGTGAGGTGCCCTTCAAGGCTTCTGCTTTCATTTACTCGCTTGAAATAGACATATATATATTGATCCAGCCTTAGGTATAAACATTGTCATTCCTCAAGCGACCAAGGCTGTACCAGAACTTGTTAGATCAGTCGGAGGTCAGGAACTATTTTTTTGTCCCATAACTACTAACACGCTCAAACATTGGTGTGCTTAGGCCAACATCGTGAGACCATTATTTTTGCCCTAATAGACAACCCTCATTATAGTATCATTCTCAGCATGATTTGTCTAAAGTGCACAATTCCTGAATCAACTCAGGATGGGAACCATTTCTTTTTCTTCCTCAACTGCTTTTGTTTCTGTTTAGATCAATGTGAGAGAACATTCCAAGAGTCCCAGTTTGGCGGTGGTTTTCTGTATTCATGATATTGCTCCCCTGGCCCCAAGGAAACCAGACTGTTACTAGGAATGAGGGGGACATGTTAGATCAGAGTCGGGCAAAACAATTACCACCAAACCATCCATATGACTGCCCACTGAAATAGGTATCGGATGCTTGCGTCCCTTGCTGAAAGATACATCCACTGATGGTGATCGAGGATCTGTACTTACGACACTATTGACGAGAGAATTTAACAACAGGGTTAATCCATCATTTGAAATCTCCCACAGCCTCACTGCTCTTTTTTATACCTGAGAAAGGAGTGGGGCTCCACATCTCTATTTACTTCAGGGCCATCAAGGCAATAAGGGTAAAAAAACAAATGGTGCCACTCATTATTGTGCTTCTTGATTAAATACAATTTCACATGATCTTTGCGAAACTGTATCGATGGGTGCTACTTGGTCTATGTAATGCCCATGTCATTTTGCAACATTTTATGAATAAGGCATTCGGGCATGATGGACAAGTATCTCTGTCTAAACATTTTGGTATACTCTTCCTCACGCCCAAAAAATATAGTGCATAAACGATGAATACAGAACCAGCTTAGAGATCACCATCTTACATACTCAGACAGTGGAGTTAATGGGCTGTTAACTCCCCATGGAATCCATATGGATGAGGCACTACAAGTCTTCCTGGGTTTTGCAAATGTTTATTTTCACTTCATCAAGGGCTTCTCCGCCATCACAGTCCACCTCGTCTGAAAGATTATTCTCTTTGCACCAGACCCACGCAGGATGCCAGGATACCATTGTTACACTGAAACACTAACCTCATATTGTTGGAGGCTGGCGCTAACTCAAAGCTGTCTCGACATGCAAACATTACATTCAGTAGCCTTTCACTTCTGTAAGTTGTAAGCTGAGTGAAACTACCACATTTAGGATGATAAGCTTTTGGCTATCCAATCTGCTTTCCAAGAGTGTCAGAAAGCTGTGCTTGGGGCCCTAAATAAGGTCACGGTCCATACAGACCACAATAATCTGATGGCATTGAGTACCGCCAAATGTTTGAATGCCCAACACACATGCTGGCATCTCTACTTCTCCGCATTTAACTATAAAGTAATTCATCATCCTGGGTCGAACAGCGGTAAAGTCATTGCTCTGTCATATATGCATCGGACAACCACTGAAAACCATGACACTCCACCATTGATTTTCTCAGAAGGGCACCTGCTCTGTTGGAGTGTTGTTCCATCTTTCTTAATGGAAGAGTAACTCAACTGTATTAGGTAGATTCATACAGAAGTGAGTGAAAAACAGATTTCCATCCGGAAGTGGCACGCAAGTGGGCTGTTGGGCTGAGACTCTTGCGCTGTGCTGTGCTATGCTGGGGAATCGCTGCTCTTGAGGACGTCGGATCTTTCACCCAAACGAAGTCCGTTTTCAGTCTCTATTCCTTGGACCAGCCTCCCGCCTCCTGCCCACGGCTCCTACGTGCTTATTACTCCCTGTGCTAGCGCACCCGTGCGCGCACCCGGAAGTGGCACGCAAGTGGGCTGTTGGGCTGAGACTCTTGCGCTGTGCTGTGCTATGCTGAGGACACGCTGCTCTTGAGGACGTCGGATCTTTCACCCAAACGAGTGAGTGAGTGAGTCGGCAAGAGGAAGCACAGTGGGCCCTTTTACCTGCGCAACATGCTGTTTTTGAGCGGACATTGCTAAAGCACTGTAGCTCAGTGCTGAAACTTGGGACTTGGGGACTTGTTCAGTGATCTGTTCTGGGACTTGGGGACTTGGGTACTTGGGAACTTGTGCTTGCGACCGTGAGGGGCTGTGATATGTATCACTGACTTCCTCTTTCTCCATTATCTTGCAGAGTCCATTTTCAGTCTCTATTCCTTGGATCCGCCTCCTGCCTCCCGCCTCCCGCCCACGGCTCCTACGTGCTTATTACTCCCTGTGCTAGCGCACCCACGCACGCACCCGGAAGTGGCACGCAAGTGGGCTGTTGGGATGAGACTCTTGCGCTGTGCTGTGCTATGCTGAAGACTTGCTGTTCTTCAGGACGTCAGATCTTTCACCCAAACAAGTGAGTGAATCGGCAAGAGGAAGCACAGTGGGCCCTTTTACCTGTGCAACACGCTGTTTTTGAGCGGACATTGCTAAAGCACTGTAGCTCAGTGCTGAGACTTGGGACTTGGGGACTTGGGGACCTGTTCAGTGATCTGTTCTGGGACTTGGGGACTTAGGTACTTGGGAACTTGTGCTTTTGACCGTGAGGGGCTGTGATATGTATCACTGACTTCCTCTTTCTCCATTATCTTGCAGAGTCCGTTTTCAGTCTCTATTCCTTGGACCCGCCTCCCGGCCACGGCTCCCAAGTGCTTATTACTCCCTGTGCTAGCACACCCGTGCGTGCACCCGGAAGTGGCACGCAAGTGGGCTGTTGGGCTGTTTGGGTGTGCGGGGGCGCGGGCGGCAGGTTGGAAACCCTAATTTTTGGTTAGTAGATTCCCACATTGAATTTGTTCCTCTCCTATCTGTCCAATTAACTATCACACATTTAGGGGAAAATGTCCACAGTGTTACGAAATGGTAAAATCTGCGCACTAAAGACCCCGGTGCACTCAAAGACTGTGGAGAATAATTTGATTCCACAATGTGTGGGGACAGAGATAAAGCAAATGGGGTTATCTTTTGCTATACAAGAAATGCCCCCACTGGAAGAAGGGATGCGACTATAAACGCCTGCGGTCCCATTATTGGGTACCAATGCTCAGGAAAAAAGCACAGAGCTAGTTAATGCAGAGGATGATGAAAGGGAAAAAAGGTATGCTATCAAGCAGGAGGTGGAATTCTCCTACATGCACTCTCAATTACACACAAAATTGGGTGCACAATCGTTGGGGGAGGAAGACATATCCTTTGTGCGAGCCGGTCTGTCCTTTGATTCTGAAATTCCTGTTCATTCGAGTTTTCTTAGTGTAAGAGAATCAACAGATCAGAAATGTATTGAGGACACAGACACCATGCTAAAGGACATAAATTTCGATGTTTCTATGATGGGTAAAACAGTGAGGACAGAACTGGGTAAGTGTGCTAGGCTCTCAAGGGGTCCCTCTACACCAGTTAACACTACCCAAAATGGAATTGACCAGGTACATTTGTTTAATACACTTCCCCAGTTGAGGACCCTCATTCCTTATAGAGTCTTCTCTGCAAATGCATAATTCACCCTACCCTCAGCCTCTTTATTTAAAGATATACAAGAAGGGTGGGGTGAGGAACCTAAAATCATTAAGGGGGCCCAATGGGGACACTTGCCGCTGGAGAATCTGACGAACACTGCAGTGCCCCCTCATATTAACAATCCTCCATTCTCAGGAGTATCTCTTACCAGTTCCCCAATTAATGATAATAATGATACGTTCGAGGAGTCACTCCCAGTGATTTCAAGGATATTAAATCTCCTTGACAAAGGTCACGAGCTTACACACTGGGAGATGAGAGATATGGAAAGAATTGTACTTGATACCCAAACAAAACTCAGCAAAGTGGAAGGTTTCCTCATGGCCAGAGAGGAAGCAAAAGCACCCAAAATAAAGACAGATTTTCCATTACCTATAAAAACAACTCATTCGCAAGGAACCCAAACCCTAGCTAATGGAAAGGAGTGCCTGACTTTCGCCAATATGATTACTATGGCAAATGGGATGAATAAGGCCAAGGAAAAGAATGGAAGTAACATCACTTCGAAAGGAACTCAAACCCTAGCTAATGGAAAGGGGGGCCTGACTTTCGCCAATATGATTACTATGGGAAATGGGATGAATAAGGCCAAGGAAAAGAATGGAAATAACATCACTAAGCCTGATATAGAAGGGGAAAAAAGGATCATGGAGGCCCTCAAGGAACTCTCTGTAAAAATGGCCACGTTGGAAAAAAGTATGCAAGTTTTGATGGGGCGCTCAGTCATAGGAAAGTCCTTGGGGACCCTATTGCCAGCACGAGAAGGGGACTACAATCCCACTGACACACCCGATAGTCCATCCGTTCTAGTTAAAATACTGGACTACGTTGAGGGCTTAGGGCAAAATGAAGAGAATAAAGAAAAACAAGAGGAGGATGAAAGTGTCAATGGAAATGGTTTTTTCCTCTCGCGACGGCAAAAACGCTTGGCATTAAAAGCAAAAAAAAGGTTAATGAAGAAGGGATCGCTCTCTACTAAGCCAAACATCTCTAAAAAAGAACTGAAGATGCCCCCTAGTGAAGTTGCACATCTGATCTTAAACAACTGAATTAGGAGAGTAGGAAGGCCCTACAATTAAACAACAAGGACACCCTGAAATCCATCCCGGAAGAAACGCAGGGAAACAGTAAAAACAAAAATAAAAAAATCTGAAAAAAACACTCGGACACTGAAAAAGCTATGTTGCAACAAACAGGGGGGGGGGGGAACAAGGAAGTAAAACAACTACAGCTCTCTAAATTCTATAAGGTTTTGGAGAAGTCGACTTCCAGAAAGATATTGCCCCAAGATGCCTGTAACCAGCTGGCTGATTGCCCTATGACCTCAGCAGAATCAAACAGATTGGGCTTTTCCTCCTTACCCTCCGCTCAGACCTTAATCCCTCCTTTTCCCGGGACCACAGAATCCTCGGGCATGGATCTCAGGGGGGGGGGGTGATGAAGCCCAATATTGAGAAATCCCTTTCTCAGAGATCCATGAATGAGGGATACGCAATTGCCCCAAACCAAGACCAACAGTCCCTGATAGGGAACGAGGGACCTAATTCATGCCTACCAGAAACAATAAAAAGGATTATGATGAACTTCTTCCCGGACCTTACATTATCTGGAAATACGGTCTTGATGGGAAGGGACGCCAGAGAAAAAGAAAAAATAGCTGGTACTCGAGTAAATTGTCTACCGATTCTAACTCAGGGGGGGGGTTGACAGAAAAATCACAGCCTAATGGGAGGGAGGAATACGCGAGGGCACCTATACAATCCAGTAATGAATATGCAATGCCCCAAACCACACGTCCACAGGATTCTAACCCCGCTCAATATGAACCAGCTAGGCCGCTTCACGTAAAGGACAGTGATCTGAGGAATACAATGTGGCGGAAGGTTTCCTATCCGGAATACCCAAGCATCCTCCTGTATAATTTGTGTGACATTGGAGGAGCATCCTCCTTAAACAGACCGCGCATGTTGTCGCTCTTTAATGAGGTACCACGTTTGAGGCTGATTGCTGCGGCGGATATCTGCTTAGTGGACTTCATACGTCCCCCATGGTTAGATCATGTCGGGATCGTTCCCAACTCACAAAAGATCTTTGATATGGTAGCTCATGAGACAGAACAATTTAATCGAATGGGTTATGATATCCTGATCTTTAGTAATGGCTGGGAGAATGGAAATGCTCATATACATTCACACACTACGGGAGGAGGTTAATACACGAAAGGAAACTAACATGGCCAATAAGGGGGAGAAGGCTCAGGACTGGACCTGGTTAGGGTAGTCCTTAAGAGAGTCAATCTCCAAAATCCAAAAGATGAGGCAAAAACTTTAGTATGGTAAATGGGAAATCCTACTGAAATTTTCTCTCATGGAAACCAAGAGGTAATTCTAATTTGGTGAATTTGAGGGTTCTGTGTGCAAAACTTAAAACATTCGACCTATTCTCTATACAAGAGACATGGTTTACCATACTTTACACTTGGACGGTTTTGCTTGTATCCATCTTTTAGCAAAAGCGGGGATTCTCGGGAGACCGTCCGTTGGTCTACTTACAGCTGTCAAAATTGTATCAGGCACAAAAGTCCTGAATCCATGGAAATACTGAACTTTGCACTCGCTATTGTTTTGGAATATGGGCTCATTCCACACCGCAAATTGATCCTCGTGCTAAATATTTACCGGAATCCCCTTGTTCCATTGGGTAACGTTATACCTCACCTAAACAACTGTATATCTTCCATGTAGGTCAAGTATAGAGGAATAGGCATCATAGTCGCAGGGGATCTGAATTCAGAAATTAGATATGGACAAGGTATCGCAAAAAAGATGGGTGTGTCAGTAATAAACTCCATGCAGCCTATGAAAAACGTGGAGGGTGGCCCATTTGCAATTACACAAAAGCTAGTTAACAGTGAGATTTGGAGGAATTTATTTGATTAGTGGGGTCTTAACATTATTAATGGCCTCTTTACATCCACTCTGCATGAGCATACATGGTCGAATGGGGTTGTTAAAATCACAGATTGATCATATCTTTATGTCTGAATCCTTATCTGCCTTATGTTTAGAATTATTGATAAACAATACCAAAATGAGTGACCACAGATTTTTGGAGATTAAAATGATAACCAACATCAAAACCCCTAAACAAAGTACCATGCAAAAGCACTCTATAGTGTCTTGCGGTGGAAATCGCATAACCTGGCATGAGGGAAATGTTGATAAATTTAACAATGTCTTTGTTCAAGAATACAATAACACGCCATTGTCAAAAGACTTCAATGTTTCTCAGTTTCCAACTTTACGGATTATATTAAAGACATGATAGGGAGGTCGATAAAAGAGAGAAAACAAGGCATTCGGAAACCTTCTTATGTACACGCCTACAACCCTTTGGTAAGGCAAAAAGAAAATCTCACAAATCGCGAAATCAGAGCAACCCTGAAGGCAAATTTGACACAAGTTGAAAAAAGGAAACAGATTTTGCAAATAAAACAAGCAAAAAAAACTGGATGAAAAATCACAAGATGGTGCTCTAAAACAATCTTGTGATTTTTCATCCAGTTTTTTTTTTGTCAAATTAGTTATGTTTGAGGCACTCAGGGATTCATCGGGCCGTGAGTTTTGGAGCCTGATCAACACACTGGAAAAACATCAGGTCACTATCCAATCAGTAAATGTACAGTAAGAAACCTGGGAAAAACACTTCTCCGCCTTATATAAAGGCACTACGGAGATGACAAACAAACTTTTAACCATAAAAAGAGGAACCTGGAATTTCGACTTCTCAGTAGCAGACATCGAATCCCAGATTAAGAGGGCAAACAAATCTAAGGCGGCTGGTCCGAACGGGCTGACCAACAATACACTAAAGAGGTCTTCGTAACATTGGGCTAAGCCATTATCCATTCTATTTCATTCCATCACACAATCCAGGGTTACACCTCACTCCTGGAGAACATCTTATGTCGTCCCGATATATAAAAATGGGGATCGAACCTGCCTGACAAATTACTGCCCTATCTCGGTTATGGATGCAGACTCCAAAATGTTTGCGTGGTTGGTACTACAGAGAATTGAAGAGTGGGCAGACTCTAATAAGATCTTCCCCCCACAACAGTTCCTGCTTTTGTAAAGGGATGGGAACGTAGATAGGGGGCTTGGTAATCTGTCTACTTCTAGAAAAGGCCTCAAGAAAAACTGCATCTCCCACATATCTGGCGTTAGTTCATCTCTCGCTCGCCTTTGATAAGGTGGATAGAGTGAGACTCTGGACTAAATTAGCTCAAATGGGTTCCCCCCTGGACTCCTGGCCATTTTGATCCATCTGCACGAGGATTCCGCTATTCAAGTGAAATTAAATATGTCCGGTGACCTCTCTAAAACAATCCAAACCTATAACGGTCTTAGACAAAGTTGTCTGTTCGCTCCTACCCTTTTCAATCTCTACACGGCCGATGTAAACGGACCTCTTACGACCTTCTCACTTGTTGACCCCAATATAGAGGGAATCAAAATATGCTGGAACACATATGCCGATGACCTTCTCCTGATTGACAATACCCCAGTGGGTTTACAAGGCAAATTTACAGCCCTTGCAACATATATTCATGAAAATGCCCTTGTTATGAATGAAAAAAGATCAGTGGTAATTTGCTTCACTACCAGTTAAAAGACTGTAAAATATAATTGGCGAATAAATGCATGCACTCTTGTAAAAGTAAGATCTCTCTGCTACCTTGGCTTTCCAGTCTTTGGAACCGCTTCCATGCAATTATACTGGAATGTTTATTTTGAAAAGGTGGATAAACGTATGCTTCAAATGAGTAAGGTCGCCAATAAATATTGTACATTTTCGATCACTCCCCTGATCAGGTTTTAAAACCTGAAAATTGTACCAAAAATATTATAGGTTTTCGAAATTTTACCTTTCGAAACATCAAAATCGAATCAAAAATAAGGCGGAAAATCATCTTTTACCTACCTCAAAGCGTGCCCGTTTCAGCAATTCGTTATGAATTAGGCCTTATGTGTTTAAAAATGAGAGTAGAATGGAAAAAAATGGTAATATACCGGAATTTGATGATATCTCAGAACATTTCCCTATATACCTTACTGGGCTATAAAGTGAGAACAGGCTCCAGTGACTCGAAATGGATGCTGAGGCTACAGAAAGATTGTGTAGATCTTCTGGAGTCCATTAATGCAACTCATGCAATGTTCACTCAAAATCCGGTGGGCGTAAAGAAGCGGTTACAATGGCTGGACTGGGCAAATACTATGGATAGGGTGGTCACATCTAAGATATACAAACAACTAATTGTAGAAGGGAAAGAATTAGGCAGGCTGGAATCCTACCTGATAAAATTCCCAGACCCAACTAGGAGAGCTATATATTTACGCTTTCGTTTTAATGTAGTACCAACGGGGGAAATATCAGAAATTAGATCTCGCACTGGACACAAATTCCCCTGCCATTTCTGTCACTGTGATAACAAGACAGAATCACTTGAACACTTACTCCTTTATTGTGAAAAAATTGCACCTCAGCGACTTATTTACTTTGGCAAATTTGTCCATGATACATCAAGGGTGTTGTCTAGCACTCTATGGTGGTACATGCTTCATGGGAAGTTAAATGCCCTAGAATTGCCTGTGGTTAAGTTCCTAACTGAAGTGTGTGGCCTGTCACCCACAGAAAATAAAAATAGTACTGTAAGGAATCATAACTTGATCTCAGTATCGACATGAATGCATAGCTCAGAGCTCCTATTTTTTCCACTCTCTTGCCTTCCTTGTCTTCAGTTACGATGTATATATGCAAATTTACCGGATGCTTCATTTGATCTGTGTACTGACCCGAATGAATTATGTCTTTTAGGTTATCCGTTTTCTATGGTTTTTAGAGGAAATTGTTAAATACTCATAATGAAATTTTAGATTGTTTTAGAATGGTAAAACATTTCTTGGCATGTTATTTTAATGATTTTTGTAAAGGTTTAGTTTGTATAAACCAGATTCAAATCAATAAAAATAAAAATAAAAAATGCCATGCCGTCCACTGCTTTCTCTATGCACAAGAATCTCTGTACATCTCAACCAGGTCTTACAGAAAATTGACCTCACGATGGAGCCATGATTCGCTATTGACAGGAAATTCTGATCAACTAAAGATTGTAGAGCAACTCAGGCACTGGTGCTGGTGGCATGCCATCAGAAAATACAATGTTGGCTATATGTCTACCTGTTGTGCTGAATGTGCACCATGTAAGACTCACTATGATTAACCTGAACGATTGCTACATCCATTACATCTCCCACCATCCACATGGCACACAAAGTTTCTGGACTTTGTTACCAACCTCCGAGCAAGTAACCATTTTAAAACCAAAGTAAAACACTGGTATGTAAGGGCATGCCATCAGCACCCATCCACCTTAGCCTCACTTTTTGTATGCAATGTGTTCTTTCTTTATGGCTGTCTCCTAATATTTTTTAGGATTAGTATATAGTGTACTGCCCATTTTCTTCATGCACTCATCCACATGCTGAAGATTGATCACTGTGTATCAATGGCGCTTATACACCAAAAAAGGATGGTCAAACAGAACATCTGAACCAGATCATGGAGCAGTACTTACAATGCTTATGTCGTCAACATCGGGAAGATTGGTACTCCCTAATACTCACTCTAGAGTTTGCATATATAAATGTGTGGCAGGTGACTACTGGTGTTTCTCTGTTGTTTTCTTAATTGTAGGGTCCATCCCAGTATGCTGCCTGAGTGTATTTCCATACCTGAATCAGTTCTGGTAGCTCATACCAGTTCTGTTCACCTAATACCAGCCCAGGGTGAGATACAGAAGAACTTTATGGAGACACAACATTCTGCCAAAATTCAGGTGGATAAAAAATGTATGGTGATTCCAAACTATAACTTTGGAAATTGGGTCTGTCTTTCCACAAACAATCTCCTTCTACTTACCACCAAAGTGTTGTGACCTAAATATTGAGAGCCCTATAATGTGGTCAGATATATTAACCATGTTGTCATGCAATTAGACTTGCCACCCACTTGGAAGATTCACCCACTGTTTCAGGTGTCTCGGCATGAAGAACTGATACGTGTCTTTCAGTGCATCCTGTACCATTGTCCATTCAGGGCTAAAACAAATATTAGGTTCAAGCAATGATGAGATTACAAAACTCAAAAGGTAGGGCTATGGACCTGAAGAGCAAACATTTGAAGCTCTGGAATATGTACATGCCCCACGTCTCGTTGCACGTTTTCAGCAAAGACATCTGTGCCTCCACGGTGCAATGGCCTTGTGGAGGGGTGCTGCCATGACCCTAGGCCACGTTCTCCCTGAGACATCTTCTCTCCTCATGCACCTGTAATCTCCCATGGCACATGTGCACCAGAACTACATTTCCCAGGAGTTCCTTGAGCCAACAAGCCTAGAGTTGTGACTTTGGGAATCCCTCCATCTCTGTGCGGGCAGCCAGAGCCGTACCGAAGGTCATGTATGGGATCTCCCATTGGAAAAATTTGATCAACAATCTTCCATTGAGGCATGTTTTCCATGTTGTTTAGAATTCCTCCAAATGTATTCAGGGTTTACAAGTGTAACAGACCTCTCTTCTATTATTTTGGACTGCATTGGATCTCTTAATTGCTTGTGTCTGCTAATTTGTGAATCAGATCTCTGCTGTGTACCTTAGATTCATATTGGACTGTGTGGACTGGTTTATTGTCTCAGATCCTTCGGTGTGGCCTCAGCATTTATTGGCACTGTACTTGGCTTTCTGTCAGGAATGCTTAGAATTCATATTGGTTTCCCTGGAACTTCTCGGTTCTGACCCTTTCATGGATGTTTTTGTTCCCTGGAAGAGGCCAGTGCATTTCTTTTCCTATTTTTGTCCTTATTACACCCGGGCACATTTCATGGCTCTGATATACCCTAACCCGCCGTCTATTCCATTTTCCCAAAGACCACACCACTTACATAGAGGTGAGTGGCCCATCCAGGAGGGAGATGAGTGCTCTCCCAATCACTACTTCAAAACATTTTCCTTGACTTGCATCCCTGTGAATACCCATTGTCACCTCCACCGTCATACTACTTTCTCTGGCAGACCTCAGCCACAGCCCGTCCACACCGTAGTCCTGCTGCGTTCTCTCCTTACACACTAACTCTCGCCTTAGCAGCCTTCATTGGGAGTAGTGATCAGTGAATTGCGGTGTGCTGGATTCATTCCATGGACATGCATCTCTGTCCAGCCTGATAATTGCTGTACTTTCTTCTTTTAGTTATAGGAATTTTAAATGTCCATAAGTCAAGTGGTGTCCAATGAGTGAGTCTATGCAAGGACATCATCAAGCCCAAGTTTTCTAAGACCATCTCCACTCTCCTTGATGAACCAGTAAATTCACATATTCCTCCTCACAATAATTCACTGTGATCAATCAAAGGGCTAAACACTGCACTCTCCATGGCATTTGTTATTGGTTACCCTCTCCCCAGGGTAATATTAGGAAGGATTTCTATTCAAAAGAAGATTTGAAAAAAAAATAATAATTATTATATAAATGAACTATGGAGTAAAATAATAGTATGCCCTCATTGGCTGAGTTGTATTCAAAACAACGGGCATCTTACCAAAATGCATTCAACCCTATGAGAAGCCTGTAGATATTTTTGTTGCTATAAAGATATATCAGGGATTGTGTGATGAAATGCAATCTGGCAAGGATGTGAAAGCCCTGGCATTTTTTATTTGTATTAATTAATAACATGATGCAGGTCATTCCATCTCTAAAAGTGTACTCTGCTGATCAGATTCCCCTTTTCCAAAACTCTAGGCCAAAAGCATAGCATGTATCTGTGCCCTGCTGCATCATTATCCTGATCTGCAGCACCTGCTCTACCAGTGGCACAGAGCAGATTCATAAATCACAGGTGCCCATTTGAAATCTGCAGCGACAGCCAAGTGGCTGCAGCACATGGGGCTGCATTTAAGATATGCCCCCTGTACCAAAACTATGATGTAGCCCAATCTGTTGGCAGACTAAACTCTCAAAGTATGCTATGCCTGATTTAAGGCGTAATGTATGGCTCTGCTCATAATCATTGCAGCCACATCAAATTGATGTCATTTGTTTCAACCCTGTTGGCCTAGTTGAACTGTGGAAGGGTTGTGTGCATTCTCCCCAGACAGGCAGTACCTTTCTCTACTGGCAGGAATGTAGTATGGGGGGATTGTCTCCCTTTCTAATCGCGAGTAACACTGTTTACCAGGGACAGCCATTCCACCGGAAGATGGCCTATGAACAGGAATCAAAGGGCACACCAATTCACAAAAGGCACTGCCTCACACATGGACGTCATTTGCGCTCTCCCTTGCTACCCCTGTGGTCTCCTTGCTACCCCTAAATGTCTTTTTTAAAAATACTTTTTTTTTTTTTTTTTTTAGGTGTAAGCTCCTGGGCTTTTTGTTTCCAGAGTGGATGGCTTTCTTGCTCAGGCGTCTTAAAAAAAAAGAGGGGGGTTACACAAGTGTAACACTTTGAAATGTGATCCTAAATAAGAAATAATAGGAATAACAGATAATTTGTCTTTCTGTAATTCTATACGATAATTGCTAGAATCAATAAAGGTTTATTTCAGGCACACCTCAGGGGGTGAGTCACTGATTTAGTCTGTTCTTAAGCACCTAAACTCAGCATTTAAACCTTCTGAGGTTGATAAATGAGTACCAACACAGGTTGGGTGATATTGTATGAATATGTGTAGTATATAAAGCGCTTAAGCGTAATTGTTATATAATAACACATCATCATCATTTGGCCTTGGAAGTTTGCTTGCATTCACAGTAATTTGGTAATATGGGCCTATACACACTGATATTAATGATAAATATGGTGATCCATTCTTGTGAAAAATGCATGTCGGATTATAGTGATATCGTGACCATATGTTACATACTGTACTTAGAAACAATGCTATGTGATACTACTTTTTTATTTTGTTAAAGGTTGAAAGGTTGTGTATCATCGCTTCCCATGATATCACTTCTGGGTGGGGTCAAATGACATCACTTGCAGTGATATCATCAGTGGTCAAGGGTCATGTGATGGCACTTCTGGTACCCCTGGCATTATGGTGAAATGACCTCTCTGGCCTCACACCAGGGGGCTGCATTTCTAAAGGCCTTTTGATCTATTGAGAAGGGAAGTAGTGGGGTTAGTATAGACAGAGAGAGCTCTGTACAGTTGAGGGAGGTTTCCACCATAACTCTCTGGCTCTGCCTGGCTCTGCCTATCCCTTCTGTTTACTCCGCTTCCTCTAGCACAAAGAACCTTGGATGTGATGTCATAAGGGCAAAGTCTACTTCTTTAAGGGACATGGATTGAGCCCTAAAGCAGGCTAGCTTTAGTCCCCTCAACTGTGAATGGTTACTTTAAAAGAAGGGTTCTCACACCACATCTTTGGATCATCTTTGAAGAAGGTTTTGTTGGACCCTGTGGGGAGAGCAGTCCTTTCCAATGTCCACCATTAGTGGGGTGTAGAGTGGTGTTTCCAGGCAGAGGCAAGCTCTGTCCCGTAACCCTCCACAGGGAGTATTGGGTATGAACCTGCTGCTGGAAAAACATCTGCCATTCTGCCAGCCGCAGCGCTAGCCAGGACCTCACTGTGTTGAAGGACCCCTGCAGTTGTGAGATAGCCTTCCGAATGTTTGGGACCACAACAAAATGTATCTTCCTGTCCCTGAGCTCTAGATTGACACTCACTGCACCCTGATAAGGCAGTTGGAATCCTAGTGTTTTGAATTGCTTGGAAACCCCATATTTAGTTGTCTTATTAAAATGACCAAGCATAGTAAAAATAGCCATATGGTAAACAGATCAAATGAAACAAAGGACATCATTTAAAGTGATCTTTGAAACCTGGACTCTTAGCTGCTTCGTGTCCCAAAAGGTAAGTGTTCTAACCTTTATGCCAACAACGTTCTGTATGTGAGGCATGTAATTTGGCAGTGGGGAGTCGTTAAGTGCTGACATACCAGCTGCTAAATGTTTGGCATTTGCACAGCAGAGTGCAAAAGTGGAGGGCAAAAGGTGGCGTACACGTTTGTCTGACACCTTTTGCCTTGCACTTTTTTTCATTCCACTGTGCAAAGTGAGTAAACGCTGCCTGGCATGCTAGGCAGGGTTTACTTTTAATTGTGAGTTCTGTTACAGGCAAGCGGCTCTTGCAATTACAATTCAAAGTTTCCTGACATGCACGCATGCAGGTCTGGACTGGGAACCAAAAGAGGCCCAGGAAATCATTTTAAAAGTGGCCGCATATGACACATTTTTTGCAAGACCAACCATTTTCCTAAGAGTACATTTGTAAAAAAATATGTTACCACACAAAAGAGGCCCACTGGGAAATCTCCAAAGGGCCCTACAGGCCAGTTGACCTCTGCTCGCGTGTCAGACAGTGTTTCATTGTAATTGTACACACTGTCTGCTATGCGCGCAATGGATCTCTGAGAGGCTGCCTGCTTCATGAGGATGTATAAAGCAGGCGGGCTCCATAGGGATCTCCAGCATTTGCGCCATCACGAAAATCCACGGTGGTACAAATGCTGGAGAATTGATATGGCAGATGTGATGGGCGAACCCGTACCTCGGGCCGCCCTGTACTCGCACACACACGCACACACTCACTGAAGCAATGAGGAACACGTCTGTGCCGTACAGGGTCCCGGCGGAAACTGCCGCACAGACCGTCTTTATTCCTACCGCGCATGTGCGGGCCACAGCGAGGCTCGCACATGGGAGACTTCAGTTCAAGACGTCACATCCCTCCTTTTCTTTAAACAGAAACACAACTGATAACAACCATGTAACAGGATAACAATAAACGGACCCAACGGTGGTTGCTGACCTGACTGCAACGTCGGCTCAGTCTCCCGAGTCCATGACGTAGTCCTTGAGATGAACAGGCAGTCTACGACCATGTCGCACAGGATACCAGCTGCTGCTCCTGGGGGTCGGCAGTGGGTTATCCATCGGTGGCGGTATATCCGCAGGCAAGTCTACCTCTGGGCTCTCAACCCCGATTTCGGGCAGGGAAACCTCTTCCGGCTCCTCCTCATGACGGTGCACATCCACCTTATTGAAAAAGAACTGGTTGCGGGTGACAGTCCCTCTCTCGTTGGCCGCTGTGACTATGGCGCCCTTGACATGGGTAACTGTCCACGGTTGGGGCTCATACGGGAGCGATAGCTTCCCTTCTGGTGGACAGTTACGCACCAGTACTGAGTCTCCCACTGCAATCTCCTTTTCCTGCAGACCTCTCCGCACACTCTCTTTCTCGTTGCGCGTTGCTCTCTCCTCTCGTACTTTGTGTCGTTATCGATGACTCCGGGTTCGCGGCCTTCCACTTCCAGGATGAGGCCTCCCGGGCAGCGTCCAAACAAAGCTTCTGCCGGAGCAACTCCGGTCGACTGGTGGGGTGTGGTTCGATATTCCCGAAGAAATTCCATCAGTTTCTTTTTCAGGTCACCCCCTTCATTGGCCAATATTCTGAACACCTTGTTCAGGGTCCTCATGTGTTTTTCAGCTTCTCCACTGGCCCTGGGCCAGAGTGGCGATACCTTGCGGTGCTGTATTCCTTTTTCTTTCAGGTACTGCGCAAACTGGTTCCCCGTGAACGGCTGCTCATTGTCCGAGCATAGGATCTCCGGGAAGCTATGGGTCGCAAACTTCTTGTCCAAGGCCACGATGGTGTGTTCGCTCGCCCTGGATTCCACTACCTCCACCTCCGGATATCTCGACCATTGGTCGACTACGGCTAAAAAGTACATGCCCCTCTCGGTCGACCCAAAGTCCTCATGGACTGTGCCCCACGGGCTTTCACTTCTTTGCATGGAGCTGATGGGTGGAGCTTTCTCAATGGGACTAGCTGCCTGGCAGGGCAGGCACCCCTTCAGATGCAGTTCCACTAGGTTTTCCAGATCTGGGAACCACACTTTGGGTCTCAGACGCGCCTTGGTTTTCGCAACCCCCTGGTGACCCGTGTGCACCAGCTCCAGAACTCGAGCCCTCAGTGACTGCAGAATGACAATCTGCTGTCCATGCAGCAGCAACCCATCATCCGATATCGAGAGTCCATCCCTTACCCTCCAAAGTGCCTGGAGATCTCTCTGGGCCCTGACATCTCTCCTGGCGTTGTTCTGGAGCACCTCTTTCCAATCCCCACTTCTTATCGCCGGCTGTATAATGTGGAATACCTCATCGGATGACGATTCTTCAGCCACTACCTCTTGAGACAGAGCCACCGGCATCGCACTCTCCACAATATTGTTCACAAATACCTGGCACTCCACCAGCTCATCAGATCCCTGCGCTCTCCCATAGTTTGGGTGGCGGGACAGGTAATCCGCCAGATTGTTCGTCCCCGGCTTTGTACATGAGCTTGACCCCATATTCAATGAGTGCCAACATCCAGCGCTCGATCCGCGGGGGAGGCTTTGATGAAACACCCACCAGAATGGGCAGAAGTGGTTTGTGGTCCGTCACGACTGTGACGGGCTTTCCGAGTATATACAGGCGAAAATGCCGGCAGCCCCATAGGATGGCCAATGCCTCCCTCTCAATCTGCGAATACCATCTCTCAGTGTCCGTGAGGGCCTTGCTCGCGTAGACGATGGGTCGCATGTCCCCTCTGGTGTCTGACTGCATAAGAACTTCACCCAGTCCCACCGGGCTGGCATCAATGGCAATCTCCGACTCAGCGGTGGGGTCAAAATAAGCCATTGTGTCTCGATCGGAGAGAGCACGCTTGATCTCCAGGAAGGCATCCTGTTCCCTCTTGTCCCACACCCAGGTCGTTTTTGGTCAAAGCTCGGAGAGGTTCAGACAGGGACACCAGACCTCTGATAAATCGCCCACAGTAGTTCACCATTCCCAGGAAACTACGTACCTCCTTGGGGGATTGGGGCGCCGCCGCCTCGCGGATGTCCTTGATTTTTTCAGGGTCTGGTGAATCGCCATTGGCGTGGAAGATGAATCCAAAGAATCCAATACGATCCTTGAAAAATGTGCACTTCCCCCTATGTAAAGTAAGGCCTAGCTCACTCAGCCTCTGTAGCGTGCACTCCAATCTCTTCATATGTTCGGCCCGGGACTCAGCAAAAACCAAAATGTCATCACTCATATTGAGTACCCATTTCAGACCGGCTAGTGCTCCCCTGATGGCATTTTGGAAGACTTCCACCGCGGAGGAAATGCCAAAACTTAGGTGTTTAAACTGATAGAGGCCCTCATGAGCAGTAAAGGTCGTAATATACCTCGAGTCCGGGTGGAGCTCTAGCTGGTGATACCCCGATCTGAGATCCAGCTTAGAGAACACCCTGGCCCCTTGCAGCTCTCCCACGATGTCGTCCAGCGTGGGCGTAATGTGCCTTTCCCGTTTGACGGCAGCGTTCGGGAGACGCATGTCCACGCAGATGCGGACGGCTCCTGGCTGTTTAGGTTTGGGCGCCACTACAATGGATGATACCCAGGGCGTCGGCCCTTCTACTCTCTCAATAATGTCCATCTCTAAGAGTAGCTGCAGTTCCTTCTCTACCTGTGCCCGGAGGTGGAAAGGAATTTGTCAATGCTTTAGGGCCGTGGGCCGGATAGTGTCATCGATGTGCAAACGCACTGGGGGAGCCTTCAACTTGCCCACCCCTTGAAAAATGCTGGAGAACTTGTCTAGGAGCTGATCCGTGTCTACCTGGTAAATCTCGAGGGCAAAATGCACCAGGTCTAGCGCCTCCGATGCAGGACAGCTTAGGAGTGCCTGGTAAATTTCGAGGGCAAAATGCACCTGGTCTAGCGCCTCCGACACAGCACAGTTTAGGAGTGAGTGTCGCTGACATCAGGAACGAAAAATCTTGCTTTGATGGATCTGTCCCCTCGAGTCACAGGTGCAACCAACACACCCTGAATAGGTAGCGGTGTGTCACCACCAAAGGTGAATATCTTGGCCTTTGACACGTCCAGTGGGGGCGGGCCCGGGATGGCCTTGTAGTGTTCAGTGGCCAGTATGCAGACAGAGGCGTCAGTGTCAATCAGAACCTGGGTGGGGGCACCTTGAATGTCCACGATGCATGTGGGCTGTCGCCTCTTCTTCACTCCTATCGCGAGGATTGCAATGAAGAAAATGTCCTCTTCATCTTCCTCCTCCTCAGCGATGTTGAGCCTCTGAGTGTCCTGCTCCAGCGAGGCGATGCTACGTTGTCTCCTGAAGCCACCTCCACTCGCCCTCGCCGGCCCTCGATGCATGGTTACCGGGGCAGCTGCACGACACATCCTGGCATAGTGACCGGGAGTGTTGCACCTTCTGCAGACTCTCGTTTTGGCCGGACAGTCCTGAGAGTGGGGCAGACCATAGCCACAGTATTTGCATATGGCAGCATTCCCTTGCGCAGGAGCCGCCTCCTGGCGCTTCTGACTCCAGTGAGTTTTGGACGGGCCTGCCTCCCCACTGCAAATGCCTCCTCACATTCGCCAGGGCGCACTGCCACCTTCATCTTCGCACCCCTCGTCTCGGCAAGCTCATACACCCTGCCACTGTCTAATATTTGGGTTAGAGTCATACCTGGCTCCCGCAGAATCTGTCTGCGCAGTTTGCCGGACTGCAACCTTGGATTACTTGATTGTGGATCATGCTTTCATTGTTGTCCCACCTGCAGGTGCTTGCCATTTGCCGCAGACGTGCGCAAAACTTGTTGAGAGATTCATCCTCGTGCTGCTTCTCACCACAAAACAGAAACCTCTTGAAGACAACATTGGATAACGGAATGAAATAGTTCTGGAGCGCCGTTTTGACAGCTGCATACGTCACCACCTGCAAATGTAGGGACTCATATATGCAGAGAATGTCCATTCCCGCTGAATAGAGCAGAGTGGCCCTTTTCGCATCATCATCGGTCTCTCCGGTGGCTGTGAAAAATATGTCCAATTTCTTGATCCACAGGAGCCATTTTGGGCCCAATTTTGAGGGTGGGCCAGACATGTCAAATTCTTGCATTGGCAGCAACGAGCCATGTTGCCGACGCATCACTCTGGGTGGCGCGGTTTATTGTCCGTCGTTGCCATCATTCTTTCACAGGTCACACAGGCACCTCCCACTGTCCTGGAGGCCGCAAACCTGACTTCACACGGACATGCACGTACCTTGTAGTGTGTACTGCACTGCCCTGGTGTGCATCAGCCTTGTCACCTGCCACTGGCACCAGGATCTGGCTTCAAAGGCCTCTCCAACGCTCCATCGTGAAGAGCCCCTCCTCACAGGTCTTCTCCGCGGTTCTCTGGGTTGGAGAACCACAGGGGTTCCAAAAATTGAAGATTTGTATCTCCTTCAGAATGTGGGCAGCGCACGAGCCTCACGCGTGAAATTGCAATAGCCGCCATCACTCGTGTCGGGTCCGCGGTGTGTTAGGGGATGAAATCTGCTGTTGACACGCCCGCCCGTATCGGAATGTCTCCCTTGCCACACCCGTCCTCGTCGCCAATGTGATGGGTGAACCCGTACCTCGGGCCGCCCCATTCTCGCACACACACGCACACACTCACTGAAGCAATGAGGAACACGTCTCTGCCGTACAGGGTCCCGGCGGCAACTGCCGCACAGACCGTCTTTATTCATACCGCGCATGCGCGGGCCACAGCGAGGCTCGCGCATGCCGCCCTTAGTTCAAGACGTCACAGCGGAGAGGAAGGAAGGCATTGGAAATGCAATTGTGTGCTGCCCCTCCAAATTATTTAATATGTGCTGTGGCTGAAGCAAAGGCGTAAAAGCCTTACTCAAACCTTTTATGCCTTCCATTCATGTTACGCCACAATCCAAAATGAGATGCTTAGTTGCGATATGATTTATAAGAGCTTGCGTGGCTATTTCAGACATGTATCAGGGATTATTTTATAGCAAAATAGTGGTGTTATGTGTCAATTTAACGACAAGCTTGGGCGATAAGAAAGAAAGTAATGTGTCCAGATTTTGCTACCAAGAACATTAGGTTTAATAACATGCACTGGTCATCCATGAGTATTTTACTTCTGTATTTCCAGTTCATCCTTGATGGGAAAAGGACAATTTGAATTGATACTCTTCCGCAAAAACGCCCAACATTGATAAGAGTTGAATTATAAGGCATTCAAGTTTGCTTTCATGTAGTAATCAGATCACTGTGAGCCTCATTGTCTTTGTATAGGTCATAGCACTAACTCTGGGACTATGAGGTTGCATGAACCTCAAGTCACTTGGTGTCATATTTTTTTATTAAAACAAAATTCTCTCAAAACTGAATTTCTTCTTGTCCACAATTGGTTTTTGATTAAAATGCTAAACACTTTAAACCTATGTATGTTGGTTGTAGAGAATATTTTAATATATGAAAAGAATGTTCCTGCACAGCAAACCTTCTGGGACTCCAGATCATCCGAATGTGCAGCAGCGAGAGGACGTGACTTTGAATTAGGTGCAAACTATAATAAACACAGACTCCTAATTAGACTTGGGAATCTTAATTAATGCTCCAATGTGATATAAAATGTGATTGGAATTAATATACATGTTAATGTAAGCAAGAGTCTAAAATCAGTGCAGTAAATTGTGACTGTTACAAAGGGTACAGAATTTAAACAGAAATAAAATGTCAAAAAATATTGCAGGCTGACAAAAGTTCAAGAAAATATTTTTAGTTAGCTGCTTATCAAACACCATTAACGTTAGAAAGACTAGAAAATGTTCTGTATAGGTTCAGCACATTTAAAATTTTTCAGTTTTCAAAGTGAAAAGTGACAATATTAAGCATGCATTTGTTTCAGTACATTATGAGTTTGGCAGTAAGAGCAAAAGGTGGCGGAAACGGAATTATTTGCATTTTTAGTGCACTGCTGAATTAACGACAACCTAATTCCCCTGGAAGAATTTGCACCCACCAAGAACTGGCGTTAATTTCCCCGGGTTTAATTCCACTGCAGAATTAGCACTGGAAAGGGCGATGAAACGTCGCTGTATTACAAGATAGAACCTCCAAAATACCACCAAAACAGAGCACTAATTAATCCAGAAAAAGTGCAGTTCCTCTCCGCAGAAGGGGGAGGTAAATGTATCCAGGAGATGGAAAGGAAGTCACAGGTGCGCCCAGTAGGTATTGAAAAGGTATGTGAGGCCAATACCTTCCCTAAATACACTTCCAAACACAATGCAGCCACTAGCCACAGCACACTTTGAGCTCCAGAACCTCCTGCTTTACATTGAGTTGCAGAGGCATGTACTGCAGCAGCTTCAGGAAATACAACCTGCACAAACGCAGACTAGATGCCGAGGGGGGAGAGGACCCATTCCACGAATGGGCAGCTAATAACACTGTACCACCTTAGCAGGGAGAACATGGCTGAGATACTCAATCTTACAAAGGCAGATATGGAACTCAGGATCAACATAAGGGATGCCATCCTACTACCGATGTGGCTTGTGTCTGTACTGCACTTTATTGCCACAGGCACTTTGCAGCACGCTTTGGGCATGTCACAGCACACAATTCCATTAGTGTTTGGTCAGGTGCTGGATGCACTGAAGCAGAATTCACCCCAGCACATCCTCCTTCTCAATGAAGAGATAAATACTGCAAAGGGATGATTCTATGTAGAACATCATTGGGATTCTGTACTGTCCATGTATCACCTTGGTGACATCCCAGATGTTGAAAGAAGTGTATTGGAACAGAGAAATGTACTGCCCATGTATCACCTTGGTGGCACCCCAGATGTTGAAAGAGGTGTTTGAGAACAGAGAGCATCCCCTAAGCATGCAGATGACCGGTGATGCACGAAGACCCACTGGTGTGCCTGTTTCCCAGGTTCAACCACTGATTTCATTGTCCATGGTAACAATACATTGCCTGCATACATGGAGAGCAGCAGAGGGCAACAGACCTGGATCCTCCATAAGTAGAAACACAATCATACAACTCACGTAGGGGTCGCAAATGAAAAGGGTAGGAATGGCCAGTGATATGCCATTGTAATGCTTGCCCTGCCACAGCCCGGTACATGAAGGATCTGCCCTCTGGCACAAAACATAAGAAATTCTACACCACCTAGCATGACCTTGTTATGTTATGTTAATATTCTGGTATAAAGAGCAACATGCCCGTAGGACTCCCATGAAATGGTGAACCCATGACAGAAATGCATAATCTCACATGTTCAACGATTGAACTACAGGTACTAAAATGCATAGGGAAACCATAGCTAGACAGATCGAGGCATAGCTCTCTTGGGCAAGGTGACAGTGCAACTCTGAAAGGCAGATATGTCTTGATGGCAGCACCCCACAAATGCCCTTTTCTAAGTGCATGAACACTATCACAAAGTGCACAAGATAATCAGAATTCGTATCAGAGCACATACATGAACCATAGTACTGAACATCCACAGATTACATGTCCATTAACAATCCACTAATAATGTTTGTTACATCTAGTGGGTCAGTGATGTTGGAAATGGGGGATTATCCTAGTGATATTAAGTATTCCACCCCTAATCCCGTTAATGTAATTGAGGGACCAGGAGAACAATGATGGAACAGTCAATGTTGACATGCATACATTAGCTGAAATGTAGGGCATCATGTCATGATTACTGGGTACACCTGCTGATTATTCCACAACCAACAACCATTCCCATTGCCTTTTCAGCTGACTAAGGATAGGCAAAGCTCCTGTAGCTGATGACAGCTGTCTGAAATGGGCAGACACAACAGAATGTGCCACACAGTCAGACACACATTAGGACCAGGCTTTGGATTCAGCGTACCTTTGAAACACTAAAGGGATGGTTCTGGGGTCTCCATCCACCAGGAGATGCCCTACTGTACATGCCAGACAAAGAGGGGGAGATATTTGTATTGTGTGGAATGCTGCACAACATGTGGATCAGGGGG
The DNA here is from genome assembly GCF_040938575.1 of Ambystoma mexicanum. Classification (NCBI taxonomy): domain Eukaryota; kingdom Metazoa; phylum Chordata; class Amphibia; order Caudata; family Ambystomatidae; genus Ambystoma; species Ambystoma mexicanum. Next base: position 675,643,962 of record NC_090930.1, on the reverse strand, counting down.
CATAGCTTCATGCCACCGCATGTCTACATGTACCCCAGAGGTGGAGTATGAGACACATGCTGGGTACCAATTGCCCCCACAAAGTGACTGTGTGAATTTCAGAGACGATTTATTGTGCATCAAGAACTGATTGAGAATTTATTTTAAGAACATTGGATGACACACAGCTCAGATAGATAAACTTTCACACCTCCTCAATGAGAATTTATTGCTCCACATTTCATGTTCATATGTGAGTTTGGCAGACCATACTACACACATGGCTTGCCTCCACCCTCACCCCCAACACCCATTCCCTCACTCCATGCTCATCCCCAATATCCTTCCCCTCACTCTACCCTCATCCCTAACAATCTTGCTCTCCCTTCACTCTCATACCCTACATGAGTGTCTCATGTACTATGTCTTATTTACCTGACTATTGTACCATGCCAGATTCCTCAGCTTGTGATTGAACAGGAAAGTGCTGGGCCCGACGACAGCGGCATCCTGTCAGTGAGCCTTCTGTGGGAGTAACAAAGGTGGATCTTTCTGACTTCTGACCCTGGATACATTGAAATGTTAAGACCAGTCCTTCTGTATGGTCTACATGGCCAACAAAGCCTCTGCCACCACTCTTACCATATGGCCCACCCCATTATGGATGCGGTCACTACTATTCAGTGGCATTACTACTTGTCCATCGTCCTAGCCATCTGTCGGGATGAACCCTGCAAAGCACTACTAATAACCTACGGTGTTGCAGCTGCTGCTCTGCTATGTTTTCAACACACTCCTAGTGTCATTGAATGTTGTTCAGCCTGCACCAGAGCCTCCCTTCGAGGATGTACTGCAAAACACTGTCAGGGGTGTGGATAGGCTGTGTGTGTCACACAGGCACCTGGCCTGCCACACACCGGCATCCACAGGTCAAATGTTTGCATAATTAGTTTCCATACATGAGACCAGATGCTGCCGGCACTGAATCAGTGAATCAGGTTAGGAGGTGGCAGGAGAGGCCTTCAGACAATGTTACCCAGTGGACGGCTAGTGGCGTGTCAGGCAGGTCAATCATCTCCACAGGAACATGCATGGTGTTGGTGCTGGTGGCAAGTGGAGATGCTGTTTCAGTAGAGATTATGTCAATAGCTACAACTGCTACGGTCAAATTAGTCTGCTGGGTGCAGCTGCCATGTAGGTACTAGAAACATTTGTTTTCTCACCAGGGATCTTTTCGTGGAATCTTTCAAGGTACTGGTGGTTGGTTCCACCCCTAACTGGCTTCAGTAGCAGGTTGTGTTGACCCTGATGTACAGGACCCAGCTTCCTCTCCCTGTGTGGCCTGGGAACCTGTTGTGTATGAATGGTATGCAGTCACTCATCATGGATACTGGCATATTGCAGAGCGGGATACTCATGAATTTTAAAGACTGCTGACAAAAGGCTAACGGGAGATGGGTGGGTTCACTTGCAGTGAGATGAATATTAAATCGTACGTATGTGTGCGCTCTGAAGTGTGCATGCCTGTCTGGATGTGACAATGGAATTTCATGCCTCATGGATATTGTTGTCAAGTGCCCGTTGTGGTTTCCTCAGAGAAGTCAGCATGGTATTGTACCATCATGGACAAGGAATGTGTTTATGTGCCACACACAGTAGTGTCATGGTTTGACTAGGTCAAAGAGACATGATGACTTGCACTTCTATTTATGCTTATGCTAATTGGCAGATCCATGGCTCATTGGTACATGAGTAAGGCCAGTTGTTGTCACAGGTGTTTTCAATGGTTTTTGGGGGGGGCTTATGGGCTACTTGTGGGCACAGGCGTTTCAGGTGACCATATGGTCATGGCCCGACCGGAGTGATACATCTTGAGATTGCATGATGTCACTTTTACGTAGATTCAATGGTACATTTCTATTTTCACAATTATATGAACATGGTGCCCTTTTCATGGGTGCCAGCTGCCTGTATTGCCCCTGAGTTAGTCTCACGGTATTTTGAGCATGGGGTTGGCCTCTCACTTGTAGCCCTATGATGCTACAGTGTGGTACACACTTATACTAGGGAGTTGCCTGTTCCAACTTGTGCTTCTTCAATTCCCTCAATGCCAGTGACATGGATCACCCTGCTGGCCTGTTCCTACCAGGGCAGGAGGATGAGTAGCTCAAGTATGCCACCTACAGTGGCTGCTCTATACCACCAAGGGATGGAGATTATAGTTTGCGCTATGGCCTTCAGGTTATTCCACCACTTTCGACCGTCTTTAATGGGGTACAGTGTCAACAGCTACCAACTTGTCATGTATTTCAGTCTATATGACGTTCGTTCTTTGGGCAGATGTTTTACATTGCTGTGCCCAAAGAGCTCATCAGCAAGGCTGACCAAATTTAAGCAAGTACCAGGGCTCTGACTCACTGAATTGAGGTTTATCGAACACACATTTTGAGCTACTATGCTTTGCCTTTATTTCCTGCAATCCGTGTCACTACTTATAGGGTTGGATGGACTTTTCAAAGATGCACACCGCTGTGCTTTAGGTTTCCAGAATGATGCGCTTTCCGCTCTGTGCTAATTCGGAAATACCCCCAAAAGACCGAAATTAAAAGACTGAATGGCATATTTGACTGAATTTAGGCTGTACAAAAGGTTCATACAACCAAAAATGTGATCAAATATACCAATTGAACCAATTATATCAAACTAGGGGAATAGAGGTTCCAGGGGTGTCCCCCGCGTAAATCAATAAAAAGATGGTTAACATTTTTCTTTCAAAAATGGAAAGGACCCTGCGGCGCTGGTTCCCAAACACGTAAGTGCAGAGAACTAGTATCGCAGGGAGTCAGGGGAGTCGGCAGCAGCACCCAAGGAGGTGAGCTGCAAATAGGTAAGTGGTGGGGGATGGGGAGGTGTATTCCTAATGTATGGGTTGTTTGACCCTAATGGTCAAGTTTGCTACAGTCTTGTTGGCCCCAAACGTTTCCGTTATGGGCAAACAACCCAAATTGTGCTAATTCCTCTGGCTGGGTTACAGATTGGTAATTCCTACACTTTTTCATAGGTAACGCTGTTTATGCAGAAAAATTGGTGATTTACAAACGTTGCTTTTTTTGCAAATTCTGTGGAAAGGAATAACAGTTGTCACTGAGCATGGGACACATATCTCTGTCCTTGTGGCCTCGTAATTTGGCAATAATTCGACAAGATGACATGGCAGATATTGTATTTTTTCCCCACTGAATTAGTGCTGACTTTACCATCCAACTCATAATTTGGCCCATAGTTTTTTAACTTCATTTGGCAATATGCGTGCCCATATATTTTAAAAATGTAATTTTCTGTCAATATATCACTGTATTTGTGATGCACGTTCATAATGGGAAGGTTTGCCATCTATCAAGGGTGTAAAAGCCCTGACATTTTCCTTTTATATCAATTATAAAATGAGGAGGATGATTCTATCTCAGAAAGGGTGCTCTGCTAACCAAACACCCTACGTTGAATTCCATCCCAAAAGCATGGTGTGTACCTGTGCCCTGCTGCATCAGTATTGTGATCTGCAGTGCCTGCTCTCCAGTGGAAGAGAGCAGGTTCAAAGGTCACAGGTGCCCTCTTGATAACTGTGGTGACAGCAAAGTCACTTTAGCAGAGGGGTTGTATTTAAAATCTGACCCTCTGTTCCAAAACTACATAATTATAATGAACTAAAATCCTGGTGGCAATTTAAACTTTAAACATTATCCATACCTGAATTTAGGTTATGGTTACTGGTAATTCACATAACTATTAAAGCCACATTTTATCTGTATCATACATGCGTCAACACTATAAGAACATGCCTGCCATGTAGAGATTGTGTTAATTCTCTGTGTATTCTCACTCGATTGGCTGTCTGTGGTGAACGCAGCAGGACTACAGACAGTGAGGGCTGCCTCTCTTTTGATCTTCTGTGAGGTTGGGTAGTACAGCCCCTCAGCAAGAGCTGTTTTAAAACACAGAACTCAAGGGGCACACCTTAAAAAAAGGACTAGCCTTACACTGCAGTGTTGCATACCAAAAAGCCTTTCATGCTATGGGTGTGAGAAGGGGGTGGGTTAGTGTAAGAGAGACCAGAACAGTTTGGGAAGAATTCCACCATCTTGTTTTCTCTGTATCTTTCATTCCTTCCTGTCTCATCCAATTCTTTTTGCACAAAGCACATTATGTATGAAGCAAGAAGGCAAGGACCACTTGTCACAAGGACAGGGATTGTACCCCTTAAAGCAGGCTTGCTTTTGTCCTATCCCCTGTGGACAGTTGCCCATAAAGGATAGGATCTCCCACCTCTTCTTTGATTCACTTTTGTACCATCCGGGACTCAAGAAAGAAATAATGTGGATCTCTTTTTTGAAAGTTGATCTTTACAAAGCATGCAGCTACTCCTTAAACTGTCAAACAGAAAATTATATTGTGCCTCCTATTGCAATGAATATATGTATATTGGCCTACGCCAAGCTGCTTGTAAGCTACTTGCGAAGAAATCCGTGTGGCAAAGTCCTGAACTCAAAATCAATGTAAGCCGCCATTTTAGGTCAAGCCGCCATTTTAGGTTCTCGCTGTAAAGTAACCCTGTGAGTTAAAATGGTGGACGATGTCATTCCGAAATACAACATGGCCGTCTTGACCTCTGTGTGTAATTAATATGTAACCTGCCTGCAGGCTACTCGTTGGGGTCGTGAACTGAGACCTTGTCCTTGGGTGACCTGAATGTAAAGGATTACTCGCGCCAATGAAACTAATCCGCGAGTATATGTTAAGAACAATGTATCCAAATACTAAACTAAGAACACTTGTTTAAACTACATTGTATTAATGTTTGAGAAGACCTTTATAAGAATCCTAAAATACACTGTCACCGTGTAGATTTGTTGGCGAATGTATTAAAGGCAAACCCTATGCATATAGATGTGTGAACTCGGCATGAACCCTAGATCAGTAATGTATTAGACGAATATTAACCCACAGTAGGGTTGGACATCGTGTTTGCAAATTGTATAAAAGTGCGACTAATTCAAATGTACAGTACAACTCACTGAGCACACTGAACCACGCTGGAGTTCGTTGTGTTGTACTGAGGGCCGATAGCTATCCGTTACTTTTGCACTTTGAAACTGTTCAGTATAAGATAAAAAATATTTGTATGTTCCTTTGTAACCCGTGTTCGGTGTATTTCCTTTTGGGGTACTCAGCCCTGATATTTTAACTTTATTTTCACAGTTGGCGCCCGAATAAGGACCCTCAAGATTGATGCCGGATTGTCGAAGGTTGACACACGCTATCGGACCGAGATCGGACGGTGAAAGGGGCCCCTTCTGAATGAGACGTGACACCTCGGCAGCGCTGCATGACCCGATCCCTGGACGATTAGCTTGTGGTCCGAGACAGCATCTTGACGAGGGTCCACTTATCGAGGAGGGCAGATTTGCCGAAATCACCAAACACAAGGTAAAATTAGTTAGGTAAGATTCTTTGTAATCCGATTGGACCTCCTTAGGATTGATCAGGTGAGTCGTGACCCGATTCTTAAATATCCTGATCATTTGATTTTGGCGTATTGTATCTGCAGACACAATTATTGACCGGGTAACACCAATATTTTGCTATGCCTGGGAAATTGTCTACCTGCTTCAGGGCGTTATTCCGCAGCGATAGACAATCTTTGGAATTTAGCCGTCCAGCACCACAGGAGTGGTCACCGGCATGTACTACCTACTGTTAGTATGGCACTGGAAGTGTAGTGTTTAATGATATTTGGCACAGACAAACCAAGCATGCCTCCGAACGTCAGTGGCCAATCAATGGTAGTTTTGAAATCCCTCGTATTTAGTAAATAGAAGTATGTGGCTTTAGAATAAGTTGCTCTGGAGGGCGACACCTTCCAATCTCTTGAGTTAGTGTCTAACCCAGTTAAGTATGAAGATAGAGTTTCTTTGTGGCCATCAAAAATATTATCCAGGATTTCACAGGTCACTGTATCAAGACGGTAGAAAAAGCCTAACCGTCACCATAGACAGTATGTGAAAGAAAGGAACACAGGATTCAGCGCCATCAAGATATGTATGTCTTTTTAGTCTTATTGCACAATTACATATCGCATGTGAAGCCCATGTGCGATAACATGTTTCGGCTCTGCTGAGCCTTTTTCAAATCCGGGCTACATACAGTTACCAAACAAATCCCCATCAAAATGTTATAGAAGTAATCAAAATAAAGCATCCCAAAAACCAAAAACATTCATAAACAGATCATTTTTGAAAACACATTGCCCAGGCATTATTCCACCATGCCGCAATATGAAAGTAAACATCATGACATATTGAAAATTAATATCAAATCCACAGAAAGACAAGGATGGGCAAAAGGGAGGATTCCGGGGTGTAGAGAAAAATAGACACGTATCATGTACATTATTTTCAAGAATTAGTACACAAAAGGACAAATCAAGGAGAAGAAAAAATCGAAAAATGAATCTTGGTTAGCCAATTAATAGTGACTTTATCCACATTAGTTAAATGACCCGTATGGTGGCCCAACAGATGAACCAATCAGGCATCCTTACCCGTATTGGAATGTAAACAGTCCACAGGACTGATGTCCGTGTAGTAAATAACGGGGTATGATCCCCTGTAACAATCTGCAAAGGGTCAAGATAGAAACAATGATGTACTGGGGTGTATCAGAACCCAAAAGGCACATTTTAGTTCAAATCCAATCTGGTGACAGTTTAATATTTTGTAACGTCTCATAGTATTGTTGTATAAAATTGTTCATATGCTCGCATAACACGAGGCATGAGATTACCGTTATGTCAATACCCCTGAACTGAAAGTGTACTTTTTATGTATATGCACACATAATCCTCGAAATGAGTTGATCTGTCAAAGTGTCCTGTATAAAGAACAAACTGACGCCGTGTATTGCTGTTGTTCTTAAATTATAGCGCAAAGTACAAAGGAAAATGTTACGAACCCGTGTGATCATATTTACTAATGAGGAGTTCCCCGTTTGGCTGTTCGCCAATACACGCATCATGAATCAACAGAAGTAGTGTGCTTAGAATCGAGCCTCCTGCTCTTACCTGTCTCCCTTGATTAGATGGTCGCATGCGTCGGCAAGCAATCCGAGTGCCGTCTCCGTGCGCCATTTTATACTATGAATCAATCAGGTGCACGCTGACCATGGCAACGTAAACTAACGTTGCCGTAGTTACCTGCGTCCAATGGCATGTTATGCAAGCGTTTGCCGCATTGCAAATGCTGTACGCCTCCAATGATTCCGGAATCGGTGGCCGCCATTGTTAAATGGTCCCCATGACCGGGAAAGGTCCCTTATTTGCTAAAGGCACGTATTATCTCACCACCAATTGTGTGTTGGAAAAACTGTGTTTCCACCCATTAGTAATGTTGAATGTATATTCACATAAAGTAAAAGAAAAAGAAAAAATTATATAAGATAATAACATTGGCTAATAATTGCCAAATACATTGCTGTCCACGTGATAAAATTCTCTAATGACACGGGTTTGTGCCTACGCTTGTTTTTACAATATTGTCAAAGCACCTCTAACTTCGTTTCTATGTTCAGTATAGAGTAGAGCCCCCATTCAATCTGAAATGCTGACAGTCTGTAAAACAAATTGACAGTGCATCTATTATATGTAAGGCAAATAAATGCAACTAATTAGTGCTGCGAGTACTAATGATACCCAAAAATTAGAACAATAACTTATTGATGAAAAGTCTCACACAGCACCTATTATGTGTAACCTCAGACAATGAACTACACCTCATTCGCTTGTTGAGTAAAAAAGAGACTCATAAATTAAATCACTATGTTGCAGTGTGCTATCACTACAGGAATGAGACCATCTCACTATCGGTATTAAGACATGTAATTGTCCAATTGAAATAACAAATTGCTCTCGCTTCGGCTTGTCTCAAAGCTTTTAGCCTGTCCCACCTCTTTTATTCATGGTCACTTGTTGTAAACCAATAAATCTAATCTCTGATTTATGTGTAATTGGAGTACTTTTTGCCAATGTTCGGCTAATGGCAATGATGGATCCTGGCTACCAATTTTAGCCAGATGCTCTCGTATTCTGATTCTTAGCTGTCTCTTAGTGCTGCCTATATACATTTTATTGCAAACACAAATAATACCATAGACAACAACATTTGTTTTGCAATTAATCCCTTGTTTGATGGTCCAATGTTTCCCATTGATGTCTTCAAATTCCGTCGCTTGATTATACGCATATTTACATTGCGGGCAAATGCCACATTTCCTGAAACCCAGTTCTTTTTAATATAACCATGTGCCTGGGTCTTCCTTAGCAATAACTGGTAGGAGTGATGGCCTGAGAATGGATTTCAGAGTAATAGCTCTTCTGAATGTCATTCGTGGATGTTCTCCCAGGAACTTGCGTGATTGTCCAGTTTCAGTAAATACCAATGTTTGTTCAATATTCTACGAATCTTCTGATGATCAGAACAATGTTGGGTAATGAAACTGATCGCCATATTTGACTCTGAGTTGACAGATTTTCAGTGCCCCAAAGTATCTTGTTGTTGCATGCGTTTAGTTTTCTTGTAGCCCATACTTATGGCTTTGCGCGCGTAACCTCTTTTTCTGAAGCGTTGTTGTAACAGAGTGCACTCCTCTTCAAATTTGGTTTCATTTTGACAATTACGTCTCGCTCGAATATACTCACCAAGTGGTATATTGGGTATAGTGGGGTGAAAATGGCAACTCTTGGCATGCAATGTCGAATTGACTTCGGTTGGTTTCCTGAACGTCCATGTTTGTAATGAATGGCCATCTGAGTGTATTGTCAGATCCAAAAAATTGATTTCATGTTGATTACACTCTCCTGTGAAATGGATATCAAAACAGTTCAAATTTAATGATGTTACAAACTCCATGAATTCATCAGTGTTACCATCAATAATAAAGAAAACATCATCGATGTTGCTAGAAGGAAGGTGTTCTGCCATGTGAAGTTCTGGAGTTTCCGTATAAGACTAGTAGAGTCCTGTAAGTATGAATACAATGAGATGGCCCTTGGCTTGAGAATGGAATCCAAGTAATCTGAGATGTTTTCCGTGGTCCACCCGATCCCGCTCATGATCGGGCGGCCCTCTGGTATTCTGTCATAAAGCTTGTGTATTTTTGGCAGGAAATAGATGGTCGAGGTCACTGGTTCTTTAATGAGTAAGAAGGCACGTTCCTCGTCGGTAATTAACCCTTTTCTGTGCCACATCAAAATATGTGCTTCAACTTGTTCCAATGCCGATTGTCTGCAATTGTCCGTTCTTATTATATAGCAACAGGGGGTATTAAGATGTTGAAATGCCATTTCCAAGTAATCTTCTCTGTCCATTATGACAATATTGCCCCCCTTGTCGGCTTCTTTGATGACTATTTGTGTGTCTGATTTAAGTGAGATCAGCGCTTTCCTTTCTGCAAATGATAGATTGTTCATACCTTTCCAATTCCTATTTTTATTTTTAGCTTGATTAAGATTATAAAGCTCTTGTGATACTGCTTGATAAAAAAGTATCTATAAGATTGTCAGGTGCCCATTGTGGCAAAAATTTGGATTGCACTTTAAGTTCCTTCAATGTCAACGTATCAGATTTGATTCTTATATCGTCCAGTAAATGGAGTATTTCATACTGGTCATCTTCTACCATTGATCATATTACATAAATGTCTTCAATGTCCTGAATTGACATGTCACTGATGGGTATGCATGTTTCCTTTGGTTTGAAATCACTCGGTGCTTTAGTTGCAAAAAAATAAAAATATTTCAATTTTGTAATGAATTTGAACAAATCAATATGAACATCCACTTGGCTGAAGTTGCATGTAGGTGCAAAAGATAAGCCCTTATTAAGCAGAAATCTTTCCTCTCGGGATATGCTTCTTTTGGAAAGATTAAGAACTAAGTCATCCGTTATTTGGTGCCGCTCACCTCCTTGGAACTGGCTCTGGTGTGTCGTTTGTTTGTCTGTGAGGTTTCTGGATTGTCGTTGTTTTCTACCCCCCTCCTGCCTGTCCTTCTTGCACAGGTGTTGGAATACTTGCGGTCGCCGGTTGCTCAAAACGGACTGTTTTCTGAGAAGAGTTACGATTACCTTTCTTGTATCTCTTTATCTGGTTCATATACCCTCCTTGTTCAAGCGGCCTGGCACTTGCACTTACTTGATTATCCTGGTCAGAGTCTGCATCTGAACTGGCTGATGAGGTATTGGGAGTTGAGTTCTTAGAAGATGGTTTCAAACTTAGGTCATACTTGGTCTGGAATGTGTACACGCGATCTTCCCTATAATCACGTTCGTCTCTATAGCATTTTCTTAGTTTTCTAATTTTGACCCCATCCTGATAGACTTATCATAATTTTTAGCTTTGGTTTCTTCATTGGATTTCATTTCAGCGATTTCTTTTTTAATTACTTCTATGCCATCTAGCGCTCTTTGGTGCTCTCTGGTCGCATGTTCAATCAAAAGGTCCATCATTTTCATTGAACTATTGCCTAAATTGGCTTCCCAGCCTTCAGCTAAGTCTTTATCCAATTCATTGTTGAAATTTGGAAAGATAAGGATCCTCAAACCCCTTGGTACTCTGTTATTTGCGACGTAATTCTCAAGCGAGACTTTCTCCCAATACTTATCTATTTCTTTCTTTGAAATTCTTTCTAATTTCATGAATTTGGATTGGGTTCGTAACATTTTCCTTTGTACTTTGCGCTATAATTTAAGAACAACAGCAATACACTGTGTCAGTTTGTTCTTTATACAGGACACTTTGACAGATCAACTCATTTCGAGGATTATGTGTGCATAAACATAAAAAGTACACTTTCAGTTCAGGGATATTGACATAACAGTAATCTCATGCCTCGTGTTATGCGGGCATATGAACAATTTTATACAATAAAACTGTGAGACGTTACAAAATAGATTGGATTTGAACTAAAATGTGCCTTTTGGGTTCTGATAACCCCCAGTACATCATTGTTTCTATCTCGACCCTTTACAGATTGTTACCCCGTTATTACTACACGGACATCAGTCCTGTGGACTGTTTAGATTCCAATACAGGTAAGGATGCCTGATTGGTTCATCTGTTGGGCCACCATACGGGTCATTTAACTAATGTGGATAAAGTCACTATTAATTGGCTAACCAAGATTAATTTTTCGATTTTTTCTTCTCCTTGTTTTGTCCTTTTGTGTACTGATTCTTGAAAATAATATACATGATATGTGTCTATTTTTCTCTACACCCCGGAATCCTCCCTTTCACCGATCCTTGTCTTCCTGTGGATTTGATATTAATTTTCAATATGTCATGATGTTTACTTTCATATTGCGGCATGATGGAATAATGCCTGGGCAATGTGATTTCAAAAATGATCTGTTTATGAATGTTTTTGGTTTTTGGGATGATTTATTTTGATTACTTCTATAACATTTTGATGGGGATTTGTTTGGTAACTGTATGTAGCCCAGATTTGAAAAAGGCTCAGCAGAGCCGAAACATGTTATCACACATGGGCTTCATATGCGATATGTAATTGTGCAATAAGACTAAAAAGACATACATATCTTGATGGCGCTGAGTCCTGTATTCCTTTCTTTCACATAACCTCGTATTTAGTATTTAGAGTCGATTCTATTAAAGAAGAAGGCTAGACCTGCAACATTTGATGTTTTGCAGAATTGGAAAAAAGAAGCGTTACAGAAACTTAAGAGTAGGGAAAAACATGCGTGCCGTCATAAGACGAACGCCGAAAAAGCATTATTGTGTGACCAAGATAAACCGTCTGAGTCAGCAAGGAATATGGATAGGCTTTTTCACTTGGTATTCAGAAAATCTATCCTTCTAAAGATTTCCATGTTTCTGATGAATTTATTGAAAAATTGTTAAATTAACGAAGGCCTGGTGCCTCTGCGCCACCTCCGTATGTTCCTCTTCCTGCTGCTTTGCCTCTTCCTGCTGTTATTCCTGCTCTTCCTGCTGTTGTTCCTGTTGTGCCTGCTCCTCCTAATGTTCCCCTTCCCCTGGGCATCATCAGTGACGTGAGCTAAAGACTTGGTAGAGTCTCTCCCAGGGGTTATTCACCCAAGAACAGGTAATTGGGCTGTGTTCGTGCTGGCAGAGAGATTCCCAGAACCCTCTTTGTTTTGCATAAAGTAACTTTGGGTTTCACTCTAAGTTAACAGGGCGATCCAGACGTGGACCACTAGCTCACTTTTCTTAGAGAGGCAACAGTTTCACCACACTGATGATGCCCAACAAGGCTGAAACACATGTATGGGGCTACTGATGGTACTCTTGTTCAGAGGAGAATAGCCTAGCATTTTGGCACTGGACTGCCCCTGGGCAGGACAAAGGCTGATATACGGGGATATTTCTTCTCTGTGAAAGGGACAGTGAGTTAAAGACTTAGTAGAGTCTCTCCCAGGGGTTATTCACCCAAGAACAGGTCATAGGGCTATGTTCGTGCTAGTAGAGAGAATCCCAGACCCCCCTTTGTTTTGCATAAATTAACTTTGGGTTTCACCCTAGGTTAACAGGGCGATCCAGACATGGACCCCTTGCTCACTGTTCTTAGAAAGGCAATAGTTTCACCTCACTGATGATTCCCAACAAGGAAGAACACCGTGCATGGGGTTACTGATGGTACTCTTGTTCAGAGGAGAATTGCCTAGCATTTCGGCGCTGGATTGTCCATGGGCAGGACAAAGGTTGATATGTGGGGACATTTCTTCTCTGTGAAAGGGACAGTGAGCTAAAGACTTGGCAGAGTCTCTCCCAGTGGTTATTCACCCAGGAACAGGTCATTGGGCTGTGTTTGTGCTGGTAGAGAGATTCCCAGACCCCCCTTTGTTTTGCATAAATTAACTTTGGGTTTCATCCTAAGTTAACAGGGTGATCCATGCGTTGACCCCTTGCTCACTGTTCTTAGAGAGGCAACAGTTTCACCTCACTGATGTTGCCCAACAAGGCTGAAACACATGTATGGGGTTACTAATGGTACTCTTGTTCAGAGGAGAATTGCCTAGCATTTTGGCACTGGACTGCCCCGGGCAAGGACAAAGGCTGATATGCAGGGAAATTTCTTCTCTGTAAAAGGAACAGTGAGCTAAAGACTTGGTAGAGTCTCTCCCAGGGGTTATTCACCCAAGAACAGGTCATTGGGCTGTGTTTGTGCTGGTAGAGAGATTCCCAGAAACCTCTTTGTTTTGCATAAAGTAACTTTGGGTTTCACCCTAAGTTAACAGGGCGATCCAGACGTGGACCCCTTGCTCACTGTTCTTAGAAAGACAACACTTTCACCACACTGATAATGCCCAACAAGACTGAAACACATGTATGGGGCTACTGATGGTACTCTTGTTCATAGGAGAATAGCCTAGCATTCGGCGCTGGACTGCTCCTGGGCAGGACAGAGGCTGATATGCGGGGACGTTTCTTCTCTGTGAAAGGGACAGTGAGTTAAAGAGTTAGTATAGTCTCTCACAGGGGTTATTCACCCAAGAACAGGTCATTGGGCTATGTTCGTGCTAGTAGAGAGAATCCCCGACCCTCTGTTTTTTGGCATAAATTAACTTTGCGTTTCATCCTAAGTTAACAGGGCGATCCAGACGTGGACCCCTAGCTCACTGTTCTTAGAGAGGCAACAGTTTCACCTCACTGAGGATGCGCAACAAGGCTGAAACATGTGTATGGGGCTTCTGATGGTACTCTTGTTCAGAGGAGAATACCCTAGCATTTCGGCGCTGGACTGCCCCGGGCAAGGACAAAGGCTGATATGCTGGGCAATTTCTTCTCTGTGAAAGGGACAGTGAGCTAAAGACTTAGTAGAGTCTCTCCCAGGGTTTATTCACCCAAGAACAGGTCATTGGGCTATGTTCGTGCTAGTAGAGAGAATCCCCGACCCTCTGTTTTTTGGCATAAATTAACTTTGGGTTTCATCCTAAGTTAACAGGGCGATCCAGGCATGGACCCCTTGCTCACTGTTCTTAGAGAGGCAACAGTTTCACCTCACTGATGATGCCCAACAAGGCTGAAATACATGTATGGGGTTACTGATGGTACTCTTGCTCAGAGGAGAATTGCCTCGCATTTCGGCACAGGACTGCCCCTGGGCAGGGCAAAGGCTGATATGCGGGGGAATTTCTTCTCTGTGAAAGGCACAGTGAGCTAAAGACTTGGAAGAATCTCTCCCAGCGTTTATTCACCCAAGAACAGGTCATTGGGCTGTGTTCGTGTTGGTAGAAAGATTTGCAGACCCCCCTTTGTTTTGCATAAATTAACTTTGGGTTTCACCCTAAATTAACAGGGCGATCCAGACGTGGACATCTTGCTCACTGTTCTTAGAGGCAACAGTTTCACCTCACTGATGATGCCCAACAAGGCTGAAACACGTGTATGGGGTTACGAATGGTACTCTTGGTCAGAGGAGAATTGCCTAGCATTTCGGCGCTGGACTGCCCCTGGGCAGGACAAAGGCTGATATGCATGGACATTTCTTCTCTGTGAAAGGGAAAATGAGCTAAAGACTTGGTAGAGTCTCTCCTAGGGGTTATTCACCCAAGAACAGGTCATTGGGCTATGTTCGTGCTGGTAGAGAGATTCCCAGACCCCCCTTTGTTTTGCATAAATTAACTTTGGGTTTCACCCTAAGTTAACAGGGTGATCCAGGCGTCGACCCCTTGCTCACTGTTCTTAGAGAGGCAACAGTTTCACCTCACTGATGATGCCCAACAAGGCTGAAACACGTGTATGGGGTTACTGATGGTACTCTTGTTCAGAGAAGAATTGCCTAGCATTTTGGCACTGGACTGCCCCGGGCAAGGACAAAGGCTGATATGTGGGGAAATTTCTTCTCTGTAAAAGGGACAGTGAGCTAAAGACTTAGTAGAGTCTCTCCCAGGGGTTATTCACCCAAGAACAGGTCATTGGGCTATGTTCGTGCTGGTAGAGAGATTCCCAGACCCCCCTTTGTTTTGCATAAATTAACTTTGGGTTTCACCCGAGGTTAACAGGGCGATCCAGACATGGACCCCTTGCTCACTGTTCTTAGAAAGGCAATAGTTTCACCTCACTGATTATTCCCAACAAGGAAGAACACCGTGTATGGGGTTACTGATGGAACTCTTGTTCAGAGGAGAATTGCCTAGCATTTCGGCGCTGGACTGCCCCTGGGCCGGACAAAGGCTGATATGCGGGGACATTTCTTCTCTGTGAAAGGGACAGTGAGCTAAAGACTTGGTAGAGTCTCTCCCAGGGGTTATTCACCCAAGAACAGTTCATTGGGCTATGTTCATGCTGGTAGAGAGATTCCCAGACCCCCCTTAGTTTTGCATAAATTAACTTTGTGTTTCACCCTAAGTTAACAGGGTGATCCAGGCGTCGACCCCTTGCTCACTGTTCTTAGAGAGGCAACACTTTCACCTCACTGATGATGCCCAACAAGGCTGAAACACGTGTATGGGGTTACTGATGGTACTCTTGTTCAGAGGAGAATTGCCTAGCATTTCGGCGCTGGACTGCCCATGGGCAGGACAAAGGCTGATATGTGGGGACATTTCTTCTCTGTGAAAGGGACAGTGAGCTAAAGACTTAGTAATGATATGTGGGGACATTTCTTCTCTGTGAAAGGAACAGTGAGCTAAAGACTTAGTAGAGTCTCTCCCAGGGGTTATTTACCCAAGAACAGGTCATTGGGCTGTGTTCGTGCTGGTAGAGAGATTCCCAGACCCCCCTTTGTTTTGCATAAATTAACTTTCAGTTTCACCCTAAGTTAACAGGGCGATCCAGACGTGGACCCCTAGCTCACTGTTCTTAGAGAGGCAACAGTTTCGCCACACTGATGATGCCCAACAAGGCTGAAACACGTGTATGGGGCTACTGATGGTACTCTTGTTCATAGGAGAATAGCCTAGCATTTCGGCGCTGGACTGCCCCTGGGCAGGACAGAGGCTGATATGCGGGGACATTTCTTCTCTGTGAAAGGGACAGTGAGTTAAAGACTTAGTAGAGTCTCTCCCAGGGGTTATTCACCCAAGAACAGGTCATTGGGCTATGTTCGTGCTAGTAGAGAGAATCCCAGACCCTCTGTTGTTTGGCATAAATTAACTTTGGGTTTCACCCTAAGTTAACAGGGCGATCCAGACGTGGACCCCTTGCTCACTGTTCTTAGAGAGGCAACAGTTTGACCTCACTGATGATGCCCAACAAGGCTGAAACACGTGTATGGGGTTACTGATGGTACTCTTGTTCAGAGGACAATTGCCTAGGATTTCGGCGCTGGACTGCCCCTGGGCAGGACAAAGGCAGATATGCGGGGAAATTTCTTCTCTGTGAAAGGGACAGTGAACTAACGACTTGGTAGAGTCTTTCCCAGGGGTTATTCAGCCAAGAACAGGTCGTTGGGCTGTGTTTGTGCTGGTAGAGAGATTCCCAGACCCCCCTTTGTTTTGTATAAATTGACTTTGGGTTTCACCCTAAGTTAACAGGGCGATCCAGACGTGGACCCCTTGCTCACTGTTCTTAGAGAGGCAACAGTTTCACCTCACTGATGATGCCCAACAAGGCTGAAACACGTGTATGGGGTTACTGATGGTACTCTTGCTCAGAGGAGAATTGCCTAGCATTTCGGCGCTGGACTGCTACTGGGCAGGACAACGGCTGATATGCGGGGAAATTTCTTCTCTGTGAAAGGGACAGTGAGCTAAAGACTTGGTAGAGTCTCTCCCAGCGTTTATTCACCCAAGAACAGGTCATTGGGCTGTGTTCCTGCTGGTAGAGAGATTCCCAGACCCCCCTTTATTTTGCATAAATTAACTTTGGGTTTCACCCTAAGTTAATAGGGCAATCCAGGCGTGGACCCCTTGCTCACTGTTCTTAGACAAGTAACAGTTTCACCTCACTGATGATGGCCAACAAGGCTGAAACATGTGTATGGGGTTACTGATGGTACTCTTGTTCAGAGGAGAATTGCCTAGCATTTCGATGCTGGACTGCCCCTGGGCAGGACAAAGGCTGATATGCGGGGAAATTTCTTCTCTGTGAAAGGGACAGTGAGCTAAAGACTTGGTAGAGTCTCTCCTAGGGGTTATTCACCCAAGAACAGGTCATTGGGCTGTGTTCGTGCTGGTAGAGAGATTCCCAGACCCCCCTTTTTTCACATTTCTGGCATGTCTGATCCCAAATACAGAGAAGGAAGTTAGAGCCTTGATAGGTATGGATTCTTACTGTAGGTTGTGGATCCCAAACTTCTCACTAGTGATTAAACCGATGTTTGCTTTGACAAAGAAGGGCATTTCTTCGCCATTGCTAGGGAACGTGGAGCACCAGCAATCATTTGATCTGCTCTAGACTGCATTATGCCTGGCACCAGTTTTGGGCACATCAAATTATTAAAAGGCCTTTGTGTTGTTTGTGCATGAATGTGATGGATGTGCTTTGGCTGTATTAATGCAGGAAGATGGAGGGAAGAATAGGCCGTGCGGTTACTTTTCTTTCGCCCTTGATCCGGTAGCATGCGGTTTGCCAAGATGTTTGCGAGCTGTCGTTGCTGCTGCTGTGTCTGTAAAACAGAGTGAGGGAATGGTCCTAGGCCATGATCTAACCCTGATGGTGCCTCACTCTGTAGATGTTGTACTGAACCGAACCCAAACGCAACACCTCACTTCCGCACAGTTGACGAGATATGAATTGATCTTGTTTGCGCCTCACATCCAAATTAAGAGTTACATGACTGTCTGTGTACTACCGAACAAGAGACAAAGGGTAGAATTGATCTAAAAGACACTCCTTTGAACAATCCGCAAGGAGAGCTGTTTTGTGATGGCTCCTGCTTCAAACTTCCGGATGGTACATCCACAGCTACTTATGCAATCACCACATTAAGCACGGTCGTGGAAACCAAGAGAATGACGCATAACTCTGCGCAGGCCGCAGATATTATAGCATTGACCCAAGTTGTGAACTTTCCGAAGGGCTTACAGTAAATATATATACTGATAGTCAGTATGCCTTTGGGGTGGTTCACAACTTTGGGAGACTTTGGTCAGAGAGAGGGTTCTTGACTTCACATGGCACTAAGATCCAGCATGGCTCCCTAATAGTACAACTGCTCTCAGCGCTTGCGCTCCCTACTCAGTTAGCCGTCGTAAAATGTGCAGCACATCGAAAGATACAGATGATATAGTAAAAGGGAATGCTTTCGCTGATCAGATAGCTAGACAAACTGCCACCGATCTCTTTACAGAGTTGTGTGTTCCAAGGGAGACTGTAAATGCCTATGGAATGGATGAGGGTATTGGGTCTGTGTGGGATATCTAAGCCGATGCCACGTTAGAAGAATCGAAGAGGTGGGCTGAAGGCTTGGGGAAACTCGATGATTACCGATTGTGTTATTAGCCATGCGTACAACCCCTCAAACTCAGACTGGGCTCTCTCCATTTGAGGTGGTAATGGGGAGACCTGCCAATATCTGGAATCTTCCTAAATGTAGAACCTTGAAACATGTTGAAAATGTACTTCTTTCAGATTATTGCAGCCAGTTGACTAAAAATCTGTATTTGATTTATCACCAGGTGCGAGAGGCTTTACCTGTGCGATACGAGGGCCCGGGCCATAGCATACGGCCTGGAGAGTGGGTGCTCATCAAGGCATTTGGGTGTTCTTCCTGCCTTGCACCTCATTGGCGTGGCCCATTCCAGGTCCTGTTGGTCACACAAACGGCGGTGTATGTCTCAGGCAGGAAACACTGGATCCACGCGACGCATGTCAAGCGACTTCCTCACCCAGTGCCACACGATACAGAAGAAACAGAACCCCTCGCTAACGCTGCAACCAACAATCCCAAAGCAGTAAATATCGCTGAGAGTACATCGGAGAATCTTTCTGAGCCCGTGAGGCTTGGGGAACCTGACATTCTGTCTCCACACTCTCCAAAAGTTTTGCTTCCGGAAACTGTCATTTCAAATTCTGCATCTCCACTTGCTCCTGATACGTTGCTCCCAACAGAAAGTGATGACACATTGTTTCCGGATCAATCAGTACCGGAAAAAGCAAGGTACAATCTGCATCCAAGAAAATAGACTTACGGCACGGTTTTGCTGTGCATCTGATAGACTTACGGCACGGTTTTGCTGTGCATCTGATAGTCTTACGGCACGGTTCGGCTGTGCATTCGGAGAAGGAAAGGATCATCGAGGGCTTATTTTTTCCCAAATATCAGAAAAGGGGATTCTGTTGGCTAGGGTTGTGGAAGGACTAAGAAGTTGCGCGCCGGGGGGTCGCCAGCTAATAACATTGAGGTTGTCGTTTAAAGACTACAATGCCTGACACCACTACCACTCGTATGGGACTTGTAAATGATTGTATGACCAGCCGGGTTAATGGACAAAGCACTTGGGCCCCGAAAACATATTGCTGTGTTTTTATAATAATATTTGGTTTCATAATAGTCACTGTCTTAGGCCTATGGTACATTGAGGAAACTCATCCTTTAGAGTCCTTGTTACCGACTGTAAATGTACCCACTGTTCCTACTCCCGTTGTACATTTGCATACTCTGTCCCCTAGGGACTCTTAGCATAGACAAAGGTACCATAACAATAATCTTTTACTACGCATGCCATTTTCAATAGGTCCAACTGTTGGGTCTGTTCACATTTACCGCAACATGGGGATAAGGGGCTAGGTTGGTATATTCATCCTTTACCTTTGACAACTGCTAGTTATGCTTCTCTTAGAGCACTGTTCTTTGGCCGTTGGAACGATAGCATCTCGGGGACCTTTAATGGTACTAATTTGAATAATTTTGAGAAACGTGTTCTGACTCCCCCTGGGATGCTCGCTTTTCGCAAGCTCAACGTTGCTTCTATTAGGCCTTCTGATAGACTGTCTCGTCCCTTTCAATCTTTGATTTCCTTCAAGATGGCTCCGATAGGCAATAAGGATGCCATGCCTCCTTCTTACACTGTTAACCATAGCCCCGATTCAGTTTCTTTCTGCATACAGAGGAATGGTACTCAGTCAATGGGAGATTTTAAAAGGTTGTGCCAACGTTGCAAATTTGACTGGGGAAGACAGACCTTTGTATGTAGGCGAACCTGTCTACTTTGTTTGCGTAATGTAGCATTTCCATGGTTACCCAGGGTTTGGCAGGGAACCTGTTATTTAGGCATCCTGTTACCTGGGGTGTTCATAGCTAGTACTGGTGAGGTTTCAAAGGCTCGTCCATGGTGGGAAGAGAATGGCAACACTCCAGCACAGGTCTTGGGAGATGTAGCAAAATCATTTGTGCCATTTTGGGGGCAGATAGAAAATTCCAAAGATATCAGAAGACCAGCGAGAGTACTGGAGAGAACCATCAACCGGACCACGGACATGCTCTATAATATGACATTAGAACAAAAAGCGATAAGACTAGTAGCGCTCCAGAACCAAGTGGCATTAGATGTCATTCTGGCTGAACGTGGTGGAGTGTGTAAATTAGTGGGGTCCGCTTACTGTGTTTTCATGCCGGATTCCTCCCCAACTATCTTCAAAGCAATACAGAATCTGCACGTCCTTAGTTCAGAAGTGCATGTTCCTGAGGGAAACTGGGATTTTAGCGCTTGGTTCTGGGACTTTTTGCGATCTTGGGGTTGGAAGGTACTTTCGGTTTTACTGATCATTTTGGGAATTCTGTTGTTTCTTTGTTGTTGTATCCAGTGTTTACCTAGTATATGTTCGATGCTAGGGGATGTTGCGCACAAGCGATAGGTACAATAGGACATAAAGGGTATGCCCCAGATAAAACCTCCAAGGAATACGTGTGTTAAAAGAAATTTTAGCGAATAATCTGATGGCAATAGATATTTCTGACAGCGATTCAGGGTGCATGGACGACAATGCATGGAGTTGTTTGCAAGGAGATCAGAAGCAGTTTAGCACTTGGCATAGGCCAAAAGGAGGGTTTGCCAAACGGGAAATTATATTGTGCCTCCTATTTCAATGAATATATGTATATTGGCCTACGCCAAGCTGCATGTAATCCACTTGTGAAGAAATCCGTGTTGCAAGGTCCTGACTTTAGAATCAATGTAAGCCGCCATTTTAGGTCAATCCGCCATTTTAGGTTCTCGCTGTAAAGTCACCCTGTGAGTTAAAATGGTGGACGATGTCATTCCGAAATACAACATGGCCGTCTTGACCTCTGTGTGTAATTAATATGTAACTTGCCTGCAGGCTACTTGTTGGGGTCGTGAACTGAGACCTTGTCCTTTGCTGACCTGTATGTAAAGGATTACTCGCACCAATGAAACTAATCTGCAAGCATATGTTAAGAACAACATATCCAAATACTAAACTAAGAACACTTGTTTAAACTACATTGTATCAATGTTTGAGAAGACCTTTATAAGAATCCTAAAATACACTGTCACCGTGTAGACTTGTTGGCGAATGTATTAAAGGCAAACCCTATGCATATAGATGTGTGAACTCGGCATGAACCCTAGATCAGTAATGTATTAGAGGAATTTTAACCCACAGTAGGGTTGGACATCGTGTTCGCGAATAGTATAAAAGTGCGACTAATTCTAATGTACAGTCCCACTCACTGAGCACACTGAACCACGCTGTAGTTCGTTGTGTTGTACTGAGGGCCGATAGCTATCCATTACTTTCGCACTTTGAAACTGTTCAGTATAAAATAAAAGATCTTTGTATGTTCCTTTGTAACCCGTGTTCTGAGTATTTCCTTTTGGGGTACTCAGCCTCGATATTTTAACTTTGTTTTCACAAAACCACCCTGTGCCCCCCAGCATAATTCCCTTCCTCATAAATCAAAATTATTATCTCTCACAATCTTCAAAACTCAACTCAAAACACTCTTCTATCTACATATGGGACACTGGAAGCCCACACAGTAGTCATCCTTCACCCCTTATTATCCAATTCTCACCTGCATTAAATATAGATTTAGCATGTATATTTTAATGGTTTTTAATATAATTATTATGTTCATGTTTTTGATGGTCTTAATACAATGTATTTTTAGTGGGACATATCAGTATTTCAAGAAAAAGTGTTTTACCCTTTGGAACCATTGTACATGTTACCATTGTTTTAGTGTTTAACTGTAATTTGTCCTATGTTGTGTATATAAAGCCTTTTGGCTGAAAGTGTTTTGACAATACATACATAAATATATGCATATTGTATTAATGGCATTGTGCCGGAACACAAAGTACAAAATGTCTGTTGATATTTTATTGTGTTCCCAATCAATGTTCCAACAAGTACTTTCTATTTGTCCACTGGATCATAACCCTTTCCTCTTTGACTTCACATGTTAAAAAGCTCCCTGCATGGGATTTCTCCACTCTCTGATATTGACTGTTACAAATTACAGTGGATGAAGCACTCACCCTATTGTCAAATATCTCTCGAATACAAACAGAACTGCTTTGATAATTCCTCAGCATCCCGACCCAGACAGGGGACATAAAGGAAGTCTGGAGGCAGCCATTCTCTATCCATGCCAGACTACAGTTGGCCCTGTCCTGTGGATTCTCCCCTGACATCCAGTAACAAAAGAAGACACTTGCAGCCTTCCCCACATATCCCCTGGAACCTGGTGCATCAACAACTGTGAGCTTGAGCTGCCCAGTGATCCATCTTGTGTCCTAGATCACTCCCTCTGCCACTTCCACCTTCGCAGAGCCCAAAATGGAAGTGAGGCAGCAGGCCTTCACCTATTAGTTGTGCATCCTGAATATCAATGGCCACCTGGTCGCATGCAGCCTCCTTTTCTCTCTCTTTTCTCTCTAATTACCAGTACCAGTGGTGTCACACTTGTTTTGCCCTCTGACAGCCTGGTAGGGATTATGGCCCCATCTTCCGTCCTGTGAAAAGGTCTGTAATTGGAGCTTGCCATGAGATGATAGGAACCCCTCTTAGTTTGGGATGGAAGGGCTACCATGGTGGAAGGCAGAGCAGGTCAAACCCCAAAGGGCAACAGTGGCAATTTTACTGGGCCCCATTTTCTGTCCCCTCCACAAGGGTCAGTCTTTACATGTACAGTACCAACTTGCACCACCGCATATCTTATGACACAAATTCTAACAAAGTTCTCTCTTTCTTTTCTAGACCTTTCAGAGAAGAAACCAGGTTAAGAGGACAACTGAACAATACAACCCATCAGTGCACCACACCATGCAAGTTGGATAGAGAGCCAAAGCAAATATGCAATTTTTTCGAGGCTCTAAACAATATGCTTACTGATTCAACCTGGAGAGAGAAAACCGAAGAAAGATAAGATTGAGCTCCTACACAGCTTTTCCAGAAGCTATAAACTAGTTTCCAGACTCATCATGCAAGTAACCAAAAAAAAACTTCACTGGCCAGATTAGAGCACCATGGACTTAAAGTAAGTGGCAACCACTCAACAGAACTACTCTTACCTTAAGGAGAACTATGCTATGGTCCACTAACACTAACTTAGACACTTTGCATTATGGGCTGTCATTGTTGCAGCATGGTGGCCCATCACAGAGGAAATAGGCAGGGCTTATTCCGCTCTTTATAACTTACCGTGATTGCAATCCTTTCTCGATGGAGAAGACTGGGACAGATTAGCCAGGGTCGGAAAACTAATCAGAGGATGAGGGGGAGGATAAGAGAGAGAACAGCAAACAGGTAGTTGTGGGTTGTTTGGGTGAGGGAAGATGAGGAGGTTGTAGTGGACCAAGAGACCAGCAGGAGGAAGGTTGATGGATTGTATTGTGTAGGTGATTTTGGAAAAAAGTGAGGTATTAGTTGGTGAGAGTAAGTGGTACTGATTAGTGTGTGTGCTTGCATGATTAGTACGTGAGATTATTAGAAGCAGTGTAGGGAGTGAGTGAGTAATGGTTGTGAGAGTAAAAGCAGTCCAACTGGGCAGATGGTATGGTGGAGTGTTAGTTATAGTGTGGAGGAGGGAGAAGTAACTTGGAAAGGTGGAGACAAGTGTTAGACAAGGGAGAAAGATAAAAGAGACAGAGGATAAAGATGCAGGGAGCAGAGGGAGTGAAGGTGGGTGGAGTTGGTAGTAGGAGAGCAGTGAAAGGAAAACATCAGACTGAGAGATGGCGAGGTATAAATGGGCGGGATAGGAAGAAGGCTAAGTCAGGCAGTGTGTCTGAAAGGCATACTCTATGATCCCGTTGAGTCAACTAACAACAGGGTCCATCTATAAACTATAACCAAAAAAGTGATGGCGGGAGGAACGTTTTGGACTATTCTGAACTACTGGCACTGCTCTGGGCAACCTTCCAAACCACCATTTTTTAGCCCGTCTCAGACATTACAAAAGGGGTCTAGCCATATGCAAATCAATCAGATACTGCCACCAAAGGGAGCAGCCCAGCCCGAACTGCTAGACCAGGGCCTCATTAGTGAGGTTCAGCTTGGTTCCCCATGGTGCAGCGAGCAAAGGACCCACAACTGGGCAATCCAGTTAGCATTTGTCAGAGAGGCCTTATGGGGTTTAAGCCAGTTTTTGTAGCATCTAGCTAGGTTCAATATGATACCAATTTTACAAAGGGCTGAGATTGTTATGTCTTTCTTAATGCTAGCTCTAGCTCTGCAATATTCCCTTCTGTTGGTCTGAATAATGATATCAAAGGGACAATGTGCCAGAGCAGATGTAGGAGTATATTTGTTAGCTAGTCCAAGGTGTTTACCCAAGGCACTCACAAGCCCATAGAAGTCCATGTCATGGCATTCCAACCAGCCTAAAAGCGAAAATTCCCTGTCAAGAACATATTTATGGATCTTACGAAAGCTCAATCCTGTCCAAAGAATATGATTCCATTGGCAATTGATCTTGACCTGGCTACCAATACTTCTACTGTCACTGATTTTGTCCAAGGGAATAGACCATTTCAGAACTGCATGATCACTGTATCCGGTATGATGAATACTCAGCTCACTGCATCAACCTGCTGTACCAAAGTCCACAAAAATATAATCTAGGCAAGAGTTATCTTTACCATTCATCCAAGTACGACATGGGGTCCCCCTACACCTCCCCTTATGTTAAGAAATGCCAGATCTTGATATTCAGTGAGTGTACCCCAATCCAGGCTTCCCATTAGTATTTTATTATGTGTCTGTGTACAGGGATAACTACTCCAGTTACCATCTCAGGATGCCTGTGGATTATAAAGGGTAGGGGAATTAAAATCCCCACCCATAATCACTCTCCCCTTTGGACACTGCTCAGCCCAAGAGGATAGTAATTTCTCTACCACCTTTATTCAATCAGAGTGCCCTCCTCTATTTTGGGGAGCATATAGGTTGATAGGCAAAATGGGCACCCAAAGACAGAATGGGTCAGAGATGACTGCAGGTAGTATGTGGGGGTTCGGTTGGCCACAGATGTAGGGTTCAGTAAAATAAGCAGAAACACCAATCTGTAATCCTCCTTTTGGCCGACCCCTCAAATGACTAATAGCAGTGCGGCACAAAACATGGAATCCTTTTATATGT
Source organism: Ambystoma mexicanum (assembly GCF_040938575.1). NCBI lineage: Eukaryota > Metazoa > Chordata > Amphibia > Caudata > Ambystomatidae > Ambystoma > Ambystoma mexicanum. The sequence continues at coordinate 675,618,400 of NC_090930.1, read as the reverse complement.
TAATTACAAGTGAGCCAGGTCTCTTGTAACACGAATACCTCTGATTCCAAAATATAGTCCCAGCCCCCAGAATGCTTCAGAAAAGAGCTGTGATCCCGTGTGTTCCAACACATAAAATCAATACTAGAATTAGCTTCATTATATCAATGGTTACCAGACCTCAGCATATCAGGTATCCATTGTGTGACCCACGTTTGGTCCCTCACTATATTATTTTGGGAAGTAAGTGAAGCATGTGGACTCTCCCTCTCAGTAATTGCTTTAGTAGAGACTAGGCTCACTCGATTAACCAACTTTTTGTTGATACTTTCTTGGCCATGGGTCCTGATTGTATGTTTCCTACATTCTGTAAGAATATATCCCATTTTTTTTTAATTCAGTGTTACAAGTACTCAACAATGTTGTAACGACTGGTGAGATAAACTCAATCAGGGCCCAGTTGGTTGAGCTATGTGGCGTAGGGAGTTCTATATGTAACATGTCATCTGTGGCAATTCCTCTCAATCTCGATATTTTGTTCCACAATTCTAGAAGGAAAGCATGATTGAGGTATGGGTTTATGTCAGTTGGGTTAATTTCTTCTAGTTTAACCCATTTTCCCAATGGGAAGGTTGATTTTGATTCATCACAGGAAGGAACATGATGCACATTACTCATATCAGATTGAGATGTGGGCAAATGGGTTTCGGATGAAATGTCTGAATAAAAATTACCGATTCCACCAAAAGACCTAAAAAACACCACAAAAAAGTTGGAACTACCAAAAGTTTGAACATTTTGTGGTATGTGTTTAGGTGGGGTCGGTATGGTGCTGGGGGGTGTCCCCCGTAACACCCCACTCACTTGAGTGAGTGAGGGTTGCGGGGTATAGCCCCCAGCCCCCCGCCAGAAGAAAATAAAAAAGCTGGGAGGGCAGGGTTGTCCCCCGCAAAACCTTGCTCACAGTATAGTGAGCGGGGTGTTGCGGGGATCACTTCTGTGATCGGGATCCGGCACCGCAGGGTCCTCTTCTTATTTTTAAAATGTATTATTATCTTGATATTCAGTGAGTGTACCCCAATCCAGGCTTCCCATTCGTATTTTATTACGTGTCTGTCCCCCGCGTGTTTGTCCCCCGCAACACCCTGCTCACTTTACTATACAGAAACCCCTGCAGCTGCCCAAAAAGAAAAAATAATAATAATACATTTTAAAAAAAGAAGAGGATCCTGCGGCACCGGTTTCCGATCACGGAAGTGACAGGGAACCGGCGCTGCAGGGACACAGCGTAAAGGAAGGAAAGGTAAGTAGGGTGGTGGAGGTATGTTGGGGGTGTGAGCGGGTTGTGTTGCGGGTGTGTTGTGGGTGTGGGTGGGAGTGTATGTATGTATGGTTTTCTATTGGTTGTTCGCATGGGAAATGTACAAACATTTGTAGTGTGAACATTTCCCATGCAAACATTTCTGTCGCAGATTTTTCCTCGACGGAAATATCACACGGATCCGGCAAATGAGTGGATATTTGGCGGGTTGATGGTGGGATGGAAAAGACTGTACATTGCTGCATCACATTGAACCGTGTAACATTATGGAGTTGCTGCTGTACATGAAACATCTGTGGATGGTTATGGCCAGTAGCTATTGACATTGGCAAAGAATTAATTCCATTCACGTGTTGACCACCATGTTCAAACAAGTATCCGGACCCATTCTGCTGAATTAAAGGAGTTGGCTGTATGCATGATTTGTAAGAGGCCATTTGTTCAGGCATCACTAATTGATGGGGATCATTGTGGGGACTTACACTCCCGTCTCATTATCCTTCGGCCACACCATGCCTGCCCTGGACTCTAGTCCACCATGAAAACTGACATTAGTCAAATTGGCATGCATATTCAAAAAAAGGAGGGTCGTCAATACTCCAGCCCTGGTTGATACACAATAGAGGAACAATAGGATTTGTACCAGGGCAGAGCCATTTGTCCAGTGGGCCACGGAGCGTGACCTGCTTAAAAGTACACTCCTCTTGGTCCACCATGTAATTGGCACCTGTACTAGCCTCTGTCTCTAAATCTACTTGTGAACCCAAATAAGCCGATCAGTGGTCTTGACTTTTGTATTTTCCATATTAGTGGCCACGGGACAAGTATTCTTTAGTTTGTTCTTCTGTTTCTTATTGGAAAATTTATTTTTGTTTTTCTCTTCTTTTTCTTCACGTGCCCCCAACAATGGAACTGGAACCTCATTATCTAGTAGGGACCCGAACCGGTTACTAGTTTCCACAATTGGGTAGACCCTATCAGATACCTCAATTATATCTCGATTTCCTTGGGTGTTAGGAGGTAACGTTAAGGGGGTTCTCTCCTCTTCAGTAAGCATGAGCCTCTGTGGAATAAAGGGTTTGGCAATCTGGTCACAGGGTTCATAACTTTTCCTTGCATTCGTTGAGCCTTACGAATGTCCGTAGAGTCAATTGCTGCGTTCCAGCCTCCAATCTATGACAGAGCACTCAGATGGCCATTGTTACGCTCACCTGGTCTATGCAGGGAAATTGGGGCACGGTTGGAGCCCTCCCTCGACTTGGCTCCCTTGGATAGACTCTCCCCCCCAGCTGCTGCTGAGCCTGCTGTTCTGGATGCTGGTATTGGCCCTAAGAGAAGATGAAAGGCAATCAGAATGGTGTGGTGGTTTTGTGAATTCTCTTGACCCTCTCCTGCCAAAATGAAGTGCAGAAAAGTTTTCCCATGCAAACTCACCTGTGGTTTTGTAACGCTGAGCTCTCTGTCTTGCTTCTTGTAGCAGGGGCGTGTAGAGTGGACCTAGTTGCTTCACTAGTCTGTGGAAGTGGTGATCTAGACCGGCTGGGACCAATCCACTTAGAAGGTAAGTCTTTTGGTTATGATTAATGTTCATTTTCTTATAATGTCTTTTGCCTTGATTGTTAATAGTGATTCTTGCAATGTCTTATCTCTTTCCCAATAGGTCGGAAGATGGCCAATCGGAGTCATGGAGCGAGTCTGGGGATTCCCTTGAGGATGATGGAGCTCCCGAATTAGCTGGTAAATTGGCCTTTATAATGGAACTGTAGACTGGCGCGGCCAAGCGTTCGTTATTTACATGGTTTCTAACCAGTTGTGTTCTTTTTTCTTTGCAGGAGAATACTGGTGGCGTAGAGCAGAGTTTGGATGCTCGGGAGCAGCTCTGTGGCTGCAGGATGAAGGTACCGCAAAGATGAAGAAAGGAAATGGAGCTCCACGTTGCTGGATGCCCGGATCAGGTGAGGAAAGGCTCTGGCTCCAGTAGCAATGGGATGCAGGTAAGATGCGCGCCCAGTGATGGAGCGGCTGGAATCAGGCAAGGAGCTCCTTCAGTGATGGAGAAGCTGGATTCAGGTAAATGGCACCTTCAGCGATGGAGTAGCTGGAACCAGGTTAGATACGCCTTCAGCGACGGAGTAGCTGGATTCAGGTAAGAGGCGCCTTCAGCGATGGAGTAGCTGGAATCAGGTAAGATACGCCTTCAGCGATGGAGTAGCTGGAATCAGGTAATGTGTGCCTTCAGCGATGGAGCTTCTGTAATATGGTAAAATGCATCTTCTGCGATGAAGTAGCGGGATCCAGGTAAGATGGCCTTCAGCAATAGAGCAGCTGGAATCAAGTGGATGTCTGATGAGATGAAAAAAAGGTAAGGACAGCGGTATGCGTTACGCTGCTGAAATCAGAATAACGAGAAGCAGAGGCATGTGGGTGGGTTGGCCTTAAAGAAGCTGGCACTGGCCCCTCCCTTTGGCCCCACCTTGTAGATCCACCTTGCCCCTCCCAGCGACTCTTGCACGTGCCTTCCAATGATAGTCTATGGCCATGCCTGGCCCTGATGCACGTGCCCTAGGCACAGAGTGTGTAAAGCACACTTTTCCATGAGCCTGGTGCCAGAAGTGCCGGGACTGTGTCCATTTAGACCCTGAGGGTGAGGAAGGCCTGGACCCTTGTCCAATGGCCATGACAGCAATATGGGTTTCCAGTCAACGAAAGTTAGGAGAGGAGCCAGACGGCTAGCGGCTCCCTCAGCAAACTTGCAAACTGGATTCACATTGACGCCACCACGCGTGCACTCCGTGTTCCTGCACCTTTTAAGGTGGGGCAGATAGCAGTCAGTATAGAAAGCAACGACAGACTTCAGGCTCACAGACAAAGTTCCTCCTGGCAAACTGGCTTCGCACTGCTGCACACCGTACGTGCTCCACGCTTTCCTGCACCTTTTAAGGTGGGGCAGAGAGCAGTCAGTATAGAAAGCGAAGACAGATTTCAGGCTCACAGGGAAAGTTCCTCCAGGCAAACTGGCTTCACACTTCCACACTTGTTTTCAAGGTCTGCACAATGTTCATGCCATGTTCCATGGTTGTAACAATACCTTGGTAGTATGAGCTAATGTTAACTGCACACTTTTATTTTGGCTAGTTGAGCTGCAGGCATAGTCTGTCTAAGATCCCACTCTGCCACCAGTATCATGAATTGGCTTCTGCTCTGTAGGAGTACGAGGATGAATAGAGGTAAAAATGCCCACTCAGCCACCACACTTCTACAAACCAAGAGCCAAAGCAATCAAAAGGTAAAACAGTTAAGAGATATACGTCCTCTGCTTTTTGTCGTAACTTTGGCTGATGGAAGGCTATGCTCTTAAGAGAGGTGTGAACATTATCCAGTAGTGACCCAAACTACACATGAATACAGTCCAAATTAAAGGGATGTCCATTCAAGGTTCTATAAAAATATAAACTTTAACTAAATACACCATCTGCAATAGAACTAAATAGAAAAATATGGATAGGAAGATTTCCTCCAGGCAAATGCAGGAGGTAAATCCTTCACCTCAATGGTGAAAAATTGGCACAATCCCCAGAAATACCACTGGCAGAATTACCGCCAGAAGTAATTCCACCAAATTCCCCATGGAGTCCTATGAACTCCCAAAAATTCTGTGGTAAATATGTGCAACCAAGTGGCAGTAACGTTAATTCTGTTTGGCAGTAGTTTGATGGTAATTCAACCAAACTACCACCAAATTCGGAATGACGGCCCAAGATTTTTGATTTAAGTGGTATACATCAAATGTATGTCAAATAAAACAGGGGCTTCCAGAAGATTATCTGGCTTGAAAAATGTGTTTTTAAGCCCCAATAACATAACCTCTGTTTTATTGGGCTAAGTGAACATGGTTAAGACACTTCATCAGTACATTGATTTGGGTTTGGTTGGTATTGCTGCGAATGACGGTAAAGTTCACGGTGCCTGCGCCCCCTGCTGCACCTGTCACTGGCCTGATCTCGGTGCAGCAGTCACACTGGTGAAGAAGTCTACAATTTCTTCAGTGGTCTCACTGTCCCTATCCTGATCATAATTATAATAATAATTGTTCTTTTATAACGCATTTAATACCTAAAACTCAATACTTAATACTTAAACTACCTTAAACTCAACCCAGGCAAAACAGAAATAATGATCATCACAAAAAACGGAGAAGACAACCTCTACATCCCATGGCCAACCGAACTTGGTGAAACCGCAGCCCCACAATCGACTGTAAACAACCTGGAAGTCCTGATGGACAACAAACTCACTCTAGCGCCACAAGTAATGCCCTAATCAAGAAATCTTTTTTCCTCCTGCGATCGATTAAAAGGATCCTACCATTCCTCTCATTCACTAACAAAACAACTGCGGTCATTGCCCTTATCATGTCCAGACTAGACTCCACCAACAGCCTATATCTAGGATTGCCTGAACGACTGCTAAATAAACTCCAATGCATACAAAATGCGGCAGCCAGACTGCTCCTTAAACTACCGAGAACAGAACACACCACACCAGTGCTGAAAATGCTTCACTGGCTACCCATCAAATAGCGGATCAAGTTCAAATCAATGTGCATAACCCACAGAGCAATCCATGACCAAGGTGCAGAGTTCCTCAGAAGAAAACAAAACGTTCATCACACTGCAAGGCCACTCAGATCCAGCAGCGACATCCGCTTGGAACCCAAATCATACAAGAAGAGGAAACTCAGAGGATCCTCCTTTTCTCACCTCGCCCCAAAAACCTGGAATGAACTACCAAAGAACTAACGGAACACAAGAGATCACTTACAATTCAGGAAACTCATAAAATCATGGCTCTTCACTCCATAACCTGAAGGAATACCAATAAGGACATACACAGAGGAACTAGGCCGAGAGAAGAACCTACTGTGTCTTCCTCCATCATCACCCTTATAAAATAAGGACATACAGATCTGTAACATATCCACTTATCAATTTAAAAACAAACCACATCAATCATACCATTGAACACCATGATCCTTCGGGAGAGCAGGGTATGACCCAGCAATAGCACCGGGCGTCCCTCGAAGTCACAGGCAACAATGGACCACCGACAGTAATAGATATGAAGGAGCGGGATTGATAATATAACTTCACTTCCTAAGCAGGGATCATACTCGCCCTCTGGGTGTACTAAGGTCAAACTTAGATAGAGGTCAGCCTCAACTCCTGAAACTATACAGTAAGGAAAGGGAAGAGAAGATTTTAGCACCCAATGGACCACTGACAGCAAATAGATAGCAAGGAGCTGGTTAGGGATAATATAACACCACTATTGAACTAGAGAACATGGCTCACCGAACATGGGGTACTTAGCCAATTAATCTGCAAGAACCAGCCATGGCATCATATACTGCCGAAACTAGACAATCAGTAAACCAAGAGAAAGAAACCAACACAGTATGACAAATTGATACATAAACTAAACTTGATGGATTATAAGACATACAACCCACTAACCAAAACCCCTAATTTCTGCTTACTTAATTCACACAAAAACCCACACAACCACCTCTCTCACAGCAAACTGCACAAACTTCACCACACCGCAACAACAAACAACACATAGATCACAACAACAGAACGTGAGGACCCGCTTCGATCCCATATCCCTTTACCAAAGTTTTTTCATTGGATTTCATAGGTTTTCATTAGTGCAACTTAACCATAATGTCCTTTTAACAACTTTTTTTCATTGAATTTCATAGGTTTTTATTAGTCCAACTTAACCATAACGTCGCTTTAACAACGTTGTTTCAGTAAATTTCATGTGTTTTTACCAGAGTATGCAATTTTCCTACAATTAACTAATATCATACTTACCAAATATAACAATATTTGTGTCCCATTTAAAAAGTGTCACCTTAAAGCTCTGCCATTTCCCACCTTCTAGATTCATTTTTAAAACTTCTATACGCTTTTTGCAACTATTTCAACTAGTTTTGCATCCGTAGACATCTACAAACATCTGAATTCATTGCGGACCTTCAGGACAGTGCCACATGACCATGCGCTGGCACGTGGCATGATGACGTGTCCGAGAACCGGTCTGCACTTAACAATAAGATCCGTCCTTCGCGGACAGTTCAAAACTGCATTTTCTACTGATCTAGGAAGTTTCAACTTCAGAATTTCCCTTGCACACCTTCTACACCTGTTCATACTCATTATCCATTACCAATCTAATACACAGTACATACTTGGAAGAATTTTATCAAAACTGATATTTATCTTGAAAATTGCATCAGTTATTGCCATCCCTCCTCCCCAAGAGCCACCACCACCACCAGCTGGAGGACCCTCACAACAAAAAAAAGCACAGTACTTTGAAAGACAATGAAGAGGACCAAGAAGATGAGGTAGAGGAAGTGCCTACTTCTAGCACCAAGATCGAATCATGGGTGTGCCAGTTATTTGCTACTGTTGGGAGTCTACCAAAGGCTAAAGCTACCAAAGTGAAATGCACTGAGTTCTCTCAGTCGCAGACTACCTGGACAGTACTCCTATGGGACTCCCTCCATGCGCCGCCACACCAAATCCAATGACCACAATGCTCTCAGAAAGGTTGTTCCTTTCTCAGCAAGTAGTAAGGTGTCTTCCTCCACCTCATCTTCCTCAAAAAATACTGTAACCACACAGCCTGATGTCTGTGGGCATTAGTGCACTATAAATAAATAAATAAATAAATAAATAAATAAATAAATAAGGCTACGGACCATTATCGTCCATTGCAGCCCCTAAAATGGGGAATCAGGCCATTACCAACACTGGTTCCCAAAGCGGGAACCCAGGGTGCTAAAACATAGATCTTTCTTCCTATAGCGGGACGCCTGTGGCATCCCACTGTAAGAAGGAAGGAAAATCCTTTTGCAAGACAGCCAACATGGAAAGAGAAGGTGGGGCTCCGTACACAGCCCCTCTTCCCTTGCCATGGCAGGCTGCAAAACCCTATGAACACATTACCACAAGCACTTTTTTTCCCTTTCAAACCTATCCTACCTTTGAATAACTTTACCACATAGGTACACAAAGCCACTTTAACACTATTTTCCGTCCCTAGCGGTCATGGCCAGTAGCCAGATTTTCCACATCATGACCTTATGCCATGACCCAGAGAATCTGGCTACTGCCCACGGCCACAGGCTATACCTCAGTCACCAAAGGTATGTGACTATTTATTGTACCTACATTATTACACTTGTAAAAAAATAAAACACAAGCACATTTGCAAAACCATGCTTTAATGTCCTTGCCAATGGTCCTCACGATTTTTCTCGAAATCCGCCAATGTTTTTTAAAGTGTCAAAATCTATGTACATACTATAGTCATATAACTTAGCCCCCACTTGACAAAATACATTCAGTCTTTACACAAACATTGAAGGTTGGGTCTATAATCTTTCTCAAAACTTTTGTCCACATTTGTCAAATAGCAGCAAAGTTATAAGCCATTTAAAAATGTTAAGACCCCGCTCTAATTTCGTCCCCTCTTGAGAAAATTCCACCAAACTTTAGAAAACCATTTATATCTAGTTTCAAAATCGTTTTGCCAAATGTTGTGCAGATTCGTCAAATGACACCACATTTATATGCCTTTACAATATTTTGGGACCCCCTCTAATTTTGCCCCCTCTTGACAGAATCCCACAAAACGTTTAAAAACCATTCAGGATTAGTTCTAGAATAAAATTTCAAAATTACATGCTGTATCATTGGATGGCTCAAAAGTTATAAGCCATCCAAAAACTGCTTTTCCCCAAACCTGTAATGCAGCAATAGGTATAGATGTCCTAGGACATCTGAAGTGTCCGCGAACACCACAGCACTGCACCAGGACATCTGCAATGTTTGCAGACTTTCGGGGGGTGAAACAACCTGTTTTTGGCTTCTTATGGCCATATCCAATCCAATCCTCACCCCCCCCCACATCCCTGGAGATTGTTTGTTGAGTTTGACAAGTGAAATGCTGCTTTTTAAAACATGTTTTCACCGCGCTGTCTGCGGACCCCAAAAAAGTCAGCGAACCCAAGATGGCGGGTGCTTCAGGAAAACCGATGCATTTCCCGTTTTCCACCAGTCAATCAGCAAGCGTGTCCCGATGTCTGCAGACCGTGCAAAAGTCAGTGCATTTTCTGGCCAATCGGAGGCCAGTCCACAGACAGCACAGCCAATCACAGACCAGTCCGCGGACCGAACAGGGAAGTAAGTCCGCGGAGCGGACATAGATATCACACATTTTTTTGCCACATGTTTTGGTCATTTTTAAAAAAAACTACTTGGCGGATTTACACCAAATTAACAAAAACACACTTTCGGGACCAAGCTGCCTCTCCTGCAGCAAATTTGGTGAAAATCCATCCAGCTGTTTGGGCTGTAGGTGTGAGCAACATTTTTTCTCATTATGTCTATGGGAAAAAAACATTTGGGACCGCCCCTATAACTTTGCCCCCCGGACCAAATCTCACCAAACTTTGCTAAAAAATTCAGTGGGCCATAAACTTTTGTTTTCAAAGTTTGGTGAGGATTTGTCCTGGGCGAGCGAAGTTATAAGCCATCCAAAAAGTGTTCTTCCTCTGAGATTAGCAACTTAACCATAACTACATGACCGCTACCGCATATTACATTGCCTGCGGTAAGCAGCCATGTAGTTATGGTTAAGTTGCTAAACCCATAGGAAGAAAACTTTTGGGCGGCTTATAACTTTGTTCCCCCAGACGAATCTTCACCAAACTTTGTAAAAAAAAGTATATGCCCCACTCTGATTTGTTTTGCAATGTTGGTGAGGTTTGTTCTAGGGGAGGCAAAGTTAAAGGGGGGCTCCCAAAATTTCTTTTATCCCGTAGACTGAATGGAGAAACACTTTACTCACGCCTACAGCTCAACCCGCTGGATGTATTTCCACCAAATTTGCGATAGGAGCAGTGGCTTGGTCCCGAAAGTGTGCTTTTGTAAATTTGGTGGTAATCTGTCCAGTTAAAATGACCAAAAAGTAGGTCTAAAAAAAGTGTGATATTTGTGTCCGCTCCGTGCACACACTTCCCTGTTCGCTCCACGGCCAGGACAATGATAGGCTAATCGGCTTGGGTCATGTCAACGGACACGTGAAGTGTTTTCTGATTGGCTGGGATGAGGTGTGAGGTGCGTCACATTGTTTCAATGCGCCTGCCATATTGGATCTGCGGAAAACGCACCGTTGAACTGAGCAAAAATGAAATTTTGGGAAGTGTGTTGGTGTGTAGGAGTGCTTGGGGAGCGTGGAGGAGTAAGAGATGGGTCAAATGCTGTATTTTCTTAGGTGGCAGGAGCCCTTGATGTGTTTGCGGGTGCACTACTAGCTATTTTACTTTAGTATGATGTTGGTTTTGGGTTGTTAATTTGAGCATCGCTTGCAAATTAATATCCCCTATAAGCAGTTAATATACCACAGTCAAAATGTTTGATAGCATGGGTGTGTTATGCTGCGGTGGTTGTGAAGGCCGTAGGCCTTCGGCCATGCACCTAAGACTCTAGACCCTCGCCAGACCACCACAGCATAACACACGCATAGAATCAAACACCCATCAAATATCCACAACCCAAAATTTTGTGTACTGTTTCAGTTTTGGCGAGGCTATGCAGTTAAAATTGTAGAGTTTGGTAACAAGCACTGCAGCATAAGATACCCATGGAAGTAATCATTGTGGATTGTGGTCTATGGTTAGATGTTTGCTTGAATGGGTGTGTTATGCAGAGGTGTTTGTGAGTCCATTTATTATATGTTTAATGTTTGACTTTTTGTGGTTGTATGTAGTTTTTTCATGACATGGGTAATTGGAACAGAAATTCTTTTTCAATCTCTGCGATAAAAGAAAAGATCATATGTTAGTGTAGGTAGTTCATAATGAGTTATTGCATTGCATAATAGACATTTCTGTATTCTTTCGGCCCTCATATTCAGTACTTTAGAAGTACTATAAACCAGTGTACTGTGCAATTTGCTCAGTTTCTGTGTTTATTAAATCATTGGGGCAGTGAGAAAAAAATTCATGCTGGATTAAAAAAAACTGTTATGTTGTGGTACAATATATTTCTTTCATTGTTTTCAGTGTGTATTTCTTCTTTCTTGCTAATCTTCTATCTGTTGGCTTGTTGTAGATTTTTGGGGCAGTTAGATACCTTTTGGCGTATTCTAACTGTATTTTTCTTGCTTGATTTTAGTGGTATTTATTTATTGGTTTGCCTGTTGCTGAATTTTCTGGCAGTTAAATAACTGTTGGCGTATTATAACTGTTTATTTCCTGTTACATTTTAGTGGTATTCATTTATCTGTTTGCTTGTTGTAGAATCTTGGGGCAGTTAGATACCTGTTGGCGTATTCTGTTTATAGTTTTGAAATTGAAGTTTTGTTAATGTTTATGCACAAATTAGCTATTTATTTTGGTTTTAAGAATATTAAATAAGCGTTAACAAGATCTGCTGGTAATCTTTGTTTTAGAGTAATGGTACTATCATTACATTCAAACCATCCACATTTCTTTTTTATATATGCAGTGTAGTGTCCTGTATTGGTTGTGGCTCCTGCATGGCAGATTATTCCCATTGTTTTGACAGTTTTCTTACCAAGTGATACTTGACCATGTGAGATCCAGTCAGCTTGCAGTTGCTTTTGACACCATCTGCATTGTAACGTAAAAGCATTACTGTTACGTATTTACTACGTGTCTGTATTTGTAAGGTGGAGCGATTATCTGAATTGCAGGTAGTACATAATCTGCCATGGATTTATTTTGTACAAGTTGCTGAAATGGAATAGATTCACAGTTAGGTATGGATAAATACACGAAGTGTTCATTAGGGACGTGTTCCTGTGCCACATGGCTGCAGAGAGTGCATGTATGTTTCCACATGTATGAAATCTGCAAGATTTCATGTATAGGTATGTTTTTGTTTTCCAGTACTTGTAGTAAGTACATTAGACATTCTTGTGAATCTTCCTGTGAGTTTATAGTGAATTTGACCATTCCAGCACAGTAGTCCAATTCTTGAGTTATTCCAGAAACACTGTAAGGGTTGTCAGGATTGTTGGTTGCATTTCTATGAAGGACTAACATTTGCAAACACAATTGGTCTGTATTGTGTAAGTAAATGTTGTCAATAATTGGTGGCAATTGGAATATAATTAGTATTGCTACATTTGGGTAGCAATTTACCCCAGTTGTATTTGTGAATTTGAATGGACCTGACAGTTCTGTGTCAAAGTCATTTGTTCGGAGTGTGTTTTGCTTCTTTGAAGAAGTAGTTGAGTTACTTTGAGCAGTAGATTCTTCTTTGGTTGTGGTACTTGATGAAGTATTAGTTTCTTTTACTTTCTTTGGAGGAATTGCAGTGAGATCCTGTTTCATTTCAATCTGAAGTAGTTTTCTTTTACAACGTTTTACTTTTTGCAGAACAGGATAGGTTTTTAGAAGGGGGTGTAGAGTAAACACAGTCTATTGTATTCTAGAATGCAAGGAATATCAGCATTTACTTAACTTGCATCAAAGTTGATTAGAAATAGTCTGTCAAGTGTACGTATGTGTGATAGTGCTAGATAGCTCATGCCTTCTTTAAAGACTGTTCTACCAATAGCTATCAATGCTTTATCTAAGGTAAGGCCTTGTGATTTGTGAATGGTGACTGCGCATGCTAGAGTTAGTGAAAATTGTTCTCTGCGTACATACATGTCTTTGAAAAGAAGGAAGCAGGCTGTTGAGCGTCCTATCTTTTTAACTTCTGATAGTTTGTCAAAGAAAATATTGACAAACTGAATGTTGTTGTCACGTGGGTATGTTTGAAAGCCAACAACTGTACCAAGTGCTCCATTAACTAGTCCTTGCACCATGTCAAGGTTAAGTTTAAGCATTACTCTACAGTTTAAAGAATGCTAATATTTTCTCCAAACCAGCTGTATTTCAGATAGAGTTTTCTAAGGTATTTAGTCTTGTTGTGGCTTGTTGATACATGGGTAGTGTCATACCATGTACGTCCAGTTTGTCTGTGGAGCAAATATCAATTATTGGTTGCATTTCTTTTTTCAAAATTGCATCATTGAATTTTGAACAGCTTGCAACAGTTGGCATCAAGGACATACAATTGCCATTTTTTTGTGCTAATTGTTCCATGACATCAGTAGCACATGGGTTTTGGCCATAGAGTGCATGGATGTGCCTGGCTTTTAATATTGATTGTACTTCTTTGGATAATACACCAACTGTAATACTTTTTAAAATGTTGGTGTATGTGAGGTCTGCAGACTGGCGCTTATTTTCAGTTAATTCTCTGTATTGGAAATGTTGCCAAAGGTTGACATTTCCTATGCTGCCAAGAGTTTTATGGCACAGTTTGTGCCCTAAGGTTTTAAAAATAGATTAAGCTTTCACTGGTGTTATTTGAACAAGATCTCCAAACACAATGATGTGTTTTCCTCCAAAGAGCTCTTCGTAGTCTGTTTTGAGGACTTCTTGTAATATGAGGTGAATCAAAGCCAGCATTAGGTTCGAGACCATGCTCACCTCATCTCTTAGTAGCATTTTCATTTGTTTGAAAACTCTGCGTAGTTCCATTGCAGCTTCTGTAGAAAGTTTGTAATAGTCTAATTTGTTTTGGTGTTCTACTGGAAGGAGTAGTAATCGGTGTAAAGTGACACCGCCTTTGTTGTAGGCAGCTAAACCTGTGGGGCAGTTACAACAGCCGACAGTTTGTTGTTTGTCAATTGTTAGAGGAACTTGCTGATGAATTTGATTAAGAATGTTTTGCCTGAAACAGCTTGACCCGTGAAGTATAGCAGTATAGGTATGTAGTCTTGTCAAGTACAGTTTTTATTTTCATGCTGCACACCATGTTCAATTTGTTTTGTTACGTCTTGGAAAATGCTACACTGCTCATTGTTCAGTTGTGATTTCAGTACAGCAAAGTCTTCTGTAGATTGTTCATACTGACACATGGTGTTTTCTACTTTTGTCATGGCTAATTCTGCCTCATTTGCTATTAGTGGCTGTCCAAGTGGTTCTTGGCTACCTGTAACATAAGGTTCACTACTGTCATGAATGTCCACATCTAGTTGGGCCTGGAGTTCTTCTTCGTGTTGCTGTTCATTGTGCAACATTGTTTTTTACTGTATAAAGTTTACATCTGTTATAGTACTTTCATTTGCTTTGAAAGCATCTTCATAGGAGTCATAGGCATCTAGTAACTATTCTTCTTTCCGCCATGGTTTAAAAAGTTGTAGCAGGGACATGTAATATTATTCTTTATATTGAGGAGTTTTTAATGACAATTTGATATGATTTATTAAGCTTTGTTTGGTAAGTTTCACTAAACTGCTCTAACAATTTGCCACGCTGTATCTACCTTTCTTTTCATCTGGTTTAATATTATTTTTGTATGTGAAATTTTGGGCTACGTGGTATAGACACATGGTTTCCAAAATGGTACTCCTGTTTGGGTAGTATGTGTCTAGTAAATTTTTTTGCAAAATGTCTTGAGTGTTGAGATCATTTTTGGCTATTGTTTCTATGTCCACATATGATTTGACAACTCTTTTTCTACATTTAGCAGGACCAAAAATTAGCCATACTATATTTTTAGATTTTCCATACAAGGCAGTACCGGTTAAACGGTCTGCAGCTTCATAGCAGCCACATTCTCTATGAGAGAGCATTTTTATGCCTAAGCTGTACAATTTCTGTAAGTGTTTTGTCAGATGATATGTCATCCCAGAGGTCTTGAAGCTCTGTTTTTTCTGCTTTGGTTAAGTAGGCTGTGACATATCGTGTAACTGCAGTGGAATTGTCTGCAATGTACTGCACATCTATGTTTGCATTCGATAGGAGGGCAATGATTGCATTGTAATCATTGATATATTTTGATTCTTCTGTTCCTTTTATGTAATATGTGTTCTTAGGTGATTTACCTTTGACACTATGTCTAACTGAGGACATGAAGTTGTTTACTTGACCTGTTGTTGTAACTGGTCTAGGAAAACCTAAGCAGCATTTGGTGTAGTATTTTCCTTTTGTTTTCATATTTGCGACAACACTATTTCCCGCATTTGTGTCTTTGAAATTGAAAAATGTGTGCATGAGGGTCACTATGTGTTATTTGTGAAGGAATTTCACGAGTGACATATTTTTGTATAAACTGCAAAACAGTGGCATCACTGTCCTGACCACATTTAGGAGCATCTTTAATCCATAAAAGCATGTGGATGTGGGGTGGTCCTCTGGCTTGGTTTTCTTTTCTCCAAAAGAAGTGTTTCACTTCTCAGAGGGGAGGAACACTTATATTACAAATAAAGTGCAGCATAGCAATGAAGCGATGATGGAAATATCTTGATACATTTACAGGATCTGGAGAGCAGAGTTCTCCTGGTGTTTTTATATCTATGTTTGTTTTATTTTTATTTGCTATGCGTAGGAAATTGTGTAAACCTTCCCATGCACATTCTGCACAAGTTAATGTAACAAACCAAGTGGGTGGGCCAAGGTTTCTTATCATACAGCCTACATCTCCGTGACATCGGAACCAGTATTCTTTTGTACCATGCATGTTTGCTAAAAGATTTGTAATACTTGACTGTAAAACCTCATCTTTTTCTTGCACTTTTTATAGTAATTGCGTGGCAAACATATTTTGAAAATGGGTACCTGATTTTAATGTGTGTGCAACTCTTTAGTATAGAATTGCTAGTTCACTTTCAAAGAGAAGGTGGAATATGTATTCCACGTTTTGTCTGAATCTGATGTCATCAGAATACATTCGTATAGAGCGATATTCTGATGATGTTATTTGTGTGGGTCTATCATCGTACCTTCCTCCTTTTCCAGTAGGAAAGAGTAGAGCAAAGGCACATGCTTCTATACCTTTTCCCATATGCTGATTGGAGATCCTTTGGCTTGCCACATTTGGTACGTTTCCAGTGCATCATCTATGGTGTCTTTAGAGTGCAATGGATGAATTGTATAGTGGTCTAAAATATTGGATTCGATAGCAGGATCTAGAAGTTGAAATTTACCAGTTTCTGGTGACTCTTGAATTATTTCAATGGTTTATCTCAGGTTTTCTTCAATATTAATTTCTTTGTAGTATTCATTGTTCTCTTTTAGATGTTTGTAAATCCACGAGTTGTTGCCAATTTTTTGTGGTCTTTTGTATGTATGCCGTTTACTAAGACAATTAAAGATTGATCTATTGGACGTTGCACTCCCAGAGTATGTACATTTTCTTTGAGATCTAATGGTAAATAAACTACTTTGCCACAAATGCCTTTCACTCATTCAGAGGGAGGTAATTTTGCTGTTTTTGGTTGAAGGTGTATTATTGCTTGAAATGTGTGCACTGTTTGAATTAGTTTTGGTAGTGGGAATAACTCCAAGTTATTTGTGATAGCACGTGAAGGTGTTTGGTTGTTGTCAAGTTTGGGAGTGCAGTAACTGCAAAGTATTAAGGGATCAGTAATTTCGTATTTGTTTTCTGCTATAAGGTAGAGAGCTAACTGGAACCATTTGGAATCTTCATTGTCTTCTATTGTGCATGTTATGTCTACAGTTTTTGTGCTACTTTTATAAAATAAAGTCCTGCAGCAACACACACACATATGGTTTGGTGCTTCCGCGGATGTACTTTTAAACTTTAGTATTTCTTTTTTGTATGATATGATATGATATGATATAGCATTTATATGTGTGTAATAGAAGGTTGCCAGTTTGTTGTAAAGCTATTGCATTTTGTAAGTGGCTTTCACTTCCAAAATATTTTCTCTGGATATTCTCTATTTCTTTGAGTAGTTGTTTGGCTTTACCATGTAGAAGATTGTTATTTAAATTGGCTAGTGCAAAAGCAGTACTTTTAGCATAGCAGAGTTTATGGACCAGATTTCTTATAGTTGAATGATGTGTTGATATCATTTTGATATGATGAAAGGTGCATTTGCAAATAGGTCCTGAAATGCAGGCTGATGAATGTCCTTGTAGTCCTGTGTATTTGCACACTGGACAGGCATCCATATTTTGTAGTAGTTTTATTTTGAATTTGTCTTTGCTTTTTACATACTGAATGAGGAACTGGCGTAAAGATTTGAAAGATTTTTTGGCAATGTTACACATTGATGTGCACAGCCATTTGTAGCCTGGAATGTTTGGTTCAGTGGAATGGAGATGTGATACTGAGTTTTCTGGGGATATTTTTGTGAGCAGCGTTTCTTGTTCCATAATGGTATTATTACGTTTTTCATACCCTCGTCCACTGCTATGTATGGCAATTGGGATTGTTTGCTTTTGTTTGTATGCTTCTTCATTATATGCTTCTGTGCTCGTGGTGTGACTCCATTCACCTCCACAGATGTTTAAGATGCTATTTTTGATGATATTCCGTTCATTGTAGTTTATTAGTTGATTTTGTTAGTGGTTTCATTATGTTTAAAACTAAAATAAATAACTTCCTTTTGAGAAGGATTGCACTGTCTATGAGAGTTTTTCGGATTCATTTTCTACGGTAGGTTTTAAGGGTTGTGCCTGATTTCTCTCCTGTTTTTATAAGGTTCTGAAGGACTCTGTGGTGGAACATTTTTAGTAAAATAATGTATTGGTATGGTTACTTTGCACTACATCAAGATTTATAGGTGCAGTGTTAGCAGTAGTGGTTGCTGAAGTCTTGTTAATCACTTTCTGTTTCGTTTTTACATTTTGAAAGAGGAAGCAAAGTTTCTGTACTAGACACTTATTTTGTTTTGCTTAATGACTGTATTAGCTGTTTATTCTGAACTTTTTGCATACAATCTGCTATATATTTATGCTTATTTTGGTCACTTTTGTTTAGATTTGCTCTACTCCTGCATTGCTTTCTACAGAGTTGCATTCTTTGGGGTCAGTTGGAGAAAAAAAGAAAGTGTGGGTTGGGCTGTTGTGCAGTGTATGTGTGCTTTGTGCATGAGTGTCTGAGTATGATGGTAAAGATGCATGTGGAGGTGTGTGGTTGTGCAATGGGCAGCTACATCAAGTTTGGACGGCTATTCTTGTATTTGTGTGTTACTATACTGGGGTTCAGATGACAATACAAAGTATGCAGCTGGTGAGGGGAAGCTCTAATACTAAATCTAATGGTACAGGGTTAATATACTTGTTTGTTCTACAATACTAGAATTCTAGTGTGTTTGAGTAACAGTTAGAACATTATGGTAGTATTGCACTTACTTTTTTGTATGGAAAGAGTAGGTTTCTTCTAACTTCTTGTTCGTACTTCAGACGCGACTGCTTTTCAGGAGACTGGTCTTCACTGCAATTGTAAAAGAAAGAAGTTAGTAAATATGTGTGTTTATAGCACTGTTGTTAATGTAGACATTGTTTGTTTTGTTTTTGTAGTAGTAGTAGTGTTTTCTGATAACTGAGCATAGAATGTATACGCACTTTCCTTTGCCTATGTGCATCCTGTATATTTTACTTAAAATCTGTTAGTTGAACATGCTTTACAAATGAGTATAATAGTAAGCGTACAGAGCACACTTGGCTTCTTACAGCTGTGTTATTAGTTGTTAGGAGATAGAAGAAATAATCATATGCTTTTTTTGCTATTTTTACATGGTAAATGGCAGGAACTGTACAGAAAAGCATGCAATGTATACATTTGTGAAGGTGCGGGAAGTGAAGCAGAAGGAATTGATGTAGAGGCAGTGGTGTTGTTTCAGCTGGGAGCCTTTGTAATGATATTGTCAATCTGTGGGTATAAATAAAGATGCATGTACTCATCCTGGCTGTGTGCAATTTTATAATACACTACAGAGCCTTGTTCCACAATTATACTGTTATTTCTCTCATCTTTTAATATGAAATGACACTTTTTTATATAGCTGTGTGTGTAAACACAAATTGGAGAGCAGGCAGGTTAGCAAGTGACACTTTATCATAGCAGATGGGAGAAATTACAGTAAGTTTATTTTACAGGTTATGCAGGGTAAGTGGCAGTTACTCTGTTTATATGCATTCGTACAAGAGCTGTACATGTACTGTGCAGAAAATATTCATACCTGTAGTTATGTTCATACATGTGGATGTGCATGAATCTGCAAGTAGAAATCTTTGGGAGTTTTATAGTAGTTGTTGCTGTAGGTCCTTTGCAGTCACCGCCCATTTGTACTGAGAGTGATCAAAAATACCTCTAAAGTGCTGATCGGTCGTCATGGAGCTAGATGTAGAGTTCTTGCATGTGATTGGTGGATGGTTGTGTGACTGCTTAACAGTAGCCAATGAGGGAATGGTGCAGAGAGTGAAGTGGAAAGGGTAGAAGGGCTGACCCATTGTTACGCGCTCCGTGGACAAGGCATGCCACATAAGGGACTTCTTAAAATATCTGGTATGGAAATAGGACTGTAGGGATCAGCCAATCAGGTGTTGAGGCTGTGGTTTGTATTGAAAGAGGCTGTGTGTAGTGACGATAGCAGAGGTGGACAAAGTCAGGATTTTGGCGGTTGGAGATATATTTGTGAATGGTTTGAAGAAGTATGCTAAATCTAGGAATGTGGCTAACAATTTTGACATGAAAGGAGCGGAGGTGATGTAGTGCACTGTGCTTGGTTTTAATTTGCAGGCATTGTTGGAAGTTTGTCAGGATATGGCTAGGTTCAATAGTCCATATGTAGTTGTACTGCACTGTGGTGCTGTGCATTTGAGCTATGCCAGTGCCCCTACTTTGTTGCAAGATCTGCAAAACTTGGTTCAGGCAGTCATGAAAGTCCTTCCAAGTGCCAAGGTTATTTTCTTCTGCTTTGTTACCTAGGGCAGTATGGGACAATAGTTCTGTTTTTTTGCCCTCAGCAAAATGTTGCTAGGTGTTTAATTAATCAAGGCATGTTTGCTTTTATGATTAGAGCTGGGATGTTCTTTTGCAATAATGACCACATTGAATCTGGTAATGTTGTTTACTTTAAAGCAGATGGCATTTCTTTATATTTCATGGGACATGCCATGCTGTTTTGGAATATAAGGATTGCTTTGTAGAAGCTAATGTGAAGATATTTGGAGGAAAATAAGAAAAACAAACAAAATAATACATAATAAAAGGTGTTTCTGAAGCATCTTCAAAAAAACATAAAAAAGCTCTTTTCAGAGCCAACCTCAAAGGGGAAACGGGGTACACTATTTAAATTTTCATTCCCGACTCTCAGATTTTACGATTTGTCCGCAGACACTGTGGTTGTCCGTGCACAGCGCGTATTACATACAGGGATTTTGAGGTTGAGAGGTATGCAAATGAGACTTAGCAGAGCAAGGGAATGGTCAATAACGTTTACTGGGTGCGATGTGTAAGGAGAGAGTTTGTCAGAAAGTCTTTTCCCTGAGAGGAGAGCACATAGCTATGGCTGTGTGTTTCAGAAAGCAGATTGTTTGGATTATGGGAGATTGGTGGATAAATTGGTTGGAGGTGCATGCAGATCGCTGTGGAGAGGCTGCACATCTTGGATTCCCTCATGTGGAAGTGCACTGGCATGGATTGCGTGGAATGAAGTGGCTGGATTTGGTACCTCTTTGTGCTACTTTGATGACACAGTTTAATCCAGACAATATTATTATTCATTGTGGAGGGAACAGTTTAGAACATGTATCCGGAATCTCTTTGCAATTTGCAATGAAAGAAGGACTTGGGAGAGTCATGGACATGTTTCCAAACTCCCGAGTAATTTTTTCTCGTATAGCGCAGAGACAAATGTGGCTGTGTTCTTCTTCATTTGGTCTACAAATGGAGACAGTGAGGCACAAAGTCAACAAGGCTGTTTGTACCTTTTTGAGAGATGTTGGCATGTCCTCTTTTCACAATGAAAATATTATGTTCGGTAGCACACACATTTTTCGCAGAGATGGAGTACATCTTACTTATGCTGCCAATCACATTTTTCTGCGAAATATACAAAAGGCATTGGAACCCTTTTTGGAATCATAGCAATCCATTTTGCAATAGGTGTTGACCATTTGAAGTTTTCGAAACACAAATAAACCCACAAAAAGGCTCTTTTCAGCCACCACTTCCTCCTGCAGAAAAGTGCAACGGTTCTGAGAGGACAGCACCCCAAAAATGTTAAAGGTCCGCAGACAGTCCGCTGACTTCTAAAAATGCACAGGGCTCTGCAGCATTTCATTGACACTTGTATTTTTGAACTGTGAAAAGCTCTGAAAAGAGCCTTTTTTTGTTTTTGTTGTTTTATAATTTTGGGTTTTTTAAACATGACACACAAGGAAAGGAGGGGAAAGTAGGGAAACGAAGGGACACCAACCATGGGGATAAGAAAGGGCAGGTGGAGAGTGTAAGATGTAGGTTGGCTGTTATTCAGTTAGGTAGCAGTCCTTCTTATGCTCCTTGACCGCATCCTTGAAAGCACTTCGAAGGGTCTCCCCCTGCAGAGTACTGCGTTGCAGTACATGCATAATACTTTGACCCTTGAAAGAGAAGGGTCAACAGTATCACGTATGGCCTGTGAGGCAGCTGGAGGGATGCGCTGGCCCACAGGAGTGTCTTGCAGGAGCGGAAACGGAGGATGCTGCATGGGAACTCAACCTACTGGCTTTATTGCAAGGTACAACCTTACAAATAGCCCCACCGTGGAACGACCTTAGGTGTCGCTTCATTGATGTAGTACCATACCCATACAAACCAGGCTTGCCACAACTCAGCACCATCTGGCACTGAGTACAGCACACCTTGTTTGCACGTGCTTTTGGTACTCCATCAAGACTGGCAAATAACCTCCACACCCAAGATTCACGATGAGTGCTAGTAGTAATGACTTCCACTACCTCATCCCCTTCATCCTCTTCATCACTCTCCTCTGCATCCTCACGCCTGTTCCCCTCTGCTGGCCCTTCGGGAGGTAGTGGTGGCGGAGGGGCTGGCGGTGGTGCTGAGACAGCAGTAGCACCAGGAGCAGTCATGGATGCCATCAGGCAGATCTTAGCAATCAGCAAAAGAAAATAGCAAAAGCAGCAAAAGCAGGTCAATCTGCAGTAGTAGAAAGACAGAATGAGGAACAGCTCTGGGGTGTGGCCTTTAATAGGGGTGCTGGGCTGCACCTCGCGGACACCCGTGCCATCAGCAGACACTTTGAACAACAAGACAGGGCTCAACAAGTTCCAAAAAGTATGTAGATCTCCAGGGACATTGTCTGGGACATGTGCAATGGTGAACTTTTACTGGAAAATACCTTTTTGGATTGCTCAAAAAAGCACTTTTTACATGTTCAGGGGACCGGACAGTGTCCGTGAACAAGGACCCACACTGAGCGTGGGTACGGTCACATAATGATGTCGCGGACACGTTCACGAATGGTACAGCTGTTCGTAGAACACCAAATGCGCAGGGTCGGTTGTGCGCATGCACACAGATGTTCTATGGACAGTATTCCAGTCCCGGAACTAATTAAAAGTGCAACACACATGCGGCGGACAGTTACGGACAGCCGCTCTGTTCGTAGGGCCCAAGAGTGTGGTACACATGCGCGGCAGGTGTTCTACAGACAGTGTTCAAGTTTCTGAATAAAATAAATGTGCGTCAGAACTTTGTGGACAAGCGGACGGGATATGTGTTCTATGGACATATTAATTCTGGTTGTGGACATTGCGAACAGGGGGAATGTTCTTAGGACACCTTAATTTGAATAGTTACGGACACGCGGACGGATTTAGTGTCCTGCCGACACCCCCATTTTAACTATGAACAGTGCAAAAAGGTATAGTGTCCTTAGGACACTCCCATTTCGATTAATTACGGACAGACATCTTGTGTGTCCTAGGGACACCTCCATTTTGATTGCGAACAGTACGAACAGTACGAACAGGTATAGTGTCCTTAGGACACCCCCATTTTGGCTAATTGCAGACATCCCAAACACCCGTGCTGTCCGCGGACACCCTAACTGCCTTTTAAAAAAAAATAAGACACAGGAATATACTAACAACACACTTAAAATGTTATTATTGCCAGCTATTCCAATGACAATATGGAAAAAACTCGAGGGCTTCTTTTGGAAAGCAGTCCTGAACCTCCCGAACTCCACCCAGATCGAAGCAATCAGGCTTGAACTGAGCCTCTCTTCACTGAGTGCCAAAGTGAACCTAGCAAGCATATCCCTATATAGGAAAACAATCCTTCCCGATGCGCCCCGCCTCTACAACCTAATAGACCTGGAGATCAAAACAGGCACCTGTAGGTTGATTGTCAAATGGGCCGAGCAGATACAATCGCAGTTGACCGAAATTGGTTGCTCCAACGAAGACCTCATCAAGAACCCCAACAAAATAAAAAAAAAATTGGAAGAAGCAGACTGGATTGACACCCAAGAGCACGCCAAAGGAAATAAAACACTGGCTCTTTTTCCCCATTCCCCAAAGAAGCTAAATCAAACAACACAACTACTCAGAAGATTCCCAAGCAAACCATTACGGCAATTCCTCCTAAGAGCCCGCTTAAATTTGCTACACACCAACGAGATCCTGTTCTTGAGAGGTCAGTCACCCTCCAAAACCTGCCGCTTATGTAAAGCCGACACAGAAACAATTAGACATCTGCTACTCCAATGTCCTGGGACTGAACACGCTCGTCAAGCCTAT
Organism: Ambystoma mexicanum; assembly: GCF_040938575.1. NCBI lineage: Eukaryota > Metazoa > Chordata > Amphibia > Caudata > Ambystomatidae > Ambystoma > Ambystoma mexicanum. The sequence continues at coordinate 675,594,440 of NC_090930.1, read as the reverse complement.
CTACTCCCTCTCCTGGAAACCCACGTCGTGAGTGAAGAGGAAACATGGTGGGCTCCTCTAATCAGCGGCCAGAAGACAAACTGGTCTATTGCAGCGGCAAAAATCTTACAGAACGCCCTAGCGCAGTGCTCACAAGGGGCGTCTGCCAAAGTCACCGTCTAATCAAAGCAAAATCAAGCACTTGTTAAAATCCAGAAAGATGGATAAACACAATAAAAAAAAAAAATTAAAAAAAATGATTGTATTATAGTATAAAAATTACGAAAGAGGGGGGGAAGCAGAAACTGAAACAAATACAGGGGAATTAGGAGTTTGGACATGATGGATGGGTGGGGAGGAATGGATGGAAGTCTCATCTTAACGTTTTTCTTGCTGGGGAGGGTTTGGGGATAGTTGACTGGGACATGGAGAGGGGGAACAGCTACATGTGGGACAGTGATATTTACAGGCTGATTCATGGAATGTGTGCACTGAATAACGGGGATTTGTGTGCCATTCTGCCCGCAAATCCCTGTTTAACAAATGGGGATTTGCGGGCAGAATGGCGCACAAATCCCCGTTTTTCGGCGCACACATTCCATGAATCAGCCCCTTAATGTTTTCTTTTATGTGGTCCTCTGCAAAGTGTCTTAAAATAATTAAATTTTTCATTAACATATCCATGTTTAGTTCCATACGATGCAGAGGATTTTCTAATGTCTCTCTTGGTATATTATTTTTAGTGTCTGTATGGTCTGTTAAAGAAAAATAATTGTTAAGTACACATAAAGTAATGGTTATTAATTGGCTTACAAAGAGACATTTTGTGTCTACCAGTAGTATCACTGTCTTCACTCATTTCATCCAGTGGGAAATGTTCTTCCAGCCATTCAAAAGTACTAGACATTTCTGTGTAAAAAAAAAATCTATATTAGTTTTAGTGTACCTAATATAGAAAGTGTATAAATATATAAAATAAATGTAGTGTACTTACTAGTTTCTTGGTAAGTTGTAGGTTTGCTGTTGCTTTTTGCTGTGCAGTTTCTGTGAGGTAATTATGTTGGAGGCATATTTATTTTGTTTTGCTATATTCCATTCTGGTGCATATGCTATTTAAATGGACGGTTGATGTCTTACATATACAGTTTCTACTTCTTATTTATTATTAAATGTAATGTGCTTATGTGCTGCTTTTTGAACTTGTTCAGTGTTTCTATTGCATGATACAACAATGTAAGATACCTCCTGAGTTGTTGGATAGTATTAATGTTGGCCGAGTCCGTCCGTGGACATGCGCATAGCCCACAGACACCAGAACCACTAGCACAGGCAGGGGGCTCAGTATGTTTTATGTTATATGTATATAAACTAAGGGAATCCTAGTAAACATTTATCAAATGTATATTATCTATATCTATATTCAGTGAAAAGAACTTTGTTAAAGGGACGTTATGGTTAAGTAGCACTACTAAAAACCTATGAAATTCAGTAAAAAAACTTTGTTAAAGGGATGTTATGGTTAAGTTTTGCTACTAAAAACCTATGAAATTCAGTAAACAAAATGTGTTAAAGGGACGTTATGGTTAAGTTGCGCTACTAAAAACCTATGAAATTCAGTAAACAAAATGTGTTAAAGGGACGTTATGGTTAAGTTGCGCTACTAAAAACCTATGAAATTCAGTAAACAAAATGTGTTAAAGGGACGTTATGGTTAAGTTGCGCTACTAAAAACCTATGAAATTCAGTTAAAAAAACTTTGTTAAACAGACTTTATGGTTCCAAGTAAAACCAAAAAACCCATGAAATTCGCCAGTTATGGTAAGCTAGCGACCACCACCGTGCACTGCTAAGACTAACACCTAGGACATAAAAGATGACATCACAAATGTCATTGATGATATCACTGATGACATCACATGTGCATTTTCTTTTCATGAAAAGTCTGTACAAGGGATTCTTATAGTAATGTTAATAAAAAAGTGTCAAGGATCATTGGAATAAATATCATGAGGTACATAGTGCATTAAGCAATGCATTAATCCAAATAGCATTCTATTATGAAGTTGATTCCAGTATAGTAAGGTATATATGTAAATACATAGGTAAAGTGTGCAGCAGACATGATGGAGGTGCAATAATAATAATCTTGCTATGTTAAATACTAAAATTATAAATGCTTTCTTATTAGAGTTCCGCATACTGTAAACATTTAATATGTACCTAATAAAACCCACTTACTACATAATTGCATTAATGCAAACAAAACACAAACAGACAACAACACATACAAATATGAGCATAGACAGGGAAAATGAAGTAAACAAAAAAAACAGCAATATTACGAGACAATCTTCATAACCTAACTGATTATCTTCATACACAGAAATGATTGCTCTGCTTCAAAGCTACTACTTCCCTATGTATAACTATCACATAATGTGAATGGACCCTAAGGAAAGTAGTGTGAGTACAATGTATACAAATATGAGCATATCCAGGGAAAGTACAGTAATAAGAAAACAGCAGAACTATAAAAAAAAGTTGTGATAACCTTACTGATCATCTTCATACATAGAAAGCATTGCTGTCTTCCAAGTCTGTTTTCCCCTATGTATATGTTTCATGTGCAAGTGAATTACTGTAAGAACATATTTGAAGTATAAGTCTACAAATATAGTACTTTTTGAATTTTGTGTTCCTGACTGTTACTGGCCTACATATGTCAGTAAAGGAAAAAAGAGGGAGCCAGACATATGATGTCATCAGTGATGTCATCAATGTCATTTGTAATGTCATCTTTGATGTCCTGGGTGTTAGTGTAAGCAGTGCACAGTGGTGCAGGCAGTTATGGTTGCTTAGGCTACCATAACTGGCGAATTTCAGGGGTTTTTCAGTTTTACTTGGAACCATAACGTCCCTTTAACAACGTTTTTTTCACTGAATTTCATAGGTTTTTAGTAGCACAGCTTAACCATAATGTCCCTTTAACAAAGTCTTTTTACATATATATATATCACACAAAAAAAACGTTGTTGAGGGGATGTTATGGTTAAGCTGCGCTACTAAAAACCTGTGAAATTCCCTAAAGAAAACTTTATCATCATGACATTATGGTTCGCGGTAAAACCGAAAAACCCTGAAATTCGCCAGTTATGGTAGCCTAAGCAACCATAACTGCCTGCACCACTGTGCACTGCTAACACTAACACCAGCTAAGCAACCATAACTCGCGCCACCATAACTCGCGGAACTTGGAGTACAGGCTGTCAGCCTGACCTACCCTTACCCTACCCTTACCCCATGTCTGAGGCCACTCTCCTCCCCTCCTCTACAGGGATCACATTTGGTGCTCCTTTAGAGATTTCCTTAGTGTCCCTTGGGGCCTGGGACCAGTACGCAGAAGTACTGGCGACTATCCCACAAAACACCCATAGGTTTTTGAGAAGTGTCCTCCTGAACGGCCAGCCTTCTACTGGCTTGAGAGACACTGGGGCAAGCATGACAGTGGTGGACAGGACCCTGCTCAAGCCAGAGGACTATGTAGGTGCTCCTCTGAGAACCACCAGGTTAGCTGGTGGGCCTCCCAAATTATCGCCTGTAGCCTTAGTCACACTCATAATTGGAGACAAGACAGCAAAGCTTCCTGTCCTGGTTCAGGACAATGTCCCTGCTAACATTCTGTTAGGTAATGATCTACTAGAGTTGGGGTTGATCTTGGATGGTCTTCCCATGACTGATGCTGCAGTCACTAGGTCACAGGTGACACATGGTCTGGCTGTGAGTCAAATACCCGAGCCAAAGGCGTGGCCTAAGGCAAGACGAAGGAAGAACAAGAAGGCAACCTCTGTGCCAGGGGCCCCTTTTCTTCCTCCTGTTCCTACAGCACCCATTGGGATCCATGCTCCGGACGGGCTGGATCCAGTGGTAAGCCCCGTCTCAACTCCTGTGGGAGAAGAGGCAGGAGACTCTCCTGTGGGAGAGGTTCTCAACCCGGAAGATCATCCCGATCTTCAATGCTTGTTAGCTGAAGGGGGACCCTCCCGGGCAGACTTCTGTAAGGGACAGAGAGAGTGCCACTCTCTCGAGGGTCTGAGGAGACAGGCCCTGTCCCAGGCACAAGGAGAAGTGCCTAGGACCTTCCGGATATATTGGGAGGGTGAGCTCCTTGTTAGTGAGCTCACTAAGACTGAACCTGGTGCCCTCAAGAGGTTAGTGGTACCCCAGGTTTACATACCCTTCCTGCTGCAGTTGGAGCAAGAGGTGCCCTTAACTGGTCATCTTGGTACCAAGAAGACTAAGCAGAGGCTCTCTGGCCATTTCTACTGGGAGTAGGAGTGGAGTCCCACTGCAGGACCTGCCCAACTTGTCAGTTGTCTGGCAAGACTGGAGGCAGTGTCATTGCCCCACTGCAGCCATTGCCAGTGGCTGGCACACCATTTGTGAGGGTGGGCATCGACATTGTCGGTCCCCTGGACCCTCCTACTTCAGGTGGACATCGGTTCATCCTGGTCTTGGTAGATCATGCCACAAGGTACCCTGAGGCTATACCCCTTCGGACTGTAACTGCCAAGGAGGTTGCCAGGGCTCTCCTGGGCATTTTCACCCGTGTTGGATTCCCTAAGGAGGTTGTCTCTGACAGAGGATCCAACTTCATGTCTAGTTACATGAAAACCATGTGGAAAGAGTGTGGGGTAACATATAAATTATCCACCTCTTGCCATCCCCAGACCAATGGTCTGGTTGAGAGATTTAATAAAGCTCTCAAGGGCATGATAGGTGCTTTGGAAGAGCCCCTAAGGAGGAAATGCGATCTCCTCCTGCCATGCCTGCTGTTCACTTACAGAGAGGAACCTCAAGAGAGTGTTGGTTTCAGCCCCTTTGAGTTACTCTTTGGACATCTCGTGGGGGGGCCCCTTGCCTTGATCAGAGAAGGTTTGGAAGCCACCCCTCCAGGTCCCACCAAGTCAGTGGGTGACTATGTATTAGGCCTCAGGTGGAGGATGACACTGATGATGGGTCACGCAACAGCAAATCTTAAGGCCAGCCAAGAACTAAATAAGTACTGGCATGACCTTAAAGCCTTGCAAGTGGATTGGACTCCGGGACAGGAAATCCTTGTGATGGAGCTTACCAAGCCTAGAGCTTTGGCAGACATGTGGACTGGACCCTTCAGGATCATCTCAAAGATGGGCAAAGTCAATTATCTGATTGACATGGGAATGCCAGGGGTAGCCCCCCAGGTATTCCATGTTAACAGGCTCAAGCCTTTCCACAGGCGAGCAGAAGTCTCACGTCTCTTGCTAGCTTCAGAGCAAGAAGAGGATGAGATTGAGCCCCTTCCTGATTTGCTGTATAGCAACCCTCAGGATGGCTCAGTGGAGGGAGTGCATCTCTCTCCAGGTTTGACAACAGTGCAGCAGAGGGCCTGCAGGACTTTGCTCCAGCAGCATGCCTCTCTGTTTTCACTGACGCCAGGCCTTACACCGTGGTGTAAGTGCGAGATTGACACTGGTGACAGTGTGACTGTCAAAAGCAGGAGCTACCGCATGTCAGATACTGTTAAGAACCACATCCAGGCTGAGGTCGCCAAGATGTTGCATCTGGGTGTTATTGAACCCTCAACCAGTCCCTGGTCCAGTCCAGTGGTCCTTGTCCCCAAGGCAAGTTCCCAGGCAGGTACCAAGAATTGGAGGTTCTGTGTGGACTACAGAGGAGTCAATGCCGTCACCAAAATTGACGCGCACCCATTGCCCAGGGCTGATGAGCTCGTGGACACCATTTGTGAGCACCTTTGACATTACCTCAGGCTATTGGCAAATAGCTCTGATGGACCATGCCAAGGAAAAGATGGCGTTCTCAACACCAGAGGGACTCTACCAGTTTAGGGTCATGCCTTTTGGGTTGAAGAATGCCCCTGCCACCTTCCAGAGATTGGTGAACCATGCGCTCAGTGGGCTGGAAGCCTTTTGTGTGGCTTATTTAGACGACATTGCCGTCTACAGTTCCACCTGGAAGAGCATTTGACACATCTGGATAAGGTGTTGCAGGCCTTGAAAAGGGCTAACCTCACTATCAAGGCCACCAAGTGCCAGATAGCTCAGTGGAAAACTCACATATCTTGGTCATGAGGTAGAGAATGTACAGGACTGGAAGACTCCCACTACTCAAACCCAGGTGAGAGCCTTTTTGGGCCTCACTGGGTATTATCGCAATTTCATGGCGGACTATGGAATCATAGCTGCACCCCTGGCAGCTCTGACTTCACCCAAACAACCGAGGAAGGTTAATTGGACTGAAGACTGTCAGAGGGCCTTTGATGGCTTGAAAGAAAGTCTGTGTAGGGCACCTGTGTTGTGTGCGCCCGACTACAGCTGACCTTTTATCATCCAGACCGATGCCTGCGAGACCGGAATTGGAGCTGTCTTGTCCCAGTTAGATGACAAAGGGAGGGAAAATCCTATCATCTTCATCAGTAGACAACTCAAGGGTAGAGAACTTAAGTGGGCTATTGTTGAGAAGGAATGTTTCAGTATAGTTTGGAGCCTTAGGCGTTTTAGGCCCTACCTTACGGGGTCTACCTTCAAGGTCCAAACAGATCATAAGCCCCTAAAGTGGCTTATGCAGATGAAGGGTGAAAACCCAAAACTGCTCAGGTGGTCCATTAGCCTGCAAGGGCTAGACTTTACCACAGAGCACAGACCAGGGAAGAGTCACGATGATGCAGATGGCCTTTCCAGAAGGTATGTTGAGCGTCTGGATGAGGGTGTCTATCCCGTGGGAGATTAGGCACCCTAACCTCAGTCTGGGGGGGGCGACCTTGTCCAGGAGTCCATGTGGGACTCCTGGCAGTGCAGCTCTTCCTGTTTTGGGTTTGGTGTACAGACCCATGGGATACCCTTATGGCACCCATGGGTGGGGGTACAACCCTGTGCCCCTAGTGTATGTTTTTGGGCACCTGTGGGTGGCCCACAGAGCAGGGTATGGGCTGGTGGCAGCTCCATGCTGAATTTGACAGGTGCTCTGAGTATCCTCCATTTTGGGTTTGGCCCCTGTGGCCCCTGTGGCCTCTTGCTTTCCATTGCCTGTTACCTTGTTTTCCCAAAGTCCTGGGAAGCCCTGACTCTGTCCCTTCCCCTTGACTGGCTGTTGGGTAGAAGTTCCATATATGGTGTTGTTGTGAAGTCCAGTCGAGACTGGCTGGAGCCTTCCCAGTGACTGTATGTTGTGGGTACACCCTTTCGGTGGGACCTGGGTGAATGGAGTGTGTGACCAATGTGCACTTCTTGTTGGGGCTGTCTGGTTTCTGGTATGAGAGACAAAGACTGAGACAGCCCTGCCTGAAACTGGCCTGAATGCAGTGTGTAGTGTTGACAAGAAACTCACTCATTCCTATGGGACTCGCTTCATAGAGTTGCACTCTTTCCTATATGACTGGCCTCATCCACTTACCTACAGTCTCCCTGATTCCTACCAGATGGCTGCCTATAATTACAGAGAGAATTGCTCATTCCCATGGGACTCGATCTCATCAACTGAATGAGGTAGAACCCATTCCCACCTGACTGGCCTTATCCACTTACCTACCGTCTCCCTAATTTCTATTGATAATGATTTGTTATTTATATAGCGCCTTAATCCAAAGCGCTTTACAGAGCACATATTTACATACAATATCACCCAACATAAATTGGTACTCATTTATCAACCTCGGAAGGATGAAAGGCTGAGTTGGCCTTGCCGGGATTCGAACCTGTGACACGCAGATCATGCTCAGATCGCAGCAGCGAGCGCTCAACCCGCAGAGCTCTCTTACTGGCTATCTACCAGATACTGCCTAAAATTACATAGTGACTCCCTCCCTCTTGTGCAAATTAGGCGAGAAAGATAGCGCTTGTGAGTCTATGAATGTGAGGTGGGGGGGCGGTGGCAATCGCTCTGAATTAGGGGGGACAGCGCTCGCCTGTGACCAGGGGGCCAGTCTGCACTTGGCAAGGTGTAATCACAGAACAAATGGAAAATATTCCTAGTTTTTGCCCATTTGTGATTCTTACCCTGCTCTGGTCGGAGTCTGTAAGACTCCAGTCACTCGCCTACCCCATTAATGGTCTCATGGTCTCATACACTTCAATGGAGTTGCAGACCTCTCCCATCACTGGTCATGTTGACTTAAATGGAGTCTTGCCCGACCTCATTATTGGTCTCATTCATGTCAATGGAGTCACTCTACTACCACATAATCAGTCTCGTACACTAGAGTTGCACTCCTTACTTATCACTGGCCCCATTGACTTAAATGGAGCCACATTCCTTCCCCATGAATGCCCTCATGCAAGTGGCACCCCATTATCCGCAACCCTGATTTTGTGGGAGTCCCTCTCGTTGCCATTCATGCACCCATTCAAGTTCCCCCACCCCACCCCCGGTCCCATTGACTTCAACAGTGCCCCGCTCTTCCCCATTAATCCCCTCATTCAATTGGCACCCCATCATCGATCACACATACGTCAGTGGAGTCTAGCTCGTTTTGCCATTCAAGTCCCCCCACCACTGGTCCCATTGACTTCAACAGTGCCCTGCTCCTTCCCCTTTAAAGCCCTCATGCAATTGGTACCCCATTAACCGTCACTCTGATTTTGTGGGAGTTCCACTCATTTGCCATTCATGCCCCCATTGTGTTTTGAGGAATACATCTGCACGTCCTTTGCAAATGCAACATGACATTGTTGGGAGCATCTGCACTGTGGCATCTTTGCTCGAAACAGGTCACTTATGTTTATCTTGTTAATTATGTAGGGAAATGCAATGGGCCTGCATTCTAAAGTCTCTTCTTTTTCAGGGATACATCTTGAAGGTTTGCTTTGATAGATGAATTTTTCTGGTCCTGACAGGACCCAGCCCACTTAAAGCTCTGCTGCACAACCAGTAAATGCACAAAATGTTGCTATGACCCAAGCAGATGGCGTTTTTGTACAACTAATGGTGGAAGTATCGCTTAGCCCATGCAGAAACATATTTAGGATGTTGTCCTGGTGAATTCATATAATCCAATGTCTGGCTGGCCTGAACATACTGTTGCAAAAGCTGTGTGAACACCTTTTCTCGGTTCAGTGGAAAAGCACATTCAGGTGATTTTTGAGGAAGGTTTTAGGGTTGCAGTGGGAGTGTACATTGTAGTCACCGGCAGACTGACCTACTAGAGAGACGGAAGATTTCCCGGTGGGCCTCTGCACCAAGGGCCTCTTAGGATTGTTTATATTCTATGGACCACTTTGAACTCAAATTCCAAGGACTCTTTTGCTTCCCAGTCCACTCCTCGGCCTGGGTTTGCAAAACTAGACTCCCGCATGGATGGTCCAGTTCTATAGTGGGCGCCTCTTAGATATATTGGGACAATCCTAATGTCTCATGGTCAAAAGCAGTTTTTTCAGGGTCATCCGCATGTTCCTATGGGTCATCTTTGATGGTTCGGAAAAATAATAAGGAGGATTTTAGTAGAGCTAGACATGTGACCAGCATCTCCCAAATGACATGACATATGTTACTTTGTATGGCAGCGCTTATAATCTTTTGTTTGGCTGGCTGGCTGGGGTAGCCCGCCAGAGATTTTCCTGAATAAACTCCCATAAATATTATCACGCCTGCTAGCATCTTTAAAACACAACAGAAAGTCCTTTCCAATAAAAAGTCAAGGCAGCCCTGGGCCCTGGTCAAGCTCAGGAGCTCAGCAGGAGCTGGATTCAGATGTGTCACTTGGGAGCAGCCCGCTCTAGGCCCTGGGCCCGGCGGGGGATGGGGGAAGCTGTGATGGCACAATGCCTGCATAGCCTGAGGGTTCCGTTGGCATGGCGATGGCAGCAGGTAAGCCCTGGAGCAGGGGCATGGGAAGGTCAAGAACCCTAGAAGCAGGACCTGGGGGAGAGGAAGGGACGCACTAGAGCCCTACGGGCAGAGGCAGCTCCACACAAGCCTCCTGCTGCTGCCAGAAGCACTCAAGCCTGCTATTGCTGGAGGAAGCACTCAGGCCTACAAGGAAAATTAAATTCTCTCCCTTTCTAGGAGAAAATCTTACTTCTAGCTGCTCCAAAATGTTGTCATGCATGGATTCATTTTCAGTATGCTCTCCAAGTTCTGCTTCACCTGCACAGAGTTCTTTTAGATGCTGTGCACTTATTTTTAGCCCTATTTTGTGTTTCTGAAGTTTTTTTTTCTTCCTGAAATGTCACATTTTTGGCCACTGAAAACAGAATTTCATGGAAAAAACGAAATTTCTAGATGCAAACCATCTGAAATATCTTGCTGCACCCCCCCCCCAATAAATTGCGAAAGAGCAGAATTTCATGTTGGAAAAAGCCTAAAAAGGGCAATTTTGCTTCAGGGGTGAAACAGGCTTGGTCGGTGAATTTTGCCCAGAATTTGCAATATTCTTTGCATAGCCAAGTCAGACAATTGCACCCACCTGTAACTGTTTTAATATTGTTTCTATGTGCACACAATTCCTACAGGCATGTGAGCTAAATGGCAAACAAGCAGAACTCCCCCAAAATCAGTGTGACGGATAATGGGGTGCCACTTGCATGAGGGCATTAATGGGAAAGGAGTGGGGCACTGTTGAAGTCTATGGGACCGGGGGGGTGGGACCATGGCAGCAGGTGAGCCCTGGAGCAGGGGCATGGGAAAGTCAAGAACCCTAGAAGCAGGACCTGGGGGAGCAGAGGGGACACGCAAGAGCCCTACGGGCAGAGGCAGCTCCACATAGGCCTTCTGCTGCTGCCAGAAATACTCAAGGCTGCTATTGCTGGAGGAAGCACTCAGGCCTAAAAGGAAAATTAAATTCTCTCCCTTTCTAGGAGAAATTCTTACTTCTAGCTGCTCCAAAATGTTGCCATGCATGGATTCGTTTTCAGTATGCTATCCAAGTTCTCCTTCGCCTGCACAGAGTTCTTTTAGATGCTGTGTAATTGTTTTTAGCCCACTTTTGTGTTTCTGAAGTGTGTTTGTTTCCTGAAATGTCACATTTTTGGCCACTGAAAACAGAATTTCATGGAAAAAATGAAATTTCTGGAGGCAAACCATCTGAAATATCTTGCTGCACCTCCCCAAATAAATTGAGAAAGAGCAGAATTGTGTGTTGGAAAAAGCCTAAAAAGGGCAATTTTGCTCAAGGGATGAAACAGGCTTGGTTAGTGAATTCTGCCCTGAATTTGTGATATTCTTTGCAGAGCCAAGTCAAACAATTACACCCACCGCATCAAGCCCATACTCTCTGTAGGCTTCAATGGGAAGCTACACAAATCAAACATTCATCACCCTTGAAACACAGGCCCTGATTCATAGATTATTTGCGCTGAAACAAATGGCATTTGTGTGCCATTCTGCCCGCAAATCCCCATTTGTTAAACAGGGATTTGCGAGCAGAATGGCGCACAAATCCCGTTTTTTTGGCGCAAATAATCCATGAATAGAATACACAGTCTCTATTTTCATTGCCTTGAATGGGATCGCTGTGGCTGGGCCAAATCAGCCCTTTATCGTTACATGACGGATGGATAGACTGTCCTTAAGCAATGTAATGCAGCGTATTCTGTTACAGCTTTCCCAGGCAATGTCATCTTGAGCCGAGGTGGATGTGATGTCTTGTGTTGTGTTGTGAGATAGGAGAGTTTAAGACTTAAGCTTTTTTATTTTTTTTTTATTTTTTTTAAGTGTGGCTTTTGCCATCTGCAGGTTATAAGAAATGGCCTCTAGGTGGCCTGCAATAAAGTCACCCAATTCTGACGGGTTTTCCTTCTGCAGGTTATACCAGATCGCCAGCAGGTGGAGTGCCGGGGTCTCTGCTCATTATCAGGAATGGCCACCAGAGGGAGATGTGTTGTAATGTATCTTGGTAGCTGAGGTGATGACATCACTGTGCATGGAATGTGGTGAGGTCAGTGTGAGTGGAGTGTTGGTGTGTTGTTATCTGAAGGGGATTCTATGCTGGTCAGTTGGAGGTATGCTGGCTTGGAAAGGACATGCCAATGTTGTTCCTGGCAATTGAACTACAATAAACTTACTTAATAACTTCCTGGGAAGTAAAAGGTAAACTGCCAATTTTGTGTGTGGTATTTTTCATAATTATAATCAAAAGTTTAAACCGGGACTTTTTTGTTTGGGAGGAAATACGTGCAAGAGCCAAATTGTACATTGAATCTTTGGCACAACATATGGGGACAAAGTCATTTGTTGACAACCGCTCCCCGGGGCATCCTGGGTTCAAAGTGTGGTTTCCTGGGAAAGGCAAGAGATACAGGGTACTTGTCCCAATCCACATTCCTTGTTGTGAGTGTCTGAGAGGGAGGAGGATGGCCTGAATGCACTGTGTACCTGATTGCCTGACTGACTGCATGAATGCCCTTCTGTATGATTGGCTGTGAGAGTGACCCAGCAGTGTGGATGAGAGACAGGATAGTATATCTGGGCACCTCTCACCACTGGAAATTGTTCAGAAGCTGTGTCTACACTTGAAGAGTAACTGGAACTGCTGATCCTCGACGCCCAGCTGGAAGAAGAAGACTTGCTGTTGCATTTGCTTCGACCTGATCTGAAAGCTGCCGAATTCGTCGACGACTGATCCGAGAGAGGACCTGGTAAGGCGCCCTCTTCCCGTGCTCTGAGTGATCATCGAGCTCCGCTGACCTTCGCCGAAGCTCCCTGGGAGTCAGACCCTCGAAAGGCTGCCGACCGAAGACGGGACCGCCGAGCAGATCGAAGTGAAGCACCCGGACTTCACGGCCAACCAATTCCATTGCCGTCGACCAGGGTTCACAGGTTTGTGTAACTGCTGGAGGCCCGTCGAAGTTGTGTTGCCCCAGAAGATGGGACCGCTTGACGCCATGCAGCCGACGACTGGACCCGCCCGCTCCTTTGCCTAAGAACATTTGAATCGAAGGACTCCCTTGTCCGCACCGACGACCGCTTTATCCTGCCGGAGAGAGTCAAGGCTGCCGATGCGCCGAGGAGAATCCGCCGGTGGGTTTCACAAAGACTTCGATGACTCAACGCCCTTGCTGGGCCACAGTTCTTCTGAAACTCTTTGCGGTCCAAAACTATCAAACGCAGAGGTGCCCCGCACACCTCATCCTCGCAGGGCATCGCCGATGAGCACCGCCTGGATGGACGCCGTGGTCTCGGCACCCTCAAACTTCTCATCGACACTGTTGATGCCAAGTTCACTTTCTTCTACGCCTCTCGACGATCCGTGACTCCTGCTTAAAAGGGGGTCACTCAAGAAGGATCCATCAACGCTTCTTCAAAGAACTTTGCTCCACCAGGTACATTGGGGGGGTAAAAACATTATAGGAGGAAATAAGACTATTGAGCAATATATGGACTGGGCTTGTGCTATATCTTTATTTTACAGGTTGCCCAGGTGGGGGAATCTCCCCACAGAACTGTGTTTAGGTAACTGACTCAGTATTCTGCCTATTGTTTCAACCATATTGTTTTCCCTCCTCTCTCTATTGCTGGTTTCCTTTTTATGGATCTGTGTGACATTCTAACAGTATAGTTGATGCACTTTAAAGAGGTTTGATAATATTGGTGGTACCACTTTAGAAGAGTACATATTTGCCATTGTTGACTTCTGAGCACAAAGGGAGTTATTGTGATAGTCTACATACCTTTGAATATTAATTATATAAAGACTGTGTTTTCAGTAATACAGTGTGTGGACATTCCTTTTTGGGGGCTTGGGGACTACACTGTACTTAAGAACCAGCCTGCATCACCTCCTGAGAAGCTAGGCCTTGATTGCTAGACCATAGCTACCCCATAGAGATTCTTGGCTGGGGTCCTCTGTGCCTCTCCGCTGCCATATAGAGAGCAGAAGTACAGACACCCCCTCCAGTCTTTACAGTGGTGTAATGCAAAAGCATAAGAAACTGAGTTGCTACCTTGCACAGAAGAGACGAAATACAGACAATCATATTAACGTTTGATGCCTTTTTGCTCAATGACGGTCGCATATGACCTTATTGCCTGCCGTGGCAAAAAATAAAGCCACCCGTAAACAAAGTTAATAATGGGTTACTAACGACCTTTCACAGTATAATTGGAAAAAAAAAATAAAACTTGAATACACTCTACGTACTACGTATTTCTCTGTAAAGTACATAGGCGCAATAACCTTTGCCAGCAATAGTCTAAATTACGAATGCAGTAACGTGTGCTAATAAAAAGGACGTGTACTTGTAGTAATCCGAGGCGACTTTGGCAGTAAGGACCACAAAAGAAAATCCTCTTTCAAGATGGCCACCATAGAAAGGGAAGGCGGTTATTTTTTACATAGCCCCTCTTCCCTTTCCATTGTAGGTTGCAAAAAGCACGAGTATGTGGCGTGACGCAGAACCTGTAAATAAACAATCAGCAACGTACAAGGTAATAAGTTACATTTGCAAATAAAACAATGGAACGGCAAAGAACACGTGACCATTTTACAGGTTACAAAGTAGATTTATTTAATAACAAACTTGCAGAGACCATCGGAATAAGCACATACTCAATGTAATGATTACAATGCTGGTTAGGGAGGCATTGCAAATGTTGAAGATGAGGAGGCTGTTTCTTTTTGCTCAAACAAACATTTTGGGGTCTTCATTGAAGCAGTCGCTTTGTTTCCACAGTTATTTCCAAGAAGTCATCATGACGTTGAGCCTACAGCACTATAAATGATGTCATCTTGCTCCGAATAGCGAGTTCAGCGAATGGAAAAAGCTGGCTTACAGTGTCATTCCACATTATTGTTATAGACAGGCAACCGCTCACCAGCAGTTGTATTTGCCGTCCGAAGAAGCCCTCACTCTGGATTTGAAAACCATGGCAACCACAGTACAGCAAAATATACCTAAGCGGGAAAGGGTACAAAAAATAAGTGTCAGTAACCAACCTGTCCCAAAATGTTTTAAAAGATCAAATAGAAATTGTGCAAAGTGCTACACAAAAATACATGCTCAAAGTTGACATTTTAGTAATTTGTTACTAATGTCGAAGTGTACCTATAGGTGGAGGTTAGAAACAGCGATATTTTGCATGCGCCGTAAGAGAAAACAAAATGGCAAGTACACAGAAAGACGATAATTTAGGTATGAAACGAAAAAGAGTGGACAAATAAAAAAAAATATGTCTCCTCATTTCAAAGAAGACCAAAAAAACGTGCAAAGTTATACACAAAGCTATGTGAACAAAGTAAGCGTTTCAAATTACAAATATAAATAGTAAAAAATGTTGAGTGCAGTCATACCCTGCAAATGTGCAACCTCTGCACTCTGCAACATTACAGGAAAATTGAACAAGGGCAGAAAAATAATACGTCAATTATATTAGCTCAAATAGATGTGCAGTTATGTAAAAATAAAGCAGGGTTCGCTGTACAGTGGGCCAAAGTAAACTTACAAAATATTTACAGCCTCCATTCTTTTTCGGCAAATCAGTCACAAATGTGTTCACAGCAAAGAATCTTCGTTGACTGATATGCATGTCCCTTACAAACTTTTTAAAACATAACCTTATCAATTGCTGTTTTATTTTACCCTTTCATTCCGTGAATAGCGAGCAATTTTCTCTTAGGCTCAAGGTCAAAAAACAATTGCCCCTTTACATTCACGCGGATGCGCGGGCGAACTAAGCGGTCAACCGAAAAAGCAACTCATGTGGCCTTCACTCATGTGGTTCGCTGTACAGTGGGCCAAAGTAAACTTACAAAATATTTACAGCCTCCATTCTTTTTCGGCAAATCAGTCACAAATGTGTTCACAGCAAAGAATCTTCGTTGACTGATATGCATGTCCCTTACAAACTTTTTAAAACATAACCTTATCAATTGCTGTTTTATTTTACCCTTTCATTCCGTGAATAGCGAGCAATTTTCTCTTAGGCTCAAGGTCAAAAAACAATTGCCCCTTTACATTCACGCGGATGCGCGGGCGAACTAAGCGGTCAACCGAAAAAGCAACTCATGTGGCCTTCACTCAGAAGGCAAATACATTCTTGCTTTGAAGCAACATAATGAAATCTCATTATGAGAACCTCTACTCCCATACAGCTGCAGAAGCGCTGTTTCAAGCAAACAGTACAGATGATGGCCTTAGTTTTCCAAACTGAAGAGGCCAATTTGAGGGAAATATTAGTCGAAAACACATTTTAATACACACGCTGCAATTGGTCATGGTGCAGTTAGCACGAAGTTCCATTTAAATGTATCATTTTGCAGACAAGAAAACTGCATTTTTTCACTTTGTGCTTCCACATCTCATTGGCTCCCCTCAAAGGTCACCTTGAGAAATACTATTACTTGAGTGTGAGAAGTGTAATGCTGTCTTGTTTTGGAGGTGTTTCTGGTGGTATCCGCGCACACGAAAACATTTGTAAAAGATAGGGGGCCACCGAAGAAAGCCACCTTACAGCACACTGTTCTGCAAACAATCTGGGAAAGAGCCACGGCAGGACCTATAGGATAAGATATATGTCCACGTACTTTTGAATGTATAGGTGTACAACGGCTTATACCTCCACCGCTAACAAGGTTGTTTCTGAGTGCATGGGCTTCTGCCATGCAACCAACACTGTACACCCTCCCCAGAACCATCTCACATGCTACCCTATAGGACGAGTGTATCAATTGCAGTAATATGAAGTGGTGTTTCTGGGCAGGACCTAGGGTTTTAGGAGTATGATGTATGGGCTATGGGCTGCAGCCATGGAAGCAAAATTCTACATCCTGCCCACAATCACCTCATTGATGTACAGTTGTACGGGTGTATTGATACGTGTGCTATGCTTCACTTATTCATGGCCAGATACTGCACTCCTATCTGTTTGTGCATAGATATTATTGCAATGTGTTGATGTGCACTGGTTTATAACTCCAGTGCCTACAACTTTGTGGTTGGGTGCATGGCCTTTGGCCATGCATCCAATACTGTACACTCTCCCCTCAACCATGTAAGCGATAATCAATACTACACGTGCAGGCATGGTCGTGATATGCAGCAGTGGCTGTGGGCAGGGCCTACAGTCTTGGAAGTATGGCCTTCGGCCTACGATCTACGGCCATGCATCCAAGACCATAGTCCCTGCCCACAACCACTGCAGCATGTCACGTCCATGGTGGTGTACTAAGCAATAACACACCCATAGGAAAATGTGATGTAATAGGGAAGTACACTCAAAAGCAATGTGCCTGTACACAGCACAGACTCAAATAGTAGCCTTATTAGATCCCTCATTTTCTGCACGTACAAACATCCTAAAGAAGGCGCCAATGCAGCATATATAATAGACAATTGCCGGCCAAACAAGTACAGTATTTCATCCGTCTCTTACTGTTGTCTGGGAGCAAGGGGCCAGCAGGCCCCTCCCATCCTTCACTTCTTAGTACAAGACTCGGACCAAGTGCCTCCAGTAGTGGGTTCGCCCCTTGCCCTTATGCAATGTTAACTTTGGGTTAAATTTGCGTAGATGGGACCACTGAGCAGGACACAGGGCATCCATTTTTGTACCCCCTTTCGACTCCATTTTTGGTGACAAGGCCTCACTGCGATAGTACGAAAAGCTTCTCTCCATTTCCTCGCAGCGCCCAGGCACAGGGTGTTAGGAAAAATGTCATAATTGTAGGTAATTTTCCTTCCATGCGGCAACCCCAAACTATTTGCTGTTGTTTTACACCCTGATCTAGATTTTTCCGGAGAAGCACAGCCTTCCGCCGCACTCCTCTGTGCTTTCGCTCCATTCTTACGGGGAAACTGACATGCCCTTAAGACAGTCAGTACTGGGAGACTTTGTTTCCCTTAGTCCTTTCCTCATGTTGCAGCTTTTGAGCAACATGAAACAAGAGTACACCGTAACTTACATTACCGCGCTCTTGGGTCTCTAGTCATTCCAATGACCCTAGAAACTCTCGCTGGACTTATCATGAAATGTGCAAGTGTGTCACGGACGGGACTGGTGGCAGCTATCGTTTCTTTGTGTTTTGAACCCCTTTTTGCTATGTTAACCGCGCTTCCCGCATTTGGCCCACATGGGTGGCCTGGCCTCCAAAATGGCCATGCCACGAGGTTCTTTGTCCTGTCCACTGACCGTCTTGCCCCTTCACCTTCCCCCAGGTCGAGCTGACCCGGGGCAGTCCTTATTTGGTCATACACTTTCCCGCAAAACACAAAGCTTTCGCAGGCTTCTGCATGCCTTGTGTGTGCCTCCAGAATGTGGGCTGGGATGTCTGTTCCCAATACACATCCTGGGTGCCAGAGAGTCTAGAGTGTCTTGAATGCTTGGCACCACCGTGGTCTGTGATAGGTCCACGTATGGTGTGAGTGTTTTGTGAGCAGATCTCCCACTGGGTCCTCTCCATTTTGGCGCAAAGGGAACTCTGGATAAGAGGAGGCTGGAAACACCACTACCATGTCGATCTCCTGAGTTCTCACGAACGAAGGATAAGGAGCCAAGTATCCTGCAACTAAGAAGCTGAGTCGAGGAATCGCTGGTGACCCGCTGAAGGTTTGGCACCCTGCACTTTTGTCGTCCTGTGAGACCCCTCTGCCTCTGATTGAACGAGAAGGCCTGTACTGGCGCTTCAACCCTTTAGAATTGTGGGAACAACTATTCTCGGCATCTTCACCAAATCCTGTACGTAAGCCTTCTGAAGCATCCCTGGGCCATCCAGTGGACTGACCAGCCTACACAGGAACCTTGCTCTGTCACCGCCGTCTGGTTTACTGCTAATCCCGTGTCCTCGGCACTCTCACACGATTCGTACACTTGGCATTCCCAGGTCTGAAGTGAGACGTGTGCTTTGGGACCGGAATACCTTGGTTGCCGAGTTGCCCTGCTGTGGTAACAAACCTGTGCATGTTCGCTGCAATTGTGGGACACCCTCGACCCTGACTCCTGCTGTCGCGGAATCTACACAGCGTCGAGACATCCTGCTGATCGCATCTGAACCTGCCAGTACTGAAACGGAACCAGAGAAGCCTGGGTCTGCCTGCATCGGGGACGGGTGAGTATTCAATACCCTAACCGGTCGCCCTCCCGCATGAGCCTGTGGCTCTCCACGGCTGTCGTAAACAGCAACCCTTTTCCGCACTCGCGCCCTGCTTCTGCCCACAAGTGGAAGCTGCGCTTGAGTAGCGGGGAACTGTTCATCATCGTTTTGTTCACCTCTCGGAACTGCCTGATCTCCCTGAAGAGACTCTCCTTTGCCCGTTGGCACCCGCGTGTGCAGGTACTTTTGAGCACAAGGCTCCACTCTTCGTAGGGCTCGGACTTCCTTCTAGTTAGGTGGGCTCTAATGTCGAACTGGGTCTAACGATTACTTGCACTGCCTGTTTTCCTCCCCATCTAGGCGGTCTGCATATTTTGTGCTTATAACTCTTTAGACCCCTTGGTCTTGTATATATACTGTATTGCTTGTGATGTGTTGGTTTATTGGCGTTTTACCGTGATTCTTTACTATGGTCAATGTTACAAAGGCCTTGTAATAAATGTGTCTATATTTTTAATACAACACCTGTCTGGAGTAATTTGTAAGCGTCCTTGCTTTGTGTGCTCATTGCGGGCTTTCAGTCACCCTCACCCCTCTTGAGACCTAGTCTTGACCGCCACCATCGCTACCCTGATTGGTCTGGCTTGTCCAGAGGTTACCCTGTTTCAAGAAACTAGGCTGGCCTTCTGAACCTCTGCCCCTCCAGGACAGAGTTTAGAAATCCATCTTAACAAATTAATGTACAAAGGTGGGATACGACTGAGGGTATCCAGTGTTGCGCACGAGCGAGGGCATTTCAAGTTAATCCTAACAGGACACGCAGTGATTGTTGTAGTGGAACACTTTAAAGGCCATAGTCCTATCAAACAGTATGGAAACAAGTACTTGTTAACTTTAAATGCTTCTAAATCCGAAACATTGAAAAAGATGTGTGCTGAGAGAGGTGTCTCCTCTCAAGGCACCAAAATGGATATGATCCAAAGAATCATGGCGTGGCAAGAAGCTCAGCTTGACGCTATAGCTTTCGAGGACAGTGCAGAAGGAGGTGGGGCTGCTCTCACTGGTAGAACTGACAGTTCTGCTGCTGCACTGGTGCACCGTGACCATGAGGACAGGGAGGATGAAATGTCCAATGTTTCCTCTGCCAGTGCTGATGGGGAGGCCATCCTTGAATTCAAGAAGCAAGAACTGCTGTTTAGGCAGGAGGAGCTTGATTTCAATATGGCCAAACTAAAAATCGAACAGGCAGAAAAACAGAAAGACAGGGATCACCAGTTCGAACTGGCCAAGCTTCAAGTTGCCAATGGATCCAAGTGTCCTGGACATGGGTCTGGGGCCTCTTCTCATCCACAGTTTCCAAAAGATCTACTCAGTGTGTATGAGGAAAAGAATGACATTATGGACTGGCTGAATACATTTGAGTATGCATGTGAAGTTTAACAAGTTGACAATGCTGATAAAATTGCCTGGTTACTCAGCAGACTGCCCCATTCTGGCTGCAGTGCCATTACAGAAATGTCGAAGGCTGAGCGAGCAGATTTTGCAATGTTGAAGCAAACTCTCATTTTAAAGTTTGGAAGACTCCTGCCCAATATTTAAAACGATTCAGAGAGTATAAGAAAAAAGAAGGTGGTACTTGGGTATTTTATGTAACCGAATCCTTAAAAAACATGACTGGCTGGGTCGAAGGCTATAAGGTTTCTTCCTTTGAAGGTATGATAAGTCTTGTCATGCTGGAACATATTTTTGCATCTTCTTCCCCTGAGCTTAAGCAGCATTTGACAGATTCAAAGGAGATAGATCCTAAGAAGCTTGCCATTGCAGCAGATTTGTGGGTGTCACATCGAGTGTCCCATAAGGACAAGACTCAGCCTGGTAAGCAGGAGGAAGGGAAAAAGTCCAAAGATAAGGAGGGTGGAGAAACCGATAAATCTTCTTCTCAAAAGGGCCACAAAAAGAAAAATAAGGGTAAGACACAAGAGAACTCACAGGGTAGTGGAGGTCAGCCTCCAAAACCGAACTCTGGTTATAGTAAGCCTCCCTATGTAAACAGACCCAATGGATCTTGTTTTGCTTGTGGAGCAACTGACCACATGAAGGGGGATCCCCGGTGTAAGGTTAAACCTTTGGGGATTTTTTCTTTTTAAAATACATGTGTTTATGAAAAACACTCTTTGGAACTTGACAAGCAAGTTAGGTCAGCCGACACGTGTTTCGACCTTACGGTCGTTCTCAAGGCCAGCACCGCCCAGGACTCCAGACGGAACATAGAGGGCCCAACAGGAGCCAGGACTGCCGTAAAGGACAGTTTATATTACAGAACCCCATTTTGGGCACACAGCAAACCGCAACTGGCCTTGAGAACGACCGTAAGGTCGAAACACGTGTCGGCTGACCTAACTTGCTTGTCAAGTTCCAAATAGTGTTTTTCATAAACACATGTATTTTAAAAAGAAAAAATCACCCATAAAAACAACGAACAATAAACGAAGTAATTCATACTAACCAAGGTGTCAGAAATAATTATTTCACAAACTACAAGCAAGATATCCGGGAGCAACAAACCTTTCTTTTCTAATTTACCAAACAGGGGCTTAGGCTAAACCCCAAAACCGCTCCTGTGATCTTGCCCAAAATCGCAACCACAGCATAATTGGAGCTTAGCACTGGCAGGTTCCATTCCTAGAGCCTAAAACTCACCTCATCTTAAACCTTTGGGGGTTCATTCCGCTAATCTGGCCTTCTCCTCCTACGAGGAATAAGAGATTACAGGAGCATCCTTCTCCTCAGACTCCTTCCCCAGTGGGATAGAAGCTGAGGTAGTTTTAGTTTCCCTGGGTTCCTGGGAGCCTAAAGTCACAGAGGCTTATGCTAGGATTCCAGATAATACCAAGCACTACTTTAAAGACAGTGTGCTGATCAATGGAGTAGATACTCCAGCTCTTAGGGATAGTAGGTGCAGTTGAACTGTAGTGGATTCTACCTTGGTAGACTCAGAGGAAGTTGCCAGAGCTACTCTGATGCCCACTAAGTTGGCTGACGGCCCACCTCGCATGTTTCCAGTAATACCTGTAAATCTTACTATCAATGGTACAGCAGTCAGGATTCCAGTGAGCATTCAGAGGAACGTCACAGAAAAGGTCTTGTTGGGCAACGATCTCCGAGCGTTAGGGCTCGTGGGAGACACTGCCAATAGACCCTGCACAAGGTCTCAAACCAGGGCAGCACTGACCAAGCTCAGTGGGCTGCCCCAGCCAAAGGGGAAACCCAAGGCTAAAGGAGTCAGAAAACCAAAATGAGGGAAAGAAAATATTCCCCCGAACTCACCTACCACTGTGGTGGAGGAAGTTGGTCAATCGCCCGGACCTGACGAGGAGGCGGCGATACCTGAAGTATTTGACTCTAATGACCATCCTGAACTAAACAACTTGTTAGTAGAAGGTGGACCTGACAGGGAAGAAGTCAGTAAAGGCCAACGTGAGTGCCCATCTCTGAAAGGCCTAAGGAGATAGGCCTGCTCCCAGCTTGAGGGTGAACCTCCTGGGAAGCATCGGATTTATTGGGAAGGTGGACTCCTGTACAGTGAGCCCACAGAGTCTACAGAAGGAGACCATTGGAGGTTGGTGGTTCCCCTTGTTGTAAAACCCTTCCTCCTGCAGTTGGCGCATGAAGTGCCCCTTGCTGGTCATCTTGGTATTAAGAGGACCAAGCAAAGGTTATCCATGCACTTCTACTGGCCCAAGATGGGGGTGCAAGTAGAAAGTCACTGCAGGAGTTGTGCCTCCTGCCAGTTATCTGGTAAGAGTGGCTCAACAATCCAAGCTCCATTGGTACCACTCCCAGTTGTGGGAATACCATTCGAAAGGGTAGGGATCGACATTGTTGGTCCCCTTGACCCGCAAACATCCTCAGGCAATAGGTTTATCCTGGTGCTGGTCGACTATGCTACCAGGTATCCTGAGGCCATCCCATTAAAAACTGTAACTGCAAAGTCAGTTGCAAAAGCGTTACTTGGCATCTTTACTAGGGTTGGCTTCACTAAAGAAGTTGTGTCTGACCGAGGCAGCAACTTTATGTCAAAGTATATGCATGCTATGTGGAAAGAATGTGGGGTCACCTACAAATTCTCTTCCGCATACCACCCCCAGACCAATGGTACTGCTCAACAGAACATTAAAGAGTATGATTGGGACTCTGGAAGAACCCCAAAGAAGAAGATGGGATCTTCTTTTACCATGCTTACTGTTTGCCTACCGAGAGGTACCACAGGAGGGTGTTGGCTTCAGCCCCTTCGAACTTCTGTTCGACCTTCTGCAGGGACCCTTAGCCATAGTCAAGGAGGGATGGGAGATGCCCACTCTCCCTATTAATACCAACGTAGTAGACTATGTGTTAGGGCTCAGAAAACGGATGGTACCTGAGATTCAGAGTATAATTGTACACCACTGCAGGAGGATCAAAGAGAGGGAAAAGAAGATAGCACAGAAAAGGCTGGCAGACGAAGCGAAACTGGTGCAGAAAATTGGTGAAGGTCGCTGCCGTAAACGCCACCGTATCAGCAGATAGAGAAAACGAGGGGATGAAGGAGCGGGAAGTAGGCCAGTGACAATAGCAGCGTTGCGGATGGTAGGAGAACAAGGAACGTGGAACGGAGAGGATACATACATCGCACAACAGTGGCAAGAAAGACCGGCAAGAGGAAGAGGTGGGTACCGTGGCCAGAGAGGAGAATTTGGGGGCATGGAGAATAGAGGATTTGGTGGGCAGGGGATGAGAGGAGGACCGCAAGCGTCTTGTTGGAACTGTGGGAGATGGGGACATTATTCAAGGGATTGCAGAATGCGGCCTTCAGGGTATTTCCAAGGGCAGCAGCCCATGGAAAATGAACAAGGATGGGGATGCCCACATCCAGGTAGCCCCTATGGATTACCAATGGGAGTGGGAAGACAACAAGACCAGTGCTATAAGGAACACCAAATGTAGCAAAGACAGCTACCCCCACAACCACATCACAGCGCACAGCAACCCATGGCGAGACAAAACACTGTAGGCAATGCTAATAGTAACTGTTTCGCAACAGCTGCAAATGGCACACCTGTGCCATTTTGCGACGTGATAGTGGCCGGAGACAATGTCTTTTCAGTACCAGGGCAAGAAAGGTATGCAGACTAGGACAGCCCACAAGGAACACTTGCGTGTCCAGTCCTATCCACCACCCTACGTGCAGAAGAGGAACCACTAGTGGTGGCCGAGATAGGAAACAAGCAGTTTATCTTCATGGTAGACTCAGGAGCAGAAAAATCATGTCTTATGGAAGGGCGGTTTCCGCTCTCAGGCAGGAATTTGGAAACACAGGGGTTCTCTGGGGCTATTTTAAAAGTTCCTTACACTAAAGATCTTGATATAACGGTAGGGGTAAAACCGTGTGCGCACCCTTACTTTGCGTACCACAAAGACGCGCCAATCAATTTACTGGGCAAAGATTTGCTAAGTAAATTGAACATGACCATTTTGTTTACTGAGTGGGAAATAGTGTGCTCCACCCCAAGAGTATGCCCAGTATGAGCAATGTTGATGCTTAGTACAGTGATGAATGAAGTTGTGGTGCGAGGAATACCCATTGACATAGACATGTTTATTTATGGCATCAAAGTATTAGCCCGAGTGGTACCAGAGATAACGAAAAAGGAATGGAGAACACCATCAGATTTTATATTTCATCCAATTGCACACACAGATGTTGTGCCAGGCACAATCATGTCCATAGACATCGAGGCAGTTCAAGTATCAAACAAACGCATTGTGGTCATAGGATTGGACGCGCAAGGGTGTGAGTGGAGAACTGTGTTATGCATAGACCCCAACATAATGCTAAGAGACATAACTGATGAGGAATTATTCACTGACAATGAAGATGACGGAGAGATAATAATGGAAATAAGCATACCATGTGACGTCATGATTCAGTACAGAGAGGTACACAACCCACTTATGGCCAGCATTAATGCTCCGCTGACAATATTTGAGGAAGACATGGCAAAGGTGGCACCTGAAATTTGGACTACAGGCCCCCACGATGTAGTTTACTCCATGAGGTGACACCAATAAAGATAAAACTAAAACCAGGCGCCATACTGCCACGAGTGAAACAATATCCCATATCCAGAGAAGCTGAAGAAGGGATTAGGGAAACAATAAATGCACTCCTGAAACAAGGTATTATAGCACCGTCAAACTCCCCCTGTAATACGGCTATCTTCCTGATCAAAAAAGCAAAAGGAGGGGTGTGGAGGATGATTCAAGTTCTCCGCCCACTCTATGACATCATCCAAAAAGAGTTCCCATTAGTGCCTAACCCGTCATCAATACTGTGCAGCATACCCAAAGAATCCACATGTTTTACTGTGGTGGATTTGAAGAACACTTTCTTCTCCATACCACTTGACCCAGGGTCGCAGTACCTGACAGCATTCACACTAGGAAACAACAGGTATGAACATCGCAGACTCCCACAGGGGTATTGCGAAAGCCCCAGCATTTTCAACAGAGTATTGTGTGAAGATATTGGAAACATAGATGTAGAGAGCACCATTACACAATACGTAGACGATTTACTCGTCTGCAACCCCACAGAAGAAAAGTGCAGGTAAAATTCCATAACACTATTAAATGTGTTGGCCGCAAAGGGGTATAAAGTGGACAAAGGAAAATTGCAATACTACCCGGCCAACGTTGTATACCTCGGACAGCTAATATCAAAAGATGGGAAACAAATACTCCCAGACAGGACAGCTGCTATACGCAACATGATCATACCTAAAACAGTTAAAGAAATGCAAACATTCCTTGTATATGTAATTATTGCCGAGCATGGATCCTTGATTACACAGCATACACACGCCCACTGCTACAAGCATTGAAAGAAGCACAGAAGAGTAGGGCCCCAATAAAATGGACACATGACATGATGGCACAGTACTTTAGATTAAAAGACCTCATTGCGGATGCTCCAGTACTTGCGAACCCAGATTATGAGAGGGAATTTTTTTATTTTCACACTGCAATGGAACACCGAAGACAGCAGTGCTTACACAGAAAACATCATTAGGGCACAAACCATTAGCCTATTTCAGTGGATCATTAGAAGCAGTGATGCAAGGACACCTCGCATGTGAACAGTCCCTCGCTGTAGCAGCTTTCGCCATTGAAAAAAGTGCCACATTCGTGATGGGATATTCGGTAACACTATATGCAGAACACTAATTATTTGCAATTATGGAGAGGTCAAAATCAACATTAACAACACAGAGAGCAACACCATATGAGATAATAGTTTCGAGCCCCAACGTGCACGTTGTCAGGTGCAAAACAGTAAACCCAGCAACATTTAGCACAGAACCATGCACCACAGAGGGCATGCAGGAACACGACTGTGCCACCTATGAAGGGGAGGGCGATGACATTCCCAAAGTGAGCGAAAACTCCCTGAAGGAAGGAGAGATATATTTCATAGATGGGTCAGCATCGGTGAACCCTGAAATGGGGGAGAAGCATGTAGGGATGGCCGTAGTACGCATGGAGGAAGATGGCTATGAAACAATTCTCCAGAAGCGCCTCCCGTCCATTACTCCGCACAAGCTCTGAGACTCAGCATACGCGACAACCACAGTCCATTCAGGGCTATCCCGCTGGCTTTGGAGGTGGTTCAGAAGAGCGGATGGCTCACCAATACTGCATGCTGCACTATTGACTGAGCTGATAGATGCATTAGCAGAACCATCGGTAGTGGCAGTGGTGAAATGCCAAGCCCATACCAAAAACACAGATGCAGCCTCAATGGGAAACACGGCAGCCGACGCAGCAGAGAAGGAGTCCTCGTATTACAATACAACACCACCAATAGAATGCGTTGTAAAATCAGCCATTACAGAGCCATTGGAAGAAGCGTACAGTAACACACCAATAGCACAGATAATAGAATTACAAAGGAGAGCACCACAGGAGGAGCAAGAATTGTGGAGCAAACGGGGGTGCAAACAATCAGCCACTGACCTAATTTGGAGACAGGAGATAACAGAAAAGGTAGTAATGCCAGTAGAGTTACTAGAGGTAGCATTCCAACAGCTGCACTTCCCAGCCCACGTAGCAAAACAACATATTGCCGCAGACATCCAGGAACATTGGTTTGTCCCCAATTTACTGGAACATTTGTAAAAATTTGTAGTAGAATGCACAACATGCCAGACATACAATTCAGGAATGACATTGAGAACACTGTGTGGCACTCTGCCACGACCAGTAGGACCATTTAGAGAACTACACATAGATTACGCTGACTTGGGAGAGCAATGTAACAAGGTATTTAATTGTAGTGGTATGGCCCTTTTCCAGGTGGGTGGAAGCGGGTCCATGTCCCCACCCAGACGCGAAGTGTGCGGCAAAGTTCCTGGTGCAAGAGGTCTTTTCTCGATGGGGGATATGTGATGTGATAAGACAGGACAACGGCACACACTTTGTGAATGACCTTTGAAGTGACGTCACTCTAGGGGGTGAAACACAAACTGTGTTCCATTTATCATCCGATGGCGAATGGGTTGGTGGAAAAGATCAACGGATTACTCAAGAGTAAACTATCAAAATTGGTTACTACACAGAAGAAAAACTGGGTGTATTGCTTACCCCTAGCACTGTTTCAACTCAGAACTCAAACATGTAAGGATCATCATCTGAGCCCCCATGAAATTGTCACTGGGAGGGGAATACATACACCACTCTCCCCGATTAGGAGAGCATCAGAGGCACAGAGGGCTGCCACAGTGCTGGGGGAGGAATTTAAGGAATACCTGACCCAGTTAACGCGCGCAGTACGCAGCATAGCGCGACAGATAGCACCAGCTTTTACTGAGAATGTGGCAACTGATACTACCACACCAGCCACAGACAGCCCAAGTGGGCCGCTAATTCCAGGAGCACAAGTGTATGTCCGAAGTTTTGTGAGAAGATGGAATTCACCCAGGTTTCACGGCTCTTACAAGGTTATATGTAGTACACCCACTGCAGTGAAAGTCAAGGGATTGAAATATTGGGTGCACTTAGCAGATGTGAGGAGGGCACGTGATAGTACAATCCCCCAGAACGAACAGGAATGTGCTAGTAGCACTACAAATGAGAATGAGAAGTAATGGCAACTTTTTTGACAAAAAAGAATATGCAAAAACAAAAGTTATAATATACACCTTGTTTTCTCATGATCCATATGTCTCTCTTCCTTCCTTCCCTTCTTTCTCCCTCTCATTTATTCCTTCTCTTTCTTTCTTTCTTTCTTTCTTTCTCTCTTTCTTTCTTCTCTTTCTTTCTTCTCTTTCGTATCTCTCTCTCTCTCTCTCTCTCTCTCTCTTTCTCTTTCTTTCTCTCTCTCTCTCTCTCTCTCTCTCTTTCCCTCTCTCTCTCTCTCTCTCTCTTTCTCTCTCTCTCTTTCACGAAGGACTTAATAAAAATAGATGTGTAATAAAAACAAGAAAAAGCGAATGTTGATCAAGTATGAAACTGAAATGTAAATACATGTATATTTTGTGGTGACTTAACAAATTTGTATCGCCCCTCAAGTGACAAATGGCCCAACGAACCACAATCGCGGTGAATGAATTAATGCTAGATAGCAATAGGAATGCCATTAGGGGTAATAGATTTAGCAATGTTGAATACATTTTAAAATGTGCTGCAGTATTGTTATCAGTAATGTTGTTTTTTATGGCCTGGTACTACACACTTCTATCTTTGGTTAATGGCATGCACAAGGGGGGGAGCGGGGCTAACTTGATACGAGAAGGCTCGCACTTGATATGGACTGGAGTAAAGACAATGCGGAAAGAAACATATGACATTGATGCTAATGGTACAAATGTAATGCAACCTCCAGAACACGCCACCGCAGGCCCAACAAGTGTCTCCTTGTTACTTCCAAATATAAATATGAGTAATGATTATGAACTTAATGAATATGATGGCGATTATTATTGGCCAAATGATGTAACTAACACAGGTATGCATGCACGGACAACCATACACCCTACCTCATATCACGCTGCTGCCACTGATGAGTATACACGCCATATTGAACAACAATGACACAGCCTGGGCTGGAATGTTTCGAATACATTACAAAAAAGTTAAGGAGGGAGGGAGAAGGAGAAGAAAGAGGGGGGGAGAAGGGAAAAGATACAACATTTATCATGACCTGGGCTTAGATGAAATAGAAGACCCCCGCCACCCTGATCAATCAAATAAATGGTATTCAGACATGAGTGCCACGGCGAAGCAAGCAACAAATGAAAGCTGCTACGTCTGTTCACTCATCCCGCATGCATCATGAACACCTAAACTGTTAATACCCCAGGAAGTACCCTTGTCGGAGGCCCAATGTTTAATTCATTTGGTTTTGTGCAGGATAAAAAGCACCTTCCAAGCGCAAACCGACACAATGGAAAAACTGGAAAATGAGAGAACATGCACAAGCAAGCGCCAAGGAGTAATTTGCCTTAAGGAGCCATTTCTTGTTATCAAAGGGACGAGGTATGCAGAAAATAAATGGCACGAGGAAACTATTGAATGCAAAGCAGAAGCACTACGAGGGCTATCCAATGACACCTTCCAATGGATAAAAGAAATATTGTGCCCCCATCTGGTCGCAACATGTCACAAAGCTAACGTGGGTCACAGCGCTGGAAACACCTATCAAAATACAGAAAGAGGTACCACATGAACTGTGTTTCCATGGGGAAGGACATGGGGAAGGAAGAGTGAACATGGGGGAAACAAAGAAATGCAACAAGATGGTAATCATACCTGACATGAAGAAAGGCACTGCTGCACTAATTGACATGTACTGGATTTGCGGCAAACAAGCCTATCTACACCTCCCAACAGCATGGAGAGGTACTTGTACCTTAGCCACCCTCCATACAGCCCTGATGGTAATACCAGAAAGCCATATCCAAGGAACGATGGGAGCATCGGCTGGCATATCGGCAGCAGGGCAATTGGCTGAAACATCGACAGCGTCCGAAATAATGATAACAGATGCTCCAGGTTACGAACCTTTGTCAGAATATGAACTGAAGAAAAAACTATCACGAAGTAAAAGATCCTCCAACTATATCTCATCCGAATCATCGAAACTCCTTGTTGAGCTCCCACAGAAGTACAAGCTCTTTTCATCAGCAGAGACATTTTTCGCCTCACTCCTTGTTCCGGGACTCCAAGCACGAACAAACGCCAAATGGTTGCAGATAGTGCGCTGGGAGCTCATCCAACTGGCTAACGACACTGAAGAAGGGTTCAATGTTATAAAAATAAAGCTCTGTGCACTGCGCCTAATGACTATGAAAAACAGATATGTCCTAGATCAACTCACGGCAATGGACGGTGGTGTTTGCTGAAAAATTGGGGGAGGCATGTTGCACGTTCATGCCAACTGAAGATGCTGATAACGGGACACTCTCACATGTGATAACAGCAGTACACAATTTAGGAGAGAGGATGAGAACAGAAGGAGGCGCAGAAGAAAGCACATGGTTCGATCATCTGTTCGGCTGGATACCATCATGGGTACATGTGGCAATGAAAATACTCGTCCCCATCATCGTCTTTGTGCTCCTATTCTTCTATGTGTGCCAACTGGGACTCCGGTGTTGTGAAAAGAGCATGCCTACCTCAGCTATGATGATGGTAACAATGGGCCGACGACAACGGTAGCTACTATGATAGATGCACAAATACAAATAGTGGAACACACCACACCGCATTCATGATGACGGCCATTTACAGGCAATATGGGGACAGGGTTGATAATTTGCATCATACAACGATAAAGGAACCAAGGGAGTTGCAGTGGGAGGTATGGGTGGACTTAGATGGAGATGGTGGGATTTATTTGATGTGTACACCAGACAAATATGCAAGAAGAGGGAATAGCTTGAGAAGCGTATGCAGGGCATGGATACCAATAAAGGGTACCCCAGCGTGGGATGAAGCAGTTGCGGAAGCTGAGTACTACCAAAGGGAGAACAAAAAGAATAAAATATAAATGTTTGTTACTTTAGATGTAACAAAAGGGGGGAATGTTTGGGAGCGAGGGGCCAGCAGACCCCTCTCATCCTTCACTTCTCAGTACAAGACTCGGACCAAGTGCCTCCAGTAGTGGGTTCGCCCCTTGCCCTTATGCAATGTTAACTTTGGGTTCCATTTGCGTAGATGGGACCACTGAGCAGGACACAGGGCATCCATTTTTGTACCCCCTTTCGACTCACTGCGATAGTACGAAATGCCTCTCTCCCTTTCCTCGCAGCACCCAGGCACAGGGCACATGGCCCCCACCCTCGTTCCCACTCTGACTGGAAAACTCTGCGGCTCTATTCTCACGCTGAACTAATTTTCAACAACTAATAAATGTAACACATCACTCTTCCTATGAGATCACTGTCCTGCATGTGAACCGGCATGAAATAAGCCCATAACTCATTCATCTCCACAAATGTGTCCTTGTCCCCACACCCTCGCCAGTGGAAACCTACTGCCATTCTGACCCTATGTCCCTGCAAGGTATTCCTTTCATGTACCAGACCACTGACCACGCCATTATGCCCATCCAGCAGACCCCCAACTAACATTAGACTCCTGCTGCAGTATATCGTGCCCAGTACTAACAAACGCCACATACCTGAGATTCTTGTAAGCATAAACCTACACTCTGGTCATTGTATTAGAGTGGTGCAGATGTCTGACCTATGACTTGTATAATCCAAAGGTTACAGATTATATAAATACCTGTGTGACTTTTATAGACACATGACAAATTACTGAGAGTCTTTGAATCACTATTATTTAGTGCATGCATTATGGAGAATGTATTATGTTAGCTTAGATAGTGACCACCCTGCTTCACAGCGACCTGACCTTCACCCATCCGGAGCACAGATGTCTGACGTCCATCCTCCCGCCATCCGAGCAACCAACCAAGAGGACGAGATGATGCCCACACCTAAGACACCACCCTGGCTGACCAATCCGGGTCAAACGTAGTATCATATGTTAGACGCGTCATTGTACCTATATAAATGTACTGTAACATTAATTTTGCAGAGCGCTCTCAGAGATCTAGATAAACTTTTCCTTGAACTCTCGCAGCCCGCTCTCTTTTGCCTTATTCCCTGTCTGGGGAGTGTCTGTTTTATTTTCTTGCACGTGTGAGACAGGGAGGGCACAAACACTGTTTAAACCTCCACAAGCATTGTAGGAAATCAAAATCATTTCCCAAACACCATTTCCCATGGCGAATACATCATTAACATCTACTGGCCGAACAAATACAGTATTTAACCCATCTCTTACTCTGTGCTCCTCCCCACGCACCGTAAAAGAGCAAAACAGTTTCGAAAACAGCATTTTGCCTCTGGTAAGTAATTAGCTGTTTTCGGATCCAAGATGTCGGGTGCATCCACACATTCTGACATACATCACGGCTCGCTGTAGCCAATCGGCGAAGACGTTGCGTGTCCGCGATGATGACGCTACCCCCCTGACCAATCGGTATCTTGTCCGCGGAGCGAACAGGGAAATGTGACCTCGGAGCGGACATAGATACCACTAATTTGAGACATATTTTTTGGTCGTTTTAAAGGAAAGTACTGGATGGATTGTCACCAAATTGACTAAAGCACGCTTTCGGGTCCAAGCCCCTACCCCTGCCCCTGCCACAAATTTGGTGAAAATCCGTCCAACGGTTTGGCCTGTAGCCATGCGCAAAGTTTTTCCCCCATTCAGTCTATGGGAAAAAAAGACATTTTGGGACCCTCCCCTATAACTTTCCCCCCCTTGGACCAAACATCATCAAACTTTGCAAAAAAATTCAGAGTGGCCCATATACTTTTTTTGCCAAAGTTTGGTGAGGATTCGTCCAGGGGGAGCGAAGTTATAAGCCACCCAAAAAGTGCTCTTCCTATGGAAACAGCAACTTAAACATAACTACATGCCATGTTATATATGAATCCTGAAGGATTTTCCAGACCAGCCTGGCTGCACCACATTCCCTATTTTTTTCCAGATCTATTTCAGGATAGAGAAAATGTACAATTCCCAAGACCACTGCAATTAAATAGACAAAAGCAATTATCAGTGTACCGTACCCAACCCTGAATATCCAACCCATGTTCACATATCCCCTAAACAAATCTTCATTTTGCCCAATCATATTAGTGAAAAGCATTGGCTCCCCTGAGTAGCTATTCATGTGCAGCAATCACTAACCTGAGCATCCTCCTCCTGATAAACCCCACAGTGTTCTTAATATGGACTCCTACCTTTTCTTGTTGTACACTTGGGGTCTTTGGGAGGAGGCAGTCCACCAGTCTGATACCATATTATGTTGCACAACAGGTCCAAGTGATGGCGCTAATCTGTGAACGGCAAAAATTATTGTCTCTTAATTTCTGGTTAGAATTAAGCAAAACGTTTATTCAGATTTGCTTGCAAGACAGTTAATAACCTAACAATTTACCCATTCCATCCAGGCATGCTCTTTTTATGTATTCTGAGATGCTTGACCCTGACATTTTGGTAGACACTTGGAACCTTACATCATGCTATTCCTACCTCCTTCTGGAACAATGATTAACATGGCTCATGCATGTTTCTAGTCCTATCCTCCTTAGGCAAGGGTCAAAGGGCCTCCAACCCCATAATGTTGTCCAGCACTGATGAGAAGGGCCAGTTGAGGCCAGTGAGATTAATTGGCTCAAGTACAACAACTGTGCCCCAGTAACCTTAGGCGGCCAAAGTCTGTGCTCAGAAGTTTAGACACACATGCAAAGTCTGGATTATAGAATTCAGCAATACCTGGAGTCAATTAGGACAGAGGGACGCCCTAACCAAAGTCCCCTAAGATTTAAAATAAAAATAACAAAAACACCAGGGTTTGGAATACAGGAATGATGTCATGATGGTACAGTTTACTTATGAACTGCAAAGTAAAAATCCCTGGCCCTGAC
This sequence comes from Ambystoma mexicanum, assembly GCF_040938575.1. Classification (NCBI taxonomy): domain Eukaryota; kingdom Metazoa; phylum Chordata; class Amphibia; order Caudata; family Ambystomatidae; genus Ambystoma; species Ambystoma mexicanum. The sequence continues at coordinate 675,560,405 of NC_090930.1, read as the reverse complement.
CCCCCATTTCATTGTTTTCCTCATTTCTGATTATTGGCACATTGTTTATTTTTCATTGACTGGGGGCTGGGAACTTCTGCATTTGTGATGGCCTAAAAGCAAATGCCTTAGCTCTCTGACTACCCCTGGGAATTCCTAGGTGAATCCTATCCAGGTGGCACACAGAAATAATAATGATCTTTCTAACTGGATTAAGTGCCTTCCCACTGGCCATGCTCCACTTATCGTTCCCACTCATGACCTTGTAATCCTTACCCTGAGCTTCTCTCTGTCTCTTTCTTTTTTTTCTTTTCTCATGCCTGAAATTTCTCACACTGTCTCTTTCTTCTTTCCCTTTTCTGTCCCTCTGATATGCCTCTGTCTCACATTCTTTTTCTCACCTCCACCCTGAGATCCTATTCTCTACTGATCTCTGCTCCCATCACTCTCGACTCCTCCCACTATGCATTTGTACTCCCTCTACTCTCTACTATGCCCACTACTGTCTGTTCCTCCCACCCTACTAAAACAACAATGTGTTACACTCTCTTTCAGTACTCTGTATTAGTCCTTCTCCTCTTGATTGCTTTAACTCTATCACCACTATACTCTGCTATGCACTACCACTACTCTCCACTACTCCCACTACTCTCCACTGCACTCCCCTCCCACAACTCTACATTCCGCCCCACATTCTCACTCAGCCACCTTCTTTTCATTCTCTCCGTCTCCCTTCTCAATCACTCACAATCGCTAGTCTCTCTGTTATTTCAACTCACTCACCTCTCACTCACACTCAAGTATCACTTTGTCAATGCAACCAATATTTCACTTTGCACACGCCTCTTTAGAATTCTCCTACATGCTCTGCTTTACTATCCTTCCTCGGCCTGGGCTCTCGGTCCCCCTTTCCCTCCCTTGACCTTACCTGAACAACACGCACTGGTGTGGCCTCACTGCCCCTTTTTATCCTCTCCTTGTCTCCTCCATTGACTACCCTATTATCTGATTCCCTGGTGCAACCTCTGGTTTTCTTTTTTGCGAGGGGCTGGATCTCAATAACAAAAAGACATATAATGGGCCTTAAGGTCAATAAATTGTCATACACGTGTCCGACAGCTTTGGGAAATGGTGCTCCACAGTAAACAAAGTAATTTTCAGAGTTTGTAGGTGGATTAACTGGAGCATCTATATTGCCTGTTGGTAGAGCACAATGTTCCTCAGCCACTACTGTTGCCAACACCTCTATCTCTGGTGAGCTGCTGGTTCAAGTCTCTGTCTCTAAAAACCTATTATGCATAGTCATATGGAAGAAGAGAAAGAACAGAGAATTGGGCCCAACACGTATGTAGGAAGAGACAGTGGTACCTGACATATTCAGCCAAGCACATGTAGAAGCAACAGACTCTGGCAACCCCAAACTCCCACACCCCACCTCTAGAAAACCCTGGGGTAGGTGTCCTGCCCCAGGCTCAAAGGGGTCCATAACCCCTCTTGACACGATCAACTCCCTGACCCTGTCACCAAGGTTGCACATGGATAGACAGTCAATATATTGCTGGTGTACAGTAGGATTATTGACTAGATGATGCTATTTATGTAAGCGGTATCTGGTATTAAAGCACACTAATATTAAAACGTATGGCTTCCTAAGCAGCTGCATAACAAATGCTAAAAGGATCAAATGTGACTTTAGAAATATAGTCTGAGTCTATAAATTGCCTTACATGGCCTGCTAAAGCTGCCTAGATTTCTCACTTGAAGGTGAAGGTGCACTATAGTTCTCCTGTGGTCCTTTGCCTGATCTCCAATCCCTCAGACATGTGTGCCGGGTGACCCTGGGCAGTAACTGTGTTTATGGGGTTCCCAGAGTCCTCATCCGGGCTGTATCTATCAGGGAAAGTGAAGAATTGTCTGGACAGTGTGGGGCTTCTAGTGTATCATTGTAAGCGGGGCCATGTATGCCAGAGCTAGCCAAGCACTTGTAGCAGCAGCAGGGGCGGGGGGTTCATTGTGGGTATTGAACAGGGCTGCATATGCCAGAGACAGCCCAGCAAATTATAGCAACATCTGGAGGTAGGGCGCATTGTACACTTTAATCAGGGCCAGATCACATGGGTGGTGCAGGGATGTTGGTTGAGCCCACTGAGGGTAAACGTGGGCCAGAAGATTTCCTGCTGCATTTTTCTTCCTTGCGGGAAGCTGGGCAGTGGTGTGGAGTTTTGACAGTGAGGCGCATCACCTCTCTTGACACAGAGGTGCCACTTAAAAATAGATGCTGGGCCTCGGTGGTGAGAAGAATGTACAGTACCCCTTCTTTTTTTTAAAGGCACTAGTCACCACCAACTATGCTGAATTTCAGACACCTCCCACAGTACTCAAAAACTCCAGGGAAAGTGATCTTAGAATGGGGGAACAGAAGACTTAAAAGAATAGATAACAGGAACACCAGGTGAATCATACATGTATAAAAACCGTCTCCTTGGCCTGCGCCAATCTGGCCTCCGCCCACGACATGGCACTGAAATGGCTCTTCTAGACCTAAAGAATCAACTGGACAATCATAGAGACTCAGGCAAACCTGCGCTCCTGTTGCTCCTTGACTTATCAGCGGCATTTGATTTGGTAGAGCATAACACCCTTGGCCGCCATCTTGCCACCGCAGCTAACTTCTCCCCAAAAGCCTGTGCCTGGATCACCTCCTTTCTCCAAGAAAGGGCCATGAAAGTCTTCTCAGACACAGCCTCTGCCACACCCAGCATCATCAAATGTGGTGTACCGCAAAGGTCCAGTATTGTGCCCAACCTCTACAGCCTCTTCACTAGGCCGCTATTCAGCAGCTTGGACTCTCTTTGCATCTCGTACACCAACTACGTGGATGACACACAGGTGCTTATACCACTCACTGGCAACAACAAAAATGACTTGATCACCCTCACCACCATATACTCCACAATCCAGTCATGGATGGTGGATAATTGGCTTTGCCACAATAGTGAGAAAACGGAAATCCTCCTAATTGGCTCCCCAACTACTCAGTGCAAACTGGATGAACAGTACCTGTCCTTTACTATTGACAACATCCCCATCAAGGTATCCAACAATGTCAAGACACTTGGTGTTTACCTTGACTCGGACCTGACCATGGAAAGACAGGTTAACGCCGTGGCCACCTCATCCGCCTACTTTTCCAAAGTTCTCAATGCAGCCAGGCCTTTTTTATCCCGTCAGAACTGTCTTACTATCGCCAGGGCAATAATTGGTTCAAGATTGGACTACTGCAATGCCCTCCTCGTAGGGACCTCCTGCAAGAACCTTGCTAAACTCCAACTGGTGCAAAACAACGCCCCCAGTGCTGCCACGAGCACATCAAGGAAAGACCACATCTCTGAGGTACAGAGACACGCCCACTGACTCCCAGTCAAAGAACGAATCATCTTTAAAACTCTCTCGCTTACACATAAATGCCTCCATGATCTAGCACCACCATACCTTGCCCAAAGAATCATTAAGCACACCTCCACAAGGCCCCTCAGAAAAAGCAATGCCAACACCATCATCACTCCTAAATCGCTCAAAGTACGCGCTGGGGGAGTCTAGCTTTCCCATACTGGCCGCTTCTCACTGGAATGCTCTCCCCTATCACATAAGAATGATCGAGTCCCACCAAGCTTTCCCTAAAGCCATTAAAACCAAGCTCTTTGTATAAATGTATTCCCTACTCCATTTCCATGTTATTTTTGATGTATTACTGACTGCGTACCCACTTGATTATGTTTTTCAAATTTGCCTACCTTTCAGGTACTAAGTCACTGATTTCTATGCACTTGTACCCAAGAGACCAACTCGGTCACCTGTAACCTATTCAATTACACTTTCATGCAAGATTTCATGCAACAGCGCCTCGATGCCCCTGGGCTGTAAGTGTGCTATACAAATGCAAATAAATAAAAATAAATAAATACTAGGTCGTCTCTCCCTGATAGTAAGATGGAGACCAGTCTGGGCCTCAACTAGGGTTTCCTCCCGCACTAGCTGGTGACCACCTAGCATGTCAGGATCCCCCTCATCAGTGGTGGCAAGGGCAATGTTTCCTCTGATACCTTCAGCATATCAAAGACAATGGATGAAGACTAGAGATAAACCTCAGTTGGAGCAGCCATAGATTGGATGATCCAAATCTTTGAGTTTGGGGTCTGAACCCAAGGGTGTAGGACCCCACACTAGTTCCTGCTCATAGAAATGTCTGCAGCAGATGCCAAACCGATTGCTTTCAATATCCGTGTCATTGCTGGATTCCTGGTGTTCATTGGCTCGTCCTGCTGTATTGGGAGATTGAAGTGCTTTCAAGGATTGAGTCATCGAATCGTCTTCATCTTTGGGTCTGTCAGTGTGGAGTCACTGCTGTGTTATCATGGGCACGTGGGTGATGCCTCTTTGGTCTCATCTGGTGTAAGCTCAACCTCATCGTGACAGGAAGCAGGTGGTCCATATTCAAGGACTTGATGTTCCTTGGCTGTCCTTCCTCTCGCAGTCGGTAGACAGGAGGGTCTCCAGCAGATGATTGATGATGACTGGTTGTGAATCTGGGATTCCCTGATAGTTGTAGGGTTGTCTCCCACGCAGAAAAGGTGCAGCTCAGTGAAGGGTTCTAATAGGATATGCAGCAGGTGTTTCCAGTACAATGGCTCATACATAATGCTTACCTGCAACCTTCTATCCATGCACTTGCTGGTTGTGAGACTACAGGTGATCTTTCTCTTGGGCAGGCTAGCTGGTCTGTGTGTCGAATCCCAGATGATGTGCCACTGTTGGTTCCAATGCAATCTTTGACCCGTCTGGACACACAGACCTAATGTCTATTGCCTATTTTCAGTTGGAGAACATCACCCTAGAGGATTCAAATGTCCAGCTTCCTGATTCTTGCTGGCATTTTCCACCATCGCACATGCTGGGGTCTTCAAGGTCTGAAACCTCTCTGTGTCTTTGATTTAATATGGTGGGTTCACTCATGTGTGGAATATGTGGCCCTTCTGTTCACACCTATGGCAAAACTGCCAGAACTGGAGCAGTGTATTTTGCTGTTGGTAAGCTCAGCACTGCACTGGCTCTTGACTGCATCAGAAGAGCTGGCTTTCTCTCTCCTGTGAAGGCAGTACAGAGCCTTTATCATGCTCTAGTGTTCTGGGTGTCACCAAATGTGGTGTTGTGGCAGGCACCCCTCGTAGCTACATTGGCTGGATGGTCTGGCACAAATTCTCCACTTGATGATGTATGATATACCATGGGGCAGAATTTGGGGTCAGCAGTTCACAGAGTAGGCTTTACTCGTTGTCCTCCATCTTTCCCTCCAGAGTATGCACCTCCTGGAGTACTTCCTGAAAGGAAGGTGGTTTGTGGGTCTATTCCCAGAGTTGGAGCTGCATCAAAATGAGCCGCACATGTCTTCATTGTGCATGACTTGTTGCAGCCTGACTAGGTTCATGCTGTTTGATTCAACCCACATACACTGGATGGCCAACTGGAGAACATGTTCTGTCCTGGCCAGGGATACAAAGAGTCTTTCACCTAGTTGGAGGCAGTTGGCATAATAATTCACCATTAGCTCAATGTTAGTAGTAGCTCTAAAGTCTCCATCCATCGTATGCATTGTTCCCTTTGTAGAGGAGGAGCCAAATGCCTCTACTGGAAGTCTTGTCCCCATTTTTCCTATATGTTGGAAACTGGAAATTGCGACATGCACAACACCAATTATGGTCCATATAACGTGAAGAATTTTTGAAACAAGGTATCTATTGAGAAAAACCTTTATGATGTACCCACGGAGAAGTTACAGTCTCTTAAAGGAGGTTCCAGAAGAAGTGTGAAGATGAATAAAAAAGAAAACTGCTGATGTGACATGAAGCAGAAATGATGCACCTAGAGGAGATGCCAATGAAGAGAGCATATAAACCTTATAGAATTTGATGGCGAAGTGAATAATTGAGTAACATTTTATGTGAGGAATGAAGATTGCACGTGCAGTGAGCACTGAAGAAAATGCAAACCGTTTTATAATTGTACAGATGCTGAAATGCAAGTAGACTAAGTAATCATAAGGCTGGCTATGTGTAGCGAATAGACTGCAGGCAGTGCTGCCAATATATATATATATATATATATATTCAGTAAAAAAACTTTGTTAAAGGGACATTATGGTTAAGTTGCGCTACTAAAAACCTATGAAATTCAGTGAAAAAACTTTGTTAAAGGGACGTTATGGTTCAAAGTAAAACCGAAAAACCCCTGAAATTCAGCAGTTATGGTAACATAAGCAACCATAACTCGCGCCACCTTGCACTGCTAACACTAACACCCAGGACATCAAAGATGACATCACAAATGTCATTGATGACATCACTGATGACATCACATGTGCATTTACTTTTCATAAAAACTCTGTACAAGGGATTCTTATAATGCTGACCAAAAACTGTCAAGGATCATTGGGATAAGTATCATGAGCTCCTTAGTGCATCAAGCAATGCATTGATATAAATAGCATTCTATTATGAAGTTCTATCCAGTATACTAAGCTACTCATGCAGAAACATAGGCAGTGAGTGCAGCATACATGATGAAGGTGCCATATTCATAATCTTGCCATGTTGAATACTGAAATGATAACTGCTTTCTTATTAGAGTTTTGCGTACTGTGAAACATGTAATGAGTAGATAATAAAACCCACTTAATACATAATTATTACAGACGAAACACAAGAGACAACAACACATACAAATATGAGTATATACAGGGACAGTGAAGTAAACAAAAAAGCAGAAGTAGTAGCAGAAAGAGTTCATAACCTAACTGATTGTCTTTATGCAGAGAAACTATTGCTCTGTTTCAAAGCTGCTACTTACCATATGTATGTGTATCACATGATGTGACTGCACCCAAAGGAAAGGAGTGTGAGTATAATGTATACAAATATGAGCATATACAGAGAAGGTAGAGTAATAAAAATAAAACTATGAGAAAGTGCTGATAACCCTAATGATTATCTTCATGCACAGAAAGGATTGCTCTCTTTCAAGCCTGTGTCTTCCGCTATGTATATGTTTCATATGATGTGACTTGACCCTAAGTCTACAAATATAGTACCTTTTCAATTTTTACTTCCTGACTGTTACTGAAGAAAACTATGTGGCTTCGATATGTCAGTAAAGGATAAAAAGGGAGAGCCAGCCATGTGATGTCATCAGTGATGTCATCAATGACATGTGTGATGTCATCTTTGATGTCCTGGGTGTTAGTGTTAGCAGTGCACGGTGGCGCGAGTTATGGTTGCTTATGTTACCATAACTGCCGAATTTCAGGGGTTTTTCGGTTTTACTTTGAACCATAACGTCTTTTTAACAAAGTTTTTTCACTGAATTTCATAGGTTTTTAGTAGCGCAACTTAACCATAACGTCCCTTTAACAAAGTTTTTTTACTGAATTTCATAGGTTTTTAGTAGCGCAACTTAACCATAACGCCCCTTCAACAAAGTTTTTTCACTGAATTTCATAGGTTTTTAGTAGCACAACTTAACCATAATATCCCTGACTTCATATACATGTAACATAGAACATACTAACCCCCTCGTAGTGATTTTCATGTCCGCGGACCACCGCCATGTCCGCGGACATATCGAAAATCTGAGCGTGGTGATTGTAAATTTAAATAGTGTGCCCCATTTCCCCTTTGAAGTTGGCTCTGAAAAGAGCCGTTTTTTTTGTTTTTTTTACAGATGCTTGACAGACACCTGTTATTTTGTATTTTTTTTCTTGTTTTTTTTTCTTACTTTACTCCTAAAATCTTCACATAACCTTCTTCTCCAAAGCAACCCTTACATTCCACAATAGAAAGGCATTTCCCGTAAAAGATAAAGAAATGCCATCTTCTTTAAAATTAACAGCATTACTGGCATCAATATTCTCATTATTACAGAAGAACATACCAGCTCTAAGCATGAAGGCACACATGCCTCGGTTGATGACACACCTAGCAATGTTTTGCTGAGGACAAAAAACTGAACTATTGTCCCATATTGCCCTAGGTAGTAATCCAGAAACAATTACTTTTGCATTTGGAAGGATCTTCATTACGGCTTGAACCAAGCGTTCCAAATCAGCCAACAAAGTGGGGGCACTGACGTTGCCCAAATGGAAAGCACCATAGTGCAAAACTACCACATGCAGACTGTTCATCATGGCCATATCCTCACAAACTTGTACAATTCCCTGTACATTGCAATCAGGCACAGTGCTCCACACCACCTCCACTCCTTTCACATCAAAGTTCTTTGCAACATGCCTGCATTGAGCGTACTGTTGTAAACCATACACAAACATATCTCCAAGCACCAACACCCTGACTTTCTCTACTTCTGCCATCTTCACCACACACAGTCTCTTTCAACACAAATCCACAACCTCGACATCTGATTGGCTGATCTGTACAGTCTTGTTTCCATGTTGGATTTCCTGGAAAAACACGGATGTAGCACGTCCTGTCCACGAACAGCCGCGGTGTCCACGGACGGCGTCCACTTTACTCTCTGTGCCATTCCCTCATTGCATACAGCTAAGCAATCACACAATACGAATAACGTCCTCAGAACACCCCCATTTTGTGAATTTTCGAACATTTCAGGACAATTATCATTTCATTATTCAACATATTAACATTACAAATATTATACTTTCATCTTGTACTCTGCACACAATGACCCTCATTACAACTCAGGCGTTAAGGGTTAACGCCGTCGATAACCCTTAACGCCCGATTCCAATTCTAACGGCTGCTTTTAGCAGGCGTTAAAATCCATGGCGCTAAACCGCCTTGGTGCTAATTACGGCACCGTAATTTACGGTGCCGTAATTAGCGCCTTCCCCACTCCCATTATGCCCTATGGGGCAAAAATGGGAATGGGGAAGGGTAAATGGGAAATGGGGATTTACCGCCCCACTCACCTTGGAATGGGGCGGTAAATCCGCCATCCACCATGGTGTAAACAGAGTTTACACCATGGTGGTAAAGTTGGTGTACTGACCGCCTGGGACGTAATGACCTCCAATGCTATGTTTCTCCATTAGTAGCTCAGTATACTAGATAGAATCCCATAATACAATGCTATTTATATCAATGCATTGTTCAAAGCACTAATAACGGTATGATATTTATTGCAATATCCTTGACACTTTTTTCGCAACATTATAATAAAAATCTCTAGTACACAAATTCCATGAAAAGTACATACACATGTGATGTCATAAGTGATTTCATCAATGACATTTGCGATGTCATCTTTGATGTCCTGGGTGTTAGTCTTAGCAGTGCACGGTGGTGGCGCGAGTTATTTTTCATAGCTTACCATAACTTGTGATTTTCAGGGGTCTTTCGGCGGTACTTAGAACCATAACGTCCCTTAAACAAACTTGTTTTAATATCAAGCAAACAATATACAAACATGGCGTACAAAAACCAACTTCTCACAGATGGCTTTACACAGAATGTTGCAAAGTAAGAATTTATGCTCGTTCACAGTGAAGGTCAGATGCTTCCATTTTTTTCTCGGGCCCCGGAGATGCTCACGAAGCGGACTATAAGGTTGTATTGTGTTTTGACCTTGACAGACAGAGATTGTGATGAAAGACTTCTCTTGAAGGAGTGTTGCAAAAACGTAAGAGAAGATAAGGATGAAATTTCTGAAACGAAACCACTTTTATATATTATATCACTATGCGAAAGATCATTCGCACACGCGGAGTCGTATTTTGGGACTGCACTACTCGTAGACAATGGAAATTGCAATTGCACTGTAAGTAACCCTTTAGATTATTTTATACCAAATATAATTACAATAGCGTAGCATTAAAGACCGCTCAAGTTGAACTTGTTCGTTGAAAGTGGCATAATGTTTTCTACCGCGCACTATCACTGCCAAATTGATCCCCTGTCATTTAGAGGGCTCTGAAAAAGGCAGACGACACAGGGTGGGTTAATAGAAATAATTTAACCGGTCTATAGGCGGTCAAGCGCTCTACTCACTGTGCCACTTCACTGTAGCCTGTCAAGTGGCACAGCGAGTACAACGCTCGCTTTGACATCCGTGCACAGCTTGCTAAAGCAGGTTCGAATCCCGGCAAGGCCAAACTCAGCCTTTCATCCTTCTGTGCTAGATAAATGAGCACCACACACCATGGTTAATAATAAGCACCGCTTAGATACCTCACGGTTCTTAGCGCTATATGAATGGGAAAATATTATTATTTTATTATTTACATACTCCGTTGCACTATCTTCGATAGCAAATAGTTTCATGCCCTAATAAATAAAATGATGATTTTTAATGAAGATCGGCTGGTGAGACTAATTTATGTTTTTTAAAACAGGTATGTGGCCCCATTTTGCCTATGTCACGATTTACAGACTCCAGTGGATGGGGTCTTCAACTGCCAGGTGCAGGTCCAAATATGCAACTTCATGACCCTCACCATTTTATGGGACAATCGCCAAGGACCAATATGCCCTTACGCAGTACTAGCGGCTACAAACAACATACCAACCAATAGGGTGGTCTAATGCCTCGTTGCTGGACAACCTTCCAATTATCAGAGCGACCATTTACTGCTTTTATCATAAACCAACAGCCTATCTACCGCAAAGGAACAACGCATGGCTCAAAATAAACTTTTACTGATCGACAGCAGAGACAATAGCAAATCGCTGAATATTCACTAAACATTTCATGTGAAATAAATGTACTTTACCAAATGTACAATCCTGCTGTTTACTTTTAAACCACAGTTTCATATTCCGAATTGTGGCGCACTGAGTTGTAAGCTGATCTAACACCCTCTGTACCGCAAAGGAACATCGCGTGCCTCAACATGAACTTTTGCGGAACGACAACAAAGACAAATGCAAATTGCTGAATATTCTCTAAACATTTGATGTCAAATAAATGTACTTTACAAAATGTACAATCTTGCTGTTTGCTTTTAAATCACTGTTTCATATTCCGAATTGTGGCGCGCTGTGTTGTGACATAATATGTGTTGTCTTCCGGGTTCTGTGTAAAGTCACTTAGGACTGCAGAGGACTGGGCGCGTTTGGTGACCCACCCTGTAACGTCACGGAGAGAGGCGGGGAATATGAATGCTTTGATAATATCAGGCTTAGGGGCGCGAGATATGATATAGTGTCGAAAAAGCAAGTCAGCCAGGTCAATAGCGCCAGTCATAGGATTACCACATAATGTTGGCGCACACCAGCCGGATTTATCTTTTCATTAGTGGACAAAAAGTCGGTTGACGCCCATAGGAAATTGTACTATTAGCGGACAAAAGGAGTGGTCTTAAAACACTTCCACCCTGACAACGAACAATACAAACAACGTTCTCAGGACACCCCCATTTTGTGTAATTGCAACCATTTCGGGACACTGCAAGTGTTCTTAGAACACATTCAACTAGACAGATTACAATACGGACAGCGTCCTGAGGACACCCCCAGTTTGTGTATTTACAAACAATTAAGTACACCGCAAGTGATCATAGCTCATTTTTACCTTCCTTGCAAACAAAAATGACACATACTCCGTCCTCTAAACACCCCACCATTTAGTTTATTTACAAAATGTCAGAACAGCCGTGTTCTCCGAGGACAAATCGAACGCAACAAAAACGTCTAGCACATAAAAAAACAAAACATTGAACCTATCTCATACACCCCCACCATCCCAAAACACTCTTACACACCAACACACGGCACTAAATACAATTTTTTATCCACGTTTCACCGCACTGTACGCGGTCGACGGCGAATACAAGATGGCGGGCGCCACAGAAAATCTGACGCGCTCCACGCACCTCGCCGTCCAATCAGCAAACACGTTGCATGTCCGCGGACATGACGCAAGGCCATGGGCCAATCGGGGTGCTGTCCGAGGAGCGAAAAGGGAAGTCCGTCCGCGAAGCGAACACAGATATCACTAATTTTTTTTGCCTTACGTTTTGGTCATTTTATAAAAAACTACTGGACGGATTTACACCAAATTTGCAAAAGCACGCTTTCAGGATAAAGCCCCCGCTCCTTCCGCAAATTTGGTGTAAATCCGTCCAGCGGTTTGGCCTGTGGCCGTGCGCAAAGTTTTTTCCCATTATGTCTATAGGAAAAAACACAAGTTTTGGGACCCCCCTATAACTTTTCCCCACTGGACGAATCCTCACCAAACTTTGCAAACAGATTCAGAGTGGGTCATATACTTTTTTTGCAAAGTTTGGTGAGGATTCGTCTGGAGGGAGAGAAGTTATAAGCCACCCAAAAAATGCTCTTCCTATGGAAACACCAACTTAACGATAACTACATGGACGCTACCGCGTCCATGTAATATATATATATATATATATATATATATATATATATATATATATATATATATATATATATATATGTATAGAATCTGGAATCTGGATGTTCCACAACATGTTTTAGCAAACTAGGATCCCATTAACATAAGGGCTGAAAGTGTGGCGCAGTAGAAGAAAACAGCTGAAAAAGAGGGAATATTCAAGAAAGGTTGGCTGGCCCAGTGTCAAGGGTTGGGGAAGCCAAGAAACTGGTTATCTATTTGAGAAGATACAATGAACGTGAGAAGCGAGGCAATCTCCTTTTGAGGTGTAATAGAAAAACACTAGAAGTGTCAGGTTGTATTCATTTAATAGTGTTAAATACGAAAGAAAAAACTAAAACACAGTCTCCTGTCACATGTTCTAGATGAAAATAGACTTTGGCCAAGCTACACCGAGACTTGAAGATATGACAATGCTCACACTCTCTTTTATTCTCAGGCACAGTGATACTTTGCAAGGCAGAGTTCAAAGAAAATTTGAATGGCAGAAAACAGTAGTGATGATGGATGATGGGCTAATTGTTTGGGGAGGTATGGTCAGTACAACCCATAAGCACCTGGGGTAGCAGTGTGTGTGCTGCTGGTGAGTGGACTATTTCAGAAGGGTAGAAGCGTGCCAACCAATTGTAGAGGGCCACATAGTAAAGAGCCCTATAGTTTGAAAGCCAATGAAACGTGTATTTCATGACAGCAAAGATGACTTGTACTAGGGGTGGGCATAGCTGTCCACCTGACCTTAGAGACCCAATCACAATCCTCTCCCCCATAGAAAGTATACCTAGATGTTCCCCTTAAGCCTATTACAACCCCAAGTAGGTTTCCTTATTTTGCCACACAGTATGATGTCAATAATGACGAATATTTACTACATAAATGTAATTTATTATTAACTACTTTGAGAGTTCTCGAGAGAGAGACTTCAGCGAACGTCCGTTGATGTCTGTGGAACTCTCTGTTTTAAGACAATTGCAATTAAAACAGTTATGGTTTTGACAACTTCCTGAGTCGGTCTTATTATTGGTGTAAGAATAAAATCTGCATCCCCATCCATCCCACATAGCGCTACCTCACTTAAAGGGCCTATGGGTTCACGTGGTAGCAGAGAGAGGATGGTTCATATCCATTGACCAGTAGGTCTCAAGTGTTTTGGATGATCAGATATCCTCCACCATCTAGACAGAAGATTGCAAAGTTTCCTGTGGAGAGCGGCCGATATAGAAAACTTGCAAGGAGATCGATGCAGGTGGGACGGTTCCCTCTTTGATGAATTCCCTCCAGGTTTCCACAGGCGCTGAGTGGACTGAAAGCGACGGTGGTCCATTGGAGGAGGGGGAGGATACCAAAGGTCTTGAGCTGAAGAGCAAATGGTGAGTAGATTGAGGGGACTGGCAAAATAAGGGGATGGGATTGTGGTAATGAAGAAAAGTAACAGGGGCTTGTTTAATATATATCGAGGAGCATGTAAACGAGGAGCATTTTATAGAGCACGGTTTCCTACCTCAAGGCAAGTCTAGAAGGAGTCATTTCAAAGCCCCATGGGGGTAAATAGGCAGCACATAAACAGGTTTATGATAGGGAATGACTCAAACCCCAATCGGGGCATTTTAGAGGCTAGGAGAAAAGGAGTGCCATGGTGTATGTGAAAAATGTATTAGTTTGTCTGTTTGTGTATTTTGTAATCAAAAAGAGGTGTCGAAGAGCTACCAGAGTAAACTGCGTCTGCCTTTAGCCAATCGATTTATGAACACTATGAGTTCCTTCCCTGACGTCCTGTTAAAAACAAGCATAGGCAAAGACAACAGTTTTGGCATGTGTGTAAGTATTAGGCATTTGCCAGCCATTACTACTAGATGCCATTTTGCACCTACTACCATCACTGGGCAGTTAATACCACTGTGCAGTGCCTGAAAAGTGGCATTCCCATGCCTACACAAAAGCCCAATGTGTTGGCATTGTCAGTGCTTGTTTTTATGTGTGTCAAATATGCCTGCAGTCACGCACGCACAAAGCATATGTTCTTTTAAGTGTCTAAAGGATGATGTAAATGAGGGAAAGAAATAAAGAATGCAGCATGTTTTCTAGCCTCGTGACTTGGCCACACACACCAACAAGTGCCACCTCCCAGGCCTCCAAGTTGGGCAACAGGTGCCCCCCATAAAATGTCTCTGGGTCACATAAGCATGAGATAATTTGACATTATTTTCTTGGGAATTTAGGGTGTACAAAACTCCCACCTGAGTCCACACTGAGAAGTAGAAAACTCAATGCAAGACAATCTTTTATGTAAACTGTTGTTTTCACAAGTCAAGTAGTTTTTCAAGCCCAACAAATCTAGGACAAAAATTGTACACCATGCTTCAAATCACTGATATATGTTTCTCCTGTGACAATTCAGGAAATGACTTAATAATTGTTATGGTCAGAGATTAGTATGCCCTGCTCAATTTTGATTTTTAAAACAATCTATTTTAAATATATGTCCACAAAAATACTTTTCATAGCCATATCAAATGTAATATATTCTTTGCATATTTATCTAAATATTCTGATGATATTGTACACTTTTTTGGTTTGTATTTCAAAGGTACAAGAGAGGCATGGACAGTAACAGCCGAAGACCACTCTGCCAAGCAAGCTAGTCATTTGAGTCTGTCCATCTTTTCCAAACTCCCTCTCAGGCAATGTGGTTCTTTCTTGGAAAAGACCTCTGCATTCAACTCCCTCCATATAAATCCTTTGAAAGGCCTTCCATCATCTACTTCTAGTTGTAACTACAGTCTGTCATTCTCCAGTCAGACAGGGTTTCTTCCTTCTTGTGCAAAACCGTGTTGTACAAATATTGTCCTGCATCCTGTGTAAATATATGTATTGAACATTTCATAATAATTGACTTCTGGTTATGAAATGCGCAAATAGGGAACAAAACAAGTTATTTCTCTTGTTTATTCCTATATTAACACAATACTTTGACTTGCACTATGCATGCTACTCAAAACACACAGAATTGATGCCCTGATAAAGAGCATACTGATTGAAACAAGTGCAGACTGTGGGTATTGAGGCCATTTAATTAGTTAATTAGATTTACATTCAATACATCAAAATACAATGAATCAAAGATAACACTTTTTCAGGTCTATGAGTTAGTTGTGTTTGGTATTTACACAGGACAGAGGACTATATTTCAATAAAACATTTTTACACAGTCAGCCACAAAATAAATTCAGGGGATATGAGGGAAGTTTCCCCTAATGTTGATGGGTACAGGAACACTGTCGAACCTTGTGATTTAAAACACTCATCCAGTGTAGCAGTAACCACGATTTTCCCAAAAGGTTTTTAGGTAGATGGTTACTTCCTTTTCTGCTTTCCCAAAGACTTCCATTTTCCCACATGTTTGAATTTAATTAGCCAGTAAGTTCCACCAATGCAGCATCATTTGGTGTGGTGATTTTGGATTGGACAGTTCCCATCACGCAATCAAACCCACAAGGGTCCTCCTCTTTGTTTCAATGTATTTTAACATATCATAAAGGGATGTAATTAGCTTTGAGTAAGCCCACTTCTCAGGAACTATGATCAGGTTGGACTAAATCTTACCCGTATAATTTCTTGTATGGACTGTGCCATTAATAAGATGAATGTATTCAGAATTGCAAGGATACTGCTAGTTCAGATACATCCTTCCTGTTTATGTAGAGGTGTGGCTAACATGGTTCTTGCAATATGTGCTTTTATTAGTAATTCATACAATTGAATGTATCCTTATATGCAGGAGACCTGGCTGCTCGATGAATTCAAATCCAGTGTTCGTTTTTAGATTGGACAAAGGGTTCAAAAAGCAGATCCATTAATGCACTACATTATTTGTTACTTAAAACATGATAGTTTCTATGGCTACTCAGAATTACATGTTTTGTTGGAGTCTTGTTGTCGACAGACACCATCTGCTCAGGGAGATATCCTGTGAAACAAAGTAATCATTTTCATAGACTGATGACATGCTCCAGATACTTCATGGATGAGGCATTACTGCTCTACCAGGTCAGGGTTTATGGTTTGTTCAAGGATTTAGTTATTTGAATTTTTCACTACATTGTGACCGTGCATTCATCATTGTCATGCCAGTGTGACCATCCAGATAAGCCTAAAATAATAGGATGACAGACATTTGGAATTGGGAATTTAATTCGTATTTTTCTTGTTTTTAACATGCATACCTTGTCTTTGGTATACACAGCCGTGTCCATTAATGTCTTATAATGGCTAACTCATAGTTATTGATAACGGGTGGGTGGGGTGTTTTACAGAAAGCTGACCTCTAAATAACAACGTTTTCAGAGTTCTTAGTTGGCCTTGTCAAGGTTACATGTGAAAGGAACATGCTATGCTAATTTTTACTGAAAATTAAATTCTAATAAAGTTTAGGTCTAACAACAAAATGTACCCAGTCTCTCAAATAGCATGTAATACACATTCTATATATCCTCTCCTTGTAGAATATTAAAATAAACTGTGTATAGTTCTGAATGTTCTTCCTGCAACATGGCTCGATATGTACAGACATTCTTTTGCATTAGCTAGTTTTAATTTTTTTTTAAATTTTCAAATAAACCACTTGTCTTGTTCCCTCAACATTAAAACGAAGTAATCAAGAACATTACATTACTATCAAATAATTGTTACATGACACCCATATTTGATACCAAGCAGAGATGAAAGGAAGCCTTGTTCCTTATATCTTGTCTGATGAATCTCCACAGTCAGATCCAGGTCTTATGAAGATAATAACCTTGAGTACAATACTTAGGGCTAACCTGTTGTGATAATTAAGAAGGCAAATTGGCATGATGTCCTGAGGGTTATTGCATATATGAGTGAAATAAAATGAGAAAATACACTATAACACATATCCGTTCCTATATTGCATATTACACAATTTAATGACACTAATAGGAGTTACAAAACAATGGGCAATAGATATGAAGAAATCATTGAGCTAAATAGTAGGTGCACCCTATCTCGAGGTGCATAGCCCCTGCCCGCACACTGGGATGGTGCATTGAACCATGGCATTGATAACATATGATGACCTAGCACAACATTTCAAGCATAGCAGAGCATATTTAACAGTATAACATGCCAAGTCACAGCGCAGTACATCTTAGCCTATCATAAATCAGACCATCTATGCATACTCTAGGATTGCAAAGAACAGCATAGCCTAATAGAGCAAGTGGCAGCATCGCATAGCAGGATATATGGCAGCATAATATAGCGTTTGTTAGCAAAGAAAAACATATCAAATATCAGCAAATCGAACAGAAATTCCAATCCCATGATTTCAGAACACATGATAGCTTAGACTATAGCTGTACATCACAGCAGAGCATATGAGGGAGACAATGGATCGAATGGAGATGGAGAAGTAGTAGACGACATGCAATACAAGGCCAGACATGCAGCAAAACTTGTCAAATGCAGGTAAGAATTCCACTATCTCCTTTGCATTCCTCCATCGAGTGCTTGAATCTCTTATTGTGCCCCTGCTCTCCTCTTATTGGGAAAATGCGGGTGCCCTCGACCCCTTTTAATCTGGCTTCTGACTGGGCCAAGGTACTGAATCTGGTCTAGAATCGGTGGTGGACGATTTCGCTGAGATTGCTGACCAGGGGGGGCCTCCTCCTCCTGGACCTCTCAGCTGCGTCCGACACCTTTGACCACGCTATCCTTGTTCAGAGGCTTTCTCTATTAGGCATCTGTGATTCTGTCCTGCAGTGGTTTGTTTCTATTCCCACTGATTGCTCTCAGTCTCTTTTTTTGTCCCCTTGCACCTCTTCTGCGCTTCCTCTTCTTTGCGGAGCCCTTCAAGGCTCGGTACGCTCTCCTCTTCTCTTTAATGTCTATATCCACCCACTTATTCTGCTAATTCAGTTCTTTTGCTTCTGCTGTCATTCCTACATGGATGATACCCAAATCCTGATGGAGTGGGAATTCCTGGTTACCTTGCTGCGGACTTACCTTGGTCACTGATGAGTCCAACAAGGCTGAAACACGTGTATGGGTTTGCTGTTGCTACTCTTGTTCAGAGGGGAATCGCAATACCATTCCGGTGCTGAACTGCCCATGTGGGTGGGACAAAGACTGATATGCAAATGGCTATTTCCCATCTGTGAAAGGTACAGTGAGCTATAGTGTGGCTGCGGACTATCGAGTGGGTACCATCTGAAAGAACAGGTAAATGGGCTGTGTTTGTTCTCACAGAGGGGCACCGATGGACTATTTTTTTAAAGTAAACAATAGTAGTAATTCAACCAAAAACATTGCCTCCACCCAAAAGATAGTTATATATGCATTCAGGTGATGGAAGTAAACCCATGGGTGTACCCAACTGGCCCTGAAAGGGTATGTGAGGTTCACACCTTCCTCGAGGACACGTTTGAACACTATGCAGCCACTATTGTCTGCCACTAACAATAGCACACCTCACACTACAATAATTCCTGATGTACATTGAGCTGCAGAGGCATGCACAGATGCATCACAGAGTACAACCAACACAAAGTTGGAGGACACACCCTGCAAGGAGGGGAGAGCACCCATTTCCCGGGTCAGACCCTTTCCCTGGGCACTACCGATGTGCAACCGATAATCTAGCGCCTTAAAAGAGAGACCATAGCTGAGCTACTCTCCCTGATACAGGCACACCTACAAATCATGATCAACATAAGAACATCCATCCCACCACTGCAGAAGATTTTGTCTGTGCTGCACTTGTTCACTACAGGAGCCAGCGCATTGTGGGCATGCAGTATTGCATGTCATAGCCCATTTTTTAAATTTTGATTGCCCTGGTGCAGGACGCGTTCATACATCATGCAGCCCAGCGCATGTCCCTCTCCACCACCCCATCACAGGTAAATGCAACAAAGGCACACTTCTATGTGAATTCCCACTTCCCAGACATCAGTGCAGCACTGGTCACATTGGTGGCGCTGAAGGCATTGGAAGAAGTGTACCATAACCGACCTCAATGTGACCCATTGTGATGCCAGTTTTCCAGTGTTCCACCCATGATGCCGTGATCTTGTGCAAACCGCACACTACCAGCATTTATGGAGACCCAACGAGGGCAACAGACCGGAATCCTGGGTAGACATAATTAACATCCAACACACATACAGGGTTCACAAGTGCAAAGGCTATGGCCGATGATGGGATAGGGTCTTATTTATACAATTGTAATGTAATGCATGCCCTATCACAGCCCTGTGCTGGAAGGACCTGCCATCTAACTCAATACATAAGAAGCACTACCCCACTGGAGAAAACCCTATAGCACAACATCAGGGAACAAAAGAACTGCAAAAGCCAAAATGTAAAAATACTGAAGTACAGGTCCCACAGATCCCACAATGTTTAGGAATACCATGCCTAGACCTGACACACAACAGTTCTCTGGTGCAAGATGACAGCGCAATACTGACAGGCAGCGTTGGCACAAAGACTGCACTATATGAATACCATTTCCCAAGAGGAGGATCACTATCACAAAGTGTACATGATAATCAGAAAGCATATCAGAACACATGCATGAGTTCACAGCAGTGACGATCCAAAGATAACATGTCAGTTGGCAATCCAGTTACAACATATGTCTGTTACCAGGTTGGTCACTGATGTTGGAAATGGGGAATTCAACTAATGATTTTAGCCATTTTCCCCCTCAGTCCATGAGGCCTAGCATGATTTAGGGAGAGAGAGAAATGGTGTAACAACCAATTATACCATTCATACATTACCTGACATATTTACCATCATGCTATGACTACTTGTTACATTTGCTGGCTGTTTTGCAACCAACACCTATACCCATTGATTTTGCCAGTGATTCCGGCCATATCCATCTACTGTATGTGTTCTGACGCTGGTGGCATTGATTCAATGAACAGGTCAAGTGGGGGACGAGGGGGCAGCATAGTGGTTGGCAGTGTCAACCCATGGGTGGCTGGTTTGGTGTTCAAGAGGTTACTGGTCTCCACAGGAACCTGCAGGCTAGAGATGCTGACACCAGATGGAGCTGTGACATCGGCATCAGTGTTGGTTGGGGTGGCCTGGCATTAGTGGCAGTGCCATTATAGGTAATGGCGAGTGGGTGCAGCTGGCATGCTCATGCTGGCAACCGATTCTGTTTTAAAAGGGGTCGTCCATTGGGTGCCATGACTGTGGGCTGCAATGGTGGTGGCTGGGGTGCTCATGATTAGTTTCAGCACCATGGATCTCTCAGTCACATGTCTCATTGACACTGATGTACTGGGCGTAGCTTCCTTTCCTCAGTGGCATGTGAACTGGTTGGGTGATGAATGATCTACAGCCACTGATCATGCAGACTGGTACATGGCAACGCAAGAAACGTATGCATTTAGGAGAATGCTGGCCAAAGGCTAATGGGGGTTGTGTGGTTTCACGTGCTGGAGGATGACTAATCAAGCATTGGCACAAATGGCCTCTGAGGTCTACGCACCTTGCAGGTTGTGAAGGTTAAATATTTTGTCAGCATGGTACTGTACCATCATTGTTCTGTGCAATCATGGACACAGTATTTTGTCAGGGCCCACGCACATCACAGGACTACGGTAAGGAGACATGGCGACTTGTGCTACCATTCATGGGAGCCCTCATTAGTAGATGCATTGCATATATGACATTTATATGGGTATGGCCAGTTTTAGCAGGGGTGTTTCCAATGTGGATTCACTGGGTTGTTGGTGTTTTTGGGGTGTATGTGGGCGCAAGGGGCTTGATTTGACTGCATGCCCATGAAATGCCATGATCGGTGCATCTCCAAATTGCATGAGGTCACTTGTCCATAGATGTAATGGTAATATTCTGTCTTCAAAGTCATGTGGACATGGTTTCCCTCAATGGATGGCACATTCATGTTCTTGCCCTAGCATTGGACCCATAGACTTTCGAGCATGGCCTTTGTTTTGCTATTGTGGCCAGAGAGTCAGGTGATGAATTCACATTACAGAGGGGGCATTCCTACTCATCAGACTCGAGTTGACTGGCTGCTCCAATCTCTAATCCTCCAATTCCCTCGATGCCAGCCGGGCGGAGGGGGTGCACTGCTGCCTTTTCCTCAAAGGGCGTGAGTGGTTCGACTGTGCCACCTAATGTGGCAGCGGTCTCCTGCTGGTGGATAGAGATTGCTGTCCATACCCTTTGGGCTATTTCACTTTTTTGTGAAAGTCCTCATTGTTCCATGATACAGTGACACCCGTTCAGGCTGTTCTATGTCCCAACTAAGATTGTGTTTGAGCATATTGAAGTCCCCAATAGATGTGTGCAGTGAGAATGTTGATGTCCACACAAGAATGGTGTGCAAGCATATGATGTCCCCACGTGGATGGTATGTGCACATGTTAATGTCCCCATAAATATGTTGAAGTCCCCCGGAGGATGGCTTGCAGTGAAAAAGTTGATATCCCCATAACAATGGTGTGTGAGCATATTGAAGTCCCCACATGAATGGCATGTGCTGTTGATGTCTTTACAAGGATGGTGTGTTAACATACTGAAGTCCCCACATGGATGGTAGGTGTTGATGATGTTGATGTCAACACAGGGGTGGTGTGTGAAGATACTGAACTCCACAAAAGGATGTTGTATGGGGTTGATTTCCTTGTCAACTCAGGTATGGTGTATGAAGCTATTCAAGTTTAAACAGGAATTAAATATTTGTTGACATTGATGCTTCTACAGGAATGGTGTGTGAGCATATTGACGCCCCCACAGTGATAGTGTGTGAAGATATTTGAAGTTCCCACTTCTGTGGTGATGCAACTGTCCACATTAGGATGTCTGATAATGTTGAAATCATCACATTTATTGTGTTTAATGATTATGATGTCCCTATGAGACAATGGGTGTTTATTTTGATATTTCTCTGTAATATTCTATTATGATATTAGATGTGTGATGATCAAATCTATCTCTGTAAGCATGGTGCTTGATAATACTGAAGACTCCAGAGGCATGATGATAGATGATATTGAAGTCTAGACATGGACGGTATTTAATGATACTAAATAGATTAACACCCTATCCGTGCTTATGGTTGGTTATACTAAGGTTGATGTTTCTTGATATTAAAGCTGTCATTGAGGTGACTTTGAAATAGCTATAGCAGTAGTGTGGGATGATATGAAATTCCTTAAAGGCAGTTGTATATGTGAACGATGTCTCTTCAGGGATTGTGAGAAATGATTTGACATCCACAAAGGGATACAAGTATAGTGTGAAATAGGAGAGTGGAGATCAGATCCATATTATGTGATGGTATTGAAGTTGACACCAATTGTTTGTGAATTTATATCTCAAAAGGGGGTTCATGGTTCAACTGAAATCCCTATAATAATGGTTTGTGATAATATAGAAATGCCTCTCTTCTTGATAATATGTGACTGTACTGAAACCCCCACAGGACTTGTGTGGGTTGAATGTAAAGATGACACATGACTGGGGTTCATTGATACTGACACTCCAACTGGGATGTTCTGTGATGTTGATAAACTTCCAACATGGATTTACTTTTTTTGTAATCTGTCCATGATGGGATGTTTCAGATTATATATCCCAGATGGCCTCAATAGCACACCAACACCCGGAAACAGCTTGGGGCTTTTCACTGTTATGATCAAATGGCTCTAAGAGCTGTCCCTCTCTCTCGTGTATAGTTGGCAAGTCCATCCCTAACCCAGGCATTCCCTGCTTCCCAGATTAATGTCAACTGGCCAGTGAACCCTATTGTCTCTGTTCTTGCTCTCCCAAGGTGATGTCCTAAAGGCAAATGTATTTTCTACTAAACTCCTTAAGGGCCTTTCTATGTGTGGCCTACTCTAATTCCCAGGTCACTTCTAAGGATTGTGAGGGTGCCTTCCAGACACTCAAATCCACACTTGGTCTTCTTCTTAAACCCTGGTATTCCTATCCCTACATATTTCTGTTCCTCTCCCATTCTCTTTCTACTCACTTCCCTCCAACTAGACCCACCTTCTCCTTTATCTCTCTCACTCTCTCTCTGCTACCTCCTCCGCTGTCCCTCTGAGATATCTCTTTTTCACTATTTCCACCCTCAGATCTTACTTCTTTTTATTCTCCCTCCTCCTCTCCCGTTTTGGCACCACTACTAGTATGATTCTCCCCTCTCCACACTACTCCTATTCTCTCCTCTCTCCCACCACTAATGCTGATACTCTCCCCACTACACACTACCCCTAATCTCTGAATGCCACTAATAATACGCCCCCTCTCCACAGGTAGCCTCCTTTCCCTCTCTACTTTTCCACTACCCTTTTCACTCACACAACTTACACGTACAATCACAATATTGTGCCACTTTCTCTCACCAAGAAATATCTCACTGTCTCTACAAATCACCTCTGCATTCTGTTGCAACACCCTTTATCTTTTTGTTCTCTGTCTGCCATCTCCCCTTTTCTGTCCTCAACTTAACATTCAGCACTTTCCTGTTTTCTATCCTCCATTGTATCGTCCCTCTTCTGCTCCCATTGGCTTTCATGCCCTGCTTGCCCTGGCCAATCTTGCCTGCTATTCCCAGATAGGGAGGTATTACAAACAAAGAGAGGCAAGAACTGGGATTCTTCCAACTGCCACCTTCCACATCTGGGGTATGACTCACTGTGGCCTCCACCCATGTGGGTCTCCCACTCAAGGCTGAGAGGGGTTTGCATCTCCTCTTGACATGATGAAAAACAAATAATCCAAAAAGCGGTATGGTAAATCAGAAATTAAATCATCATATTTATTATATGCTGGTATCTAAAGATATCCTTATTGAATAGCCCTTCTAAACAAAACCTACTCATAAGAGCAAAATAGAGAAACCAAAAAAGAGACCAGTAAATAAGAAATAATACTGTATTTCACTGAGCATAATGGTAAACAATCATGAAAACCTTCAAGGAATATAGTGTTGACAATGAATAAATAATCAAACAACTTCAAGTATAATAGTAAACAACCAAAAAAAAATGTTTTATGAGGAAAACCTTAAAAAATATAGTATTGCCTGCATGAATGTTGAAAGAACAAACAATGAATGACAAATCTGCCAGTACATGAATGCTGGAAGATCAAACAATAAATGTCAGTTAACAGGCCTGCCAGTACATGAATACTGAGAAATCAAACAATAAATGTCGAATACCTGACACCGTCACACATATTAATATTCGATGGCTTGTGATGTTGAAGTTCTTAATCATGATATTTTGATTACCATTCATAAACATAGAACATCTCTGCTTATCAAATATATATGATACATTTCATAAAATAAATATACAACTTTTTTTTGAAATGTGACAAAAACAGTCTCTTTTCTTTTTTATATATTGTATATTCCTCTAAAAATAATATTTGTTCTGCCTTTCACTAGGCATTAAATCATCATTGCCATTAGAAAGAACATATATAGGCTCTCTAACAACAAGAAGCAAACAGACTTGTCACTTTAACGTTCAATAACCCATAGTGCAATGCAGTGACAGTTGGGTCTCTATTCAACATTCATTTGAACATGTACGCATCAGTCCTACATATTTCAGAGCTAAAGTATCCTTTACTTAGAGCTAAGGGTCTTTTCGTCATTATTTTCCAATTACGTTCTAGTGCTGCTACCTTTTCCTCAGCATCATCGATCGACGTTTTGATAAATGTTTGTTAGCTGTGACAAAAAGCCAAAGAAATACAGAATTGAAGCCAGCATTATTGTCTCACACCTCTCACATCATTCAAGATGGCTGCATCTGTATAAAAGGTGCCTCATATGAGGATAAAGGATAGCAAAGTCACTGGTCTAAAAGCCAGGCATGGGGTCTTCTCTCAATGCTATTTGACGGTTTTGCTTGGGGCCGAAACCCCATTGACAATATCAAGAAGTCATTCAAACTCCTCAAGGGCACAATCTGTTGCAAGCTGTGATATCCCTGAGGGTTGTTCAGAATGACATTAGTCACATGTTCAGTGTCAAAGGAATCTCTAATAGTGAGGTAACACCTGACATCAGAACATTAATGGTGATACAATATTTGTGAGAGAAATAGAAATCGAGTAACTCAACATCAATGACGAGACCAAAGCCTACGCCAACAATATCAAACGTAATTGAGACACAAGAGCCTCCCTTAGATCCTCTTCAAGAAGCTGGTGGCAACATATGCACTCCTGTAACAGTCCCTGTGCCTAAAGATCACAGGAGTTGATAACAAAATGATCATTTGCATGACTTAAGTTATCACTTCAGGAAAACACGGACCATTACGTCCTCTACATCTTCAAGTCCTGTAGGAATCACTTCTTCAGCAAGGGCTATCGCTGTGTTACAACCTTACAATTCAGAACCCGATTGTAGAGCAAAGATGCCACCCTCTTCAAACTCTATACCATCCAAAGTCTCTGGAACAGAAGGCATCCTGATCTTCAAAGACTTGTTTTTTCTTCGTCTAGTCACAGTTTCACATTTATTTTCACAGAGTTGTTAGATGCAAATTAGCTGTTTCTCAAATTTATATATCTACAGGATGTAATGTCAACGTGTTTCGGCCTATATCCGAAGAATAAACCCCATCCGAGAGAAGGTTTTTCCGGAGGCCTTCATCAGGACAGATGGTTAACTTTGCTTCTGTTCTTTTTATAATGGAAAAAGTGGAACTACAAGTCCCAGAATGCAAACAAAAAATGGAGTACTACTTAAACACCTACAGATTAGAATGCATCATGTTGGCAAGTATACATATACGCCTAACACATTCAACTTCCACACACCAACTGCCATTTAAAAGTGTACTACAAATCTTATCCATCAATTTTTCTTCTCTTTTAAAAAATATTGCACACAGAGCTTCTGTAAATGCACACACGCATTTCTTAACTTTCATGAAAATGCTCCTAAAAACATTTTTTTTAAATGTCCAGCAATTTCATTAACTGTTTTTCCCAACAACTCCCCCTACCTTCATAAATAACACCCTTGCTCACTAAAAGGACCATTCGCACATATCCCTATTAACTGTCTTTTATAGTTACAGGAAAGAAGCACATTGCCAAAGACAACAACCAAAAAAAGAATCCCCTTCACATCTTACAAAGTAAGTACATTAATGTACGATGTATATGTATGTAACTACAACAGCAAAGTTCCACTATATATTACTCCAGACTACTGTTTTCAAACGAAAATTTCTTTCACTCTAACATGTTATATTGATTCATTCACACTCTTCCTATTTCCATCTAAACACCACCATTGCAAGAGCCACTGTTTTCCTGAAAACAGCACAATTTCTCTACTGATGCAATCACACCACAACTCCCTTACTCACTAACCCAACACCATCACACGTCTACAGACTCTTACCGTCAGAACCTTCCCAACCACACCTCATATACCCCCTCAAAATCAAACAGCACTGTATTAAGCTCTCCAATTGCACGCCCACACCAATTCACTATTCATGCATATACATTGAACAACTTTCAAACCAAAATGTTCTCTTTTCACAAGAACACCACAAAATGCCTAGTGAAAGGCAACTCCATAGAAAAAAAAGAAAATAGAGCAGATAAGAATAAAACCAGACCATATAGTCATCCACCTCTAAAACATTTTATAGAAATCATTAAAATAACAGAGCCAGTAATATCACTCAACAAACCTAAACAAGCCACGCCTAAAGAAAGGTAAGGCCCCTCTTGCAAAAACTAAAAGTAAAACAATATGTACAAATAAAAGCAGACCTACTAACGAAACGAACACTGTATCTAACAGTGTTAACATAGTCACAGTAAAGCAATCCAAATAGTTTATGTTACAAAAAATGTTGCACCTTAAAGTCTCAATCTACTCTTAAAAAGTAGCACAGGAGACTAATCCTTACAGCTATAATTGACAGTGCTTTTCTACTAAAGAGAAATATGTTTATATTGATTTTAAACAGAATGAAACAACTAACTAAATTAATCAATAAATTACAAAAAGTACTTCTAAACATGTGCAGTGGCAATATAGAGACCTTCCAAACTTCTGTGATGGTGAATGGATTCACAAAAGCAGCACAGAACCATTCTTCAATGAAGAAGATTATAAACAAGAACAATGAAAAACAATAGCCATTGATAATAATGGTCAAGTGTATGAAATGGTCGAAGACAACATTATAGCAAAAGAAACCCTTATAGAAAAAATCTCACCAACAAACTTTCAATCAAATGCTCCTTTCACCCCATTGAGCTGCATGTCCAGTGTACAAATGGACATGCAGCTCAATGGGTAAAATACGCCAACTATCCCTCAAATCTTTATGACAATTCCTCAATCAGTATGTGAAACTAATAGACTAAAGTAAAATCCAAACTTTACAAACCATGTACTCTTGTCCAGTGCGCAGCCACACTGGACTTCGAGGCCATTCATTAGCCTGCATTTTAGGAACTTCTTGAAAAAGCACATTCCACCACATCAAAATGTTAGGAATACACTATTCTGCTGTACAAAATCTTGTGCATAGACTATACTAGGCAAAATGTCCTGCTCTACAACTGCAAAATTTAAATAACATTCACCTACATCGAACAAGCAAATAAGTGCTTGAAGAAATAGCGCAAATCCAAAGTAAATATTTGAGAACTGAAGTTGACTTAGAAAATTCAGTAACTTCAGAAAACTTTAGCGAAAACCTCAAAAACCCCAATGTCCCAAAAAAGACATGCAAAAAAAATACCTAATTTTCAAAACACATCTGCTGAAACACCAGACCAAGTATGTGTCTGCAGAACTTTTTTTATAAAAAGAGGACAAATTAGAAAATTCAGTAACTTCAGAAAACTTTAGCGAAAACTTCAAAAACCCCAATGTCGCAACAAAGACATGCAAAAAAAATACCTAATTTTCAAAACACATCTGCTGAAACACCAGACCAAGTATGTGTCTGCAGAACTTTTTTATAAAAAGAGCACAAAATTAGTAGATATAGCCTACAAAATAGAGGACAATGAGGAATCAAATTGGTTCCAATTAGCTTTATATCTAACAGCAGAAACTCAAAACAAATAACTGACCCCTCAATAGTTTGCACGCACTGCAACACAAAGCTTGACAATAACCAAATGCTATCACATGCTATTACCAAAAGCTCTCCAACAACGTAACTTGAATGAGAGCATTGTAATCCAAACAGTACACCCATTTCAAGCTATAATGCGCCTTCAACCGAAATCAGCCAAGTTACCTCGTTTTGGGTTTCTAAAGGGCATCTGTGGCAAAGTAGTATATTTGCCATAAAATCTCAAAGAAAATGTAGATAATGGTGTACCAACAAAAGACCAAAAAAAGGGGCAACAACAAATCGACTTAAACAAAGTTGGACAAGCCCTACAATATCTAAAAGAAAAATGAATACTACAAAAGATATAAACATAGAGGAAAACCTAATAGAAACCACCCAATAATTTAAGACTCACCAGTGACTGGCCATTTTGAACATATAGAACCTGTTACTGCAGCCAACATTTTAGACCACTATACAATTCACCCACTACACTCCAAAGAAACCATTGATTATGCATTGGGAACATATCAAATGCATCAAGCCAAAGCACACCCAATGAGCATATGGGAAAAAAATGTAGAAGCACGTTCTTTTCCTCTACTCTTTCTTACAGAAAAAGGAGGGAGATATGATGAACAGTCCACACAAATTAGTGCATCAGAATATCACTATGTAAAAATGTATTCTGAAGACCGCGGATTCAGACAAAAGTTGAATACATTTTCCACCACCTCTTGGAAAGAGAACTAGCAACTCTATGTCATGGAGTTGCACACACATGAAAAACAGGCTCGAACTTATTAAACATGTCCACTACCTGCTTCAAAAGATAAAAGACAAAGATTAAGTTTTCCAGTCAAGTATCAAAAATCTCTTGGCAAACATGCGTGGTATAAAAGACTACTGGTCCTGACATCACACTGATGTACATTGTATGCTAAGGAACCTAGGCCCACCCACATGGTTTATTACTTTAAGTTGTACAGAGTACGCATGGGATGACGTGCACACCTTCTTACGCACTGCAAACCAAAACAAGACAGACGACATATAAACATACCAGGAGAACTCTGTCGTCTTGACCCTGTCAATGTATCAAGATCCTTTCACCATTGCTTCACTGCCATGCTGCACTTTAGCTGCAATGAATGTATTCCGCTCAGAGAAGTGCAACACTTCTTTTGGAGAAAATAATAACAATCCAGAGGAGTACCACACATCCACATGCCTTTGTGGATAAAAGATGCTACTAAATTTGGCCATGATAGTGATGCCACTGCTTTACAGTTTAATGAAAAATACATTACCTGCGACATCCCTTCAGAAACCATAGTTAGTTACCTAAATACACAAATCTTATGCTTCCAAAAACTTAAGTATGGCAAGTACTGCCGATGTAGATATAAAAACAAAGGCAAATACTATATCAAATGTTGTTTTGGCTTCCCTAGACCAGTTTGCACAAAGGACATGTAAATAGCTTGATGTCTTCTGTTAGACACAACGTAAAAGGTAAATCCCCTAAAACACATACAACATTAAAAGGGACAAAGCATCCAAGTACACCAATGATTGCAATGAAATCATTGCCCACTTGTAGAATTCAAACATAGACAGACAATACCCTGCAAACAATTCCACTGCAGTTTCAAGATATGTCACAACAAATGACAATTTCAAACAATACAAAGAAATGTTGGACAATGAACGTCAACAAGAGGCAGACATTGAAGCTCAACTAGATAAATACACTCCTGAGGGCAGTCAACCTTCGCTTACAGGAATCCAAGAACCAATTGGAGAACCATTCATTCTAAATGAAGCAGAGATAGACATGACTGAGGTAGAAAATACCATATATCAATATAAACAATCTGAGGAAGACTTGTCAGTGATCAAACTACAGCTAATCAATCAACAACTCACCATTTATCTCAAAGTCACTCAAAAAAATGAACATGGTTTTAAACATGAAAATAAAACATGTAGCTATAAAAACTATAAATCTTTGCTCCTGTCAGTAAGTGGTGAAGCTGGTTCTGGTAAAACATTTGTAATTAAAATAATCAGCACATTTCTACAAAACTTAACAAACAACAACCTTTCAGCTATAGCAACAGCCCCCACAGGTATAGCTGCCTACAATATAGAAGGTGAAACTGTACACTGACTACTGCTCCTCCCTGTAGTAGACCAAAACAAATTAGAATACTACAACTTATCAGCAAAAGCTGCTATGGAAGTATGCAGAATTCTGAAACAAATGATATCCAACGGCATGTTTACTTTACTTCATCTCAGATTGCAAGAAGTCCTAAAAACCAACTACGAAGAACATTTTGGAGTAAAACATGTTATTGTTTTGCGAGACCTCCTACAGTTAACACCAGTAAAAGGTCTAACTATTTTCAACATATTAGGACACAAACAATGCTGCAATACGCTCAGAAGCATTGGAAATGTAAATCTCGGGCAACATTTTCACTACAGAGAACTAACTCAAGACATGCTTCATTCTGCAGACCTCACCTATGCTAACATTCTAAAAAAGCATTAGAACTGGTCCGCTTACAAAAGATGCAAAATCCATCTTAAATAGTAGACTAATCCATGAGCTACATGGACGAAACACATCTGCTCCTGATGTCCTAGATTAATTAACTCAACAAAATCAAAAATGCATGTCCTTAATGCCAACCCTTGCAAGCTGTTGTCAATTCAATGAGACAATGTTGAAGAAAAATTCAACTTATACTGCATATCAGCTCCACAGACAAACTAGAAGTGCACGCCATGACAACACACGATCCATTGTAGCCCATGCCCCTGAGATTGCCAACCTCATTATTTCAAAAGACCTAGACTTCCTGGCTGTTACAGAGACCTGGCTTCACCAGGCAGCAGGTCCTGCACTGTCCCTAGACTTACCAGAAGGATGCACTATCATCAGAGTCGACAGAACATCGGGCAAAGGTGGGGGAGATGCCTTCATTGCCAAATCCCACTTAGCTCTCAGAGCCATGCCACATATAACTTCCCATTTGCAGAATTCCTTTCAGTGAAACTAACACTATCACCCTCCCAAACAATACTCATGCACCTTGTCTATCGGCCTCCCGGCCCCTCAACCTCCTTTGAGGATGACATCTTGGACCTCCTCTCCACACATACCAAACTCGGGATACAAAACCATCTTGTTAAGAGACCTAAACTTGGGCTCCTGGGCCCAAACGACCTTCACGCCCTAGCCGTTGAAAATACCATCTCCAACCTAGGCTTTATACATAGAATAATTTTCATCACCCAAAACGAACCCGTTGCCTGGTCAGACCACCACCTTATCCTATTCTCCATCCCTACAGCCTTTTCGGTATAAACCACGTTAGCACCCCCTTGCTATCCAGAAATTGTCGTGATATCACCCTAGACAGTGTCCAGCCCCTCATTAATGATATCCTTAATGAAACAATATTCAACAACCTCACCCCACACAACTTGGTAGACCTTTATAATAGCACTCTTAAATCTGTTCTATATATTGCTGCCCCTCTTAAACTCAGGAAAGCCAAACCACTGGCACACCTTAACAAATGGTTCACCTCCGAACTAAAAAGTCTCAGAACATAAAAAGAGCTGCTGAATCCACCTGGCGAAAAACACCCTCAATCTCCAACAAAACTACATTCACATCAGCATCCACGGCCATCCTTGCTGCTAAAAAAGACACTTACGATTCCAGAATCCAAAATGCCAAATCTAGGACAAAGGAACTCTTTAGCATACTAAAAGAGCTCAAATCCCCTGCACCTCCTGCCCAAGACCGCAACAAAAATGCAGACTGGTGCACAAAAATCCAGCAAGCCCTCGCAGATAAAATCACACTACTACAAAACAAGATCAAAGCCAAAAAGGCCTGCCTCACAGGCTCCCAAACCATCCTCCCTAACCCAGATAATATATCTCCCCCCTGCATACCTTTCTCCTTCTCACAAGTAACTCCAAAGGAAGTAGAGGACATCGTAAAATGCCTAAAATCATCCCACTGCCAAGGCAACGTCTTCCCGCCACGATCATCAAGGCTGGAGCTAAAAACATACCCCCATTCATCACCTTCTTGACAAATTCCTCATTCTCCTCTAATCAGGCACCTAACAACCTCAAGGAAGCCTGGGTCATGCCACTACTAAAAAAAAAAACAACCATGACCCGACTGTCCCCAACAACTACAGGCCCATCACCACTGTCCCATTCCTGCTAAAGATTCTGGACCGCATTGCCTCCTAGGACTCAGGCAATCTTGTTTCAGAACCAGACACGGAACTGAGACAGCGCTCCTGGATCTAAAGATCCAAATGGACGAGATGAAGGATAAAGACAAGCTAGCTATCCTCTTACTACTTGACCTATCCGCAGCCTTCGATCTCGTCGACAATCAACCACCTCACCACAGCTGCAGCTTTTTCCTCTGATACGTCCGATGGGTTAAATCATTCTTATCTGACTGGACCACCAGAGTCTTCTCCCCTTCGGCCTCAGCAGACCCAACTCCAATATTGTGTGGTGTGCCTCAGGGATCCTGTGTGTCACCCACACTATATAATATCTTCACAAAGCTCCTCTTCGACCGTGTGGACAAACTGGGTGTCGTCTACACCAACTATGCTGATGACACTCAAGTCCTCATCCGCCTTACTGGCTACTAAGACCACGATTCTAAACTGATAAATAGCATCTATCTTGAAATCCAAGCCAGGATGGCCACTAATGGCCTTTGCCTCAATGACGATAAGACCATGGGTACTCAGGCATGGCTGAATAACTCAACACCAAATACTCCTCTTTCATCATTGATGGCAACGTAATCATGTCTCCAAAGACATAGAAACCCTGGGAGTCTACCTCGACTCAACCCTCTCTCTTAAAAAACAGGTCAATAGTGTTGCGTCCTCCACGGCCTACACTAACACATTTATCTACAGCTGCATACCTTGCCTATCCACAACCAGCTGCCTAACACTGGCCAGAGCACTTGCTCTATCTAAAATTGATTACTGCAACACACTCTTCATCGGTACCTCAGAACACAACCTAAACAAACTCCAAGTACTCCACAATAACTCTCTGAGAGCTGCACTTAGTCTCCTGAGATCATGCCATATATCCTCTCATAGACATAACACCAACTGGCTATCCATCCGAGACAGAATCTCTCTACACACCGTGGCCATCACACACAAATATCTAACAAACAGTGCCACGAAATACTTGGCAGAGAAAATCCACATACACCAACCTACAAACACCACCAGATCTTCGCAGTCCCACAATCTAGTGGTCCCAAGATATAATCTAAAAACAGCAGGAGGAGCTAGCTTCCCAGTTCAAGCAGCCAAACGTTGTAACTCCATACCCTCCTCAATAAGTAGCACTTATTGTCCTTACCTTCACCTGAGACGCCCGGGCCTGGCCCCCGTAGCTCACCACTGCACGGTCTTCCTGTACCGTACTATTTTACCCACCTGTAACCAGGGCCCTTTTGTTGATGTTAATCTGTTTGCATGATGACTTTGTCTATGACTGTAACCCTCACATTTCTCAAGCACCCAGTTACCTCAGGGTTTGGTGTGCGATACAAATGATAAACAAATACAAATACAAATACTTCTTATGTGTCGAGAAGTAACGGCACGACTAAATAGCATAGAAAAATGTATCTCCAACACAGCTGGATTGGAGGAAATATTGACTTTGTGTCTAAACTGCAGAGTAATTCTAAAATGTAACCTTGATGTAGAACAAGGTTTAGTCAATGGAGCAATTGGTTAGTTGTTGGCTTCCAGACATATCCACATGACAATAACATTCAGTTTGTCAACATCCAACTTGACAAACTTGCAGAAGTTACAAAAATTTCCCACACAATAGCAAATTTCCTTCTTTTCAAAGACATGTATGTACGCAGAGAACAATGTTCTCTATCTCTTGCATATGCTGTCACTATTCAAAAATCACAAGTTTAACCCTAAATCAAGCATTGATTGACATTGGCAGTACAGTATTTATAGAAGTTATGAGTTACGGAGCACTTTCATGTCTGCATACACTAAAGGGTTTATTCCTAGTTTGATTTGATTTTGATTTGATTTTGTACATTTATAAAGCGCATACCCCACGGGGATCCAGCAGAAACTTGTATCTGGACAGAGATGATCATTAAGAAGAAATCAGACAGAATTGAGCAACTTGCTAGAGGATGGTTTACAGGAACAGCTAGGACTTCAATTGTTTCCTGAACATGCTCACTCACTCAACTTGTCGAGTTCAGTGTAGTTAATGTTGATGCATACAAAGTCAATGCTGACATTCATTGCATCCTGGAACACAACAGGCTACGTACACACTGCTCCCCCATCTATATATGTACCCTGTACCTCAAAAAAAAAACTTTAAAAAGAGAACTAATACAAACAGAATCTATTACAGATCTCCCAAGAATACCGCTAAAGAAACAACAACCATCTCCTCCTGCATCAAAGAATATAATAACAATACTGTCTAGTACAAAGTCAACTGCACCTCCATGTGAAAACAAAGACACCAAGGTCTCTTCTCCAGAAGAAGCTGCAGGCCCATCACACGTTCCACAAACAGAACTCTCTGGTCGATTTAAATTCTGCAACACAACTGGAGTAAATTGTTCTGCCAATGTAACAATCAATATTCTTTTTCAATTGCCACCAATTGTTCAGAACACTTACTTAAACAGCTCAGACCAGTTGTGTTTGCAAATTCTCGTGCTTCATAGAAATGCTGCAAATGATCCTGCCAACACTTACAGTGTCTCACGTATAAGGCAAGGATTGGACTACTGTGCAGGAATGGTCAATTTTACCATGAACATACAGGACGATCCACAATAATTCCTAATGTACTTACTACAAGTACTTCAAACCCAAAACCTCCCTATAAATGAAATCTTCCATATGTCATGCACGTGGAAACATACATGTACTTTCTGCAGCCATGTTTCACAAGCGCACATCCACAATGAACTATTTGTATATGTATCCATACCAAATTCTGAATCCATTGCATTTCACAAACTTCTGCAGAATGCAAATCATGGCATATTATAACCTTAGTAATTCAGACAATTGTTCTACCACACAAATGTACTCACATAGCCAATATGTCATACTAACTACGGTACAATGCAGATGGTACCAAAAATAACTGTAAACCTACAGGCTTCACACACAACCAAGTATCACTTGGAAAGAAAACCTTCACAGCAGTAGGTATAATATACCACACTGGAGCCACAACCACTTCAGAACACTATACTGCATATGTCAAAAAATAAGTGGTTGGTTTGAATCTAATGACACCCTGTTACTCCAAAACATAGATTACCAGCAAATCTAACAAATGCCTACTTAATATGACTTCAACCCAAATGTAGTCACTAAACGGTACCACAATTAACAGTTAGAATATGCCAAGAGGTATCTAACTACATCCATAATATGACAATAGTACTTTTTAAAGTCATTATAGGTAGAATATGCCAACAGGAATTTAACTTGGCTTTTGGACAAATATGTATAACTTTCTGCTTTGACTGACTGTATTACTGTTCCTTATTCAATAACCATGTACAATTGGTTTGATACCTCTGGGTCTGAGCGCTTTACAAATATATAAATAACTACTTAGAAAATCTCCTTCACTGCAAAACACTTCAAATACCACATAACAATTATTATACAATAAAACATCTTGTAAACTCTAATGTAGTTAGAATACGGCAACAGGTATCTAACTATTTTAATTATTCCCTTAAATACAACATACTTCAAACAAACATACTATCACACTTACACTCACATAATTCTAATCATGTTTATTTGAATCCAGTATGGATTTTTTTCCCAATTAGCCAACGATTATTTATTGTCAATACAACAGCGTTGTGTCATACAGTAATGTTGTACCAAACATAGTACTTAGAATGTACTCTTTATGAGGGTCTAAAAAAGTAAATGTATACCTAATATTGTATACAATTGAAGCTTTTAAACTATCCTGCCTGACAAATCATACCGTTTTTTCCCCACAGAAAAAGCACCAGAGATTCCAGCTTCATAACGCTATGGACCTAAGTAACCATACTAAGTATAATCAAATACATATTCTATAAGCACTATTTCCAATGGCACTACAATCATAAGTACCATAGACAGTTCAATTATATCATTCCACCATATTACAAACACGTTATACTCCCACTTCATTACGTATAATTACTTTGCAAATATTACTATTGTGGTATTCTGGCCATACTCCTACTACATTACCAATAATTACTATACACATATTACTATGTGGCCAGATTCTTGGGGCCATGCGATATGGCTACAACCACCACACTGGCCAGTGTCCGAGGATCCAACATGGCTGGTGTTTCCAAACATATGACGCACCTCACGCTCTTCACCATCCAATCCGGGGGCGCATCCGATGTATGCCGTCATCACACCATCATCACACCGTCATCTGAGCCAATCGGAGGCCTGTCCACGGACCAAATAGGGAAGTGAGTCCATGGACCACACCCAGATATCACTATTTTGTTTACCTACTTTTTGTCAGTTTAAAAAAATAATTAATGGGTGAATTTACACCAAATTTACAAAAGCACACTTTCGGGACCAAGCAGCCGCTCCTGGTCAAATTTGGCAAAAATCTGTCCAACTGTTTGGGCTGTAAGCATGAGCAGTATTTTTTTATGTTTTTATATTTTTTTTATTTTAATGTTTGGCTGTAACCAACAACCTTTCAATAAATACAATTTACAGTTCAATTCATCAATACATTTTTTTTTAAAAATCATCTCATACAAAAAAAACAAGGTTTATACAGTCTTCCAGATGCGTTCACTTACTGAGATTAGTTCAAAATTACTTTTAAAACAATTCATTTAAAAAGCCAGTTGTTGCTAATCTAATTGACATTCGTTTTGCACCAAAAATCAGCAGCCATAATTCCTCGATATCAGTTATCGTCTGATCTTTAAAACAGTGTAAAAAGTATTTACGGTGTGCAACATACAGTACTAGACAATAAACAATGACATGTTTCAGGGTTTCTTTAGTATTGCAATCTTTACAGAACCGGCAGATATTTTCACTAACATCTATTGATTTCCGCTTTGCTAATATATCTTTGGTATGCCAGAGATTGAGACGGAATCGAATGTAGTCGTCTCTAAATTTTGGAGATGGATATTTTAGAATATATGATTCAGTAACTCTAAACCTCTTATGGCCAAATTGAGCTGAATTCCAGTCTCTAAAATGGGAACATTTTTCAAGAGCATATATCCAGTCTCTTCGATACAGTTTGATTTTGGCTTGTGCTGGATTATGGATTAGGGTGTCTAAACAAATATCTGCATCAGTAAGAATATATAAAGCTTTGTTTAGCCAATGCTTAGGGTATTAATGTTCAGAGTATATTAAGTATTGGCCTAAAATACAAGAAATATCCATGTATTGCAATGACAATATACACTTTCTAAAAAAGGCTATCAATTTCCATGCAACAGCACTAAATAAAGACAATAGTCCTAATTCAAATCGAAGCATTGCAATAGGTACAAAGGTAGGAAGATTAAACAGTGCGCGCCAATATTTGCCTTCCATACGGTCCCAGAATGCCCGAGGCAACATCGGCACAGCTTCTGAGCCATACGTGATAATAGGTTTGACTTTCATAGAATAAAATGATAATAAATGATTACACGTGAACTTTCCAAACTTATATAATATAACCTTGGATTGAGAAATCAGGGCCTGTAGTTTCGATTCAAGGTCCATTTGGTATACATTATCATTATCATTCAAGCTAATCATAATAACTTAATATCTATATGATGGTGTAATAAGGATTTGATCACTTTTAATAGACCACTTAAATTGGGAATATTTAGTGGTTTTACGATTTTGACACACCATAATTTGCGTTTTAGTTAAATTGATGGTCATGGCATTTTCCAAAGTGTACTCAGATAACCCATTAATCAGTCGTTGCAATCCAGCCTGGGTTTTTGAGAGCAGAATACGATCATCTGCATAGAGAATCCAAGGTATCTGATCCTGGCCTAGTCTAGGGGCATCAGAATTAATGTTCTTGAATTTTTCACCCATATCCAGAATAAATAAATTAAATATTGTGGCCGCCAGGATACACCCTTGCTTCAACCCTCGGTATGTTAAGAGAGGTGGGGTTAGCATCCGATCGAGGGTTAGGCGGACATAAACTCACGTATTTTCATGAAAAATAGCAATAAGTTTGACCAGTAAATAAGGGCAGCCCATTAGCAACAGTTTATGCAGCATTAAGTTGTGATCTATAGAATCAAATGCCTCTTTGAAGTCTACAAAAGCAATGAAAAGAGATTGCTTTTGCTGGCAGCAGCGGGCCTTGATTGAGGTCAGAGTGACAATATTTATAGCCGTTCCCTTACCGGCAAAAAATCCCGTTTGAAACCTATCTCGCATGTTTGATTAATTAATCCATTGGTGAAGATCTCTTAAAATTAGGGAAGCAAATATTTTCCCCAGGACATCCAGTAGGGCGATAGGCCTATAATTGGTAGGATCATGTCTATCGCCCTTTTTATAAATGGGTACGATCAATGAAGTGCACCATGAACTTGGTATCTTTTGAGTAATTAGAACTTGCGAGAATATTTCAAACAGGATTGGTGCCCAGAGATCTGGAAACTCCTTCAGCATAACACTGGAACGCCCATCCGGGCCGGGGCTCGCAACCTACTGGCCTTATGAATATAATAAAGAATATCGTCAATTGTGAAGGCTATTGACAAAGGGCCCTCTAGTTTTACAGGAGGTATACAGTGATCAGAAGAGAATGATGCATAAAGTTGGGAAAAATGAGATTGCCATACTGACGCAGCAACATCTTTAATCTGTATCTGACACTGAGAAGTTTTATATGTTTCCGTTATTAAGGACCAACATCCTGCAGAATTTTTTGTTAAAACTTTGGCCAGCATAGCTTCACCATCTTTTTGAAATAAGGTAGATCGGTACGTTTTTCTCCAATTCCTAAATTGGGTCTTAATAGCTTTAAGAGCCGCCCAACGCTGGTCGACTGGTAAAGACTGTGCCAATTTCTCTCTTTTCCGGAATAGTGTTTTCCCGTTCTGCATATTTAGGTCATAAGAGTGAGATGCGACAGAAGAACTTATTCGCTTTGTTGATCCAGCAAACTGATACATTAGTTTTGTGTAATCATAATCGCAGCTCACAGCATTTCTCGGACTTGTACAGGTGGCTTTGAGACGATCCGTGAAATGCAATAGCTTAGATCTAGACCACCGTAACCGGTTTCGAGCACAATTTACCTGGATCGTGCCTTCCATAGTCATAGGCATCAAAGGGGGAATAATCTCATGACCACTATAACTAGATGTCCAATTGATGTCCAATTGAGATTCAACATGTTGTGATCGCTGTCTGAGGTTACCAAAACCTGAAACCCCTTCAAGAGATGGAATAGTGACCGACTAACATAGTTAAAATCGATGATAGCCATAGAGTTACCCCTCTTCCAAGTTGGGTGAGGGGGACAACCCTCAGGAAAGGAGCCATTCACCATAAGTATGTCTTTTGATTGGATAAACATATTCCAACATCGCAAGCGTTCATCGGAGGATACTTTGAATTTATTTAAAAAATGCAGGTTCAAAACCCCTGCTAAAATTATGTGACACTGCTTTGGATGTTGACATATTTTCTCCCATAAGTACTCTAAAGTTCTCAGAAATGAGTTAGTTGAAAGAGCTGCAGGTTTCCAATACATATTAATTATAAAATAATGAGTTTCAGCGATAGTCAATTGAACAAGTTGAATGTAGGAAGTCGGGGCTTCATATGTGATAATTGACATAGCCAGGGATGTTTTCAACAGCAACAACAATCCAGACATAGGGCGACCCTTAGTAGCAGAAATTGCAGGATTTAGGATGGAGTGATAGCCATCCCAGGACAGACAATGGGATAGCCATGTTTCCTGAAGTAGGATAATATCATAATCTCTTAATTCGGTAGCTGCAGCAGACAAAATATGTCTAAAACCTCTAGTGTTCCAACTCAATAACGAAAGTTGTTTATTGGTTGATGATTTATGCTTGCAATTTGCCATTGCGTCAATGGGAACACACATTTTGGGACCCTGCTGCAAAGTTGACCCCCCCTACAACTTTGCACCCCCTGCACAAAACCTCACCATGTTTTGTGTAAAACCTTAAATACAAACTCCTTTATTTTGGATTGTTATACTTTGCTGTTTGGGTTGCTACTGAACCACATGACACCCCTCTTGAGAGTATAGCTTTCCCTCTGCCCACATTACCAGAATAGATAAGGTGGTATATCTCTTAATTGCACCTGTTTAACCTTTATTATGGTGTTGTCTCTTGGTTTCTAGAAGTATGAGGGCTGAATGTGCACTTTAGCCTCTACTCATCCTTGCACTCCTGAAGCTCAGAAGTAAATTTGTCACACTGCTGACAGAGGTAGAATTTGGAACAGACTATGCATACAGCTTAGTCAGACAAAATAAGATTGGCCATTTATTCTGGATGGGAAGGGCAACAGTGATTAAGCCATCCACCATTCGTAACAGAGTGCAGGTGGCATTGTCTTTGAGAGGTCTCAGCGATCCCAGGCCTCTGTCAGGTCCCACACTTTAGCACGTTCAGGGGTTTCTGTTAGGACCAGGGGGACCCACGCTAGAGGAGACCTAACCAGTAGCGAACTCTCTCCTGAGGAGATATTGCACCGTAGAGGTCCAGAAGCTGAAGGATACTGATGCTCTGCAGAGACAAAATCACAGGACTGCTCTTGCTCTAGAGAAGGAGAAGCAGTGTGACTTTTTGCTACTGCACAAAATTAGAGAGTGAAAGGTAAACCTTTCAAAATTTTGCATGGAGAGAGTACCTCGAGTCAGCATTTTGAGACATTTGCATATCAATCTTTTTAATATCTGAATGGATGGGTTACATGTACACATTTGAGGGCATGCTCAATCTGATTGTATGTTGGAATATCTATAAAAAATGTGAAATGGAGTTACACCAGCATCCAGTGGACAAGAGTATTACATACCCATTGGGGTGAACTGCTGCTGGAACAAGACGTGCATCTCTGCCAGCCACACATCTGTTGAAGAACTAGCCTCGAGTTTGGGGCCCAAGAAAAGGACTTAGCTTCTCCCTGAGATCCTGAAGTGGAACGCACAGCTCTTGAAAGCCAAGACAGGCAGGATTACTTCCATTTCAGCATCGAAACACTGTGACCATGTTCAACTCAGTTCAAGCCTCCAGGACCGTCTGGAGCTGCCTTTGGCACTTGCTCAACTTCAAATTGCTGTGCTGCATGTTTGATCCTGTTCACCGCTGCACTTTGCCATTTGAAGGTGTGTTGTTGCTTCGGCTCGAACACAGAAGTACCCCTGAATCCACCCTCTTCGAACCACTGTTAGAACCTGCAGCTTCTTCATTTCAGAATGAGTCACTGATTGTACCAATATTTGTGTTCTTCATGAACTGTGTCACTTGTGCCCATGCATCAAACCGTCTCACCTGCACATCTCATCTTCTGCCCCTGTGCCAGTGAAACCTCTACCGAACTGAACCTTTTTCCTTCCATGATCCACAGCACTTGAGTAACGTTTATAACAGCAGACTTCTTCAGATCGACCATGCTTTGACATCTGGCTGCCAATGGACCACTGTGACTGCCACATTTTAAATCATACAAAAGCAAAACAGCAATCAGATGCCTGGTTTGCCATTGTGGAACTGCCAAGCCACTGCAAAGATATCATGGGCCGATATCTGGCCCCTGGTCCATGTTGGGACCTAGAGACTGGATAGATCACAGCTCTTGGTTTGTAGAAGTGTAGGGAGTGTGCAGTTGATTTAGCCTCCACTCATCCTTGTTCCCCTTCAGGGCAGAAGTCAATTTGTCACAAAAACACCCTGCCGTTTACTGTATTAATAGTCCCT
Organism: Ambystoma mexicanum; assembly: GCF_040938575.1. NCBI lineage: Eukaryota > Metazoa > Chordata > Amphibia > Caudata > Ambystomatidae > Ambystoma > Ambystoma mexicanum. The sequence goes on along the minus strand of NC_090930.1, from coordinate 675,517,754 downwards.
CCTGGGTATCCCTGCTTGTTAGCATTTGTAACCTTCCGTCCAGAACTTCAATGTAAATGGGGTGAATGAGGGGATTAAGTGGGTCCCTGACTGCCTTATTCCTTGCAAATTGTAAAGCACCACACATACACACACACGCACACGCACACACACGAAAAGGTTCTAGAGATTATGTTGATGGCTGTATGAGATGGAGTGAGAATAGTTGCTATCCTTTCATATTGTAATGTCCGAAAGAGCCAGGCTGTGCTCCAGGATCACACAATAGTGTGTGTGGAAAGAACACTAAGGAAAGCGAAAGGTTATATGGCAAGGGGCCTAGGGACAGCGAACTAGTGCCATGGACCCAGACAAAGGTGTGAGAAAAACGAACACCAGCAAGGGAAATGTGAGGATCGCTCTGGTAACAGGGCTTCCGGCTTAAGCAGGAAAATGTGTGTTGAAGTGCGTGGGTGAAGATACCCCAGGTGAAAACTGTGAGATGAGTCTTCACCTGCCCAGCACCCACATCCTATGTGGGTGCTGGGCAGGTGAAGACTCCTAGCACGTGCAGCACAATGACTAGGAAAAATCACCTGTGGGGCAAGCCAATTTGCAAACAAGTCCATGGGCCTCATTACGAGTTTGGAGGCAGCCATGGAGCTATAATGGGGATGGTGGTAACAACGGGCACATTACGAGTGTCCCGTTCTTACCTCCCTCTTCCCCTCACGGGACCCGGACCAGACGTCTGGTTTTACCAGACGTCTGGTCCGGGTCCCGCAAAGGGAACCTCAGAATCAGCCCTGTCGGAATGAAGGGGGGCGGCCCCGTACCGGCCCCCTTCAATCCGTCAGCGCCAGGGTCGTAATGAGGCATATGTTGATAATGGACGAGTGAGCCATAGGAGTGGGCAAGGCACGAAGAATACTGGCACTCTAGAAGGGTAGGAAAGAAATGGGGGCTTGCCACCGCTGTCCAATATTAAGAGCCAGATGTGCTTAAACTTAATATACCTGTTTGTAGTCCATGCCTTAGATAATAGGTATTTAAGTGGTTATGCTGTTTAAAGATATGCTTGCATACAGACTCGCTTTTTTCAAAATGTTCACAGAGAATCTCTAAAAAGAGAGAAGGAGAGACATGCATTCACTGGTTCAGTGTCTCCACTGATCGGTTTGTGCTGCTTATCTGCATACTGCCAATGTTCTCACTGATGAGAGCTCAGTGGCTTTTGCACTCCCTCACGTGATCATTGTGTTTGATCTCCAGGTTTCAGGTTCAAATCCCGACAAGGCCAATTCAGCCTTTCATCCTCGGTAAATGAGTTGATAAATGAGTACCAACTTCGGTTGGGTGATATTGTATGTAAATATGTTATCTGTAAAGTGCTTTGGCGGATGCGCAAAATCAATAACACATTATCGAAATGGGTTACTACAATAGGCAAGTTGATTCGTTCTAGCTGAACACCTCCCTTTAAGAGGCCCCCACATTGCCATCACTTCTTGGTGAATGATTGACTGCCTACACTACCCTCATGCCGCGTGTATTCATTAGAAATAGCCTCCATTCCCAATACAGACAGGACAAACAGGATGTCAAGGTAATGTATGTATTATTTTGTGGATTTATGAGGCACCACAAGGCACCACATATGGAACAAAGGCAGATTGGGGCATCATTTATGGGCAAGAGACATATTCATCACAAGCGCTTCTTTTAAAGAGGTAGATCCTTGTTGATTATGCATATCCTTCAAGGGCCTGCCCGGAGTTGACACCAGTAATAATGACCTGTTGGACTGAGATAAAAAAATTCCTACTGGCATTGTTTCTCCAGCAGATGTGGGCTGTGTGTGGTCTACCTACTGGGAGGCGACTTCTTTTGCTGCCACTCTTGAAGACAACAAGGGATGGCTTGTTACCCACCCCATAATCCAGATGACCCTCAAATACATTTAGTTTAAGATCAGGGGAAGGTTAAGTTACATGTCTTATTGTCCTTTACTTTGCTGGGCCTGTATTTCCAAATTTAATTTAGTTGCTGAGAGAGAGTCAGTGACCTATATTTGCATGTGACATGCCACCGTGCAAATACAGTCCGACACACCTCGCACATAGAGTGATGGGCTGTTTCTCCCTTGTCAGGAATTTTAATGCTGGCAAGCCTCTGCCCTTAACCACCAGGGCCTATGTAACTGGTGGTCCCCACAGCTATTGTGAGCCTTCGACTGGCAGTAGGGACCTTCAATGTGCATAATATATGCCTTGGTTTATTTATTTATTAATGTTTCTCTATTGTACCTTTAAATGTAGCAAGAAAGCCGCCTAAATCTTTTGCCATTTGTGTATTATTGGACATTAGCACCCTGGGTAGGGGAGCCAGCCAATCAGGTGGCTAGGAATGCGGGCTGACACTACCAGCGAAAGCTTGTGTTCCAAGCCACCTGATGGCTGGCTCCCCGCCCTTGATCTTCCCCGCAACTCCTTTCCCTGCGTGGCTGTCATGGAAATGAAAGAGGGGCTCCGTATGTAGCCCCACCTTCTAATTCCCTCATGGCCATGTTGGTATAATATTTTCTTTCCAAGAACGGATGCCACGAGGTGTTTCATTCACCAAGAGGAAATGGCGCTATGACAGGTGCTAATGGCTCAGGCCTTTAACTTGGGCAGCGGGCCATTACCCACAGGGTGGGCCCACCACCTCGGGGCATATCGCCTCATTTTAGTTATGACTGGAGCAGACTATAGGTTTGCCCCGTAACCCCCCTCAGGCCCCTCCGATGGATGGGATTTTTCTGTCTGCATGTAGCAGGGCACCTGGGATTGTTTTTCATGTCCCCCTACAGAAAACACCCCTATTTTAATAATACCTGAGGAATGATCGAAATCTGTCAGTAGTTAATACTGCATTGTACCCGCAGCCGGTGGAGACTGGAGCAGAACGTGTTTTCTTGGGGCATGACCAGTCAAATATGCCCTGAAGTAATGGTGCCCGCCTGTGGTGACTGGCACAGGGTTCCAGTGGAGAGGATGTATCTGCCAGCAGGATCCTGTAGCCATCATCACCGGGCAATCGTAATGGGGGCGGTCGCTGCTTAGGGAATATGCGCCTGAGTTCCTTAATTTGTTCTTTTATGTTAGCTGTATGGTTCGATTCAACAGAACAAACCAAAGATCCAGAAACCATTAGTGCTGTAATAGACATTTAAATTATAGCTGTGATAATCTGTGCCTGAGGCTAATATGAATTCCTCATGAAATAATCACACTGAACAGAATTCTAATCATGCATACATATGTAAAATCGGCCGTGCTAACTGAATTTCTTTCCTGAAGATATAATCAGCCAATCTCAGTTACACATTAGCATGCAACCTTGTTTGTGTAACAGCTTACCAAAAGTCATTTACATGTGCACGTTTTAGTTCTGACCCCCCCTCTCCCCATTAAGTGTACAGTTCACTGCTGCATTGAATCAATACTGAGGTCCTTTTTGTTTAGAATGGTGCTTGTTTCAGTGACTCACAATAGCCAGTGTGTTAACTGAGCGAACATGCAAGCATGTTTGTCCAATCAAGAATACGTTGTCTAGCTGCAATCAATGTGGCAGACAGTTAAAGCTGAATAAGTGATGCATGTCCCAATTATTGAGAATGATGCACTTATGAGATAAGATGGCACTCTTCAGGTAAGGTTATGTTAAGGTAACCTGTACACTAATTGCACGTATACATCCTTTGTATAGTGCTTTTGAGCAAGTGCGTGAGTGATTGCGAACGTTTGTACAGCTCTAAAACGAGCTGGTTTTGATTCTAGGCATAAAGGACATTATTGTCATAATGAAAAATGTAAACGAAATCACAAATTTATGAGTACTGGGAGCTTTTGAATGTTTACTACAACCCGACTCCAGCCTACAAATTGCTTTCAAATTCTGAAATGCCACTAAAAAGCAACACAATCGTTTACATGAATTAATTTGGGATTGATGTGTAGTGTGAGTTTGCAAACTAAATCCCCTCATCGCGGTGCATGGTTAGGAGAATAGGACGCGTGAGGAGCAGTAAAGATGGGTTCTGATTTTGAAGTGGGGGACTTGGTTGCCATGGGAATAGTCAAAGGTTGCCATAGCTGAGGCCAATGAACAACATACAATCACTTTATTTTGAGCTGCACCCTCTTCTGGGAGAGTAAAACAGGGCCTCTCCACTGACTCATATAGCTGTGATTTGTTGTTGTTTTGGAATGTTACCGTGCATTGTTCTTCTGAAACGATTTTACGAAAAAGGTTTCTGCATTTTTAAAGCACTTTTTCCCCGTTTCTCATCCAACAGAGATGTGCATTTAAACAGACATGTATTGCTGAGGATGGAGTGATTTCGGCATTTCCAAAAATAGATTCCCAATAATGAATCCATTAAAGCATACATGAGTACGATTATTTGCTAAATGCCTCCATTTTCAAAAGAAATTGGCCTCCCAACTGTGTTAAAATGCCAGAAAAACACCATGAGCTGCTGCCAAACATATAGTTGACATATTTTGATGAAATGTCCATGAATATAAATGTCAACAATGACTCTGTATTTCCCTAATCGTCTCTTAAGTTCAGCTTTGCAATGTCTGTTGAAAATTCCGTCCTTCCGACAAGAAAGATGTGGCGGGCGAGGTTTCTCGGTGGCTGGCCCAAAGTTATGGAACTCCCTTGCTCTGTTGCTACATAAGGTTCAGGATTTCGGGTCTTTTTAAGGCCCAGTTGAAGACATATTTTTTGCCGGAGTTTCTTTTTCCTCGCTTCAGCGGTTTTGTACTCTTCTGTTTAGCACCCTGATGTCTATGGTGAAGGTCTTTGCACTTTGCAAGTGCAATTTGATTTATTGATTTATTGATTGAATGACACCCTACCAAGTGCAACACGAGCATGGATATTTGCATGAGAAAAATGCCCTGGCAGCGAGATGTACATTCTCAAAAAAAAAGCCAAATTGATATGTATTGTACATTGCATTTGAAGGGATTGTGACTGCCCCTGTTGTAAACTTCTATACATCTGGACAAATGACTGATGGCTTTAAGGTGGATGATTTTACAAAAAGTAGAGTGGTGGAAATACTCTACAAAAAAAGACCAGCAGTTTCAGAAGTTATCGAGCAGTTACAATGCTTTGACTGTCACAAAAAACAAATATTGAAAAGTGGACCCTTTGAAAAACGATAGGCCTAATTTACAACAAAAAAAGCACTAAGTCTGTGCAGGGTAGTTAGCGCAAGAAAGATCAGTGTGCAGATGAAAAGAATAGCGCTGTGGGCCGACCCATGGAATTAAATGCGAGCAGAAACCTGCAGAGCAAAGAATAACAAGTAGCGCCTGGGACGCCCACAACACGCCCCCATCACAAACAGAACATAGCAGTGTCGAACAACCTTTGCACCGGACACATGGAAAAAAGTAATAAAGGATTCTTACCAGCAATCAGTATTTCTCCCACTCAACTCCTGTGACCGACAAGTCCTCATCTCAGCACCGCCACTAAGCTGCACCCTACCCCCTAACTTAAGACAGCACCCATGTACCCCCACTAAACTGTGCCTCAAGCCCCTAATTTAAGGCAGCTTCCATGTACCTCCAATAAACTGTGCCCCAGACCTTTAACCTAAGGCAGCACCCACATACCTCCACTGATCTGTGCCCGACCCCCTAACATAAAACAGCACTGAAAAGTCTTCCCTTGTTCCAGTACCTTCTCTGATCTGTGCCCCAACCCCCTAACTTAAGACAGCACCCACAAGTCCTCCATTGTCCCAATATCCCCACTGATCTGCGCCCCAACACCCTATCCTAAGCAGCACCCACAAGTCCTCCCTGGTCCCAGTACCCCCACCGATATGCACTCCAACCCCTAACCTGAGACAGCACCCACAATTACTTCCTTGTCCAAGTACTCCAACTGATCTGCTCTCCCAATAAGCATCACTATACGCCGACTCCTCACCCACACAGTACTTGCCCCAACAAGGTGCCACATCACAATCAGGCACCCCAACCACACATCACCCCAATGCCCACACTTACCCATACAGTGCAGAGTCATAACACCAGGAGTTGGATGATATTTGACATGTCTGACAGAACATCCATTTAATCATTCTGCTTACAAAGGTCCATGATGAATCCCCAGACCACCTAAGTTGAACACGTACGCACCCATGTAATTTGGCCACAACACTAGCTTGACAACTGCTTATTGGATTGCCCCCCATACCTCTTGCATGTTGGGGCACAACAATCGTACTCCCACACATGAAATAAACTTGTTGGCTGCTGAACAGACGAAACAGTATGCTGCCACACACCCATTATCTTTTCAGAAAAGGGTACTTTCAAATACTCAACAGCAATGGATGCCCAGGCGCATACACTGTCCATACAAGGTGATGCAGAGGCTTGTGGGCCCTCTTTGTTACGATGGTGGTGTGAACCTTATAATCATTGTAACACCAACAACAATTGGCAACCATGCAGGATGAACACCCGTGGTTCAGTTCACTGTGGAGCACTTACCTTCCTCAACTACACTGTCCTGTGACTTCCATGAACTAAACCTGGTATGCATCCCCCTCCAACATAATGACCAATATAATTGTACTGCCATTCACAGAAAAAGACAAGCAACACATGTCAATGACAAAGACGTCAAACATGTGCAACTCCAAACATGTCATTTCCCCATATGTACATTGGTCATGAAGGCATCATACTAAACATCACTCTCACATGAAGCATGCACACATGTCCCCCAGAAAATAGCCCAGTAGCCACATAACAGCCACAGGACATGTTTAGTTGGAGATCATGTACACACAAAATATGCACATGGACAAAGAGATGACAAATGGTGGGGTTGAATAACAAAAGTAAACTGTATTGATGAAAAAAAAACTATGCACAAGAATGCCGACAAAAAACTGTCCTGGAAAAATACATAGAAGAAAATGAAGCCTACAACTAATGAACTATATACATGAGTCAGTTGGCTAGTTCATGCCGATCTTTGACAATGCCCCGGCCAAGGCCAATTCTCCTTCCACTTCCACCTCCTACCGGCGGGCCTCTCTTGTTTCCTGGAAGGCTTGCAGGGTCTCAATCATCCCACCCTCAATCCCCTCTGCTGCCGTGCAAGAGTCCTCCTGGATGTCAGCCAGCGCCTACACCATCCTCTCCTCAACTTCAGCCCTAGCTATTGCCATCATATGTCCGCTGCCTCTCTTCCTATTGTTCACTCACAAAGTGCACCTGGGCCAAAAAATGGTTAAGTTGCTGTTTCCATGGGAAGAGCACTTTTTGAGCGGCTTATAACTTCGCTCCCCCTGGACGAATCCTCACCAAACTTTGCAAAAGTATATGGGCCACTCTGAATTCTCTTGCAAAGTTTGGTGACGATTTGTCCGGGGGGGGCAAAGTTATAGGGTGGGTCCCAAAACTTCTGTTTTTCCCATAGACTGAATGGAGCAAAAACTTTGCGCAAGGCTACAGGCCAAACCACTGGACATATTTTCACAAAATTTGCGGCAGGAGGAGCGGCTTTGTCCTGAAAGCGTATTTTTTTAAATTTGGTGACTTTCCGTGTAGATATTTTTTAAAAATGACCAAAAAGTAGGTGTTAAAAAATGTGTGATATCTATGTCTGCTCCGCGGTCACACTTCCCTGTTCGCTCCACGGACAAGACACCGATTGGCTAAGGGGCTGGCATCATGACCGCGGACACGCAACGTCTCTGCCGATTGGCTGCAGCGAGACGTGTTCAGCGTCAGATTGTTTGGATGTGCCCGACATCTTGGATCCCCCGACCGCGGAGCGGGTACCAGCGGCAACAAGCTATTTCGAAACCTATTTTGCTATGTCAAAGTGCTTGGGGAGTTTTAGACATTAAGAGATGGGTGACAAACTGCTTATGTTCTGGCGATAGGTGTTCCTGATGTACTTTCTATGGATGCCTTGTTCGGGATGTTTGTACGTACAGAGAATGAGGGGTCTAATAAGGGTAGTATTTCAATCCGTGCTGTGTGCAGGGAACTTGAAACTGTTCTAAGGACATGCGTGCTGTTAGTGAACATTGAAATTGAGTACATGCCATATTTACATTACTTTTTCCTATGCGTACGCCATTCATTCGCAAAGTGCTTGGGGAGTTTTAGACAGTAAGAGATGGGTGAAAAACTGCTTATGTTCTGGAGGTAAGTGTTCCTGATGTACTTTCTATGGACGCCTTGTTCAGGATGTTTGTACGTGAGAATGAGGGGTCTAATAAGGGTAGTATTTCAGTCCGTGCTGTGTACCGGGAACTTGAAACTGTTCTAAGGACACGTGTGCTGTTAACGAACATTGAAATTGAGTACATGCCGTATTTACATTACTTTTTCCTATGCGTACGCCAGTCATTCGAATGCCGCCATGGGCGTGACATGCTGCTGTAGGTGTGACCAGGACCTAGAGACTTGGATGCATGGCCGTTGGCCGTAGGCCATACTTCCAAGACTGTAGGCCCTGGCCACAACCACCGCAGCATGTCACACCCATTGCCTGAAGTCATAAGCAGTGAGGATCTAAGTGAACATGGGTGTGGTGTGGTAATTGTGTGCACGTCATAGCATCTTGGGTGCATGGCTGCAGACTATGCACCCAAGAGTAAACTTATAAGTAGTCAAATTACAAGCACCCTGGTTTTGAAATGCAGCAATGGTTGCGGGTAGGACTTATCATCTTGGTTGCTTGGCCGTAGGGTGTAGGTGGTAGGTTGTACAACGAAGATGCTAGGGCCAGCCTACAGCCACTGCAGCATATTAGTGCCATAGATTAGACGTGTAGATTCGCATATGTATGAGATGACTGTAATTATACTTACTGTTTACTTTGTTCAGAATCCATATATGTCTTACATGACTTTAGCACTTGGCGGAACAATACTTTTTCAATTTCTGTGATAAAAGAAAAAAGCATGTTAGTGTTTGCATTTTAAAAAGACTTATTACACTGTATAATAGAGAGTTGAGCTTTTTTTTTTACCCTCATATTTAGTTTACAAACCAGTGTACTGTGCATTTTTCTCAGTTTCTGTGTTTGTTTTTCAAATCCTTAGGTCTGGGGGAAAAAAATAATTGTTGTATTTAAAAAAAAAACTTAATTTGCTATGCTACCCACTATTTCTTCTTTTCTTTGACTGTTTCCTTCTTCTTTCTGATTAATGTTATCTTTGTTGCCTTGCTGCCGATTGTTAACAACAGTTAGATACCTGTTGGCGTATTCTAACTGCGCATTTGTGGTTACAGATCTGTGATATTCATTTATCTGTGTCGTTGTAATACACTCTTGGGCAGTTAGATACCTGTTTAACTGTTTGTAGTCTTTCACTTCATTTTTTGGTAATGTTGAGGTACACATTAGTTATTAAATTTTGGCTTTAAGAAGATTAAATACGCATTTGCAAGTTTAGCTGGCAATCTATGCTTTACAGTAATGGTGCTATCATTACATTCCAACCATCCACATTTCTGTTTAATGTATGCAGTGTAGTGACCTGCATTGGTTGTAGCTCCTGCATGGTAGAGTATACCTATTGTTGTAAAGGTTTTCTTTCCAAGTGACACTTGACCGTGTGTGAATGCACTCAGCTTGCAGTTGTTTTTCTTTCTTTCTTTTCTTTGACTGGTTCCTTCTTATTTCTGATTAATGTTATCTTTGTTGCTGATTTTTAACAACAGTTAGATACCTGTTGGCGTATTCTAACTGTGCATTTGTGGTTACGGATCGGTTATATTCATTCATCTGTGTCGTTGTAATACACTCTTGGGCAGTTAGATACCTGTTGGCGTATTCTAACTGTTTTCTAGTCTTTCACTTCATTTTTTGGTAATGTTGAGGTACACATTAGTTATTACATTTTGGCTTTAAGAAGATTAATTACGCATTTGTAAGTTTAGCTGGCAATCTATGCTTTACAGTAATGGTCCCATCATTACATTCCAACCATCCACATTTCTTTATAATGTATGCAGTGTAATGACCTGCATTGGTTGTAGCTCCTGCATGGTAGATTATACCTATTGTTGTAAAGGTTTTCTTTCCAAGTGACATTTGACCGTGCATGAATCCAGTCAGCTTGCAGTTGTTTTTGGTACCATCTGCATTATTACGTAGACGCATAAGTATAATGTAGTTAATATGTGTTTGTATCAGTAAGGTGGAGCGATTGTCTGAATTGCACCTCGTACATAATCTGCCATGGTTTGCATTCTGTTCAAGTTGCTGAAATGGAATGGATTCACAATTAGGTATGGATACATACACAAATCGCTCATTTGGGATTTGTTCCTGTATCACATTGCTACAGAGAGTGCATGTATGTTTCCACATGTATGAAATCTGGAAGATTTCATTTATAGGTATGCTTTTGTTTTCCAGTACTTGTAGTAAGTACATTAGACATTCTTGTGCATCTTCTTGTGTGTTTATAGTGACTCTCACCATTCCAGCACAGTAGTCCAATTCTTGTCTTATTCCGTGAACACTGTACGTGTTGTCAGGGTTGTTTGTTGCGTTTCTATGCAGGACTAACATTTGCAAACACAATTGGTCTGTACTGTGTAAGTAAATATTGTTAACAATTGGTGGCAATTGAAATAGAATATTAATTGCTACATTTCCATAGCAGCTTACACAAGTTTCATTTGAAAATGTGAATGGACCAGCTAGTTCTGTATCTGAGTGCACTTTTCGGCCTTTCTGTTCCTTGTTTGAAGAAGTACCTGGTTTACTTTCCCTAATAGGTTCTTCTTTGCTTTTGTGGTAATTGATGAAGCTTTAGCTTCTTTTGTTTTCTTTGAAGGATTTGCTGTCAGATTCTCTTGCATTTCTGTTTGATTTAGTTTTCTTTTACCACGTTTTACTTTTTCTGGAACAGGATATTGTTTCAGAAGTGGGGTGTACATTGAACGCAGTCTATTGTATTCTAAAATGCAAGGAATATCAGTGTTCACTTTACTTGCATCAAAGTTCATTAGAAATAAACTGTCAAGTGTACGTAAGCGTGATAGCGCTACGTAGCTCATGCCTTCTTTAAAGACTGTGTTTCCTATATCTATCAATGCTTTGTCTAGGGTAAGACCTTGGGATTTATGAATGATGACTGCATATGCAAGAGTTAGAGAAAATTGTTCTCTACGTACATACATGTCTTTGAAGAGAAGGAATCGAGCAGTTGAGCGCCCTATCCTTTTCACTTCTGAAAGTTTGTCAAAGCGAATATTGACAAACTGAATGTTGTTGTCACGTGGGTATGATTGAAAGCCAACAACTGTACCCAGTGCCCCATTAACTAGCCCTTGCTCCACATCAAGGTTACGTTTAAGCATTACTCTACAATTTAAGGATAATTTTAATACTTTTTCCAACCCAGCTGTGTTGGAGATTGATTTTTCTAAGCTATGTAGTCTTGTTGTAGCTTGCTCACACATGGGTAGTGCCACACCATGTACGTCTAGTTTGTCTGTGGCGCTAATTTCTATAATTGGTTGCATTTCCTCATTTAACATTGTTTCATTGAATTTGAAACAGCTTGCAAGAGTTGGCATTAAGGCCATACAATTGACATTTTTGTGTGCTAATTGTTCCATAACATCAGTATCCCATGCATTATCGCCATAAAGTGCATGAATGTGCTGTTTTCTCAATATGGCTTGTGCTTCTTGCGATAGTACACCAACTCTAATAGTTTTTAAGATGTTGGCATAATGAGATCTGCAGATTGCGGCATGTTTTCTGTTAATTCTCTATATTGGAAATGTTACCAAAGGCTAACATTTCCTATGCTGCCCACAGTTTTATGGCAAAGTTTGTGTCCTAAGGTTTTAAAAATAGGTTCACCTTTCACTGGTGTCAATTGTAGAAGATCTCTGAAAACGATAATGTGTTTTCCTGCAAAGAGTTCTTTGTAGTTTGTTTTAAGTACATATTGCAATCTGAGGTGAATCAAGGCCAACATTAGGTTGGAGGCCATACTCACTTCATCTATTAGTAGCATTTTCATTTGTTTTAATACTGTGCGTAGTTCCATTGCATTTTCTGCAGAAAGTTTGTAATAGTCTAATTTGTTTTGGTGCTCTACTGGAAGGAGTAGTGATCAGTGTAAAGTGACACCGCCTATGTTGTAGGCAGCTAAACCTGTGGGGGCAGTTACAATAGCTGACAGTTTGTTTTTTGTCAATTGTTGAAGGAACTTGCTGATGATTTTGATTAAGAATGTTTTCCTGATCCAGCTTCACCACTGACGTACAGCAGTATAGGTTTGTAATTTTGGCAGGTACATTCTTTATTTTCGTGTTGCACACCATGTACAATTTGTTTTGTTACGTCTTCAAAAATGGTACGCTGATCTTTGTTAAGTTTTGCTTGTTGTACAGTTAGGTCTTCGATACCTTCTTGATAGTGACACATGGTGATTTCCACTTCTGTCATAGCTAATTCTGCCTCATTTGCTATTAGTGGCTTTCCTAGTGGTTCTTGGCTTCCTGTTACAGAAGGTTGACTACTGTCGGAAGAGTCCTTATCTAGTTGGGCCTGAAGTTCTTCTTTGTGATGCTGCTCATTGTGTAACATTGTTTTGTATTGCGTAAAGTTCACATCGGTGATAGCGCTTTCATGTGCTTTGAAACAATCTTCATAGCAGTCCTAGTTATCTATTATCTCTTCCTCTTTTCTACACGGATTAAAAGGTTGCAGCAGAGACATGTAATATAGTTCTTTTTGTTGAGGAGATTTTAATGACAATTTACCATGATTAATTAAGCTTTGTTTGGTAAGTTTCACTAAGCTCCCTTCACAATCAGTTACTCCATATCTACCTTTGCTTTCATTGGATTTTACACTATTTTTGTATGCAAAGTTTTGAGCTATGTGGTATAGACACATGCTTTCCAAAGTGCTACTCCTGTTCGGATAGTATGTGTCGAGTAAATTGTTTTTTAAAATGTCTTGGCTGTTGGGATCATTTCTGGCAATTGTTTCTATGTCCTCATATGATTTCAGAATCCTTTTTCTAGCTTTAGCAGGACCAAGACTTAGCCATACTATGTTGTCTGATTTTCCACACAAAGCAGTACCGGTTAAACGATCTGTGGCTTCTTAGGTGCCACATTCTATATAATAGAGAGCATTTTTATGCCTCGGCTGTACAATTTCTGTGATAGTGTTTTGTATGATGCTAGGTCATCCCAGAGGTCTTGAAGCTCTGTTTGTTCTGCTTTTGTTAAGTATGCTGTAACATATCGTGCAACAGCAGTAGAATTGTCTGCAATGTACTGCACATCTATTTTTGCATTCCATAAGAGGGCAATGATTACATTGTAATCATTGATATATTTTGATTCCTCTGTTCTTTTTATGTAATACGTGTTCTTAGGTGATTTACCTTTAACACTATGTCGAACTGAAGACATGAAGATATTCTCTTCACCTGTTTCTGTAACTTGTCTAGGTGTAGTATTTACCTTTGTTTTTGTATTTGCGATGACGATATTTGCCACATTTGTGTCTTTGAAATTATAAAATCTGCCCATGCAGGTCACTAAGGGCCTCATTACACGGAAGGCGGTAATGGTTAATGGCCACCGTTAATGGTAACGGTGACCGTTAACCATTACCGCCTTACTACGAGGTCCCTTAGCGGGTTGGTGCTTTAACGCCTGCTTTTTGCAGGCGTTAAAAACCAACCCGCTAAGGGACCTCGGAGCTAATTACGGCACCGCAAAATTGCAGTGCCGTAATTAGCGCCTTCCCCATTCCCATAGAGCCCTATGGGGCAGAAATGGGAATGGGGAAGGGCAATGGCGGAAGGGGGATTTACGGCCCCTCCAACCTTGGAATGGGGCAATAAATCCCCTTTACGCCAAGGCGGTGCCGGTATTTTACCGGCATGAGCCATGGCGCTAAGAGCGCCATGGCTCACCGCCTTCCGTGTAATGAGGCCCTATGTGTCCGTTGTGACGGGATTTCACAAGTGACATATTTTTGGATGAACTGCAAAACAGTGGCATCACTGTCGTCACCAAATTTAGGTGCACCTTTGATCCATAAAAGCATGTGAAAATGTGGTGCTCCTCTCGCTTGATATTCTTTTCTCCAAAATAAGTGTTGCACTTCTCTGAGGGGAGGAACAGTTTTATTGCAAATAAAGTGTAGCGTAGCAATGAAAATATCTTGACACATTAACTGGATCTAGAGAGCAAAGTTATCCAGTTGTTAATTTATCTATGTTGGTTTTGTTGTTTGCTATGCGTAGGAACTCATGTAAATCTTCCCATGCATATTCTGCACAACTTAGTGTCACAAACCAAGTCGGTGGTCCAAGGTTTCTGATCATACGACGTACATCTCCGTGCTGTCGGATCCAGTATTCTTTTGTACTGCGCATGTTTGCAAACAAATTTGTTATACTTGATTGTAAAACCTCATCTTTTTCCTGTACTTTTTGTATTAATTGCGTAGCTGACATATTTTGAAAGTGGGTTCCAGATTTCAAAATGTGTGCAACTCCGTAACATAGCGTTGCTAGTTAACTTTCAAAGAGTAGGTGGAATATGTACTCCACATTTTGTCTAAATCCGGGATTGTGCGAATACATTCGTAATGAGCGGTATTCTGATGACGTAATCTGAGTGTGTCTATCATCGTATCTTACACCTATGCCAGTAGGAGATAGCAGTGGAAAAGCATGTGCTTCTATACTTTTTTCCCATACACTCATTGGTGAACCTTTGGTTTGGCGCATTTGGTAAGTTTCTAGTGCATCATCTGTGCTTTCATTGGAATGCAATGGATGAATTTTGTACTGGTACAAAAGAGTGGATACTGCAGCAGGATCTAGAAGTTCGAATTGTCCAGTTTTTGATGGCTCTTGAATTATTTCAGTTGCTTCCGTTAAGTTTTCTTCAATATTTATTTCCTTTCAGTACTTGTTATTGTCTTTCAGCTATTGCAAGGCTTGTCTAACTTTATGTAAGTCCACCAGTTGTTGCCAAATTTGTTTTATCCTTTGTTGGTACACCATTTACCAAGACAATTAAAGAATGCTCTATTGATCATTGCACTCCTAGAGTTGTACATTTTTGGTTAGATCTAATGGCAAATAAACTACTTTGCCACAAATGCCGATCACCAATTCAGAGGGAGGTAATTTTTCTGTTTTTGGGTGAAGGCATATAATTGCTTGAAATGGGTGAACTGTTTGAATTATGATGTTCTCATAACAATTGAGTTGATGCAGGGTTTTTGGTAGTGGGAACAATTCCAAATTATTTGTGATAGCACGTGAAGGAGTTTGGTTGTTGTCTAGTTTTGTTGTGCAGTAACTGCAACATATTAGGGGTTCTCTTATTTCATATTTGTTTTCTGCTAAAAGGTAGAGAGCTAATTGAAACCATTTGGAATCTTCATTGTCTTCTATTTTGTACTCTATGTCTACATTTTTGTGTTCCTTTTGTAAATAGTTCTGCGGCAACACACATGGTTTGGTACTCCAGCCGATGAACTTTTGAATTTTAGTATTTCTTTTTTGTATGTGTGTAATAGAAGATTGATATGTGCAGAATTGTTGCTAGTCTGTTCTAAAACTATTGCATTTTGTAAGTGGCTTTCACTTCCAAAATATTTTCACTGGATACGGTCAATTTCTTCTTGTATGTAATTGGGTGTACCATGCAGAAGAGTGTTATTTAAATTGGCTAATTCTGAAGCTGGACTTTTAGCATAGTATATTTTATACACTAAATTTCTTACATTTGAATGATGTATTGATATCCTTTTGATATCATAAGAGGTGCTTTTGCAAATAGGTCCAGAAATGCAGGCTAATGAATGTCCTTGCAGTCCTGTGTATTTGCACACTGGACAGATATCCATATTTTGCAGCACTTTCATTTTCATTTTGTCTTTACCTTTTACATACTGATTGAGGAACTGACGTAAAGATTTGAAAGATTTGTTAGGGATGGCACACATTGATGTGCACAGCCATTTGTATACTGGACGGTCTGGTTCAGTCAAATCGAGAGGTAATTCTGAGTTTTCTGGGGATACTTTTCTAAGCACAGTTTCTTGTTCCATGATGGTATTATTGATTTTTTCATACCCTCGTCCACTGTTATGGATGGCAATTGTGCTTGTTTGATTTTGTTTGTATGCTTGTTCATTAAAATATGTTTCTGTGGTTGTCGTGTGACTCCATTCACCTCCACAAATATGTAAGAAGTTACTTTTGTTCACATTCCGTTTATTGATACGTTTCTTTTGCAGTTTGGTACTTAGTTTTGTTAGTGATTTCATCCTACTTAACACTAATATGAACAGCTTCCTTTTGAGATTTTTTGTGAAGAGTTTTGTGTTTCATGCTACATTTTGATGGAGGAGGTAAAGTTTCAGTAGTTAAAGCTTCCTTTGTTTTCCAAAATGACTGTATTAGCTGTTTTGTTCCAACGTTCCCTACAAACTCTGCTACAGATGGATGCTTAGGTTGGACACTTTTATTTTTATTTGCTCTTCTTCTGCGTTCCTTTCTACGGACTTGCTTTTTGGTAGGCATTCTTTGGGGTTTGTTGAAAAAAAGAAGGCATGGTTTGGTCTGTTGTACAATGTATGTGTGCTGTGTGCGTGCGTGCATGCGTTTGATGGGGAAACTCTTTATGGTCGTGTGTAAATGTGCATTGACCTCTTACAATGATTTGGGAAGGCTATTTCACTGTTTGTATACTACTACAATGTGCTTCAGATAAGAGTAAAAAGTGGCCTAGTGGTGAGGAGAAGCACTAACAGTAAACGTAATGGCATACAATTAAAACAACTATTTGTTTTCTAGTACTAACATTCTAAGGATTTTGCATGTTATTTGTGTTCCAAACATACAGGGATTTGTGAGCCATTCTGCCTGTTATTCTTAATTTAATAAATGGGGATTTGTGGGTAGAATGGTTCAGAAATCAATGTGTGCTTTGGTGCACAAATTAAATAAATAACCCACACAGTCTCTTTGAGTAATAGTTAGAACATAAAGGTAGTTCTGTACTTACTTTATTTTGCAGAATGACCAGGTTTCTTCGGATATGTCGTTTGCAGTGTAGATGCTGTTGATTTTCAGGAGAATAGTTTTCAATGCGATTGTAAGAAAAAAAAAGTATTAACTTTGTGTGCTTAAAGCAGTGATGTTACTATACACGTTGCTTTTGCATCTTTTATCGGAGTATTCTCCTTTCATATTTCAACACAGTGCATGTGCACATTTCACTTCACTATGTGCTACCTCTGTATGTTATTTGCAGTATCTTAGATGCACGTGCTTCAGAAATTAGTAGGTTGTCTTGTTTTTTTTAAAGCTGTATTATGTATATCAGAGAGGTTTGAAAGCAATAGGTCATTATAGTAGATGGGAAAAATTCCTCTACTTTCATATTATAAGTACAATTCCGAAAAATCGGGAGACCCTCAGCGGGAGATGTCACCACAGCAATCGGGAGCGTTAATTTTTCTCATACGATCGCATTGCAAGTAGCATTAATGTAGGCGGTACACGTTACAAAATTCAGACATTTTCTAATGAACAATAGAGTTTTGCGCTCAATAGCGATAGTTGTGATGTATGTACAGGTTATGCTATGCGGGAGACAGTAAAAAGTAGTGCAGTTTGTCAATGGAAAATAGGATATCTTGCACATAAAGGGGGTGCGTTGGCATGTATTGCCTATGCATATTTATTGGCATTAATTTGTTTAAATGAAATCATAAGGGTTGCATATGTTCTCTGCTTAAAATATGCATACCTCTACTTTATACTTATGCATGTGCGCATGCATGGAGATGTACGTAGAAATCTGCGACACTTGCACAGTAGTTTTTCAAGTAGGTTCTCTGCAATGATATGTGACTTCCCTTCAGAGTCATCGATAGTACATTTGAAGTGCAAAATGTTGATGACAGAGTTAGATTTAGCGATGTTGATTGTGATTGGTGGATGGCTGTGTGACTGCTTAGTTCTGTCCAATGAGGGAATGGATTTGCGACTGATGTGAAAGGGTAGAAGAACTGGGTAAGAGTTATGTGGCGCATGTAGACAACGCTTGTCCGTGGGTAGGGCGTGTCACATACGGGTTTCTACAGCAAATCCACCATGGAAAGGGGACTGTAGGCATCAGCCAATCAGATGTTCACATTGCTCTTTTGTGTCGAAAGATGGTGCGTATACTGAAGATGGCAGAGGTGCAGAGGGCCAGGGTTTTTGTGCTTGGAGATATTTTTGTCCATGGTTTACAGCACTATGCCAAGAGTAGGCATGTGGCACACCATTTCGATGTGAGAGGAGTGGAGGTGGTGTGGAGCGCTGAGAGTGATCGCAATGTTGAGGCAATTGTGGAAGTTTGCCGACACATGCGTACGATGACCACTCCGCATGTAGTACTTTTGCACTACGGTGCTTGCCATTTGGGCTACATGACTTCTCGTACTTTGTTGAAAGATTTGGAACAGTTGTTTCAAGCTGTCATGAACATCTTTGCCCACAGCATGGATGAGGTTATCGAGTGCAGTATGTGGGATAGCTTTTGTATGTGAACACAGTTCTATTTTTTCACAAAACCCTAACAAATGTAATTCCCGAGAACAGACTTGAAATTGCTCATGTGTTCCATTCCATATACTTGATAAATTGCCCCATGACAGAAAAATAAACGTAACCAACCAACATATTATTTTTAAAAAAATCAGCAAGCCATGAACTGGAAAGAAAAAAGAGCACTTCCTGGGAGACGTATTTGTCCGCCACCTCCTCTTACTTGTCTCCAGAGAAGACAAACTTTCTACAACCATCAACGGCACTGTGACCAAGCTGTGCCTTCACCTAACATATTACAATGGGATGAGTAAGATGAGGCATACAATCCCAAAAATAAAACTTGGTGATTTATGACTGCATAAGAATCCATTCTGACTACAAGAGAATTCTATTAACCAGGCCATATCCTTCTACACCCAGCCTGGCATTTACAATGGGGATATTACCGTTCCCCATAGACTCTGCAGAGCGGCAGATCTCCGAAGAGAGCGTTTGAACGTTTTATGCACATATAATTTCTGCATGCTTTGAGCAGAGTGCCTCGTATGGGACGAGTCATTTTTTGGGGGGGTTAGATCATTCCAGTTATTGGCAGCTACAGCTGCAGATTCTTCTGCTAAATTTAATGACCCCCAACAACGTTCGTGAGGTCTTCCTGCTAACCAGTTTACTTCGCTGGTTTTGTGTTTTTTTCTGAGGTAAGTTGCAGCCGTTTTCTGTATTTACAATTTTGGAGCACTTTTTCCATTTGTATTATTTCTATACTGATTCCTTCCAAAGTCTTCCTCTTCCGACCCTTTAGGGACATTGTTGGTTTCTGTAAAAACACCAATACCCTCTAAAACAGGTTCAATACTTTGTGACGTACCTGCTGCTTCATCAGCTGCGCTTAGCCCACTTGGGCCAGCACTCGCCTGTGCCTTTTTTGTTATATCTTTCGAGGCAATCGACATTTTGGATATGTAGTTAGATTTCCAACTTTCGAGCATCAGCTTTATCTCACCCAAGACCAATATTGTTCCATAAATTAAGGAAGTAAGGCGATCACCACGTTCAGTGCTGAAAACGTGGGGGAAGACTGATGCATGTGTCCATCCTCGTCTCGCAGAGTATGATGTAAAAGAGCGGTGACAGAGGCGATGCTAGAATAATCTGAGCTGACTGAATCGTTATTCATATGTTCTGTCAAAAGTGATGGAGTTTGACAACAACCTCTGCGGGGCAATGTCATCGTCATCATCTTCAAACTGAGCCAATTCTGAGGCTTGTTGATCAAAACTTGCTTCGATTACGTCCATTTCCAACAGGCTTATGTCGTTAATGCAAGCCGAGGCAGGTTATTCTGGTTTGAAGGGACTTTATTTTTGTACTTGTGCCCGTAGAGGAAAAGAAGGCTGTGATTTTATGATGCAGTAGCATGTTTTGATTAGAGTGAATTTTAACTCTCTATTGGAAGCAGGAACTTCATCGGTTGGCGTGTCTGACGTTGCCAAGTTCTTGTCTTTTCCCTTACTGCACATGCAATTACAGGCCTTTCCAGAGCTACAAGCAGACCCTGATGTACTCCACAAATTATATTTACTGGCACAGAGGCTCTTGCTGCACTCTCTGTAGCGGTGGGCGTTCTTCTGCTGAAAGTTGCTTATTTGGGGCTTGGCCGCCCGCTGCTTATATGGGGCTTGGCCCGCCCCCTTCTTTTGTTGCCCTTCTCGGCCTTTCCGAGCGCTTAGGCACGCTTGGGCTGGTCCCCTCCCCCTTACCCGGAGGTGGGGGGAGGAGGGAGGCCCCTGACCCGGTTATCGGGGTGCCGCCTCCATTTTGTTTGGGTTTTCCGGCGTCACCTTCAGAGCAGGAACTTTGGGTAAATGTAACTACACTCGCTGTTGCCGCACTCTTGGTGCGGTCTCCGCGCCATGAAGGACACTTTCAGTCATTGCAGGGAGTAGCACTGAATACCTTCCCTGCAGAAACGCAGATCAGCAACTTCAGGTGCCTGTAACTGCACTGGCTCTCGCCGCTTTCTCCATGCAGCGCTCCGCACCATGAAAGATGCTTTCAGTCATTGCAGGGAGTAGCACTGAATACCTTCCATGCAGAAACACAGACCAGCAACGTCGGGTGCCTGTAACTGAACTTGATCTCACTGCCCTCTATGCCTGGCAATCTGCATCGTGAATGAAGCTTTCAGTCATTGCAGGGAGTAGCTCTGAATACCTTCCCTGCAGAAACACAGACCAACAACTTTGGAGGCCTGTAACTGCACTCGCTCTAGCTGCACTCTCCACCGTAATATGCTTTCTGGAATTATACTGAGTTATACTGAAAGCAGGCGATACCGGCTTTAACTTTTGGTTAAAGCCGGGGCTACAGTAATATGGGAGCATTGGACACAAAGGAAAATACGTTTCTAAAATATGTACTGTTATTGCCACAGAGCTCACTGTAAGCACTATTACATTTGGACATGGATATCAGTCCTATCGGAGATTTATTAGTGGCAAAAACCAGTATATTACTCGCTTGGGCTGTGGTGATCAGATAGCCTAGGGAAATAAAGAGAAGCATCAAAACATCTATTGAATTTGGTGGGGGCAAAATCTATTTTATGGGTTGCACATGTTAAGAAGCAACCAATAGGGAACAAATAGTTGATGTTGGAAGCGGCTAGAAGCCTCAAGCTAGGACCTGCTTACATGGACAGTAAATTATATCTTGTATTTGAACATTATTACCTTGACCTTACACAACCGCCATATGAGAAATATTTGTATATTTGGTTTCTGATGGGAGCACTTCACTTAGCATCGTTTACTAAATCCTGGGGTCAAGGTGGATCAAGCATGTGCCCATTATGTGGCATGAGCATGGGAACTGTTATCCATTTTGTGTTCATCTGTGTTAAATTTGAAACATCGGCGAACTCGATATTTAAGACCATTTTTTAAGGCAGCTAGGCTTCAATCGATCATTGAAGCAATGAAATTATGTAGACCTCCCACTGACCACCATATTGTATTTACCGCGGCCCGTTATATTCACAGGGCTTTGTTGCTCATGCTGAAATTCATGGATAAGGGTCTGTCCATTGTGGCATCACATTATTTTATAGAGAGCTCCTACTTGGCTTTTAGTGATTGACCTAGATTTGGGGATTTTGATGAGGCTGAGAGTATGTTCTCCTCTTTCCCATTTATATTCTTTTTAGATATGAGCAGGGGTTTTCTTGGTCTGGAAAAGACCCCGGCCACGCTAATGTCGGGGCTGTCAGGACTGGGGCCTAGCTAGCCTTTTGGTTGTTGCTCTTGAGATTCTAACCGGGGGTACAACCAAAAGACCAGGGGCTATAGCCCCCTAAGCCCCCCCCTAGACACGCCTGTGGAGATGAGTACATAGAAATTGTTCTAAATCTGTAAGGTGTGTGATTGTTCTATTTTATATTTATGTTTTTGCTTGTCTGTTTTTATATGTTGTGAGGCACGGGAAGGACTACCAGTACACAGTGGAGGCATTATGACTCAATGTATTCATTATTTCCTCTGTTACAAGTAACATTACCATCAGGAAGATTCTTTCCTATTTCACTCCCTTCGGTAAGCTACCCCCCTTTCTTTTCCACCTCCCCAGCTCTCATCTATTGATGTACCCTTGCAGGGTATCCCTTAGTGTGAAGGACCCTTTGTTGGTTGTCTCATGCCAGAGGGGACAATCCCGTTCCTCTGGTCTTGTCCCCTTTTTACCAGAGGGCTGGACATACCCTTCCCTGGATCTTCTTCTTTCCTTGCCACGGGAGGGGGGGGGACAATCCCCTTCCCCTGGTCGTTTCCCCCTTTGCCAGGAGGAGAACTCCCCTTCTCCTGGTTTTATCCCAGTGCCGGAGGGAAACGCCTCTTCCTCTGGTCGTTTCTCTTAGGTGGTTGTGTTTCCTACCACTAATGTGTTATGTGAATCTTCTAGATGCTGTCACCACTTGGCCCCTTTCTTTCTTAGGTCTGGATGTTGATCTTATCTAGATTGTTTTTCCAGTATATGCTCCTTGCTCTTTTTATCTGAGTCACCAATATGTAACAAATCAATAGGCAGCTTTTGTCCTCCCCATTTATTAGTGAGGTTTGGGGTTTCGGTTTTCCCCACCTCTAACCATCTGTTGCCAACCCATGTCCTACACACTATGACCGATTGGTGTCCCCGCCTCTCTTTTTCCTTTCCTCCACGGACCGTGGTTTCCTCTGCATCGGGAGTTCCATGAGCCATTTTGATTTTGCCGGCACACCAGCCTTCAAAGTCTCCCTCCAAGCAACACCTGCTTCTTCATGTTCCACTGTGCTGCCACATGGCTGTGCTCTGCGGATATCCTTTGTCTCGTCCCCTCTCTGTCGTTTGGTCCCAGGGGGCCTTGCTCCACCTTTGTGACTCTCCTCCTCTCTCTCCTGCCGTCAGGCTGCCAGGCTTTTTCTTCATTTTAACACTTGCTGATTCAGAACAAGTAGAGCAGTGATTATTTTCCCTCTGGGTCAACTGCTCCTCCATGTTGGATTTCCTTCTGTTCGTATAATAGGAATGAGGTGATTTGAGGAATGTCTGTATGCATCTCTACGAGCGACATAGCAGGTACGTGTGACAGTCATTGGCTTTTAGCCAATTCTGCCTTTGTTTCCGTTGTATTTTCAAACCTGTTCTGAGTCGGATTATCTAATGAAGACACTTTTATGTTGTGGGGGTTCTGTGTAATACTGAATAAAGTATCAAATTAATGAAAATACTTTCACAACGTTTCATTTACAGGCCCATGACTTAGCTTGTAAACAGGGTTCCCCAAAAAACATGTAACTACTACGTGGAATTTATTTTATTCTTGGGTCATTTGTCTTGATATTTGGGGATCACTGGACTCACTTCTAGTTTGTCTTTAATAGTGCCAGGGCAAGTAGATACAACAACCAGCTTCAGGCAACACTTCCAAGCATGCTCAGGCTTTCAATCTGTTCACCTGCTTCCAAAATTCCTTGTAGGTAATATGGCCATGCCATGGGAAAGGGCTCTGCATGCAGTTCATTGTGTGAAAGGTGCCTTTTAAGGAGATAATCCCCACAGTCTATCCAGTTGAAACACCCATCTACCTTTCTCCCTTCGGTTCAGCATTTGGCATGGTTGACCACCCATTTCTTTTAACTCCGTTCATTTCTCTGTTCGGCCCATCAAAAAATTCTCTGGCTTGGTTTAAATTCATTTTGTGTAACACATCTCAGAAAGTATGTTCATGTGCCTTGTGGGGTTCATCAGGGTTCTCCCATGTCCCCCTGTATTGTTCAATATATATATATATATATATATATATATATATATATATCTCAATGAAAAAACTTTGTTAAAGGGAGGTTATGGTTAAGTTGCACTAATAAAAACCTATGAAATTCAATGAAAAAACTTTGTTAAAGAGACGTTATGGTAAAATTGCACTAATAAAAACCTATGAAATTCAGTAAACAAACATTGTTAAAAGGATGTTATGGTTACAAGTAAAATGGAAAAACCCCTGAAATTCGCCAGTTATGGTAAGCTAAGCAACCATAACTCGCGCCACCACCGTGCTCTGCTAAGACTAACACCCAGGACATCAAAGATGCCATCACAAATGTCATTGATGGCATCAGTTATTGCCATGCCTCATCCCCAAGAGCCACCACCACCACCAGCTGGATGCCTTTCATAACAAAAAAAGCACAGTACTTTCAAAGACAATGAAGAGGACCAAGAAGATGACGTAGAGGAAGTGCCTATTTCTAGCACCAAGATCGAATCATGGGTGTACCAGTTCTTTGCTACTGTTGGGAGTGTACCAAAGGCTAAAGCTCCAATTTTGTACTCAGTCGCAGACTACCTGGACAGTACTCCTACGGGACCACCTCCATGCGCCGCCACACCAAATCCAATGACCACAATGCTCTCAGAAAGGTTATTCCTTTCCCAGCAAGTAGTAAGCTGTCTTCCTGCACCTCATCTTCCTCAACAAATACTGTAACCACACAGTCTGATGTCCGTGGGCATATGGTGCGTTATAAATAAATAAATAAATAAATAAATAAATAAATAAATAAATAAATAAGGAGGGCTACGGACCATTGTCGTCCATTGCAGCCTCTGAAATGGGGGATAAAGGCCATTAGCACCCCTGGTTCCCAAAGCGGGAACCCAGGGTAAAAAAAAACATAGATTTTTCTTCTATGCGCTCCGCTGTAAGAAGGAAGGATTATTCTGGCGTCCCGCTGTAGGAATCCTTTTTCAAGACAGCCAACATGGAAAGAGAAGGCGGGCTCCATACACAGCCTCTCTTCCCTTGCCATGGCAGCCAGCAAAACCCTTTGAACATATTACAACAAGCACTTTTTTTCCCTTTCAAACCTATCCTACCTTCGAATATCTTTACCACATAGCCGGTCCCAGGTAGACATAGCCACTTTAACACCATTTTTCGTCCCTAGCGGTCATGGCCAGTAGCCAGATTGTCCGTGCAATAACCTTATGCCATGACCCAGACAATCTGGCTACTGCCCACGGCCACAGGCTATACCTCAGTCACCAAAGGTATATGACTATTTTTTGTACCTACATTATTACACTTGTCAAAAAATAAAACACGGGAACATTTGCAAAACCATGCTTTAATGTCCTTGCCAATGCTCCTCACGAGTTTGCTCGAAATCCACCCATGTTTTATTTTTTTTAAAGTGTCAAAATGTATATGCATACAATAGTCAAATAACTTAGCCCACACTCGACAAAATCCATTCAGTCTTTACACAAACATTGAAGGTTTGGTCTATAATCTTTCTCAAAACCTTTGTCCACATTCGTCAAATAGCAACAAAGTTATAAGCCATCAAAAAATGTTGAGACCCCCCTCTAATTTCGCCCCTCTTGAGAAAATCCCACCAAACTTTAGAAAACCATTTATATCTAGATCCAAAATCGTTTTGCCAAATGTTGTGCAGATTTGTCAAATGACACCACATTTATATGTCTTTACAATATTTTGGGACCTCCCCTCTAATTTTGCCCCCTCTTGACAGAATCCCAATAACATTTGCAAAACTATTCAGCAATAGTTCTAGAATAACATTGCAAAATTACATGCAGTTTCATTAAGTGGCGCAAAAGTTATTAGCCATCCAAAAACTGCTTTTCCCCAACCCTGTAATGCAGAAATAGGTACAGATGTCCTAAGACATCTGAAGTGTCCCCGCACACCACAGGACTGTCCCAGGACATCCAGAGTGTTCGCGGACCTTCGGGGGGTGAAACAACCCGTTTTTTGGCTTCTTATGGCCATATCCAATGGAATCCTCATAACCCCCACCTCCCGAGAGATTGTTTGTCGAGTTCGACAAGTGAAATGCTGCTTTTTTAAAAAAAGTTTTCACCGCGCTGTTCGCGGACCGCAGGAAAAGTCAGCGAATCCAAGATGGCGGGCGTTTCAAGAAAACAGACGCATTTCACGTTTTCTCAACATCCAATCAGCAGATGCGTCCCAGTGTTCGCGGACTACGCAAAAGTCTGCACATTTGTCTGGCCAATCGAAGGCCAGTCCATGGACAGCACAGCCAATCAGAGGCCAGACCGCGGACCCCAACAGGGAAGTGAGTCCGCGGAGCGGACATAGATATCACTAATTTTTTTGCTTTACATTTTGGTCATTTAAAAAGAAACTACTGGACCGATTTACACCAAATAAAACGCTTTTGGGACCAAGCCGCCGCTCCTGCCGCAAATTTGGTGTAAATCCGTCCAGCGGTTTGGGCTGTAGGTGTGAGCAAAGTTTTTTCCCAGTATGTATATGGGAAAAAAATTAATTTTGGAACCCCCCTATAACTTTGCCCCCCCTGGACTAACCCTCACCAAACTATGGAAACAGCAACTTAACCATGACTACATGGCCACTAATGTGGCCATGTAATATATTCAACCCATTATTTTATTGCGTTGTATTGTAGTAGTGATTTATATAGTGCCTTTTCCAATATGTATGGCCTCAAAGTGCTTTGTCGCAGTAACATCCTCGGGGACCGAAGTCCAGGTATGAGAACGTTCTAAAAGGAGGCTTAAGATGCGTGAATGCATTTGATCAGAATTAGGACTTAGGAGGGCTTGCTAGGCTCCAGTAAGCAGGCCAAGAGGTCAGGCACGTGGGCGGGTGCTGAGGATGGTCACGACAGAGTGCTAGTGCAGGAGACTCAATTTGTACCCAGCTAGACCAAATTTGTCATAGGTTGTTCCTGTATTCTAATGGCAGAGGTATTGAGGTAAGTCTGATGTTTCAGTGCAAAATGGTTATTTGACCAGCAAGGCGAAATTTGTCATAGTCGTAGCTGCATTCTAGAGTGTGCGGATGGAAAGCCGTTACTCTGGCAGTTGTCCACTGACATGGTCCATTTATACAGTGAGGAGGCTATCTTCGATGTCTCTGTGTCATCTGATCCTCTGTGGGAAGCAAAAGCCAGCTACCTGTCTAGATTTGTCTAGGCACTATGAGTAGGCTACTATTGAGTTTACAAAGGGACTAGACTGATTGTGCTACAACATCCTCTAGGTGGGATAGGCAGGCGACCATGGAAACTAGGCTAAAGGGATTCTCTGAGCGCAATAGACATATATACAAAATAGACATAGATACTACATATCTTCCATGTTCTACAGATGCTAACCAAAGCAGTCTAATAAGCGTGATATCCAGGATACCTGCATGTAACCACTGTGCATTACAATGGCTAACGTAAGCAGTTAAAGTTCAACACGGGTTACTAACATATATCTTTGAGCATCATGGGAGGGCTGAGCCTAGTAGGCGTAATGTTCTAAGTGAACCACATGTATTAACCTGCATGTGCTTACCTCTAGTTGCAGTACCAGGCTACTAGCATATCCAACAAGGGAAATCCCAGTATATCCTCTTGGAGCAATTAACAGTCTGTCCTAAAAGGGCTTTAGGTGCATTTGGCCAATTCTCTCCTATGACCTGTGACATATTTCCCACCCCCAGCCAACTAAGTGTGTCACATTTCCTATCCTCAAAATCCACCTTAGTGTGTCACCATTCTTACAGGGACGTCATTTCTGAGTCACCAGAGGTTGCAAGAGCGACTGTTGCCGATTGGCCAGCGACCTCTGTCATTGTCTTGCGACCTCTGGTATTTCGTCCAATCAGAGAGGAGAGGGCATGGCCACAGCTATTCATGCCGTGCTCTGTGTGGTCCTCCATTTTGCACATGGTTTTGTTTCTAAAACAAACACGGTGGGTAGGGTGCAGTGGCTGTGTGTGTGTCTGAGGTCGGGGGGCGGGTGTAAGCCACGTAAGCTGCTGGGTGGGTTGCTGCACCCCTGGCTGTGGCATGTGTGTGTGTGGTCGGTGGGGCCCTCGCTCACCTGCGGCCGTGGCACCGCTGCAGGCCCAGGGCCACTGGCTGAGGTGACCAGACCCTCCGCCAACACGTTTAGTCATTCACGCATTCCAGCAGCCCTGGCTGTTAACACTTCCATTCAGGTGAACCCTGCCCGGCCTGTCTTCAGCCGATTTCGGGAGCCAGTGAGATTGTTTAAAAACATTTATAAATTGATAGTCCCAATTGTCGAGGTGGAGCCCGATAAATAATGAAATCTCTTTCAACAAAGCCTTTTTACGTAAACGGTCAAACCATCCTGTCTTGCACCCACCAATCGATGGTTTTGTCTTTACCGTGTCGTGACTCGCTGCCCTATCTGGACAGGCCACGTGGAACCAAGGGCCACCCAGACTCGGCGCTCCAAGGGGTCGTCAGACATAGTGGTGCTATGATTACACGGCTTGCCAGGCGTGAGCCAAT
Organism: Ambystoma mexicanum; assembly: GCF_040938575.1. NCBI lineage: Eukaryota > Metazoa > Chordata > Amphibia > Caudata > Ambystomatidae > Ambystoma > Ambystoma mexicanum. Next base: position 675,489,266 of record NC_090930.1, on the reverse strand, counting down.
CTTTTCATAACTCGAGCATTCATGGGAAACCACTGAGGATCAGTGAGTGGGGTCTTTTGTTCCTGGAGGGGTTAGGCGTAAATGACAGCGCAGACCGAGCCAGTGGATTTAGGACCTGCACCACCATAAAGCTAAATGACTCATGAATGATAGCCTGGGATATCGGCGTTCACAGCCCGCGTGAATGTTGTTGTGGTTTTGAATGCATAGATGCCAAAGTAAAGTAGTTTGCCATTTTTATTATGCTTTGTGACAGAGAAAGCTGTCTGCTAATCAGGAACAAGCCTAGGGCAGAGCAGCAGAAGCCGGGCCGGGCAGGGGGGCCTTCCTCGAGCGGCCTGGGCATCATTCATCGCAGTAGGCATATGTAGGTTCAACATGGCCCATTATAAATGTAGGACTACATGTACCAGAATGCAATGCCTGGCCTGGGAGAGCTTGGGAGCTTTGCTCATATACACAGTGCATTTCTTTGACATCATTCCCCCATATATTTTCTTTGTGGCGAAGCTACAGCAGGTCGCACAGTGATAGGTGTGTGACCAGGCGCATGGTAACGGAGCAACAGAGAGAACTGTCATCACGGGCTCAAGCATATCTAGTGGCTTGTGCAAACCTACGTGCAAGAATGTGTGAATGAAAAACCTTCCATTATAATGGACAACACATGCATAGGAATTGCATGATCTTGAGGTCTGGGTGGTGACGGTCGGGTGTGTGTGTGCTTCACCCCATGACACCAACAGACTTTTCCTGCGGCGGTCGCACTACACAGTAGGGTGAAGTGATGGGGTGAGGTTGTATAGAAGGGTACAGGGGTGAGGTACTGTAAGAGATTGAGTGCTAGTTGAGTCAGAGTTTATTTGGGTGCTGGGTGTTCTTGGCTAGATTGGGTGGTGTGGTTGCTGGTGGCAAGGTTGGTTATGGTGCACTGGGGAGAAGTGCTGGATTGATTTTGGGTAGTGGGGTTGGGTGATGGGGTGAGATTGTGTGGTAGAGGTGCTGGGATATTTTGGGCTACTAGGCACAGTGGGTTGAGGTGCTGGAGTGAGGGGTAAGGAGTCATATGCTGGGGTGAGGGAGGATGTCTAAGTGAAGTGATGGAGTGATGGTAGGGGCGGTGGGGTGAGGTTTGGTGATAGGGTCTGGGTGATTGGCTTGCTCGCGTTAAGTTGGGTGTTGTGGGTAGGTGGTGCTGGGCGGCAGGGGTTCTAAATGAAGTTAGTGACAGTGGTGTCGGCAAGCAAGCACTCCATGGAAGGTACATTTAAAACAAGCATTGGTAAAGTCAATAGTTTTGTGTAGGTATGGGAAAGGCACTTGTCAGACACTGCCGTAGTGGTGTTATCTGGCTATTGATGGCAGCAGGTGCAAAATGGACGAGTACTTGGGCATCTAATAGCAGTGTCTGGCAAATTACTAATACTTATAGAGAAGCATACACTGGTGGCTTTGCCATGCTTGTTTTTGAAAGGACTTCAGTGAAGGACTTGCATAGTACTTTTAAAATGAGTCATTATAGGCATACCTAGATACGGCATTTAGATTACACTAGTAGTGAGTTTACCACTCCAATTAGGTCATTAACTCCCAGAAAGACTGCTTTGAAAAAACACTGGTATGCATTTAGAGTGCAATTATGATGGCAATGATTGATTAAATTGAGCTCAAGGAGAATCAATGAGGAGGTGTTTTGGGCAGGATATGTGTGTAATTATCATGGGCTCATCCATAAATGGCTTTACAAAACATCAAAAGTAAGCACTGGGACGAGGAAGAGATGTTTAGACATAGCTCTCAACCATTTGTGACCCCTGGGTGGGTGAAAACACCTGATTTTGTTTTGTGTGAAAGCCCATTGACATTTGGTGAGTTGGAAGCTTGGCAGGTGAGACAGCTGCTTACAGGGGAGTTGACACCCTCCAGAGGCATTTGCGTTGAGAGGTATGGGTGTAGAGTAATACTCCTCCTCATGACAATCCTTACATCTTGCCACACCGAGCCATTAATATGGATGAAAAGGTCCATGATCATCATGGTTAATGATAACAGAGGGATTATGTGCAACTGGGATTTTTATACCTCATGACTGGTGTGGAGGAGCTCAGCCCCCAAAAAAGTTTAAAATTGACTGCTTTTATGGAGATTGGTGCCTATAAATCAAGTACTCTGATGAGGAAGAGGGACGTGGAGGTTATGCAAATGTGAAGTGGATTGGCCAACAAGAAATCGGCCTGAAGTCAGTCTCTAGGTCTGTCATGTGCAAAGCCTGTGTGGTCCAGTTTGTCTTTGCATGGTGCGTACACCCCAGAACTCTAAAATGCTATTAAAAATGTATATGGTGTGGTGTTGCACAAATGATTTTTCCATTCTGACATTTGTTTTTATTTTCAGACCTGCATCTTCGTGTGAGAGTTCCTTCCTTTCTGTGTTCTAATCTCAATGTCAGCAAACAGTACCACCATTGAGCAGCTGACATCCAGTCTTATCTTTGAAGGTAACTTGTCGAATAAGAAGAAAATGGGGTAAGTGCCAAAATCATTAAAGACTTCAAATTCATATTTTCTGAAATATTCTCACTCTCCCCTTTTATCCTGGCTTTCCCCTATCCCCATATCGGCCTATCTGCCCATGTTCCCCCAGCATGTGATTTCGCTCTGTAGCCCTGTTGAAATAACAGGGTGGATCCACATAAAGAGGGGATTTGGGTTCATACACTTCCCGTGGCAACATGGAGCTTGACATTTGGGTGAAATGACATCCCTGCATTCTTACCCCCAAAAATACATCTAAGTGCATCACATTTCCTATCCCCAAAAACCAACTAGGTGCACCTCATTTCCCACCCCCAGTAATCAATCTAGTCAAGCATTCTGAGTGCTTTGGCAAGCTCCTTTGATATTTCATATGACAGGGGCTACCAGTACGGGTCCTCTAGGCGTTTATCCATGGCAGGTGTTAGGACGTGACCCCAGTGCATATTTTATGACCTGACTGGCTGTCTTGAAATGGTAATGTATATGCTACCATCAGATTGTCAGGTGTTGTATTCCAGTAACCAGAGCATAGCAGTCAGATCCAAAGGAGGTCCAGGGATTGATGTGTGATCATGTGCAAGGAGTGGATTGGGAGTTCAGTTTAGCAGGGCGGGGTGCCGCAAAAACAACCGACATCCACCTGTGGATCTGCTGCAACATGACTTGTTCATGTTTCAATGGGTCTGAGGCTGATGTTTGTGTGCGAGGAAATGTCATGGGAATGAGGAAGGAGGAGGTGTTAGGTTGTGGTAGGGAACATCCAAGTTGTTAGGGTCTTTCTGAATGAGAGGTGATTGTCAATGCAGCAGATGTGGAGAGGGAGTGAGTTCCAGATGGCAGTAAGTTGGATAGAGAAAGAGGGTTCTACCAATTTGGTGGAGGTGTAATGGGGGATAACGAGGAGAAGAGCAGTGCCAGATATGAGATTCTGGGTTGGTTGATAACATATGAGTTTATCCTGGAAGAATGTGGGTCCAGTTTTGTGGAGGACACAGTGAGTGATGCACATGGCTTTAAAGGTAGTCCATCGACCGATAGGTAACCAGTGTAGGACTCAGAGTGTGGGGCCTATATGTTCTCTAGGTGAGAGGCCATTGAGGAGACAGCAGTGGAATTTTGGATTATTTTGAGTTTCAGAAGCTGGAAAGCTGGGGCACCTAGATAAAGGCAGTTTGCATAGTCTAAATGGGAGGGGATGATAGCGAGAATGGCAGAGATGTAGGTAGGTGAGGTATGGGAAGATTCACCTGAGGATGCGCAGGTGGAAGAAGCAGGTTATGGACACGCAGTTGATGTGTTGTTAGAGGGATAGATAGTCCAGCGTACATCCAAGGTTTTTCACAGAAGTGGACGGTGTCAAGGATGGGAGGGACCTAGAGAGGAAGGCCAGGGGATAGGTTAGGGAGGACAGTGGTTTTGCTGCATACTATGATTTCTGTTTTTCCAGGGTTGAGGAGGAGGTGGTTGATTGCCATCCAGTGGTCAATATCAGAAGGCAGGATTAGAGGTCAGGGTGGGTGGCACCTGGTGATTTGGAGATTTTTAGGATGGCCTGCGTGCCATCTGTGTACTTGTAACAGATGAGGTTATATGATCAGATGAATGCAGGGAGAGGGCTAAGGTATGATTTGCGAGTGATTTGAGACAAAGGAGGAGATCCATGTGAGTACAGTGTCCTTGATTTATAATGAGTGTAACCTGTCTTTGAGTACTGTGAGTCAATGGTATTTTAGCTGGCAGATAGGTCGAGAATTATGAACGCTGCGTATCCTTCTACGTCCGCTGTTCTTTTTAAGTCATCCCAAATGGACACCAGGGAGGACTTAGTTCCTCACAGGGGTCTAAAGCCGTTTTGGGCTGGGTCAAGAAGGCTGTTGGCCTCTGTAAAGAGGCAGAACTGTTTATATGCTGTGCAGTCCAGGAGTCTGACCAGGGATGACATTTAGGGGTCATCAGGGGTCACAACCCTGACCTCTGAGGTCTTCCCTGCTACCCCTGTGGTCTCCCTTGCTACCCCTAAAAAAAGAATATTAAAAACAATAATAACCATATTAATGCAAGCTCCTGGGCTGTGTCCAGCGCCATGTAGGTTTTTGCTTCTGTAGTGGCTTGCTTTCTTATTCACGTCTCTTAAAAAAAAAAAAAGAACAGGGGTTCCACGAATCTAACACTTTCCGTAGTGACAATAAATAAGAAAGAATAGGACTATCCAAAAATGTGTCTTTCTGGAATTGTATACAATAATTGCTAGACTCATTAAAGATTTATTTCAGGCACACTTCAGGGGGTGAGCCACTGATTTAGTCTGTTCTTAAACACCTCAACTCAGCCTTTCATCCTTCTGAGGTCAACAAATGAATACCAACACAAGTTGGGTGATATTGTATGCATATTTTTTCTATATAATGCGCTTAAGGGTAGGTGCTATATAATAACACGTCATTATCATTTAGCCATGAACGTCTGCTTGCATTCACAGTAATTTGGTAATATGGGCTTGTACACACTGACCTTAATGATACATATGGCGATCCATTTTTGTATGAAATGTATATCACATTATAGTGATATCGTTACCATATTTTTCATAGTATACTTAGGAACAATGCTATGTGATGCCACTTTCCGTTTTTACAAGGGGTAAAAGGTCGTGTTCAATCGCTTATGTCCATATCACTTCAGGATTGGGTCAAATGTCATCACTTCCTGTGATGTCATCAGAGGTCAAGGGTTGTGTGATGTCACTTTCGCTACCCCAGTCATTTTGGTGAAAAGACGTCCTTGAGTCTGGCAATGAAGCGGGTGTTGTAAATGGGCCGGTAGTTCTGGGGAAAGAGTGGGTCGAGCAAGGTATTTTTGAAGAGAGGTTTGATATAGGATGTTTTGGAGGCTTTCAGGAAGATTCCATAGGAGAGGGGCTGCTTAAGGCTTGACTGTGCAATTCTAGCTGCACAGGTTGATGTTAAGATGTTCTTGAGGAGTGCATGGGGGTAAGGGTCTCCAGGAGAGCTTGGATGGAGGCTTTGCTCTAGGAGCATGAGGTGCTAATGGCATGAGATGGGGAGTAGAAGGAGAAGGCTGTTATAGGGAGGGAGGTGGGTCTGTGGTCAGGTGGGGAGCGGGGAGGTAGAGGGGGTATCATTGCTATTTTAGAAAGGATGGCACAGTCCCTATCAATAGCGATTTTGCAAAATGGTGTTACATAGAGATTGGGATTTAGGGGGGGTGGTTGAGCAACCTGGCATCTTGAATTCAGAGATGATACTGTGCAGTTCCTTGCTAAGGCTGCAAGAGTACAGGATTCAATTCACATAGAGGTTTTTTTTGGCTTTTTTAATTTCTGACCGGTAGGCCTCTGTCAGTCTTGCAAGCAAGGAATGTGTTTTGAGGGGTGGGGTTGGTTCTCCAAGTCCACTCCAGTCGGTGCTTGTGAGTTTTGATAGATTGAGGTGGGTTGTGTACCATATGAGGCTGTAGGCCAGTCTTTGAGGTATGTTTTGTTGGAGTGAGGGGGATGAGGGCACTGGAGGACCAGAGATATAACAGTTTGATGTGCAAGGGCCTTTCTAGAGTGAGAGTACTGGGAGTGAGTTGAGGAGGTAATTAGCTAGATCCGGGTTAATGGTGACTTTTATTCAGAGAGGGGTGTGGGAGCGAGTGGTTGGTGAGGGCAGGACAGGGACCTGGAAGGGTGTGGGAAGTGAGGTCCGGGTGGAGTAGAAGATAGTGCAGCGAGCTGCACAGATTAGGGGTCAGGAAGGGAGGGAGGATATAAAGTTTGTGGCACTGAATACCACATCAGGGCTGTGGCCTGTGGTATGGGTGAGGAGGGATATGGGTTGTGTCATGCTGAGAGCTTCTCGGTTAGGGAACAGGTCATATGGTTTGAGGGGGTGTCAAAGCAGATGTTGAAGTCTGCTAGCACGGTGAGAGAGGAATGCTGGTTGAAGGTGGTCAATAGTGCATCACTACAAGAGTCTGCAAAGTTCCTGTTGTAGCCTGGGGGTCTGTATATGACTAGAAAGCTGTGAGAGATAGTGGGGGAGAGTTGGAATTTTACAAGCAGTGATTCACATTCAGTGCTGCAGGCTAAGGTGTCCTTAAGTAGGACTGGAATCTGGTGTTTGTGAAGGATGGTTAGCTGTCCTCCCCTTCTGGGTCTGTTCTAAACAATGAGTTTGCATCTGTGGTGAATGCCATGTGTGCAATAAGTTCATAGTCATCTGAAAACCAGGTCTCTGTGATGAAGATGTTCTCTGGGTTTTCGTCTGACATAAGGTCAAAGATGTCAGATTTGTTTTTAGAGACCAACCTGACATTGATGAGTATGCAAGAGAGCATGTTCGATTTGGGGGGACGGGGTGGGTGGGAGTGTATTACTGGTAAATGCAGGGGTCAGTCTGTGTGTTGTTGGAGAGAAAAGGTGAGCTGGAAGGCCTGAGCTGGCTAGGGGCACAGGGTGTGTTGTTGTAGGGCAATGGGGTGCACCGAGAGGGGATGCAGAGGAAAGGATGGGATGTCCAGAGAAGGACATCGCCAGGGTAGGTGGGCGCATGGGGTATAGCGTTTTTTGGGGAGAGGATAATAGAGCTTGTAAAGGGTTGGGGTACATGGGGTGATTTGGAAAAAGTAGAGACAGGGCAAAGAAAGGGATCTCGAATGGAGCAGGGGAGAAGATAGGGGTAAGTAGTCCTCGGGGGCTGATACCATTGTCCTTTCATATATGTTGTGTAGTTCAGGGGGTGTGGGTGAGAGTGGGGGTGGGCTGATGAGATGTGTGTATTGACCAGGGCAGCCCTTGCTACACTTAGCAATGCGAAGTGTGAGTTGGTGGGTTGAGAGGGAGGATGTGAGGGAGAAGTGGGAAGAGGGAGCGGAGGGGAATTGGTAGGTGGTGTGTGGTAGTGGATGGGAGGGATGGGGAGGAAACATGGGGAGGCTGGAGGGGTTGATGTTTGCATCTGCAGCTCACCAGTGTACAGCTCTGGTTTGGGAGGAGCGGGATCAGCATCAAGGTTGGATGGGTGTGGGTAGGGGGTGGTTAGATTTGGGGGTTAGTGGACAATTAAGCTGCGTGTGGCAAAGGTGGTGGAAGGTGGCTGCAGGTAAGGATGGCGAGGAATGGACAGGCTAGTCGGGGAAGATGGGAGAGGTTGGCTGGGTAGGTCATTAGTAGTCTTTTTGGAGAGCCAGCTTGCCGCCCTACTTTGGGCGGCGTGGGGCATGGTGTCTAGCGTTGGGAAAGATGCGCCTGGATGCAAAACTCACAGTGGTGGGAAAGTGTACCTAGTTAAAAACACAGCAATGGGAAAATGCACCTAGATTCAAGACGAACACAGAAACAGGAAATGCACCTAGATTCAAAACTCACAGTCGATGGAAAATGCAACTATATTTAAAAGTATACAGGAGAGGGAAAATGCACCTAAATTCAAGAAGAACTCAACAAAGGGACAATGCACCTCAATTAAAATATCACAGTAGTTGGAAAATGCACCTATATTTAAAAGTATATAGCGGTGGGAAAGTGCAACTAGATTCAAGAAGAACACAGCAAAGGGAAAATGCACCTAGTTTTAAATGTACACAGCAGAGGGAAAAGCGCACCTAGATTCAAGAAGAACAAAGCAAAGGCAAAATGCACCTGGATTTAAAACTCACAGTAGTTGTAGAGTGCACCTAGATTTAAAAGAAAACAGCTGGATTCACCTCGATTCAAGAAGAAGACAGCAAAGGGAACTGCACCTAGATTCAAAACTCACAGCAGAGGGAAGAATGCACTTAGATTTGAAAGAGCACAACTGGCATGCAAACACTCCATTGACCCAAACACCAACCTCATTGTGATTGTCGCCTGCATACTCGGCGGTGACACTTTGGCTTCTGGAAAATATAGCCAGACTTCATTAAGAAAATCCAAAACCGACATGAATTGCGGCTTACTTTGGGCAATTCTAACACCTGGCAGGACACCCCACTAAATAAGCCCACTGCTGCATTCGTGGACTACATAGACAGCCTGTACATTTCCCTTCTTCTTTCTCTGTTGACTCACGAAAGTCGCTACACCATGGATGTGATCATGTTAGCAAACTTATCAGGATGGCTCCCAGTGCATGTCTTGCACTGAGCAAGCAGTTGTAGATGTCTGGACGCTGGCCCGTATGCAGAGGAAGGATTGTCGCTGCAATGGAGTTTTAGGCCTTCACCTGTCAGAAACCAATTGTAGCCCACTCAATACAGCATGTGGATGGCAGCAGAGCCAACACAGACCCTGCCTGGACCAAGGATAATGGGTGGCCGAAGGGAGACAGAAAGGTATTATGCTATCTCCAGGTTATGTTTCTAGGTGTGAGGAATTACCATCTGGCAAGAGTATAACGTCCTGGCTGTTTTGATTTGTATTCATTAATAAAATGATGCAGGTACTTCTATCTCTGAAAGGGTAATCTGCTGACCAGATTCCCCTTTCATAACCCCATGTCAAAAGCAGAGTGTGTATCTGTACCCTGTTGCTTCAGTATCCTGATATGTAGCACTTGCTTGACGAGTGGCACAGAGCAGGTTCAGAGGTCACAGTTGCCCACTTGATAGCTGCAGTAACAGCAACGTTTCTGCACCAAAGGGGCTACATGTAAGATAGACCTCCTGTACCAAAACCCTGATGATCATAGGTAGCCCATGATGGTGGCAGGATAAACTCTAAAATAAAGCCTTGCCTGATTTAAGAAATGGAGCACAGCACTACTTATGATCATTGCAGTCACATCCAATTTGATATCACACGTCTGTTAGCTCCTGTGAGTCAGCTCACTTGTGGAGGGTGATGTGTAGTCTTGCCCTAAAAAGACTGATAAAAGACAGGACACAAACCTGAATGGCTGAGCCTCTTCTTTGATCTCTTTGTGAGGGCAGATAACGTCCTATGCCAGAGACACACCCACTCAAAGGGAGTAGTCTCACAACAAGGTGCTGCATTTCTAAAGGCCTCTGAGCCTAGTAAGAAAGGAAGGGAGCAGGGTTAGAGTAGTCAGGGGGCTCTTTGAAGTGGGTGAAGACCATTTTGTTTCGCTCTGCCTCTCTCACTACTTCCTGTCCCATCCACTTCCTTTCGAGCAAAGCACTTTGGGTGGGATGTCAGAAGGGCAAAATTCACTTCTTTCAGGAACAGGTATTGGACAACCAAGCCTTCTCAGTGGTTACAACCCAATTCAACCAGGCCCAACCTCGAACATATCTTGGTGAGACCCTTACCTGCATTGCCAAACAAACTGAGCTTGATCCTCTCGCATCACTGCTCGAAGCTGGGATCAATGCTGTTGAACCACTAAAGACCAGAAAAAGGTACTATCAAGCAATAACTGTGGTCCATTTCAGCCCTAGAGATTAGCTAGGACAGGTCTGTGCCTTTTTCTCACACAAAGACATATCCTTTTTGTGATTATTAATTTGTATATCACCTATGTGGACCTTTACCTTTAAAAGAAGGGTTCTCCCACCTAAGAAGGATTTATTTTACTTATGTTGGGAGAGTTGCACTTTATAAAGCCCTAAACCACTGAGGTGAAGAAGGAACAGTCCATGACAGAGGAAAACACTGCCCCATACTCACTACCAGGGCACATTTGGGGTGACACTTGCTGTGGACCAGGACCTGCCTTTCTGAACCAGAATCTCCCAAGGCTGGGAGAGCAGACCCTGAAAGGACTCACCCTGTCCTGGGTCACAGAGCATTTGGAGGACCAGATCTGCTAAGGCTTCCCATACTGCCACCTCAAGACCTGTTGGACTGATGTTTAAGCTGAACTTGACACCACTGAAAAAGAGCTTGACACAATGGGCACTGAGGGATCCACTTGTGCTAACTTCTGGCACTCACCTGAACCTTCAAACAAATGCTTGCACATTGAGCTACTCGACACTGCATAGCACCTTTGCTGACCCATTCACCTGCTAGGCATAAATCAACCACTCGATGTCAGGACCTGACTCGAACCACTGGAGAGTAACTTGCCAAGTCAAACCAGGGGTTACACCAAGACTCAACCTTTCAAACCACAAATCGAAGCAACAGGATCACCATTCCAACCACCACTGCATGCCAACATAGACTGTTGAAGTGTCACCCATTGAGCCTTACCAGTGGTTCCAACTCGATTCGACCAGGGCCATCCCTGAATAGAGCCTGGTGAGAACCACTACCTGCATCGGCAAAAAACACTTTTGAGCCGCACAGAGCTCCCGCTTTTGAACCTGCTTGATGCCAACTTGCTGCTTTGGCCCACATGATCCACAAAACACAAACTGAACTTGATCCTCTTGCATAACTGCTTGAAGCTGGGATCGATGCTGTTGAACTGCTAAATACCCAAAACGAGGTAATGTCAAGCAATAACTGCCTCAATTGATTCTTTTAAAGCCTAGGGACAGTATAGGACATTTGTTGCACCTTTTTACGCCCAAAGATCTATCTTTTTTTGTGGTTGATAATGTGCCTGTCACCCATGTATTCTACTCAGAGTGCTACATTCTTCTATCTGTTGTATCTTTGCTTTTCTTTCAGCAGGGGTGGATGTTGTACAGTGTTTTCTAGATAGTTCTGGTGCAGATGTTTGATTAAAGCATATATATTTTTATAGAACCTTGATTGGACAGTGCCTTTATTTTGGACTGTATTACTGTGTTTCAGCAAGGAGAGCCATTCCAGGGTTGCCACTGAACTGACAATGTAATTTTTCAGTGCAGGAGTTGCACGTATGGAGACTGTAAGGGACATTGGCCCAATGTCACCTGAGAGTAACTGACAGTGGAGTTAAGTCTCCTGTTACCTCTGCCTACTTTGATTAATTGAATGCATTTCTTCGTGTTTTATGAAGCTACTGAGATAGTACACCATGCTTGGCAATACTCAATTCCACCTCTCCAAATGGTGTAAAGTATGTTTATTCTCTGAGAACCAAACAACATCTTACACGTATTGGCCGTCAGGGTATAAGCGAGAGTATTGGGTCTGAGGAGATCATAGAGATTAGGGCAGTGGAGTAGTGAAATTTTGAAGGCAACATGGCAATTGAGAGAGTAGGAGGAGATTCTTAATAGGAGGAAAGGAGACCAGAAGACTGGAACTTAGACGAGAGTTGCCTAGTTATCGTCAGCTGGTGGATCAGTAGAATAGTTGTGTTCAAAAGGAGAGGCATGTGCCACGTATCAGCAAAGTCTCATTCGATAGAGCAAGCCTGGGAGGAGAACGTGGAATTCAGCTTCATCGGGAGTCAAACATTCGTGTTTGGATTTGATTTTCTTTATTTTTGTGATAGGAGGGAGGGCAGAGAAGGGTGACAGAGAAGTGAAGGATGGAACGCTATGGAGAAGATGAGTCAAAAGAAAGAGGTAGAGCAGAGGGCTGATGAGAGGAAGATGAGATCAAGAGAGTTTCAAGGTTTGTGGTTTGGTTGTGGAGGGAATCAATGGTATATGATAGTTTATTTATATAGTGCCTATACATAATGTGTTTGAAAGTGCTTCACATCAAGGGAGGGAACAAGGGAAAATACAATGGCATTCTTACAGGCCATGAACAACAAGAATGTGAAATTAACTATCGTACTCAGCCTGATGACATTTCAGATAGTGCAAGAGCTAACACACAGATAGGAGGTAAATGGGAAACAGACAGGTGACTACCGTACTAGGCCTGATGACATTTCTGGTAGAGCCGGAGATTAACAAGAGGTGAGGCAGAGGGGATGAGAAAGGAGGGAGAGGAACAATACAAGCAACTATCGTACTAGGCCTGATGACATTTCAGATAGTGCTGTGGAGGATAAGTAAAGGGGGGGAGAGAAACATTTGTTGCTATCATACTAAGTCCAGGGACAATTCTCATAGTGTAAGTGCATAGAAAAAAGTAAGGGAGGGCAGGAAGAGAGAGGGTGAAGGGAGAAGGGAGAGGAGAGAACAGAGAATAAAATAGTGAAAACAAGAGTAGAGAAGCAGAGGGGGGAGTGAATACAATTGTAGAGGTCAATAAAACACATAATGTTGCAGGGAACAGAAAATGCAGACAAGGATTCAAGATGACGATGGGCACAGCATGATTCAGGGCCACCACGGGTACGAGATTCAGAGGAGGTCCAGCATGAGAGTTGAAGGTGAAGCACCAAGAGTCAACGGGCCTCATTACAAGGTTGGCTCTCCGGATATAAGGGTACTAGTAAGGGATTACAGGCATCGAATAAAAACGGGTGAAAATCTGATTTTCAGTGTTTTTTGGGTTGGGGTGTAGCTATATATTTTAGGTATAATCAAGAATTGAAATTAGGTCTCTAGCTATTAAACTGAGGGAGATATGCAATGTAGAATAAGAGGCGTTTTTAGAAAAATAGGGTAGTGAAAACAGAAAAGAAACACAGTTTGGACAAGAATAGTTTTACTCCAAGTTTTACCCTATACTAGAGCATTCAGTCTAGAATACCAAAGAGGGACACAGTAAGCTCTAGAGTTGATTCAGGACTTCAACTCCAGATCCCCAGCGCCCGCCCTGGCAGAACCTTACATTAATAACAAGTTATTAATGTAAGGATAGGATGGTTTAGAGATTGGAATAGGACAAGGCAAGGCAAGTTATGCTATGGTTCTATGGTTCCTAATGATACTCACAGTCCACTGTTAATTTGGATTTTGGACAGTCAGTGTTCTGGATCACCACACGGATCTGGTATAACACAGGACAGCCGGACAAAATCAGCGGGCATGGACTGGATACTGGGTAGCACTTCTGGTTACTGGATACTACAGGTCATCAGGGTAGGATAGCAGCAGCATGCAGTGAGTGGCAGCAGGCCAGTCTGGCTCAGGATGCTTCCCTTGGGTTTTGGGGATTTCTTTTAGAATTTGAGGCCTAGCTGAAAAATGACTACCCATGCCCCTAATACTAGGATTGGGCAAGAGCATAGGTTCCGCCTTGCCCACAGCTGATTGGATCACAGAACAAGGATATCATGTTTATGGTGTGATTTTTACAGTGTTTAGAAACCTCCCCTAGCAACTGGAACCAAAATATAATTTTGCCACAAACACATATTTATGCAGTTGCAACCTCTTAGTAAGTCAGATAGACAGGTTACATATTTTGTTCGTCACATTTCAATCCAAACCTCAAGTCTGTGGGACCTGGATTTGCCTTTCTGACACATTTTGGTAATTTTAAACATGAAAGATTTGGCCTAAAATTCCCCAATTTTGTACACAAATGTGTATTTACCCCAGGGATGTATGTAAGAAATGTTATGTTTGCAAAATCAATACTTTCCTGGGAATCTGTCATATTTTGTAACTTCTGTTCCTTATGCAGTAATGCGTTCTACCAAGTTTTCAAAGAAAGAGCATACAATTAGATTTAGAATTACACACTTTTCATATTTTTCCTAATTCTTGCTGCAAAGATAAACGTTTTTAAAGTTCAGTTACAAAATAGCCTTTAAAACCAAAAGGAAGTCCATTGTCACTTGATCAGTTTTTTTTCTTTCCCCCATCTGTCACTTCCTGCAAGGCGAAGTGGAATTTCCAGTCTTAATTGAAATTCCTATTGCCCCTCTGGTGATTGTCCCAACCTGCTATTGTCTCAGCCTGGGCCACCGAAGAATGTCTGATGAGGATGTGAACCTCCATTGTCCTGGTTCATTCAAAGTTTTTCAAGCTAACAATTAGTGCTTTCTTGTCCCAGAGGTTTATGAGGTGTCATCATTTCTCAAGGCTAGCAACTGGCAGAGCAAGTTTTTTTTATAGCTTGCCAACATAGCCTATGAGTTTTACCCTTCATTCTCTCATTTTAAATCTTGATTTAAACAAAATCTGTGGAATCAAAACAGTTTATGGGTGAACTTTTACCAGCAACAAACCATTTTACATTGCTAAGTAAGCAGGCCTTCACACAACAATTTACTTTTAAATAGGCGATTTTCTCTCTTCAGTCAGAAACAGCAAATTGTCATTCAAGTATTAGGCCTGGTTCTGCTGAGACACAATGGATGATCCTGGGCATTGCAGGGCCTTTTTAATCACAGTGGTTCATAAGGACTGGATGAGTTTAGTGCCAATTAATCACTTTTAAAGGTTGAAAAAGTTTTCATTTTAAAGAGGCATTTTGGGTTTTCTGCAAAGTAATGCTGCCTCTTTCACCTCACTCCATGTTAAATGTTGCAGAGCACACTGGTACATTCCTGCAGTGAGTACTCTGTTCCACGACACCTGAAAAGTGTGTGGCAGGGTGGTGCAGCCATCTTCTGGTTGTTGCAAAAACACAGATTTGAGATCCTAGTGCGCACAAGAGTCTGCACAGCCATTTAGCTGTTTATTGCACAACTGCAGCAAAGTGATGTAGTATAGCACAGCTGAGTGGGTCAATATATCCCACAATGCTGCACAACGTGCCTGGCTGCTGGGTAAGTCCAACCACAGGGCCATAGGCGTTGTTGGTGGGGGGGCACAAGATTATGCAACCTTTCTGCTGGCTGGGCCATGGGGGTTGATGTTGGGGGGGCACCGTCCTGGGTGCCAACCACTTTGACCCCAATGATTACGACAGGATGCGTGAGACTGATAATGGATGCAGACGTGCCATGGCCGCGCAGCTATGTGTAAATGGTAGCTACAAACACAGCACCCACCCCTGCACATGCATCATCAGACCTGAGCCATATGTACCCCAATGCACGAACCTACAGCCACAAGGCATAATTCACATGAGCACAGCAAAGTACAGTGCAGCTCATGCAGCCATGTCTGATCCAAATCCAACTGCCTTTCAGGGAATCCCCTGTCACTGCCCCTGCCCGACAGGTACACCGCACACCATGATGCCATCCGTGCACCTGATGGGACACTTTAAAAACCAATGGGAGATGGATGTAGAAAATAGAATTCAGCAAGTAGTCAACACCACTGACACATGTGTGAGTGCTGCAGGCCCAATACACAGAACCTCACTTCCACCATGCCAGTTGACACCCAGCCACATCACAGAGGTTCCATGTAATAATGTCACCACAAAAATCTCGCCATGCAAAAATATCGCTGAAAAATGGCCGTTTTTTGTGGCGACATTATTGCATGGAACATGCGGGGGACACCCCCGCAACCCCCAAACTTTATTTTTTTTGTTTTATTTTTTTTTTGTTGCCCCTGTCCCCATATATATGGTCACCCATATAATATGGCCGCAACCTTTTCCCGGCGATATTATTTACGGCGACCATATATATGGGGATAATATTACCTGATACCATCACAGATATGTCTCCCTACACTGGCAGACCATACCACCAATTCCATTGTGCCATGGTCACATGGGTGAAGGCATTGACGGACATGTACATGGCGACATCAAGTATTTGAAAGCAAATTGGCAAAACAACATGTATCATGTTGCACATCAGGGAAATCCATCATACAGTGCCCTACATGCATACTGAATCTTCCTCTGCAACACAGCCATCACATGTGAGTACATCATGGATCTACTGACTTGATCTGTGTGAGTGCTGTATCGGGTGTTGAGGTCCCCAAGACCTGAACGTTACCCATTCTTCCCTACCACCGATCAACATCAAGTACACCAACCTGAGTGTTGCTCTAAATAAATGTCAAAATCTGGCTGTGAAGATCTCTTGCATTTCACCACGAACAATGTACAGCCAGTGTACTCAAGAAATGCCAAAAACCCTCACAATCAAATTATCTATTGCCCCCATACAGGTGATGCTGCGTATCCCCTGAAGACATGGCTCCTCATCCCTGTCAGGCATCCACTCAACAGGCACAAAGAGGACTACAACTGTACACATGCACGCACCCGTGCGATGATTGGGCAGACTTTTGGGCTGTTGAAGGCACAGTTTTGCTGCCTCAGCAGGTCGGGTGGGGTACTCATATACTGGCCAGAGAAAGTGGGCAAAATTGTTTTGGTACGTGCAATGCTGCACAAAATGTGCATCCTGCGCAATGTACCCCTGCCTCTGATATGGACCAATTCCACCGGAAGATGAGGAGGATGATGGGGAAGATGTTGCACATCGGCCACAGCAGAATGTGCCTGAAGGACGTGCTGTACGCCAAGCTTTGATTGCACAATATTTCTGATGGACTGGTTTACACAAGGCCCTGGGAGTGGTGAACACGGGGCACTGTTAAGAAATAAATTGACACACACTCAATAATCACTGTTCAGTCATGTGTTCTTCATATGCACACCATGTGTATTAATCAAATATGAACTATGTACAATTAACAGTTATGAATGTGGACCTCAACCCTTTCATGTTCTACAAAGTACCCCCCACCCAATCCCTCAACACCCCCACACACCCAAGCCCCCCTCCCGTCACCCCCATTCCTGAACACCACCACACACCCACGCCCCCATCCCCATCCCTCAAAACCCCCACACACCCACACCATGACCCAATCCAAGTCCAACTCCCTTCTGCATGTGTGTGTGTGTGTCCGGCTACTGACAGCCCCTTTTAGGTGGAGGGTGTTGCTCCTCTGGCCGGCACATACTGCGCAGCGACCTACGCACCGGGCTTGTCTGGGTTTAGCATTCTGGGGTTGTGCTTGCCGATGGTGGGGGTTGTAGCTGTAGGGCCAATGTGGCAGCCAACTGTGTGAGCACCTGCGTCACTGATGCCATGCCTTCACGCACCCACCTGGCCACAATCTAGACAGCACGTTGTGACTGTCTGGGTGTTGTCATGATGGGCCCGGCATGTGGCTTTCCCTCCTGCGCCGTATTGTTTCACCATGTCGTGCAAGGCCTGCTAGTGCTCCTCCATGCGGCTAAGCCGGCCCTCAAGTTCCCCTATGGTAAGTCCAGCTGGTGGTTGCACAGGAGGTGGAGTGGGACTTCTTTGAGGGCTGAATGCATCTTCGGGCATCTCCTCCCCAGAGCTGCTTGGTTGGTGTTGCTTCAATGTCCTCTGACATGAAATGACCAAATGACCTGCTGTGTCCGCCTCGTCCTGTTGCTTGTCCTCTGCGCTGTGGTGGGCTGATTGAGCTGCCTCACCGAGGTCTCTTGTGGACGTTGACTGCAGCCCCTCAACATCGATGCCCGCTGGTGATCCCTCCTCGTCCACATGAGGTGTGTGCTGTGGGGCAGGGGTTTTCTTGGCTGTGACCTTTGGGGCCGGTGTGCCTTTTGCCATGTGTGCCTTGATGGCACCAATGTTTCCTGCCTGGGGCACATTACTAGGTGTCAGAGATGGGTGCTCTTCATTTTCTCTGGCTTGTGCACCCTGTGTGCTGGGGTGCTGTGGCTTGGGAGCGGTGGTACGCCTCTGGTCAGCCCTTGAAGTCGACAGCCTGGTGCCGTCATCATCCCCTCTGCTCCTGCATGCTGGTGTTGACTTTGTTGTTGCGGTGTGTTCAGCATCACTGTCTGATCCCATGCCTGTGGGGGATGGAGAGGCAGGGCATCAGTCATGGGTAAAGGTACATCCTACATACATTGATTTTAGTAAACTTCGAGTCCTATGCATTGTCATATGCATGTTGGAGGGGCGGCCATGGTGCTTACAGGAGTTGGGGAGGTGCAGTGTTTGGCTATCCTTCTGGCGCAGCCATGATGTCCATGGTGTCTGTTGGGTGGCCTACAGGTGTGTTGTGGATTGTGTGCTCTAACCATGCCTCAGGGGCTGCGTGCCATGTGCTGTTTGGTTGGGGCTCAGGTGTGCATTCGGTAGTGGAGATGTGTGCACCATGCAATGAGATGGCACAGTGGTGAGGCCTGCATCTCTACGGTGATGCATATGTGTGTGTGGGACTCATGTGGTTTGTGTCAGTGGGGTTTGTTGTGTGTTTTCGTGACAGGGATGTAGCATTTGTGTTAGGGCTGACTTTAGGTGGGAGGTGATGGGTGATCTATTTGCTGTCATCTAATTGCCATTTGGACGCCACCATTGTATTTGGGGATTGTGTGTGTCTTCACTTTTATATTATGCTAAGGGTCACTCACCGTCTTCAGCTGATGATGGGACTCCCATGTTAGCATGCCTGACTCCTTCAATGGCCTACATGTCAATCACTGAGCTGCAGGTTTCCTCCCACCTTGCAAGTTTAATGGGTGAGGATGCTCCACCACCTGTTGCCTAGGCCTGGCTACAGTTGGCTGACAGGAAGTTGCGGACACGCAGTTGCAGATCGTCCCACTTTTTTCAGCAATCTTTTACACTGTGTGGGGTTGTCCCCAGAGTGGAAATCTTCTGAGGCACACCTCCATCCAATTGTGGTTCTTCAGTATTTGGCCGGCATGGCACAGGTCTGGGCAGAACGCCACATCCGCATGCTGGACCATGGTGTCTGCAAGCATGTTTAGTTCATTGTCACTAAACCGTGGCTTACACAGATGAGGTGTGCCTTTGCGGGTGGCCTGTGACATGTTCCTGCTGGCAGGGTACGCAATTAGCAATTCCAGGTCCTGTGGGCAGAGGATTGCAATGGATTGTGTTTTTCAAGATGGTCGCCGGAGCAATTCCCATTCCGGCGTGATGACGTTGCTTCTGGAAACCAGCACTTCCTGCGCCAGTACGAACGGTAACGGTATCAACGGTACCGTTCTGTCCAGCATCTAGGATGCCGGTGCCCGTGTCTGTGGCATGGATGATGCCGCTATCTGGGGTTTGGAGGTCCTTACTGGCATGCCGGTGCAGCCGTTACCAGCATGCCAGTATGTGCACGCACGCTGTCTCGGAATCAACCATTGATTCCGGCAGCAGTGCAACAAGGACATGGTTGCACCAGCATGCCGGTAATTTGCGATTCTTACCGCCCAACTCATAATGATGTGTCCATAAAGTCAAATTCAAGCGTTGGCAACAGATAAGTGATGGTGAAACCATAGTGAATCAAGACAACTCAAGCAGTGATTAGGTAAGGGGGGCATGGTATGAGAGAAAGGGATGGGAGAAGGGGAAATCAAGGGGGTAAGGCAGAGGGGGGCACAGAGAGACATTACAGGGGACCAGAGGGTTCCATGTGTTAACATCCCCGCAAAAATATCGCCATACAAAAATATTTTTGCAGCAATATTAAGGCATGGAACCTGGGGGAGACACCCACGCAACCCCTGTATTATTTTAAAAGGAGCGGGGGCAGCCCGGCAACCCCTTGCTCCCAAAAAACCCTAATATTATCCCCACTAAAAATATTGTCTATGGCCTTTCCTGACAACCAAATATACAGTGATATTTTTGGTGGGGATAATATTAACTGATACCGACCAGAAGGGGGGTGAGGGTCACAGAGGGACATCACGGGGGACTAGAGTGGGGAGGGGGACACAAAGGGACATCAGGGGACAGAGGGGGTGGGGGCACAGACAGAGATCATGGAGGACCTGAGGGGTGAGGGTACAGAGGGACATCACAAGGGACCAGAGGGTGGTGGAGGCAACAGAGAGAAATCAAGAGGGACCAGAGGGGGGAGGGTGACATAGAGGGATATCACAAGGGATCAAGGGGGGCACAGAGGGACAGCACTGGGGACCAGAGGGGGAGCACAGAGGGACATCACAGGGGGCTAGAAGGGGCACAGAGGGACATCACAGGGGAGAAGAAGGGTGTGGGGGGCACAGAGAGACATCACAGGGACAAGTGTGGGGAGGGGGGCATAGAGGGACATCAAGGGGGTGGGGGGCACAAAGAGACAGCACTGGGGACCAGAGGTGGGGGCACAGAGGGACATCACGGGGATCAGGTGCAGGTGGGGGGCACAGAGGGACATCATGAGGGACCACAGGGGGTAGTGGGGCATAGAGGGACATCACGTGGGACCAGAGGAGGTAGGGGGCCCAGACAGACATCACAGAGACCGGAGTGGGTGTAGGGGGCACAGGGAGACATCATGGGGGACTAGAGGGGGTGGGTGGCACAGAGAGACGTCACAGGGGACCAAAGGGGGTGGGGAGCACAGAGGGACATCATGGGGGACCAGAGGGACATCATGGGGGACCAGAGGGAGGTGGGGGGCACAGACAGACATCACGGGGGACAAGAGGGGGAAGGGGGACATAGAGGGACATCAAGGGGGGTGGGGGACAAAGAGAGACATCACAGGTGACCAGAGGGGTGGTGGGGGGCACAGAGGGACATCACGGGGGACCGGGGGAAGGGAGACATAGAGGGACATCATGGGGGACCAGAAGGAGGGAGGGGGCACAGGGAGACCTCATGGGTGTCCATAGGGGGGTGGGGGCACAGAGAGACATCACAGGGGAACCAGAGGGGAGTGGGGAGCTCAGTGAGACCTCACGGGGGACCAGTGGGGGTGGGAGGCACAGAGAGACATCACAGGGGACCAGAGGGGGTGAGGGGCACAGAGAGACAATATGCTGTACCAGAGGGGGTGGGGGCACAGAGGGACATCACAGTGGACCAGAGAGGGGTGGGGGCACAGAGAGACATCAAAGGGGACAAGAGGGGGGGAGGTGGAAATAGAAGGACATCAAGGGGGGTTAGGGGGCACTGAGAGACATCAAGGGGGACAAGAGGGGGAGGGGGACATAGAGGTACATCATGAAGACCAGAGGGGGCACAAAGGGACATCCCAGAGGACCAAAGGGGTTTGGGAGGCACAGAGAGACATCACTGAAGAGCAGAGGGGTTTGGGGGCACAGAGAGACATCACAGGTGACCAGAAGGGGGTGGGGGGCACAGAGATACATCACAGGTACCAGAAGGGGATGGGGGCACAGAGAGACATCACAGAGGACCAGAGGGGGTGGGGGGTAGAGAGAGACATCACAGGGGACCATAGGGGACATGGGGGGCACAGAGAAAGCAGGCAGCATTATGGCAGCAGACAGGGAGCAGACAGGGGCCTAAGAGGTGGGCCTTGAGACGAGGGCTGGCAAAGCCTGCCGGCTCTCCAATAGGCCAGTAAAATCCGAGCCCCAGCCAATCCCAGTCAGCAGAAGAAACAAAGGCCCAGGCACTCAGGTGCACGAGGGGCAGCCATCTTGGAATGGCCCAAAACCACAAGTAGCCCCAGCACAAAGAGGGCTGTCTCCCGGCAAGGGCCGGCATGTAGCATGGATGTAAGTTGTCTTTTCCAAGAGGCAGCAGAGAGCCACTGCTCAGGAAGAATGTGGGAGCAATTTTGCATAAAATTCAAATGTTCGCATACAATGGTGAAGATGCTTGTGTTAAGCCTCCAGGGATTACCTTGCTTCCTGATGGTGAGGGAAGCAGCGCTCGGTCTCCCGCTGGAGGGGGGAGAGGGGCAGCAAAGATATGTATATTATGCTCTTTTTCCCCAAAAAAGACCAATCAGTCTGGCTGAGGCGCAGGAATTCCTGTCAAATCAGTTTGGTATAGGGGCTAATTTCGCACCTACCAGTGAACTGATGTTGCAAGGGCGTGTGTTCTGTTCTTATGAGACTGAGAGTGTGATAATTACCGGTTCTACCAGACTCCTGGGCAGAAGTGCTCCAAAGGACAAAGGAAGAGGGAACCCCTGTGTTGTGCCTCGAGGTGTGATTTCCTCTACATTCATTCCCAGCACCCACTGGATGGCTTCAAAGGGGAGCCATGGAAACCTTTTGGTCAGGCTGAACCATGGGGAGACATTTTGGTTGGGGGAGTGGAAAGACCGCCCACACAAGGGACTAATCTGGCTCATTGATAAAAACAGTTGTACATCAAGACATTTTACCCAGCACCCTAAATAAGCAAGAATTCAATATTATGCTAGTATTTTGTGGGATTTTTGGACAAGGACAATGAAACCATGTGCATCTTTCTGGCACATGGTGAATGGGAACGGCAGGAAAAATGCATTTCTGTGTGAAGCATGAATGGCACATACATTAAACTTGAGCAAAATATGCCAAATCCTATTTTTTATATGTGTAGCCATTTGCAGAATTTTAGATATTATGTTTCTCCTGATAACTGCAACATTTTGCCAAAGGGCAATGCCACTTCACACAAAATTGGCGTTCCGAGTGGCCAATTCCTTCTGCAATATGGGATCTGCATACCTGCTTTTATGATGGTGACTATTGTAAATATTAAGTTTTGTTCCATAACTCATTTTTGCAAAAATTAGGCTTGTGAGACAAAGGGATTCATGAAATGCACACTGATAAAATTAGGTCACTTCCCCATAACCAATCAGCCCAGAGGTAGGTGGGAGGACTGATAGGCTGGCCTATCTTAGGATAGGACTAATTCCTGGGTACTTCCCCCCATATTGTAAAATTCTATGATGTCACTCTAACTATATAAGCAGGAGACAGATTCCAAGACTCCAAAACCAGATCCAGAGGCAGCTGATCCCATCCATGCAGGTCCATCCACATCCAGGCAGAACCACCCATCTAGATCAAGGCATACCCAATATTCCATGGAGAAAAGAGGAGAGGCTGCTGATCCGCTTTAGGAGAATCCAGTGACCAGACCCTTTGCCCAGCTGACCCATCCCGCTGTGCAGTGACCAGACATTGCCCAGCTGTTCCCATCCAGGAGAGCCCTGCTGTCCCAGTGACCAGATCTCTTGACCCGATTCCCGTGACCAGATCCTTGGCCCCGCTGTCCAGAGACCCGGCTGGCTGTCCAAATTACCAAAATCATGTGTACCTTGTAAGTATCACATCACCCAGTGCCCAAAAAACAGCATATCCCACTCTGTTATCTTGCATCCTATTCAAATCCTATTAAAATCCCATTAAAACCCTAGTCATTTCGCAAATTGACAGTATTCTCTGTTTACCCTTCCCCTAGAAGAATCTGTGTTAGTCCATATCTGTTAGAATATAGTCATTAAAATATAGCATTAATAGAACATGTCCTTGTGCAACCCAAACCGAATTTGCCAGTGTATTTTGCGTTTCTTTCAAATCTAATTTGCATTTCCCATAGAAAATCCTACATTATCATCCTATAAAGAGTCATCCCTTCACCTCAGTATCCTATCTGTTCTGCATCTTTTTTCCTCATCTCAAAAACCGATTTCCGATTATTTTGACTGCAAAGCCCATTTTCTTAGCTGTTTGCCAGTTTAAAAGCCTGTGTGAAATAAGAAATTGCAATCCTGCCGTGTGTGTTTTCCTGTGCATTGTTCTCCTCCCAAAATCAACTTTCTCAGCTGTGTTAACATTGCTTTAGTGCCCTGCTCAGTCGCCTGTAAACTTCCTTGTCACTTTCGTGTAGCCACACAAATGTCTGTCCTAGCTATCCTACCGCAAGTGTAAACTGATCTATAAGTAACGAGTAAAATCTGAGTATGCCATTTTGCTCATTTTAAGGGTTTTCAGTTTTCATTTCTGGACTCCGGAGTGCATAACCTATGTGCCATCTGTGATTGTGAAGAACAGTGATTTTGTTTCCATTTTTATTTAAAGTTCATGTAGATGATGTTAAAAGTTGAATTAACTGTATTCTAAGGCTTTGCATTTGTATTGCAACACTGTGGTGGATGTTGCCCTAAATTTTATTTTGCTCTGATTTTTCATTTGAATTCTAAATATAAGTAAGTATTTCATTGTTACACACCAGCCCGGTTCATGGTCCATTGCAACACGGGGTATTTGCTAAGGTGGGTGTGAGACAGGTTGTGTGCCTTCTCAAGAAAGAACCCAAGGTTCAAATAAAAATAAAAAGGTGTGTTTTATTATGCACCACCTTCAGGGTCAGTGGAAGAAGTCCCTGGCTGGAGTGTGCCGTGTCACAAAATCTGTTACACGTTGGGGGCTCGTCTGGGATTGAAGTAAGTGTTTCCACCCCTAACAGCTTAACATAGCAGGCTAACTCATTGAAGGTAGTGATACTTTTGGTGATCTGAAAACTGGGTTACACTGTAAAAGCACCATCCCAAACCTCATATCCTAGGTATCAGGCCTGTATGTAAAAATAAAGTAAACTTAACCCTAAACTAGACAAAAGCAGAGTACAGATTTGTCCTTGCATAGATAATTAAATAATAAGAACACTGTTCATAATGAGCACCATAGAGATGAATATAGCTAAGCAGTTCCTTTTGTCTAAACTATTCATCAGAGGGGAATTGGCAGAACAGGAGCAGGGAGCCTGGCTATCCAACATGATGCAACAAGTCACCTCCACAAACATGGATGTGTGGCAGGACAGTGGCCTGTTACATCAAGCATTGACTGAGTTTTACATGACTCAGAATATTAAAGAGGATCAGCTTAAAATGGTCTGACTCACTGCCTACATATACCTCCACATGGTGTTTATGGAGGAAAAACACCAAGAAAGTACAACCCTGCGCAAAACCAGTCTGAGCTTTTAAACCAAACCCAGAGTGAATTAAAACAGGTAGAAGAAAAATTGCAAAAGAGCCAAAATTCTGAGGTAGAATTTGAAAACCACATTAAGCAGCTCAACAAAGAGTTGGCTGTATAATGACAAAACAATTTAGAGCAAGAGGCCAAATTAGCTACAATTAAATAGGAGTGTCAGGACAATTGAATCAACAAATAAAATATAACAGAGCCTGCTCAGAGCAGATAACCACTTTACAAAAACAGATTGAGAAATTGGAAGAGGAGAGTAATACGTTTATCATTGAGGAACTCCAATGTTCCCAAATAGAATTTGACCATGAACGCAAGAAGTTAGGTGCCTTAAACAACAGATGGATGACCTGACTGAACAGATGGGAACCCTGTATCAGTTAAGAGATGTCTTAGGTAAGGAAGTGTGCAAATTATAAGCAGTCCTACAGAAAAGAGAGTCAGAACTCCAGGAACTGACTGACCCAAAAACTGAATATGAAAATGTATTGGGGCGCATGAGACAAGTAGAAGGTGCTCTAGAAGAGACCACCCAAGCAAAAAATGTGCAGAGTCAGGAGATGCATCTCCTGCAACAAACATGGTCTCAGTGTTCCCAGTCAATGCAAGAAGCACAGAAAAGACAATGAGGCCCTTAGTGAGGAGAACAGTGGACTCCAGAGCCATTTAGCAGCACAAGAGAAGGTAATATAGGTCAGCCAAGCCCTGATAGCAGAGCAAAAGGCTCATGCCTTTGCCTACTCTCAAGAGGTAGGGGCTGAGAAGGAAACACTTGGGAAGCTAGAGAAAGAGTGTCCCAGATTAAATCAAAATTTGAGGAACCCAGAACACGTAGAGAGTGGCAGGCCAACCCCTGATCACAGTGTGATGCACTCTATACCAAGGGCCTCAAACCCATTTACCACCGTGTATGCCCAAGGCACTGCTGACTTCATGTCTACAGGTTCACATGAACCCGGAAACCATGAGGCAGCTAGACTTAAATAGGCCTTACATGATTGAGCTGGCAGGTCAGCGTCCACCAGAGACTGATGGGCGGGCATCCCTGTTCACATTAAAAAATGTCATGGCTGATAGATCTGACAAGGAAAGCTCCTATGAGGAGAACATTAGGGAGCTAGACCTGCAGAAACATCACCTACAAAAGAACAACTTAATTCGCTTTGCAGAGAAAAAGGAGTCTGAATTGAGGGCCCAAGAGAGTATTCTGAAAACCTCCACCCAATTAGGGAAGTGGGGGGGTTCTCCACCAAGCCTGGAAGCAGGGAAGAGTCAGAAGACTACTCTCCTGTGCAAAAGAGGGAGTCCAAGGGGAGTGACGGAGAGAGCCAAAGGCGCAACAGGAGTGATGAGACTCGGCCCCATCATTCTGGGAGAAACTCACAAGCTCAAAGAATTTGGGAGTACCTAGAGGATAATGAGGGGACCACAAATAGCACCAGCTCTGCGTCTGAGGGTGAATGGATTCAGGTGCAGCGGCAAAAGAAGGCTAAAAAGCAAAATAGAGCTCTGGTGAAAGACCCCATTAAACAGACTAAGGCTATGTACCACAAGAATCCCAAATATTCTGTCTGGGAGTATCTGGAGCTATATGAACAGATGATGACCTCTTTTGACTTTAAAAATACCCAGAATTCCATAGAATTTGCAAAATGGATATTCTCTCCAGAGTACTCCAGCTTCTTTACTGGGCTGGAAGACCAAAACCATTCAAAGTGGTCCACCTATAAGGCGGCCATCTTGAAGCACTTCTCCACACACAGAAACCCCCAGGAGGCCCACAAGGTCACCTACAATCTGCAGTATGGAGAGAATCAGGTCCCAAGAGAATTTGTTCAGGAGCTAAAGCGGGTATTTGCTCAAACTACTAGGTGGGTGTGCACAAATAGTATGGAATTTATAAATACCTATTTTCATGCACTCGCAAAATATATTGTGACACAGCTGGTAAGAGATTTCGATGACAGGACCCTGGACTGGGTAATAGAGTAAGCAACCCGGATCTATGACGTCCAAAAGCCTGTAGAAAACAAAAATCCAACCAAAAAAACCCAAACCAACCAACACCCCCGATGCTGCCAAGGTGGCGGAGGTGAAGGTTGCCCCCATTTTGGACCTAGAAATGGGATGGTCTAAAAATACACTTTCCCAAAACCAACCCAATCAGAGGCAAAGAGGACCATCTGATCAATCACAAACAGGTGGTAGTCAGGGAGGGTACCCCACAAATGTACCCCCTAACTCTGCCAATTACATCAGCCCTAGGTATAAGGGCAACAGACCCATCTTGGGGTACGTGTGAACTCCGCGGGGCCACATGGGGTCCAATCATGTGAGTACGGCTCCAGGAAACTTCCCTTCAAACTTCCCTAAGGAGGGCAGTAATGGTCCAAATTCTGTTTTAAGTTTTTTCCCTCGGTACACTCAAAACCCCAACACCCAGGACAACTCTCCTTACACTCCCTGCTTTCAGGAGTCCAGACCACCAAATCCGGGAGAGGGGAGGCCAAGGGTGGAGGGCATCCAGGGGAATCCCCAGTACCCAGGTTACTCCGGGAGAAGGAATAGTTACCCTTCCCGAGAGCAAAACAGAGTTGGTTCTAAGACCCCTGTACAAGCCAGAGCGGGTATCCCAAGTAGAGAGCCAGGTCCAGAACTTAACTCAAGATCTGAGTCGCATGTTGAGGGCTCAGCAGAGCCCTCAGATGAACATGACGGCTCAGAAGAACTCAAACCAATGGTCTGGCAACTAGGGACAATGACGAGGAGAGAACCTTGATAACAAACTGGCTCGAGAGGAGGAGGGACAGGAGGAAGGGTGATCCAAAGCCATAGAGGAAGCTTCCTTCCTCACCCGAGAAAAGCCCCTAGACACCCCGGAACAACTAAAATCTCCGGCCCCCAAAAGTCTGCCACCCAGGGAACAGAGGGTGGGTTGGAGAAACAAAGAGACCAAAAAGATCCATTTTACGGCAGAAGTCAGTGTCCTCCAGTTTGAAGGGGAATCATCCTTTGAGGATTCTGGTGAAAAAGTCTTCTCCTTCAAGGCCAGGGCAATTCCTCCTAAAGAAAAATGGGTCCCAAGAGATCATAACCCATACTGGGTAAGTGTGGGGACTGATTCACAATTGCCCATCCTTGAACCCCAGAATTGTTCTCCAGAGAACAACGATAACTGAGGGATCCTCCCCATGAACAAATGCTGGTGACTGCCTCCAAGAAGGGGGCAGCCCAGAATCAGAGGAAGAATGGGAGTCCCAAATTTCCCAAACCAGTTCTGGTGACTGTCTCCAAGAAGGGGGGACAGCCCGAATCAGAGGGAACAGGGGATTCTCAAATCCCCCAAATCAATCCGAGTGACTGTCTCCAAGAAGGGGGGGGCAGCACAGAATCAGAGAAAAAAGGGATTCTCAAATCCCCCAAATCAATCCCAGTGACTGTCCCAGGATAAGGGGGACAGCACAGAATCAAGTGAGGAAGGGGAGCCCAAAGCACCTCAAATATCAGAATGCCAAATTTTGTTTCCAGATTCCCAAACTCCGACACAGAAAGCTGCCCAAGATCCCACAGTGTCGGAGTCCATGGTAAAAAAGTTCACCGCCCAGCTTGCCCAAAATGCCCATTTCCTTTGCCCCTTGGAGGAGAAGGAAAGTAGGTTCTATGCCCATGTCTGAGTGCAAGGGCAATGTGCATTTTTAGCACTGGTGGATACCAGATCCCAAGCCACTCTTCTGTCCAAATGGGCCTTTGAGCAGCTAAAGTCAGGAAAGGGGGAGAGAGACCAGATCCCTCTCACCCCTCTTCCAGGATAACTCCAGAACTTTGACGGTAACGAAATTCCCATCAAGGGGACTGCAGACCTGGAGATTAAAACTGGGCGACACAAGTTGAAACACCCGGTAATAGTCATGATCCACAGGGAACCCCCTGTCTATTAGGAAATGACCTCCTTCGGAGGTTGTCTCCCTGATAGACTGTGTGAACAAGGTCCTCTGGACTCAGACTAACAGGCCAATAAAATTAAAACAATGCATCAACTATGTCTGTTTGAATGGCACATGCCACATGGTTGAAAAAAAATCGGACAAAATTGAGTTCCGTTTTCAAAACAATCAAATCCCTGACATTACTGTAATTGTGTAGGACAACAAACTGGTAATGGGAACTCCTCTCCAATCCTGAAAATCAACCTTCCTTCCAGGTTCAAGTGGCATTCCACACTGGAAAGAATTATCTGAAATTTGATACCGATAGCCAATCTGAAAATCAAAGTCCTGTAGTCAAAAGTGGTGAAAAACCAGCTCCAAGCGTGACTGAGGTTGAGAAAATGAGTGAACAGCTGTTCCTCCCCATTCAGTTAAATGTGGCGAGGGAGCCTGTTCTCGCCAGAGTTGGCCTGAACAGTCAAGAAAGCTTCATCAGCGAAGCGTTATTCAGGAAACTCCCAAAAGAACAGACCCTTCCCACTGCTGAGTCGGTATATCAGTGCGTACTGGGTCTGGAAATTCCCTATTCCAAACATCTTTTGCTTAGCATTTTTTTGCTAAAAATGTCTATCTCTGGTAAAAGCATAGAGCATAATTGTTGGGTCGTGCAAGGTGTTCCCTTTTTTCTTCTACTTAGGCAGTGGCATTCTCAACTGATTCGCAATTAATTTGGATCTCATTAATTGCCAAGCCCGGTCCCAACTGGAGGGGAACCTCAAGGGCCTTGGCAATCCTAAAGAAAGCCTTCCGCTCAGCCCTATTTCTACTGTAGGCAGTTGAAGTTCAAAAGTGGAGAGGAGGTCACCATCCCAGGCCTGACCCTACAGGATCCACATCCCCAAAGGAGAGCTGTCAGAAGAGAAATGGGTCCACATCAATTCATTAAAAAAGTTGCCACCCCAGACACACTTTGCAGCTGATTGATGAGCCAAAGGAAAATCAAACAGAGTAACCATCGGAAGAATGAGAAGAAAGAAAAAGAAAAAGCAGAAGGAAGTATTTAGGTGCATAGGGATATCTATATAACAGGCAGTAGTTTTTCTTTATTGTTATGATATGATATGATATGATATATGATATAGCATTTATAACGCGCCTATACACAAGTGTATCAAAGCGTGACGAGGCAGGGGAGGGGGAACAAAAGGAAGACAGAAAACGATCTTACTAGGCCAGGTGTCATTCAGATCATGCAAGTGCATGGGAAGGGGGGAAGGTGAAAAAGTGCAGGGCGGGGGAAGGGAGAGTGATCAAGGGAAAAGAATAACAACAATAAACATAAGTAACGGCCAGCAGGTGGCAAGTGCAAGGTAATTGAAGACATCGGCTGTCAAGTGCTGGTGGTATTAATATTGTTATTGATATTTTATTTCTATCGCGCTCATACACAAATGTTTCGGAGCACGACAAGGCATGGGAGGGGAACAGGGGAGAACAAAACAACAATCTTACTAGGCCCAGTGACATTGAGAATGCGCAAGTGGATGGGAGAGGATGAGAGGAAAAGTGCATGGAAGGGGGGAGAAGTGGAAAGTCCGAAGCAGAGGTGAAACAGATTAATAACAATAAATAAATAATAAAGGCAACACACAGTGGTAGTGCAGCCAGCAATTTGCAAGTGCTAGGTTTAAGGCAGCAGACACGGTAGGTCTGATAAGTGCAGAAAGAAATGGGCGGGCTATATGGGTACAGCTACAGACCCCAGTGCAAGGGGTGGCCCGGAGGCAGTGCGGGAGGGTGGCAGGGTGAGCAGGTACCTGGGCCCAAAGGACAGTGGGTGGCCTGGTGCACGGTGCCAAGAAAGAACACATCAGCAGGGGAGAGGAGGAGCGAAGGCAGAAGAAAAGAGGAAGGTCTTGAGGTGCTTCCGGAGCCAGAGATGGTTCTCCTTAAATTTTAGAGTGGCAGGGAGGCTGTTCCAGATGGATTCCCCAGCCGAAGACAGAGATCTACCCCCAGCTCGTTTCTTTTAAAAACGACTGACCCTGAGGGAGTTGGAGGTAGAGGATCAAAGAGTTTGAGAGGGGAGTTATTTGCAGAGGGATAGCTGAAGGTATTTTGGACCCAGGTCCGAGAAAACCTTGTGGACAATGCAGAGGGTTTTGAATTTAATCCTTGCATTCACTGGGAGCCAATGGAGAGATTTCAGGGCTGGAGAGATACGATCCCAGGGCTTGAGGCCAAGGACAAGTCTCGCAGTCCTGTTCTGGATTAATTTCAGAGGGCAGAGAGTAGAGGCAGGTAGATTTAGAAAGAGGCTGTTACAATAGTCCAACCTAGAGAGAACCAGAGCTTGGGATACCATGAACATCTGGGGGAAGGAGAGGAAAGTCAGAGTTCCTCTGAAGAGGTGCAGTAGGACATTTGACTTTTTAGAGACCTCAGAGATGTGGGTGGAGAAGGAAAGGGTGGAGTCAAAGATGACCCCCGAGGTTCTTAGCCTTGAGGGTGGGGGTAGGAGGAGGACCAAGGGAGGCCAGCCAGAGAGTGAGGGGAAAGGATGGTGAAGGTATGCCAATGAGGAGGATCTCCGTCTTGCTGGCATACAGACAAAGATCATTGGCAGCATACCAATCTTGAATGGTGGGACTGTAGGGATACAGAAAAGAGTGCGGGTGTGTGCGACTGGTGGGGGGAGGGACCGGGGCCTGAGATCAGAGGGTGACCAGGTAACCAGTGCAGTTTCAGTTTCAACGAGGAGGTCAGCAGGGGAGAGGAGGAGAAAAAGCAGCAGCAAAGAGAAAGGTTTTGAGGTGCTTCCGGAACCTGAGATGGTTCTCCTCAAGTTTCAGGGAGGCAGGCAGGCTGTTCCAGAGGGAGGCCCCAGCAGAAGAGAGACATCTACCACAAACTCATTGCTTGGAGAAGAAACTGACTGTTACGGTCACCTGATATCCCCAGGGGCGTCTGGAAAGCTCTGAGGTCTGGAACCCTGGATAAGTAGTTGCCCAACATTGAAATAATAATCTTCAATACAGGAGGGAGGATTTGTAATAACTGTCCTTAGTGGGTGAATCTCCCACCTCCCTCAGACCGATCCCCCTCCCACCGAGTATTTATCACCTTATTTTCGAGTGTGGTGAGCTATCCATTGTGTGTTTCTTGTGCAGGGGCACTTAGCGGTTGGTAGTGCTCCGACCCAGTGACTTCACTGGTGCAGTGCACCTTCCTTCGGGTCCAGGCCCGCTGTGACCCCAAGTCTGCTGTAGACAGGTAGGTTTGATGTTTTATCAGTCTTTGTCTGCTCTTATATGGTGGTTTGCAGAAGTTTCATTAATGTCTTTATTTCCTTCTTTACAGGTGTGAAAATCTTTTGGTGCAGGCGTGCTGGGTGGAGATGCACACTTTAGGTAAGGGAAAGCACAAAGCGCAGCGTTCTTTTATTGTCTATTTAAAGCTAACCTGTGTACTCCTCTTCTTCTCTTCGCAGGCCACTGTGGGGCTACGAGTGGACGAGAGAACAATGAAACCTGGGCCCAGGCATCCGTTAAGGTATGTAATGCATAGAGCGCAGTGCGTTTGTTAAATGTTGAAAGTGAACCTCAATATTTCTCCCTTTCCCTTGCAGGATGCTGCTGTGGTGTTCTGTATGGAAGGGCAACATAGCTTGATGGAATTCAGGTAAGAATAATGAAATTTGATGTCCTGAAACTGCGCACGTTTTAATATTATTCCCTTTCTTGTTATTTCAGGTCGCGATGTTCGAGCGGAGGCAGCACAGCGGATTGCAGGAATTCCTCAAGTTAGTACTCACAGGTGAGTGATGCTGATGCTTTTCTCCTCTCTTTATTTCCACAGGTTGCGGTCTTCCAGCGAGGGATGGTTGAGATGCTGGATCGTGTACACCAGTGGTCGAAGTGTACGAAAAGAAGTATTGGAACTATGTTCCCTACTGGCCTGCACCGCTCCCCACAGACGCCATTGCCTCGCCCCCTCCCATGCACAATAAAAACCCAAAAAGACATGCACCTGCTGTTTAAGGGAACGTTCAGTGAAGTGCACTGAAAGTGCAAGTTCCAACCTCTTCCTACATTTTTATTTTAAAACGAAACCGTTCTAGAATGGCTTCTTTTTAAAATAAAAGTATAGGAACGGTAAAATTTAATTAAAAGAAGTAGAGTAGCACCACTCCCGACCGCTCCCGCTCCCTTCGAGCGCTGGTGTACACTCAGGTAAGGGCAGAGTAATCTTGTTCTTGTTCTTGTTCTTGCAGGACTGCAGGGAGCTGCTGAAGACCAGGAGCTGAACACGGTGATCGCCACGCTGCTAGATGCAGAATAACATGATGACAAAGTAGTTCCAGGACCAGCCACATCCAAAGCATTAGACCGCGTGGCTTGGCTCTTAAGAACTGAGCTATGCGGTGGCCTCCATGTTGGATTTAAAGTTCCCATGTTTATAATTGAAAGCAAACCTGCTATGTGTCTTCCTTACAGCATATGAGCCTGGCGCTAGAGGCCTGCCGCCAGGAGCCCTTTTGTGGAAGTTTAAAGGCCCTTAGGGCTATTGTGGGTGCTTGCTTGTGGCCCTTAATAGTGGTCATGACAGAACTCCCCTCAAGGCTCCTCCCAGGGTATTCTTCCTGTCCGGTCCTGGTTTGGTGATGTGATTCCTATGAAATCGATTAATCAAATTGGTGCATGGATATGTTCAGTTGGTTCCCATGTACTGTCTTGAGGCCCGTACCCTTTCCAATCCACTAAATAGTATAATTTGGATCTGTTACGATTTGAGTCCAGGTTGTCTTTAACTTCAAATTCAGGCTCTCCATCGACCAGCACTGGTTTTGGTGGTGTCTTGACTTGGGTCACGGGCTGAACAGGTTTTATAAGTGATACGTGGAACACCGGATGAATTTGCATGCTTGGTGGTAAGGCCAATTTGATGGCCACTGGAATAATCACTGATTTGATGGTGTAGGGTCCTAGATACCTTGGACAAAAGGTTCCTTTTATGGGCACATGTTTTGATGCTAACCACACTTTGTCCCCAACTTGGTAATTGGGAGCATTCCTTCGATGTTAGTCAGAAAATTTCTTTTGTCTTTCTTTGGCTTGCTGTAATTGTTCGGTTGCCTTTCTGAAGGCCTGAGGTATACTTGTGTGCAAGGTCTTGCTCACTGGCATTTCCAAGGCCGTGGGGGGATCTAGTTCAGAGGTATGTGGGTGTGTAGACAGGGCTTTGTCCTGTGCTGGTATGTATGGAGTTGTTGTATGCGTATTCCACTATCCATAATAAGTCCTTCCAACGCTCTTCCACTTGATGCAGCATGCAACGTAGATATTATTCTAATGTCTGGTTTGTTCATTCTGTTTGTCCATCTGTTTGAGGGTGATGGCTAGTAGATAATCTAATATCAATGTGTGCCATTGTACAACATTTCTTCCAGAAATTAGACACAAATTGACTTTCTCGATCTGAGATCAGGATTGATGGGAAACCATGCAATTTTATAATCTGTTCAAGAAATACCTTAGCCAAACCGGTAGCGTTAGGCAGTCCTTTGAACGGAATGAAATGTGCCATTTTTGAGAACAGGTCTACCACCACTAGGATGGTCACAAATCCTTGACTGGGGGGTAGGTCTGTAATAAAATCAAGGGAGAGAGCATGCCAGGGAGCCGGTGTAATATCCAATGGTTGTAGAAGGCCAGCTGGTTTCTGCTTTTGAGATTTATTTTGTGCGCATACCCCACAAGATAGAATGAATTGAGCAATGTCTTTACGCCAGGTTGGCCACCAATAATTTCGCTTAACCTTGGCTAGAGTCTTAGCAATTCCGGGATGGCCCTCAATCAGGGAATCATGATAATCAGATATGACCAACTCTTGCAGTTCTGTATTTGATAGATATAGTCGCCCTCTGAAGTAGGGTAATCCATCCAGCACTGTATGATGTTCACTTCGGGTGTTCCATTTTTGTAAGGCATCGGGTTCATTAAGCGTTGAATGTTATCTTGAAGTTCGCTTAGAATCAATGTGGTAGTAAGTCCTAATAATTTGCCACTAGGAATGATGGCAATAGGGTCTGAGGTAATGTTTGTTTTTTCTTCAACACCCATGCGAGAAAAGGCATCGGCCTTATTATTCCGAACTCCGGGTCGGTATGTGATTACGTAATCATATTCTGCGAAGAATAAAGCCCATCGCAGTTGTCGTGAAGATTGAGCCTTTGCTGATTTTAGGTATTGAAGGTTCCAGTGATTACTGTGATGGTATGCCTGGAATCTAATAAATTCTGCCGCCAGGCTTTGAAGGCTGATTTTATTGCTAACAGTTCTTTATCTGTGATGGCATAGTTAAGTTCTGGTGGTGAGAATTTATGTGACCAAAAGGCCAGGGGATGCAATTGGCCTGTTTCTGGATCTCTTTGAGAGAGAACGTCTCCCATTGCCACGCTGAGGCATCTGTTTTCACTACATAGGGGAGGTCTGGTCGAGGATGTCGTATAATCGGCACAGAGGTGAATCTTCTCTTGAGTTCCTGAAAGCCTGTTCCGCTTCTTCGGTCCATTGGAATTTCTTGTTGTTTTTTCATAGTAACGAAGTGAGAAACCTGGGATGAATCGGTGATAAAAATTCACAAAGCCGAGCATGCTTTGTATTCCTTTGAGCAATGAAGGTGATGGCCAATTAAGGATGGCATCTACTTTGTACATATCCATCCTGACTCCTTTTGGCGTGAGGACAAAACCGAGGAACTCAACCTCAGTGACATGGAAGGAACATTTTTTGAATTTCGCTTACAGTTTGTGCTGGCAAAGTTTTGCAAGGAATGAGCGAACATGTTTGATGTGATCTTGTTCAGAGGAAGAGTACACCAGGATGTCATCAATTTAGACCAGGGCACAGACATCGATTTAATTTTCGTAATACGTCATTCATAAAATACTGAAATGCTGCGGGAGCGTAGCAAAGCCCGAAAGGCATTACCTGATATTCATGCAGGCCATGCTTGGTGTGAAATGCGGTTTTCCATTCATTACCTTTTCTCACACGTACAAGGTGATACACTCCCCTAAGGTCTAATTTGGTGTAGATTTTGGCATCCTTGACTTGGTCCAGAAGTTCCGGGATAAAAGGCAGAGGATAGCGTTTTTTTACCGTGATTTCATTAAGTGCGCGGTAGTCGATACAAGTTCTCAAATCTCCTTCCTTCTTCGATACGAAGAATAAGGGGGAGGCTGCCGGTGACTTAGATGGGCGGACAAACCTATTTTCCAGGTATTGGTCTAGGTAGGACTTCAAGTGGAGATTTTTGGTTTCAGTTAGTGCATAAATTTGACCACACAGAATTTTTGCGCCAGGTATAAGGTCGATCTGACAGTCGTAAGGTCTATGTGGTAAAGTGTTAGCCTGTTCCTTCTGAAAAACATCCAGAAAATCTTGATATTCCCTTGGTAAGGTATCGTTGCTCCCACAACCACTGACACTATTCCTTGAACAGATATTTTTGGATTTGATTGTGGTATATTTTTTGGGTAGCAAGTGCTAGCACATTCGTCAAAAAAAAACAATATATTTTTTCAAGCCAATCTATGTAAGGATTGTGCTTTACTAACCATGGCATCCCTAAAATCAACTGGAATTGAGGAGCTTTAATGAGGACAAACGCGATAGCTTCTTGATGTCCATCCTGACACAGAAGGGTTAATTCAGTTGTGCATTGGGTTACTGGACCAGAGGCTATTTCTGTACCATCAACAGTAGTTACCTTTTCTGTTGTTGATTTTGTGCATAGGGGAAGCCCCATTTCAACTGCCAGATCTTGATCTATGTAATTTCCAATTGCTCCGTTGTCTATATATGCTTCTATGGCATGCATCTGCAATGGCCATTGTTGATTAATCAACATTACTGGTAGAGCAAAATGTGAGGTCTGTGACTCATCATTCTTGCTCGACAAATTGACCTCTGCGCTTGCCGGGCCTGGTAGTTTTCCGACTCCTTGTCATGATGCCTACCCCCGGTCATCAGGACCAAGGCCCTCAGCTCCGGGAGCAGGCATCCAGACATTTGTTTAAACCTCAGCAGCCCCGGCTAGGGTTCATAGAAATCAGTCCTGGCGCCATAGGCGCCAAGCTCATAGGTCCTCATTACGACCCAGGCGGTAAGTTACCGCCTGGGCCGTGACTTTACCACCATGGCGTAAACTACGTTTACGCCATGGTGGTTGGCGGACTTACCGCCCCATTCTGACCTTGGCGGGGCGGTAAATCCCCAATCCCCATTTACCCTTCCCCATTCCCATTTTTGCCCCATAGGGCATAATGGGAGTGGGGAAGCCGTTAATTACGCCACCGTAAATTACGGTGGCGTAATTAACTCCATGGTCCCTTAGCGCCATGGATTTTAACACCTGCTAAAAGCATGGCGCTAAGGGACCTCGTACTCAGGCGGTAAGGGTCGGCGCTGGGTCGTAATGAGGCCCATAGACTTTACTTACCTGATGCAGATCATGCTGCAAAAGAGTCCAAGCCTACATGAGGCCTGGATGGGACTATTTTG
Source organism: Ambystoma mexicanum (assembly GCF_040938575.1). Classification (NCBI taxonomy): domain Eukaryota; kingdom Metazoa; phylum Chordata; class Amphibia; order Caudata; family Ambystomatidae; genus Ambystoma; species Ambystoma mexicanum. The sequence goes on along the minus strand of NC_090930.1, from coordinate 675,451,924 downwards.
TTACAGGGACTATTTTTTACTCGGGCCTGGCTCTAGGGAACTTCTTACCTGGAACTACTTTGGAGGCTATTTAAACCACACCCGAACAGCAGCACATGCTTTCCGTTATTCTGCATCCAGCAGCGTGACGCTCACCATGCCTGAAGGCAGCATCCAGTCTTCTGCCACGCCTGCATGCTTGCAGCCAGCATCCAGTCTTCTGCCACGCCCGCCTCGAATCCGGAGCTCCAAGAATAAAGAAGAAGAAAAGGACAAGGTTAGAAAACAAACTTATTTCAAATTCCTCACCTAATTCCGGAACCATTTCATCTCCGGACCTGGAAAGTACATCAGTCCTGCACGCGTTGCTTCGCCAGCTCCAGCACGGCGCCATACTCACCAGTTCTCACAGCATTTTTCGATCCGGCACTGTCTCCATCATTTCTTCGCTGTAATCCGGCACCTGGGGGACACAAGAAAAAACAAGGTGAGCCAAGGGAATCAACAAATACAACCTCTTACCACCATAGACTTACCTGATTTACCACCGGCGGTATTATTCCATAACTCTCCACATTTTCATATGCCGCATCTGTAAAGAGGGAGAAAAACAACATGTTAACGCATGCAATAGTTACCGGACAGCGTTGGGTAACACAGACTCTTACCTGAACGCCAGCAGCAGCTACGAGACCTTCTTCTCACGAACTCAGTTGCAACTTAAGGGTGGAAGGGGACAAGAGTGAACATCGGGCACATTGAATTCTTTGAACTTGATACTTACCAATCCCGCCAGGGACTTCAGAGTCAATATTACCGGAACTCTCCCAACGCCTTCAAACCAGTGAAGTAACTGGTATCTATGCGCCCCTGCAAGACACGCAGGATGGAGAGCTCATCTTTTACGAACATAAGGTGAGGTTACTAAGGGGATATCAGAGGTGATTAGTGGGGGAGAGCGAGAACAGTTGAGAGGCCATCACTAAAACCCACAGGTGGTTAATCCCTGTCTCCACCGCAGGAAATGCTTCTTCGGGTCCAGCAGACAAGGCTAGGCGGGCCAGTCCAGACAGTCATCTCTGCAATACGCATCACGTTGAAGCAGACCGCAGCTGTCCGGGTCCGATCGACACCCCTGTGGGGTCCAGGTGAGCGTAACAGAACGCGATGCCTCTCTACAAATACCCACCCAGGTGTTATGGAAACCTCGGAAACCGACCAACTGGCCCAATTATTGGGGGAACTTAGGCCGGAAATACATGCCGCTCGCCAAGAGACTAATGCCCTCAGGAGAGAACTGATTGTCTCAAAGGAGTGCATGGATGGTCTGGCTAGGCAACTACTGCAAAACCAAGCTGGGCAAACGCCCCTAGCTGGATATGGGGGAAACCCGACCCCTGTTTCATCAAGCAATCCTGTGCAAGTGGTTTTACCAGGAAATATTCCGTTAGCTCCACCCAAACGCTTTGCTGGGGACCCAAAAAGGTTTGCCGTGTTTATGAACCAATGCCGCTTGCACTTTTTATGCAGACCGGGAGCCTTTCCAAATGACCAAGCCAAAGTAGCCTTTGTATTGTCAGATCTTAGTGGCAGCGCAGCGGATTGGTCCATTTCATTAATCAACGAGGATGATCCTCTTCTCCGGGATTTTCAGGGTTTTCAAAGGAGCATGGAAAAACTATTCGCCAGACACTCACAGGGTCAAGCCCTGGACAACAAACTTGTATCCTTACGACAAGGTTACCAGGATCTGCTAACCTATATTGCAACCTTCAATAGGTTGGTGGTGAAAACCGGGTGGCCGGAGGAAAAACGAATTACATTGTTTCATCGTGGACTTCGGGGAGAGCTCAAAGATTTCTTGGCTCAAGTTGTGAACCCACCTCAGGATTGCACAGAATTTATAGACTTAGTGGTCTTGCTAGACCACCGACTTCAGAACTGAAAGGCTGATCGAGCTAAGTTCGAGAACCGGGTATTGGTTAAACCCAACGTTGCCCCCAAAGGAACAGATGCATCTGAAACTATGCAGATCGGGGGGGTTAAAGGACCCTTAACTCAAAAGGAAAGAGAAAGAAGACGACAGATGCAGTTGTGTCTGTACTGTGGAACCGCAGGACATTTTTTACGGGATTGCCCTAAAAAACCACCCAAGAAGGTGGTAGGAGTTGCTGATAAAAGCCACAGAGAGCCTGATTCGGGAAACGACCACGCCCGACAAGCGTAGAGGTCCGCTTTCCGAGCTTAAAGAAGGACACTCAGACCTCGCATCTGATCATCTCAATGGTCCTACTTGATCCCAGGCAGCCATCAGGTATGCACGCAGTAAGGGCATACATAGATAGCGGGGCCGTAGGAAACTATATGGACCACGAATTGGTGTCAAGGATCAATCTACCTCTTTGCAAAAAGACCACTTCGGATGTCATCTACATAGTTGATGGAACTGAGATTGCCTCGGGTCCTGTAACTCATTCCACTACAGAGATGACACTGTTGAGTCAAGATGGGCATCGAGAGACTATTGTGTTTGATCTAATCAAAGCCCCACAGTTCAAGATAATACTGGGGATGCCATGGTTGGAAACACATAATCTTTGTATAGATTGGCGAGAGAAGAGAATAACCTTCCCGGATTGTGCACATACCTGTTACCCAGAGAAAACTTTGAACAAAGGCCTGGCTACAGTCGTTAACCCAATTGTGCAGTTACCTCAGGAATACCAAGAATTTCAGGATGTTTTTCAAAAAGAACAGGCCAATACATTACCTCCTCACAGATCATACGATTGTCAAATCGACCTCCTACCCGGTGCACAACCCCCATGCAGTAGAATCTACGCCCTCACGGAACCTGAAAATCGTCACCTACGGCAATACTTGGACCAATACCTTGCTAATGGCTTTATTCGTCCTTTCAAGTCTCCTGCATCCTCAGCTTTATTCTTCGTGCCAAAAAAGGAAGGTGACCTTAGAACGTGCATAGATTACCGCGCATTAAATCAGATTACGGTAAAAAAACGATACCAATTGCCTCTGATCCCCGAATTACTAGACCAAGTAAAAGATGCTTGTATCTACACTAAGTTAGATCTCCGAGGGGCATATCATCTGGTACGTGTCAAGAAAGGCGACGAATGGAAGACTGCCTTTCGCACCAAGTAGGGATTATTCAAATATCAGGTGATGCCCTTCGGGTTGTGCAATGCACCAGCAACCTTCCAGTATTTTATGAACGATGTCCTTCATGAACTCATTGACATCTGTGTCGTCGTATACATAGATGATATTCTAGTGTACTCCTCCTCAGAATCAGACCATGTTAAGCACGTGCGTGCAGTCCTTGAGAAACTACGCCAGCACAAGTTATATGCAAAATTGGAAAAATGTGTTTTTCATGCTACGGAAGTTGAATTTATTGGATTTATCCTGACTCCAAAAGGAGTCTGAATGGACTCTCGAAAGGTGGACGCAATTCTCAAATGGCCATCACCCAGTTCAGTCAAAGGGGTACAAAGCATGCTCGGATTTGCTCATTTCTACCGCAGATTCATTCCAGATTTCTCCCATGTTGTACACCCCATCACAGCACTTTTGCAAAAAAACAAACGCTTCTTGTGGACCGAAGAGGCTGAAAAGGCCTTCCAAGAGCTGAAAGCGAAATTCACATCAGCACCTGTCTTATAGCATCCATGCCCTGAGCTTCCCTACATAGAAACTGATGCATCCAGTTTAGCCATGGGAGCTGTCCTGTCCCCGAAGGATCCTGAAACCGGTCAACTTCACCCAGTAGCTTTTTGGTGCAGAAAGTTCTCAGCACCTGAGTTAAACTATGCGGTTACCGATAAAGAGCTATTAGCCATCAAATCTGCCGTTAATGCTTGGTGGCACTACCTTCTTGGTGCCTGGCATACTATTACTGTATTTACTGATCACCGGAACCTGCAGTATTTAAAAACAGCCAAAGCCCAATCATCGCGACAACTTCGATGGGCATTGTTCTTTGCCAAATTCAATTTTGTGATCACTTATCGACCAGGCTGCAAAAATGGCAAAGCAGATGCCTTATCCAGAATAGGGATGGGAGAAGCATATGCAAACCCGGAACCGGTGCCAATAATTCCCGAGCAAAGAATTCTTGGCATAACTACTCTACAGACACTAGAAGATATTCCTTCAAAAATCCAACAACTCTTTGATCCAGCAACCCTGCAGGACTGGGTAAAGAAAGGCCCGGACTACTCAGTCGTCAATGACCTACCTTACTATCAAGGACGACTATTTCTACCACGCAAGGAAATATAAGAACTAGTCATCTCCAATTACCATGACACCCTGATGGAAGGGCACCCAGGTATCGCAAAAACTGAAGCGAAAATTAAGAGACAGTTCTGGTGGCCCACTTGGCGAAAAGATGTAAATTCATTTGTGATGTCTTGTGGCATTTGCGCCCAAAACAAAAGCCAGAAGAAAAAACCTGCTGGCCTTTTACAACCTTTGGATATTCCACCTACACCATGGCACACATTGTCTTTAGACTTTATTACAGAACTACCTCCATGTAATGGATTTAACACCATCCTAGTTATTGTGGATCTTTTTTCCAAGATGGCCCACTTTATTCCTTTAAAGGGGTTACCTTCTGCTTCGATTCTGGCCAAGGAGTTCCTCGAAAATATTGTTTGAATACAGAAATTCCCTTCCGTATTGGTTTCTGACCGAGGTAGTCAATTTATCTCGCATTTTTGGAATAAATGTTGTCAACTGGCACAAATCGACGTGAGGCTATCAACAAGTCACCATCCCCAGACCGATGGTCAGACGGAAAGGACCAACCAGACTCTTGAACAGTACCTACGCTGCATGCTACACCAGACCGAAAGCAATTGGAAAGATATTTTATGGATTTCCGAGTACGCATACAATAACTCTGTACATTCAGGAACCGGACAAAGCTCTTTTTATACCATATATGGACATCACACTCGAACCTCAGAACTCGATTCACCTCAGCACTTAGAAATGCCCGCAGTTAGTCATTTGCACTCTACTATTACACAAGCCTTTAAAGAAGCCACAGAACATTTGAAACAAGCAAAAGAGAAATACAAGAAAAATGCTGTTCAACATAGAAGTGAAACTCCACAATACCAGATTGGGGATCAAGTTTGGCTGGCTAGAAAACATATACCTCTGAAGGGACTCAGACTTTTAATCCTAGATATTTGGGACCTTATACCATTAAGGCCATTATCAACCCGGTGACCGTCAAATTGGAATTACCCTTTAATATGCAAATTCATCCTGTCTTTCATGTTTCACTTCTAAAACCAGTTCAACCAGAGACAAGATTAACCAAACCACCTGACCCCATCTTCATAGATGGAGAACCTGAATTCGAGGTAAAAAATATACTGGACTCCAAGATGATTAAATCAAACCTTTTTTATTTGATCGATTGGAAGGGCTACGGACCACAAGAAAGATCATGGGAGCCTAGCGACCACGTTCATGCACCTCGGTTGGTGAAAAGATTCAATCGGAACTTCCCAGACAAACCGGGGCCAGGGGGAAGAACAACTTCAGGAGGGGCTTTGGGGGGGAGTGCTGTCATGATGCCTACCCCCAGGCATCAGGACCAAGGCCCTCAGTTCTGGGAGAAGGGATCCAGACTTTTCTTTAAACCTCAGCAGCCCCGGCTAGGGGCTGTCTGGGTTTAGTCCTGGCGACTTAGGCGCCAGGCTCATCATAGAAATCAGTCCTGGCGCTGTAGGCGCCAGGCTCATAGACTTTACTTACCTGATGCAGACCATGCTGCAAAAGAGTCCAAGCCTACATGAGGCCTGGATGGGACTATTTTGTTACAGGGACTATTTTTTACTCGGGCATGGCTCTAGGGAACTTCTTACCTGGAACTACTTTGGAGGCTATTTAAACCACACCCGAACAGCAGCACATGCTTTGCGTTATTCTCCATCCAGCACCGTGACGCTTGTTAGGGAGAATTCTCTGTTTAGGCTGAATTTCATAACCTAGTGAGTCCCCCAGCAGCTTTGCTGGATTTCTGGAGTTTGTTTTTTCCATCCTGCCAAGAGTGAGACTCTTGTTCTCCCACTCTTGGACATGAATGTGTGTAATTCCTTTGAATGTCAATGTGTTCTATGGGCTATGGGGTCTTTTACTCCATAGGGTCTCATATGTTTTGCTATGTGTGTTACACAGCACCCTCCGTGCCATAACACTGGGGCATCCTAGAGGATCCCCAACATAGACTCCATACCCGGGGACTGATTACTGTCTCCCCGGGCATGTAAAGTCACCATTGGCTTTACTAGACCTAAATTTACCAACAGAACTAGTACAAACCATCCTATTGTGGACGTACTAGTGGGGTAATTCGATTGCTCCTGGGTCTGTTATTTGAAGGGGCACTGTCCCATCCCCCCTCGTCGAGTTTTGGCTGGTGGCAGTGGAAACTACTTGTTATATTCGACCCCGAATATAACCCTATGGGATTCTTCCCATTGTTGGAGGTTAATACTTTCTCTCGTTAATCTCTAACCTACCACCGGTTTATTTATCTTAAATAAATCTATCGGTTGGTATTTTCTGCCAGAACTCGGTTTTTAAAATGACGTCTGTGTTCGTCTCTGTGACTCCTAAACCAAAGGTTGAGCCCTTTGTTCCACTTTTGGCGGGCTTCTACACAGAAGTCCTCCAAAGTGGTGCCATTCTGTCTGGGTACCACAGGGGGTGTGGGAGGGGGTTTAGGCACCCTGGACTGAGTTGCCTTGCCAACTCAAGTCGCACTCTGGTTTGATTGGCCCAAGTGGTGAGCCAACCCGCTCACCCCTTAGCGTGTTTTTATTGACAGCTAGGCTGAATGAATGGGGGTTTTCTGCATAAAAGCAGGGCTTTTGGGACTGGATCTTCAGAAGTCACCACAGGACCTAAGAATCCGACGAGGGTAAAGCTGAGCCGACCTGCAACGACGACACCTCTGGTGGAGCCCTGCTGAACCGACTCACCACTTCCCAATGACAGGGGAGATCTCCCGGCTGGAGAGTCTTCTTCCCCTGACTGGTGGGAACAACCAGTCCTCTTTGCTTTTTCTTCGCTTCCAGGGCGTAGTGGTCGAGTTGCCCGTGCAGAGCACCCCGGCAACTGGATAGCCACTAACCCGTACCGCGACCAAAAGGTGGTGCCTTGTGACGGAGCACTCCGCGGTGGTCTCTTCCCTGGTGGTGCAATGGTCTTCAACTTTCCTTCGACGACGAGAGCATCTCTTCTCTTGGCAAAGCCCCGACTTGCATCCACCACCAGTAACCACTGGCTCTCCACATACAAGGTATCGTGTCCGCCTGGCTTCCCTTTTTGACGGTTAGCGTGACGTGTCTTAATCCTTAATCCTTAATCCTCGCCTCTCCATTCGGTCGCCTCCAAGCTTTCTTAACTTTCTGTTCTGAACTGGTCCAATCTTTCTATAACAATTTGCGACAAAGACTTGAAGTGCACTTCCACTGTGATACTTTTTGGGACATATCGCCTTGCCTCTCTCCAAGTGGGCCTGGCCTCTGAACTTTGCGATCTACAGTAGACCCTGTCTTACATGCCTTGCATTTGTTTGTAAAAGTGTTGGTACCGAGTTGATTTCATACCCTGCCTTTTCTCTCCCATCCTAACGAATACTAGAGTGCCATCTAGGTTAAAGCATTCACCTCTGTCTGCAAATAAGTGGTGCTGTGAAACCTAGACTTGTCGAACTATTGTTAGGGGGATTGATTTACTTATAGTAATTGTGATTGAAGTTGTTTGCCGTATTAGTGCCAGTGTGGTTTTCATAGATGTGTCCTTATAAATAAATAACTATATATCTTTACACCGAAGCTCTGTTCCGTGTTTGCTTGTTCTACTGTGTGAATTGCCCTATTTTGTATACTCCACATACTGCCTAACTCTTCTTGAGGGAAGTCTGACTGCTCAGCCACAGCTTCCAAGTGAATCTGTGTGGTACAGACTGCTACCAAGTGGGTTTACTGCCAAACACCTGTAGTCCTAAATCTTTTGCAGTGGTCCCAGAGGGAACTGCACAGGTTTCCGCCTAACAACACTCACCGTGCCTGCAGCCAGCATCCAGTCTTCTGCCATGCCCGCGTACTTGCAGCCAGCATCCAGTCTTCTGTCACGCCTGCCTCGAATCCGGAGCTCCTAGAATAAAGAAGAAGAAAAGGACAAGGTTAGAAAACGAACATATTTCAAATTCCTCACCTAATTCGAACCATTTCATCTCCGGACCTGGAAAGTAAATCAGTCCTGCACGCGTCGCTTCGCCAGCTCCAGCACGGCGCCATACTCACCAGTTCTCACAGCATCTTTCGATCCGGCACTGTCTCCATCATTTCTTTGCCGTAATCCGCCACCTAGGGGACACAAGAAAAAACAAGGTAAGCCAAGGGAATCAACAAATACAACCTCTTACCAACATAGAATTACCTGATTTACCACCGGCGGTATTATTCCATAACTCTCCACATTTTCATATGCTGCATCTGTAAAGAGGGAGAAAAACAACATGTAAACGCATGTAATAGTTACCGGACAGCGTTGGGTAACACAGACTCTTACCTGAACGCCAGCAGCAGCTACGAGACCTTCTTCTCACGAACTCAGTTGCAACTTAAGGAAGGAAGGGGACAAGAGTGAACATCGGGCACATTGAATTCTTTGAACTTGATACTTACCAATCCAGGGACTTCAGAGCCAATATTACCGGAACTCTCCCAACGCCTTCAAACCAGTGAAGTAACTGGTATCTACGCGCCCCTGCAAGACACGCAGGATGGAGAGCTCATCTTTTACGAACATAAGGTGAGGTTACTAAGGGGATATCGGAGGTGATTAGTGGGGGAGAGCGAGAACAGTTGGGAGGCCATCACTAAAACCCACAGGTGGTTAATCCCTGTCTCCACCACAGGAAAATACTTCTTTGGGTCCAGCAGACAAGACTAGGCGAGCCAGTCCAGACAGTCATCTCTGCACTATGCATCACGTTGAAGGAGACCGCAGCTGTCCGGGTCCGATCGACACCCCTGTGGGGTCCAGGTGAGCGTAACACTCCTTCTCATCACCTTCTTTCTCTGTAGTGCCTACTACATTCTTTGGCGGTTTCACTGGACATTCTTTGAGGAATTGACCTGATTTACCTCAATACAGGCATAACTGTAGCTGCCGTCTTTTGTCTCTTTTAATCTTGGTTAAAGGGGGTTGCACTCCCCCTATCTGCATGGGTTCTGTAGTATTGTCTGTTGAACTTTGAACACTGTTTTTTGGGCGTACGTACATGGCACGGTTTTCAAATCTATTTCGATCTGTTCTTCGATCCTTCAATCTATGATCCAACTGCACCACAAGATTAATAAACTCTGCGCAGTCTTTAGGTGGGTATACCACTTGAGCAAGAACATCCTTCAGGTCTCCTCGTAGGCCCCGGAGAAACAATGTGGTTCTTTTATCTTCAGGCCATTCTGCTTCAACGACAAGTCTATTAAAAGCGGCAATATAAGTCAGCAAATCTTGATTTCCTTGATGAAGAGACAGGAATTCGTTATCTAAAGCTTGCCCATGCAAGTGTTGAGCAAATAGTTTTTCCATCTCCTGTTGAAAGCCCCTAAAGTCCTGCAGTAATGGGTCATCCTGGCTCACTAAAGGTACAGACCAGTCCGCAGCACTACAACTCAAATATGATAAAATGAAGGCCACCCTTGACTGGTCATTTGGGAAGGCCAGAGGTCTACAAAGAAAATGAAGACGGCACTGGTTCATGAATGTTGCATAATTTTTGGGGTCTCCATTAAATCGCTCCGGTGGTGGCAGAGGTGCTGCTCCCGGCAGCGTTATCTGTACTGGGTTGACAGATGATGGTATTGCAGCTGGTGGGGCAAATCCAAGCAATGGAGCCTGCCCAGCCTCTGATTGTAGTAGCTGTTTGCTTAGCTCATCAGTACGGTCTTTCGTGACTATCAATTCCCTTCTCAAAGCATTGGTTTTTTGCTGGGCTGAATATTCCTCAGCGCGTAATTGTCTCAAAAGCTGAGCTAACTGGTCGGTTTCAGATGTCTCCATGATGCCCAGGTGGATAATTTGTAAGGCTTCTTGTTATGCTCACCTGATATCCCCGGGGGCGTCTGGAAAGCTCTGAGGTCTGGAACCCTGGATAAGTAGTTGCCCAATGTGGAAATAATGAATCTGCAATACAGGAGGGAGGATTTGTAATAACTGTCTTTAGTGGGTGAATCTCCCACCTCCCTCAAACTGATCCCTCTCGCACCAAGTCTTTCTCACCTTATTTTTGAGTATGGTGAGCTATCCGTCCTGTGTTTCTTGTGCAGGGGCACTGAGCGGTTGCTGGCGCTCCGACCAAGTTACTTCACTAGTGCAGTGCGCCTTCCTTTGGTTCCAGGCCTGCTGTGACCCCAAGTCTGCTGTAGACAGGTACATTTGATGTTTTATCAGTCTTTGTCAGCTCTTATATGGTGGTTTGCAAAAGTTTCATTAATGTCTTTATTTCCTTCTTTACAGGTGCGAACATTTTTGGTGCAGGCATGCTGGTTGGAGATGCACGCTTTAGGTAAGAGAAAGTGCGAAGCACAGCATTCTTTTATTGTCTATTTAAAACTAACCTGTGTTCTTTTCTTCTTCTCCTCGCAGGCCACTGTGGAGCTAAGAGTGGATGAGAGAACGATGAAACCTGTACCCAGGCATCCGTTAAGGTATGTAATGCATAGAGCGCAGCACGTTTGTTAAAGTTTGAAAGCAAACCTGAAGATTTCTCTCTTTCCCTTGCAGGGTGCTGCTGTTGTGTTCTGGATGGAAACGCAATGTAGCACGACGGAATTCAGGTAAGAATAATGAAATTCGATGTTCTGAAACCATGCGCGTTTTAATATTATTCCCTTTCTTGTTATTTCAGGTCGTTATGTTCGAGCGGATGCTGCGACAGCGGATTGCAGGAATTCCTCAAGCTAGTACTCACAGGTGAGTGATGTTGATGCTTTTCTCCTCTCTTCATTTCCGCGGGTTGCGGTCTTCCAGCGAGGGATGGTTGAGATGCTGGATTCTGGATCGTGTACTCACAGGTAAGGCAGAGTAATCTTGTTCTTGTTCTTGCAGAACTGCTGGGAGCTGCTGAAGACCAGGAGTTGCAAAGCGTGTTCTGCTGTTTGGGTGTTGTTTAAAAAGCCCAGGTAAAATAGTTCCAGGCAAAGTAGTTCCAGGCTCACCCACACCCAAAGCACTAGACCGCATGGCTTGGTTCTTAAGAACTGAGCTATGCGGTGGCCTCCATGTTGGATTTAAAGTTCCCCTGTTTATAATTGAAAGCAAACTTGCTATGTGTCTTCCTTACAGCATATGAGCCTGGCCCCAGAGGCGCCAGGACTGGCTCCAGGAGCCCTTTTACAGAAGTTGTAAGGCCCTTAAGGCTATTGTGGGTGCTTGCTTGTGGACCTTAATAGTGGTCATGACACTGACCCTGAGGAATTGGAGGAAGATGAGCGAAGAGCTCGAGAAGGAAGATATTTAGGAAGACAGAGTTGAAGGTATTGAGGCTCCAGGCCCCAAAAGGCCTTGTGGACAATGCAAATGGTTTAGAACTTAATCCCCCACAGCTACTGGGAGACAGTGCAAAGATTTCAGTCTCGGGGAGATACGATCCCTGGGCTTGAGCCCAAGCACAAGTCTCGCAGTCCTGTTTTGGATGAGTTGCGGAGGGCGGAGAGTAGAGGCAGGCAGATTTAGAAAGAGGCTGTTGCAATAGTCCAGCCTAGAGATAACCAGCGCTGTGGAGACAGTGATCTTCTGGGGGAAGGAGAGGAAAGGAAAAATACCTCTGAGGAGGTGCAGCTGGTAGTGTGACTTCTTAGAGACATCAGAGATGTGAGGAGAGAAGGAAAGTGTGGAGTCGAAGATGACCAGAGGTTTTTAGCCTTGCAGGTGGGAGCAGGAGGAGAGCCAAGAAAGGCCGGCCAGAGAGTGACAGGAAAGGAGGGAATGGGTGTTCCAATGAGGAGAATCTCAGTCTGTTATTGTAAAAATGAAGAAAAAAAACAAAAGGTGTTTTCAAAGTCAAATTGTGGACCTTGTTCTGTGGAGTAATTTGCTTGATGTTATTGTCCAAATGTAAGGAAAAGATCACAGACAATTGTACCTGTAAGCATTGCTCCGCTGTTGTAAATCTTCAGGGAATGCTGTCATTTAAATATCCTAAAACCTGGTTTTATGTATCTCCTATTAGATAATTAACTCCATTACCTCCTAGCCTGTTGAGGACCTCCCCGTGGTCCTGGAAAGGGAAGGAAGGAAAGAGGGTGCCGCTCTATAGCCTCCAACCGAAAGACATAAGGAAATCCTGGCGTGCCGCTCCCTGATGAAAGAGAACTCCGTCAAATGAACCCCACTCTGCCCTACTCTCCCTCAACAAAAAGTAATGGCAGAGCAGCGGGGGAATTTGTGGGGTATATTTAAAAGCCGCAGCAGAAATTCCCTTCATTACGAAACCGCATTTCGGCATTCACCCAAAAGCAGCTGTCCTTTTGTCTGCTTAGCACATGTGTGGCGAAAATTGAACGCAGCCACCCCAAGAATGGCTGCATTTTGTTTTCTTACACGTGAATCCAGAGAAAATAACTTAAATTCAGAAGGGCTCTACATTGGTGTCCTTTCATTTAAAGACTCAAGGCTGCACAAGAGAAAATGGCCTACATTCATTTTAAACATCACACAGTTTTACTCTATTAAAACACAGCCCTGCAAGTATATTTCAATTGATTGCCATAAAATGAGGCAATCCCTCCCAGAACAGCATTGTTATCTTTAATAAAGTCCCCGAAGAGCAAAGAATTATGTTTCAAGTCTGTACGGCTAGGATTCACTTTGAAAGGAACCAGAACACGCAAATCACTGCAAAAGAAAGCTACAGCATGGCTCTCTCTCTTGCCTGGTGTCAATTACAAAGAAACTCTTTTCAATCACATTGCTGTGTCCAGACACTGACCAGATCTTTAAAAAGCATTTCAGAAAGTTAATGCAAAGGAAACTGTGTGCCGCAGAAATCATATTTTGGCAATTATCCTGAGAGAAAAGGAACATGTGTAAATCTGCCTTTGCAAAGCAGGAAAATTACATTTTGAAAACTAAATGTGAAATAATAATGTGGCTCGCAAAGAAAAAAAATTGTATATGTGGGTAGAAGGACGGCAAATATATGTATGTTATGCTATTTTTCTCCCTTTAGGAGAATCCAGTGACCAGACCCTTTGCCCAGCTGACCCATCCCGCTGTCCAGTGGCCAGACCTTGCCCAACTGTTCCCATCCAACCAGGAGAACCCAGCTGTCCAAGTGACTAGATCTCTTGACCCCGCTACCTGTGACCACATCCCTGGACCCGCTGTCCAGAGACCCGGCTAGCTGTCCAAATTACCAAACTCAAGTGTACCTTGTAAGTATCACATCACCCAGTACCCAAAAAAACTGCATATCCCGCTCTGTTACCTTGCATCCTGTTCAAATCCTATTAAAATCCCATTAACACCTTAGCCATTTCCCAAATTGTCAGTATCCTCTGTTTACCCTTCCCCTAGAATAATCTGTGTAAGTCCATATCTGCTAGCATGTTTCTTTACTATTTCTTTCAGTTATCTGTGTAAGTCCTTAGTACCATTTTGAGATAAATTTATTGATTCCCCTATAAAGAGGTACCTAGTGCAAGCTGGTTAAAATTCAAAATTAACCCCCTTGCGTGCAGTGTCTTTCCTTAAGAATATAATCATTAAAATATAGCATTGATAGAGCCTGTCCTTGTGCAACCAAAACCGAATATGCCAGTGTATTTTGCTTTTCTTTAAAATCTTGCATTTCCCATAGAAAAACCTATACTAACATCCTATAAAGAGTCACCCCTTCCCCTCAGTATCCTATCTGCTCTGCATCTTTGTTCCTCATCTCAAAAACTGATTTCCGATTTTGACTGCTAAGCCCATTTTCTTAGCTGTTTGCCAGTTTAAAAGCCTGTGTGAAATAGGAAATTGCAATCCTGCTGCATGTGTTTTCCTGTGCATTGTTTTCCTCCAAAAATGTTCTCACCTGTGTTCACGTGGCTTTAGTGCCCTGCTCAGTAGCCTGTAAGCTTCCTTGTCTGTTTAGTGCAGTCACACAAATTCCTGTGCTAGCTATCCTACCGCAAGTGTAAACTGATCTATAAATAACCAGTAAAATCCGATTATACCAATTTGCTCAGTTTGAGAGTTTTCATTTTTCGTTTTTGTCCTCCCATTCTGGGGTGGTGGGCTTAAATTAAACATGTATGTTTGCCTCTTCTTTCAGACACCTTGCCACTGCTTTCCATCCACACACAATTTAGTCAGCAGGTGTTTGGGGAAAGTGTTGCAGGGGGAGTGCATAAACTATGTGCCATCTGTGATTGTGAAGAAAAGTGATTTTGTTTCCATTTCTACTAAAGGTTTATGTAGATGATGTTAAAAGTTGAATTAGCTGTATTCTAAGACTTTGCAATTGTATTGCCACACTGTGGTGGTTGCTGCCCTACCTTTTGTTTTGCTCTGATTTTTCATTTGTATTCTAATAATAAACAAATATTTCATTGTTACACACCGGCCTGGTTCATGGTCCATTACGACACATGGTATTTGTTAAGGTGGCTGTGAGACGAGTTGTGTGCCCTCTCAAGAAAGAACCCATGGTTCAAATAAAAAAAGGTGTGTTTTATTGTGTGCCACCTTCAGTGTCAGTGGAAGAAGTCAATGGCTCGAGTGTGCTGTGTCATTAAATCTGTTACAAAATTCTGGGAAGAAAATTTTATGAGGATTAGATGGACAATACATAAGGGAGATAGCAAGAAGTGGTTATGCAAGCAGTTTGGCAAAAATGCATTTGGAGGAAGACAGGGTAATATAAGAACAGAGAGAGAGGTAAATTGGTAGGGCCAGTTGATTAGGAGTCCCCCCCACTACATTTCTTCAGTCAGTTGGTGAGAGTGGGAGAATGTTGGGAATTCGATATGAAGAGCGGCAAGTGCGTGCAGTATCTTTGGGGAGATCATTGTTTTAGTTTTGTCATAAGGAGGATAATGGGGAGGAAGGATACAAAGAAGTCAAAGAAGTCAATTGTGCAAGATGATTTGTTTCAAAGTGATTTAGCATTGCATAGGCAGGCAAACGGAATGTCCAGGGTGGTAATAAAGGGAGACCCTATGCAAAGGTGAAGCTGTAGATAAGATTAGCATAACATGGTCAGAGTGCCTCCCGTGGATGGAACGAAGGAAGGGGCTGGAGAGGAGCAGTTCTGGAGCTCATGCAGGAGAGTGCATGGAATGTCCATGTAATGGGGGTGAGAGTGAAGTGAGCAGGAGAGTGGTGATCATATGGTGCACTTTAGAGAAGGCACATTAGGTACAACTGTAAACATAGGAGCAACCAAAGGATTGCATAATGGGGCTTGTATCAACCAATGGTGTAGCTCAATAGGTCAGTTGCAACAAAAGAATCAAATTATAGGTCAATCGTTCACAATAATAGATAATAGTAGGCCAGTTGTAACAAAGTAGGTCATTTTCAAACAGTAAATGTAAGTATGGGCCAGTGGAGAGGAAATGTGAAATTTAACATGTCAGTAGCAACCTACAAATACATTACAGGCCCTTAATGGCTAACATTGAAATATAAAATAGCAATATTGCACAAGAACAGAGACATAATTAGTGGTTAATTCTTTGCTACTCAAATTATGAAGTTGTGCGAAGTTTGCTAGTGGTCTTGGAAGGGTAGCTGATGGTCAAGTTATCTGTATGGATGCTAGGGTGCTTGCTTGAGGCGGAGGGAGGAGGATAGGTATGGTACATCTGAAGTTGGATGTCGTTGGAGAAGGCCGTTGATGGGAGGCCATTCAGATTAATGAGTTGAATGTGTTAGGCGATGCAAAGGTCGTTTAGGGTTCTATGTCATATCATCAACACCCATTTTTCCAACAGGTGTTTTTCCAAACAATGTATGCAGAAAAAACTCATTGTTTTTTTGGGTGGGGTTCTCCATCCAAGCTCCCCTCCTCCACCCATTGTCTCTTGTTCCTGACCCCCCGCCAACCATTTATATACCCTTTCTGACCCCCTTAAAAAGAATTCAATGTGTTTTTTCAACAAAAATTGCTTAGAAAATCCCAGTCGAAAGAATGGGTGTCGATGATAAGACGTCGTACCCTTTTATGGCCCTGGCCACAAGAGCAAGAATTGAGACAATCTGATCTCTGTTCTAGCTGCCCCATCTATTTGGGTCATTTATGATGGCAACTGTTAGCCAAAGTTTGCAATTGAAATGAAATTGCTCTTACCTTGGGATCAGAAAGGCTGCAAGACAGCTGTATTGGGGATACCTGATTGGATCAGAGGGTTCACGTGACAGAGATCACTGCCTTAATTTCTTGTTCCCACACAGCGATCGGAGCCCGGGTGTTTCAGTGAAGGGCCACTTAGTTAAGGGCTAAATATATATATTTTTTAAACTCCTGTTAGATGCCTAATATCTGCTGTTGTAGTAAATAAGTGTAGCAATTTTAAATTGTGTTTTGGTGATTTTTCAATTCCTATACTGATTCATTCCTATGTCAATTTAAAATACGTTGTCAAGTATGTAGATCCCAGTCGGACTGTTATACTCCTTTTACTAAATTGGTTTAAAGTAGAGAAACACATGATTTCAAACCACATGCATTTGAATATTTGTTCAGCAGTTTCAGATGCACACTCTATTCGTGATGTGTTGTTTGAGTTTTTTTTATAGATTAATGTTACATTACTGAGAACTGGTTAAAAGGGACCACCTACCACCTCCCCCATATTGGATATGCTAATTGCTCATTAATGTAATATTCTCAGGGTTAATCGCCCATCTGGAATGAGCAGTCACCTGACCATAATTGTAAAAACAATTTAAATTTAAACCGTCTTGATTTTTCCAATGGCATTTCTTGGAATTTTTACTGATCTTTTTTCAATATTCTTCTAAATTTGTGTTTGTATCTTCATCATCTTTATTGTCAAAGATTCTTAATGTTCATAATCTGTTTCAGATAGTTACTCTTCTGACTCACATGTTCAGTAATATTCTAGGCCTGTTCTTTTACATCAAATCTGTTGTGAATTGTAATGATACTTTACAGATTGGTCTGATCTTGTGTCAGTTTTGTTTCAATGACTTTTGCTTACTAGAGGCTAAGACTACAATGAAATCTGAAACTAAATATACAATTATATCTTTTAAAACTTAGAATGTTCACCCAATGCTTTAAGTGGGAGTTTCATGAAAGTGGGTGATGTTTCTTCTATTTCTACTTTCTCTGACGTAAATGATTTACGTAGGTATCATCAGATGACTGCAGATGTGGTGGCCAATCAAGGAGCTCCACCATGCAATTTTCAGAGAACAGCACACCCTTCCCCTCTGTGGTTTTGGTTGAACAAAATCTGAGAAACTTACAATAAATTATGCTAAAATGGTTTGGAGAGAAACTGGTGATCCTGATACCAAGTAAGCATGTATTCATTTTGTGCCTCTTTTAAAATGGATGTATGCACTGGCAAATCCACCTTTTTAACCACCTGAATAACCTTGGCTTTTAAATTGCCCGTGACGATTTCTTAAAGTTATAAGCAAATGTGTAAATCTGACTTATTTGGTAGCCGCCCAATTTTGTTCTGATCTTGATCATTCATTAATTTTAGCTGAAAGATGGTAGAAATTCAATCTGAAATGTTTTAAAAAACCAAGCATTTTAAATGTATATCTCATGGACATAACCCCTGTGCCTTCCCACACATTTCTTTTCATTACTTTGACCATTGTGTTCCCTCTGTTCTTCTTAAATAAATTCCTGATACTATGTCCTTATTTTGGCTTCCTTTAACACATGGTATAATTACAGAAATGCACCCTCACTTGAAGAGATCTCTCTTAGGCATCATTGACAAGGGCAACAATCAATCAACCTGTCATGGCCTCAACCTTTCTATGAAAGCTCCAAGAAAAATGTGCAGCAGATCAACGTTCTCATCACTTAGCTAGGTATAGATTATTGCCAGAATTTCAGTCTGGTTTCTGGTCTGGTTGTAGCACCAAAACAGTCATTTTGCAGAATGATGACAACACTCTCATTGTTTGGATCCTGGGGAGGGGAGGGCAGCGTATTCACAACCCCACGCAAAACAAAGGGCACGCCTTGGACTGGTTAGCTGACCTCAACCGCTATACCTCAATAAAAACTAGCAAGACCTGCCTGGTATACAGTCTTTATAACAAAAATGTTATGAAAAATGCACATATATCGAATCTTTTATAACAAAAAATATAATGAAAATGTATGTGGGGTGGGGTAAAGGGTTAAGTCTTGTGAGGAAACGGTTGGAGTGGGTTTTTAGGGGTGGGAAACAGGTGTTTGGTGGGGCCCCTGCCCCAAATAAAATAAGTGTTATTTTTTTCGTTATGAAAGTTTTGTTATAAGTGCATTCTTCATAAAACGTTTCGCTATAAAGACATGTAACCAACGTGCCCATGGTCAGACCACCACATCATCATGTTCACTATCCCCCTCGGCCAACTAGTCAGACCTCCCACTAAGCAGCTACCCCCGTCCATGGCCCGTAGTTCCAGAAAATTAACTAAAGAAAGTATCTCTCGCTTCCTTGATGCTCTCAAATCAGAGCTCTGCGACATCTCAAACCCTAAGAACCTAGTGGATCACCACACCAACACTCTGGCCAATGCCATTGACACTATTGCCCCTCTAGTACCCAAAAAAGGGAAAATGGATGCACACTACAATACATGGTACACTAAGGACCTTGCAGCGCTCAGAAGTGAAAAAAGGTTTGCCGAAACCCGTTGGAAAAGTAACCCTTCAGATGCCTTCAAGCAGAAGTTTGCAAACCTCTCCAAACAATACAAAAAAGCTATCATGCAAAGCAAAGCTACCTCATTCAATACCAGAATCACTAATGCCTCATCAAACACTAGAGCACTATTCACCATCTTTAGGGAACTGGAAACCCCAGCCCCAAAAGCCTCCACCATGACTAAAGACCCTGCCTGGTTTGACAGCATAAAGAATGCTATGCTGAAAAAATTGGACATGCTCCAAAAAATATATTTGTCATGCAAAGCAGCTTGAATCTTCCTCTACCAGGCACTAAGCTCACCATCAGTCAAATCTGCAACTCCCCCAAAACTCCACTCTTCAGTTTCAACATAAATACCACACTAGAAACCCTACGCATCCTTAAAGACCTTAGGCCTTCAAGATGCAAAGGGGATGCGTGCCCGGTCCCTCTGATCAAAGACTGTGCTGTAGCTCTGGCACTGCTTATCACGTCCATCATCAATGCCTGCTTCGTTACAGGTATGGCATCCGCTAGCTCCTCTCATAAAAAAACCTTAACTTAACCCGGCCCTACCTATCAACTACTCCCCTATCACGACTGTCCTTTTCTTATTAAAAATACTTGATAGAGCAGCTTATGTCCAAATTTGGAAATCTTTTCCGCTCAACATCTGCTTCTTAGAAGACCATCTTTCTTTCTGGAAAGCCATCAAAACATGGCTTTTCCCTCCTGAAACTTGACTCCTATCTCCCATAACTCATTGATTCTCCTGACTCCAATCCTCATCCATCTACCCTTCCCACCCAGCAAACAGATCTCAATATTATCTTTTGGGTCTGATGACAGCAAAACCCATTTTTGTTGTATCCCACAGGGAGATGCTTCTCTCATGTAAACTAATAGGGGTATGGTTTTCCCGAGCACTATGTATCTGCCAGTTGGTGATTGAGCATACACAGTCAATCAAGGGCCTCGGCAAAGGGCAGCTCCTCTCTGGGCAGTTTCCCACTCCCCATGTTCTTCCCTCTTTCACCTATGAATGCTGGTCAGAACACTCAATGACCAACTGCTACTTCTCAGGTAAGGTGGTTTGGGTGGTGAACACAGCCATTACTGTGGTGTGGTTAATCCCTCCACCCTTATGTTACTACCCCCTACTGCGAAGACATTATTGAACTGAAGTGACACCCCTGCTTAACCTTTGTACTGCACTGGGGTGGATCGGCTGGATTTTAGGGCGGGTAATAACATATCTTGGACTACGGTCCCTCTGAAGGCTTTCTACCTGCATCGCATTGGGACCATCTCATGGTGAAAGGCGTTATACAAATGACACTAATTAATTAATTAATTCATTTCAATGGACCTTATTGGTAGATCAGTCTGACAAAAGGCCCCTGCCACTGGGGAGAAAATAAGGACTTCATTAGAAGGAGCAAGATCTTCTCCATCACCACTTCAGGGGGGCATTTAGAGTGTTCTGCTGTTGCACAAGGCTTGCCTGCAGCCAGGAAACTGGAAGCCAGGACGCTATCTTCTGTAAGTTGCACACCTGCAAGTATTCTCTGGCAACTAAAAAGAGCCATTGCTTACTTGTTCTTCAGCTTCATTGAGCCGATCGCTGATGTAGGACCACATTGAATCATTGGACCCAGTCGAACTGGCACACTGCTGCAGTTGAATCGATCCGTCACAACACCTTCAATCCATCAAACAGTGAGTATCTTCACATGGCCTCTTTCCAAGCCTCCTTTGAGTCTCAAAGCCATTGCCACTTGTTGAAAAGCAGCATGCTTGCCACCTGTTGAACCAACTTCACTTCACACTGACTCGGCTTCGAGGAAAGCACCCAGAGGTTGCGCTCGATGCGGCCGAGACCCAAAATGAACATTTAAAGATATACATAGCCATCAATCGCATGTTGATGTGCCATCTCAACTAACAGAATGCTTCACCTGGTTGAGGAGGACTGGCAAGACTTTGCAGGTTAAACATGTTTTGGGACCTTGTGAGATATGCCCCATGGCAGTATCTCAAGATTTGAAGCGTGACCTGGCAAGAGCCGGAAAAGCGCGTTCGCAGCAATTCTGAAGGCGCCAAGCTATGGAGCAGCTATTAAAAATATGTGGTTCCTGGACAGTTATGGAACCACATATTGTTAATATTGTTGCAGTTGTTACAGCAATAAAAGCTGTTGAATCCTACTGGCTCATCTTCATCCTTTGTACTACATTTGGTGACGAGGACCGGGATCTGCAAGCCACACATCATCATCATGCAAGGAGCAACACCACCCCCCCCACCTTTTCTATAAACACCAGGTAGGCCTGCAATCCCATGCCTGCAATGGCATCCCAGCTTCACGACTTAACCTGGAGGTGCGGGGTACACTGCGGCAAGGTGCAGAGCCATGCTACTAAACGCGCTGGGGGTAGAAGGCCAGAGAGTGTTTGCAGGCCTTAAGTCCGAAGCAACGGCTGATGAAAATGATGACATGTATAAAGAAGCCGTCAGAGGAACAATTAAGCACTTTGGCAGCAAAGAAAATACTGTGCTGCACAGGATACGATGCTACAATCACAAACAAGAAGCATCTGAACCTGTAGACGACTGCGCGTCCAAGCTGCGAGAACTCGCAGCATTGTGTAACTATTGCAATAATGCAGGAGGATTAATCATTTGTAGAGGAGGTCTCAGACATAGCATACACCCAGCCCCGTAGTTTGAGGTACCAGGAACAGACTCGCCAAGGTACGTGACGTACAAGGAGCAATAGAACCAACAGAGAGCTGCACTGAGCCTATGCCCAGTGCCCATCAGAAGAGCAATACCTGTTGAAGTGCCTATAACCAGACAACCATGGGCAGCTCGGTACCCACTGAGACAACCGTACCAGCAGCTGACACGAAATGAAGAATACTTACAAACTGTCCCCAAAGAGACCCAAAGATGAATATAAACGACGAACGGAAGATGACACACAAGGGCGAAATACAAAGAATAACTATGTAATGGACGTGTAAGAAGAAACGATTTTGATATATAAAGAGACGTAAGGAAACGTAGCTGTGAAGCAAGATGGAAGTCTTCAACCAGCTAACGCTTGTAAATAGGCTTGGGACCCATGAAGCTAAGAAAACGGTGCTGCTTGCAATGCTTAGTAGAAGAATAGAGCGGCAAGCGCCAACTATATATATCTACCTCAACGAAGCACATTAAATAAGTGTGACTCCATTTTATAGAAGCAGAATTAAACCCAGGCAGCAAAGGGCTAACAATGCCAAGATTCATATTCCAGCCAAAGCCAAAGGAAGGTGCGGAATCGAAACTCAGGAAGAAGCAGCTCAGTCAACCTAAGGAAGGGAGGAGAGCGGCAGCCTCAATGAATCAAAACTTCACAGCATACCAGCCAGCCATTGAAGGTCAAGATAAAGAGGCCCCGGGCAGGTGGCGAGGCTGTAGAATCAAATACATGAATACAAGGAAAATGAAGCAGATTCACAGTGAACAGACACCTGACCAGCCAAGGGCGAAGAAGCACCAACGTCTGATGTCACCCAGAACCCGAGGATGCCATAACTTTTCCTCATAAGAAACTACAGTTTCGAGGCCATCCTCAGCCAACTAATTGACACATAGCCCTAAAAGTACTGATTGATGGAAGGGAGGTAGCATGAATCTAGGGGCACACCGCATCTGGGTGTCCATTCTGCATGCTGCTAATTAAAGTGGAGATTTATATTTAGGGGTGTAACCTACCCAATCACAATGGACCAAATAATCTAGGGTCCTATAGCTTGTAGAACCAATAAGACGTCGTAGTTGTAGTGACGTCTATCACGAGTGATGTAGAGGGATGGGCGTAGACGCCCACCTGATAAGTGTTATCCAATCCTCACGCTCTGTTACCTTATACAGATATAGCACCTATACTTAAGTTACCTTTTCCAAGCAATAGAATTGCATGTCAAACTTATGAGTGTTACACGTCAAGCTCTCCAACCTTGACGCTAACACCCCCTGCACCCTCATTCTTCTTGATCTCTCTTCTGCCTTTGACACTGTCAACCATGCCATCCAGCTCAACTGGCTCTGTGATAACCTGGGTATCACTGGTCAGGCTCTGGTGTGCTGACTTCTTTCCTCTCTGACCGACCCTCCCAGGTCCAACTTGGGACTTTCCTCTCAGCTATCTTTTTCTCTACTTATGGTGTCCCCCAGGGGTCTAACCTCTCTCCCTGGCTGTTCAACCAATACCTGGCACTCCTTGGCCACCGCATCGTCGCTCTCTGCCCCAACTTTCAGTGCTATGCGGATGACACCCAGCTCTTTTTCAGGCTACCCTTAGCCTCCTTCTCTCCTTCCCTCGTCTCTGACTGTCTGTCTGGGATCGAGGTTTGGTGTGCCGCCAATGACCTCTGCCTTAATGCCAGTAGGACTGAGATTCTCTTCATCAGCACACCTGCTCCCTCCTTTCCTGTAGCTCTCTGGCCGGCCTCTCTTGGCCCTCTTCCTGATCCCACCTGCAAGGCTAAAAACCTTGGGGCCATCTTTGACTCCACACTCTCCTTCTCCCCTCACATCTCTGACGTCTCTAAGAAGTCACACTACCAGCTGTACCTCCTCAGAGGTATTCTTCATTTCCTCTCCTTCCCCTAGAAGCTCACTGCCTCCAGAGCTCAAGTTCTCTCTAGGCTGGACTATTGCAACAGCCTCTTTCTAAATCTGCCTGTCTCTACTTGACGCCCTCTGCAACATATCCAGAACAGGACTGCAAGACTTGTCCTTGGCCTCAAGCCCAGGGATCGTATCTCTCCAGGACTGAAATCTCTGCACTGGCTCCCAGTGGCTGCAAGGATTAAGTTCAAAACCCTCTGCATCATCCCCAAGGCATTCTGGGACCTGCGGCCTCAATACCTTCAACACTCTCTCCCTAAATATCTTCCTTCTCGAGCTCTCCGCTCATCCGCCTCCAACTCCCTCAGAGTCAGTCACTTCTCTAAGCAATGAGTTGGTGGTAGATCTCTTTCTTTGGCTGGGGTCTCCCTCTGGAATAGCCTCCCTGCCTCCCTTAAACTTGAGGAGAACCATCTCTGGTTCTCAAAACCTTTCTCTTTGCTTCTGCTTTTTCTCCTCCTCTCCTCTGCTAACCTACCTCCTGGGTGTTACTGGAACTGCACTGGCTACCTGGACACCCTCTTATCTTGGACCCAGGTCCCTCCCCCACCCGCGTCACACACCTGCACTGCCCACATGGCAACCCTCGCACTTGGGGACTGTTTCTGTATCCCTACAGTCCCCCTACCAGCCCTTGACACCTGATGTCTGCACTTACCCTGCACTTGCCACATGATGGCCGTTACTTTACTTATTGTTTTATCTATTCCCATGTACTGCACTGTCCCTGCCCCCTTCCCATGCACTTGTGCGATCTGAATGACAATTGGCCTACTAGGATCGTTGTCTGTCCTCCCTTTGTTTCCCTCCCTTGCCTCGTCGTGCCTTGAAACACCATAGGCGCGGTATAAATGCCATATCATATCATATCATATCATAACATATCATAAAGCCCTGTCCACTGTGGTGAAAACATACTCCACAGTGGAAAAGGAAATGCTAGCCTGCACATGGGCTGTAGGACATTTCAGAACGTATGTATGGGGCACAAAGTTCAAACTAGTCACCAACCATAAGCCTCTCATTCATATGCTCAGTCCCGTGGGGATGAAATCTTCAACACAACGGTTGGCACGCATTGCTGCAAAACTTCAGGAATATACGTTTGAAATCACTCACATAGCCAGGTGGAAAAATGCCCAGGCAGACTGCATGTCAAGACCACCTGGGAACAAAGAGAAAGCCACCACGTTCCTGCAAGATGAATGCATTGTAGCGTCACTCCAAGACCTCAGAGGGCCAGAATTCCTGGAGTTAAGGGAAGGAAATTGGAACAAGCAGCACAGGAAAGACCCCACCATGGTGAGATTTAGAGAGTTGGTTAGGAACGGATGGCCTGAAGAAAGGGCTGTACCGGAAGGCATGAGGCTGTATTGGAAAGTAGCAGAAGAAATGTCAGAGGCAGAAGGACTACTCATAAAAGGAGATCAAGTAATACCTCCAGTGGGAATGAGAAAAGTTATACTGTCCAGGGCCCACTCAGGGCATTTAGGAAACACCATGACACAGCAAAGGGTGAGCGAGGCATGCTGGTGGCCTGCCATGGACCAGGAAATACATGCCATGATTCAAATATGTCATAAGTTTCTCAACAGTGACCAACGCTGGAAGACCAGACAAGCCCCGATGATTCAGACGGGGATCCCACAAGAAGTGTGGCACAAAGTAGGACTTGATTTCAATGGACCATTAGAGGTAACAGTTCCTGAACATCGGTATGGCATAGTACTGGTAGACTACCTGTTGAAATGGGTAGCAGAAGAGTTTGTCCCCAACATCATAACGACCACCATCATAGATGTCCTCACATCCATTTTTCGGAGGGAAGGTCTCCCCAAAGAATTAGTCATGGACAATTGACAGCTTGTGTCAAGGGATATGGAGTCATTCCTGAAAAAACACAACATAAATCAGAGGAAGGCAGCGCTGTACCATCCCCAGGCAAATGGTCTAGTGGAGAGGACCAATAGGTTTATCAAAGGAGCCATCTAGTTAGCACCCGCAGCGGGAATGGATCCCCTCTAAACCATTATGGAAGCAGTTGCTGCCAACAGATTAATCCCTAATGGCATCACCAAAGTGTCACTGTTTCGTATGCTAAGGGGGAGGAGAGCAGCATCCAAGCAGGTAGCACCATGTTTGGCCAGAGTAAGAGAAGATGATGAAATAGATATGGCCGAGGTAGTGTGGAGGTTGGAATGCAGCAAAGCATGCATGAAGAGATGGAATGATTGAATAAGAATGACCCAAGACCGTGAAGTCAAGGAAGGCGATTGGATCAAAATACTTCTACCAAACAAGGACCAAATGGCAGGTTCTAAATTCAGTCAACCAATAAAAGTTATCCATAGAGGGACCAATCACATCCGTACAGAGGACGGCCGCACGTGGAACATGGAGCATTTGGCCATGTTCGAGAAGCAGCGCGAGGTGGAAAGATCCCAAGAGGAATACACCCCAAAAGCCCTGTCAGACCTGCCACAAGAGAGCGAGAACCAGAAAGCATCACAAGAGAAGTCACGGAGACAGAGACAGGAAGAGAAGCATTCAAAATATCCCAAGAAATGAGTCAAGCTCAGGAAACCGGTGGTAGGAAGGCACATCGTTCGAGAGGAAAGCACAAAAGACCAGTGAAGTATGATGGCTTTGTAATGTAATGAACTTCACTGTGTTATCAAAGGGAGGTGTGTTGGGACCTCGCGAGACACACCCCACGGCAGTCTCGCGAGATTTGCAGCGTGACCTGGCGGAGCCGGAAAAGCATGCTTGCAGCGATTCTGAAGGTGCCAAGCTATGGAGCAGCTGTGCTCCCGGCGCTCCTCCTCCACAAGAGACTACAGATTGGGACTGATTTATATGCTGGTTCTGCACTGAATGTTAATATGGTTCCTGGACAGTTATTGAATCACATATTGGTAATAGTGTTGAAGCTGTTACAGCAATAAAAGCTGTTGAATCCTTCTGGCTCATCCTCATCCTTTATACTACATGTGCATAGGACCTAATACTGCTAGAGGCTAATTATATGAAAACTGGTCATTACACAAGATTTTATTCGAGATTTTAATATCCACAGATACATGCTGTCTTCGCCTGATGTTACTCAATGTGCGCATTCATTTACCCTTCCCATGCAGGCCTCTGAGACGGTCTGCTGGCAATGCTGCTTATCAGGTAATGGGCAGACTTCATCTGGTCCGAAATGCAGTGGCCAAATTCATACCACCGCTGGCACAACATCTGTCCCATTCAGTATATTTCCAGGTCAGCAAGCCATAAACATGAGGCCTGGCGAGACAGACAGCGTGACAGGCTTTTGGACGCACTTGAAAAAACGTAACTTCTTAACAGCGAAGCTACTGCCATTGAGGCTTCTTGCCTTACAGCCCTCGAGGCACACACAGTCCTATCATAGATACCGTACATTTTAAACTATCATTCTACTCACAGCAACAACTTATACTTTTTCAGTTTTGGACTTGTGATGATTGTGTGCAATTTAATTTCTGTCTCTTTTCGTCTCTTTGCATCTCTCTCAAACACTCTACCCTTTTCTCATTCTCCCTCTCATCCCCTTTTCTATGTTTCCTTGTTTCTCTTCCGTTAACTTTCCTTACCTATCTCACTCTTTCTTACTTACATATGTCCTTTCATCCTTCCCTCTCTTTATCTCTGTCTTACTCACCCTTCACACACCCCGATTGAACACTTCCATTCTCTTTCAAATGTATTGCGTGGAGGACATGTAGTTCTGGGCGTGACCTTTGTAAATGGAAAACGCGCCTGCAAAAGAAGAGTGCGCACCGTAGACATTGCTAGAAGAAAACTCAATAGGGGGCTAGAGAAATTCTGCACAGCAAGAGGGCTGGGCTTCATAAAACACCCGGCCATTACCCTGGGTGACCCGGATCTTTTGCACAAAGACAGCACTCACTTATCAAACCAGGGCATGGAACATTTCTTTCGAGAAATTACTGCAACCTTGGCCTTCAGGGGCTATTACTAGTAGATACTTTCGGGGGAACACGGTCTGCCAGTAACCTGCCCGTGTGTGGCGGCACGGGCCAGAGGGGGTAACCTCAGGACACGGTGCCCAAAAGTATGATATTATTATGATATGTGATTATTGTTATCTCCATAACCCTTATCTGCACAATAAAATCCCGCGGCCTTTTATTGCCAACACTTGACAAAATGTTGTGAGACAAATTAATTCGGGTGAGGGTTCGGGGTCGGCCAATAATGATGCATGCATATGGGTTCATCAGTTATGGGCAATTCCGCAGGGCCACCCAAGGCGAGGCAGGGTAACTGATGTTGCCATTCAGCAGGCCAGGAGAGGGGCAGCTCCCGCCCCCACGCCTGCTCCTCTCCCCCACAAGCTACAGAGACAGGCAGTCTCTGTCACACAAAGCAAGGAAGGGTGAGGTGTGAACAATCGCCTCACCCTTCCTCCAAGCAACAAGGTGCTAAGCACCTAAGGAAAACCAAAAGTCAGGCAGGGCCCAGGTTCAAAGACCTGCCCCCTCCTCAGGGGGCCAGACATGTCGGCTATCCGGCCGGGGGCTGACGCACAGCCCCCACTACTATACACATCAAAGACCCAGGGCTCCCCTCTTATAAATAAGAGCAGAATGCTCTAAGAAAACACAATCTGTTTGTGGACCCTGAACGGGGACGCAAACTAACAGGTGGTTCTCTGTTCAATCAGCGTCTTCCACACTTTGCTTCCTTACCACAAAACCCTCCCACCCTACAAATAAGGGAGAAGAACAAAGGAAAAGAAGTACCGGGCACTGTACAGTGTCCACAACAAGTCGTGGGACATGAGAAGGCGGCACGGGCCAGAGGGGGTAACCTCAAGACCCGGTGCCCAAAAGTATATTATTATGATATGTGATTATTGTTATCTCCATAACCATATCTGCAAAATAAAATCCTACGGCCTTTTATTGCCAACACCTGACAAAATGTTGTGAGACAAATTATTTCGGGTGAGGGTCCGGGGTCGGCCAATAATGATGCATGCATATGGGTTCATCAGTTATGGACGTGACCTTTGTAAATGGAAAACGCGTCTGCAAAAGAAGATTGCGCACATAACAGACAAACATGAACCCAACGCCCCTTGCACGTCTGGGGCCAGATTACAGAAACGTTGCACGGGTGCGAGTGCAAAGTTGCAACGTATTAGCACTAGGGCAAAGTTCAGTTTATTTTTAAAAACACTGGGACATTGCATTTATTAATTTATTTTTGCAATTATACTGCGCATGAAACCCAGAGGCATTAGAAAACGATTGCACCATGACAAGTGTAGTTTGCCATGGTATAGCACCAGGGCAAAGTTTGCCGTAGTGCTAATACGGAATGTTAATAGCACTAGGGCAAAGTTTACCTTGGGGGGAAAAAACGAATCGAAAATGTATCTTTTCTGCACTATGGCAATGTTCGCACTGGTGCTTATACCATACTAAAGTGCATTTATCATGGTGAAATAGTTTCCTTTTATGTATTGCAGTGTTTTTAAAAAATAGGGCCAACTTTGCCCAAGTGCTAATACCATGCAATTTTGCACTTTCGCAATTTCTGTGCACCATTTCTGTAATACGGCCCCTGAAAGTACAGGTGCCCTAAAAACGTTTTCTGATGTGACCCAATGGGATGTGCACTTCGCTTCTGTGGATTCCTGTAGCCAGGCGTCTCAATCAAACAGGGTGGGCTCTCAATATCCCTATCATGCTTTGCTGCTCAGGGAGCTGTATAAATATTGCTGTTGCCATGGAAAGCCTCTTCAAGGCAGTTATAAATAAAGCAAAATGCTCTGAGATGCGGTCTGGGCCTGCCAGCGACGACGGAGCTGACTGAAGCTGCCCGGGCCTGCCCCACGGGACGGGAAGGTGGTGGCCTGTCTGCACTGCTTCAGCGAGGACGGAGCTGACTGGAGCTGCCCGGGCCCGCCACACGGGACGGGAAGGTGGTGGCCTGTCTGCACTGCTTGCTTGAATCTCCTTGGTGCAGATCAATAGGGGAAGGGATGGCTGCAGCCGGCGTACACTAGAGAGGCCGAATTAGCCAGTTAGCTAATTCATCATCCCCACTGTCTCTGCCACACCAATACCATAGCTCGGATCTATTGGCTAAGCTAACATAGAGAGACAGAAGAGAGTGTATGGCGCTTATGGGCCTCATCACGAGTCTGGCGGTAACCCTTAAATGTGGCGGTAGCGCTATTACCGCCACATTTAAGGGTCCGCCAGATCATGGCTTTGGCGGATTCCCCCCCCGCTCTGAGCTGGGGAAATCCGCTGCAAAATTGCCGATTTTCACCGCGATTACCGCCGGCGGGACTTCTAAGCAAATGTACAAGCACTCCAGAAATCATACGACCCTGTGAAGAAATTATTGCAAATCAGACAGTTCCCGTATGCATTAATGTTTCCAGCTAAACTATGGATCCAACATGGGGGCACGCACATTTCTTCGAGGCTCCAACTGAGGTGGGAGCATATATAGAGGCATCAATCTCTATCCCCCTCCCTCAGCGAGACCCTCGCCCAGGCAGAGATGGTGTAGATAACATGGAAAATGACTGACAGATGCTGGGATTGATCAATGCGCTCTTGTTTTAAGAACGTATATACATGTTCAACATGACTACTGCCGGGACAGCTGCAGAACTAATGAGCACAACTATATCCCTCCTATCAAAATTCCCCTCCTTGATAGCCAACAACGTACTCATCGAATCAACAAACACCACCACCTTAGCCAACTGTTTCCCCCCTATCCAAAGCACCGCCATATTAATAGCCATCAACTCCGCCATGCAGACGGATACATCATCCGACAACCTAGCCACCCAAAACTCCTTATCCACCTGAAAATAGCAGGCCATACCAACCCTGTTCCTCTCCGATCCCTGGAACCATCCATATATACATGAGCTCCAAATTTCCCTGCCACATACTGCACCACCAATCTCTTAATTACCCCCGATCACCACCCTTCTTGAAATAGTGAATCCATGAAAACCACTGCTGTGTAAAGAACAAAGACCCACCAGCAGTTAGTTAAACGTTTAATTGGCCACATTTCATATAGCAAATGCACTCAACTTAAAATATCAACATGAACAACTGTTTAGCCATTTTCTATGTTAACTCTCTTTAACAGTCCACAGGCCTTAGGGATATCGACTAATATCATACAGACGCAATTGGCGGGACTCACCCTATAACTACAAAAAAGACAGGGCCCTTGGAAAGTATTATAAAATCTGAAAATCATGGTAAAACCTACTTTTTCCTTGCAGCAGTTAGGTTTTATTTGCATTCATAAAGCCCCATGTTAAATCTTATTGGAATCTCCACTGCTCTTTCATACCTCGTGACAGTGTCATAGCACCCTAAAAATGAAGGCTGGATAAATGTAAATACAAATCAATAGATTGCAGAAAGAGAATGTTATGGTATGGAGAGAAATACAGTTATAGCCAATTCTGATGTTTACTGATTGTAAATTACCCAACAGTCAAGACATGAATGCTAAATCAGATGGAAGAAACACATGTTGGCAAGCATGCGTCTCTGCAAGTCAATGTGTCCTTCAAAAGCTGCCAAGAGAGCAGATGATCCAAGGAGTAATAGGAATACCCTTCCCCTAACATCACAAGAGCACAAAAAGGCAATGCTGGAAGAACCTTGGGACTTCCATGCACTAAGGACCGTTTTCAGCCTGTAGATTACCCACTCGCTCAGAAGTGTAAAGGGGACCTCATGCTCTGAGGGGTGCTCTTTACATACCTCAGCATATTTCTATGTCCAGGGGCATTGCCTCAGTCACTTCTGTTTCTCAGCATTGTATTTGAAGGATTTGAGCCTGTTTCAAACCATTAAGTCATCCATGGAGTGCCGATGAAACCCCCCTGGACCAATTGTTCTAATTATGCTTCATAGAGAAACATCAATAAAGCCTGTTTGATGCTGTCAAGGGTTCTAAAGTGACACACACTGTTAGCTGGTGGTCTACGTAGCCTTTCCTGACCCAAAGGTTTTTTTCTTGGCTGCTAGAGACTAGATGGCTCTGCTTTTTCTAAATGGTATTGTGTAAAATGTTATAGTAAGAATGATGCCTAGAACAAATAAAATGGGAAAGGCCTTTCTGGGAGAGAAAGAGAAATATGCATTGATTCTTTCATTTATTAGAGAGATCAGCCTCTTGCTTGCTGTCACAATTAAAAAGACAATTAAAAAGACACCCTTGTAAGAATCCAAAAGAAGAAAAAAAAATAGGAGTACAACAAGAACCATGTCACATGTTTCGGAGCCTATCCACTTTCAGAGCAATACAGCAGGCCACAATGTATTGAAGTTCCCATAATCTATGTTTGCAACTTTGAAATTGTAAAGGACTTTCTTTGTTATGTATTTTGAATTTAACAAAATTGTAATTGGGGATATTTGGGAGCTGTAGAGAGGGGGCAAGCATTAGGATCTGGGATGGAGCCTGGGAGAGGTAAAGTGGGCCTGAGGCGGCTGAGGACATGGCCCTTTCATGGCTTTCATTTGGCTGACGGGGTGTGGGTGAGAGTGATGGGGTACTGTTGAGATCAGAGTATTGGCCAAGGCGGCCCTTGCTGCATTAAGTAATGGGAAGTGTGAGTTGACAGGTTGAGGGGGAGGACGGTCGTGAGATGTGGGGTGAGGGAGCAGAGGCAAATCGGAAAGTGGAGTGGGTGGGAGTGGATGGATGGGAGGAGCTGGGCAGGTGATATGGAGGGGTTGATGTTTTCAACTCTAGCTCACCAGCTTGCAGCTCTGGCTTGGGAGGAGCGAGATCTGCTTTGAGGTTGGATGGGTGGGAGAAGGGAGTTGTGGGAAATGGGGGGTGGTGGAGAGTTTCACTGGGAGTGTTGAAGGGGTGCAAGGGGCTGCATGCTAGGTGTAAGGGTCGGGCTGGGTTGGGCTAGATGAGGGGGAGGTTGGGGGTCGGCTATGTTGGACATCGAGAGGCTTTCTGGAGCACCAGCGTGCTGCTCTGATTTGAGAGTTGTGAGGCTGTCTTTCTTTGCAAAAGATGCCTGCGATTTAAAGCTCACAGAGGTCGGAAGAGGATTAATTTAAGAGCAAGGGAGGGGAGAAGCTAGATTTAAGGAACAGAGCAGGGGAAATGCCCCAAGATCTAAACAATTCAGTAGGGTAAAGAAGTACCTGGATTTAAAGGAGCATGGAAAAGGAAGGCACCTAGAGTCAGACTCATAGTATTTGAGGAGAGTACCTAGAAATTAAAAGTTCACTTCAGAGAACATGCAACTGGATTCAAAGAACACAGTGAGTGAAGGTAAACAGTAAATAGGGTTTTAAAAGAGCACAGTAGGAGAACAAAAGCAGCTAGATTTAAAAGCACGCAGCAGGGAAAATGCACCTCAATTTAAAGGGCGCACTTCAATTTAAAAGAGAAAAGCCGGGAAATGCACCCAGATTCAAAAGAAACAGCAGGGGAAATGCACCTAGATTTAATGACCATATCAGGGAAATACACCTAAATTTAAAAGAACAAAGCAGAGAAAAAAAGCACTTCGATTTAAAAGGGCACATCTAGATTTAAAAGAGCACAGCAGCGAAAGGCACCGAGATTTAAAAGAACACTGCAGGGAAAAACGCACCTAGATTTAAAAGGAAACACCCAGATTTAAAAGAGCAAAGTAGGGTAAGGCACCTATATTTGAAAGAACACAGCAGGGAACATGCATTCAGGCTTAAAAACACACAGTGGGGAAAAAGCACCTAAGCCTAAAAGGGCACACCTAGATTTAAGGTGAGCTAATTGGAGTGTTTAGCTCCTTACTTTCTCTCACGAGTGCTTTCAAAGGAGAAAGGGGATACAGACTAAGCAGCACTTTTTGATGTAGCACTAAATAAATGTGCAGTTATGGAGTGCTACTACACTAGCACAAACTCTGCTTGTCTGGAATATTCAAACGTGCAATAAAGGATACATTACATCTTGTTGGCTAGTGCAGCTTTAAGTAAAGATAGCTGCATATGTTTTACATGACTGTCTTTATTTAGAGTGTACAAAAATGTATATAAATATGTAAGCCATATTGCAGCATTATGGGAATCTTATTATAGAATTTCTCTGATTAAAAGTGCATAGGTTTTATGTTAACTAGGTGAATCTGAAATGCAAGATAAAAACCTAAACAGCATATATGTTTAATTTCTGTTTTGTCTTGCATGTTGAACAGGGAATCACAGCTAATTGTATGTTTACACTTCCAAGCTAAGCTCAGGAATTCAGAACCACAACACACGGCGAGCACCCAGTGAGGGTTTGTTTAGAAAATTAAAGCATTTAATAGTCAGCCCAGATGCTCGTGCCCCAGCCATACTGCTGTTCTACTGTACTGAGGGCTTGTTTCTAGAGAGATAAACTTACTCTTAAAACCTACTGCAGACTTCACTAATGGCAACTGGGTTTAGCTTCAAAGTAAAATTTAATTCACATAGGCTCAAAAAGATGCATCATATTCAAAATGTCACAGAAAAAGGTGACTGAAATTCAGATGCATGGCACACAGACATTGCTCAGAACAAAACTTAAATGTGAAATGTATAGAATTTCTGTAGACAGGCAGAAATACTTTCAGGGGAATATACATGGATGGCAGAGAAGAGGGAGCATTTATAAATGTACTGCTACTGCCACCTGATAGAAAATGTCCAGATAAAGCCCTTACCACGGTGTAGGAGGAATGTAGGCTCTGCATTACAACATCCAGACACCGCATTTCTTCATTCACATTTTAGCAAAGGTTTGAATTTTAACTAGGCCAAAGGCGTGAGACTCATAGAGGGACTCAAGAGTATGAGTCTCAGGCTGAATTTAAATAGATGCCATGCACAGAACATATGCTAGAAAATGATCACATTTGCTCCATGATGCTATTTTAATGGGCTGAGTTGCACTAGAAAATGAAACTAACATGAAACACTTGTATGCATCTTGTAATAGAAGCATGGTTTGAGTCAAAGGTGGACTGGGCAGAAACATGCTGCTGCAAGGGGGAGGGCAGAAATTGAGGATCTGTAAGCCGCCACCATCCAAATCAGGTGTAGGATTGGCTCTGGACATCTCTATGGTAGGCCTCATACCCCCGCCTGAAAGTTTCCTGACCCCTCTGGCCTTGTCATATTCGCTTCAATAATTTGGAGGCAAAACTAACTTACAAAGCTGAACTGCTTTTGTTGGAAGAAGCAAACAGCTTCAAGGTGCCCTCACAATGAGCCACTAAATAGGCTCATGGGCCTAGAACTAGGCCCTTTACCAATTCTTCAAACTTCTAATTGTGTGACTATTTCAATATTTTGGGTAATAACATAAGGCATGTATACATTTTTGCAACATATTTTTCTGTCCATGGTTGCACCATTAAGAGACACCATGATGTATTTTTGTCAGGTAGCTTTTTCACTTTCCCTGTGCTGGTGACACAATGGGTTTTTTGTGCTAGTGAGTTTCACCACTGTACATAACACCAGCCTGTGCTGCCCCTCATATTTCTGTGGCCAGGTTAAGTGGATACATCAAAGCATGGGTGACTGAAGAGAGGACTCCTTGAAGGATAATTAAAGGATAATTTAAAATGCCTTTCCTCCAATTGCTTTTAGGTTATTCTAGGTCAACTGCCCTTCGCACCCATTGACGTTTGACAGTGTTAAACTCTTTCCATTTAATTGGATTTTCAGTGCTTGCTATGTGTAATCTCACCTGTTATCTTGGCACACCAATACTGATGGCACCACTGTAAGCTTACTTTTACGTTTAACTATGCCACAATGGCTACAGCCTGATTGGTTGTAGGCTGCTTTAAAACTTTAAAACTGACAAGAGAAGAGAATGATTCTATGATTCTATTCATATACTTAACTGCAGGTGTTGGGAACTGCATATTGTTTGACTATACAATTGTTAATGCTGATATTATCTTTATAAGAGAGTAAATACTTGTTGGGTTATTGATAAAGCTAAGGAGGAAAGATAATGATAACATCTCATGTTTATCAAACACAAAGGGTTCAAAGGAATTGGTTTCTAGATACTCTAGAGGTAGGCGCATGCCAAGATGACATTCCAATAGCAAGCCTGTCATGTACTACGGGGTAGTGGTTTCTCTCTCACTAAGCACAGGAACCCATCACTCTCCAGAGCCTTGCAACAGGTACAGCACTATTCTCTACCACAAAATAAGCCAGGTGGATATTTTGACTATCTTTTGGTGGCATTTAGGCTCTGGCATACAGCGTGTTTATGAAATTATGACTTTCCTGCCTGTAATCCTCTGTATGCCATCTCTCCATATCGTTCTACCTTTACCCTTTACATTTTTCAATTCCAATTGCAACCATATCATTGCATGCTACTAATGTCTCCCCTGGATGTACAGGGATCTGCCGCTTCCTATCTAGCTTAGGTTAAAAGAAACCCAATTCATACATACATATATACATATCCATTCACCACCGTCTTTTTAAAATAATGTGTTTGCATTTGGTTAATATTAGAATTCAAACTTTTGCAAAAAGAAAAAGAAAAAGAAAAAACATACATAGATTAATAAAATTTACAATTGCATCAAAATTATCCAACATGCTCATAAATGGATTATCTAAAATTATTTAACAGGCATTTAAAAATGAATTTCATCCAATTGTGCAATCAATTTTATTGATAAAAAGGCCCTTTAAAATGCGACATTTTATATGTTTTAGAAAACCGACCACTGCATAGGTGACTGAAGTTGAAAACTCGCCCAAGAGACGCTGCCATAAGTTCTCTAAATCAGCAAATTTCAATTTGTGGACCTGTGTCTTAAAATATAAAATATGTGGTGCAACGAGTGCAGTACTATATAATAATAAATGCTTCGGAGTTTCCTCCTCATTCCAATACCCACAAAATCTACAAAATGCAGAATCTTTTGTTATCAACCCTCTCCAAGCTTGAACTTTGCCTGGTGGGGTGAATATTAAATGTAAATCTTAAAAAAGTATTTCTTAAGCAAATACTCAGATATAGATTCAGTTTTGTAGGTTCACTTTTTATGTATTCAAGAGGAAAATACAATTCTGCCAAGCTATTAATACACTTTCCCTTCTTTGATCTAAGGAGGATATGACAATCACTGTAAAGTGATTCTTTTGGAAGGTCTAACATATTGCAATATAGGGACAAAACATGCCATTCTGCACGCCCCTTCAGTGATTTTAAGCCTAATTCAGACATTATAACCACTATTGGGATGCAATTTGGTAATCGCAAAATCTTTCTCCAGATTAAGGCCCCAAATAAAGCAAGCTTGTCGAGAACCCAGGAATGTCTAGGCCATATCATATTTTGGGTACCACTTTTCACTCATAACATTTCAGCAGTGGTTGAATGGAACATTTGCCAAATTTAACATACATTTTTAGCATTTGGCCTGTAAGTACAACTGCCTTATGCCTCAAAAATCCATAAAGTAGGCTTCATTAGGTTTATCCAGTATCAGAATGCCCAAATACGTCATGCTCCAGCATGTTTGCAACTTGCTATTCTCCAAGTTACATATACATTTGGATGCCTTACGGGAAGAGGATAGTCACATCACTTTGTTTTTTGCTGGGTAGAATTTTAAGTGATTTTCATGTGCGTAATTTGAGAAGGAATCAATTAGCCTTTGGAAGGCAATGGGCTTACAATGGAAAAGAAGAAAGTCATCAGCATAGGCTGTGCACGGATAGCCATTACAGGTAACACAAAGGCATCCTTGATTAAATATTCCTCCACGTCTGAAACGTATACATTAAAAAGACTAGGGGCAAGGATACAACCTTGCCTTAAGCCTAACATGGTATGGATTTTCCCTGAGAGATTCCCATCAAGTTTTAGCCCCATTTGAATGTTTGAGTTATTATGCAGATGAATCAGGATCTTGAAAAGGGCCTCAGGGATACCACAGGGTTGGAGCTTCGGCCCAAGGCGACT
Organism: Ambystoma mexicanum; assembly: GCF_040938575.1. Lineage (NCBI taxonomy): Eukaryota > Metazoa > Chordata > Amphibia > Caudata > Ambystomatidae > Ambystoma > Ambystoma mexicanum. Next base: position 675,414,296 of record NC_090930.1, on the reverse strand, counting down.
ACTACTCACTCAGTCTCATGCTGTGGAGAGGTCGATAGAGGCGACGTAAATAGATTCATATTTCCTAGACCAGGCCAGGTCTTGCAAACATTTGACTAAAAAGCCATTCAGTGTACTGCCTTGATGTTTGCCTAAGCCTGTCTGGAATCTTTTAAGCATAACAGCATTCTCACCCCATGTATTCAAATGTGAAAGGCTGATGGATGAGAAATATTTTGCTTAGCACATCCATCACCATGATGGGACTATAGTTCGTTGGGTCAGTTTGTTTTTCTCTCTTATGTAGAGGGGCCACATAGGAGATCTCCCAGGACACTGGAAAGCTACCCATCCTAACCACATTATTAAAGCGAATACAAAGAATAGCTTCCTAACTTTCTGGATCAGACTAAGTACAAGATCTGTTCATTTGATAGGACCTCCTGCCCTAGTCCTGCTAGCCTTGGATATACTCTCCACAATTTCTTCAATATCTATTACTAGAGACCATGAATTAGAGTTGTGTTGATCAATATTGCTGCTTTTTTGCGGGATAAAATTCTCATCTTCTCTAGTGTAAATCAAAGCAAAGTAATTTACCTATACAACCTGGGGGGTGAGGTTCATTTGTCTTACTGCCTGTGGGTTCCACACAGAGTTTATTCATAACCAAATATTGGTGGTCTCTTTGGTTGTCAACATGATCTCCCCATCCCTCTGCATTCTTTGTGCCCCATGGTTTTTGACCCACGTCCTATAGGCCTGCCTTGCTTTGCCATTTTCAAATAAGCACAGGCAGGGAAGTGTAGTAGACCTTTTAATGTCCCTAATATCACTTTTCACTTGTTTCTTTCTCTACCCAAGTTGTGGGTCAGTGACATGTGGATGCTACCCCCCTGTTTTATTTGTGGGCAAACTTAGAAGGTGAGAATGCATACCTTCTACAAGTTTGTTAAAAAACGGATGTAACGCATCAGCTGTAAATGCATCTCACTTCCATTCTACAGATATATGTTCTATTATTTCCATGAGTTTGTTATTCAGCTTCCCCAAGCTCCTAATATTCCATTTCAATCTATTGGCCACTGTGTTAAGAATCAACTCAGTGGGGCTGGAATTCCTCTCGGTGGTTCGGTCCATAGCAAAGAGTGTGGCTAAAATATTGTGATTACTAACTCCCGTAGTTATAATCTGACCATTTTGACACAGCACGTGTATGCTGACATCAACAAACATATAATCTAATTTTTTGTCCCCACCATGCCAACCACGTTTCAGCATTTCATCCCCAGCAATATTGCCATTCATCCCGATTAGCCCAAGAGACCTCAGTGCTGAGGACCATCATTCACCATTCCTGACATTGCAAGGGACTCTTTTAAAAATATGTAAACATAGAGAGTCATCCTCCTGTTTCTCCATAGAGAGACAAGAAGAATTTAAATCACCCACCACAGTGATTAGTCCATTGCTTTGTTTCTCCCTACAGTCTAATAAAAAAATAACTAAGCCTTCTAAACAATCTCCCAAAGGAGACAGCCCCTCATGCCAGTATATGTTTACAATAAGAATAAAAACAAACTTATCAAAGTTGTTGGGGTGGGAAGGTGAATCGCACTCAAGTTGATTTAGACAAAAGAGTCATTCAACATCCTGAATACAGTATTCCAGAACAAGTGTTTCCAAAGAAATAAGATGTTTATTCTGAATATTGGACATCCGACACGTGTTTTGACCAATGGGTCGTTTTCAAGGCTGTGTTAATCCCACATAACAATTCATTGGTATGCAAAGTTAAAACATATAATATACACCATCCAATTTGCACAATTAGTAAATACATCCAAATCAGCAGTTTCAACAAAAAAGAAGAATTGAAAATCAGAAATAGTGGTAACTGGATGAGGCTTTGCCGATCATGGCAGCGATGGCTGAGGAAATTGAATCGGGGAAGTGCATGGCCTTGAATCACTGGGTAAAAAGGAGAAAGGAAGATCTGACAAAGATCGCATGCTCGGAGATAGAGCTAAAAGAAAACCCAGACAGAATTAAAAAGAAGGTGGAGGATCTGGACTGGATAACAACTATCGAAAAAGCAACCGGTAACAAATTACTAGCCCACCTCCCCCCGACCTTCAATAAGGCAAAAGTCCCACTCCAGTACTGCATGAAGTTCCCGGAAAAACGGCTCAGGACGACGATCATGAGGGCAAGGCTTAACCTCCTACCCACCAGGGAGATCATAACCATCAGAGGAGGCGGAAATGAGAAAAAGTGCAGATTATGCAAAAAAAACGAGGCGACCGAATCCTTGAAACATCTGGTGATGGAATGCACTAGCATGGATACACAGCGAAATCAGTACCTCCCCTCGTTAGAGGACAACCTATGGATCTTCGATACGAATGAGCTATGGAATAGATTGATCTCCGGGGAAAACAACAAGTGGTCACAAGCCCTAGCAAAACTAATTGAAATGGCGTTTGACCAGATCAGACAATCTGACAGTAATAAGGAGCAAATCAATTAACCCATTTCTAGCCACTGGAGACCTGGGGGAGGTTCTGTAGAAACCCATAGAAACCTGAGACACCAATTTTACATGGTGAAGGATGAAAGCGTGCACCTTCGTCCATGACCCTCAGTTATTTTTGACAAAACTCAGTTTTCACCGAGTAATAGTTCAAAAAAAAAAAAAAAAAATAGTGGTAATAGAATTCAAATGTTGCTAAATATGTTGAAAGATTGAAATCAGTAATAATCAAAAACAAAACATAGCACATTTTGGATTGCCGAAGAGGAGGTCAAGCTAGTGATGCACAATGTTGACAAAGCAAAATTAGGGAGAAAAAAAACGAAAAAACAAAAAGGAAAGGGAAAATCAACAAACCAAATGAGGTTGTTTATTCATTTTAGATGCATCCTATTCAAATTCCAAGGTAAAATTTGCCAGTAAAAAGGGTAAAATACCCCAATTTGAGAAACGGTGCCAGACTAGGCTTATCACCATGATCACCCAGTCAAATGTGAATTAAAGAATAAAATGTTGAATATCCTGATTCTGATATTGTGAAAAATAATATATATATTTGACAGTTTCACCCGTGTGATAAAGTTGATAACCATGAATTATCTCTAAGCAAGTCAATGGGGGGATGTATAACTGCTCTTACCCTAAATCTTGTTTCAGTGTGACCAGTTTCTGCAAAGATAGAACAATCGTGGTAATGTGTAAGAGAAATCATGAAGTGTAAAATTTTGATTCAGGATTCCACCTTTCTGGTGGATGAGCTGGAGGGTTAAGAGTGATCGCTGCAAATTTACACTGATATTGTTTAATTCAAGAGTGGTCACGAGCGCACAGCACCTATATATCAAATCTCTTCCTTTAAAACATACTTATTATCAATTAAATGTGTAATTCTGATGCTAACACACTTGTCTAAAGATTATGTTCAGTGGATCATGCTTGGTCCACTCAAGATTTAATGGCAGTTAGTAGACTACCAAATGACCTACCTATATTATTATATGAAAGTCAATTGTGTTGCCGACTAAAGAGGGCTGCTTCAACAACCACGTTTCCTGCAGCATACATAAATCAACATTTGTTAACTCTTTACCCAGATCAGGGTTAGTAAAAAGAGCATTGTGTCCCCTGGTGTACAACAAGGTGACTCTTAAGCTCCATCCATGCCTAAAGGTGACTTTGTGAATTCCTTTTCATATTGGATGTCGACTTTAAGGCTTACACCAGCCAAGACCAGTTATTATAGAGGGAAATTTCTATGTTTTACCAATGTAACACCTTCCTTTCCCTTGTTCTTGTTATTAATTGAAATTAAGAGGTCCAAAGAGTTATGACTCACAGCATTAAACCACCATTCCTATTGACAGTCTGCACCTCTGTATTCTAAGGCTGTATATCAACACCTAATTGTCTAAGGTAGGAGCTTTGTTTAAGTTTACATCATAAACTATCTTTAAGACAATGTCCAAGGTAAACTTATCTGTATATGGATCCTCTAGAAACTCTACAAGGTCTATATTTTTAGAAACAATGGCTCTCAAGTCGGGGGTTTTCTGAGAAGAGAACAAGGAAGATGGACCTATGCAGGACAAGATACCTTTCTTCCTGAAATATATATTCCAGCACAATTCTGTGTTGTCTAGTCTCTGAGATATCACCCCGGATCACCTTCTTCTCATTGTCCCATGATTCAATAATATGATGAAGGCCACCTAAGATCCCAAAGAGCTTAGGGAGCCATTACCACCTTGGATATTGTATGCAAGGTTAGACTTGCATTTTCCACTTATATAGGATCTTGTAGAATCCCAGTCTAAGGTCATGGGCACAGCAACTGCAGAGCTTGGAGCTGTCCCCTGTAGGACACTGTAAACCCCACTTTTGACCCTCATACCTCTGTTTGCTTGTATTAGAAGATCCTAACAAATGTGAGGAATTAATAGAATTAAGTTCCTTCTTCCTCTCATCCTCTTTCTGAGCTGAGTGCTGATAAGTCCCACAAAATCTATCCTGCACCTCTGAGGGTGGTTCAGGTGACGTTGGGCTTTCTGCCTATTCTTCACAGGCATTAAATAGTTCCGCATTATCCAGAATCCCATTCAAGGATTCGATCCTCACTGGGGTTTTTTCCCATGATTAATTAACAACATTGTCTTGGCAAGGAGACTCCATACGTTTTAACTTACATAGAAATGCCCTTGAAGTTCTTTGTTTTCTTAGGCTGCGGCCTGGCACACTTTTTCGCCTTTCTCAGGCAAACCGTACGAGAAGAAATAATGATGGACTTGTTTGCCATTACTGTGAGGAACCCTGCTACATTGGAATCTGCTAAGGCTTGAGGGCCTAAAGGTGGGGCGCAAGTATCCCACCACGTCCTACAGAGCCAATGGGGGGTGCAGCTCGATGGCTAAAGGTGTGTACATCCCTCGGTTCAGCAGAGATTACATTTGCAGAAGACACTCCCTGTACTGGACTTCGTGGAGGCCGCCTCCACTGAAAAAGGGGCTGCATGTCTTCTGTTTGTTCTAAGTTACTCAGCTTCATTTTTATTGCTTCTAGCAAGTCAGAGTTGATTTTCACCTTTGGTTTTTTGTTCTCCTAAATATACACGAAGGATGTCAACACATAGTGCAGTGCCTGTTCAGCTGGTTGATTGATGTCGGCGTTCTTAGATTGCTGAAGCAATAAGGTGAAGTCTAATCTTGGTGACTGTCCAGGGGAATCTGCAGAGAAGCCATTGTTGTCATCATAAGTACAATCAGTAAAGATCGGAGGTGTATTCAGGTACGACTTATTCATTTGGGGGTCCCTTTCACCAAGGGGCACCTCAAGTAACAAGGAATCCGATTTAATAAACCCCCTGTCTGATTTATTTGCTCTACCCCATCCTGGGTTGAAGTATTAGGGGCAGGACAGACAGAAGGCGTAATTACTATAGCAAAAAACAATGTTCTTTTCACTGTTTTGTTCCCCTTATCAATATTGCCAGTGGGAGCCGTACCAGTGGATGTTGAGGGCTCAGACGGAGACTCCGGCAGTGGCAAATCCTGAGCCCTTTTCAAGTTTGCTGCATCATGTGCCAGAACAAAGACAGTCGCAACTCACCAAAAGCTCACCAAATGGTAGCCTCATGTCGGAAGACACGCAGCCGGCCAACCGCCAACAGCAGCACTGAGCAGGCCCCCCGCAGCACTCTGCGCCTCCACAGAGTTTTGGAGGTCACAGGTGTAGCAGCAGTCAATGTCCGTGCAGAAACAACAAAGTCATTCACAATGGTCTGTGTGTCATGTATCACAGCTGACAACAGTCAGTAGGCACCTCATGGCATTCTGCCACATAGATTTTGAGATCACTAGTGTAGCAGCAGTCAATGGCCCTCATTACAACACTGGCGCTAAACCATGGCGCTATTAGCACCATGGTTGGTGCCAGTGTTGTAACGGATCCGCCATGGTTCAATGGGGAATTACCACCCCATTCCAAGGTTGGCGGGGTGGTAATTCCCCATTGAACCATGGCCCTTCCCCATTCTCATTTTCGCCCCATAGGGCTCTATGGGAATGGGGAAGGCGCTAAGTACGGTACCGCAAATTGCGGTACCGTACTTAGCACCAAGGTCCCTTTGTGGGTCCCTACTTTAACGGCTGGTGTAGACCAGCCTTTAAGGTCTGGTCCCGTAAAGGGACCTCATAGTAAGGCGCTAAATGTTTAACGGCGCCGCAGCCTTTTACGGCGCCGTTAAACACTTAGCGCCAGGGTCCTAATGAGGGCCAATGTCCTTGCAGAAACAAAACATTAATTTTGCCATTCTGAGTATTATCAACATTTGCCATCTTCTTTTATTGCCACTTTGTTTAATTTCTCGGTACACACGGTGCCATTGTCTGCAGCAGTCTCATTTGGCCAGTTACTGGATTACTTGTATTTGTCTTTACTGTTGATTTTGAATGGCCCAAGCCCATACTTCCAGATCATTTCCTGGTTGGTATTTCTCTCTCTCCAATGTAACGTTCTGCAGTCCAGTTGTGCTTCATCATGTGATTATCCAATTAGCTATCCATATTTGCTCGATTTGCGGCCTTCTCATTTTCATAAATCCTCAGGTATTATCGATGCATGCTCACTTTCTCTAAGCGGGAACGTTAGTGGGGTCATGCTGTGAGGACGTGTCCTGCATTGCAATCCCTGGCACGTGTGAAACTTTAATTCAGCTTTGAGTATTCTGAATGTGTCCATGTTCCTCACATTTCAAAAATATCCCACGGGTGTGATGCATCTTCTATCTATGGGCTCCATTGACAGGTGGTTGCACTTTTTTGCTAACCACATGTCCCATTGCAGGTAAATAGTTTTGGGATTAATTAATCTTCTCGAAAATCCTGTAACCTGATGCCTCGTGGCTCTTTCTTTGCATACATTTTTCTTATCTTCACTCTAGCTTTTGTAGTAATTCATATGAAGTCACTGATTCTGTATGTTACTAATGTTATACATTTTGGTGGCATTCGTCGTGGATGCCCCACAATAATAGCTTTTACTGTTAACAGTTGCATTTGTCCCCATTATCTTTTGCATGTGCCTTCTCTGGGCTCTTTTACCATATTCTATAGCACCTTGTTTATTTTACTTTTCTTCTTATAATGCTCAGAGCCCGCAAGCATCAGGGCGCAAAAAGACTGGTGGGAGTGAGACACATCAGATATCAGGGTTATTCATCTCATTTAAACAGAAGCGTCTTCAGGTGTTTCCTAAAACAATGCAAATCTGAAATCAGCTCAATCGGTAGCTTATTCCATGCTATGGCTGCTTGCACTGGAAAGGTCCAACTGCCACCCTGTACTCGCCTAATACGGGGGCAACGAAGAAGCATAGAATCACTAGACCTAGTAGTCCTGGAAGATTGCTGCAGCTGGAGACCATCCCGAAGATAGGCTGGTGCTGAACAATATAAGCACTTATGAGAAAATTGTGCTAATTTTAAAACTGATCCTCTCCTCAGTAGCCAACCAATGCAGATCTCTACTGTGTTCAGCGATTGGGTCACCTCTTGGGATACTTTTTACGATACAGATTGCATCATTCTGCAGTACCTGCTAATATAGATGCATCTCTTATTTGCTACCACCAAGATAGCATTACAACAAGCAACCTCGGCATGAGCACTGCTCCAGACTAGGTAATACCGTTTGCCTGCGAGAGGAACGGTTTAATTAACAGGAGCAATCTTAGATGGTATTGCGCTTTATTCACAACATTACTGATGCCTTTTATCTTTATCTATTACATGTATTTTTTCCATTTGATGTTGCAGATGTGTTCTATGCTGAGATTCTGGAGACTGGGGATTTGCCTTTCCTCGAAAGAAAGTTTAGAAATAATGATATTTAAAATACTGAACTGTCCATATTAAATGTTTAAAGACGTTATTAGTTCCGATGAGACCATCAAGAAGTAATCATACAACAGCACTTTCAGTTCATTAGTGCATGCTGTTGCTGTAATGTGCTTGGTCTTATGTTTTTTTCTGATTAGCTTGCGTTAGCTAATCCATTTACATTACAATTAGAAATGGGCAGTGGCAGCACTAGAAATCAGTATTGGGTGGGGGGACCAGAGCGCAAAAATACAACATGGTGGGGCGTGGTGGTGTCACACCAAATAAGAGTCAACAGGCAAAACTAGTTTAAGTATACCTTTATTTTACCTATCTGGTTAAAAAACATGTCATTACGTATGTTCAGAGTAGGTTTAATGCAATAAAACTTTTGCATCAAGTTAGTATACATCCTAAAAATGTTGCTCATATTCAACAGTTGCAAAAAAACCCTTGGAGTCAGAAAGAGCCTGTGGTATTTTACTTCAAGCAGACATCACTCCCAGCACAGCTCTAATTAATGTGTAGTTTGAGATGGTATTTAGCAGAAGAGATATCCCTTCCAGTTCAGCTTTAAATAATAGGTAGTCAAAAATAGTCAGTTTAACAGAAGAAACATCCCTCATACCTCAGTTTCAATTAATAGTCAAGGACAGTCTGTTTAACAGATACAATATTACATAAAGATGTAGTTCAGGGGGATAGGAGGCAACTGCTCCCTTAGTTCTTTAGCAATGGTTGCAGGAATCTCACTTTGCCCCTGCAGAACTGTTTACAGTTTTCAGTTTCTGGCTGTACACCCCAGTGGCAACTGATGAATTTTTTAATTGGAGGGGCGTAACTATTTCCCGCAAATATGCCATTGTGACAGAGCATAGTGAGGGACCCCGAACCAATTAAAGGGTGTTAGAAGTGCTTATCACCCAGATAATTCTTTTAAATAATGGCTTAAAACAGTGCAAAGACTGGGTAAAATGCCAACAAGTTTTCAATTGGTTTTGTACAGTAACACCTGAACAAATCTAATAGATGCAAGTCACCAACAGTGCTGAGGAGCATTTCACCAAAACATTCTCAGGTTGCTTTTGGCCACAATATATACCAGTATACAAATATGTTCACGCTGGCTGCACCCATATATTTCCATGCTGGTTGCACCAATATATGCCAGTATTCCCATTTAAGCACATATTCATGTTTGCTTTGCTCATAATTCCTGTAATTATACTATAAGAAATCATATCCACGCTTGTTCTGCCAAAATATGGCAGTATCCCTACATAAGAACATACTCGAGATGGTTTTAAACATTAAAAATGCCCTGCCACACTACGAAAACATGTCCAAACCTGCTGCATTCAAATGCCATTCTAGCTATATAATACAACCTATCATGCTTGCTTTATCAAAGATACCCTATGCAAAATGTCACAAGACAGTAAGAAATGGCTAAACTAGCTGCACCAAAATGCCAGTCTAGCTTCACAATAACACTTATCATTCTTGTTTTATCAAAGATAGCCAACACAAAATATCATGCCACTGAAAGAAATGGCTAGACTTGGTGCTTTCAAATGCCACTGTAGCTACATAATCGCACCTACCATGCTTGCTTTATCATACATACCCAGTAAAAAATCCCAAGCGACTCGCACACACACAATGTGATTGTGTGTGCATGCAGGGTGCTGGGCGAGGGTTGGGGAGCCAAGGAGTACGAATGGTATTTTTTTTCTATTCATCTATCATAGATGGGCAGTAAAAAAAAAAAACAATCTTGCACCCTGGGCCTCCCCAACGCCTCGCATCGGGAGAGAATTATTTTGGCTGATGTATAACTCCCCTCTCCTGCCAAAATAAGCTCCACATGCCAGTACAAACACACACGCACATTCTTACAATCTTAAGATGCAGCATGCAGTCGCTCATTCACACGCACACACATCATCATACACTCACTCATTTCACACAACTCACGCATACACACATACATGAACATATTTAAATTAGCATACCTTCTGGCCCAGTCCTAATGTTCTGTCCCAGCACTCCAGCTTCCGTGTAGCATGAACAGGAAGCAGGAAGCAAAGAATGCTTCCTGGCTAGTGCACATGCCTGCAAGAGCTGGAGCGCTGATGACGAAGTGGGCTGCTCTGTTTGTGTGTGCGAGGAGGCACAATAGCGCTTCCCATCACACATACAAACTTGCCGTTCCTCAGCTAGCATCCTTTGTGGGCCATGCAATGTTGGGGAAGCGAAACACCCCCGGCTTTGAATGACTCATTGGGTATGCAAGGCTGGGGGACAGAACTGTCAAACGGAAACCTTGTTTTCTTAGATAGTTCCAGCCAGCCGAGGAGCGTCTTCTCAGCTGCAAAAAGCAGCTGAGGGAATGCTCAGTGTTTACACTATGCTGGCACCTTGCCTCCTCCATAATGGGCAAGGGTGCTGTAAGGAACTCATGGTGGCAACAGTAAAGACAGACACAAGTGATCACAGTTCAAGTGTGTTTATTAAACTGTAAATGTAGGGTGGAAAAAAACCTAACCTAAACCTTAATCTAAGATGGACGTAAGCGTCGACCATCACATGAAAATAAGGCAGTCCTTGTGGCATTGTGTCAAAATAAAAAGGCCTATACTAAATTAAAAAAAAATATTGCCAATTCATACAACTAATTAAATAAAGAGTGTGGGATGGGGTTTTCAATAAAGAAAGAAGTGTTTATAAATAATAAGTCAGGACGTGATTGCCAGGGGTCTCCCTTCCTCAGGTTTTCAGCACGGGACAAGATGGGACCATGGAGCACAGCACACACTTGAGCCTTCTCAGCACGAGCCAATAGTTCCATATCAGCTGTTAGGTTCTTCGACGGTTAAGTCTCCTTTCAATAAAGGTCTCTTGCCTTTGAGAGCCTGATGCTTTCAACAAACAGACACAAAGTTCTGTGCCACATATACTTTGGGTGACGGCTTCATCCCTGGGTCCCCCTCTTCCTGGGGCAGACGCCTCACCAGATGTATTCCTCATATCAACTAAACAGCTCCTTTTCTCAATGAACTTTGGGTAATGACTTTTTACTCCTGGATCTCCCTCAGCCTGGCACGGACCCAACTGACAAGGGGGACAATTCACTTCACCTGGTCTTGCATTCATGAATCTTCAATGTTGTTTTTAAACAGTTCATCAGGCTTTGCCCTTGGTGGTCGGCTTCCCTCGGCCAGGTCACTCTCGCCAACTTTTACCAAACAGTTCACTATAGGACTTTAGACTTTGCCTTTTCTCGTTAACATCCCTCCATCGGGTTCACTGTTGCTAATTTCCTTAGTTCACAGGTTACTTCCAACATGCAGGATTCACTTCCATTAGCATTCTCAGTTATTTGCCGGTCAAAGACTTTCAACCGTACAGAGGAGTTTATAAGACCCCTGCATGACCACTTTGACTGTTCTTCTCCTATTCCCAAGGCCTTCTGGTTATGGTAGTTTTCTACCTTCAGGTAATCGCCCAGATGTTCCTGCTTGAATACCCATGTGGTGCCCGGGCACCTCTTTTGAGGCTTTTTCCCACTTTCTTAATAGTTCTTCTATGCTTTTAAAAGTTCCAATGATCGGTTTGCTACTTTTCATTCGACACAGCCCAGTTTCTTATTGATTCTCACCTCGACTCACCGGCTGTGATGAACTGCTTGGCTTTCTTCTCCTTTGAGTCAAAGTTGGTACCACTGAGACCAGCATTTCTCCCCCGTTTGGTAATCAGCAGAGTACGATCTCGTTTACCATTGACATCTGCTGCAATACACTCTACCCTTTGTTTGTGATGTTATGTTTCCGATTGCAGAGGTTTCACAGACCATGATCAGAAAGGGCAAGGTCACGTCTCTCCATTTCACCCTCTCAGTATTCGCTGTCCTTTGCCTCCTCTTGAACTACTCTGAGTTGGCCCTCACATCGTACGGTCTTCCTTACCCGTCCTGTGCTCTCGTACTCCACCTTTTATTCCTCTGGGGAAGGGAAAGGGCTGTCAGGTGTGAGAGATTCTGGTCAATTGCTTGACTTTGCCTGACCCTTGTATTGGGACATGTCAGGTAAATGGCTCTGGTGTTAGTCGGTTGTCTTTCATGTTGTGTGAAAGTGTTGTTCGTGTCAGAATATGGAGGGGGTAGTGTTCTGGAATATCCTATGTGGTAGGCTGGGGAAAAGGTGTCAAAAGAAGGGGCATACCGTGTCTCGCCCATCAGTGTCCCACTCCCAAAGACCCCCACCCAGGTGATCCTCCCTCACTGGATGACAGATCCCCAGGGACTAGTTAGGGAGACACCTACAGGTTACTCGCAGTGCCCATGGGTCAGCGCCCTTCGGCCATTATAGGGAAGCCACCGCTGGTACAGCGTCAATGAATCTATGCACAGGGTCAATGCAGCTGGAGATTAAATACTGTTGACGGTTGTTAATGCAGCGATTTTGAACACATTAATGGATTAATAGACATGTCCTGCAGTAGAATGCTACAAGTGTAGCTCAGCAGGTTGAATGACTGTTGCTAAGATGTTATATGTTTAAAACTGTCTGTAAATCTTATGATCTTTTGCAATTCCTTTAAAAAACAAGTGCTATTAAATGTGTTCAGCCAGGGGATGGTTTGGTGTGGTAGTTTGCTTATAGTCAGGGTGAGGATGAGGAAATATCTGCACTCATAGTGAAAATCAAAAGCTGGCATCCATGAACCCACAGTTTAATTTCCTAGTAACTGCTGTCAGCACAATAGAAGCATGTATGTGTCATTAAGCAGGCTGATAAGCATATACCAGCTTTAGAAATATATCCTGTGATAAAACACAAAGGAAGGGGCACGCAAATCACTGGGTCTTTGTGTGTAAGTCTGAAAAAAAATAAACACATTTTAAAGAAAACTAGTGAATGTAAGTTTAAGAGCATGTTTTAGTTTGAAAACGTCTTCTTTGTTTTTTTCTAGACAAGTGTAAGATGCACATTTTGAAAACAGTAGTGTGGTCTGGAAATAGATAGCCTGCTTTTAAAAGTGATGGCCCTCACCCCAGTGATATTCCTGGCCCATTGATTCCTGCGGTGTACCTTTCAGGTCAGAAGAAAGAAACAGGCTGAATTAATAGAAACTGCAAATGCACGAATGACGGCTGAGCGAAGCAGCACCTTTAAGGCTCCTGGAAAGAGTTATTTGCCGATGTGGTGGGGTGTGGGGGGCAGGCAACAATTAAGGGGTGCAAAGCAGCCAATAGGCGGGGCAATTGCCCCCTGTACCTCATGGGACAGCGGGTATCATTGTCTCGTTCATCTATATATCCATGAAGTATCTGATTGGAACTCACTCAAGTTGAAAACAGGTTTTGGTTTATGATCAAGGAGCTTAACGCTTTTGCTACATTGTGGGCCTACACTGAAGCTTTGTACTGCCCTGAATATGTAACGCCACCCGTCCTTGTGAAACACTTTTTCTGCATGTATTGATCCAGCCACTGTGGGTCCATACTAAGTGTCCGACATTTCATAGGGTCACTCAATATTCTTCCAATTGTGAAGCCCACTTGTGTTATGTTGATGATCATTGGCCTGTTTTAGCCTTTTACCCATCATATTGCCAAGAGTTTATTGACGTTGTTTATCAATGTAAGGGTTAGCAGGGTTTTCCTTTCAAGGGATGTATAGCTACCTTAGTAATAACTAAAATTAAAGTATGTTCACTTCTGCATATATTCTCTTCAGTGTTTGTGTTCCCTTGTACATTTTCACCTGTAAAGGGAGCACAGTAATCCTCTATATTGTATATAATATTTGCAAGATGTCAATCTTCCCATGACTCACTTTTACTCCCCATCTCTTTGATAAATCCTTACTTTTCGCTCTGTAGATGCCTCATTTAACATGGGCAGCTAACGTTTGTTCAGCAAGGTTACCTCTTTGTCTATGGTATCACACAGGTGAAAAATGGACTGGGCGTTTAGATGTCTGCAATGTTTTTTTGTTTTTTAATTCATATACATTGCTATTCTTTGCTTCCTGAAAGTATGTCCACTCCTCCATGTCATAGCTAAATATCCATCCGTCTTCTAGCTTTCTCTCTTTATTAAAGTTGTTGTTATTTTATGCTGAATGGTGCATATTCTACTTTTTTTGTAAAAATATTATTTGGAGGAAATCTATATCACCTTGCCAGTCTCCCAGTTCTATCATTTAATTCACATTGGTGCAAATGTTCAAAATTCCTGTAGCAAAAAATCATGGTGTAAATCCAGGTCGAGTACAGTTTACCCTTATACCAGATCCCCTTATCAATATTGCCAGTGGGAGCCGTGGGAGCCGTACCAGTGGACGTTAAGGGCTCAGACGGTGACTCCGACAGTGGCAAATCCTGAGCCCTTTTCAAGTTTGCTGCATCATGTGCCAGAACAAAGACAGTGGCAACTCACCAAAAGCTCACCAAATGGTAGCCTCATGTCGGCGGACACGCAGCTGGCCAACCGCCAACAGCAGCACTGAGCAGGCCCCCCACAGCACTCTGCGCCACCACAGAGTTTTGGAGGTCACAGGTGTAGCAGCAGTGAATGTCCGTGCAGAAACAACAGTCCTTCACAATGGTCTGTGTGTCATGTATCACAGCTGACAACAGTCAGTAGGCACTTCATGGCATTCTGTCACATAGATTTTGAGATCACTAGTGTAGCAGCAGTCAATGTCCTTGCAGAAACAAAAAATGTGTTTTGCCATTCTGAGCATTATCAACTTTTGCCATCTTCTTTTATTGACACTTTGTTTAATTTCTCGGTACACACGGTGCCATTGTCTGCAGCAGTCTCATTTGGCCAGTTACTGGATTACTTGTATTTGTCTTTACTGTTGATTTTGAATGGCCCAAGCCCATACTTCCAGCTAATTTCCTGGTTGTTATTTCTCTCCCTCCAATGTAACGTTCTGCAGTCCAGTTGTGCTTCATCATGTGATTATCCAATTAGCTCTCCATATTTGCTCGATTTGCGGCCTTCTCATTTTCATAAATCCTCAGGTATTATCGATGCATGCTCACTTTCTCTAAGCGGGAACGCTAGTGGGGTCATGCTGTGAGGACGTGTCCTGCATTGCAATCCCTGGCACGTGTGAAACTTTAATTCAGCTTTGAGTATTCTGAAGGTGTCCATGTTCCTCACATTTCAAAAATATCCCACGGGTGTGATGCATTTTCTATCTATGGGCTCCATTGACAGGTGGTTGCACTTTTTTGCTAACCACATGTCCCATTGCAGGTAAATAGTTTTGGGATTAATTAATCTTCTCGAAAATCCTGTAACCTGATGCCTCGTGGCTCTTTCTTTGCATACATTTTTCTTATCTTCACTCTAGCTTTTGTAGTAATTCATATGAAGTCACTGATTCTGTATGTTACTAATGTTATACATTTTGGTGGCATTCGTCGTGGATGCCCCACAATAATAGCTTTTACTGTTAACAGTTGCATTTGTCCCCATTATCTTTTGCATGTGCATTCTCTGGGCTCTTTTACCATATTCTATAGCACCTTGTTTATTTTACTTTTCTTCTTATAATGCTCAGAGCCCGCAAGCATCAGGGCGCAAAAAGACTGGTGGGAGTGAGACACATCAGATATCAGGGTTATTCATCTCATTTAAACAGAAGCGTCTTCAGGTGTTTTCTAAAACAATGCAAATCTGAAATCAGCTCAATAGGTAGCTTATTCCATGCTATGGCTGCTTGCACTGGAAAGGTCCAACTGCCACCCTGTACTCGCCTAATACGGGGGCAACGAAGAAGCATAGAATCACTAGACCTAGTAGTCCTGGAAGATTGCTGCAGCTGGAGACCATCCCGAAGATAGGCTGGTGCTGAACAATATAAGCACTTATGAGAAAATTGTGCTAATTTTAAAACTGATCCACTCCTCAGTAGCCAACCAATGCAAATCTCTACTGTGTTCAGAGATTGGGTCACCTCTTGGGATACTTTTTACGATACAGATTGCATCATTCTGCAGTACCTGCTAATATAGATGCATCTCTTATTTGCTACCACCAAGATAGCATTACAATAAGCAACCTCGGCATGAGCACTGCTCCAGACTAGGTAATACCGTTTGCCTGCGAGAGGAACGGTTTAATTAACAGGAGCCATCTTAGATGGTATTGTGCTTTATTCACAACATTACTGATGCCTTTTATCTTTATCTATTACATGTATTTTTTCCATTTGATGTTGCAGATGTGTTCCATGCTGAGATTCTGGAGACTGGGGATTTGCCTTTCCTCCAAAGAAAGTTTAGAAATAATGATATTTAAAATACTGAACTGTCCATATTAAATGTTTAAAGACGTTATTAGTTCCGATGAGACCATCAAGAAGTAATCATACAACAGCACTTTCAGTTCATTAGTGCATGCTGTTGTTGTAATGTGCTTGGTCTTATGTTTTTTTCTGATTAGCTTGTGTTAGCTAATCCATTTACATTACAAATAGTAATGGGCAGTGGCAGCACTAGAAATCAGTATTGGGTGGGGGGACCAGAGCGCAAAAATACAACATGGTGGGGCGGGGTGGTGTCACACCAAATAAGAGTCAACAGGCAAAACTAGTTTAAGTATACCTTTATTTTACCAATCTGGTTAAAAAACATGTCATTACGTATGTTCAGAGTAGGTTTAATGCAATAAAAGTTTTGCATCAAGTTAGTATACATCCTAAAAATGTTGCTCATATTCAACAGTTGCAAAAAAACCCTTGGAGTCAGAAAGAGCCTGTGGTATTTTACTTCAAGCAGACATCACTCCCAGCACAGCTCTAATTAATGTGTAGTTTGAGATGGTATTTAGCAGAAGAGATATCCCTTCCAGTTCAGCTTTAAATAATAGGTAGTCAAAAATAGTCAGTTTAACAGAAGAAACATCCCTCATACCTCAGTTTCAATTAATAGTCAAGGACAGTCTGTTTAACAGATACAATATTACATAAAGATGTAGTTCAGGGGGATAGGAGGCAACTGCTCCCTTAGTTCTTTAGCAATGGTTGCAGGAATCTCACTTTGCCCCTGCAGAACTGTTTACAGTTTTCAGTTTCTGGCTGTACACCCCAGTGGCAACTGATGAATTTTTTAATTGGAGGGGCGTAACTATTTCCCGCAAATATGCCATTGTGACAGAGCATAGTGAGGGACCCCGAACCAATTAAAGAGTGTTAGGAGTGCTTATCACCCAGATAATTCTTTTAAATAATGGCTTAAAACATTGCAAAGACTGGGTAAAATGCCAACAAGTTTTCAATTGGTTTTGTACAGTAACACCTGAACAAATCTAATAGATGCAAGTCACCAACAGTGCTGAGGAGCATTTCACCAAAACATTCTCAGGTTGCTTTTGACCACAATATATACCAGTATACAAATATGTTCACGCTGGCTGCACCCATATATTTCCATGCTGGTTGCACCAATATATGCCAGTATTCCCATTTAAGCACATATTCATGTTTGCTTTGCTCATAATTCCAGTAATTATACTATAAGAAATCATATCCACGCTTGTTCTGCCAAAATATGGCAGTATCCCTACATAAGAACATACTCGAGATGGTTTTAAACATTAAAAATGCCCTGCCACACTACGAAAATATGTCCAAACCTGCTGCATTCAAATGCCATTCTAGCTATATAATACAACCTATCATGCTTGCTTTATCAAAGATACCCTATGCAAAATGTCACAAGACAGTAAGAAATGGCTAAACTAGCTGCACCAAAATGCCAGTCTAGCTTCACAATAACACTTATCATTCTTGTTTTATCAAAGATAGCAAAATATCATGCCACTGAAAGAAATGGCTAGACTTGGTGCTTTCAAATGCCACTGTAGCTACATAATCGCACCTACCATGCTTGCTTTATCATACATACCCAGTAAAAAATCCCAAGCGACTCGCACACACACAATGTGATTGTGTGTGCATGCAGGGTGCTGGGCGAGGGTTGGGGAGCCAAGGAGTACGAATGGTATTTTTTTTTCTATTCATCTATCATAGATGGGCAGTAAAAAAAAAAAAACAATCTTGCTCCACTGGGCTTCCCCAACGCCTCGCATCGGGAGAGAATTATTTTGGCTGATGTATAACTCCCCTCTCCTGCCAAAATAAGCTCCACATGCCAGTACAAACACACACGCACATTCTTACAATCTTAACATGCAGCATGCAGTCGCTCATTCACACGCACACACATCATCATACACTCACTCATTTCACACAACTCACGCATACACACATACATAAACATATTTAAATTAACATACCTTCTGGCCCAGTCCTAATGTTCTGTCCCAGCACTCCAGCTTCCGTGTAGCATGAACAGGAAGCAGGAAGCAAAGAATGCTTCCTGGCTACTGCACATGCCTGCAAGAGCTGGAGCGCTGATGACGAAGTGGGCTGCTCTGTTTGTATGTGCGAGGAGGCACAATAGCGCTTCCCATCACACATGCAAACTTGCCGTTCCTCAGCTAGCATCCTCTGTGGGCCATGCAATGTTGGGGAAGCGAAACACCCCCGGCTTTGAATGACTCATTGGGTATGCAAGGCTGGGGGACAGAACTGTCAAACGGAAACCTTGTTTTCTTAGACAGTTCCAGCCAGCCGAGGAGCGTCTTCTCAGCTGCAAAAAGCAGCTGAGGGAATGCTCAGTGTTTACACTATGCTGGCACCTTGCCTCCTCCATAATGGGCAAGGGTGCTGTAAGGAACTCATGGTGGCAACAGTAAAGACAGACACAAGTGTTCACAGTTCAAGTGTGTTTATTAAACTGTAAATGTAGGGTGGAAAAAAACCTAACCTAAACCTTAATCTAAGATGGACGTAAGCGTCGACCATCACATGAAAATAAGGCAGTCCTTGTGGCATTGTGTCAAAATAAAAAGGCCTATACTAAATTAAAAAAACTATTGCCAATTCATACAACTAATTAAATAAAAAGTGTGGGATGGGGTTTTCAATAAAGAAAGAAGTGTTTATAAATAATAAGTCAGGTCGTGATTGCCAGGGGTCTCCCTTCCTCAGGTTTTCAGCACGGGACAAGATGGGACCATGGAGCACAGCACACACTTGAGCCTTCTCAGCACGAGCCAATAGTTCCATATCAGCTGTTAGGTTCTTCGACGGTTAAGTCTCCTTTCAATAAAGGTCTCTTGCCTTTGAGAGCCTGATGCTTTCAACAAACAGACACAAAGTTCTGTGCCACATATACTTTGGGTGACGGCTTCATCCCTGGGTCCCCCTCTTCCTGGGGCAGACGCCTCACCAGATGTATTCCTCAAATCAACTAAACAGCTCCTTTTCTCAATGAACTTTGGGTAATGACTTTTTACTCCTGGATCTCCCTCAGCCTGGCACGGACCCAACTGACAAGGGGGACAATTCACTTCACCTGGTCTTGCATTCATGAATCTTCAATGTTGTTTTTAAACATTTCATCAGGCTTTGCCCTTGGTGGTCGGCTTCCCTCGGCCAGGTCACTCTCGCCAACTTTTACCAAACAGTTCACTATAGGACTTTAGACTTTGCCCTTTCTCGTTAACATCCCTCCATCGGGTTCACTGTTGCTAATTTCCAAAGTTCACAGGTTACTTCCAACATGCAGGATTCACTTCCCTTAGCATTCTCAGTTATTTGCCGGTCAAAGACTTTCAACTGTACAGAGGAGTTTATAAGACCCCTGCATGACCACTTTGACTGTTCTTCTCCTATTCCCAAGGTCTTCTGGTTATGGTAGTTTTCTACCTTCAGGTAATCGCCCAGATGTTCCTGCTTGAATACCCATGTGGTGCCCGGGCACCTCTTTTGAGGCTTTTTCCCACTTTCTTAATAGTTCTTCTATGCTTTTAAAAGTTCCAATGATCGGTTTGCTACTTCTCATTCGACACAGCCCAGTTTCTTATTGATTCTCACCTCGACTCACCGGCTGTGATGAACTGCTTGGCTTTCTTCTCCTTCGAGTCAAAGTTGGTACCACTGAGACCAGCATTTCTCCCCCGTTTGGTAATCAGCAGAGTACGATCTCGTTTACCATTGACATCTGCTGCAATACACTCTACCCTTTGTTTGTGATGTTATGTTTCCGATTGCAGAGGTTTCACAGACCATGATCGGAAAGGGCAAGGTCACGTCTCTCCATTTCACCCTCTCAGTATTCGCTGTCGTACGGTCTTCCTTACCCGTCCTGTGCTCTCGTGCTCCACCTTTTATTCCTCTGGGGAAGGGAAAGGGCTGTCAGGTGTGAGAGATTCTGCTCAATTGCTTGACTTTGCCTGACCCTTGTATTGGGACATGTCAGGTAAATGGCTCTGGTGTTAGTCGGTTGTCTTTCATGTTGTGTGAAAGTGTTGTTCGTGTCAGAATATGGAGGGGGTAGTGTTCTGGAATATCCTATGTGGTAGGCTGGGGAAAAGGTGTCAAAAGAAGGGGCATACCGTGTCTCGCCCATCAGTGTCCCACTCCCAAAGACCCCCACCCAGGTGTTCCTCCCTCACTGGATGACAGATCCCCAGGGACTAGTTAGGGAGACACCTACAGGTTACTCGCAGTGCCCATGGGTCAGCGCCCTTCGGCCATTATAGGGAAGCCACCGCTGGTACAGAGTCAATGAATCTATGCATAGGGTCAATGCAGCTGGAGATTAAATACTGTTGACTGTTGTTAATGCAGCGATTTTGAACACATTAATGGATTAATAGACATGTCCTGCAGTAGAATGCTACAAGTGTAGCTCAGCAGGTTGAATGACTGTTGCTAAGATGTTATATGTTTAAAACTGTCTGTAAATCTTATGATTTTTTGCAATTCCTTTAAAAAACAAGTGCTATTAAATGTGTTCAGCCAGGGGATGGTTTGGTGTGGTAGTTTGCTTATAGTCAGGGTGAGGATGAGGAAATATCTGCACTCATAGTGAAAATCAAAAGCTGGCATCCATGAACCCACAGTTTAATTTCCTATTAACTGCTGTCAGCACAATAGAAGCATGTATGTGTGATTAAGCAGTCTGATAAGCATATACCAGCTTTAGAAATATATCCTGTGATAAAACACAAAGGAAGGGGCACGCAAATCACTGGATCTTTGTGTGTAAGTCTGACAAAAAATAAACACATTTTAAAGAAAACTAGTGAATGTAAGTTTAAGAGCATGTTTTAGTTTGAAAACGTCTTCTTTGTTTTTTTCTAGACAAGTGTAAGATGCACATTTTGAAAACAGTAGTGTGGTCAGCAAATAGATAGCCTGCTTTTAAAAGTGATGGCCCTCACCCCAGTGATATTCCTGGCCCATTGATTCCTGCGGTGTACCTTTCAGGTCAGAAGAAAGAAACAGGCTGAGTTAATAGAAACTGCAAATGCACGAATGACGGCTGAGCGAAGCAGCACCTTTAAGGCTCCTGGAAAGAGTTATTTGCCGATGTGGTGGTGTGTGGGGGGCAGGCAACAATTAAGGGGTGCAAAGCAGCCAATAGGCGGGGCAATTGCCCCCTGTACCTCATGGGACAGCGGGTATCATTGTCTCGTTCATCTATATATCCATGAAGTATCTGATTGGAACTCACTCAAGTTGAAAACAGGTTTTGGTTTATGATCAAGGAGCTTAACGCTTTTGTTACATTGTGGGCCTACACTGAAGCTTTGTAATGCCCTGAATATGTAACGCCACCCGTCCTTGTGAAACACTTTTTCTGCATGTATTGATCCAGCCACTGTGGGTAATTAATCATCTTCGATCTTCCATACTAAGTGTCCGACATTTCATAGGGTCACTCAGTATTCTTCCAATTGTGAAGCCCACTTGTGTTTTGTTGATGATCATTGGCCTGTTTTAGCCTTTTACCCATCATATTGCCAAGAGTTTATTGACGTTGTTTATCAATGTAAGGGTTAGCAGGGTTTTCCTTTCAAGGGATGTTTAGCTACCTTAGTAATAACTAAAATTAAAGTATGTTCACTTCTGCATATATTCTCTTCAGTGTCTGTGTTCCCTTGTACATTTTCACCTGTAAAGGGAGCACAGTAATCCTCTATATTGTATATAATATTTGCAAGATGTCAATCTTCCCATGACTCACTTTTACTCCCCATCTCTTTGATAAGTCCTTACTTTTCGCTCTGTAGATGCCTCATTTAACATGGGCAGCTAACGTTTGTTCAGCAACGTTACCTCTTTGTCTATGGTATCACACATGTGAAAAATGGACTGGGCGTTTAGATGTCTGCAATGTTTTTTTGTTCTTTAATTCATATACATTGCTATTCTTTGCTTCCTGAAAGTATGTCCACTCCTCCATGTCATAGCTAAATATCCATCCGTCTTCTAGCTTTCTCTCTTTATTAAAGTTGTTGTTATTTTATGCTGAATGTGCATATTCTAC
The DNA here is from genome assembly GCF_040938575.1 of Ambystoma mexicanum. Taxonomy (NCBI): domain Eukaryota; kingdom Metazoa; phylum Chordata; class Amphibia; order Caudata; family Ambystomatidae; genus Ambystoma; species Ambystoma mexicanum. Next base: position 675,391,986 of record NC_090930.1, on the reverse strand, counting down.
TTTTTTTAAAAAATATTATTTGGCGGAAATCTATATCGCCTTGCCAGTCTCCCAGTTCTATCATTTAATTCACATTGGTGCAAATGTTCAAAATTCCTGTAGCAAAAAATCATGGTGTAAATCCAGGTCGAGTACAGTTTACCCTTATACCAGATCCCCTTATCAATATTGCCAGTGGGAGCCGTGGGAGCCGTACCAGTGGACGTTAAGGGCTCAGACGGTGACTCCGACAGTGGCAAATCCTGAGCCCTTTTCCAGTTTGCTGCATCATATGCCAGAACAAAGACAGTGGCAAGTCACCAAAAGCTCACCAAATGGTAGCCTCATGTCGGCGGACACGCAGCTGGCCAACCGCCTACAGCAGCACTGAGCAGGCCCCCCACAGCACTCTGCGCCACCACAGAGTTTTGGAGGTCACAGGTGTAGCAGCAGTGAATGTCCGTGCAGAAACAACAGTCCTTCACAATGGTCTGTGTGTCATGTATCACAGCTGACAACAGTCAGTAGGCACTTCATGGCATTCTGTCACATAGATTTTGAGATCACTAGTGTAGCAGCAGTCAATGTCCTTGCAGAAACAAAAAATGTGTTTTGCCATTCTGAGCATTATCAACTTTTGCCATCTTCTTTTATTGACACTTTGTTTCATTTCTCGGTACACACTGTGCCATTGTCTGCAGCAGTCTCATTTGGCCAGTTACTGTATTACTTGTATTTGTCTTTACTGTTGATTTTGAATGGCCCAAGCCCATACTTCCAGATAATTTCCTGGTTGTTATTTCTCTCCCTCCAATGTAACGTTCTGCAGTCCAGTTGTGCTTCATCATGTGATTATCCAATTAGCTCTCCATATTTGCTCGATTTGCGGCCTTCTCATTTTCATAAATCCTCAGGTATTATCGATGCATGCTCACTTTCTCTAAGCGGGAACGCTAGTGGGGTCATGCTGTGAGGACGTGTCCTGCATTGCAATCCCTGGCACGTGTGAAACTTTAATTCAGCTTTGAGTATTCTGAAGGTGTCCATGTTCCTCACATTTCAAAAATATCCCACGGGTGTGATGCATTTTCTATCTATGGGCTCCATTGACAGGTGGTTGCACTTTTTTGCTAACCACATGTCCCATTGCAGGTAAATAGTTTTGGGATTAATTAATCTTCTCGAAAATCCTGTAACCTGATGCCTCGTGGCTCTTTCTTTGCATACATTTTTCTTATCTTCACTCTAGCTTTTGTAGTAATTCATATGAAGTCACTGATTCTGTATGTTACTAATGTTATACATTTTGGTGGCATTCGTCGTGGATGCCCCACAATAATAGCTTTTACTGTTAACAGTTGCATTTGTCCCCGTTATCTTTTGCATGTGCATTCTCTGGGCTCTTTTACCATATTCTATAGCACCTTGTTTATTTTACTTTTCTTCTTATAATGCTCAGAGCCCGCAGGCATCAGGGCGCAAAAAGACTGGTGGGAGTGAGACACATCAGATATCAGGGTTATTAATCTCATTTAAACAGAAGCGTCTTCAGGTGTTTTCTAAAACAATGCAAATCTGAAATCAGCTCAATCGGTAGCTTATTCCATGCTATGGCTGCTTGAACTGGAAAGGAACAACTGCCACCCTGTACTCGTCTAATACGGGGGCAACAAAGAAGCATAGAATCACTAGACCTAGTAGTCCTGAAAGATTGCTGCAGCTGGAGACCATCCCGAAGATAGGCTGGTGCTGAACCATATAAGCACTTATGAGAAAATTGTGCTAATTTTAAAACTGATCCTCTCCTCAGTAGACAACCAATGCAAATCTCTACTGTGTTCAGCGATTGGGTCACCTCTTGGAATACTTTTTACGATACAGATTGCATCATTCTGCAGTACCTGCTAATATAGATGCATCTCTTATTTGCTACCACCAAGATAGCATTACAATAAGCAACCTCGGCATGAGCACTGCTCCAGACTAGGTAATACCGTTTGCCTGCGAGAGGAATGGTTTAATTAACAGGAACAATCTTAGATGGTATTGTGCTTTATTCCCAACATTACTGATGCCTTTTATCTTTGTCTATTACATATATCTTTTCCATTTGATGTTGCATATGTGTTCTATGCTGATATTCTGGAGACTGGGGATTTGCCTTTCCTCGAAATAAAGTTTAGAAAAAATTATATTTAAAATACTGAACTGTCCCTATTAACAGGGTAATTCATAGAATTTCGCTGAAAAGTGTCGCAAGCGGCTGGCGCAGAGTGTCCGCGTGCGATTGACTGCGCCAGGCACGTGCGCTAAAACCGATTTCCGCGCACAGCGTATTCATGGATTTCATGCTCCCAAACCAGCCGTGGCGCAGAGTATCGCAGCGACCCTGCAGCAGCGCCAGTAACGCCCCCAAGAACGCCCTTGCGCAAGGAAAAGCCATCAAAATCGCTAAATCATCGCAAAGGGCTGCGCTAACCCTGGACCAGTTTACAGGGCAGCCAAACAAGGAACGCAAAGCGGGTAACGTGCATATCAGGGGTACACGTGAAGTCATACACGCGATTAGCCAGGGTACGTGTATTACAGGGGTACGCGGGAAGTTTAACACGCGATTGGCCAGGGTACGTGTATTACAGGGGTACGCGGGAAGTTTAACACGCGATTGGCCAGGGTACGTGTATTACAGGGGTACGCGTGAAGTTATACACGCGATTGGCCAGGGTACGTGTATTACAGGGGTACGCGGGAAGTTTAACACGCGATTGGCCAGGGTACGTGTATTACAGGGGTACGCGGGAAGTTCAACACGCGATTGGCCAGGGTACGTGTATTACAGGGGTACGCGGGAAGTTTAACACGCGATTGGCCAGGGTAAGTGTATTACAGGGGTACGCGGGAAGTTTAACACGCGATTGGCCAGGGTACGTGTATTACAGGGGTACGCGGGAAGTTTAACACGCGATTGGCCAGGGTACGTGTATTACAGGGGTACGCGGGAAGTTTAACACGCGATTAGCCAGGGTAAGTGTATTACAGGGGTACGCGGGAAGTTTAACACGCGATTGGCCAGGGTACGTGTATTACAGGGGTACGCGGGAAGTTTAACACGCGATTGGCCAGGGTACGTGTATTACAGGGGTACGCGGGAAGTTTAACACGCGATTGGCCAGGGTACGTGTATTACAGGGGTACGCGTGAAGTTATACACGCGATTGGCCAGGGTACGTGTATTACAGGGGTACGCGGGAAGTTTAACACGCGATTGGCCAGGGTACGTGTATTACAGGGGTACGCGGGAAGTTCAACACGCGATTGGCCAGGGTACGTGTATTACAGGGGTACGCGGGAAGTTTAACACGCGATTGGCCAGGGTACGTGTATTACAGGGGTACGCGGGAAGTTTAACACGCGAATGGCCAGGGTACGTGTATTACAGGGGTACGCGTGAAGTTATACACGCGATTGGCCAGGGTACGTGTATTACAGGGGTACGCGGGAAGTTTAACACGCGATTGGCCATGGTACGTGTATTACAGGGGTACGCGGGAAGTTCAACACGCGATTGGCCAGGGTACGTGTATTACAGGGGTACGCGGGAAGTTTAACACGCGATTAGCCAGGGTAAGTGTATTACAGGGGTACGCGGGAAGTTTAACACGCGATTGGCCAGGGTACGTGTATTACAGGGGTACGCGGGAAGTTTAACACGCGATTGGCCAGGGTACGTGTATTACAGGGGTACGCGGGAAGTTTAACACGCGATTAGCCAGGGTAAGTGTATTACAGGGGTACGCGGGAAGTTTAACACGCGATTGGCCAGAGTACGTGTATTACAGGGGTACGCGGGAAGTTTAACACGCGATTGGCCAGGGTACGTGTATTACAGGGGTACGCGGGAAGTTTAACACGCGATTGGCCAGGGTACGTGTATTACAGGGGTACGCGTGAAGTTATACACGCGATTGGCCAGGGTACGTGTATTACAGGGGTACGCGGGAAGTTTAACACGCGATTGGCCAGGGTACGTGTATTACAGGGGTACGCGGGAAGTTCAACACGCGATTGGCCAGGGTACGTGTATTACAGGGGTACGCGGGAAGTTCAACACGCGATTGGCCAGGGTAAGTGTATTACAGGGGTACGCGGGAAGTTTAACACGCGATTGGCCAGGGTACGTGTATTACAGGGGTACGCGGGAAGTTATACACGCGATTGGCCAGGGTACGTGTATTACAGGGGTACGCGTGAAGTTATACACGCGATTAGCCAGGGTACGTGTATTACAGGGGTACGCGGGAAGTTTAACACGCGATTGGCCAGGGTACGTGTATTACAGGGGTACGCGGGAAGTTCAACACGCGATTGGCCAGGGTACGTGTATTACAGGGGTACGCGGGAAGTTTAACACGCGATTAGCCAGGGTAAGTGTATTACAGGGGTACGCGGGAAGTTTAACACGCGATTGGCCAGGGTACGTGTATTACAGGGGTACGCGGGAAGTTTAACACGCGATTAGCCAGGGTAAGTGTATTACAGGGGTACGCGGGAAGTTTAACACGCGATTAGCCAGGGTACGTGTATTACAGGGGTACGCGGGAAGTTTAACACGCGATTGGTCAGGGTACGTGTATTACAGGGGTGCGTGGGAATCATCACACGCGATTAGGCTGGGTGGGTCCTCACAGGTGTTCCCTGTACACCCTCCACGGCCCCTGCAGGCAGCCTACAAAACAGGGGACTACCCTGCACACCTGCTCATGTCCCCCTGCACCCCCACCCCCCAGCAGTGCAGGGGCAGCCTCCACCAGGCCCCCACTCATGTCTCCCACCACCCCCACCCCCCCCACCAGGGGCACTCTCCACCAAGCCCCCACCCATGTCTCCCACCACCCCCACCAGTGCAGGGGCACCCTCCACCAGGCCCCCACCCATGTCTCCCAACACCCCCACCCACCAGCACTGTGGGGCACGTGGCCAGCAGGCAGTCAGGCAGCAGCAGATGGCAGGTGGGAGCGTGCTCAGGGCTCTGGGGGGCAGTAATTTCGCCTCCTGGCCAGGAGCGTGGTCTCTCGTGTGTGAACGCGTGGACAGCCTGATAGGTAGTGAAATCCCACACGTCAGCAAAGGCCCTTAGCGCGTAAACCCGTCAACAGCATATGCGCGCCTATAGTCACCTGCACGTGCAGGAAATTGTTGCGTGACACGTCCCAGTGTCAAAGCGTGTGATTGGTGAAAATGGATGTACACGTAGAAGTGACAAAGCGTGTGATTGGTGAAAATGGATCTACACGCAGAAGTGACAAAGCGTGTGAATGGTGAAAATGGATCTACACGCAGAAGTGACAAAGCGTGTGATTGGTGAAAATGGATCTACACGCAGGAGTGACAAAGCGTGTGATTGGTGAACGTACACGCCGCGTAAGTGACGCTGTACGTGTGGGCCTGTATATAAGGTACATCTAGAACACCATTTCCTTGTACGTGCTTTTCGTGGAGAGCGAGTGGGTGAAATCTGTACTTCTTGTCGTTTCACACGCGATTTACTTCACGGCGTTTCCAGTTCGTATTCCCTGTTACCTCTGACAGCTTTTTCTCTTTTTTCTCTTTTACTGGTTTACCTGGGCCTGTTCCCTCAAACAGTGTCCCCTTCTACTGTTGTCCTGTCTTCTCAGACAGCGTACACATCTTCTTTTGGCGGGGGTTTAGCCAGCCAAACGCGCTCATTCTTCACGCTCTTTTACCTGGCAGACGGTGAGTCACGCACGTATCCAACTTCTGTGCTTGCCCCGTGTGTAGCCTACCCCTTCAGAGGTCATTCTAGGCTGCGTGTGACACGCATACGTTCATTCTTGTGTTACTGGGTGCCACAGCGTAGTGCAGGTTTTTCTTTCTGCACACGTGGTCTAGGAGGGGTTGCGTGCACGTCATCTCCCTTTTTTGGGCCTCCTGTGCGTTGCGTGACCCGTCATCTTTCCCCAGGGGTTACAATCAGCCGTGCTAGAGCACTAGGGTACAATTACCATCTGGTACCCAACCCCTTTGACCCCCAATTGCCCAGGACAATTGTCTACAGCCACTCCCATACGCACATTAATATCAGTGCCATGGCTGGGAGGCGAGGATTCCGTAAGGGTGGCAAAGGTGGAAGAGCCACAAGTGGTGGCCGTGGTGGATCCGGTAGGGGACGTGGTCGTAACTTGCAGGGTGAGCCTGTCCCCCCATGTGTGGAGGACCAGTCAAGGGCACCCATCATCCCCCCCCTCACCCCACTCCCCCCCTCCCGTTGAGGCTGAAGTGGCTGACACCATCCATGCTCAGCCCTTGTTGGACCAGCCCATTGTGGCACCAGACCTGGCTGACTCCATGGCTGACTTCCAGGTCAGCAGGGCTACGACACGTGCGCTGGTGCACGTTGATGCCATCATGCCACGTGGATCTGGGGCAGCAAGGTCATCTGCTGCACTAAGGAGGCAGGGCGGAGTGGCTGCAGGGGCAGCTGCGGCTCCATCCACCCCAGCCCTCACACACCCAGCCAGGACAGTGTCGGTCCTAGTCCATGCTGCTGACATTCCCCCTGACACCATCACACTAGAGCCAATGCCTGCACCAACTCCCATGCTGAGTGTGCAATCCCACACTCCTGATACAGAGTCCACCAGGGCTCCTGCCCCTAGTGTCCAGAGCGGCGCAGGACACTCAGGATCACCACCACCTTCCAAGCGGAAGAGGAAGAGTGCTCGTCCGGCACAGGCTGATGCCCCAGACACGGCTACACAGTCCGGCCCGTCCAGGAAGCCCAGCTTCACGGATGACGAACTGAATGCACTTGTCGAGTATGTGTCCGGACATGACAACGAGATGGTCATTGTTGCAGGATCCAAGACCACACCCGCACAACGCCAGGCACACTGGCAGACCGTTGCGGACATCGTAAGTGCCCTTGGAATCGTGAGGCGCACAGCCAATGATTGCTATAAGCGCTGGAATGACCTAAAGCGCAGGGCAAAGAGTAAGCTGGCCTCAAGTCATGCCGCAACTCTAGTGACTGGAGGTGGGTCTCCAGTAGTAGACATGGAACTCACTCCACATGAGTCAGTCGCTGGGACCTACGTCACGGAGGAACAGATCCAAGGCGTGGGAGATCTGGCTGATTACGAGGCATTGTCCGGTGAGTGCACATGCATGTGTGTGTCATACATGTGCCTGGTGTGTGTGTGAAGGCTTCTGTTTGGGTGCCAGGTGAGAGTGTGTGCGCCTCAGTCGGATGGGTCAGCCATGTGCTTCATGCAATACTTCCTGCGCAGCTGCATTTGGCCATAGCAGTATCCCTTCTGCCAACAGTAGACATCTAGCACAACTGCACGCCAGTTGCCCTTGAAGTGTCACCTTGACACAACATATTTGATTATTTTTCACTGTTCATTCAGTCAGTTTGTTTGCATTCCACCACTTTCACTAGGCATGTCGCTGTCCACTAGTCACATGTCTGACATGGGTATGGTAAAGTGGAGTGACTTTGTTACCTGGATATCATTTGTACACACATGTCCCTGTGCTATTTGACCATTTCAGACTGGCAGCTCAAGGTGAAAAATCTGACCTGTTAGAATCAGAAAAGCTATTACATGCGGGAACTGGACTGAATGAATAGGTGCTGCCCTCCTCTCCATCTTCACTCAATAGCAATGGTACATGCCATCTGTGTGATGGCATGTGTGTTTCACCTGCCAATCACAGGCCAATGTGTGATGCCACTGCCAGGCAGCATGCAGAAAATGTGTTCATCTTCCATCTTGGTGTCATCAGTGTGTGCCATTTGCCTGCACTTCATACGCAGTGAGGGTGCATGCATGGGAGGGTTTTAGTCATGTGGGACATGTGTCAATCAAGTACTGGTTCTCTTGCTTCTCAGCCCTCAATGTGTGCCATGGTGCTAATGCCCGTTTCCATTACTTTGTTTTCATGTCTTTGCAGGGGAAGACGCACCTGATACTGCTGGGGTTGTGGAGATGGTGCAGACCCAGGAGGTGTCCCAGGGCCGACCAACCACCAGTGAGGGACGTGGTGTGGTGGTGGGGGAGAACCCACAAGTGCTGCAGGTCGTGCTCTCAAGGGGTGTCTCTGGCTGCACCTCCCCCGAGCTGTACTCAGGTGTTGATTCGGATGAGACCTACGTGCCGTCGCTGGTGAGTGTTCCAGGGAGGGATTCTGTTCTGTCTCACCCACCTGCTCCAGGGTCAGTACCCTCCATGGGGATGTCAGTGTTGGCAGCTACGCCTTCGGTGGTTACGGATGCAGGGTCACACTCCGCGACATCTGATCCTGTTCCTGGGCCAGCAGATCAGAGGGGGAATGCAGTCCTGCAGCCTCAGGCAGTGCCGGCACAGCAAGGCGCAGTTCGCCTTGCCCCAGACAGGTGTGGTGCCCGCCGACGTGGTGGCCGTACGCCACCCGGCAATACCGCATGGGAGAAATCCATTTACGGTATGGCTACCCAACAGGCTGCATCATCCGAGATGATGGCTCAGGCCATGGATAGGGTGGCCACTTCCATTGTCCCCCCAGAAAGGCTGATGGAGCGACTAGAGCAGGCAACCGACTCCATCTGCCAGTCACACAGGGAGGACATGTTGGGGTCCAACAGGGACAGGCGGGCGGCACTGGCGACTCTGCAGGAGGCCATCTCCATTGAGTCCCAGGGCCACAGGGAAGCCCTGAGGCAGGAGCTCCTACACCTCAGGACGACTCTTGTTGAGCTTGAGGCTTCAACACACCAAAGGACAGAACAGCAGCTGGAGCGTCTCACCCGTACGCTCTCAGCTGAGATGCAGGCAACGAGGGCGGAGGTCCGGGCATCCCGTGAGTTGTTGCATGGGGACCTCCGCACACTCATCCTCCAGAACCAGACCTACCACACCCGCATGCTTGCAGCCATGGAGGAGCAGACTAGGGCCTTGCGTGGGCTGCCTCCCATAGTGCAACCACCTCCGGATGCAGCTGCACAGGGTGATAATAGCGACAGCAGTGACACTCCCACAATAGGGTAGCCGTGTGGGCCATGAGCCCATGGAGGTGTTTTATCTTCCCAGGATCCACGCAGGTGGGTTCTGGTGTGCATCCTGTCCTCGGACCTCCTGGGTGGCCTCCCCAACCCCCCCGGGCCCATCAATGGCCATTTTTGATTGTTTCTTATTTTTATTTTTATTTTGATTTCTTTTATTCCCAATTTTTTTGGGACGATCTGTTGGCTCCGATCTGTTGGCTCCGATCTGTTGGCTCCGATCTGTTGGCTCCGATCTGTTGGCTCCGATCTGTTGGCTCCGATGTGTTGGCTCCGATCTGTTGGCTTCCGTGGTTCCTGTGGGCATACGCTGCATTGTGGCTGGGCACATGCAGGCTTGTAATGTATTTGGTTCAGATGCTTGGGTTTGAGTCACACACACCCCTCCTGCTTCCCGTTTCCATGGGCTTGCAAAGGGTGTGCCCAAGTGACAGTGAATTACACAGTGACGTTGGACTCCCATGAGCTGTGTGGCCAGTCTGTAGTCAATACTGTGTATACATTCATAGTGCATATTGCTGTTGTGTTGTACACTGCATGTTGCATTGATGTGTAACTCTTCTTCTGTGTCTACCTCCCAATTTGCAGGTCCCTTCCTCAAGTCCACACAAGGACCTCTAGTCTGGCGAAGGGGACCATGTTGGCAGCAGTGCACCTACAACTCTACATGGCGGCAACACTGCACAGTTGGTAGTGGTGGGAGTGCAGGCATTTCCAGGTGGTGAGACTACTAATATGTAACCTTTTTGATGTCATGTTAATGGTACTACGTGCTCAAGTATGTTGTTGATCCGGCATTGCTGTGAGCATTTCAGGTGTTGCAGGTTTCTAATAGTGCCACTGTACATAGTGAGAGTGATGTCATGTTGTGGGGATTACTTTGTTTACCTGCAATTAGCATGACATGGCACGGTGTGTCGTGTGGCAGTGCTGGGGTGGGGTTGGCTGACATGGCACTGTCCTCTTGTTGCATTTTGCAAGTGGGTATTCATTTTAGCTGCTTCAATGTGTAACTTCACAAAACTGCATTGGTGGTGTCTGTGTGGGTAGGGATGCACACATTGTGACACTTCCAGGTGAACAATCTCAGGCTGACATGGAATTCCCGGTTCATTCTCCACACATTCAGGATCAGTGTCAGGTTGAGTCATCATTGATTGTCAGATGGAATGTGCCAGGGCAGTGTGCACTCCACAGGGGTGTGATTTCTATGTGAAGTAATTTGCCACTAGCTGTGTACGGGCTGCCTCCCCCCGTGCCCTTTCCCCTCCCATGCGCAGCGGCTGTGCATGTGGTTGGGGATGTGGGGCCACCACCATGTCCACGGCCAGGCCCCGGCGTGTTGCAACGTTGTGCAGGACACATGCTGCCACTATGATCCTGCACACTACTGGGGGAGCGTATAACAGCTGCCCGCCAGAACGGTCAAGGGAGCGAAAGCGTGACTTCAGCACTCCGAATGTGCGCTCCACTATGCCCCTGGTTGTAATGTGGGCTGTGTTAAATCTTACCTGGGGTGGCGTGGTGGGGTTCCGAATTGGCGTCATCATGTGGGGGCTGAGAGGGTAGGCACTGTCCCCTGTGGAGGTGGGGATTGGTATCATTGGTGAGGTTGTGACCTTGCTCAGTATCCAACATGCATGCATGTGCAGTGGCATACATACTCACCAAGCAGCCATGTATCGCCATGCCGCCCAGCTTCTAGGTCCCGGCTTAGGGTGGACATTCGGTAAATGAAGCTGTCGTGGGTGGAGCCGGGATAGTTGGCATATACTGAGGTGATGATTCCCTTGGCATTACATGCTACCTGCACGTTGATGGAATGCCAGTGCTTGCGGTTCCTATAGATGTGCTCAGATGCCCTGGGGGGACGTAGAGCCACATGGGTGCAGTCGATGGCACCTAGCACTTTGGGGAATCGTGCCACTGCGTAAAAATCCAGGGCGGCAGCATGCCTTTCTGCAGGTGTTCTGGGCAGGTATATGTGCCTGCGGACTGATGGCCGTGCAGTCATGATGTTCAAGACCTGGTGTAGGCAGCGTGACTGGGTGGCCTGTGACACCCCACCCACTATGGCACTTGTCCGCTGAAATGATCCAGTGGCTAAGAAGTGCAGTACATTGAGGACCTTCTCCAGGGGGCTGAGTGCTTGGGAGCACAGGGTGGGTGATGTGAGGTCATCCTCCCACTCACTCACCAGGTCCAGTATGATGTGTGGTGGAAACCTGTACCTCCCATACACCTGGTCATCAGGCATCCCGAAAAGGCTGGTTCTGGGTGTGAATATTCTGGCCCTGACTATCCTCCTCCTCCTCCTTTGGTAGCCCACTGCCACTGCTGCTAGGAACGGTATGTTCATCATGGCGTCTGAGCTTGTTATTGTTAAAGTCCGCAATTTATGCTTAGCGCGTGTTCTAGGCGAGCGTGTGACCCGCGCACCCCTGGAATCCAGTTCCCAGTCCAATAGCGTGTGGAAATTCACACGCACCAAGGGATACAGCGTGTGACCCGCGCACCCCTAGAAACCAGTTCCCAGTCCAATAGCGTGTGGAAATTCACACGCACCACGGGATACAGCGTGTGACCCGCGCACCCCTGGAAACCAGTTCCCAGTCCAATAGCGTGTGGAAATTCACACGCACCACGGGATACAGCGTGTGACCCGCGCACCCCTGGAAACCAGTTCCCAGTCCAATAGCGTGTGGAAATTCACACGCACCACGTGATACAGGTTCGCTGACGTACTTGCGTGTGTAAGTGGCCGCGCACCCATTAAATACACGTACATAGGCCAATCGCGTGTACGCGCACTTTTGTCCAATTACACGCGATGACACTCTGACGTGCAGTATCTCCACGTGTGCCCCGTCATCACGTGCTGAGTGGGGAACACCCGTGCGGGTCACGTCACAGACGCGCTTACGTGCTGAGGGACTCTGGTCCAATAGAATCGCGTATGCGTGCTGACGCGCTTACGTGCTAAGGGCCTTTCCTCGGATTTCACGCTGACGTGCAGGATTTTCACGTGCCAAATCACTCCGTATCAAGCTGGCCACGCGAAAACACACGGAAGCCCACGCTCCTGCCCAGAAGGCTGAGTTACTGCCCCCCAGTGCCCCGAGCAGCCTCCCACGTGCCATCTGCTGCTGCCTGCCTGCCTGCCTGCCTGCTGCCACCGTGCCCTGCCATTTGGTGCCTGCACATCAGCCATCTGCAGGGGTCCAGTTGCTGTGTCCACCCCTGCTGGAACAGAAGACTCCCGACTGGTATTACATCGCTCCACAGCCCAGCCCCAGGACCCAGTTGCCCACCCACACCTGCCTCTGGGGTTGCCATGTCGGGCACTTCAACATCTGGCACCAGTGGCAACCCCAGGCCAGAGGGGCAGAGGGGCACCAGCTTCACTGTCACCGAAGTTGGTGTCCTGGTGGAGCATGTCCTGGGGCAGTATGATGCCCTCTTTGGATCGTCCCGCGCCAGCAAGGAAGGACGGCAGAGGATCTGGGCCGACTGTGTGGTTGCCATCAACGCGGAGGGGGTGGCAACCCGCGACGTCCTGAAGATCAAGAAGCGCTGGGAGGACTTGAGGTCCAGGACCCTTGTGAAGGCCCGGCGCCTCGTGGAGGGGGGCCGGGGCCGCATGAGTTCCATCCAGATGAGGGTCCTGGAACGCGTACGCCCAGCGCTCCACGCCCAGATCCTTGAGAGGGAGGCCCGTCTGGAGTTGAGCGTTAAGTGTCCATGCATTACTGTGTGAGACAGGGCATGTTGCGGTGTGCTGGTTCTATGATACTTGCCTGTATGTGTGCCATAGGCCATGTATGCATGTATGTGTGCAGGGACATCATGGTAATGCATGTGCGACCAGTGATGTGTGATGCACATGGTTGTTGCATGTGTTGAAATGCCGCATGGGGAGCCCTATTCAGATTTTGAACATGAGAGCATGCCAGTCTCTGTACGTGGACATGGGTGGGGGTGAGGGATGGATGCTGATGCCAGGTACATATATGGTAGCCATGTCTGTGTGCCTGACCTGCGTGTCTGTGACTTGTGCATGCCATGGATGCATGACACATGTGTGTGACAATGCAGAGATTCAGTAAAGCAGCCAAATTACCCTTGTAACCGCTGTGTTTGGTGTGTTTGGGGCCAGATGGATGTGACTGAGGTGAAGTGTGTGCATGTGATGGGCATGAGGCATGATGCATGTGAGTTAAATATCATTGATTGTTTCAAGAGTCCATTGGACATGCATGGAAATGTCCATGGCATGCACCATGCCTGTTACTGTGTGTGTTTTGCCTGGACTAACCCATGTGTTGTGGAGGGACATGATGGAAGTGTACTTTGACAGTGGTGCTCATCTGCTATTGCTTCCTGTCTAGGGGACCATTGTACAGTGCCCTGATGCTTGTGTTCTTTGTCTCCCTCTACGCAGCGGCTAGTGAAGAAGAGGGCGGAGACGGCGCTGTGGAGCAAGGCGGCGGGGATGCCCCCACGGCTGCAGCGGAAGGGGTGGGTGAGCCCCCACAGGGGCCTGCTACGGTGGGAGACGGTGAGGAGCCATCCAGGTTGGTGGTTTGCACAGAGGAGGAGGAGGCCGCCACTGGGGCACACATGGGGCCTGGTGGGGGCATCCCTGCTGGTGCAAGTGGTGCAGTCCAGGGCCAGGGGCAGGAGGCAGCACAGGTCACCGTGGAGGGGCCTGTGCATGTCGCTGTCCCTGACCCTGTGAGTGCACCACCATGCACCAGCAGGGATGCCCCGTCCCAGGCCCGTCCGCAGGTAGAGGGGATGTCCATGTCACCTGACTCCCCTCCACCTGCGGACGTGGGAACCCCTGGCCGTGCGGAGTAGGTCCTGATTGGGGTCGCAATGCGCACGGCTGTGATTCGTGATGCCGTGCGTGCTTCCCGGGAGGAGCACGCACGTCATCACGAAGTGCACCGTGCCGACGTGGCCCAATTGGGATCGGCCATGTTCGGGGGTTTCCTGCATGTGTTGGCCAATGTGGCGGCCCTCTCCTCCTCTGTGCAGGCTATCCACCAGTCGTTCTCCTTGCCGTCTTCCAGCCCAGATGCCACCAGGGCCCCCTGTGGACCTGCCCCGACCAATGCAGCCAGCTCGGTGGGGATCCCATCCCTGCCACAGTCGGGAGTCAGAGATCCAGCAGGGGTGGACACCAGAGCAACTGGACCCCAGCAGATGGAGGATGTGACGGCATCATCGGGCAGGGCACGTGCACGACGGCGTCGGTGGTTTCCATCAGCCTGGATGCCGTCGTGCTGGCACAGGCAGTTGCGTCGGAGGCAGCAGCAGGCTCAACGTGGGAGGCATCATGGCTCGGGGCCATCAACATCGGGGGTGCAGGCATCGGCCGGAGGGCAGGAGAACCCTGGAATGGGAGTGGCTTCCGTGTGGGAGAGGTTGTGCCAGCGGATAGGTGCGGAGCGGCAGCGGGCAGAGGAGGAACGGCTCACGATGGTCAGGGCGGAGGACTCCATGCGGAGGGAGCTGAGGCGGGCTGAGTGCCTCGAGGGTCTTCGCAGGGAGTTAGAGCTGGACACTGCGTTATCCCTGCGGGACCTCGGGGCCAGGGAACATGCCCGCCTCCAAGCCATTGACCAGGAGTTCGATGATGCCCTGGCCCATGACAACAACCAGTGAGCCGTCCGAATAGCCCGCTGCCTTTGTATATAGTTGTATAGTTAGGGTTAGGTTTCCTTTGTTTTTTTGAATTTTTTTTGGTTGCGATTGGACAATGCACCACTTTTTTGTATATAGTTCACTTTTTAGTTAGTAGTCAGTTAGGTTTAATTTGGTAGGGCTCATGGACCCAGGATGATCTTCTTAATTTCCTTATTTTAATAATTCAGAATTTTTTCTTGGACATTCTTCTTGTTTAGTTTGATTTGCTTTGTGTTTTTTCTTGTTTGCTGTTCAATACATAATATTTTTTTATTCTTCAATGTGTCGTATCATCTCATTGCTTTCAGGCATGTCATGTTGGGTGTTTTGTCATTCACTTGCAGCCATTGTGTGTGACAGACATGTGTTAAATTGCATTATTTACATTGGGGGTGTAACATGTAATTGCCTTTGATATGTGGGTGGGTGTGATAGTTGGTTGGGCCTTTTGGCAGGGCAGGATGGGCATTACGGACATGATTGGGGAATGTTGGGACCCAGGTGCAGGGGGGCATGGATTGCACATGGGTGGGGGCCTGCTGGCAGGTGCCCCACAGTGCTGGGGGGTGGGGGTGGTGGGAGACATGAGTTGGACATGGGTGGGGGCCTGCTGGCAGGTGCCCCACAGTGCTGGGGTGTGGGGGGGGGTGGGAGACATGAGTTGGACATGGGTGGGGGCTTGCTGGCAGGTGCCCCACAGTGCTGGGGTGTGGGGGGGGGTGGGGGACATGAGTTGGACATGGGTGGGGGCCTGCTGGCAGGTGCCCCACAGTGCTGGGGGGTGGGGGACATGAGTTGGACATGGGTGGGGGCCTGCTGGCAGGTGCCCCACAGTGCTGGGGTGTGGGGGGGGGGTGGGAGACATGAGTTGGACATGGGTGGGGGCCTGGTGGAGGGTGACCCTGCACTGCTGGGGGGTGGGGTGGTGGGTGACATGAGTGGGGGCCTGGTGGAGGGTGCCCCTGGTGGCTGGGGTGTGGGGGTGGTGGGAGACATGAGTTGGACATGGGTGGGGGCCTGCTGGCAGGTGCCCCACAGTGCTGGGAGGTGGGGGTGGTGGGAGACATGAGTTGGACATGGGTGGGGGCCTGCTGGCAGGTGCCCCACAGTGCTGGGGTGTGGGAGTGGTGGGAGACATGAGTTGGACATGGGTGGGGGCCTGCTGGCAGGTGCCCCACAGTGCTGGGGGGTGGGGGACATGAGTTGGACATGGGTGGGGGCCTGCTGGCAGGTGCCCCACAGTGCTGGGGTGTGGGGGGGGTGGGAGACATGAGTTGGACATGGGTGGGGGCCTGGTGGAGGGTGACCCTGCACTGCTGGGGGGTGGGGTGGTGGGTGACATGAGTGGGGGCCTGGTGGAGGGTGCCCCTGGTAGCTGGGGTGTGGGGGTGGTGGGAGACATGAGTTGGACATGGGTGGGGGCCTGCTGGCAGGTGCCCCACAGTGCTGGGGGGTGGGGGTGGTGGGAGACATGAGTTGGACATGGGTGGGGGCCTGCTGGCAGGTGCCCCACAGTGCTGGGGTGTGGGGGTGGTGGGAGACATGAGTTGGACATGGGTGGGGGCCTGCTGGCAGGTGCCCCACAGTGCTGGGGGGTGGGGGGGGTGGGAGACATGAGTTGGACATGGGTGGGGGCCTGCTGGCAGGTGCCCCACAGTGCTGGGGTGTGGGGGGGGTGGGAGACATGAGTTGGACATGGGTGGGGGCCTGCTGGCAGGTGCCCCACAGTGCTGGGGGGTGGGGGTGCAAGGGGACATGAGTTGGTGTTCATTAGTTCAAGGAGACATGTGCCTTTGCTGGGGGGCATGCCCATGGTGGGTGGGCTGCCTGCGGGACATGACCAGGGATGCAGGGTAGTCCCCTGTGGTGTGGGCTGCCTGCAGGGGCCGTGGAGGGTGTACAGGGTACACCTGGGAGGACCCACACTGTGAAATCACATGTGGAACTTCCCGCGCACCCCTGGAATACACGCGGCCAGGCTATTCGCGTGTGGAACTTCCCGCGCACCCCTGAAATACACGCGCCCAGGCTATTCGCGTGTGGAACTTCCCGCGCACCCCTGGAATACACGCGGCCAGGCTATTCGCGTGTGGAACTTCCCGCGCACCCCTGAAATACACGCGCCCAGGCTGTTCGCGTGTGGAACTTCCCCCGCACCCCTGAAATACACGCGCCCAGGCTATTCGCGTGTGGAACTTCCCGCGCACCCCTGCAATACACGCGCCCAGGCTGTTCGCGTGTGGAACTTCCCGCGCACCCCTGAAATACACGCGCCCAGGCTTTTCGCGTGTGGAACTTCCCCCGCACCCCTGAAATACACGCGCCCAGGCTGTTCGCGTGTGGAACTTCCCGCGCACCCCTGCAATACACGCGCCCAGGCTGTTCGCGTGTGGAACTTCCCCCGCACCCCTGAAATACACGCGCCCAGGCTGTTCGCGTGTGGAAATTCCCGCGCACCCCTGAAATACACGCGCCCAGGCTGTTCGCGTGTGGAACTTCCCGCGCACCCCTGGAATACACGCGGCCAGGCTGTTCGCGTGTGGAACTTCCCGCGCACCCCTGGAATACACGCGCCCAGGCTGTTCGCGTGTGGAACTTCCCGCGCACCCCTGAAATACACGCGGCCAGGCTGTTCGCGTGTGGAACTTCCCGCGCACCCCTGAAATACACGCGCCCAGGCTGTTCGCGTGTGGAACTTCCCCCGCACCCCTGAAATACACGCGCCCAGGCTGTTCGCGTGTGGAACTTCCCGCGCACCCCTGAAATACACGCGCCCAGGCTGTTCGCGTGTGGAACTTCCCGCGCACCCCTGAAATACACGCGCCCAGGCTTTTCGCGTGTGGAACTTCCCCCGCACCCCTGAAATACACGCGCCTAGGCTGTTCGCATGTGGAACTTCCCCCGCACCCCTGAAATACACGCGCCCAGGCTGTTCGCGTGTGGAAATTCCCCCGCACCCCTGAAATACACGCGCCCAGGCTATTCGCGTGTGGAACTTCCCGCGCACCCCTGGAATACACGCGGCCAGGCTGTTCGCGTGTGGAACTTCCCGCGCACCCCTGAAATACACGCGCCCAGGCTGTTCGCGTGTGGAACTTCCCGCGCACCCCTGAAATACACGCGCCCAGGCTGTTCGCGTGTGGAACTTCCCCCGCACCCCTGAAATACACGCACCCAGGCTATTCGCGTGTGGAACTTCCCGCGCACCCCTGAAATACACGCGCCCAGGCTGTTCGCGTGTGGAAATTCCCGCGCACCCCTGAAATACACGCGCCCACTCTGTTCGCGTGTGGAACTTCCCCCGCACCCCTGAAATACACGCGCCTAGGCTATTCGCGTGTGGAAATTCCCGCGCGCCCCTGAAATACACGCGCCCAGTCTGTTCGCGTGTGGAACTTCCCACGCGCCCCTGAAATACACGTGCCCAGGCTGTTCGCGTGTGGAACTTCCCGCGCACCCCTGAAATACACGCGCCCAGGCTGTTCGCGTGTGGAACTTCCCCCGCACCCCTGAAATACACACGCCCAGGCTGTTCGCATGTGGAAATTCCCGCGCACCCCTGAAATACACGCGCCCAGTCTGTTCGCGTGTGGAACTTCCCGCGCACCCCTGAAATACACGCGCCCAGGCTATTCGCGTGTGGAACTTCCCGCGCACCCCTGGAATACACGCGCCCAGCCTATTCGCGTGTGGAACTTCACGCGCACCCCAGAAATACACGTAGCCCGCTCCCCCAGACCCGATCGCGTGTGAAACTTCACGCGAACCCCTGTGATGCACGTACCCTGCAGAAATCGCGTGTTAGACTTCCCGCGCACCCCGGTATACACGCACACGTATTTTTTGTCAGCGGGTGTCCGTGTTTGTGGGTGCCCCTTTGCACGTCTTTGTTCCTGGAGGGCCACAGTATGGGACATTCATCATGGCAGTATATAGGTGCGATTAGTTGGCGCACCTTTTGGCGCACATTTCTTACAGCCGCAGAGACGCTACCGCCTGCTTTCTTGTGGAGGTCGTGTTTGTGCCTGTGCGCTGGTTTGAGCGTGCACTTTTTTCCCCTATTCTATTCCATGAATACGTGTTGTAGGCGAGCGTGTGGGCGTTCCGCGCACTTGTGCCCTGTACTTCCCCCGCGACGCCCACGTTTTGGCAAGTTGTTCCCCATTCCGAGTGTTACGCCCGTGTTCCGCCTACTTTTGTTGCGTGCGCCGCGCTATGTGCGATTTTCGCTGTGGCCTGTGCGATTTTCGCAGTGACCTGGCGCACGCTGTTAGATGGCCTGTGCGCTAACGTGCGCCGCGCACTTTTTATCGCACATCCGCTGGTTTTCTCGCGCACGGCCTTCCATGAATCGACGTGCGCTGCTTTTCGTGCTATTTTCGCACGTTCACTGCGATTTTCGCTATTCCACTGCGATTCGCACGTTTTTGCCCACTTGCGCCGCGCTAATTATTCCATGAATCGGCCTGCTAATGTTTACAGACGTTATTACTTCTGATGAGACCATCATGAAGTAATCATACAACAGCACTTTCAGTTCATTAGTGCATGCTGTTATTGTAATGTGCTTGGTGTTATGTTTTTTCTGATTAGCTTGCGTTAGCTAATCCAGTTACATTACAAATAGTAATGGGCAGTCTCAGCACTAGAAATCAATATTGGATGCGGGGACCAGAGCGCAACAATACAACATTGTGGGGCAGGGTGGTGTCACACCAAATAAGAGTCAACAGGCAAAACTAGTTTAAGAATACCTTTATTTTACCAATCTGGTTAAAAAACATGTCATTAAGTATGTTGAGAGTAGGTTTAATGCAATCAAAGTTTTGCATCAAGTTAGTATACATCCTAAAAATGTTGCTCATTACCCTTGGAGTCAGCAAGAGCCTGTGGTATTTTACTTCAAGCATACATCATTCCCAGCACAGCTCTAATTAATGTGTAGTTTTTGATGGTATTTAGCAGAAGAGATATCCCTTCCAGCTCAGCTTTAAATAATAGCTAATCAAAAATATTCAGTTTAACAGAAGAAACATCCCTCATACCTCAGTTTCAATTAATAGTCAAGGGCAGTCTGTTTGACAGATTCAATATCACATAAAGATGTAGTACAGGGGGAAAGGAGGTAACTGCTCCCTTGTTTCTTTAGCAATGGTTGCAGGAATCTCACTATGCCAGAGCGTAGTGAGGGACCCCAAACCAATTAAAGGGTGTTGGGAGTGCTTCCCACCCAGATAATTCTTTTAAATAATGGCTTAAAACAGTGCAAAGATTGGGTAAAATACCAAAAAGGTGGCAATTGGTTTTGTACAGTAACACATGAACAAATCTAATAGATGCAATTCACCAACAGTGCTGACGAGAATTTCACTAACACATTCCCAGGTTGCTTTTGGCCACAATATATGGCAGTATACAAATATGAAACAAAAAAATGAGCAAGGTCAGGTAGATCTATCTGCTGTAGAGCGACCACTACTACATCCCTGGGTGGGTCACCCCATGCGTGGGTGGACACAGAATTATCACAAAATCTGTTTACTGCAATAAAGTTTTATTTTAAGCCCAGTTGGTGTGGTAATACACTGTTTTCACAAAGCATAGAACATTCAACATTGAGGACGTACAGAGTATAGTACCTGATTTGGGACAATCAAGTAGTTGGTATTCGAGATGATCTAATTTTACAGTGTGTTCATTTTCTATGGGCTCCTTGGGAAGGAGGCTAGAGAATTTAGTAGAATCATCAACTGATGCGCCGCCCATTTGGGTGAGGGCATTTATAAATAGTTGAACAACAAACATATACAACATGTCAACACAACAGTGTTTCGGCCATTTTGTGTGGAGCTGGGTGAGCTCTAATGGTGTAGGCCTTCATCAGGACAGGAGTGTCTTGGGAGGAGGAATATCCTATGCAGTCTGTTCAAATGAAACAGACAAAGAACGTGTCAGGATATAGGTGGTCGACATAGGTTGGCAGAGAAAGAGTAATAAATACTTGGGAGGCAGATGCCGGTGCTTACCGTATCCGAAGAGCATGGTTGCTCAGATATCGAAATGGGAAAATCCACTGGCACAGGATGCGGTCTTCATCTTGTGTGCAGAGCGCGGTCGTAACTGTCAGAAGATGAAGAAAGGTACGGTGACCATATGGCGCAAAATGAGTGTAATCCCTCTGTAGTCTATGGTGAGTATTTAGGCTGACAGAAGTGGGGGTTCTTGGCGTAGTGGTGAGAAAGGACCTCATAGTGGTCACACTGTGATGGACTACAGTGGTGCCGTTTACAAACGTAGGATTGCACAGTGGACTTGGAGTGCAGTCACGGTTTGCACGAGTGCCTGAGTCAGATTCAATAAGTGCACAAGGTGCTATGGGCCACATCAGAGGTCGCTAAGCTATGGCCGTGACCTGGGTGGACTATGACTAGAGAGCTGGCAAGCATGTCGTCCGTCTGAGAGTGGAGGAGCATCAGCTGCTTGGAGCTGATGACGGATTAACGGAGTCATAGATGAACCCGACATTGCACGGTAGATTCCGGTGCAAGAAATCTTAAAATGGAGTGCATGTGTGTGTTTTTATCATGGTGCACGACAAGGCTATGAGCAAGTGTCCCCCAAGTGCTGCGGGCCCCAAGAACAGAGCCGGGCTGTGTGTGACAGTCTAGAATAACTGGTGCACTGCTTTGGAGTAAAGGAGCACATGGGGCAGTGAGCGTGTAAACGCCAAGTCATACAGTTTAAAAGGTGGTTAAAATATGCCCAGGTAAGGTACGGAGTTGTGGCATATCCGACCTATGTCCGCGAAGTGCGTGCAAGGTCAACTTACCTATTGCGGGTGCGCGGTGCTGCCGAGGGGAACCTCCGGTGGTTCAGTGTCTCGTGGTGGAGGCTGCAAGTGTGTGTGTCAGGCTTCAGACGCAATGGCATGTTTAAAGGGTCAGCGGCCGTGATGATGGGTGTCTAGACCAGTGCCTGTAGGGACGCTCTGGCGATATGTGTTGCGGCACATGTTGCAACAATTCTGGCACAAAATTGTTGCAGAAATGGGGGGATGACAGTGGACACACATAACGTGTGCACGACACTGAGGTGAAAATGTCTCCTGGTGGGGGTTAGTGCAGGCACTCACTTAGACCAAAGTGCAAGTCATGTCAAGGCGTGATGCATGAGAGTTGGCACCTGATAATGGTGTCAACAAGACTGAGCTGTGCCAGGTGCTTGGTGGTGCTGATAGCATGTGGGTAGTATCACATTGTTCATACATAAAAGAATGCAATCAATCTGGATTAATTATGTGACAGTGCTAGGAACATGTTTATCATTACAGTACAAAATGGTAATATCAAATTGTTTTACATGACAAGATCCCAACAGAAAGGAAGGCAATCAATCTCTACACTGCTGTGTGTAGGAGCAGGGTCATTAACAGTGCTACAGGCCTGTGTAGGATGGGTGTGGGGTTTCAAAAGCAATGCGTTACAGAAAATGTTTCGACTCCACAGTTACGTTTAGGCCCTCTTTTACAGTTCGTAGTTTGTGGACCCATGTCTGCTTTAATCTGGTCAGTATTTTGTCAATGTCTCCACCTCTTTTGGTGGTGCTCACTTTCTGCAAAACGCACCACTTTAGGTCCATGTCGGTGTGGTTTTTCTTCACGTAGTGTTCAACTAGTGGTTTGTCCGGTACCTTGATTTTAATGCGGAACCGGTGCTCGCTGATTCTTGCCTTGACTGCTCTTATGGTTTTTCCAACATAGAAGAGTCCACAGTGGCATGTGATGGTGTATATTACTTGCTTGGTGTTACAGCTGGTGTGGTCCTGTAAAGTCCACGCGATCTCCTTTTGTGTGAAAACTTTTGTGGTCTTGGTGAACTGACAGGCCATGCATTTGCCCTACCGGTAGTGGCCCTGGATCGGTGGTAGATTCCATAGAGTGTTGGGTTGTTTTAGTGGTTCCAGGAAGGTGTGCACCAGTGATTCCTTGATGTTGCAGTTTTTTTTTAAGGTGAAGAGGGGCACTTTCTCGAGGGATCCAGTGTTTTTGATGAGTGGCCAATACTGCTTTATAGTCTTCTTTATGAGATTGCTGAGGGGACTGTAGGTTGTGACACACACTAGTCTGTCCAGTTCTTTTTTGGTAGATTTGGTGAGGCAGATAGTGCGGTCCGTGTTGGCGGCTCATTTGTTTGCGTGTCTGACGATTTCCTCGGATATGCCCCGTCGAGCAGTCGGGTTTGTAGATCTGTTGCGTGGTTTTCATACGTGTCTTGGTTGGTGCAATTCCTCCTGGTCATAAGGAATTGTCCATAAGGCAGGTTATACTTCAAACTTTCTGGGTGGTAGCTTCCGAAGTGTAACAAGGTGTTACGGTCGGTGGGTTTCTGAAATAGTTCTGTTTGTAGATGATCGCCTGACCTATAGATGTGGAGGTCGAGGAAGTCTATGCCGTGGAAGACCCAGTGCATTGTGGAATTGATGTGTGGATCACATTGATTGAGCCATTGTTGGAATGCGGCTAAGTCTTGTTGGTTCCCTTGCCAGATGAGGAGTACGTCGTCGATGTACCTTTTCCACAGCTTAATGTTATTTCTGTAGCGATTTGAATCTGCTGTGAGAGTTTCATTTTCAAAGTGTGCCATGTATAGGTTGGCAATGTCTGGTGCAAAGGTGGCCCCCATGCTGACCCCTTTGACCTGCTTGTACATTTGGTCCTTGAAGAAGGATTTTCAAAATTATGCAGAAGAAAATACATACCCTTACTTATGGGACAACTATTACACTGAACCACAACAACAAGGATACCCCAACAGAAGAAACAGAGGAGTGACGTTTTCAGGCACTTCCTCTAGCAGCAATGGTAGTACATCTGGAGGACCGGGGAACCAGCAACCACAACAACCTTTTTTTCACAGGGGCATGCAACGAGGGTGCCCGAGAAGACAACCAACGGCACAGGGACATCAAATGAGGACCCCGCAGTGGTACCAAAACCAAGGACAGCAGAGAGGATTCCAATCTTCAACCTATCCTACCATATAACCTCGCCCGCCGAACAAAACCTGCTAGAAAAAGGCTTATCATTTGTACCAGCCGCAAAGGCTCAGGCCTTTAACACTGAATTCGAACTTAAATGTTTTTTTCGGAATATCCGCCTGAAATACTTCTTTGAGGTGTACCTACCTGAACAGTCACGCACCAACAACGAATGACCAGAAAAGGATATAGAGAACATCACAGGCCTGAAAATCAAGTCCACATTCATGCCTCCTCCCCACACTATCTCCTGCGAGTTCGAAACCTACGAAAAAATGGTCACCAGAGCTGTCCAGAAGGGACTGTCACAACATCATTTCTACTCAGATAATCTACAAACAGATGAAAGAACAGCGCTACCTTCACTGAAAGACAATCACAACATCACCATCAAACCCGCAGATAAAGGCGGCGGTATTGTCATTCTGAACACCACAGACTATGACCACGAATGTCTACGCTTGTTAAGTGATACCAACGCCTACCTACCATTACAAGTGGACCCCACCAAGAATCTACAAGATGAGATCCGCAGCCTTACAGACCTGCACTCCGAGAAACCTGGATCTGCGACGATGAACATCTGTTTCTGAATAAATCTCACCCGCGGATTCCCGCTTTTTATACACTGCCAAAGATACACAAAAGATTACAGAACCCACCTGGAAGACCAATCGTTTCGGCCTGTGATTCGATTTTTGAACCAATATCTATCTACATAGATTTCTTCCTAAAACCCTTTGTGAATCAAATTAACTCCTATCTCAAAGACAGCACGGACACCATCCTCATGCTTGTAACAATCAACATGGAACAGGATTACATCTTAGTCACAATAGATGTTGAGGCCCTCTGCACTTCGATCCCACAACAAGAAGCACTAGAGGTAATGAAACCTTTCCTGGATAAAAGAACCAACACCGAAGCCGTCGCCACCAACTTTATTCTGGAATGCGTGAGACTGGCTATGACTGAAAATTTCTTTTTATTAAAGGACCAATTGTACAAGTAGGTCAAAGGGGTCATCATGGCGGCCACCTTTGCACCAGACATTGCCAACCTATACATGGCACACTTTGAAATTGAAAATCTCACGGCAGATTCAAATCCCTACAAAAATAACACTAAGCTGTGGAAAAGGTACATCGATGACGTACTCCTCATCTGGCAAGGGAAACAACAAGACATAGCCGCATTCCAACAATGGCTCACTCAATGTGATAAACACATCAATTTCACAATGCACTGGGACTTCCACAACATAGACTTTCTTGACCTCCACATCTATAGGTCAGGCGATCATCTACAAACGGAACTATTTCGGAAACCCACCGACCGTAACACCTTGTTACTTTTCGGAAGCTACCACCCAGAAAGTTTGAAGTATAACCTTTCTTATTGACAATTGCTTAGGATCAGTAGGAATTGCACCAACCGAGACACGTATGAAAAACACGCAACAGATCTGCAAACCCGACTGCTTGACAGGGGGTATCCGAGGAAATCCTTCATACACGCAAACAAACGAGCCGCCAACACGGACCACACTATCTGCCTCACCAAAACCACGAAAAAAGAACTGGACAGACTAGTGTGCCTCACAACCTACAGTCCCCTCAGCAATCTCATAAAGAAGACTATAAAGCAGCATTGGCCACTCATCAAAAACACTGGATCCCTCGAGAAAGTGCCCCTCTTTGCCTTAAAAAAACCCCGCAACATTAAGGAATCACTGGTGCACACCTTCCTGGAACCACTAAAACAACTCAACACTCTATGGAATCTACCACCGATGCAGGGCCACTACAGGTGCGGCAAATGCATGGCCTGTCAGTTCACCGAGACCACAAAAGTGTTCACACACAAGGAGATCACGTGGACTTTACAGGACCACACCAACTGTAACACTAAGCAAGTAATATACACCATCACATGCCCCTGTGGACTTTTGTATGTCGGAGAAACAATAAAAGCAGTCAAGTCAAGAATCCTCGAGCACCGGTCATGCATTAAAAAAAAAGGTACCCGACTGTAAAGCCCGGTAGGGGGTGTCTGTACTTCCGCTCTCTATATGGTAGAGGAGAGGCACAGAGGACCCCAGCCAAGATTCTCTATTGTGGTAGCAATGGACGAGCATTCAAGGCCTAGCTTCTCAGGAGGTGATGCGGGCTGGTTCTTAAGTACAGTGTAGTCCCCGAACCCCCACAAAGGAATGTCCACACACTGTATCACTGAAAACACAGTCTTTATATAATTAATATTCAAAGGTATGTACACGATCACAATAACACACTTTGTACTTGGAAGTCAATAATGATAAATGTATACACGTCTAGAGTGGTACCACTAATGTTATCAAATCTCATTAAAGTGCATCAACTGTACAGTTAAAATGTCACACAGATCAATAACGAGTAAACCAGCAATAGAGATAGGCAGGAATGTAAGATGGTTGAAACAATAGGCAGAATGCTGGCCCCGTTACCTAGACACAGTTCTGTGTGGAGATCCCCCCACCTGGGCAACCTGTAAATAAAGATATATAGCACAAGCCCAGTCCATACAATGTTCAATAGTCTTACTTCTTCCCAATGTACCTGGTGGAGTAGAGTTCTCCGACGATGCACCGACCGATCCTTCTTGAGTGCCTCCCTTTCAGGCGGTAGCCACGGATCGTCGAGAGGTGTCAGGGAACTTGGCATTCGGTGTCAGGGAATCGATGGCCCTTCTTGAGTGCCCTCCCTTTAAGGCGGGAGTCATGGGTCGTCGAACATCCGACGGTGAACAGGGTGAACTACGGCAGGGAAGTGGCAGCCTCGTTCCTAGCGGTGCTCGTCGACGACAGAGCGTTGACGTTCTGCAAGGAAGAGGCGTGTGGGGCACCTCGGTGACGATAGTTCTGGATCGCAAAGAGATGATGAAGAACTGTGGCCCAGCAAGGGCGTCGAGTCGTCGGCATCTCTGCGGTCTGTAGGTGGCGGGAAACCCACCGGTGGATGCTCCTCGGTGTGTCGACGGTCGGGCCTTCTCCAGCGGGAGACAAGCGGATGCCGATGCAAGCAAGAGCGTCCGATGATCAATGAAAGTTCTTAGGCAAACGGGAGTACGGCGGCTCCGGTCGGCGAAGGCGGTCATCGACAGCGGCAGACAACAGTCCGGGTGCTTCTCCTTGGAGTTCCGCAGCAGTCCCCGTATCGGGTCGGCAGCCTGTCGAAGGTCTGTCTACCAGGGAGCGTTGGCAAAGATCAGCTGTGCACGATGGTCCCTCCTAGCTCGGGAAGAGGGCACCTTACAGGTCCTCTCTGGGTCAGTCCTTGGAGGCACAGCAGCTTTCAGATTGTGAAGGAGAGCAACAGCAATTCTTCTCGTCCAGCAGGGCTTCAAGGTCAAGCGTCAGTTAATCCAGTTACTCGTCGTAGTGGACTTCAGCTTCTGAATATGATTCCTAGCAGTGAGAGGTCCCCAGATATACTGTTGATCTCCCATTCATTCCGCTGGGTCACACTTATAATGACTGACCAGATGACTGACGAACTGTAAAAGAGGGCCTAAACATGACTATGGAGTGGAAACATTTTCTGTAACGCATTGCTTTTGAAACCCCACACCCATCCTACACAGGCATATAGCACTGTTACTGACCCAGCTCCTACACATAGCAGTGTAGAGATGGATTCCCAGCCTTTCCGTTGGGATCTTATCATGTAAAACGATTTGATATTACCATTTTGTACTGTAATGATAAACATGTTCCTAGCATTGTCATGTACTTAATCCAGATTGATTGCATTCTTTATGTATGAACAATGTGATGCTAGCCACATGCTATCAGCACCACCAAGCACCTGGTGCTGCTCAGGCTTGTTGACACCATTATTAGGCGCCCACTCTCGTGCATCATGCCTTGACATGACTTGCACTTTGGTCTAAGTGAGTGCCTGCACTACCCCCCACCAGGAGACATTTTCACCTCAATGCTGTGCACACGTTATGTGTGTCCACCGTCATCCCCCCATTTCTGCAACAATTTTGTGCCAAAATTGTTGCAACATGTGCCGCAACACATATCCCAAGAGCGTCCCTAGAGGCACTGGGCTAGACACCCATCATCATGGCCGCCGACCCTTTAAACATGCCATTGCATCTGATGCCTGACACACACACTTGCAGCCTCCACCGCGAGACACTGCACCGCCGGAAGTTCCCCTCTCCAACACTGCGCACCCACAATAGGTAAGTTGACCTTGCATGCGCTTTGCGCACATAAGTCGGATATGCCGCAACTCCGCACCTCACATGGGCATATTTTCACCACTTTTTAAACTGTATGACTTGGCGTTTACACGCTCACTGCCCCATGTGCTCCTTTACTCCAAAGCGGCGCACCGTTTATTCTAGACTGTCAAACACAGCCTGGCTCTGTTCTTGGGACCCGCAGCACTTGGGGGACACTCGCTCCTAGCCTTGTCATGCACCATGATAAAAACACACACAGGCACTCAATTTTAAGATTTCATGCACCACAATCCACCGTGCAATGTCGGGGTCATCTATGACTCCGTTAAGCCGTCATCAGCTCCAAGCAGCTGATGCTCCTCCACTCTCAGATGGGACGACACGCTTGCCAGCTCTAGAGTCATAGTCCACCCAGGTCATGGCCATGGCTTAGCGACCTCTGCTGTGGCCCATAGCACCTTGTGCACTTATTGAATCAGACTCAGGCACTTGTGCAAACCGTGACTGTACTGCAAGTCCACCGTGCAATCCTACGTTTGTAAACGGCACCACTGTAGTCCATCACAGTGTGACCACTATGAGGTCCTTTCTCACCACCACGCCGAGAACCCCCACATCTGTCAGCCTAAATACTCACTGTAGACTACAGAGGGATTACACTAATTTTGCGCCATATGGTCACCGTACCTTTCTTCATCCTCTGACAGGTAGGACCGCGCTTTGCACACAAAATAAAGACGCCATCCTGTGCAAGTGGATTTTCCCACTTCGATATCTGAGCCACCGTGCTCTTCGGATTCGGTAAGCACCGGCATCCGCCTCTCAAGTATTTATTACTCTTTCTCTGTCAACCTATGTCGACCACCTATATCCTGACATGTTTTTTGTCTGTTTCATTTCAACAGACTGCATAGGATATTCCTCCTCCGAAGACACTCCTGTCCTAATGAAGGCCTACACCATTAGAGCTCACTCAGCTCCACACAAAATGGCTGAAACACTGTCATGTTGACATGTTGTATATGTTTGTTTTTCAACTATTTATAAATGCCCTCACCCAAATAGGCCACGCATCGGTTGATGATTCTACTAAATTCTCTAGCCTCCTTCCCAAGGAGCCCATAGAGAATGAACACACTGTAAAAGTAGAAAATCTCGAATACCAACTACTTGATTGTCCCAAATCAGGTACTATATTTTGTACTTCCTCAATGTAGACTGTTCTATGCTTTGTAAAAACAACAATATATTACCACACAAACTGCAATTAAAATAAAACTTTATTGCAGTAAAGAGATTTTGTGATAATTCTGTGTCCACCCATGCATGGGGTGACCCACCCAGGGATGTAGTAGCGGTCGCTCTACAGCAGATAGATCTACCTGACCTTGCTCATTTTTTTTGTTTGCTATTACTGTACCCACCTGGGCAGAGCAAGGCAGTGACCAGGTACCCTTCTCAATATTAGTATACAAATATGTTCACGCTGGCTGCACCCATACATTTCCATGCTGGCTGCACCAATATATGCCAGTATTCCCATTTAGCACATAGTTATGTTTGCTTTGCTTATAATGCCAGTAATGATACTAAAATAAATCATATCCACGCTTGTTCTGCCAAAATATGGCAGCATCCCTACATAAGAACATACTCGAGATGGTTTTAAACATTAAAAATGCCCTGCCACACTACGACAATATGTCCAATCTTGCTGCATTCAAATGTCATTCTAGCTATATAATAAAACTTATCATGCTTGCTTTATCAAAGATACCCTATGCAAAATGTCACAAGACAGTTAGAAATGGCTAAACTAGCTGCACCAAAATGCCAGTCTAGCTTCACAATAACACTTATCATGCTTGTTTTTATCAAAGATAGCCAATACAAAATATCATGCCACTGAAAGAAATGGCTAGACTTGGTACTTTCAAATGCCACTGTAGCTACATAATCTCACTTACCATGCTTGCTTTATCATACATACCCAGTAAAAAATCCCAAGCCTGCCCTCTGGGTCCCCCAGCGACTCGCACACACACAATGTGATTATGTGTGCATGCGAGGTGCTGCGGGGGGGGCAAGGAGTAGGAATGGTAATTGTTTTTCTAATCATCTATTACAGATGGGCAGTAAAAAAAAAAAAAAAAACAGTCTTGCTCCACTGGGCCTCCCCAACGCCTTGCATTGGGGAGAGAATTATTTTGGCTGATGTACAACCCCCCTCTCCTGCCAAAATAAGCTCCACATCCCAGTACAAACACACACACACATTCTTACAATCTTGACATGCAGCATGCAGTCGCTCATGCACACGCACACCCATCATCATACACTCACTCATTACGCACAACACAAGCATACACACATACATAAACATATTTAAATTAACATACCTTCTGGCCCAGTCCTAATGTTCTGTCCCAGCACTCCAGCTTCTGTGTAGCATAAACAGGAAGCAGGAAGCAAAGAATGCTTCCTGGCTGGTGCACATGCCTGCAAGAGCTGGAGCGCTGATGACGAAGTGGGCCGCTCTGTTTGTATGTGCGAGGAGGCACAATAGCGCTTTCCATCACACATACAAACTTGCCGTTCCTCAGCTAGCATCCTCTGTGGGCCATGCAATGTTGGGGAAGCAAAACACCCCCAGCTTTGAATGGTTCATTGGGTATGCAAGGCTTGGGGACAGAACTGTCAAACGGAAACCTTGTTTTCTTTGACAGTTCCAGCCAGCCGAGGATCCTCTTCTCAACTGCAAAAAGCAGCTGAGGGAATACTCAGTGTTTACACTGGGCTCGCACCTTGCCTCCTCCATAATGGGCAAGGGCGCCTGTAAGGAACTTATGGTGGCAACAGTAAAGACATACACAAGTGATCACAGTACAAGTGTGTTTATTAAACTGTAAATGCAGGGTGGAAAAAAACCTAACCTAAACCTTAATCTAAAATGGACGTAAGCGTCGACCATCAAATGAAAATAAGGCAGTCCTTGTGGTGTGTCAAAATAAAAAGGCCTATACTAAATTAAAAACTATTGCCAATTCATACAACTAATTAAAGAAAGAGTGTGGGATGGGGTTTTCAATAAAGAAAGAAATGTTTACAAATAATAAGTCAGGACGTGATTGCCAGGGGTCTCCCTTCCTCAGGTTTTCAACACGGGACAAGATGGGACCTTGGAGCACAGCACACACTCGTGCCTTCTCAGCACGAGCCAACAGTTCCATATCAGTTGTTAAGTTCTTCGACGGTAAAGTCTCCTTTCAATAAAAGTCTCTTGCCTTCGAGAGCCTGATGCTTTCAACAAACAAACACAAAGTTCTGTGCCACATATACTTTGGGTGATGGCTTCATCCCTGGGCCCCCCTCTTCCCGGGGAAGACTCCTGACCAGATGTATTCCTCAAATCAACTAAACAGTTCCTTTTCTTAATAAACTTTGGGTGATGACTTTTTACTCCTGGATGTCGCTCAGCCTGGCACGGACCCAACTGACAAGGGCGACAATTCACTTCACCAGGTCTTGCATTCATGAATCTTCAATGTTGTTTTTAAACAGTTCATCAGGCTTTGCCCTTGGTGGTCGGCTTCCCTCAGCCAGGTCACTCTCGCCAACTTTTACCAACAGTTCACTATAGGACTTTAGACTTTGCCCTTTCTCGTTAGCATCCCTCCATCGGGTTCACTCTTGCTAATTTCCAAAGTTCACATGTTACTTTCCAACATGCGGGATTCACTTCCCTTAGCATTCTCAGTTATTTGTCAGTCAAAGACTTTCAACCGTACAGAGGAGCTTATAAGACTCCTGCATGACCACTTTGACCGTTCTTCTCCTATTCCCAAGGCCTTCTGGTTATGGTAGTTTTCTACCTTCAGGTAATCGCCCAGATGTTCCTGCTTGAGTACCCATGTAGTGCCCGCCCACCTCTTTTGAGGTTTTTCCCCGCTTTCTTAAAAGTTCTTTTATGGCTTTAAAAGTTCAATGATAGGTTTGCTACTTTTCATTCGACACAGCCCGGTTTCTTATCGACTCTCCTCTCGGCTCACCGGCTGTGATGAACTGCTTGGCTTTCTTCTCCTTCGAGTCAAAGTTGGTACCACTGAGACCAACATCTCTCCCCGGTTTGGTAATCAGCAGAGGACGATCTTGTTTACCATTGACATCTGCTGCAATACACGCTAGCCTTTGTTTGTGATGTTATGTTTCCGATTGCAGAGGTTTCACAGACCTTGATCGGAAAGGGCAAGGTCACGTCTCTCCATGTCACCCTCTCAGTATTCGCCGTCTTTTGCCTCCTCTTGAACTGCTGTGCTGAGTTGGCCCTCATGTCGTACTGTCTTCCATGCCCGTCCTGTGCTCTCGTGCTCCACCTGTTATTCCTCTGGGGAAGGGAAAGGGCTGTCAGGTGTGAGAGATTCTGGTCAGTTGCTTGACTTTGCCTGACCCTTGTATTGGGACATGTCAGGTAAACGGCTCTGGTGTTAGTATGTTGTATTTCATGTTGTGTGAAAGTGTTGTTCGTGTCAGAATATGGAGGGGGTAGTGTTCTGGACTATCCTCCGTGGTAGGCTGGGGAAAAGGTGTCAAAAGAAGGGGCATACCGTGTCTCGCCCATCAGTGTCCCACTCCCCAAGGACCCCGATCCAGGTGATCCTCCCTCACTGATCCACCCCCACGAACTGGATCCAATAGTGATGGCCGTGTCCTGGCCACCTGGATGACAGATCCCCAGGGACTAGTTAGGGTGACACCTTCAGGTTACTCACAGTGCCCATGGGTCAGCGCTCTTCGGCCATTATGGGGAAGCCACCGCTGGTACAGCGTCAATTAATCTATGCACAGGGGCAATGTAGCTGGAGATTAAATACTGTTGACTTTGAAGTCATGTACATGAACTGCACTGTTGTTAATTCAGTGATTTCGAACACATTAGTGGATCAATAGACATGTCCTGCAGTAGAATGCTACCAATGTAGCTCAGCAGGTTGAATGACTGTTGCTAAGATGTTATATGTTTAAAACTGTAAATCTTATGATTTTTTGCAATGCCTTTAAAATAACAAGTGCTATTAAATGTGTTCAGCCAGGGGATGGGTTGGTGTGGTAATTTGCTTATAGTCTGGGTGAGGATGGGGGAATGTCTGCACCCATAGTGAAAATCAAAAGCTGGCACCCATGAACCCAGAGTTTAATTTCCTAGTAACTGCTGTCAGCACAATAGAAGCATTTATGTGTGATTAAGCAGGCTGACAAGCATATATCAGCTTTAGAAATATATCCTGTGATAAAACACAAAGGAAAGGGCACACAAATCACAGGGTCTTTGTGTGTAAGTCTGACAAAAAAAATAAACACATTTTAAAGAAAACTAGTGAATGTAAGTTTAAGAGCATGTTTCAGTTTGAAAACGTCTTCTTTGTTTTTTTCTAGACAAGTGTAAGATGGACATTTGGAAAACAGTAGTTTGATCAGCAAGTAGATATCCTGCTTTTAAAAGTGATGGCCCCCACCCCCGTGATATTCCTGGCCCATTGATTCCTAGGTGTACCTTTCAGGTCAGAAGAAAGAAACAAGCTTAGTTAATAGAAACTGCAAATGCACGAATGACAGCTGAGCGAAGCAGCACCTTTAAGGCTCCTGGAAAGAGTTATTTGCCGATGTGGTGGGATGTGGGGGGCAGGCAACAATTAAGGGGGGCAAAGCAGTCAATAGGCGGGGGGCAATTGCCCCCCTGGACCCCATGGGACAGCGGTTATCATTGTCTCGTTCATCTTTATATCCATGAAGGATCTGATTGGAACTCACTCAAGTTGAAAACAGGTTTTGGTTTATGATCAAGGAGCTTAACGCTTTTGTTAAATTGTTGGCCTACACTGAAGCTTTGTACTGCCCTGAATATGTAACGCCAACCGTCCCTGTGAAACACTTTTTCTGCATGTATTGATTCAGCCACTTCGATCATCTTCCATACTAAGTGCCCGACATCTCATAGGGTCACTCAGTATTCTTCAATTTGTGAAGCCCACTTGTGATTTGTGGATGATCATTGGCCTGTTTTAGCCTTTGGAAAACTGTAGTTTGGTCAGCAAGTAGATAGCCTGCTTTTAAAAGCCTGCTTTTTACCCATCATATTGCCAAGAGAGTATTGACGTTGTTTATCAATGTAAGGGTTAGCAGTGTTGTCCTTTCAAGGGATATATAGTTACCTTAGTAATAACTAAAATTAAAGTATGTTCACTTCTGCATATATTCTCTCCAGTGTTTGTGTTCCCTTGTACATTTTCACCTGTAAAGGGAGGACAGTAATCCTGTATATTGTATATAATATTTTCAAGATGTCCATCTTCCTATGACTCACTTTTACTCCCCATCTCTTTGATACGTCCTTACTTTTCGCTCTGTAGATGCCTCAGCAAACCCCTGAGGTGACATTCCCAAATCTCCATATTCAGAAGGGCTAGAACCAAGGGTTAGAGTACACCCTGACGACAAGGAAAATTCAGAGCAGAATCAATGATCATTTCCTCAGAAAAAGAAATAAGAGTGTTAATGACTTGGTCGATATTATGGATACCACCTGGCAGCTACCTGACTATAATCATACGAATCTGGGAAACACCCCTACCATAGAGGGTCCCCAAGTTATCCCAATGACCACAGACACTATTCAGGAAAATAGGGCTAGCTCGCCTATTCACCAAGATCAACAAGAAGGGCCAATAGTCTCCTTTCCTGACGGATCACCCTGAGCTAGCGAAAGCACATTGGCAGCCGTGAGCTTTGTTCTAAACTCGCTGGTCTCCGTATTTGAGCTTCTAAAAACAGAAGTTCAAAATCAAGCAGGCCTGCTTTTGAAAATATCACATGAGATTTCTAAGAATGAATCAGCATTGGTTGGCACAAATAACATCATGGACACTATCCTGATTCCAACTTTAAAAGAAACACAAATAGAGGGAGTCAAACAAGGCTTGGACATTGCCCAAATTTACAATCTTTTGAAAGAGGGGGCAAAAGGCAACGCCACAACTCACGAGCTTTTAAAGAAGCTCCCTCTGGAAACCCAAAATCCTCAAAGCCAGACTGACACTCTGGAAGGAGAGGGTGCCAAAGATTGCTTTGATGACACCCCGCTCTCGGATTCAATCCTGGAAGAATTTCGAAGATTGGCAAATGTTGACACCGACGTAATTGAAGAAACTGAAGACAGTACCCAAAAAACTCATGGAGAAAATCCACAAGAGCATCCGACTGGTAGCTAGAGTCAGAGCTCAGAAGCACTGCGGAAACCCAAGAGCAAAAAGTGGCAAAAAAGGAATAAAGAGGGCAGAACAAATGAGACCGTCCTTTACACACAACTGGACAAAACTAGGGAGAAATCAAAAAACCAGAAAAATCAGGTCCAAAATAAACCAGGAAAAAATATTTTTCTGAAAAATCTGACAACTCCTGTGAGTGACAAGATGGCTGACTCTTCTGTAACTGTATCCCCAGTCACCAATTCATCACAGACTTCAAACTCGACCGATCTCCAGGCCAGCAAGCGGGTACCCGGGAAAAACGGGAAAAAGAAGGCACCCAAAACACACAAGGAGGGTCTCAGTGACACCAGAGTTCAAACCTCAAACTTTGGCATGCAAAGGGTACCCATAATCCTATTACCTGCTACTTCCAATAACCCAAACCAAAAACCGGCCCACACAAACATCAAGATTGCCCCAATATTTCTAAAACAAAAATCACACAAGGGGAAAACAATTGAGGCTAATCCGGAGAAAAGGCAAGTTGCCACAAAACTGGCACCAATTTTCTTAAAACCATTAGGGAAAACAGTGTCCGCACCACCTCCATCCAATGAATCTCCCCCATCAGTTCCTCAAGCTGAGACGCCATCAAGTTCCACACCAGTAGAAGTAAACTGTTGGAATGGGTCAGGGAAATTCAAAAACCTTGAGATATGTCCTCAGTATGGAGGCAGTGAGAAACCTGAGAAACCTGAGAAACCTGAAAGAAATCAGTATTATCCCACCACAAAAAAAGAAGAACATGCAACGCCAAACTTTACAATTCCAAAAGTATGGCTAAGATTAGAGAAACAGAACAAAAGAAAATCACTCTGTAGATCTGCTTTACTGTCGGAAATTAAAAGGAATTACAACCTGTTTCTCTTTGCCTCAGAAGATATCGAGTACCTCTCCTTTCCGATTAGCGAAGACAAATTCTTTGTGGAGATAGCTCTCACCTCAAGAAAGGCACAGCAGGCACTCATTTGCAACAAAGATGACCTGGCTAAAGAAGGCCTCTGGGTATATGAATCAGAGGAGGAAGGCAGGTGCGGAAATCGACCGGGCTCAAAACATACATGGGGGAGGATGCACCAACCAGTATGGCCACCGCCGGAACGTCCAGAGAGCTCCAAAGTAAAGCTTCTTCTGGGCTTAAATTAAATGAAAATTTGATAACAAAACCTCCAGAAATCATTACTCAAATCTTTTTGAAACTTGGTGAGGAACAGACCAGTCTTTAGACAAAGGGGCCTTAGACCAGTCTCCTGGAACACGAGAGGCCCGGCCTTCCTGAGGATAAAGCAACTTAAAAACGATCTTTTTGAACATAATGATATCCTGTTGCTCCAGAAGACTTGGTTGGCCAACCCCATCGAGAGGGATTTACAGTACTAAATCTCAAGGCCTCACAAAAATTGAAAGGGAGACCAGTAGGAGGTCTGTTAATAGTAATTAAAAACTCCAGCATCAAAGAAATAGTTCCATTATGTAACAACACGATGGGCATTCAAGCCTGTAAAGTAGAGATGGGATAGAACGCCTCTCGACTTACTCTAATTGTGGTCAACATCTTTGGGAATCCAGCCAGTTTGAAACTTCAAGACTTCGTAGAAATACTTCATACCTTATTTTCTACGGCAAAGATCAACTACGAGGGAGCACAGATCATTGTTGCAGGGGACCTGAATACAGACCACATTCACCCAGAACACGGGAGAAACGACCAAATCAAACATAGCACCTTACAAAAAAGCAAACAATGGTGGGACTTTCTTCAGTCATGGGACCTAGATATGATAAACAGAAAAAACAGGTGCGGGGGAATGGCTGGGCCAACCTGGCGCCAAGGGGCGCGGCAATCAACTCTAGATTACTTTTTCGTCTCATCGTCCCTCACCCTGTTTTGCCCTAGTCTTACTCTAGACTGGGAAGGGGGGAGTGATCACACCAGGTTGGAACCTTTCTTCCCTGAAATCCAGAGCTCCTTCAACCCATATATTACACAGGAACTTGAGGGTTTAAAGGGTAAACTAAAAGTGGTCAAATACAAACATGGGGGGAAAAAGCTGAATAACCTTTTGGAGGAAGTCCACCCGTCAGTATGGGCCGAGGAAATCCATCCAGAAAGATTTGGAAAGTTTGTGTGGTCTATTTGCCAACCAAGTGAAGTAAAGCGCGTAGGGAAACAGACGCATCTCCATTATTTTGATGAGGAAACATACAATAAGAAAATAATTCTGCGACAAACACTACGCCATATAAAACAGAATGCAGCAGAAGACCCCCCTGGCTGTACGCGAATAATTAAAAATGCCAAACAAGCCTACCGGAACTGGACAAAGAACCGCAAACACCAACAACTCCAAGAAGACGGGGAAAGAATGCTTTTTCTCCTCAATGCAAATAACTGTAAAAACTTCTGGGCAGCATTAAATCAACTTGAAACCGGCCAAAATAGTTCCCTTTGCAACCTAGTCTCGGAGCGTAAGTGGGTAGACTACCTTTCCAAAAACTTCAAAGCAACTGGCTCAAGAGACTTTATTCTTCCCAACATCTCCTGGTCTCTGGCATTTACCGAAGAAGAAATTGAGGACCTCATTACATCTTCTTCCGCCTCTAAAGATGCAGGTCCCAATGGCCTCACTTACCAGGTGCTAAAAAAACAGCCAAAACTATGGGCAAAGTTACTCTTTCATCTGTATCAAGAAATTCTAAAGGAAAAAACTTTTCCACCATCATGGAAGACTGCACTCATCATTCCATTTTTTAAGGGGGGGCGATAGGCTAAGCCCAGCATGTTATCGACCGATCACCCTTCTGGATATAGATAGCAAAATCTTCATGAGAATATCACTGAAAGAACTTACCTTATGGGTGGACTCTAGACAGATCCTTCCCCCACATCAAACAGGCTTCAGGAAAGGTCTTTCCACAAGTCTTAATGGACTCATCCTGAACTTGCTGAGCGAAAGATCAAATGAGAAAGAAGGCTCTTCGTTGTATGGGGTATGGGTCGAACTGTCCAAAGCATTTGATCTCATGGACAAATCCCTGCTCTGGCAGAAACTTTACAACTGGGGGATTCCGGCCCCTCTTCTGGCCATGCTCATAGAGCTTCATAATAACACTACCACCAGGGTGAGGTTGGATGACCTCGGCAACCTATCAGAGACAATCCAGGTTCTCGAAGGGAGTACGACAAGGATGTTTGGGTGCACCGTTATTCTTCAACCTATTTCTATCAGACATTAGAGACTTTTTAGCCTCGGCATCGCTAATCTGTCCTAGGATTAATGGTAGAAAACTCCATTGGTTGGCTTACGCTGATGACCTAGTGCTCCTGGATGGTTCAGCGATAGAGTTGCAGCAACTCCTTTCCAAACTTAATGAATATGCCAAACTAAACGGTCTGATAATTAATCCATCAAAATCTAAGATCCTCATCTTTAAACATCTGAAAAAAAGGTGACTTCAAGGAACTGGGTCTTGGACTGTAAAGTAATTCCACGCGTGGATGAA
This sequence comes from Ambystoma mexicanum, assembly GCF_040938575.1. Classification (NCBI taxonomy): domain Eukaryota; kingdom Metazoa; phylum Chordata; class Amphibia; order Caudata; family Ambystomatidae; genus Ambystoma; species Ambystoma mexicanum. The sequence continues at coordinate 675,353,172 of NC_090930.1, read as the reverse complement.
CTGATATACCTGGGATATGAAATCCTTGCTCATCCAACTTTTAACAAGGTGATACCCTTCAATCTATGAAAAAACCTCAAAAATTATAGCACAAATGAAATACCTGAATAGAAGATTCTGAAAATTCTCAATACTTCCACCATCCCACGCTATTTGGAAAAGTTTCCTGATCAAAGAATAAGAAACAACTTTCTCAGACTCAGATTGAACATAGCCCACAGGGGCGAAATATTGGCCCAAAGAAACCAGGGAGAGAAGGCAATGAGACTCTGTAAGATCTGCCAATCCCCGAACTTACAATCTCTCAAGCACCTGCTGATGGAGTGCAAAGGTACATGGCCCACTAGAGTGTCATCACTGGGGAGATTTGTAACTAGAGAGGAGAGCTTAGCTCAAGATGCATTCTGAGATAGACTGATCTCTGGCCAAGAAGTCATGCTCACTGCAGCAACAGTAAAAGTTCTGGAGACTTTTTCTATATTAATGAACTAATAACAGACGGGCTAAGACAGTGAGCCTTTTCGGTTGTTTTGGACCAGACTATTCAGTTAAATCCTTGGTTTCTGTGCCTTGATTCTACTTCATTTTCTATGAAATGTAAAATTTCGTTTTTCTATGAAATTTGTATCCTGATTTCCTTTTGTAAAGGTTTTCTGGCAAAACCAAAAACAAATAATAATACAAAATAAAAAAAAGATGGCTCATTTAAGATGGGCAGCTATCGTTTGTTCAGCAACGTTACCTCTTTGTCTATGGTATCACACTGGTGAAAAATGGACTGGACGTTTAAATGCCTGCAATGTTTTTTGTTTTTTAATACATATAAATTGCTATCCTTCCTGAAAGTATGTCCACTCATCCATGTCATAGCTAAATATCCATCCGTCTTCTAGCTTTCTCTCTTCATTAAAGTTGTTGTTATCTTATGCTGAATGGTGCATATTCTACTTTTTTTGAAAAAATTTTATTAGGAGGAAATCTATATCGCCTTGCCAGTCTCCCAGTTCTATCATTTAATTCACATTGGTGCAAATGTTCAAAATTCCTGTAGCAAAAAATCATGGTGTAAATCCAGGTCGAGTACAGTTTACGCCATGAATTTAGGCTCTGCCACATGCTGGTCCTGTACATGATTGCCCTCTGCCTTCACATCGCCAAACACAGTCGTACCACCCTACGTGTAATGTTTGAAAACCTTGCGTAATTTACGCAATGAAAATTTGCCATAGTTTTACACATACAATATGCACTTTGAATTTATGCTGATTGGAATGCTACTGAAACATTGCACTGGTTGTTACTCCAGCATTTACTCCAAACAAATGCACCTTCTCGGAGCAGGTGCAATTTGCCAGAGAAAAATTGGCCAGTCACAAGGAAGGTAACAATAAGCCTAGCAAAGGCATGCAACTTGCACAACAAGCCACACATGGCAAGGAGCTACCACTCCGTAGGTAGGGACTGCAGAAATAGCACAGTAAACAGAGGTTCACTTATTAAAGTTCCATTGTCAATACAAATCAGGCAGCTATGGCTGTCTGCTTTCCTCCTCTATATGCAGTCTATCAGCCAGCACCACAGCTTCCAGGCCAGGCATCCCACCGGTCTTCACCCAAGCCTGCGGCCCAGGCTGTCCATAAGCCTGCACTGCAGCCCTGAGCCCAGGCAGCCCATCAGCTTGCACTCTAGACACCCAGCCCAGGTAGTCCCTCAGTCTGCACCACAGACCCCAGCCCAGGCAGCCCATCAGTCTGGACCCAAGACCCCAGCCAGGGCAGGCCATCAATCTGCACCCAGCCCCAATCACAGCAGCAGCTCCATGATGGAGGAGGGGTAAGAGAGCCAGAATATCCTACCCACAGAAGGTGTTCAGGCCAAGGATTTCCCACCATGACTTCATAGACCAGCAGGTACTCACTGCCTGGACATGCCTTATTTGGCCTCCTGGCTGAAATGAGCACTACATAGAGCCAGACAGGGACGCAGTCACATTCTCCCCTGCGTTAAAGCTACCACAGTGCTCCATTTCTGCACCACCAGTAGTTTCTAGCATACTGTGGCCCTGAATGGCATTGCTCATTCCTGATTCTCACCCAACCTGCTGGTGAGACAGGTATGCCACCACATTGCCCTAATCACAGTCTCTAGGGTCCCCAACTTGGCCTGTGCCTTGGACTACAATCACATGGCCCTTGATGCTCCCAGGGCACAAGATAATGATTACATAAACATACAAATGCATTATACAATCAATGTTCAAATGGCATGTGATGCAGATTTTCAACATGCCACAGATCATTGAGGACCTACATCAACACCAGGAACGACTGCTGGGGATGTTGAGGACAGCACACAACCACACCAGTGCATGGAAACATGTTTGCCACTGCATGTGACATTAGACAATACACCCTGCCTGCCAACGGAAGAAGGAAGACTCCATAGGACATTCATAAGGGGTGACAGTGAGTGCCAGCACACAAGCACTTGCCCAGCACTGTTAACCGTGTAAGTATCATACCATAAGAACCAGGTGTAGCAATTCTCCTCTAAGACCTGTCCTCCCTTGATGACAAATAGTCCCCATTAGTTTATGTCTACAACCAGCTGCCAAACCACTGACTGCACCTAGTGACATGTGCCTACGCACAGCTCGGAGGCTAAGTGGAAGCCCCAATGTGCCCTTACTGACTGCACTTTGTCAATTTCATGATGGCATACCCTAAAGCAGAATCCTTGTCAGAAAATGTCCTATGAATGCATACCAACCATGGAATACCGTTCACCCACATGGTACAAAATATCCGAATTGTATCTCAAGCACAACACATGCTCAGAACCATTCCTGCTCATGCCCATGTAACTCACAATGGCCTTTTTGACTTGTAGCCCAGGTATAGCTGAGTTGAACAGCATTGTATACCCACACTTCTTGTCCTTGACCGCATCAAGCTCCTATCGACCAGATAGCAGACCACATGACCACTACGCCATGTTATGGTGAAAATCCAATGACATGTGATAGGACACAACAAGCACCTGCCGATACAAAACCTACTGGAACTATGCATGCTATATGGGGCACTCGAATAGAACCTTGAATATATGCCATGCATGTATCATGGGCCTACACATGAACAACCTCCAATGTTCCCTGATACCTGCATCACCTGTATGCCACTGATGCATTTGGGAATGGTCACCACAAGCATGCCAACCCCATACCACTGACTGTGCCCTTAAAGGTACAACAATGTAATCTATCAACTGCCCTCCCCAGAAAATGCCGGATACCCCATCGACCCCTGGCTAATGACGACAGTGTGCAAATTAGTCAATCGCCGGGAGCACTGTTACAACAATATCCACGCTGGCAGCTGCACCATCATAGAAAGGGCTTTTGATGCATGGAAGAACTGCTTCTGCTGTCTGCACTGATCTGGTGGGGCATTCATGTATTGTCCAGTAAAGGTGTGCCAAATCATCACCATGTGCTGCATATTGTACAATGTGGCCATCAGATGCAGCATCTCCCTGCCCGATGATGACATTGCATATGATCAGTCTGATGGTGAAGAACAACAGCCACGAGGACATGGGCAGCAGAAGAACAAGATTGATTTGTTTGTGCTGCATGACAGGCGTGTGGACAACCTCTCCAGATACCAATTTCCCAACACTCACCACAACAAACAAGGCACCTCTCAAGGACATGCAACACAATATCTCTATCGAATGGCAGGGTCCGAGGGCTAAACTTAAAGTCCCAGGCGCTCTTTCAAGAAGTTCAAAGTCTATGAAATGAACATTTTCGGCAATGTCCAGGGATGAGCTGTGCAGGATCAGGTCCAGTAATCAGGAATCAACAGGGGAAAAGGAAAAACGGCCATCAAGAACAACCCACATACAGGTTCAATTTTTAAGGGGAAGTAGAGGACAGCAGGAGGCATGGGTGTGGCTCACCTTCCATGGCTTAGCTTCTTTGCCTTCTGTTTCTCTCTAGTTGGTGTCGGTGGCTAGGAAACCAGCAAACATTGCTATTGCCAGGCAGGGGTAGAGCTTGCAGTCGACTGCTGTACCGGTTGGAATGGATGAGAAAGAGGTGGAATCCCTGCCCACATATTCATGCATCTTGGCCTGAGACTGGAATGCTCCTGGCAGGCAAGCATTCAAGTGATGGCTAGCTGTGACTGATTATGCTGCATGAGGGCCTCCATCATCCGGTGATAGAGAGGACACATGCAGTTGGCCAAATGGTGCATCCCTGCTGAGGAGGCAATCACAACATTGCAATCTGCCTAGCTATGCCTGGAGTCCTAACCTCAGACCAATCAGGCATCTTCCCTGTCTCCAACACAGACCTTTACATCTGCCACAGCAGAAGCCTTCTCTCGGGCCAGTTGGGCATCCTCCCGGGCCACAACTTAGACCTACATAGCAGTCACTCTCATAGCTGATGCCTGCTCTTATCGTGTGCCCTCTCTGGCCCTAGCATTGGGCTTTGATGACAGCACATCTACCTGCTCCATGGCAAGCTGAGAATCCTCCATTGCTTGAGCACAGGCTTCTTTAGCTCCGGCAGCAGCTGAAGTGTCAGAGGCCTGCTTCTGGGACTCTGGGACTCTCTCAGCCAACTGATTCCCTGGAATGTGGAATGCTTCTGGGACTGTTGGACATCATCCAACATTGGCTCAAGTGACAGGCGATCTCCAGCCTTTCATTCCCACTAGTCTCTATCAGTCACTTAATGATTTTGGCCAAGAAACAGTCAGCCCCAGTGGCAGATGCAATAGGTACAGGATGTATGCTGGAAATGCTGGATGCGTGGTCTGCAGTTGGCAGATGACCAAAAGGTCCTGAAAGACATGAAGCACACTCCCGACTTGGTACTGGAAGAAATGGCTCCACAGGAGAGACAGTGTTGTCCTCCACCACCACTAGGCTGTTCCTCGGCCTCAGTAGTGGGATGTCACATGAAGCCAAGGTGACATTGTCCATGGTGGTGACAGTTTTGCCAGTGTTTTGTTCACAGCGGGCATGCATTTGTGCTGTATGTCTGGTGGAGGTTCCAACCTCGATAGTGTCAACTGGTGTTGGCAAGGTGTTCTATGGGGCTGCACACTACTCTGTATCATATTGGCCAGGTTATTTTACCCACTCCACAGTGTCATCAGCATCACTACAAACCAGTTAGGGCAACCCTCCAGACCATCGTTCTTCACCTGCCAAGCCATTACAGAAAGGGGCAAGACCATATGCAAATCAGACTTGGTCCCAAACCCCAAAGGGGCAGTCCAGCCCAAACTGCTAGGTCACATCCCTTCTGCACAAGACCACAAGCATCCACAGACATGTTTCGGCCTCACTAGGCATCATCAACGAGGAGTAGGATGGGTCTGTAGGCTCAGCGGGCACAGGTCCAGGTCTAGGCATACTCGTCCCACTCGAGGTGATAAAGCGAAACAAAGAGGTGATGGTTGGAAGGTTTATAATTCATCTTAAACCTCTGGCAATTGCTCTGGGCAACCTGAACTGCTAGGTCACATCCTTTGTGCATGACACTACAAGCATCCCCAGACATGTTATGGCCTCATTGGGCGTCATCAGTGAGGAGTAGTTTGGGTCTCGAGGCCCAGCAAGCATGGGACCCACGTCCGTCCCACTGGAGGTGACAAAGCAAAAACCAAGTGATGATGGCTGGAAGGTTTAGAATTAATCTTAAACCTCTGACAATTGCTCTGGGCAATGGTCCAGACCATCGTTCTTCTACTGCCAATTCATTACAGAAAGGTGACAGACCATAAGCAAATCAGGCTTTATCCCACCCCTAATGGGGCAGTCAAGCCCGAACTGCTAGGTCACGTCCCTTTTGCGTAAGAGCACAAGCTTGGGTCTCTAGGCTCTGCAGGCACGGGACCCACATCTGGGTATATCTGTCCCATTCAGGCTGACAAAGCAAAACAATCCTTCTCCTCCTCAGTATCATCTGCATCCCCTGTGAATAAAAAAGCAATGTCAGTGTTGCTGGTAAATGTGGCAATATAGGCACCATAAACAAATACAGCAAATTGCTCTCTAGACAGTGGGGAGTGCAGTATACAGTCTACTTTGTGGTTATTTGCTGGATTAATGTTTACTTACTGTAATGGGCAAGTAGATAGATGTGATTTGGCCATGTGCAACTGCATAGTATGATGTGCCTGTATGACATTGACAGGTGTAACTAGGCAATGTGTTGTGGCAGACAGATTATCAAAGTATGTTTTTCATATTTCATACAATACCATTTGATAACATTTAACGATATTCCCAGCACCCTGTGCATTTGTATTACATTCCTGTTGGGGGCATTATTCCAGTACATGCATCCACAGATTTGCCATGCACAGGTGTCAAATGTCTATCTCGATTTGACCTGTCCTCTACACTGTATGGATGTATACACACCACTGTTGTCATACTGCATAAAGCCGCTCGATGTTGCCATATAAGCGGTTGTTGTGGAATTTTGTAGACATATCACAAGGTGCCATTATGAGTAGGCAATGTCATGAATATATAATGTGTCAGTGATTCTGGCCATTGCTCTGCGCAGTGCACATGTATGTCCCTGACACTCTGCCATTGCTCATTATTGTTTGTTTGTTTGTTTATTTTATTTATATCGCACACCTAACCCAAAGGTAATTGGGCACTGGTAAGACATTAATGGTTACATGGCATAGTATAGACAATTATATACATGAGAGATGCAGTTTAAACAGTCAAGGTAAGAATACAAAGGTAGATATATACATAAAATACATATTATAAGTCAAACATTAGGTCAAAGCAATAGTACAAGGCGACGTATAAACAAATTATGCAGTCCCAACCTAGGGTCAGTGGTATCTAATAGCTGTGGCGTTTATGTTTTGTTAAGTATCCATGTGATAACATGGCTTCTGAATTTGTTAAATGCTTGAATAGATTGAATATTCTGAGGGAGAGTGTTCCATAGCTGGGCGGCTAGTACCGGGAAGCTAGTGCCTCCGGCTCCTTTTAAGTTATATCTGGGCACTGCCAGACATGGTATGCTGGATGATCTAGTGATTCTATTGGACACTTTCTATGTGAACCTGTCTGTGAGATAGGGAGGGGCTTGATAGTTAAGCGCTTTGTGAGTGGGACAGATAGTTTTTAGGTCCATTTTATCAAGTATAGAAAGCCACTTGTGTTGCTTTCTGGTTTCTGATATGTGCTCTCTTTTGGAGATATTTAACGCTGCTCTGAGCGCATTGTTTTGCATGATCGGCAATTTATATAAGATGGCTTTATTGGCACCTAGGTATAGACTGTTACAGTAATCCAGTTTGGATTGAATGAGCGCTCTCACCAATGTAAGGCAACTGGTGGGTGATAGGAAAGGTCTGCAGGCTCTGATCAGCTTGCCGGTGTAGGCAGTGGCAGATGAGGTCATGTTTACCTGTTTGGTTAAGTTAGACTGGGCATCTAGGTAAAAACCTCATGTTTTTACATGTTTGGCTACGGGCATACTATTCCCATCGATGAGGATGCTTGTATAAGGAGGACTTAGTTTAAGAAGGTTGTTAGGTGAGCCAGCTAGGAGTAACTCTGTCTTATCATCATTCAGGCAGAGGCCATGTGTGCCATCCATGCCTGAATGATGATGTAGACTTCATTGTTCTGAGCGACGTCTATATCATAGGTTCCTGATAGGGGTAGGAATATCTGGGTGTCATCCGCATAATTTGTGTAGGTGACACCCAGACGGTCAAGTTTGTCAAATAGTGGCTTTGTAAAAATGTTGTACATAGTGGGCGAGACGCAGGATCCTTGGGGGACTCCGCAGGTGATGGGGATGGGATCACCAGCTGCCGAGGGTGAGAACACATGCATTGTTCTGTTTTCGAGGAAAGATTGGATCCAGGAGACTGTGGAGCTGGAGAAATTAGCTGCTGATGATAGGTGGTCACAGAATATTGAATGGTCCACCAGATCCAAAGCCACTGAGAGGTCCAGTAGGAGTAGGATGGCCATCTTTCCTTTATCTTTCAGTTCATCGATCTGGCTTTTGAGGTCAACAAGAGCGGTTTCTGTGCCATGCTGAGGTCTGAAGCCAGATTGATGGATTCCGAGTAATTTGTGAGTTTCAAGATAGTCTTGTATTTGCAAGTAAGCAATACTATCCAAAATTTTCAGTAAAAAGGGGACTGTCGGGATTGGTCTATAGTTAGTAGGTTTAGCCGGGTCAAGGGTCTGTTTCTTTAGTAGCAGTAGAATGCAGGACTGTTTGAGGTTACTTGGGATGGAATTGCTCAAGAAGGAGGAGTTTATGAGTTTAGTAATTAATGGGGCTAGGTCTCTGGCTGCGTCTTTTATAATCTGAGCCGGGCAGCAATCGCCCTTACAATTAGATGCTTTAAGAGAAGCAATGATTTTTTGAACTTCGGGTATGGTGACTTTTTTAAACATGAAGTCTGAATTTATGTGGTGCTGGAGTGTTGACTGTAAATTGTGACCTTTTGTCGGCTATTTTGGTCTGAAATCCTTTCATTTTGTTGGATAGGGCGTTTTGTATACTGGTGCACCAGGCTTTGTCCTTGGTGCATGTATCTGGCGGGGGGTTGAGGTTCTCTAGTTCTCTTAGGATGTTGAATAATTATTTAGTACTGGAGCTGGCTTAGGCAATTCTGTCATTGTAGGTTTCTTTTTTAAATCTGGATTATCTTGTTTTTGTAAGTGGCAGTGATGATGTCAAGGTTTGTTTGATTTTCAGGTGTGGGGGAAGATTTCCAGCGTGATTCCAATTTTCTTTTTTCATTACTGAGTATTTTTAGCCCTGGAGTAAACCACGAGTTAAGATGGGCTTTGGGTTTACTTTTGCGCAATTTTAGCGGGGCAATAACGTCAATGGCTTTGGTCATAGTCTCATTATAGGTGGTAATCAGTGTGTTAGGATCATTGGTGTCCGTTAGGGGATTGAATAAGGGGACTACCATAGGAACTAAGGTTTCTGCTGTGATGTTACGTTTATTCCTTGTGAGGCAGGGGGGAGCAATAAAAGGCTTTTTCTTTTCCAAGTTGTTAATGTTCATTTCAAGGGTGATATGGTGGTGGTCTGACCACACTAGTGGAGTAGAATCTAATAGAGTGATGTTGCAATTGAGATCCGCTACCCAATCAAGTATCCTACCCTTTTCATGGATGGTTTGGTACTAATATGGGTATAGACATGTTCTGATAGTGCAGAGGCTAGAGAGATGGCATGTGGGTCACTAGTGTCCTTATAACCAAGGTTGAAGTCTCCTAGAATGATATTTTGCGCCATGGGTTTGGTCGTGTCAGCTGCAAGGGATGTGATGTCTTCTTCGAAGGACCCAGGAGGTCCTGGGGGCCTGTAAATAATGTGTAGTGTGATAGTGTTGTTCGGTCAAATTTGAAACTTGACTGAGAGGAGTTCACACTATGCCAGAGAGGTGGGGGTGGCTAGTTTTATACTGAGAGTGGATTTAAAGATAATGGCTATTCCTCCTCCGCGAGTAGTGGGTCTGTCTGCTCGGAGAATGGAATAATTGTCTGGGACAGCTAGGGCAATAGATGGGCCTGCTGCCTCGCGCAGCCACGTTTCTGTCATTACAAGGAAATCGAGGTTATTGTTCACAATAATGTCAGCAATCTCTGTTGCGTCAGTTATAAGGGACCTGACATTCAGTAATGCTCCTTTAGTAGGCTGTGTCTGTGAGCCCTTCAATTGTAAGCTCGGACTAGTGTCATCTGGGTTTTTCGATGCGAATGTATGCCTTTTGTTTTTTCGCCTAAGATTATAGTAGGTGGATGCAGAGCGATCTGAGCATATGGTTTTATGGGTGTATTTTGCTACTGAGTGCCTGATGGATGGTAGTCTGCTGGCTAGTCTCTCGTTACGCTTGGAAATGTCAGGAGGGGAGGTGGATGAAACTATGGGAAAGGGGGTCAACTTATCCTGTGTAGTACTCGTGGTAGGGCCTGGATATAGTTCAGGTATCGTTAGTATGCGAAAAAGGGGGTAGTGAAGGGAGGAATGGTGTAGGACAGGGGATGGGCTAGTGGCGGAGACATCTCAATCTGCCTAGCCCTTCATCAATCTTAATGTAGTGACCTTTGGTGCAGGGGTGGCATAGGGTATTATGCAGAAGGGGAACATAATTAAAGTTAACAACACCTGCATACTGTAGGGAAGGTAGGCAACCTTAGGATAAGCTTGATTATACTAGGATAGCTATCATCTGAAGGGTGGGTCCTGTCAGGTGGGTCACGGTTGTAGGTAGGAAAGTCTATTTCAACAATTGCAATTGATTAGATGCAGCAGAGTAGAATATAAGACATAGTTACATATGAATCAATTGAGTAGGTCGACAGGTTCAGTAGCAGCTGTTCAGTTTAAGCAGACAGATAACTAACACGGCCAGGCAAATTATGCAATAGAATTGAGCGAGAAGGGAGGTGGGGTGGCGCTGTGCACAATAAGTGTGGTAACGTTGGAGCCTAGGGCAGGGGAGCAGGGGTGGTACAGGAACATTAGACTGTTAAGATTTGACAATGGGTCTTATGACTAGGAACATATATAGAGAGTAGCTTCATTGACTATGTAAGGGTGAAAGACAATTAAGAGGTGTTGCCGTTATTTAGACAAGAATAGTAGTAAGCAGTGGCTAATTATGAAATTGTGCAATTACAGATACCGTAACCTCCTAACTGCAGCAAGTTTGTCTTTGCCATATGCAGCATGTGTGGGGATATGGATTGGATTCTTTTAGCAGCCCAGTGCCTCTGACATCTTTTCATAGCCTGGGCATTTCATGCAAATCCATGCAGCTATAGTTGAGAAAGGCCGTGGTGGGATGAAGGGGTTTACTGCTACTCCCTTCACATCGTGAAATCCCCTATTTTACATTTGATATCTCTGATGTGCATTGTAGGGATGTGGTTACCCAGGGATATTTCCTTTTTGTTCCAGCCTGTGTGTGTACGAGGCATGGATACTGCCAAATGATGCACTATTCCACCTGCCTCCTCCATATCCAGCTCTATGTCATCAAGCAGTCTCTTATTTGTTTGTGGACATGGTGTTGAGTCGGTACTGGTGATATTTTCCATTGGCCATATGTGGGGGAGTGTGAGGTACTGCTGTATGTATCAGTAACCTCTGGCCTGCAGCATTGTGACTCTGTGAGCATTATGCCAGTATGTGTTGGCCTGGTATTGTTGCATGGTCTTCCACTCATTTCACATTTCCATTCCGATGCAACAGTGCATGATGGGCCTATTTATTTGGGTGTGGCATGTGGGGATGGGTGATTGTGTTTTACATTAGTGGGTACAGCATATGGGACTTCATATTTACAAAGCTCATTGGCATGCATACTCACATGCGATATGTTAAAAGTGGAGTATGTGGATGTGTGTGTCTCAAGGTCATTCTTCTTTCCTACGGTGTGAGTGTCTGTGTGTCATGTAACAGGATGCACATTGGTCCTACACCATCTGATGGGATGGGTGCATGTTTTCACTGTGCGCTTGCATGTGCCTTACAGAAAGCATAATGCGGAATGTGGTTCTTGTGTCACCTATGTGTGCATGTAATCTCACCTGTGATGTTGGTGATTGGGGGGCACTTTGCCACTGCTAGTGAACCACAGCTTGATGTGCTATGCTTGTGTTGTGGAGTGTGTTCAGGTGTGTACTTGCATATGTTCCATCTCATGCGGTCACCAACTTGCTATGTGTGAATAGGAAGGGGGGTATGTGAACACAGGCACCATCAGAGCGATATCTTGTGGGTGCATTTGTGATTGTGTCAGGTCTGCCTATTGGTGGGCGTAGGGGGTGGGGGTTAGCAGACATACTTGGTCGTTATGGGTCATCAATTGAAATCAGAGTCACAATTCACCCAAGATGCATTAGATGAATATATCCCATGCATGCAGTTTACTCACCCTCAGTCCCAGTCTCTACTCCTACAATTCTTCCCTCAAGGACGCTGACATCGGTGATAGCCAGGACCTACTCCTCATAAAGCTACTGGTCGAGGGGTGGTGGTTGTGGTCCTCCTCCTATGGCCACATCCTCCCTGCAGTGTTTTGAAACCAGCTTGCAGACACATCTCTTGAGGTCATGCCAGCACCTCTGGGTCTCAACTAGCCCACCTTGTGGATTTTACTGCTACAGCATTAACATTTACCAAGATGGCCTTCCAAATCTTCTTGCTCTGCCATTTGGACATGCAGGACCCACAAGGCTGTCTGCTTCGTCATTGACACCCATCACCAGGACCTTAAGCTCCTCATCAGTGAACTTGGTTCAGCCCCTTGCTGTGGCATGGCCCTGATGTGTTCCTGGTGTTGTTGGGCACTCTGGTCAGTCAGGGAGGTGCCAAGTGGTGGTTGACTTAGGAGCAGGGAATTGTCCAATGGACTCAGGTTTTGGGGGATGACGGAGGATGTGATGTGGTGACTCTGGGGAAAGCAAAAAAGGTTCTAGGTCGCATTGTGTGGATGGTGGTGCCAGGAGCACAGGGTTGTGTGTTTGCAGGGATTTGAGGGCAACTGTCAGGGCATACTGGGGCAGAGGGTTTCAGGGGATCATGGTGAAATGGGGTGTCAGTGGGTCCTAAGGCCAGGAGTATTTGGGGGGGTCCTGAGGGCAGGGTGAATCAGAGTTCCTGGGGTCAGGGAGCATTAGGCAGTTCTGGGAGCAGGGGGTGCCAGGGAGTCCTGGGGCTGTTTTATTTTTGGTCTGTTGCCTGGGCTTGATTCTGTGGGACTGGGGGTGGTGGGGAGGCTGTTGTGAGGCTTTGGGTATGTGTCTCTGCACCTCCTTGGCATACCATTTTGATTCACTGCATCCTTCCAATCTGGATATGCGCCTGTTTGCACGGATCGGGAAATAGGCATGACACGGCGGAGCATAATCGCAGAGCACAAGACGGTACTGCTGTTCCGCTTTGGAAATCCGCATATGGCGTAAAAAGATGAAATGTATGCGTATACGCTTTGGGTTGATGTTGGCGTAAGCCTAAACCCCATTTAATGCCACTGTAAAACATCGCTTATTTAGTATGTGTATGTTTGCAGTGGTTTTCATCAATTGCTGTCCCCACAGCTATACGTTTCCTACGAATCATTCAATGTATATTTATTCAACAGATGTTTAACGCACGCCGAGTTATCTGTTCATGTGTTTCCTTATGTTAGCTTTATCCAAAATATGGTGTAAGGCTTTAGCATAAAGTACCTTGTGTTTTGTAGTACAATCGTCTTGTACTACTGGTGCATTATTCCATCTGTCAATATTTCACATCTAAGCACTGTCAGACGTGTCAGCACTTATATTGTAAGGTAGTCTAATCTTAAATAAGTGCCCTGAACACATAACATGTTCGTATTGTGGCCACATGGAGTAACGTTGCTGAAAATGTTTGGGGGGACATGCCTTCTAAAGGAAAGAGGCCCCTGCCAACTGAGTGGTACACAATGGTATACCACAAAAGTTGGGAGGGACAAACACCCTTGTGCCCCCGCCCCCTAAAATTATACCCATGCACATAAGTTATGGACAAGAAGCACAACTTGCATATATTGGTCCATGTTGGTATTATTCTTAACATATCCATAGCTTGGCTTAGTTTACTCTCAAAAAAGTGAATCAATTCTGCTTCCAGGAATTCTCTAGTTCTGTCTTCAAGAAAGCTGCTCGCCAATATCTTGTGTACCTCCACCGATGCCATCCATCAGTGTGACTTCTTGACCCGTGATCACCATCAATGATGTGGGTGCCCCTAAAGTAGATGTAACATTCGTGCAATGACCTTGGTCAGCACTGTCAAGGGCACATAGAAGGTCAAAAATGCAAACTGTGATAAGCCCACAGGCACCTGCCACACCCCATGATCCTTGGGTGTGTGTGAAGGGAACCCATTCACAGACAAAGAAATGGCGTGTACATACAACTATACCTAAGTGACATAATTCAGATCATTTCATTGTACCAAACAAAACAAATAACTTCAAACAGTGACCTAATGCACGGAAGAGAAATGACAGACTATGCAATGTTTTATAGTGGATGCTGCTCTGCTTTAAAATAAAAGACAAATCACGATGTTTTTAAGCCACATTTGTTCAAAAAAACCTCCAGAGAATCTGATGCAAAGTGTGTAGCATGTGAACAGATAATTATCTCACTAACTCTAAATACTACAGCAGTTATGTAGAGCCCCACTTACCATACAATGAGCCATAATAGAGAACATGGTTCACACTTCAGACATGCAGCGAACCTTCGGTCAGGTCAGTGGCTGCAGATCAGGCAGCCAGAGGCGGTATTACTCTGCATAGATGCTCAGCTGCTGTGTCACTGCCATTATTTGAAGTGAAGAACGTGCGACAGACACAGCAAGGCTGGCCTGCAGCGCATTTCCTTCTTTCATTCTGCCCCCTCTGAGAGTGAACACAAAAGGAAGGCGGGAACAGCAGCAGCTGGAATACACATTCAGAACCTCAAGATTAAATAAAACAACTGCCAATAAAAATGTGATTTCAAAGAAATTATTAACCCTTTCCTGAAACTAAAACACAACAATATTGTATTTAAAGTATACTTAAAAATGACAATCTTGGAATTCTTGACCATTAAAGATGCTGAGCTAGGAAAGACTGATACAGTCATTACTATTTTATTATTAACCATCAGGTGTACCCGTGCTTTGCACAGTCATTCCTACTTCAGCCACTGCTTGAAGTTTATTTAATGAAGTTAACCAATGCTACCTTGTAGACAATATTGCTAGTCTTTCCTGCAGGAGCTAGTTTAAACACATTATATATGAACCCAACTCGGTAGCAAGCCACTTAATGCTGACCATGAGAAAAGCATGAATCCCGTAAATCAGTTACAGATACTTTGAGTTGGAGCATAGAGATTGCGTTATTGGTGTCCCATTATTGGTGTCCCGATCTACGGCTGAAACAGCAGGGACCTCAACATAAGTGCCATACATGTAGGGCTGAAGCATGTAAGCTTGAAGTGCCGTACAACTACGTGTACGGCTGAAGCATGTAAGCTTCATACTGTTGAGATGTCATACATTCGTATAACTTCCATCAGAAATGAAGTTTCTGTAATTATCATGAGAGATTTGCCACGATGTGACGAACAATGTAATTGCGGACACTATTGAAGAGACATGCACCGTTTCCTGTCACCCGCATAACTATAAAAGCAATGTATTGTATTACTCGCATTACTTCAAAAGTGAGAGCCACTAATGTCAGCTAGAATGCTTATAGTGTGGAAAGTTTAGGAACAATGAACTGCTGAAGTTTTCATGAACTACTGAACGTTAAGAACCATGAACATAGAACTACGCCAGAACTACGGCAAAAAGAGCTATATGACAGCTATATGATAAGCATTGCAGACTACTTAAAAACACTTAAAAAAAAGAAAAATCCAGAAAAGGTATATTTTTTACTTACATTGTCTACAAAATAGAACCAGAAACATAATAAAAAATTGTATATTTTATACTTTTTACATTGTCTACCATAGAACCTACCCACATGCCACATTTCTGGTTTGTAGCATGTTGGGAAGAATGCTGAACATTCCGAACAGACATATACACACATATACACACATTTTCCTTTTATATATAGTGAGAGATAAAAAAGCTGAAATGGTAAACAATCATTAATATGCAATAAGGAGAGTTGACAAAGTTAAGACAATGAAGGTAACGTGGACACCCAACCAGAATGTTAGCTCTGGAGAGGATTTTTCTGTTTCTAACTAGTTCCTTGTCCCATTCCAGTTGCATGGATTCTGCTAATTAGTAATTAAACAATCACAAAAGGTTTCCATGGAAAGCACTTCAGAGGAACAACAAACTGACCCATGAAGAAAACAACTCAATGGACTGTTGCATCCAGGCTTTCAGGAATCATTCACAAAAGCTGTGCTTGCTTTGTATTATTTTAAATGATGTGCTTTTTGAAGGGGACTGTACATGTGAGAACATGCAGTCTTGAGAAGGGAAGGTAGGAAGAAGTGTAGGAATTACATCTGTCGTGTTAATAGAATAGGCCATTTCAGCTAAAATGCCACACAAACCCACCATGACATTGATGGAGAATGATCTTAACTGTTAGTCAGACAAAGAGCTGGTACAGAAAATGGTTGCTATGTTGACTTTAATTATGGCGTTTGACCAACAGTACCCAGAAGACTACTGACTCCCTCATCATCTATGTAACATCATAACTCAAAATTAGAAGTGCCAACCAGAATCATTTTCCCAAGTAACATCCATTTATATTAGACTCAGTTTGGCAATCCATACACACACAAAATGGGTCACTGGGTACGAGCTGTGTTACAATTAAATGTGGGAAATAATGTGGATTGACCCACAGCCTAGAGTGACATTGGTGAGCATGGCTGAGGTAGAATAAAGAGCAGAATACAAGAAAACATTTTGTTATGAAGTTGTGAATATTTACCATACCTCCTTAGCAGCTGGATTTACAACTTGCAAGACAGAGAGTGGTGAGAAGTACAACTGGGTGTGATTCTAACTTACAGAAACATTGAGCAGTTACAAACTAAAACTCTTTTATAGGGGCACAAGTCCTTTTACGGACTGGGGATATGTAGACTCAAGCTGAATTTCATTGCTATTTTATCTAACAAGATATGGCTGCTGGACAAAGTTGATATATATATATATACATATATATATATATATGGAAGATGATTCTGACAATCGGAAGGGATAAGTAAAAGACAAATAACTGCAGGAAAGAGAAAGGGTGTTTGTCTAACAAATTTCATTTATTAAAGATTGAACCACAAAGTATAATATTTTCATCAAATGTATCATCTCCCCAGTATCCTCTCATCAATATCCTGGAGTAAACACATGAATACCTATGTAGTGGGTTGGGTAATGTACATGAAGCAGCCAGGATATCAAGTAAGTCCACTTTATTAGTTGTATGTTGCATCTCCAGTAGGAAGATGGTACATATGGCAACTGGCACCACCACCCAGGCTATCCTCTCTCAGTCACTCTCTCAGCCAACTGATTCCCTGGAATGTGGGTACTCAAGCAACCCATCACACTCTACCCTAGAGTCTCTTGATATCATCACTCACTCAGGTAGTGCCCTCTAGACACCCCACACCCCTAATAACACAAAAATGAGGAGGAAGTTGCTTGTAGTTGAATTGGAAATACATTCCAATACTGTACACATCTCAATAATGTACTCAGCTGAGCAAAGACACATGCAGAAATAATTGAAACAAGTGAAAAAGATTCCATCCACTGGAAATCTTAATTTATATGTCCTATATGTCTTGACTAAAAGTTTATTCCTGGATTATTCTTACCAATCCTTTCAATTAAAGCTAAACCTTTGCTACACACTACTTGGCCTATAGAGAATTCAACTCACTGTACACAACCCTGCCCTATATCACTTCACTTCCAGAAGCAATCGAAACATTTGCATGCACTTTCTCAAAACATTCAAGATAATCCGCCAGGCTAAGGGAACAGGCACAGATGGCACACGCAGATACAACATTAACCACACTTGTCACAACTGTGGGCCCTACAGTTTGTGACTGCTTAACACAATACAGCAGAAACAACAAAGGAAACAACAAGAGCCAAGAAGGAGGTCAGGAGGGCGCAGCACACTACAGATAAAAAAAAGGTGGATGTACCAGCAAAATCCCTCTACAGTCACAACTCACTTCAAGATGAAACCCTTAACAAATTCTATAAGCAAGAACTCACACTATATTATGGCAGTGTGGTTACTGGACACCGTACCAACATTTAGGATGCATGAGGCAATTAAATTCATACCCCCTCAACAGCCATCTAGGACACACCAGCAGCCCACAGCCTAAGAACTGAAAAGGTAACAACCTCAACCCAACAACGTAACTATGCATCTTTCACTTGGGGCTGCTACCCTCAAGTCTTGATTACACCACAATCGAGCACAACCCCTCCAAAATGGAGTACAAACTACATACCACCAGAAATTCTTCTTCCACAAGCTGTTGCCACAACTGAGCATAATTGAAAACCTTCAAAACAGTATCTGTTCCTCACATGTCTAAATGGCACAGTTAGATGAAGTACGCACTAGTTCAGCTCTTCAACTTCTATCAACCTTCTATGGCAAATCCATTGCTCCTCTTGGCAACCATAGAAAGAGCCCTTCTGCCCTTAGGATGCCACACATGGTCTGAACATGGCATACCTATGCACAATGGCAAACAAAGTCTAAAATAGGCAATAACCCCAAACTAGTTTCCGACATCCAAGAGGTAACCTCTGACAGAAGCTGATGCCAGAATATTTTAATTAGAACCCTCCAAAAGGAGTCACCCAAAACAGAACTTCAAAACACATTAATATTGCTCATGTAAATCTCACTGATATCACACTGATAAAACTCTAAGATCACTAAAGTCCCAAATCAAACAAGATGTATTGGATGAGATAGAGTCTTCTTTAGAAACTGAAATGCCACCACAGCAAACCTGTTCACACACACAGATATAAACACACTGGTCCCCTTGGCAAGAGAAAGGAATTGGAAAATTACGTCCCCTCAGTGAATGCAACAAAACCCTTGAAATGTAGCGGATGTGGGAAGCCATGACCCACTCAACTTGGCACACTCCCAATGATGTCCCATGTCCCATATTCTGTCACATAACCCATAATGCCATTTTATATGTCGTTGTGAATCCCTTCTCTTATAATATGTGTGTGCTCATGGGTTTTGCAATGAGAACGCACCGAGTTAAGCCGAGTTAAGCTGGTCATGACTTCCCACATCGGGGGAATTTCAAGGGGTTTGTTGCATTAAATCTGTTCAACTTAAATGCACTTTAACAAAACTTTTCCAATGAATTTCAAGGGTTTTGTTATACTGTCGCTTTTTTACAGGCCACTATCCTTTGTCCATGTCCACTGTATATGTTCCCACAATATGTTTAGTTTACCTCACTAGGTGGAACTGTCATTGGCCATGGCCATTAAACATGTCTTTTGGGCCTACTAACCAGGACCTTTAGCCCTGGACATGCCCCTGTATATTTTAAAACACTACCAGATCACTAGCCATGACCAGCGACTCCGGCCTTTGGCCGTGTCCATTGTATATGTTCCCCCAATATGTTTATTTTGGACCCACCAGGTGGCCACGACCGTTGTACATGAAGTGGCCACTATACACTGTTCACACCATTCTTAATAACCTTTTCATTTTCTAACAAATTGTTCCCAAAATGTCCTTTCTGGAGGTGCCCTTGACAATCCCTTGGTTTAGAAAATGTCATGCAAATTCATCCAGCAAGTCAAAAGTTATTAGCCTCTTCCAGCCTCTCTGCTGCAAAGCACCAATACCTATATAAAGAATGTAAGGCATAGGGGGCACCCCGTTCTCTGTGGAATATTTCTAAAACTACTGCATTTATTTACCCTAAACCAGCCAAGCAAATTAAGTCAACTCTTTGTGCTCAAATGGTGTCTTGTTTGGTCCAAATCTCTACAGTGGTTTCATGCTACGGCTGTTCAAAATCTGCATGTTTTGTTTTTTCTATGGGAAAATAAATGAAGTAGACTGAAAACAGCATTTTTATGTTTTCTTAATAACGTTTTCATTTTCTAACGAATCGTTCACAACATGTTCAGTTTTGTTGGACATTTGATAAACAGTTTGAAATCCATATCTATAGAGCTAGTGAAAGGTCATTAGCCTCGCACAGCCTCTCTGCTGTAAAAAGCACCAACCACGATATAAAGGTTTTAAGGATCAGAGGGCGCCCCCTTCTCTGTCAAATATTTTAGAAACTACTGGATAGATTGACCACAAACCAGTCAATAAATGTAAGTCAGTGCTTTGCACCCAAGTTGTTTCTTATTTGGTACAAATCTGCCCAGCGGTTTTCACACTACAGCTGTTCAAAAACAGCACTTTTTTTCTACAGGAAAATGAATGGGATTAACACTGTGAAACTGTGGTGTTTTGTTTTCTTAATAACATTTTCATTTTATAATGTATTGTTCACAAAATTTATAGTTTAGGGAGAGCATTGATAAATGGTTTATTTGGATAGAAAATTCCATTAAATATAATTCTATATATCATTGTACTATAGGAATACTTCACAGCTGAAAAAGTACAGAGGCATTCATCCGACGAGGTTGGATCTTATATAGTTTAACCAGGGAACTTTATTCCAGCTCCCTCTGGATAAGATTCCCTTAATAATGTGCTGAGTTAGGGCCTCCTTAGGGTGCGACCAGATTCGCAGCGAGTGTAAATGTGGCATCAGACGCCACTCATCTTCCAAAAGTTTCATCCCCAATTCCACATGGACAGTGAAAGTAGGTGCTGAACTTGGGAGGCCTAGGAGCCTTTTAAGAAATGTGTTCTCCATTAACTGTAACACGAGTACACTCTCAATGCCCACAGCAAAGCCCCATAACTAACGTCTGCCATTTTCTCTGATTTGTAGACCTTCAATATCATAGGAAGCCATTGGCCCGGACACACAGCCGTAAAACCAGCCAGTCCTCCCAATGATTGACTCATTCTGATTTTCTGCTTGTTTATATTGGCTTTGCCCAACACTGCCGATGAAAAACATATTCCCAAATAATCAAACCAATACACCCTCGGCATGACAACCCCATCCCACAATATGTTTTGCATTTTGAAATTCTTTCTCCCCATCCCACAGGCCGTAACAGCCGATTTGGCTGTATTTGTCTTTAAATCCAGGGCATTCATGAAATACGTATACACAGTGATCATTTTCTGGAGTGTGTCAGTGGTTTGAGCTATAAGCACAGTGTCATTGATGCAAGCCAAGAGGGGAAGGGCCTATTGCTGATTCTAGGAAAATCCATCCATTAATGCCTTATATAGGCCATTAATATAGAGAGTAAAGAGAATAGGTGGTAGCACACAACACTGATGAACCCCCAAATTTACATTGAAGAAGGGTGTGCACTGGCCATGGTCTCCATAGCGCACAGACACCTGATTTCCCCTCTGGACTTCCCTAAGCTCAGCCAGTATCTCCACAGGGCAATCCATGGACCTGAGCACCATCCAGATCTTGTCTCTGTTAACCTTGTCAAAAGCGGTACTCAGATCCATGAATGCCAGAAAAGTTGTTTCTCCCCTGATGAACACTGAATGTGCCACCACTAGATAAAGGTTAAATGCCTGGTCCCTAGTCAGAAGCTGTACTGAATGTCAGAGAGTATAGAGTGAGTCAAAGATACCTCAACAATAATTTGCCAAAAATCTTAAAGGTTGTTTCAAGTAAGGATTTCTTTTTATTTTTTACATTTATTTGCATTTTTTTTAAAGCACTCACACAGACAGGGGTCATCGAGTAGCTGTTACAGAATTTTGTTTTTTGTTTTGTTGTCTTAGTTGCATATTTATAACACGCTTAAATACCCAGAGGTTTCTAAACGCGGACCCGGGGATCGAACCTATGTTGCTTCGTGTCATCTTGCTTCCAAGACGAGAACATTACCACTGAGTTATCCTCCTGAGATATCGGTCTATAAGCAAGTGTGCTGGCACGGTTTCCTTTTTTAAAGATAGGAAAGATGATAGCCAATTTCCATGATGGGGGTATCTCACCGGACTCTGGGATGGCTTTAAAAGTATAAACATAAACGTCCTGGTTACCTTGCAAAGAAAATATTTGGACCCTTGTTTCTGAAAGGATCTCAAGTGTTTTCGCTTCAGTTTACATGTGAGTTTTTGTTTGCATTGCAATATAGGTTAGACACATTTGTCTTTTAAGGTAGAGGTCAGCCGACACGTGTTTCAACCCCTTAGGGTCTTTCTCAACGCACTTCGGTAAGGTTCTTAGGGTAATGAGCCCTGTGGTACATGAAGCCAATGGCTAGGATGTGATCCGATTTGCATGGAATGTTGTATGCTTGCTGCTCGCTCCGTTCGAACGGAGCATGCAGCAAGCAGGCAAGGCCTACAACATTCTATCAACATCAAAATTGTATTCTTGTGGACTTGCTACCCATTTCCTAATTCTGGAGGATATCTTGTCAAGCCCCTTAGTAGTGAGAATTTCCTAAAGGGGTTTGTGGTCAGACCTAACCACAAACTTAGTTCCCCAACAGCCCATGTTACAGCTAACAACTCCTTTTCAATTGTGGAATAGTTTGTCTCAGCTTATTTTAGCACTCTTGACACAAACGCAATGGGAAACTCACTTCTACAATCCAACTGCACCAAGACCGTGATTACTGGCATCAGTTATAATACTAGTATTGTTTGGATTGAAAGCTTTAAGAGTGGGTGCAGCATCCAAATCTAACTTGATATTGTTGAACCAATTTTCACATAACTCATTCCAATCAAATCACACTTTTTATTTTTACTAACTTCCTCATTTGAAATGTCTTACTGGCTAATTCAGGAATAAACTTTGTGTAATCCCTAAAAATTAAATACGCTTTTCTTTGTTTTCTGGAGTAGGAAAATTCAGGATGTTATTAACTAATTCCTTTTTAGGTCTAATTCCTTTTTCTGATATTTCGTGTCCCAAATAAGATATGGTAGATCTATTGAATTTACATTTATCTTTACTCAAGGTAAGTCCAGCATATTTAAACATATCTAATACCTTTTATAATCTATCATCATGTTTCATTTGATCTTTACCATAAATCAGGCCATCATCCTGAAAACACAAAATTCCTTGCATTTGATTTAAAAGATGATCCATCACGCGTTGGAACACTGATGCCGCAGATACAAGACCAAAAGGCATCCTTTTACACCGAAACAAATCTTCACTGGTAATGAATGCCGTAATATCTCTTGACATCGGATGTAACATTATTTGGTGGTAAGCTGACCTTAGATCTAACGTACTCATAATCTTAGCATTTTCAATGGTACCTAACATTTCAGCTATATTTGGTAACGGCTGCCTATCAGGAATCACACATTTATTGACACATATAAGGTCTATGCACAATCTCAATTTTCCATTTGGTTTGTACACTATCACCAAAGATGACACCCATTCTGAAGAGTCTATTCTCTCAATCACATCATCATTGAACAATCTTTCAAAGTCTTCCTTTACAGCTGGCTTTAAATTCAATGGAACTGGTCTCAATTTTTTGTACTACAGGTATTGCGTCATGCTTCAATCTCATTTTGTGAGAAAAATCTTTTAACACACCCAGTTGTTCTCTAAATACTCTATGATCATCAAACGTCTTTAAATGTGCTGCCACTAGTGCCTGATTCACTGCATAAATGGATTCCTCTGCAGCCGCATCCAACTTAATCTTCAATTTAGCCTGGTGAGACCAGCTTAGTAGTGGTTGCATTCCTTTCACTGTAGCACATACTTTTCCTTTTGGTGACCTGTCCTTAAATATCATTTCTGCCCAAAACCACCCGATAAGATCAAATTGCTTTCCTCCATATGCCATTCGGTTAATGTCAATCACATTTAGGTTTACACTGGTTCCAAATATTTTCTCAAACATATAGTTGGGCAATAAGGTATATTTTGCACCAGAATCAATTACCATTTCCAGTTTCTTACTATTCAATTCTATCATAGCCATGGGCCTTTCCTTGTCATCATCATCATCATTCTTCTTCTCACAATGAACAACCTCTTCCACCGAAAAAGTACATTCTTCAGAATTTTCACATAGTTCTTCCAAACAATTTATGTTTTCCTTTTTAGGTTTACAAAACTTAGTGAGATGCCCTCTGCTATTACATCTCTTGCATAACTCCTTTATGGCTGGGCATTTATCACTTGAAGCTAAATTAAACCGGCTATTGCACCTGTAACATTGACATTTGTCGTGTTCGCCTCCTTTGTCTTTAGTCTTTGTATATTTCTTCTTCACGTTCATTATTTCTTTCTTGATAAAACCTTAGTCATTTCACTCTATAGCCAATACTGGAATCTGTACCATTTCTCTTTCTTATTACCATCATCATTTCTCCTTTCAAGTTCTTTCAGACACTTATTCGTATACTCCACTTCTTTTGCAACTCTAATTACTTCTTCTAACGAAGGATTTCCTTTTGCCCTAAGAGCTTCTCTTATTTTGCTATCTTTGCATTCTAACATGAACTGATCATGAAGTCTTTCATTAAGTGTAATCCCAAAATTACAGAATGTGGCCAAACCTCGCAGAGAAGTTATATATTGCTCAACAGTTTCATTCTCTTCTTGCTTTCTTTTGCCAAATTGAATCTTTCTAGAATGATGCTGACTGTTTTGTCATAATGGCAATCTAATATTTTGATACATTTTTCATATTCAGTAAGTCCAACGGCATCTTCTTCAGAAAGTGCTGGTAAATTCTCAAATTGTTCTTGCCCATAATTACCCAAACAATGTATCAACAGATTTTTATTTCTTTCATTAGAAAAGTTCAATCCATGGGCAGCAAGAACATAATGATCAAATCTTTTTTTTCCATCACTTCTATGGAATGTTTAGTTCACCCTTTGTATTCATGAAATAATCGGGAGGTGGTATACCTTGCATAGTGACTGGTTATGTTTCTTTACTTGGAAGAATTATTTTTCATTACAGATATCTTGATGTTTGTTATTCATGGCTTACTCCATATACCTTTATGTATATTATGTCCAATTGTTTCAGTAGTTGTGATTTAAAATGTTTCACTTTATTATTGTGATTGTTGTTTCCTTATCACCTTTATTTCTTGTAGAAGGTGTTAATCTGCACATGTTCCTTTTATTCTTGCATTGTAATTATATCGGTTACAGCACATTTTAAATGTAATTTTCCATTTGCAGCTTGTTTTTCAATCCATACATTTGTTGCGAGATCTGTTTGCTGCTCATGAATTGTATAGCTGTTTGATGTATCACTTATTTAGGAAGCTCTTTGAATAATGCATATCGTGTGTTTCAAATAATGCAACTTGAGCTGTATGGTCTGCAATTGTGCCGTATGTGGTTTTTGTTCACAATTGAAACATCTTTAATATTGGCACATATGCAGTAATACAAGTTTTCCTCCACTGGCACACATTTATTTTCTTCTGAAAACTTAAAAGGCTTGTGTGGTACTTTTCCATTTACTTCAGTTAAGTAACATTAAACTCACATGAGAGATCCTTTAAGATTGCAAACTCGCAACTCCAGTAGAGATATTAAATACAGTACAGCTCAGTCTCATGCCTATTCTGTGTTTAAAACACACACACACACAATCTGGCTATCTTAATCCAATGGGGATACTTGTTCACTGCATAGTGCCTGACTTACTTGTTCCCGGTGAAGCTTTTCTTTCTCCAGAAATGCCTCTTTGCCAAGTCCAAATTCCTCCATAAACACATGAAGTAGTGTAGTTACAGAAATGTCTTGCCACATTTCCAAGACACTTCTTTCTTCCTTAAAATGCTCAATCTTCCTGACAATGTTTTATAAGCAACCGCTACTCGGTGGGTTGCCGTTTTGAAGTATCCCATCCTTGTTGCCACTGAAATATCTTCTCACACCACTTTTGTAGTTTTATATGTTTATTTAAGTATAGGATTAATAAGCCACTGGTCACATCATAAACAGCTTCATAAGTGATGATTTCCTGTGCATCATTCCTACAACCAAATACATTCTAACATTCTAGTGTCCTGGCTTCCCAATACATTCTACATTCCATACCTATAGCCCATCAGTAAATATGAAAAACAAAGTAAAACATAACACCATTGAATTACTAATGACTTACACAATAAAATACTACAACTGCTCACTACATTGAATATTTTGAATAGACAATTTGGTCATGTTGAGTAATTATTCAATTGTTAATTAGTCTCTCTCTTTTGCTATGCCCCCCCCCACGTGTCAGCTCTGCCTGAGGGATATCCCTTCAGTAACCAGCCTTTTTGTTATTTGTGAGGGAAATTAACCATGTCAGGTTTCAATAGACACCTGTTGGGGATCAGTGCATTATGTCAGTTTGTCTAAACTCAGGACTTACTTGCAGGATATCGCCGGGGCACACTGATCTGTAGCGGCGTTCCTGTCTCTGAAGTGGCCGGTGTTCGTATCCATGAGTGTTGATCTCCAAAGTTTAGCGAGAACATACAGTCAAGCCTAGAGGTGCTGTGTGGGCCTATTGAAGCAAAAAATAGCCAGACGAGTGTTAATTCTAACGCATAACCCGAGTTGCTTCCCTGATTTTATGGAGCTCCTATTGTAAATACATCAAAGTCTGTAAAAACTAGAGTAAATTTGTACATGATGTAAAGGGGAACCTTGGCTACCTTTCATTTATGCACTAGGAGAGTTCTTAAACTCAGTCATAGGAAATGACATCTCCATGTTACCCTTTATAGAAGTAAGTGCTAGAACCTCCAAGTTTATCCAAATCTTGTAATTCCTTCATTTAGACCTTTTTCAAAGGTGTTGAGGCAATGTATCCAACAGGCCTCTTTATTCAACAGCACTCTTTGTGGAGTTGATGCACACAGTACTCTGTCAAGGACCACCTACTTTAGATCTTCCGCTGTGTGTTGGGATTCTATGAAGTGGGCAAATAGAGGTGCTGACAAGTTTTTACAGCGGATCCTTGCTCTATGCTCATTGATCTGTATGTGGACTTCTCTCATTGTTTGTCCTACATGTTTTAGGCCACTTGGCCACTCTATACTGTAGATTGCATTTGATGTTTTACAATTGGACATGGATCAGTGCTCCCATTTCTTTTTATCGATTTTAAATAATAGTGTCTTTGTGGAATATTTGCACGCTTAAAACATTGCACATGGGAAATGCCCCTTTAGCGGATGGACAACCCAAGTTGACATGATAGCTCTTGTCTTCTTAGTTTTTGAATGCACCAATTCGTCCTTCAAGTTTTGTGAGCCTTTGAAAGCAAAAAGGGGAAGTGGAGTATACCACATACATGGGTTTACCTTCGCCGGTATTTCTGTATCATTTTTTTGATCTGGAAGGAGTTTGTGTTGTATATAGTTATACATTTGAGCATGTCTTCAGTTGCGCATCTATCCTTGGATTCTAATAGGGCATCTCTTGGTACAAGTTTTGTCAGATACCCCCTCTCCTTCAACTTAATACTCAGCTTATTAGCATGTTCATAATAATTTTCTAGGGATGTTCATTTCCATCTCAAGCACAGGAACTGGCCAAAGGGTACATTTTCCGTTAGTTTCCTAGGATGAAAAGATGCAAAATGGATCATTGTATACCGATCCATAGTTTTTTGGTAGAGCAAGCATTTCAATTGACCTTCCTCTGCCTTAATACTAAGTTTTAGGAAATGTATTTGGCGTTTGTCCAATTCCATGGTAAATTTGATCGCAGGATATCACCCATTGAGGCAGTTCAAAAAATCCCCCACAGACTCCTGATTCCCTGACCATACAAAGATGATGTCATCTATACATCTTTACCAGTAGGAGATCTACGGTCTGTATGGGATCCTGTCTGTGAGAATAAACTCATTTTCAAATGCTGCCATATAGAGTATTGCTAGCCAGGGAGCGAAGGCCGCTCCCATTGCTGTTCCTCAGACTTGTAATATTGATTGGCATATAAAAATACATTATTTTTTAAGAGCTATCCTCATCAAGTCTATATATATAATGTACTCTACATGGACTCTTTGTTGAGTAGCCTCATGGGTTAAGGATTAACAAACGTTGTCAATCGCTTCTTCTTGTGGAATATTAGTGTAAAGGGATTTAATGTATATTGTGACTAGAAGGTGATGGCCAGGATCAAAGGTCAGACCCTCAAAGAGTTTAATGGTGGCCATGGTGTCTCTTATATATGTCAATGTGTTTCTACTGATTGGTTGTAAGAAGACATCCACAAACTTGCACATTGGCTCTAAAATAGAGTCACAGCCTGACAATATGGGTCTACTTGGGGGGTATCAGAGGGCGCTGTGTATCTTTGTCAGGGCATAGAAGGTGATGGTTCTTTGCTCCGAATTGTTACAATATTCATATTCATCTTTAGTTATGTTCCCCCTATTCACTCCAAATTCTGTAGTTTCCAAAATCTCTTGTTTTATTTTCGCTGACGGGTCCCTCCTAAGCAACCATTAGCTTTCTTCATCATGCAGTAGATCTAATACCACGAGACTGTATTGATCATTATTGAAGGCAACTATTCCTCCTCCCTTATCCGGAGGCTTAATTGTCAATATTTGGTCTGACATGAGACTTTGAATTGCCACCCAATCTGGAATATACAAGTTATGCCTCGTTTTTTGCTTCTGGCTGCTTAATCTCTTAAGATCTCCAGTAACACAAGCTTCAAATAGTAGTAACTCCTTCGATACTTGGTTGTCCTATGGGGTGAAGGAGGATGATATGCAGATCCCTGTATCTTCCCTATCACCCCTTGAGTCTTGATCCCTAAAGAAACATTTGAGCCTCAGTTTTCTAAAAAAGGCCCTTAGGTTCCATTCCCAAGGTGAACCAATCTGTCTGGTTGGTCGGAACAAATGAAAGTCCTTTAGTCAATACCTGTACCTGAGCTGGCGTAAGGTCCATCCCTGAAAGATTGAATACCAGTATCTTCCCATTTTGCTCATTCTCATCTTGTTCCACTTGTATCGATAATGAGTGTACGCCCTCCTGCAGGGTCCCTTTCGTCTCCTGCCTCTCCATGATTAAAACTCTGGATTGTAGAAGTCTCCTGGGTAGCCTAGTGAGGAATCTCAGCCTAAAAAAGGCCTCTGACTTCTTGCCTGTGGGAAATGCTCAAAGCTATAATTATATGGGTCCTCCCAGGCTGAGTCACTACTTGTGTCTGAGAAAGTCACCCGTATCCGGGGCGCCCTTTTGTTATTTGTTGTATTTTGGTTTCTCTCCGTATTCTGTAATTCTAAGAAGTTTGCTGCTAAGTAAGGGTAGATCTTTTCTTCCTTATATTCCTGAATGTCTCTATTGAGTTTATTTGCCTTTTTGGTAAGTGGTATTGATTTAAAGTCTTCAAACCAATTTGCTGCTTCCCTGAGTTTCTCTTCAGTGTTTGTGATTGCCATGTTATTGTGGAATTCCTAGAAGCCTCCTGGTAACAGCACAAGCAGCACCTGTATGTCACATATCACAGACCAGATAGCAGCAGGGATTTTTAATTGTGTGAGCCAGGTGTGGCAGCACAGCCTCTCCTCCTCCTCCAGCAGCCTCCCTGCTCCAGACTACTTTTCCCCACAAGGTCTAAAGGTCTCTCCATGCTATTCACTAATGCAAAAGGGCGGCAATCAGGAATGGTCTCTCACATCAAAAGGGATACATGTCTCTGAGCCACTGTGGGTAGCTAAAATAACAGTGGTTTACAACCTTAGAGTGACAGACTGTTCACAGGCTTATCCTTTTTCCTTTCCAGCAGCCAAACAGCCCACCCAACATCTGC
The DNA here is from genome assembly GCF_040938575.1 of Ambystoma mexicanum. NCBI lineage: Eukaryota > Metazoa > Chordata > Amphibia > Caudata > Ambystomatidae > Ambystoma > Ambystoma mexicanum. The sequence continues at coordinate 675,323,647 of NC_090930.1, read as the reverse complement.
TCCGCTTTTAAAGTGATTTTTACACTCTGCACTGGGAACATTCCACCTCTGAAACCCGGCACCTCTGACACCGAGCACCTCTGACACCACACAGGGAACAGCCACATTATTGAAAATGTCATCCAAAACCATCCAGCCAAGTCAAACGTTATTAGCAATAGACTTTTGGGAAAACACGGCTGGTTTTTAATTTCTGAAAAACCTGTCAGACTCTCTGCTGCATAGCACAAAGGGAGATATCACTATAATTTTGGGAGAAGGGGGCACCCCCATCTCTGTCAAATATTTTAAAAAGCTACTGAATGTAACATCCACAGACCCGCCCCCAGAAATCAAGTCAATGCTCCATGCACACTTTGCTGTGTACCTGGTCCAGTTCCTTCTAACGGTTTTTGCTGTGCACTATTTGTATTTGTATTTGTATTTATTTTGTTTTAACATGTATATTCATATATGTAATTATATATACATTTTACAGGGTTTTTACTTATAGTTAAGATGTCTTTTCCATAGGAAGAGCAGTTTTTTGGAGGATTTAAACTTTGGTGTTGTTTGGCAAATTCTCACAATACATTGTAAAACAGTGTAGACACGCCTCTGAATTATTGTGAGAGGTTTTGTGTGGTTTCGTCAAGAGGGAAATAGTTATAGAGGGAAACCCAAAATGTTTAAAATCAGGATAGATATGAATGGAGAAAAAAAATGTGCTCGCTGCTACAGCCAAAGTGCTGGATGGGTTTGCACAAAACCTACACAGGGACCACCAATCTTGTCCCAAAATCATGCTTTTGTAAACTTTGTAAATCCGTTCAGGAGATATTTAAAAATTCTCAAATTGTAGGGCAAATCATATCAGCAATACCTCTGCCTTGTTTGTGGACTCACTCCCTGATTTGGTGTCCGTGGATGTCTTTGGACCCATCAGAGAGACGCGTAACGTTCACAGACATCGCACACGGCCTATGATTGGTCAATTGAACAGTGTCAAAAGTTTTGAAGTGGATGCCAGGTTGAATTCACAGACTGGGCCAATAGTTTGCGAACATCGCGATATAAAAAAACAGAAAAATAAATTTCTGGTTATTTTGCTGATTGTATAGTGTCTGGGGAGAGTGGGTGAGAACAGAAAGGGAAAAATAAATGCATTATTGTGTGCAAAAATATCCACTAGTTCGCGGTCATTTTTACTGTCCTGGCCAACAAGGACAGCAATAAGTGTTCACAGACATCCATTGACAATATTGGTGTTTTGTTATATGCTGCAACAATTATTAATTTGGGTATACTACTTATGTAATGAAATTAGTAAGTGTCACTTTAGCTATAGCCGCATTGTTTAGGGCATGGTTACAAGAGTATGGTTCCTTTGGGTTTAATGCCCCCAACAATCTGGCAAATGGCTAAGGTGAGAATAGCACAATTACATTGGGTTTAATAGCTATGTAGCTTTAACTATGTGACCACTGCTAAGAGGCAGAGTAGTACTTTTGGAGTGTGATTATATTTGTAGGAGTAGTGGAAGTTACAGTACAACATGTTGCGGCAATGGTGACTGGGCAGATTGTTCAAGGCCATGGCTGCATGTAGTATTGGTTGGTATGGTAGTCGTATAGTGTGCTTACTTTAGGTTTATTGACTCAAACATGCTGGCCGTTGGCTTTGGTGAGAACAGTACACTTGCTATTGGATTAATAGTTATGTAGTTTTAACTATGAACTATGTGACCACTGCTTAGAGGCAGAGTAGTACTTTTGGAGTGTGAGTATGGTAGCAGTGGAAGGTATAGTACAAATTGTTATGGCAATGGTAAGGGGGCAAATTGTTAGGGGCATTGCTGCATAGAGTGTGGATATAGTAGTAGGAGTAATAAGAATAGATATTGTCATTATTGGGGGAGATTTTAATATACATCTGATTTCTACCACAAATAGCCAATGGAAACCAGAAGAAATAATATGGAGTACGTTAATGCAAGAAAGGCTATACATTATGCTTAATGGCGCTATTGAAGGGGATATCCCTGCCCAGTACACCTGGCAAAGAGGTCATTCGAGGGCAATAATTGATTATATTTATACAAAATGATTCTTAAACTTGGTGGACTCCCTCGTTATACAATCAGACGAACATAGTGATCACAGTCAGCTCTGTTTGTCTTGGACAGGGGAACTAATAAATAATATAAAAGCCAAAAATGCATATTGTGGCCAACTTGTGGCAAACAATGGGAGATACCATCTTAGATGGTCAGAAGCAACGCTGACCGATTTTGATGACTCCTTGGCAACTACTTAAGGAAATTGCTATATAACATCTATCCAAAAATATGTGCAGATAAAGACCAATATTCGACCATGTGGTCCTAAAAACATGCATGTTTTTGATCGGGTACTAAAATATAGGAAATCAGCCCTAAGAAGAAGTATTTGTAAACTAAGGCATCTTCCCATATTGGAGAGAGTGATCCAAACTAAACATCTTAAATCACAATACAATAACTTGTTACATGGGTGGAAAGCTCACCAGTTTCAGCAAGACAGTGAGCAAATGCTAAGGCGTATGACAAAAAAATCATCGGCCAACATATGGGTATTGTTTGAATGAAGCCGCTTTTCAGTCTCAACCTTCTAAACAATTGAACTCTGTTTCGGAAAGAACCTGGAGTGAATACTACAGAGGGATATATCGAACTCCCTGCCCTGTACATACTTTGAATATAGATAATAGAAAATGGAATCATACAGTAAACTTTGATTGAGCCGATCTTTTACATAACATCTCTAAATTAAGCCTTTCACAAGCATCCGGGTCAGATGGCTTGACAACAGTATGCTCAAGAAACACCCTGACATATGGGCGTCAATTCTAGAAAAAATATTCACCAAAGTCTTGGGCATGGGTCAACTCCCCACATCATGGAAACAATCAATAATTATCCCTCTGTTTAAGAAGGGGTCAGGAAAGATCTGAGTTCATACAGGCCCATTGCCTTACTGGATTGTCCAGGGAAGATATTTGCGCGGATGATCATGAAAGAATTAAATCAGTGGCTTACTACAAGAAATCTTCGAGACCCATACCAAACTGGTTTCATAGGAACAAGCATCAATCTTCTAAATTTAAAACAGCCGTATACATAGCGTTTGTAGACTTTCGGACTGCGTTTGACTACGTCCCAAAGGAACTATTGTTTAGGAAGTTGATGGAACAAAATTGTCCCTGGAACATTTTTAAGTGATTGAGCGAATTTCATCAAGATACACAAATTCAAATAAGATTGAGTCAAGACGGTACACTGTCCGATCCTATACAGACTTTGAGGGGGCTGAAGCATGGATGCATATTTGCTTCAGCCCTCTTTAATTTTTACATTTCTGACATAGGTTTGGTAAATACACTGTTGTACCACTACTACTATATCTACACTCCATGCGGCCATAAACGGAACAATATTCCCTTGTTATCATTCCCAACTAAGCACACTATTGTAGCCATGGCCAGTAACCACATTGTTGCAAGCATTAAACCCAAAGTAAGTATACAGTTGCGCCCATGGCTACAACACTATATATATATATATATACCAGACGAAGCCCGAGTAGGGTGAAACACGTTGTTTTTTCTGTGCATTCAAGACTGCTTTGTCCTCCTGGTCTATGCAGTTTTAACTAATAAAGGACACTTTAATTGCACAATACACTAAGACTGTTTGTGGATCAATTGGAGAAATACAAGGTTTTGCTGGAAAAACAGCCGGAGTGTCGATGCGACTCGTATTGGCTTCCAATCCACTTCTTTTTGTATATATATATATATATATATATATATATATATATATATATATAAAAAACATTTAGCCTTTCAACATTATACAAAATTATTCAAAACATATTTTACCAATGGCATTTTATACAATTTACATTAAAATATCAAGAAAAAAAGTGCAGAATTTACATCGCGTTAACTTATAATGGAACAATTCCTGAATTTTAAAACTTAACTATTAAAAGAACAATAGAAACAAACACAACATTAGCATAATAGAACAATAAAATTAAGCACAGTGAACATTTTTTCAGTTGATTTTTCCTATTATTCATGTTTTCATGATCATTTTTTAATTACTTCACTTTTCAGTTTTAGTTCCTGTAAACAATTATAGTTGCATAACCCAACGATTTGGATCTAATGTGAAAAAATATTCTCCATTAGCATCTGTTGTCAATGCTAACATACTCTTCAAAGTATTTCCTGAAATATTTAATTCTCAATATCATTAGACTCTGACACTCAACCATTATATGTTTTAGTGTTTCTTCCATGTTATGACAAAATCAACACATTTTATTTATTTGTTTTAGTGGATGCCATCTTGCCATAACATCTCTAGTATTGCACAGATTAAGTCGAAGGCGCATTAATCCTGCAAAATGTCTGGCAATTAAAATCAGTATTTCAAATCACAAGATTTCTGACATAAATACATATTTCGCCAATTTGATTTGTAATTTCATTCATAACTACACATAATTTGTTCATCTGATTTGCAATATTATCCAATGTATCTTTGAAGTTGTTTTCTTTTTTAATTGTGATTGCTTTCTTATTCTTGTTGTTCTAGATTGTGAAGTATGAGATCTATATAATTCATTGAGTTTGATATTTACTTAACAGAATTGTATTATTTTGTAAAATATATAAAATAATTTACCATTAGTGGGTTATACTTCAGTTATGTATTCTTTCGGGAAGTATAACTCTAGCCATTCCAGAGTGCTTGCCATTTCTTTATAATATACGTTTATATAAAATTTTCACACACTTATTACAATTACATATTGTATTCTAAGAAATGAAATGTAAAGTTACGGTTGACTTACTAAAGTTTTGAAATTGTTTTCCTCACTGCAACCAATGTTGTATTTCAGTGCCTGTCAGGTGCTGAAGTGAATTGTTCATACAGAGTTTTCTTCATATATGGTACAATCCATAATGTTGTGTTTTCTTTTTGAAAACAGTATTTACATTTCTAAAGTTACAAGGGATTTAATATATGTTTGTATTCATTGTATACATAGGTTGCTATACATATACTTTTTCTACTAAAGCAAAAAAAGAATATTGTGTGCCCCAGGGATTTTGCATAATATTGATGTCACCTGTCTCCAGGTTCGTCTGCGGACTAGCGATAATATCCACTGGCATAGTAGCTAATATGTGGCTGGGGAGAATGATTTCCAAGTGCAAAGTTTGTGAAGAGAACTTATGAAGTTGCTAGTAAATTAGATTGTGCTGGTAAAAATGTATGGAAGTCAGTGAAAAGTATTTGTTAAAGAGACATTATGGTTAAGTTAAAAACCTATCAAATTCAGTGAAAAAGATTTGCGAAAGGGATGTTATGATTGCAAGGTAAAATCAAAAAAACAAAGAAATATGCCAGTTATCATAAACTGAGTGACTATAACTTGCTCCTCCACCATACACTGCTCACATTAACACCCAGTATATCAAAGATGATGTCATAAATGCCGTCATCGATGGCATCATTGATGACATGACATATTTTAGGAAGTTGTTTTTGTTCAGTGACAGTAAAAATGTGAAGCAAAGGACTTGATGTGTTTGTTCTGCAATTAAAAAATGGTACACATGTTCAGAAGGTGTTGTGTATGTAGACCTTAACCTTGTACTAGGTTCTCAAGTTACTTTCCTCAGGTTTTGGCATGAGTCTATGGTGCACATACATGGAACAATAAGCAGGCCCCAGATAGATAATACAATTTGCATACATGATGATGGGCTCAAATCTTACTTTCATTTTCTGGTCATAGTATTTGTTTCCTCCTTACTAGAGTGAGTCCTGTATGTACCTCAGATTTGCATGTGTTGATGCTCTACATATACTCTGTATACTAACACGTGTGTGTAACAGTTATTGTGTTGTTGCTGTTGATTCCAACTTTAACATTAGTCAAGATTATTTAAGGCTTGAAGTTATGATTCTAATGTCCAAATATACCAGATTAAAAATGCTGTACTTCTATGTTCCATGCTGTAACTATTGCTTATGTGTATGTATTATTAGATTAATGTATTAACAAAAATATGTCAGTAGAAGGTTTTTGTTTCAATGAGTACATTTTGTGATAAGTGGAGCAGTCTATTAGAGGCCAACCGATCATCCTTTATATATTTCTAGCAGCACTCTAAACAGTACCCCTTGTAGGGCTTTCCATCATGATTGTTACAGAGTAGTAAAGTCATATGTGATCTCATCAGTGATTCCATTGATGATGCCATTTGTCATGTCATCTTTGATGTCATGGGTGTTAGTGTGAGCAGTGTATGGCGATGGTGTGAGTTATTATTGCACAGCTTCCCATAACCGGCAAATTTCTTTGGTTTTTTGATTCTACCTTGAAACCATAACCTCCCTTCAAAAGTTTTTTTCACCGAATTACATAGGTTTTTATTAGTGCAAATTAACCATATTGTCCCTTTAGCAATGTTTTGTTTGCTGAACGTAGTCCGGACATCCAGGTTGAAATAAATGTATTCTTTATTAATGCCTTGCAAGTGGCAAAATTTAATTTAAAAAGCCATAAAGGTAAGGCTCTCCCAAAGTGCAAGTATCCGTGCGCGTTTGGAACGTTAACGCGTTTCGCGGCTTGCCTCGCCGCTTGGTCACAACAATTCGTTCCTAGTAAACCATAGAGTTTTAAACCATTAGGCAGAGCAAACGGCAACCTTTTGTGCCGACACAGAAAAGGGGACTCCACTTCAAAACTCAGCCCATTCGAAACTAACTCATGGTGGCCATCTTGGTGTTGTTAGTGCCGCACTAATAGCATGCTTATGCGTACCACTTCCACCTAATTGGAGTGGTACCCTCCTTGAGAGTGTGTGGTCTGGGTTTGAAACTGATTATGATTCAAACTCAATATTGATCCGCCATGGTCTGCCTCGAAGAGTAAAAGTTTCCCCGTGGAGCCCCATTATATGCTGAATGCCTGTTAGAAATACAGTACATGTATTGGCTGGCCTTAGTTATATAAGATCTTATAATTGAAGTACCTCTATGAAATACAGAATCACTGTAAAGTGCATAGTGCAAACAACTTAGTAAAGTGCACCGGTCTTTGAAGGTGCAATGGTCGCTGTAAAGTGCAAAGTGCAAATATGTTCAATGATAAAACAACATCAATTGGCAATCTAATCATTTTTAACTCGAATGGTTATATATTAGATCTCATCACTAAGATATCTCAGTAAGATGCCAGGATCGTTATAAAGTACATAGTGCCAGCAACATATTGGAATACAACAAACTCTTTAAAGTGCAGCGATCACTAAGAATTGCAACGGTCTTTTTGGAGTACAACAGTCAATATCAAGTGCATTATGCGAAAATACTTGCTAATGCAGAATGTCATTCACTGCCTGGCTTAGACTCATCCGATTTATCTGAGGTCCTACCATATTATCTTTTCAGCATATTAGCTTGACAATTATTGGTTCAAGCTCTGCCTTGACAGTTATATGTCAAACTCTGGTTTATAAAAACAGGGGGGAGGGCACAGTTACATGTCACACATGTGTAAACAAATAGATAAAAAGACAACCACTTAAAATTAAAATCGTATCCTGTACGAGTTAAAACAATATGAAATTCATAGCTGTATAAAGATGTCCAAGGGGCAGGGCTGATGACCATCATTCTCATCCATTCTTTTTCCTTACCCCTAATTCCACAAATGGGATGTGAGAATCCTACAATTTTTCTTCATTATGCAATATTAGAAAACTAACATGGACTTCTTTGACTAGTTGTTTGTATGCTCTACAACTTTTTTTGGAGACATAGAAACCGGTTGAACAAGAAAAGGAGTGAGACGGAGAAAAGGGGGGGTTTAGAAAGAGAGAGAGAAGAAAGGAAAGAAAATAAGAAAAGATAAGAGAAAATAAAAGAAAAGAAAAGAAAATAAGAATGGATAAGAGAAAATGAGAAAAAAAAATAAATAAGTAAGAATAAAGGGAGATGAAGGACAGACATCAACATTCCGAAAGTGTAAAATTCAATGCATTTTTTCTAGCAATTCATCACTGGCCTAAAAATGTGTACAATTCCTCGTCTATATTGTGTCCATTGGGTATTTTACTCTCAAAGTCCAATATGTAGCAGGTCTCTTTCTGTCTCAGGATTTTCTCTTTATCGCCTCCTCTGGGTCCTGTCTCAATTCTGTGTACCCCAAAAAACCCAAAGCTATCCATATTTTTATCATGAAATTCTGCGAAATGTTTGGCCATTGGGTAGTTCGCATCATTATTGATGATGGCCCGTACATGCTGTTGTATACGTGTCTTTAATTTACATTTAGTGCTTCCTATGTACCACTTGTTGCACGCACAGGTCAGCACATAGACAACGTATTCCGTTTCGCAGGTAATTTTCCCCAATATGTGAACAGTTTGATCAGTAATGGGGTGTTTGAAAGAGCTCCTAGGTTTAGCGTATTTGCAAATATTGCAGTGGGTGCATTTGAAAAAGCCCTCTTTTTTGTTACTGGATAACCAATTTATCTTGTTGGTCTCATTTTCTTGGGTCATATGACTTCACACCAAGGTATCTCTTATTGATCGATTTTTTCTGAAGGTTATCTGTGGGCGATTTCGAAGGTTTCTATTGAGATCCTGATCTGCCATGAGGATTCTCCAGTGATTGGTTAGAATACGCCGGATCTTTGGTGCTTGAATATCGAATGTTAAAATTAATCGAGTATTGTCCTTCTCCGTGTTCCTTCTCTCATTGTCTCCTCTTCCTGCTATGAGGATAGAACGTTCCTTTGCTCTTGCTTTGAGGTATGCCCTTTCGACCACTCTTTTAGGGTACTTTTGTCTGGCGAACCCTTGAGCAGTTATTCTGCTCTCTGTGTCATAGGATTCCAAACTACTGTTATTCCTTCGTAACCGGATAAACTCTCCGTAAGGGACGCTCATATCAGATTTTTCGGATGTCCACTGTGTGCATGGAGGGGGGCATTTGTCCCTGTGATTTTTCTATGTAGTTCGCTAGTTATTTTGTTGTTTACTATCCTCACATTGACATCCAGGAAAGTAATCAAAGTGCGACTATGTGTTTCTGTGAATCGGAGATTATTATCATTAGAATTGAGTCGGTTGACGAAGTCTGTCCATCCTTGTTCGGTTCCTTTCCATATTATGAAGAGATCATCTATGTATCTCAACCAGAGAATGATATTATTGGTATACTCAAGGTTCACATCTGTCCAGACATCTCGTTCTTCCCATGCACCCATGGTTAAATTGGCATAGGACGGCGCAAATGTAGTGCCCATAGCAGTACCTTGCAGTTGTTTGAAATATTCGTTATTGAAGAGAAAGATATTGTTCGTCAAACATAAGTCTATCATTGAAAGTACCATTTGAGAATGTTCTAGATAGTTGAGGGATCGAGTCTGTAAAAAATGTTGACATGCCTGTTTCCCATATTCATGGCCAATCGATGTATACAGTGAAACCACATCCATACTGGCAAGTAGAAATTCTTTCTCCCAGGGAATGTCTTCTATTTTAGATAGGAAATCTGTCGTGTCTCGTAGGTAAGATGGTAATGCTGAGACAAATGGAAAGAGAACTTCATCTATGTATTTTGACATATTTTCCAATGCAGAGCCTATTAAGCAGACAATGGGTCTGCCTGGGGGTTTCTTCATGTTTTTATGTACCTTGGGAAGAAAGTATATGGTAGGTGTGATTGAATTGGTGATGGTTAGGAATTTTCGGCTTTCTTCTGACAGTAGGCCCTGGGCTTCCCATTCTGCAAGTAGCATGTTGATTTTGCTTTCAAGTTCTTTGATGGGATTCTGATCGATTTTCATGTAGCATTTGCTGTCATTCAGTTGTTTATAAGCTTCTTCGATATAGTCTTTCCTATTTTGTAAGACTATATTGCGCCCCTTATCCGAGGGTTTGATGATACAATTTTTCAGCTCATGCAACTCTTGTAATGCCTGTCTGTCCCCGAATGATAAGTTGTCATTCCATATCCTTTTCTGTTCCTTTCTTCTGAGTTTTTTCAGATATTCAATTACTAAGCTCTGAAATGCCTCTATATTGTTTCCAAGATTTGCCACTGGATTGAATTTGGACTTGGATTTTAATTGGCTTTTGGTAGTCCAGTCTGTTCTGATGTTCAACTCTTCAAAATCTAGGGGTTCACATTCTGCCCCTGCTGCTATCCCCTTCTCCAGATTAACCAGATCAGTTAAAGTGATTAACTCCTTAATTTGAACCTCTGTCTGGCCCATCTCCCTCTCTTTGGGGCGTTTTTTATACTCATTTGTTGCGAAGAATTTTTTAAGACGTATTTTGCGTATATATTGATCAAAGTCTATTCGTGTTTGCACGTAGTCATTTTTTGCTTTCGGGCAGAAGTTTAGGCCCAGATTTAGTACTTTTGTTTGGTTGGGGGTGAGGACATGATCTGATCGATTGATTATTCTTAAATTTGTTTCATCCTCGGCATTTTGCTCTGTTACTTTCTAGAGCGCAGCTCTCTGGCCGGGGTATTGCTCATTGCATTGCCTGCTCCTCTTCCCCCTCCTCGTGGTTTTCGGCCGCCTCTGCCTTTCCCCCGACTTTGATTTCCACCTCTTTGTGACTTGTTTTTTCTGCCATCTTGGCGTAGGAAACGCATTTCGTCTAAAAAATTTCATCCGAACATTGGGTTCATCAGTCTCGCTACTTGTTAAATCTGATTCAGAGGTTAATGTGTTGTCACTTGATTGTTCTTCATTATCTTCAATTGATCTGCTTGGACTAGATAGGGATGCTTGTCTCATCTGGTCAAATCTTTTTGCAAATGTGTAGACCCTTCCTCTTTCATAGTCTTCTTTATCTCTGAGGAACTTTCTCTGTTTCCTCTGCTTTATCTCTTCCTCATATTCAGCCAGGCTCCTGTCCATGACACCCCTTAGCCTCTTGCCCTCCTCAGTTTCGGGTATCTTTTTTAGTTGTTTTTCTGTTTCTTTGATCTTTTCTAATATTTTGGTGCGGTCTCCACTAGCATACTTTACCAATAATTGCAAGAATGTTTTTGAACATCCATTCGTGGCAACGCTCCATTCCTGTAGCATTTGTGGGTCTAATTCCTCAAAGGAGGGGATGGTCAGAATTCTCAAACCTCGGGGAATTCTGCCTACTTCTATATCATTTTGGAGTGAGTGTTCTTCCCACCACTTGCTTAGTTCCCTACGTTGGAGTTTCTCCAATTCCTTGAGTAGACCCAATTCGCTGTCACTTTTGGGTGCCGATATAGTGGGTGTACTGTTGCTTGTAACTTGTAGGGTCTCGTTAAACAATGTTCTGGCTTGTGCCTTTCTAATTGCCTCTTTGTTACTTTGGGAGTTGGCCATTTTGCAAGGTTGGCAGAAAAGTTCTGTAACTGGTCCGGTACTGACTGCTTGGGTGAAATTAAACCAATAAAACAGCACACTGTGAAAACTATGTAACTATCCAACACAGTATTAATATATCCGTGTAAGTCATGGACTGGAAGGAGGGTCGTGGTTGGGTATATATTACACGGCCTGTGGTAGCAGCTGAGTAGTTATGATTAAGTTGCTAAACTCATAGGAAGAGCACTTTTTCAGCGACTTATAACTTTGCTCCCCCTGGATGAATCCTCACCAAACTTTGCAAAATGTATATGGCCGGCCCTGAATTTTCTCGCCAAGTTGGGTGAGGTTTCGTGCAGGGGGGGAAAAGTTATAGGAGGAGTCCCAATTTTTTTTTCCATAGACTGAATGGTGAAAAACTTTTCACACAGCTACAGCCCGAACGTTTGGACCCATTTTTACCAAATTTGCAGCAGGGGTTTGGGCCAGAAAGCGTGCTTTTCTGTGTTTGGTGGCAATCCAACCAGTAATTATTTAGCAAACTACTGAAATGCACGTCCCAAAAAATATGTGATATCTGGGTCCACTCCAGGGACCCATTTCCCTGTTCGCTCCACGGAATGAAGTCTCATTGGCCTGCGGTACGTAGTGCTGTCGGCGAACAGTGGAGCGGCCGGTGGTTGGCTGGAGGGAAGTCTGCTGTGCGTCAAAGTTTTTGGGAAATGCTGCCATGGTGTATCGGAGGACGGTGGCGCGGTTTGTGTGGCAAGACTCTATGTTAGTGTGTGCATGCCTTGGCCTTTTGTACGTAGCAGTGTGCATACTAAAATTAGTCATATCTGGCTCCGCTCCGCCGTCCTATTTCCCTGTTCGCAGCGCGGTCAAAGCTTTTATTGCACTGCAGTATGCGGTGACGCGATGTGTGAAAAGTGTTCCATGCGGTGGTAGGTAATTGCATGTGTTGCACACTAGGCTGTAATTTGTCCACAGCTAGTCTTTGGGAGGTGTTATATAAACAGAAGCATGTGTGCTTTTATGGGCTTTGCTGGGATGTTCAGCACTGACTATGACAGCATTAACGAGCAAGATTTGCCTTGGGTCCAAGGAAATTGAATTTTTGTTGCCCTCCATTGACAATACTGTTTTGTTTGTCACTCTGCACGTAGCATTGCATACAATCCTGTAGAACTGTAAGAGAAGCGTTGATGTTCAGTACATACAAGTGTGAGGAGGAGAAGGGAACAGAAACACATCGAAAGACATAATAAAACAAAAAAATGTGTAAGTAAGCATGTACATAACAAAAACAGGACCCCAAAAAACCTTTCCTTTTCTGAGACAGTACTACAGATCCAACTCCTTATCCTGTTTTACATTAACTGATCCCCACCCACCCTGCACTTCCCCTCCTCCCGACGAAATGTCAGCGGTTTACGCTGTACTTAACATGTCCACTTGCCACATTCAGACTTTTCTGGATGGGAGCCATGGAAAAGAAACTGTGGAGCGAAAGACATTTTTATAAGGTTGGTGGGTCAGGTGTGTACTCAAACAATGTACCAGAAGGTTTATTTGCACAAAGAAGTGGAGAAGGCTATGGTGGAAGTGAGCAACGTAAGGAGCAGGCAGCCTGGGTGTGTGCATCAACTGTATGTATTTCTTTGGAGTTAGTAACATGCAAGGTGTGCTGCTTTTGCCCAATATTTTGGGAAAAGTGTACAGTAAGTTGGTTAGTGCAGAACACAAAAAACATGTTGTAGTGTATGGTAAGTGACAGGCATCCTACTGTTGCGCATACATTGTGTGCATGATATCACATGATGTGCGATTGTATGCTACGGCATTCGTAATGCGCCTACACATATGTCTAGCAAAGCACAACGAGGTAATGGAAGGCAAACAGAGGAGAGAAAGAGACGATGAATGTACTAGGCCAGGTGTGACTTTGATCACCAAAGTGCATCAGTGGAGGGATGGGAAGGTTCAGTACATGGGAAGAAGAACAAATGACAATAAGTAAAAATACCGGCGGATTGTGCCAAGTGCACCGACAAGTGTACACACGAGGTGGTGGATGCACTGTTAGGCATACAGGAAACAGTCCTCAACTGCAGGGTTTGCTAGGAAGCCAGTGCATGGGTTTGCCTGGCAGGGGGAGGTGACATCGGTCCGACATCACAGAGTAGTCAGGTAAGTAGTGCAGATTAAGTGTACGTCATGCAGTTAGCTGGGGAGATGAGCAGAAACAGCAGACGCAATGAGAAAGACTTTGAGGTGCTTCCGGAACCAGCGATGGTTCCCCTCAAGTGTCAAGGAGGAAAGGAGCATGTTGCGGAGGGAGCCGCCAGGTGAAAAAGCATATCTACAAGCAACTGTTTTTTTGCAGAAGTGCATGACCCTAAGAGAGTTGGAGCCGGATGAGGGAAGAGCTTGCACACGCAGATATATAGCGAGTTACATTTGAAGGTATTGTGGTCCCAGAGCCCAGAAGGCCTTCTGAATAATGGAGAGTCTTCTTACTTCACTCCACAAAGGCACCAGGAGTTATTGGCATCATTTCAGTGCAGGAAAGATACCATTCCAAGTCCCATGTCGCGCAGAGGGAGGAGAGTAGAAGGGGGAAGATTTAAATAGAGCCTGCTGCAATAGTGCAGCCTGCCCAGAAGTACAGCTGTGCACACAATGATCTTTGGGAAAGTTGCTTTCCCTGGGTACGATACATTCAATGCTGCTATTGATGCTATTTTTGTACAATTTATGTAGGAGGTGGGTTAGTGGGGAAAAAATGTCATAGCATTGTCAGAAGCAAAGCAGGGAGTTGCTGTGTCGATATTACACTGTATGATATGGGTCAATGAGAATGCTGCAAGCACATATCACTAACGTGCTACTTCATGGTAGTGGATGGGAAAAAACAATATGCTTTTAAAGACTGTAATGGCCGATCTGTCGCAGACACCATGCGCAGAGGCACTTATAGCACAGTAATACGCATATTGCAGAAACATTTCTAGTGCCGTAAATTTGTGGTAGTGGTTGCGCAAGTGGATGAATGTGGATGCACAAATTACCGAAATGTGTACTGGACGTGCTGGCAAGTGACAGTACAGTAGCAGGCTGATTTTTACCGTACCTATGAAGTGTTGTGCAGCACAGTGTTAGATGGTAACATCTTGGATGGCATTGGTGGAATCGTGTGTGCCCATTTACCCATACCCAATGAGGTGGAGCTGGCCAAAAGGTATTAGAAAGGGAAGAAGGACTGCTACTGCTTTCCTGGGGTGCGGCCGTCGCTGTACTTTGGGAACCGCATGTGCCACAATCTGTGCTTTTTACGTGGTTGTCCAATGAACATGGAACTTTCAGGATCATCCAATCAGGTACTGTGGGTATGGTTCACAGGAAGGGGCGTTCAAACTGCTGTACATTATTCTCTGCGTAGTGATACTGCCTGATATGGCGAAACCCATTGTGTTGGCTATGGCTGATGCCTTTCTACTAGTTCTGCACAAGTATGCCCTGGAAAGAAACTTTGATGGCAATTTCGGGTTGGAAGGAGTGGTCGCATTTTGGAACGGTGTTTCGCCGACATGGATGCACTTTGCAGAGTCCTGCCAAGTTTTGGTAGAGGCAAGGTTATCACTACATGGGTTACATGTCTTGTTTAGTCTTGTTCCGTCGACTAAAGAGGTTGCTAAAGCTAGTGAAGAGGCTTTTTCCCACTGCCAAGGTGCTGTTCTCATCGATAACACCACGAAGAGTGTGGCACACTGCTCATGGATGTTGTTCCGAGCCAGACACAGGAAGGTGTCTCATCATCAGAAGTATGTATACTTTTTTGTCCGCTGCTGGGATGTTCTTCTGCAACAATGACCTCATTAGTTGTGGAAATGCAGAATTTTTCCAACCAGATGGCATTTCTTTTTCATCCATTGGTAATGCTGTTTAGTTTGCCCGTCTACAAGATGCAGTGAAGAGTTTGCTGTAACAATGTCCGCACAAGAAAACAGAAATTTTGAAAAAATAATGAAAAGAAGGTGTTCCTCTAGACGCACCTAAAACACAAAAAATAACAAAGCTCCTTTAAGATCCACCCCTTACAACAAATTTCCCCTACCCTGGTTGCATGTTATGTCCCCACGCTCGCACGCAGCACGAAAGTCACATCTGGGGATTTTCAACATGGCGGCGATGGAAATGGGACTATGGAACCACAGGTATTGCACAACTACGTTTCTGGGCGGGCTGTGTATGCAGAGGACTGATGTACAGAATTGATACTGTTACATGGAGAGCTGTTCAATGTCATTGGTGGAATCATGTGGAACTTTTTAACAGTATGCAATGACGGTGTGCTGCAAAGAACAAACTGGAAATTTGAAGAAGGAATGTTTGTGCTTCATTTGGACAAGGCTGTCACTGTCCTTGGGTACACGCATGTGCGTATACTCCCTGTTTCTGGAAGTTACCAATGACATTGCGACAATGGGGACTATTGCTGCTGCGGGTCTGGGTGCCACCAAGGCCTGTTCATAATTTACGCCACTAGTGTGCGTACCAAGGCACAGTGACATGGCTGGTACTGGTTGCTGATGCACTGTAGGTGAGCAGATGTGGTGCACCATTACTTGCAGGGCAAACCTATGTTCCGTACTCCGCTGGTAGAAAAGGCGCAAACACATTACACAGCACTTCTACAGTGTGCCTTTTGGGTGGATTGTTTTGGACTATTTTCACCCGGAAATCAGCCATATATTGTTAGCAAACATGCATGCATGTGCAATGGGACATAGCGATGTGTTTGTAAGCCTGTCCTTTCCAAAAAATACTGCGTACATTGCTCAACCCTATGCTCTGCCTCTGTCCGAGAGTCTGCCTCCTATCCCCGAAATGAGGGCCCGCTTCACCGTCGGTGTGGTTGGCTGGTCACGTTGGCACTGCTGTCATCAAGCAGCTTGAAGGGCACATCCGGGGACTTTTAGGATGGCAGCTATGGAAATGGGACTGTACAGCCACAGGGATTGAGCAACTATGTTTGTTGCCCAGTGTGTAGGCAGAGAGCTGTTGTAAAAAACTAATACTGTGACATGGAGAGCTCTTCAATGTTATTGGTGGAAGCGTGTGCAACTTTTTACGCGTACGCAATGTCGCTCTGCTGCAAAGAAGACACTGCAAAGGGAAGAAGTAATGTTTCAGCTTCATCATGACTTACTTGGGTAAACGCACTTGCATATAATCCCTTTTTCTGCAAGCTGCCTAAGACATTGGGACAAAGGGGACTGTCGCTGTTGTGTGTGTAGGTGACAGGAAGGAACGTTCATAATTTTCTCCACCAGTGTGCGTATTCAGCCAGAGTAAAATGGTTGCTGGTAGTTGCAGACACACTGTAGGACACCACTTTTAGCCATTCCACCATTTCGAAAAGTGAAATACACCCAATTTTTTCTAGAAATTGTTTCAAGACACACTCTTTTACCCCAGCATACACAGGCCTGTCACATGGATTTGTGACATAGAGCTCAAGAACATTCCAAGGCCCCTGCAGTGTTTGTATACCATGTGTGGTCTGACTGATTGTGTAGGAAACTGAGTGATATCTTGTGAAAGTCAGTAATGCACTTTGCACAGACCCCCACTGTCATGATTCCTGCCCCTCATGTCCCCAGCCCTCCAAGATGTCAGGCCGGAGCCAGGCCACGATCACCTACATGGCCCTGAAGGGCCTCTCTATCCCTCCAAAGACCCACTTGGAGTCAGACTTGGCACTTGTGGCACCAGACTCACTCACTCCCATAGGATAAGATTGGGGATTGGACTTGTAGTGCATTGATGGGGACAAGATGGATGCCCCCACATATTTCGGTTCCCAGAACTGCATGTGCAGTCTAGTCTTTTGGGTGTGGTTCAGCCCAGAGACACCTGGGATACCCAGAGACTATTTAAGCCATGCCCAGGCGGAGAAACATGCTTTGTGTTTTCTGCACCTGCAGGGTGACACTCGCTGTGTTCGGATCGGTCTCCAGTAGGCCTGCATCTTTCTTCTGCGCTCAGCTCCTGCAAGAACAAGAACACTGTTAGGAACAGCCTTACGTTGCGGCGCTTCTGCCCATCATTCATCACTCCTTCTGTTCTGCGGGCATCTTCGGCTGTGTCATTCCCATCCCAGCACGCCACTTCTTAAGGAAAAGGGAAAAGAACAGAAAAAAGGCATTAGTAAGCATTCAGCAAATCTTTGCTTATTTTTAAAGACTGTACAAGCTTCAAACGTTTACCTGAATCCCAGCCGCTCTGGGGGAACTCTGTCTCTGGAACTTCTCATCCATCTGCAAGAGGGAAAAGACACTCCAGGTTAGCGTGGAAACATCTAGAGGCGCTGCATACCGCGCTTACTCACTGCATTTCTTCTTCATAATCATCATCCCTGCTGAAAACTTTGTGGCACCTAAAAGACACAGAAAAATAACTCAGTTCAAAACAAATATGAAAGGGTCGCAATGCACACATCGCTCTCACTCACCTCAGCAGCACGTCGCCATCCCCGGACGCCGGACATCATCTAAGGAAGGAAAGGAACGAAGTTAGAGAACTGTTCAAAAGACTCATTATACTTACCTGTCAGACTTTTGCCAGTGAAGTAACTAGGCAGCAACGAGCCCGCATCAATCAACGCACTCCTGCGCTTGAAGCAGGACGGAGAGCACATTTTCCAAGAAAACAAGGTGAGCTGTGGTTCAAAGGGAAGGGTTAGACCCCGGAGAAGAAGGGGTTCAAGCACACAGAGACAATAGGGAGTTAAACTCTACCAATCCTGTGTTTCAGGCCCAGTCTCCAGTCGAGTAGACTCCAGGGAAGGGTTCTAGGTCGTAAGAGGTCAGAACAGGCTGAGTGACTTCCCCGTGAATACCAGATGAGCATTACACCCACCAGTGTATGTGTATCTTGTGAGGTCTGAGTGACTGTGTAGGAAAGTCAGTGTTGTGTTATTTGAGCCTCTGTGCACGTTTCACAAACCCCCAATACTGTATCTGCGCCTTGTGAGATCACATTGCCTGTGTAGAAAACTGAGTGATATATTATGTTTTATTTACTTCTTTATTTATTTATTTGGATTTGTAAATCGCAACAGTAGCCCAAGGGCATTGAGGCGCTCTGGCATGACATTGTCTTAGTTACATATGGATACTTTGGTCTTGGTTACAGTGATATCATCTTATAAAGACTTTACGCACAATCCAATGCTTTAACCAGTCTGAACACAGAAGAATACAATCAATGTACAAAAGAAAAGAAAATTTAAAGCATAACCTGTCCTAACAAAGAAACTCCTGCTCACGGCCAGCAAGGAAAGAAGTATCTCCTTTTTCCTCTCCATCAATGAAACATTGGATTATGAAACCCATTCCATTCAACCAGTACAAAAAGCATTGACAAATTATCTGGTGAAATTATAAAACAAACTGGCAAATTATAAATAGGATAAATCAACATAAGAGTACTTTTCCCCACCTGATGATCCACACTTTGTGGTGAAACACGTCTAGAGGACTTTTTCTTCAATAACTAGTATTCTTTTTTGGAATTATTTTGATGTAGATGTGTCATAATGTTTAATTACAGATTGTCCCAAATTGACATAGCTGTGCTTGTTTGGCAGTAGTTGGTGTGGGAGTGAAATGTAGCTAGGACAGAGAGGCACATATACACATGCTTGTACTTGCAGTGACCACAAGCGTCCATTCCCACATGCATTGCGAGGTGGTGGAGAACATGCGGCCATGCAGAGACTGCTGCTGTCATACGGATGCAAACATTGTGATTGTTGGTATTCCGTAGGACACTTATTTTGTTACTTAGTTGCAAGCATTGCAAGGTCGATGGTGTGCTGCTGAGTCTGAACGCCATTTCAGGAAAAAAAGCATACCACCCAAACACTTAGCAACACTATCACTATCCACTTTTGCACATTCCTACTACCCATTAGGGAAGTGAAGGGGAAGCACAATTCCATACTTACTGTGTGGAAATGCAGATTTGCAGAACTTGGTTATTAGGGAAGGAAGAGATTGCTATGTCACTGTCACGTCTCCCATGACATGATTTTTGAGGCGATGGTGGCCTGTGACATGGGGAAGGAGTTTACCTGCAGGTGTGACACAGCCATTTCATTTTGTCCAAAACATTTGTTTGTATGCAACTTGTAAGGGGGCAAAATCGTTCCCCATTTTTTCACTTTGCATTCCAGCCTCTTCTTTTTGCTATTTGCACAGTTTCTTTCCTTTTCTATGTGCAAATGGTGTTGTGCAAGGATTGCAGATTCCATTGACTTGCTTTCCTTTCCAATATATTTTCGTATGGTAAGCAGAATGTGTTTGCTATACATGCAGGAATGTATAGTGCATAATGTACGCTTCACACTACAGTGCGTACCGATGGGGTAACTGTAGATAGTCATTCTGTTATGAGGGACATGTCTTTCCTACAACTCAAAGGTGCTTAGCATTGCTTGTTCTGCTTCCTTACTACATTGTACCAGCGTTTTATTCTAAGCTCTTGCCATTCGTTATTATGCCTGTTACTTCTTTGTTCCCATGTACAGTAGCAGTGCAGTACAATTGGTGAAGGCAGACGTTCATTCTGTTGTTGATGCATTCCCTTATGGTGTCCTCCATATGACTTTCTCCTGTTTGCTTTGTACGTACAAAATTTCTACACCTACTCCATTTTCTCTTGCCATTCTTTGCCATGCTTTCATATATTTTTGTGAAAATGCAATATTATGTAAGCAAAAAACTATATCCCAGCCAGAATTAATGTGTCGCTTTTGTCATGAAGAGACTGAAACTTTAAGACATTTGATGATAGATCGTGAGAAATTGTTAACACAGTGATGTATTCACTTTAAATGTCGTGATGTCATGAATGAGATTTGTGATGGCAACTTTGATGTCATCGGTGTTAGTCCTTGCAGTGCACACTGGTGGTACGAGTTATGGTTGCTTAGCCTTCCATAACTTGCGAATTTCGGGGGGTTTCGGTTTTACCTGTAACCATAACGTCCCTGTAACAGCATTTGTCCATTGAATTGCATAGGTTTTTGCTAGTCAAACCTAACCATAACGTTCCTTTAACAACGTTTTTTGCCAATGAATCCACAGTAGTGGCTGTGTAGTTATGGTTAAGTTGCTAATCCCATAGGAAGAGCACTTCGCTGTTCGCTCCGAGGACAGGGCACAGATTGGTTAATCAGCTTGCGTCATGTCTGCGGACATGCAACGTGTTCGCTGATTGGATGGTGAAGAGCGTGAAGTACGTCAGATTTTTTAAAACGCCCGCCATCTTGGATTCACGGACAGTGGCAGGTGTCCGCGGACATCACGGTAAAAACATATTAAAAAGACAACATTGCACTTGTCAAACTTATCAAATAATCTTTGGGGAGGTATGGGGTGATGAGGATGGGATGGGATATGGCTTCAAGAAGAAAAAAAAATGGGTGTTTTTTGCCACGAAAGTCCGCAAACAGTCCTGAAATTTTGCGGACACCTCTGCATTACAGGGTTGGTGAAATGCAGTTTTTGCATGGCATGTATATTCCTGACCTGATTCTGAGAGAGTATACAAAGTTTAGTGGGATTTTGTCATGAGAGGGCAAAATTAGAGGGGGCGTCCCAAAATAATGTAAAGGCTTATAAATGAGTTGCCATTTGACAAATCTACAACTAATTTGGGAAACTGATAATATATTTAGATATGAATGTTTTAGCAAAGTTTGGTGGGATTTTGTGAAGAGGGGGCAAAGTTAGAGGGGGGCTCCAAAATAATTTATGGGCTTATAAATGAAGTGCCATTTGATGAATCTACACTTAATTTGGCAAACTGATAATAGATCTAGATATACATGTTTTTGTGAAGTTTGGTGGGATTCTGTGAAGAGGGAGCACAATTAGAGGGGGGGGGTCCCAAAATATTGTAAAGGCTTATAAATGTGGTGCCATTTGACAAATCTACACAAAGGTTTGCAAAAAGATTATAGATCTATATGTAGATGTTTTCGTAAAGTCTGAATGGATTTTGTCAAGTGGGGGCTAGGTTATATGATGATTGCATGTGCATACATTTGACACTTTTGAAAAAATACAAAATGGGTGGATTTCCAGCAAACCTGCGTAAGGAGCATTGGCAAGGATCTACAAGCATGGATTTTCAAATGTGCCAGTGTTTTATTATTTGACAAGTGCATTAATGTAGCTACAAAAAATAGCAGTATACCTTTAGTAACTGAGGGGTAGCCTGTGGCCATGGGCAGTGGCAAGATTGTCTGGGTCATGGAATAAGGTCATGATCCGGACAATCAGGCTACTGGCCATGTCCACAAGGGACAAAACATAGGATTAAAGTGGCCATGTCAACCTGGGACTGGCTTTATGGTAAAGTTATTCCAAATTAGGATAGATCTGAAAGGGAAGAAAAATGTGCTCATGGTAGTATGGTCATAGGATTCTCTTTTTGCCTTCTGCAGGCAGCCATGGAAAGCGAAGATTGTGATGTCATCTTTGATGTCCTGTGTGTTAGTCTTAGCAATACACGATGGTGGCACGAGTTATGGTTGCTTAGCTTACCATAACTAGCGAATTTCAGGGGTTTTTTCGGTTTTAGTTTGAACCATAACGTCCCTTTAACAAAGTGTTTTTACTGAATTTCATGGGTTTTTAGTAGCGAAACTTAACCATAACGTCCCTTTAACCCTTTAAGTGCCATGGGTATTTCCCCCCAGTGCCAAGAACTTTTTGGTGATTTTGGTATGTGGCCATTCAATGGCTTGCAACTTTTTTGTTACATGAGATATGTCGGCCAAATGTGGCTCCTTTTTACCCACATGTAGGCGGTCGTAACACCACCCAGGAATCCTAGGTTGCTGTATGGGGGTGAGAGAAAATAAGCAAAAAGGGCGAAAATGTTGGGTTTTTTCAAAAAATGCCAATAAAATGATGTACAAAGAAGCCTGTGTTTTGTTCCTTGTAAGAGCTAGGAACAAATGGTTTGCTGTGCTGAATTCCCCAATTTTCTGGCTTTCAAGAACAGGTTGAGTGGAAACCAAAAATGTTTTGGTGAGAGGTAGGCGATTATGGCCATTTTTGCCAATTGGACATGCATGGACGGAATGGAAGAAAAGGGTAGGAAAGCTGAATTGGAGGACAGAAAGGCATATATTTCTGAAAAGTAGACAAAATTCCAAGTTTAGGACGGGGTGATTTACATAGGTCAGGCAACAACTAGGTAGGGGAAAATGCCATAGATTGGGGGAAAAACAGGAAAATTACTGAAAAAAAGGTATGTGGTGGACATGGTTGGCTTGGTACGGCAATGGCTTCTATGAATTTTGAGAAAAGCAATGCTCGGCTACATTCCCCCGACTCTTGCAGTTAGGATAGCGTACATTTTTTGTAGTGTTTTACAAAACAAGCAATACCACAAGCCAAACACTGAGCCATGGTACACAGGAGTTTTATGCTTACGTCCTAAACAGACGCACTTAGCATGTGTAAATCAGGAAAACCAATGTGGTGAGGAATGACAAGCATACTTTTTTTGAAAGAGAACAGGCAGTCCTTTTCAAGGGTAGGTGACTTGTGCAGGTTATAAAAGTGTATGGTGCCTAAAGCAGCGCCTAAATGTAGGACACATTTGGGAAATTAAAGGGTTGTGTGACAAAAGGCACCAGCAAATGGGTCAAAACGTTATGAAAACCACACAAACACAACAAATGTTATACCTTCCCGCATTTCAACATGAGGCCCGATGAAAACGGTACCTCACATGTGTGGGTGGACCTACCTGGGCGCCAAGGGGAAAGCCTAAAACACAGGTAACCCCAAGTCTGTTTTGACACCTGAATTTCACACTTTCTGCAGAAGGGCACACCATACAGATATGGGCCTCGGGTGTCCAAGCCACCAAGGAAAACAGAGAACCCCATGCTTTTCCAAAAAGAGGACACCGTGGGAATTCGCAGAGGTATGATTTGCGCAAATCGGCCCCTAACTTATTATCCAGACACCCCTGCAAATTCCAAAATGTGGGGAAAAAAATTCATTTTCCGCACATATCACTCGGCTCACCCATCGAAACACGCCGCCAACAACACATGGCCTACCGTCCCGTGTTCCCACAGGTGTCCTGATGAAAACGGTACCTCACATGTGTGGGTGCACCTACCTGGGCACCAAGGGGAAAGCCTAAAACACAGTTAAACCCAAATCTGTTTTGACATGTGTATTTCACACTTTCCGCAGACGGGCACACCATACAGATATGGGCCTCGGTTGTCCAAGCCACTAAAGAAAACAGGGAACCCCATGCATTTCTGAAAATATGACACCCGTGGGAATCCGCAGAGGTATGATTTGTGCAAATCGGCCCAGAATGTATTACCCTGACACCCCCGCAGAGTCCGAAAAGTGGGGAAAAAAACGCATTTCCCGCACATTTCCCTCGGCTCACCCATCGAAACACGCTGCCAACAACACATGGCCTATTGTTCCGCGATCCCACAGGTGTCCCGATGAAAACGGTACCTCACATGTGTGGGTGCACCTACCTGGGCACCAAGGGGAAAGCCTAAAACACAGGTAACCCCAAGTCTGTTTTGACATGTGAATTTAACACTTTCTGCAGAAGGGCCCACCATAAAGATATGGGCCTCGGGTGTCCAAGCCACCAAGGAAAACAGGAAACCCCATGCATTTCCGAAAAGAGGACATCAGTGGGAATCTGCAGAGGTATGATTTGCACAAATCGGTCCAGAATTTATTACCCAGACACCCCTGCAAAGTCCGAAATGTGGGAAAAAAATAAATTTTCCGCACATTTAACTCGGCTCACCCATAGAAACACGCCACCAACAACACATGGCCTACTGTCCCACATTCCCACAGGTGTCCCAATGAAAACGGTACCTCACATGTATGGGTGCACCTACCTGGGCACCAAGGGGAAAGCCTAAAACACAGGTAACCCCAAGTCTGTTTTGACACGTGAATTTCACACTTTCGGCAGACGGACACACCATACAGATATGGGCCTCGGGTGTCCAAGGCACCAAGGAAAACAGGGAACCCCATGCATTTCCGAAAAGGGGACACCCGTGGGAATCCGAAGAGGTATGATATGTGCAAATCGGCTCAGATTTGATTACCCAGACACCCCTACAAAGTCCGAAATGTGGGGAAAAAACAAATTTTCCGCACATTTCACTCGGCTCACCAATCAAAACATGCCGCCAACAACACATGGCCTATCGTCCCACGTTCCCACAGGTGTTCCGATGAAAACGGTACCTCACATGTGTGGGTGCACCTACCTGGGCGCCAAGGGGAAAGCCTAAAACACAGGTAACCCCTAGTCTGTTTTGACACCTGAATTTCACACTTCCGGCAGACGGGCACACCATACAGATATGGGCCTCGGGTGTCCAAGCCACCAAGGAAAACAGGGAACCCCATGCATTTCCGAAAAGAGGATACCCATGGGAATCTGCAGAGGTATGATTTGCGCAAATCGGCCCAGAATTTATTACCCAGACACCCCCGCAAAATCCGAAATGTGGGAAAAAAAATGCATTTTCCGCAAATTTCACTCGGCTCACCCATAGAAACACGCTGCCAACAACAGATGGCCTACCGTTCTGCGTTCCCACAGGTGTCCCAATGAAAACAGTACCTCACATGTATGGGTGCACCTACCTGGGCGCCAAGGGGAAAGCCTAAAACACAGGTAACCCCAAGTCTGTTTTGACACGTGAATTTCACACTTTTGGCAGACGAGCACACCATACAAATATGGGCCTTGGGTGTCCAAGCCACCAAGGAAAACAGGGAACCCCATGCATTTCCGAAAAGGGGACACCCGTGGGAATCCGCAGAGGTATGATTTGTGCAAATCGGCCCAGAATGTATTACCCAGACACCCCTGCAAAGTCTGACATGTGTGAAAAAAAACGCATTTTCCGCACATTTCACTCGGCTAACCCATCGAAACACGCCACCAACAACACATGGCCTACTGTGCCACGTTCCCACAGGTGTTCTGATGAAAACGGTACCTCACATGTGTTGGTGCACCTACCTGGGCACCAAGGGGAAAGCCTAAAACACAGGTAACCCATAGCCTGTTTTGACACGTGAATTTTACACTTTCGGCACACGGGGACACCATACAGGTATGGGCTTCGGGTGTCCAAGCCACCAAGGAAAACAAGGAACCCCATGCATTTCCAAAAAGAGGGCACCTGTTCGAATCTGTAGAGGTATGATTTGCGCAAATCGGCCCAGAATTTATTACCCAGACACCCCCGCAAAATCCGAAATGTGGAAAAAAATGCATTTTCCGCAAATTTCACTCGGCTCACCCATAGAAACATGCTGCCAACAACATATGGCCTACCGTTCCGCGTTCCCACAGGTGTCCCAATGAAAACAGTACCTCACATGTATGGGTGCACCTACCTGGGCGCCAAGGGGAAAGCCTAAAACACAGATAACCCCAAGTCTGTTTTGACACGTGAATTTCACACTTTTGGCAGACGGGCACACCATACAGATATGGGCCTCGGGTGTCCAAGCCACCAAGGAAAACAGGGAACCCCATGCATTTCCGAAAAGGGGACACCCGTGGGAATCCGCAGAGGTATGATTTGTGCAGATCGGCCCAGAATGTATTACCCAGACACCCCTGCAAAGTCCGACATGTGTGAAAAAAAACGCATTTTCCGCACATTTCACTCGGCTAACCCATCGAAACACGCCACCAACAGCACATGGCCTACCGTCCCACGTTCCCACAGGTGTTTCGATGAAAACGGTACCTCACATGTGTGGGTGCACCTACCTGGGCGCCAAGGGGAAAGCCTAAAACACAGGTAACCCATAGTCTGTTTTGACACGTGAATTTTACACTTTCGGCACACGGGGACACCATACAGATATGGGCCTCGGGTGTCCAAGCCACCAAGGAAAACAGGGAACCCCATGCATTTCCAAAAAGAGGGCACCCGTGGGAATGTGTAGAGGTATGATTTGCGCAAATCGGCCCAGAATTTATTACCCAGACACCCCCGTAAAGTCCGAAATGTGGGGAAAAAAAGCATTTTCCGCAAATTTCACTCGGCTCACCCATAGAAACATGCTGCCAACAACACATGGCCTACCGTCCCGCGTTCCCACAGGTGTCCCGATGAAAACGGTACCTCACATGTTTGGGTGCACCTACCGGGGGGCAAAAGGAAAAGGGTAACCCATTGGTAACCCCAAGCCTTTCGGCACAGCCCATTTTGTTCATGTGGGCAACCTACAGATTTGGGCCTAGGGTGTCGAAGCCAGCAAGGAAAACAGGGAACCCCATGCATTTCCCAAAGAGGACACCTGTGGGAATCCACAGAGGTCTGACTTACGTAAATCGGGCCAGAATGTATTACCTAGAAACCCCGTCAAAGACCCACATAGAAGAAGGGTGCCCAAGACCAGGGATATTACCGCCGACTTTGCTGGAGCCCTGGCTGCCCTGCATTACAGCTTCTCCCCACCAAGGAGTCTCAGCAGTGTGCCAATACCTCACTGAAGTGAAAATCTGTAATGCAGTCCAGCCGCAACTCCAGGACAGTTGGAGGTGATGTCCCAGGCATTGGCCATCCATGTACCTTGTGGGTGTACCGTCCCCTAAGCACAGCAGCAGCTCCAGGGAGCCCCAGCAGGATCCCCATTCCTCTCCCGAGGTGACATCTGTAACGTAGCACAGCCAGAGGTGGAGCCTGGGCTTGCAGACGGACAACCCACATGGGAGGGATCCGCTCCCAGGGAAACACCAATGTTATTCTGGCATGGGGGGCAATTTGTGGCCTTTCCCTGAATTGTGTCCCAGCCCACCAACATATCTGCCCAGACGGCCCATTCCCACCCATACCACCAACAATCCAGCCCCAGTCCCAGTCCCACGCACCCCACTGACAGTGGGCCCTAACCATAGAATAATAAAAACAGTACTCTCATAACATTGCAGCTGCTCGCATAGAAAAACCTGCAAACAAAACAAAAAACATGTGTTACCTACGGTCACACCAGCAAAATATAGCCCTCCCGGGGGCCGATAAGGGGGTGGGGGGCTGTCCTGCACTCCTCCCTTGCCTCAGGCGTCCCTTCCTAGGAGCAGATATCTCGTCCCAGGGAGGGCTGCATGACATGGCAACCACTCCATTGCAGGTGGGGGGTGAGGGAGGTCAATGCCCCATCCCATTTGAAAATTCCCTGTCCCTTTGGGGTGCCCCATTGCCCCCCTTAAAATGCGTTCCACCATTTTCCCTTTTTTCCTTTGGTAACCCAACTCCACTTGGCACAGAGGGGCACATTGGTGTGCCAATCTGGCCCTGGGGTGCACAAACCTTACTGCCCCACCGACTGGGGGGCCTGTCCCACAATTTTTGGGGTCCCTCTCCCCCCTTACCCCAAATGGGTGGCGTGGGCACCTCATGCAGTCCTCCTGGGCCTCCTAAAAAACGGCTGCGTGAGGTACATTTGGGGTGGGGGGAGAGAGACAATTGTCCAAAAAGAAATGAGTGGGCACTACGTATTAGTTCTTATGGTAATTTATTCTTCATAAGGTATTTGGTCCTGTCGCCAGATGCCTCCCCGTGGCCAATGATGGTGAGAAAATATGGTATGCTGTTGACTGGATGAGTTATACCAGTCTACTGGAAGGGCCTGTGTGGGTATCCCATGCTTTCTTAAAAATATTTGTTATTTTCCAGTATAGGCCATTAACAAACGTTACATAGTCCAATGCATTTCGGTCCTTACTGGACCTTCTTCAGGGACTGGTAATAATAAAAAGAAATAGAAATAAAATTAAAAAATAAATAAAATACTCATAAAACCGTACATACAAAAGTATGCAAACAATATATTATGAATTTTACTTGAAGTTTGCACCACTAAACATATTGAAAAATGTACCTGTTTAAACGTTGCTTGTGATCTTTAACCTTGTCTGTATTGATATCCTTTTTGGAAAATTATCCAATTCTTGCTCCACTGGAGCGTGATAATTTACAATTGCTGGTGGCTGTCCTCTATATAACTTCCTTTCTGGCAATCTGAATGGTAACAAATGTACATTTAAAATTTAACAGAATGTTAATTATAAATGGATGTGCTGACTGCTAGAGTTTCGATTCCCCGCATGAGTAGTCTTACCTATTTATTTGGAACATTACTGCAGCATCGGGGCACCTCGCTCGCGTGGATATGCGTTGCTGGTTGCCCCGTTTTCTTTTATGTTGAAAAAAATTGCGGCCTTTTTAAAGTGTTGTGTGTATCAGTGTAACATTCGTTGGTCATTTTAATGTTCTTGAGCTATAGAGATGATCTTATATATTTAACATTTCTCTATGCTAAGATGTGTGGAGCTAACTATTCATGGATAGTAATATATATAACAACCTGATGTAAAGGTTATAAAAGGATACTAAATTCGTAAGATGTTCGTATTTTAACTATATATAATACTTCATGATTATTTTAGCTATACTTAAAGTTTCTGCACTTATGCATATTAATTGTTGATAAAACATACAAATTCACATCAACCTTCATTCAACATTACAAAGTGTACCTATCTAGCAATCTAAACAAATTAAGTACTCACATTTAAACTGATCAATTTAACAATGTATACAAAATTGCCATGTACATGAAGTTCAGTTTTTTGTACCCATATTTGGACATTCAGTAATCAACAACTTGTTTGTAATCTGTTCAATCTTTCTTGGTTTTAATTTATGACATTAGAGTTAAATTAAAGAAAACATGCAAAGTTGCATTCCTCATTGAGACCACCTGGCTGCATAGAGTTGAGTTGTTCAATCCAAAAAGTGTCTTTCTGACTTAAAAGCCTGTTAATGTCCACATTCATGCCTTGGGTGACTTCTAGTACATCAAGAATTTGGAACCTCATTTGCACTATTTGGTGTTGAGCTTCTTTGAAATGTCTCGATACCGGAGATTTGATGTTTCCTGTGCGGATATTATACCGATGTTCATTCCATCTTGTTTTGGCCTTACGGGTGGTTTGACCCACATAATATTTGCCGCATGGGCACTTAATACTGTATATGACGTTCATTGTGTCACATGTTGCAAATTTTTTCGAATACATTTTTCGACCTGAATTCGGGTGAAACACAATGTCCCCCTTCTGAACCATATGGCAATTCGAACAGTTCAAGCATGGCTAAGTTCCCTTCTTCTTTGATCTTTGTTTTTGCACTTGAATATCACTCCGTATGAGCATATCTTTAATGTTTTTACTTCTGGTATAAGCAAACATTGGTGGAGCGGTGTAAAGGTGCCCCAGTGTTGTCTTCTGACAAAAAGTGCCAATGTTTTAAGACATTTTTTTTTTTACTTTGTTGCTTTCTGTGGAGTATTTGGTCACATAAATAAGTGGAGATTCTTTAGTGTCTGTTGATTTTGTCAGTATCTCTTGTCTATCCATTGTTGCTACTTTAGAAATGGAGTCATTTATTTCTTGTACTGAGTAGCCTCTTTGTAAAAATCTTGTTGCCATCTCTTGTGTCTGTTTTCTACATTCAACTTTGTCTTGTACTATTTTCTTGACCCTTAACAATTGACTGCAAGTATTTTGAGGATGAAAACGATGAAGTAAATTGTTGCGATCACTGGATTTTCGATATAAAGTAGTGACAAGTTTTGAATCTTGATGTATCACAGTAACATCTAAAAAATTGACTTCTTTTTTGCTATGAGTTGTCGTAAATTGTATATGTGCATCAATGGTGTTAAGAAATTCTGTAAAATGTATAAACTGTTCTTCAGTTCCCTGCCAGATTCCAAACACATCATCGATGTATCTTCCCTAATATTGAAGATGTTGCTTCCAAGTGTCATGATTCAGATTGTTCTCTGTTTCGAATTTATACATGAAACTGTTAGCATTGAGGTACCACTTGTTTGTAAATAGTATTGTTCTCTGTATCTAAAATATGAGGTTTGTGATCATTAGAAATTCTTTTGATGCTTCTACTTCTCTGGTATTGAGTAAGAGCCATTCTACCGCTTCTTGTCCTTGGTTGTGTGGAATCGAAGTATGTAAGCTTCGTACATCAGCAGTAAATAAAATGGTGTTCTCATTGGTAGATATGTTGGTTAGAATATTTAGAAAATGAGTGGTGTCTTTGATTAATGTCTTGGTATTTTGTATAATAGGCTGAAGAATATAGTCCAAGTATGTACTCAAAGGTTGTAAAATGCTGTTGGTGGCAGACACAATGGGTCTGCCTGGTGGTTTTATTAAAGTTTTATGAATTTTCGGGATGGTGTGAAACACAGGTGTTCTTGGATTTGTAGTGGTTAAAAAGCGTCGGGTCTTCTCAGTAATCCATTCATTTCTTTCTGCTAGATCCAATATGTGTTCCAAATTTTGTTTGATTTCTTTGATAGCGTCTCTGTCTATAGGACTATATACAGATCTTTCCATGAGTTGGTGTATACATTCTTGATGATAATCTTCAGTATTTTGAATTACCATCGCTCCCCCTTTATCTGCAGGTTTAAATGTAATGTCGTTGTTGGAAAATAACCTGTGAATAATATTCAAATCTTGCTTATTGAAGTTACTGTAACGTGGTGGTTTGTACGAAAGCTTCTTGAGGTCTGTGGTAACCATCCTCTGAAACAAATCAATTATAGGATAATTGATTGGAGGTATGAAAGTGCTCTTGGGTTTAAATTCTTTCTATGTGATTTCTGGTGTTAAGTTATCTGTATTGTCTTCCTCAATTGTGTCGAAGAATGCCTTTAATCTAAGCTTTCTTGAAAATTTGAAAAGTTCTACTTTCTTCTAAAATAGAGTGGAATGATATGTTGGAATGAAATTGAGTCCTTTCTGTAATAAGTCATTCTGTTCCTTAGTTAAATGATATTTTGACAGATTGACTACTAAATTTTCCTGGGGTTCAATCGAGTGTGTGGACGCTGTTGATTTCTGTATGTGTCCCCTCCTTGTCCTCTTCCGCGTTGGCCTCTGTCTAAAAAAGTACTATTGGAATTGAATCCTCTTCCCGTCGGGCATTTATTGCCCGTACTTGTTCCTTCTCCTGCGTCTTGATGCTCAGTACTCAATGATTCCGGTCCACTGGTATATGGATCTGACGACCTTGTTGAGTTCCTTGAAGTTGGCGGCTGGTTATATTTATTCATCCAACTATAAACTTCGTCATTTAAATAATCGTATGTATCTCTACGATATTTGCGTAATTTCTTGGTTTCCAATTCTGTTCGATATTGTGTGAGATTGTTGTTGATATCCTCTAAAATCTTGTCTAGATCAGCTGTACTCAAAGCATTTGTCAGCTCTGTTTGTATCTCTGTAATTTCTGCTGTGAGTTTATCTAATTCTTTGGAAAGTTCTTGAACTGTCAATAATATTAAATCTAGAGAACGTTTATTCAAAATTTGTTACCATTTATTCACAAACTCACGGCTCTCTTTGCATAGGGGAGAGGGACCCCAGAAACTGTGGGACAGGCCCCCTGTGGGTGGGACAGTAAGGTTTGGGCACCCCGGGGCCAGATTGGCACACCAATGTGCCCCTCTGCACCAAGGCAAGTTTGGTAAACAAAGAAACATGGCAGCCTGCCCTTTAGCGGGGGCTGAGGGGCACCCTACACCGCTGGGGAATTTTCTAATGTGAAGGGGGTGCACCTCTCCACCCCCACCCCAATTGGAGGGGTGGCGCATCTCATGTAGCCCTCCCCGGCGGAAGATAATGGGGGCTGTCCTGCACTCCTCCCTGGGCTGCATGACATGGCACCCACTCCATTGCGGGTGGGGGAGAAGGGGTCACCACCACGTCACATTAGAAAATTCCCTGTCCCTTTGGGGTGCCCCACAGCCCCCCCCTAAAATGCGTTCCGCCATTTTCAATTTTTTTCTTTGTTTACAAAACTTGCCTTGGCACAGAGGGGCACCTTGGTGTGCCAATCTGGCCACAGGGTGCCCAACCCTTACTGCTGCACCCATTAGGGGGCCTGTCCCACAATTTTTGATGGCCCTCTCCCCCCTCACCCCAAATAGGTGGCGGGGGCACCTCATGCAGGCTTCCCCGGGCCTCCTACAAACGGCAGCGTGAGGTACATCCCCTCCATTTGGGGTGGGGGGAGAGGGCCACCTAAAATGTGTGGGCGGTGGGTGGGGCAGTAAGTTTTGAGTACCCTGGGGCCAGATTGGCACACCAATGTGCCCCTCTGCGCCAAGGCACGTTTTGTAAACAAAGAAAAAAATAGAAAATGGTACACTACACTTTAGGGCGAGCTGAGGGGCACCCTAAACCACTAGATAATTTTCTAATGTAATGGGGGGTGACCCTCTACCCCCCACACCAAATGTAGGGGGGCATCTAATTCAGCCCTTCCTGGGGCAGATAAGAGGGGGGCATCTCATGCAGCCCTCCCTGGGGTCAGATGCCCCTTCTTAGGAGCAGATATCTGCCCCCAGGAGGGCTACAAGGGGTGCCCCCATTTCCCCTTGGGGGAGGGGGAGAGGGCCACCCCCTTTTCTGTAAAATATATTCCTGGTGGCTAGTGGCCCCCCAATCCCACCCAAAATTCCCTTTTGTTTTTGTGCTTTTCGTTTTTTATTTTTTTATTTTGCCCCCTTCCCTGGGGGCAGATGATCAGTCACCTGCCCCCAGGGGGGGCCTTCACTGCAGGCCCCATCATTTGGGGGGCCTGCACACTTATTCCTGTTGGCCCTCCCCACCACCCCCAAATTGGAAGGGGGGCACCTCATGTACTCCTGCCTGGGGGCATAAATCTGCCCCCAGGGAGGGCTACAAGGGGTGCCCCCCTTTCCACTTGATGTGGGAGGGGGAGGCCACCACTATTTCAGGAGGCAAAAACATACCAGGCCCCTCCCAACCCCACCCTCCATCCCTGTTAATTTCTGTTTTATTTTATTTTATTATTTGCCCCCTTCTCTGGGGGCAGATGATCAGACATCTGCCCCCAGGGTTGTACACATATGTGCCCCCATGCTTTGGGGGCCAGGAGGGCGAGGGCTGCTTACTGTAAGCAGCCCCACCTCCCCCCCTGCATTCAAAGACATCCCTGGTGTCTAGTGGCCATTGCTGCCCGCGCATCGAGGGCCCTGAGCCCGATCCGCAGGCAGCAATGCTGTCAAAAAGGGTGTTGTTGGAAAGGGGATAACCTCCCCTTTCCAAGGACACCATTTCTGAAAGACTCCCTGGTGGCTAGGGCCCACAAACCCCCTCCCCCCTTCCCATCACGTTTTTATTTCCTCTGCGTATGCAATGTCAAGGACGAGATACCTCGCCCTTGGCACTTAAGGGGTTAACAACGTTTTTTTACTGAATTTCATAGGTTTTTAATAGTGCAACTGGACCATAACCTTCCTTTATCAAATGTTATTTTATTGAATATACATATTCATATTGTGAATTTGATAGATGTTTAGTAGGATTCCCTGACTTTATATACATGTAACATAGAACATACTGAACCCCCAGCTAGTGATTTTGATGTCCGCAGACTCTGCGTATGTCCGCGGACGGATGCGGACAACATCAACACTACCCAAAAACCCAGGGGGTATCTTAAATTGTTCTATCAAGTGATATAAACACTGCACAGGTTCAAAAATCAGCATATAAACACATTATATGTAATGATAAATAAGAAGTGGAACCCATATATGTAACACATCAACCATCCATTTAAATACCATATGTACTAAAATGGAATATACCAAAACAAAAAAGATATGCTTTCAACATAATCACCTCACAGAAACCGCACAGCTAGGAGCAACAGCAGACCTACAGAACAGTAAGAACACAATTTACCAGAAGCTAGTAAGTAAACTTCATTTTTCTTTTATATTTCTAAACTTTCTGTATTAGGTAAACTAAAAGTAATATATATTTTATTTTTTGCACAGAAATGGCCAGCACTTTGGACTGGCTTGAGGAAAATTTTCCACGTGAGGAAATGACTGAAGATAGTAATACTAATGGTAGACACTTCTCTATATAACCAAATTAATAATCATAACTTTATGTGTACTTAACTTTTTTATTTTTTTTAATAGACCATACAAACATTGAGAATAATACACCTAAAGACACATTAGAACATACTCTGCAGCGCATGGAAGAAAAAATGGACATGCTAATGGAAAATTTCAATCTTTTGAAACATTTTGTGGAGGACCAAATAAAAGAAAAAAATAAATATTATTGTCCCACATGTACCTGTTCCCCCTCTCCATGTCCCAGTCAACTATCCCCAAACCTTCCCCACCAAAAAATGTTTACGATGAGACTTTCATCCCTTCATCTCCTCTCATCCAACCTCTCCAAACCCCCAATTACCCTGTGATTGTGTCAGTTTCTGCTTCCCCCTCTTTTGAATACATTTTATATCTGTATATAATAAAAAAAAATGATATGTGTTTTAATTCAGTTCTTTGTGTCTTACTTTTTTTAAAAGGCAGTTAAGATGTCCGCGGACAGTGCGGGTATCCGGAATGTCCGTAATTAACCAAAATGGGGGTGTCCTAAGGACACTAAACCTGTCTGTACTGTCCGCAGGCAAGTTGAAACTGTTCTTAGAACATGCGCGGTGTCCGGGTTGTCTGTAATTAACCAAAATGGAGGTGTCCTAAGGACACTGCTCCTGTCCGTAATGTCCGCAGCCATGTTGAAACTGTTCTAAGAACACGTGCGGTATCCTGGTTGTCCGAATTTAACCAAAATGGAGGTGTCCTAAGGACACTACTCCTGTCCTTACTGTCCACAGGCAAGTTGAAACTGTTCTAAGAACATGCACAGTATCCGGGTTGTCCATAATTAACCAAAATGGCGGTGTCCTAAGGACACTACTCCTGTCCGTACTGTCTGCAGGCAAGTTGAAACTGTTCTTAGAACACATTTGGTGTCGGGAATGCTCGCAATTAACCAAAATGGAGGTGCCCTAAGGACACTATACCTGTCCTTAATGTCCGCAGCCAAGTTGAAACTGTTCTAAGAACATGCACAGTGTCCGGGTTGTCCGTAATTAACCAAATTGGAGGTGTTCTAAGGAAACTATTCCTGTCTGTACTGTCCGCAGGCAAGTTGAAACTGTTCTTAGAACTCATTTGGTGTCTGGAATGTTCACAATCAACCAAAATGGAGGTGTCCTAAGGACACTATGCCTGTCCTTAATGTCCGCAGGCAAGTTGAAACTGTTCTCAGAACATGCGCGGTGTCCGGGATGTCCATAATTAACCAAAATGGGGGTGTTCTAAGGACAGTATCTGTACTGCCTGTAGAACATCTACGCACATGCGCACCACACACATAAGTCCTACGAACATTGCCCCTGTCTGTAACTGTCCGTCTCACTTGTGTTGCGCTTTTAATTAGTTTCAGGACCTGAACACTGTCCGTAGAACACCAGCGCGCATGCGCACAGACGTTCCTGTACATTTGGTGTCCTGCGGACACCAGTTCCCTTCGCAGACGTGTTCGCGACATCATCATGTGGCTGCACCCACGCTCATCGTGTGTCCTGAATTGCAGACACTGTCCGGGTCCCCGAACATTTTTAAAGTACTTTTTCAGGCAATCCAAAGTATTTTATAGTAAAAATTCACCATAGCACATGTCCCAGACAATGACCCTGACTTTCTACATACTTTTTGGAACTTTTTGGGCCTTTTTGGGGTGTTCAATCTGTCCGCGGACAGCGCGGGTGTCCGCGGAGTGCGCACCTGCACCCCTATAAAAGGCCACACCCCAGAGCTCATCTTCATTCTGTCTTTCTACTATTGAAGATTGACCTGCTTTTGCTGCCTTTGCTGTTGAATCTTCAAACCAGATGGCATCCATGGCTGCTGTACTTCCACCTGGTGCTACATCTGCCTCAGCACCACCCCCGCCCCTCCACCACCACCACCTCCCCCGCCCCTCCACCACCGCCACCTCCCCAAGGGCCTGAAGAGGGGAACAGGTGTGAGGATGTAGAGGAGGATGAAGAGGATGAGGTAGTGGAAGTCCCTAGTACCAGCACTCGCCGTGAGTCTTGGGTGTGGCGGTTATTTACCATTCATGGTGACGTACCAAAAGCACGTGCAAACAAGGTCACCTGCAACCAGTGCAACATGGTGCTGAGTCGTGGGAGGCCTGTTTCGTACAGCTTTGGTATGACATCTATGAAGTGACACTTAAGGTCATTCCACGGTGGGGCCATTCGCAAGGTTGTACCTTGTGGTCAATGTAGTAGGTTGAGTTCCTCTACCACATCCTCCGTTTCCGCTCCTGTCACCACAAGAGACACTCCTGTGGTACAGCGTATCCCTCCAGCTGCCTCACAGGCCATCCATGATGCTGATGACTCTTATCTTTCGAGTATCACAGTTTTGTGTATGTACTGCAACGCAGTACTCTGCAGGGGGGAGAGACTTTGAAGTGCTTTCGAGACTGCGGTCAAGGAGAATGAAAAGACCTGCTACCTACCTAAGTAAGGCCCACCCTATATCTTGCTCTCTCCAGCTGCCCTTTCTTATCCCAGTGGTTGGTGTCCCCCCTAACCCTCCTTTCCCCTCCTCTGCTAGTGTGTCGTGTGTAAAAAAACCCAAAAAAATATAAAACAACAAAAATCCAAAAAAGGCTCTTTTCAGAGCCGCCTTTCACAGTCTAAAAATAGAAGTGACAAATATATGAGCAGGGCCCTGTGCATTTCCTAGAAGTCCGCTGACAGTTCACGGACATCTAAAAGTTTGGGGTGCTGCCCTTTCAAAACCATTGCACTTTTCTGTGGGAGGAAGTGGTGGCTCTGAAAAGAGCCTTTTGGTGGTGTTTTTTTGTGTTTGAAAAACTTGAAATAGTCAACACCTACTACAAAATGGATGGCTGTAATTCCACAAAAGGTCGCAATGCATTTTGTACATTTCTCAGAAAAATCTGATTGACAGCATAAATAAAATGGACTCCATCTCTGCGAAAAATGTGTGTGTTACAAAACATATTTTCATTGTGAAAAGAGGACATGCCAACATCTCTTAAAAAGGCACAAACAGCCTTATTGACATTGTGCCTCACTTTCTCCATTATGTACTACCTGCAATTCACATAATCGCTCCACCTTACTAATACAAACACATATTAAATACGTAATACTAATGCTTCTACATTACAATTCAGATGGTACCAAAAACAACTGCAAGCTGACTGGATTCACACATGGTCAAGTATAACTTGGTAAGAAAACCTTCACAACAATAGGTATAATCTACCATGCAGGAGCCACAACCAATGCAGGTCTCTACACTGCATACATAAAAAAGAATGTGGATGGTTTGAATGTAATGATAGTACCATTACTTTAAAGCAAAGATTACCAGCAAATCTTATAAACGCTTATTTAATATTCTTAAAACCAACATTTTATAACTAATCTGTGCATAAACATTAATAAAACTTCAATTAGAAAACTGAAAACAGTTAGAATACGCCAACAGGTATCTAACTGCCCCAAGATTTTGTAACAACCAAACAGATAAATCACTAACACTAAAAATAACAAGAAATAAACAGTTGGAATACGCCAACAGGTATCTAACTGCCCCAAGAATTTGCAATAACCAAACAGACAAATTAACATTTTGAGAATATAAATAAAAAGTATTATCAGTTACAATTCAACAACAAGTATTTAACAATCTGCAACAAGCCAACAATAGCCAGAAACAACAAGTAAACACTGAAAACACAAAAATAAATGTACTGTATCAAAACAAAAAAAAGTTTTTGTATTTCTTTCCCACAGACCCAATGATTTAACAACAAACACATAAACTGAGCAAATTGCACAGTACACTGGTTTGTAATCTTCTAAATATGAGGGTTGAAATGAATCAAAAATGTCTATTATTCAATGTTATAAGTCCTTATAAACTACTAACAGTAACATGATCTTTTCTTTTATCACAGAAATTGACAAAGAATATATGTGCTCCAGTTACTACACCAAACAGTAAGTATATTATAATAACTACAACTCATAAATACTGCTCTATAATACAACCATTGAAGGAGACATATAACCGTACACCACAATGCAAAATGTTAACTTCCATGGATATGTTATACTGCAGTGTCTGTTACCAAATTCTACAATCTTAATGGCTTGATGTACCCAAAACTTCACATACAAACTATCCAAATCAAACAGTACATAAACTGTAGATTTGCAAATATTTCATACTTATTCAATTCTATGGGTGTGATCTATGGGTGTGATATGCTGCGGTGGTTGTGGCCAGGGCCTAGAGTCTTGGGTGCACCACTGATGACATCACATGTGCATTTACTTTTCATACAAGAGGTTGTGAATGGAATGTTGGCAAAAAAGTATCAGGGATTATAGAGAGATGTGTAATAAATAGCACACTTCATCACGCAATGTAGTGTTCTAAAGAAAATTCCATTGCAGTGTTATTTCTAGTACAGGAACCTACTCACACAGAAATGTAGGTATTGGCTGCAGCATACACTACAGAGGTGCTATATTTGTAATTTTCCAAAGTTATATAATAAAACGGTGAGTGCTTCTGTATCAGACTTTTCCAGTCTGTGAAGCATGTACTAAGTAGCTAATAATGCATCACTTACTACATATTTCTACTAATACACACAAAACATCTACAATGCATACAAATATGGGGCCTATATATGGAGAGTAAATTAAGCAAACAATAGGCAGTATCATTAGCAAATGTGTATAATCTACATGATTGTATTCACGCACAAAAATGATTGCTGTGTTTCAGGCCAGCTTCTTCCCCTATATATGTACATCATAAGATGCGATTAAATTCTAAGAAAAGTAGTATAAGAACATGTGAGAATATCAATCTCTATAAATGTAATACCTTTTGAAAGTTAAGTTTCTGACTGTCAATAAACAGACCCACCTGGCCTAGATATGGCAGTGAACAAAAAAGAAGGGGCTAGACATGTGATGTCATCAGTGATGTCATCAATGATATTTGTGATGTCATCGTTGCTGTCCTGGGTGTTAGTCTTAGCAGTGCACGGTGGTGGCGCGAGTTATGGTTGCTTAGCTTACCATAAATGTCGAATTTCAGGGGTTTTTCGATTTTACCTATAACCATAACATCCTTTTAACAATGATTTTTTTTACTGAATTTCATAGGTTTATATTAGTGCAACTTAACCATAATGTCCCTTTAGCAAAGGTTTTTCAGTGAATTTCATAGGTTTTTATTAGTACAACTTAACCACAACATCCCCTTAACTAAGTTTTTTTCATTGAATTTCATAGGTTTTTATTAGTGCAACTTAACCATAACGTCCCTTTAACCAGATTTTTTGGGTGAATTTCATGGGTTTTTACCAGTGCATGCTATTCTCCTACAACTTACTAATATCATACTTACAAAATATAACAATATTTGTGTCCAATTTACAAAGTGTCACCTTAAAACTCTGCTTGCCATTTCCCACCTTCTAGAAGCATTTTTAACACTTCTATACACTTTTTGCAACTATTTCAACTAGTTTTGCATCCATAGACATCTACGAACATCTGACTTCATTGCGACCTTCCGGACAGTGGCACATGACCATACGCTGGCGCGCAGCATGATGACGTGTCCGAGAACCTGTCCGCACTGCACGATAAGATATGTCTTTCTCAGACAGTTCGAACTGCATTTTCTACTGATCTCGGAACTTTCAACTTCAAAATTTCCTTAACACATCCCCTACACCTTTTCTTACTCATTATCCATTACCAATCTCGTACACAGTACATACTTGGAAGAAATGTATCAAAACTGCTATTTATCTTAAAAATGGCATCAGTTATTGCCATCCCTCGTCCCCAAGAGCCACCACCACCACCAGTCTGGAGGACCTTCACAACAAAAAAAGCGCAGTACTTTCAAAGACAATGAAGAGGACCAAGAAAATGAGGTAGAGGAAGTGCCTACTTGTAGTACCAAGGTCGAATCATAGGTGTGCCAGTTTGTTGCTACTGTTGGGAGTGTACCAAAGGCTAAAGCTACCAAAGTGAAATGCACTGAGTGCAACTTTTTACTCAGTCGCAGACTACCTGGACAGAACTCCTACGGGACCACCTCCATGCACCGCCACACCAAATCCAATGACCACAATGCTCTCAGAAAGGTTGTTCCTTTCTCAGCAAGTAGTAAACTGCCTTCCTCCACCTCATCTTCCTCAACAAATACTGTAACCACACAGCCTGATGTTACGGGCATTGGTGTGTTATAAATAAATAAATAAGGAATGCTACGGACCATTATCATCCATTGCAGCCCCTGAAATGGTGGATAAAGGCCATTAGCACCCCTGGTTCCCAAAGCGGGAACCCAGGGTGCCAAAACATAGATTTTTCTTCCTATAGCGGGTAGTAAGAAGGAAGGATTATTCTTCCTACATCGAGATGCCTGCGGCGTCCCGCTGTAGGAAGGAAAATCCTTTTCCAAGACAGCCAACATGGAAAGTGAAGGCGGGGCTCCACACACAGCCCTTCTTCCCTTGCCCCTCCTCCCTTGCCATGGCAGCCCGCAAAACCCTATGAACATATTACCACAAGCACTTTTTTTCCCATTCAAACCGATCCCACCTTTGTATAACTTTATCACATAGCCGGTCCCAGGTAGACATAGCCACTTTAACACCACTTTTTGTCCCTAGCGGTCATGGCCAGTAGCCAGATTGTCCGTGTCATAACCTTATGTCAATACCCAGACAATCTGGCTACTGCCCACGGCCACAGGCTATACCTCAGTCACCAAAGGTATATGACTATTTTTTGTACCTACATTATGACACTTGTCAAAAAATTAAACACTTGCACATTTGAAAAACCATGCTATATGGTCCTTGCCAATGCTCCTTACACGTGTTTGCTTGAAATCAGCCCATGTTCTATTTGTTCAAAAGTGTCAAAATGTGCGTACATACAATAGTCATATAACTTAGCCCCCACTTGACAAAATCCATTCAGTCTTTACACAAACATTGAAGGTTTGGTCTATAATCTTTCTCAAAACTTTTGTCCACATTCGTCAAATAGCAACAAAATTATAAGCCATCAAAAAATGTTGAGACCCCCCTCTAATTTCACCCCCTCTTGAGAAAATCCCACCAAACTTTAGAAAACCATGTATATCTAGATCCAAAATCGTTTTGCCAAATGTTGTGCAGATTTGTCAAATGACACCACATTTGTATGCCTTTACAATATTTTGGCACCCCCCCTATAATTTTGCCCCTTAATGACAGAATCCAAAAATATTTTGCAAAACCATTGAAGATTAGTTCTAGAATAAAATTGCAAAATTGCATACAGTTTCATTGAGTGGCACAAAAGTAATAAGCCATCCAAAAACGGATTTTCCTCAACCCTGCAATGCAGAAATAGATACAGATGTCTTAGGACATCTGAAGTGTCCGCGAACACCACAGGACTGTCCCAGGACATCAAGAGTGTTTGCAGACATTTGGGGGGGTGAAACAACCTGTTTTTTGCCTTCTTATGGCCATATCCATTCCAATCCTCATCCCCAGAGATTGTTTGTCGAGTTTGACAAGGGAGATGGTTTTTTTTTTTTAACGTTTTCACCGCGCTGTTCGCGGACCCCAAAAAAATCTGTGAATCCAAGATGGCGGGTGTTTCAGGAAAACAGATGCATTTCACGTTTTTGCACCATCCAAACAGCGGCCGCGTCCCGGTGTCCGCGGACCACACAAAAGTCTGCGAATTTTTCTGGCCAATTGGAGGCCAGTCCGCAGACGGTGCAGCCAATCAGAGACCAGTCCGCGGACCGAACAGGGAAGTGAATCTGCGGAGCGGACATAGATATCACTAATTTTTTTGCCTTATGTTTTGGTCATTTACAAAAAACTACTGGACGGATTTAGACCA
Source organism: Ambystoma mexicanum (assembly GCF_040938575.1). Lineage (NCBI taxonomy): Eukaryota > Metazoa > Chordata > Amphibia > Caudata > Ambystomatidae > Ambystoma > Ambystoma mexicanum. The sequence goes on along the minus strand of NC_090930.1, from coordinate 675,281,185 downwards.
AATTAACAAAAGCATGCTTTCGGGACCAAGCTGCCGCTCCTGCCGCAAATTTGGTGTAAATCCGTCCAGCGGTTTGGGCTGTAGGCAGGAGCAAAGTTTGTACGCATTATGTCAATGGGAAAAAAAGAAATTTTGGAACCCCCCCCCTATCATTTTGCCTCCCCTGGACCAAACCTCACCAAACTTTGCCAGAAAATTCAGATGTGGGCCATATACTTTTTTTGCAAGTTTGGTGAGGACTCGGCCAGAGGGAGCGAAGTTATAAGCCAGCCAAAAAGTGCTCTTCCTATGGAAACAGCAACTTAACCATAACTAAACAGCCACTATCGTGGATGTGTAATACATAGCCACCCTATAGTTAAGGTGAACCCTATCAACCATAGGAAAAGCAACAATTCTATGGTTAATAATATTTGATTCATAGGATGGATCAGCAAGATGTTTGACATTCTTTAATTAGGGCACGGGCCCCGCAGGACTGCAACATTTCGTGGGGATCAATGCTACGGTTCATAAGATGTAAAGGGACAAAAAAGGGTGAGTTTTTCACTTTTCCATTCATTTTCCAACAAGGGAAAATGTGAAATGTTTGCTCACGTGCACAGTCCAAACTGCTGAATGTTATTGTGATAAATAAGAAACAAGCCATACTTGAAGCTCTCAATGGAAAGCCTTTCTTCTTTGGGTGCAAATTTGTCCATCTGTCTCTACGCCTGTATCCCAAACAATATTAATATATCTCCCATGATGCATTGCTGTTGCAAAGCTTTCTCATTTTTGAAAAAGGGCCATTACGAGAATCGTGAATTGTTCGGAATTGACATTCTAAGTCCCCTAAAATGACATAAAGGCTGTACATTAGGATGTTTTGAGGACAGAGAACATGTGGGCAGCATAAGGAAGGGTGATTGGTGAAGAGTTGAGACATTGTTTTTTTATTATTCTTTTTACCAAGATCTACAAGCGGCAAAAAAAGGAACAAGAAAGAGTAAATGCTCAAAAACTATGATGCATTGAGATGTGGTAATCAGTGTGGTTGCTAATTAAGGGATGATAAGGGTTATATATATTAGAAAAATGCTTTCTAAATTAAATGTGCAGGGAGTTGTATCAAGGTGAATTAACATTCTGCATTTGTGTATTGAGTTTGAGGACTGTTTAATTTAACTTTGTTTTGTCAATTTAAAGACACGTTCAGGGTGGACCTGTGGTTATATTGTGTTTTGTTTTGATTGGATGATGTTTTCAAATGATCTGAGGGAACACTTCTTGAGTCACTGTTCTTTTCAGCACGGTTCTCGCTTCAGGCTTTGTACAGAAGTTTGAAAACTTGATTTTAATGATTGTTTAATTTTTGATTTCTTTGCAGGGTGTATGTGAGGTGTATAAGGGATATAGAGTATTGTACATTTTGGGAAAGAGGCAGTGGGTATGGAGATATATTCTCACAGTTTTGCATGATTTCTTGATTCGTTAAATGTGACTAACAAACAATATTCTATGTAAAAAAGGTGTTTTTGAATCCTGTGTTCTCTATGGAGAGGTTCTTGAAGTCAGAATGTGTGCAGAAGTATACAAGACAGAAAAGGATACCTTTATTTCCCGAAAGTAAATGATGTATGGGTATTGGTTTGAGAACTGTGATTCTTGATTCAGATTGTATATTTGTATATTAGATGGAGGTTGGGCAGTGGTGTAGCATAAGCTAAAGGTATTTTTTTTTCATTACATTCCTGGAACAGTGTGCTAGCCATTGAGGATGCTTGGAAGGTGGGCTGTATTCTGTGGTGTAAGCCGGCATTATGAGCAGCCTGAGTGCTGCTGGCCAGTACCCCTTTGCCCTGGGCATCCTTAGCCTCCCCACTTTTCTCTCGCCTCTTAGCCTCTGTGTAGTTTCCTATGCAGATGCTAAGGGTATTTAGTAAAAAAAATATACAAATAAAAAAATATGATTTTATAGTGTGGAACTGTGCCATGCCATACCTTTAGAAGTTCGTTTTCCTGTTTATGAGGTCACGGTCATCAACAGAAAAAATAGATTTCAGGAACTAGGCTGTGGCGCCGAGGTTTGACACAAGGTAAGTGATTTTTTAAAATAAATGTTAAATTAAACATCCTGTCCACCTCTATGGTGGTAAGTATGTTTAATTTAAAAACAAATATGACATTGTGGTGTGGCGCTGTGCAGTGCCATACCTTCAGGAAATGTTTTCTCTGCTGTTGATGCCATGGTCATCAACAGAGAAAATGGATTTCATGAAATAGGGTGTCTTGTGAAGTGCAACGCAGAGTACATATTTTTATTTTTTATTAACTACATGAGTGTTAATGGCAAAATAATCTGCAGCATTTTTCCAAAGTGGATCACTGTGATCATGTCCAGGACGTATCTGTTCTGGAGAGTCATCAGTCTTATGGCTCTCATCTCTTTTCTGATTGCATTGAATCCCTTTATGGTAGTGTTAATTGTCTGCAGCAATTCCCATCTGGTGATCTGAAGCCACTTTGTATTTGCTCCAACCTGGATTCTGGACATGAAGATCAACGTGAACACTGAAGAAGTCTGGCTGAACCATCTATGTTCATAGGGTATAGAGTCAAAAGCTTCTATTGACTTGGCTGAGAAATAGTTCTCTCTCTTTATCCTCTTTATCAACTCCACAGATCTTCTTTCTCAGATGAGCATCTGCCTTTGGGAAACTGCCTTTGTGAAACTGTCGAGATTAAGATCACTCTTTGCAATCACCAATGCTGGAACATGGACATTCACCAGTGAACATATTTCTCCCCAGTCCTTGGGTAACTTCATGTACACCTAGGATTCACAATCCCAATAATGATCTATGATTGCTGTTCCAATGTTTATTCCTGGTGCTTCAAATATTCAAACACATTTCTAGTTCTTTCCCATTTTTCTTGTGCCATTGTTTCTGAAACACAGCTTTGAACTCTCCAAATGCACTATCTGGAAGGGTCCTCCTCTGTCTTCAACCCCTGTCAGTAGCCTAGCAAGTTTCGACCATCGAGGTTAACACAACATTTGTGCATTTTCAATCGTTGGTTGGTAGTGACCCATTATTACCCAGTCCCTGCAGATCACTGCACCTTCTTCCCAGCCATCTGGTGATAGGACAGTGTCCCAAATCTGCACCTGGCTTCTGTTCTTCATGCTACAAATGTCTTCTGCAGACTTTCCTGGAACTTCCAGCTTTTTATTTATCTCCCATTGGATTCCAGCTACCTTTATGGAGCGCCAGGAGACCACTCCGGTGGTGATAGTGCGCGGTACAAATACCCTTTAACATTAACATTAACATTAACATTTACTCCAGGCTTTTCTTACCTGATCACATGATTCTTTGTATGGGCTCTGTTTCTTGTCTTTGTGTCTTGGATATAGTCATCTTCAATAGGATCTGTCCATTCAGTTGTCCATTTGAGGCAGGCTGTTCGACCCATGAACTGGCCTCTTGTACTACAGAATGCCAGATGCAATATGCAGTGTGCAGTCAGAACATCTATTTCAATAGCTATAATGATTTTAGACTTCCCCATGCTGTATGGCATGAGTGCACATACAAAGCATTCCTCCTTTGAATGTCTTCTACCAACCTCATTCATATTTTGATACCATATGTTGTTTCCCAAGTAAGCTGTACTGTCCAGGTAATCATTTAGTTCATAATCATCCTCCTTGATGCCTTTTTTAGGCCTCATCCTTCTCATGTGACTTTCTATAATCATATCATGAAGTGTACCAGCATAGCCTCTTCTGACTGGATTAATTACAAGAACAGCTATCAGTGCTCCCTGAGTAGGAGAAAGTTCAGAAAGCTTTATTCTCTCAACAAGGGATTTTAGTATAAAAATATCTCACAAAAGCTCCATATGTGATTTTCTTTCAGGAACTTCTTTTGGGTAATTTTTCACTGGACCAGGAAAATCTGCATGCATTCCCTGTGTGGATTTACTTTCTATCAACCATTTCTCCTTCCTGTTTTGCCAAGCCTGTCTCTGGTGTCCAAAAATAGACTCTAAAGCTCTTTTTGTATGTGAGTGATTGTTAATGGCACTTATTCCAGGCTCAGGCAATGTGTCATCTTTCTTTGGGACAGGAATGACTACATAGGGTCAGGGCTGCCTAGTAGTTGCCACGTTTACATTTTCCTTCTGCTCAGGAACATGCACAGGAGCCTTAGCTCCATTTACACCAATGTAGTACGATGTGAGTACCGTCAGTGAAAGAAGTATGATTATGAACACAATGCAAGCATAAATAACACAGAGATATGTTACTTTACAACATCTGCTTCATGGACATCGTGGACATCTCTCTGCATTCAGCATTATTATGTTACTGCTGATACTACCCATCTTTATTGCCTAAGGAAGGAAAAACTCAAACTTTAATGATGCAACATTATGTACTGCTTTTTGAAACTGTAGACTTGAATCAGCACTTCGCCTAGCTGATCGAGGATAAGGCTCTCAACAATCTCCTTGCTTCAGTCTTTTATCAGATAAAATACAAATGTCTCCTCAGCAAGAAAGAAAACGACTTCACCAAAAGTTCTTCTCCAGAAAGTCTCCTTTTATAAAGTTGTCATCTACTTCAACTGTCTAGATAAGTTCAGTAACTTATATCAGCTCCCACTCTATGCATCGAATCTGCTTCAGACCAGATGGCATGATGAATTTCTTTCAGCATGAAACAAGAGTCTTTCTTTATCAGCAAACGCTTGATCTGTCCCTCAAAGGAAAGTTTCACACCGACCTCAGAGTTTGCTCGGAATATATGCTCACTTGGATTATAATACCTTCCAAGATTACATTCAAGTGTGCAGTGTTTCTAGGATCTCTTAGAAAGGTGAGCACATCCGTGTGTCTTCCAACAAGATGCAGGTACTCCTCAATCAGATGAAAGAACACCACACTAACTAGTCTATGTGCTGCGTCAGTTGATAGGGACATTAGTGCTCTTTCTGGGGTATTCTTCTTTCCTTCATGTGAAATGAATTGGCCTATGCACAGCACTTCCTATTGACAATAATGTAACTTCTCTTTTTCAACTTTATATCACTGTACTCGGGTAACTGCAAAATTTGTTCAGTGATAACTATAAGCAACCATCTTATGATTGGGCCATTTTTAGGATCTTTCAAGAATTCAGGAATGTGATTAGTTCTCCCCACAAGCGAAGGACATGCATGCAACATAAACTCAAAATAAGCAATAATGACACAGGAAACGTGGTCATTTGGTAACACCAAAGGCATCTCCAAACAGGAACTCAGTGTGAAGTGAATCAAGATACTGCACCCTCTTCCAATGGTTGTAACCACAATCAGAACCTGTCATAATTCTCTTCTTATCCAGGCTTAAGAATGCCTCAGTCCAAAGTTTTAACAAGCTTCTATGTGGCTCAAAAATAAAAATGTTTTCCTTAACCCTGTAATGAAGTCCTTCTTCATCGCCATAGACCTCGTCTGCATGTGCTGCCGTTCTTCCCCGATGCTTGTACTTGCTTCTGTTGGGGGTGCGGGCAGATGGGTTTCTCCAGCAAAGATTTTAACATCACCTATGAAGTCCAAGCATGCCTGTCCTAGACTTTGACAGCAGAAGGCATGACATCTTTCACAATTAACGGACCGTTGAAGCGGGGTTCGTTCCACTTCTTCTTTGTGTGGTTGTGGATTAAGACCACATCTCTGGGGAACCGTTGGGGAACACAAATTTCTTTAGATTTACTGGTTGAAGCATCTCCTTCTGTGTTCTGTTCTGCCCTACACCCTTGTCACTGTAGCTGACCTGAAATGACAGAGATACTTGAAGTCATACAATTCAAATAGTCACACAATTCCATTCCTAGCAAATCTGCAGTTGGCTGAGCATCACTTCTAACTCTGGATGGAGGCATTAGGGGTGTCCTCATTAATCTCCCTGTCACTAACTCGAGGGGGTGAGATGGTGGTCAGAACCCAGTTGGTTCGTCAATGCATATAATGCCAGTAGTAGGCAATGCAACCACACTTTCTTCAAGGTAAGCTTCAATGTGGCTATTCTTTTTTTAAGCAAACCATTGAGCCATTCACAAATCTCATTTCCTTCTGGATGATAAGCCGAAGGAAACTTGTGCTCTATACCAAGCAACAAGCTTATCTGTTCAAATATTTGATTCACAAAATGAGGACCATTATCTGACCTCATTAATTCACATACTCCCCATCTAGGAAACACTTCCCGTACTAAGAATTTTTCTGCACAGGTGGAATCTGGGTGTGTACATGGACCTTCTTCAATCTACCTTGAAAAGGGACACACTACTACAGTCAGGTATCTATATCCATTACATACTTGCATCATGTCAACATAGTCGATATGCAAATGCTGAAAAGGCCCATTAGGTCTCAGGATAACTCCCCTAACTGTGCAAATGCTGAAAAGGCCCATTAGGTCTCAGGATAACTCCCCTAACTGTGCGCAGTATATGCCCAGCCATGAATTTTTGACATACAATACAATTCACTTCATAAAATGCAACATGCGATACTAAATTTGGTACAAACCAATCCTCAGCAATAGTTGCAGCGAGATTCTACCTAGTTGTGTGCGCGGGGTGGTGTAGCTGTTCCAAAGGCTACAGCCATCACTGGTTTACCAGTGCTATCTTGTTGCCACAATGCCTCAGAGGGGTTTAAAGAACACCCTCTTCGCGTCCATAAATTCTTTTCCTCTTGAGGTGCTTCCCCCTGGACCTCTACTAACTGCGTTTTTGACAAATGATTGTAACCTTCAAATACAGTCATCATAACAATCATTTTTTCATTCACATTATGAGTCTCAACATACATCGTCACTTTATCTGTAATTGCTACATATTTGGCCTCAGCATCTGCTGCTTGATTTCCACGTGAAATAAAATCTGCCCCTTTAGTTTGGGCTGCGCATTTAATGACTGCAATGCTTACTGGGAGTTGTGGTGCCATAATACGCCCATCGAATAAGGCAGCATGCTTATTGCTGCTCAGAGGTAGCCCCTCCTTTTCTAATGTGCTAACCCTGCATGCACCGTTGACGTCACATAGGTGGAGTCACTGTACACTGTTACCTCCTGGTCTGCGTGATTCTTGAGCACGAGTATCAACACCAATAATTCTGCAGCCTGCGCTAAATAATGAGATGGCAATCAAGTGCTTATAAGCACCCAAAATTCCCCATCAGCCATGTGCTTTACCACAGCGGCACCTGTATTTCTCTGCCAATCATTTTGTTTGATTCTTGAAGAACCGTCAATAAAAACAATCTTTCCTCCTGCAAATGCATTCTCCTTTATCCTAGAGATTTCAGCATAGATCTCTTCACAGTTTATGCATTCTTGTACAGGCTCTCCCCCTGTCTTTGGCTCAGCTACAAAAATGGCAGGATTTACTATTTTGCATTGAATAATTTTAATCGCCGGATTTGATATGACTACCGCATAGGCAGAATCCATTTGAGAAGTTAACGTGTCTTTTGTTTTTTCTAAAATGGCATATAATGCGTGCTCAACAAATAACGTCATGGAACATCCCATCACTATGCTTGCAGCCTTCTCTATGGCGAACTCGGCAGCAGCTAAAGACTGTTTGCATAGAAAGTGACCTCTCATTACTGGGTCTAAGATCCCACTGCAATATGCAAGGGGCTTGTACCCCATCATGGGTCTCTGCATGAGGACTGCTGTCATAACAGTGCCATCTGTATGTGAGAACATAAAGAATTCCTCAGCATAATTAGGAATCCCTAAAATGGGAGCTGTGCAAATTGCTTTTTTCAATTCGTCAAACCCTTCTTCCATTTCCTAAGTCCACACAATTTTTTTTTCTGCATTCCCTGAGCTTTCTTTAAAGCCTGTAATGGAGCCCTTACATATGAGCTGTAGTCAAAGACCCATGCCCCGACGTAATTAAATAATCCCAAAAACCTCTTCATGTGTTTTATTGTCTGTGGCTTGGCTGTTTTTAAAATAGCCCCAGCCCTTTCGGGGATAACTTTCTTTCCTTCATGTGAAATCAATTGGCCTATGTACAGCACTTCCAGTTGACAATACTGTAACTTCTCTTTGTCAACTTTATATCCTATGTCAGCAAGTGTAATCATCAGCTGAACAGAATCGCGTCTGCACTCTTCCTCTGAGGTGCTGCAAACTATAATGTCATCTACGTATTGCAACACAACGCTTTCTAAATCTATATTGCTTAAGCCCCTCTGGAGGACTCTATTGAAAATCAATAGAGACTCACAATACCCTTGTGGTAAATGAGTGCTCTTCAGACATGTTTGTCTAAAGGTAAATGACGTCAGATCCTGCGTGTCTTTGTGCAATGGGATTGAGAAAAACACATTTTTCAAGTCAATCACAGTGAAATATCGTGCGTCAAAAGGTATATTACATAAGATTGTAGCCGGATTAGGAACTAGAGGGAACTCGGTCTCTACAATCTGGTTTATCAGACGAAGATCGTGAATTAGTCGTCAATACCCCCCCTTAGATTTTTTTGATAGGGTACACTGCGGTATTACATGGGGACTCTGACATCAATAAGATGCCCTGACCATCATGGCAGAAATCATCATAAAAATACCTTTGTCTGCCTCTCGAGACATGGGATACTGTCGTGCTCAAAGTAAAATTGCTCTTGGTTTCAATTTAATTTTCACTTCTCCAACCCCCTTCAGTAGGCCTACGTCATAAGGGCGGGTGGTCCATAATGAAACTGGCACTTTCGCCATGTCTTCGTCAAAATACTCAGGACGCTTTTGTGCTATCATTATTTTCTGAGGAACCTTTTGTTCAATTACTCTCACCTAGTAAGTAATGGGCATCTCAAATATTACTTTGTCATCAGATGGATGATCTCCAAACAGATCTTCATCAGTGACGTTAGTCAATCTATAACCCTCTCCAATGGCGATTATTGTGCACCATTGTCTTCCTTCATCATCATTTCCATCAAGCAAAGCCATTTTTACTTGCTCTATGGCTGCTTGTATCTCTAAGGGAAAGACATGTCCCTTTTGTTCAAGCATAGGTATTCTTAGTCTAAACAAACATTCATCAGGTATTCTCATAGCTCTGCTTGCTAGGCCTGGTAGTCATGCCAGCAAAATGCATACTCCTTACTGAAAAACCTCTGGTTCTAAAGGTGGTGCTCTTATTGCTATTTGGCCTGCAAATGCCATAATAAATTCAAACACGTTTAAATAATGTATTCCTGGTGTTCAACACACTATGCCTTCATCAGTAAATTTAATTGTCATATTCAACTTTGTCATTAAATCTCGGCCCAATAAATTAACAGGTGCCTGCCTCGAATATAGCAGTCGCACCTTCATGTCACATTCTCCTATAGAGACTGCTAATTCTTCAGTGAAAGGAACTCTGCTTGTAGCTCCTGTAAAACCTTGAGTATTTATGGTATTGCCAGAAATTGAACATTTTCCCTCTCATATGCATGAGCGCATTGCACCCATGTCTACTAACAACGGAAAACCTTTGCCTCCTATACTGACGTCTACCCTCTGTTTTTCATGACGATTCAGCGTCACAGATAGTATTGAACACATCAGGTCTCCCAGTTCGCTGTCCTATTGCAGGTAAAATCTCATTCCATTAACTGCAAAAGGATTCCCTCCATCGACAGTGACACCCCCTATCATAGGAGTCATTAATTGTCCTGTGCTTGTGTTTTGCTGAAGCTGCATAGGTGACTGCTGTGACTGCCGTTGTGGCGGATTAACTGCTACCTGCTGTGTTTGAAAGCCTTGCTGCACTCTCTGCGCTTGCTGTTGCATCGTTTGATTATGAGCAAATCCATCTCCACTTTGCTGTGAATACGCAGGCGGATTTGACATCCCCCCTTGAAAACTGGCCATTTTGCACAAACCTTTGGCTCCTACACCTGCGAGCAAAGTGTCCCATCATCCCACACGCCCAATATAGGCAGTGGTCTCCCAACATGCCCATTTTGCATATTCGGATTATCATTCTGCATATTATTTTGAAGCCCAACTTGGTTATTCTTGGAACCCCCATGTTTATTCTGCCAATTCCCTTGGTTGTTTGTTTGTTTGTTTGTTTGTTTATTATTTATAATGCGCAGACATACCCTGGGGTAACAGTGCGCAGCAAGTACAAGAATATGCGAAGCTAAGTTACACAAGTTTAAATTTACAAACAATTATTGGGTATACCGGGTATACATAGTAAAGTCAACATATAACATATATACAATAGTACTATCATGGTTCAACAAATTTACAGTGGCAAAATATACAGGTTTGAAGGGCAGTAATTGCAGTTGGTACTACATTTAGTGGGCATTCGTTTTCAGCCATAGTGTTTGTTCTGAAGTTTTGATAGGGAAGGTCAGTTCTTAATGGGTGGGGTAGGAAGTTCCACAGTTTAGCTGCTTTCACCGGGAAGCTGCCAACCTCGTCCTCGAAATCTGCTTCCCCATGGCGCAAATCCACTATTGTTTTGATCAAACTGCCTTTAATTATTCCCCTGCAGCATGTTCACTGTCTGCTGTGAATTCGATCCATCTACAGTAGTCAGCATTGCGCCTTCAATGGCGTACTCGAACAATTTTTTCTGCACTAGCTTTGCCTCTTCCCCTTTCCTGACATCGTCTTTTTTGTGATTCTTTTCCTGCAAGAACCTACAATAATGCACAATGGTCAGCTAACAGTTAATGCTAGAATGCAATTTTGATTGATTCTCATAGTGCATAAATGTCGCGCAGGCCATATGCCAACCTACCTCTTGGAAGGGGTGTTTGAGAAACAGAGTCAGGGGACTATGAGATCCAGTAACACCCATTTACTGGAAACAAGGAGATGCAAAACTAGTAAAACACTTAAGGGAGCCTTTAGCACGGCAGCACCCATAGCATGTAATGCTATACCACAAGATATAAGAGAAACATAATGTACAGATTTCTTAAAAAAGAAATGACAAACTCTACTATTCCGCTAGTCTCCTTATTAACGAAAAACCATAGGTGCCAGGAAATATCAGAGACCCAGGCTCTATATTGTAGCACTATTTATCGTTTGTCTTTTTGGTTATATGTGCGCCCATAAGCCTTCAGGTACCCCGGTGCACATTAGAAATTTAATGAAGTTAAGTAAAGTAAAAGGGAGGAGTGAGGAGGAGAAAAATGCACATGAGAAGGGGCAACTGGCCAACAGTACTCAGTTTGCTCGTTCTATGGTTGTTGAATTGAAAAACAAAATTTACCTTGCAACGTACCTCCGCCCCAAACCTTGGTTCCTGAAATCAATTTTGTCCATGATGTCATCAACAGGGAAACAGACTTCTGAAGGTTTAATTGGTAGATTAACAGTCAGGTAAAAACAAACTTGAAAAAGGAGTTAAAAAACTGGAGAATTGTGTTTCCATGGAGGGTCCAACGCTGAGGCAGCAGAAACAACTCTACAATTATTGGCACCAGAGGAAGTGGATTGGAGAGGTGCAGAGGCTGACTCAGTGGTCCTGCTTCCACTGTGTCCTGTGACGTTGCAGATCTGGCAAAGGGTTTCAGGGCATTACAACCAAGATGGATTGCCTGTTGATGGGACTGCTCCTGAAACATTAATCCACATGCTGCCAGTGGTAACATATGGTTCACAAACACTGTAGTGTGCAGGCTTTCTGTAGGAACTGTGGGAAATTCTCTCCTTCACACCTCGCCACAAACTTTGCCCTATCCCTTCTTAACGTCTGACAGCAGAGTGTCTTTAGGTACCTTGAAGTACCACCAGCACAGCGAAGGTATGAAGCTCCTGCAATGATAGTTCTTGAGTGGAGCTGGCTGCTTTACCCATACAATGTCTTCCTGGTCTTCGGGAACTGTGGCATGGTCAAGCTCTTTAGCGCTGGAGGTTGCCTCACGATGTTGTTTCATCAACTCCAGAAAATATTCAAAAACAAAAATCAAAAGAAGAAACTCACAAAATGTAAAGAAAGAGTATAAAAAAATCCTTAAAAGGGGACTAAAAAACAGAAAACATATATAAAAGAGACAGAAAACAAAGTACAACAAAGGAAAAACACAAATGGAACATGTTTGGATAGGGAATAGTGTCAATTGACCACATTTGGTAGACAAAGTGTTCCCTGTGTCTACCTGCATTTGTCTCCAAAGCAATGAGGAAATGTAAGGATTTCTGCAGTTTATATATGTGATTTGCAATCTGTGTGTATATGAACTAATCCGCTCTCGAATTTCATACTCTGCACGTGCCTTTAGGCCAATCTGTTCGCAGAATTTGAGTACCCACAAGTCGCGATTCAAAAACAAAAGTCATTTTTTTGTCTTTTTGTATTGAGAATGTTTGAATATGTAAAGGGACATTTTGGTTGTTGATTAGATCAGGTGTGGCAAATACTTATTTGCACAAATGTTATATGTATGTTTTCCTTATATTAATATTCTGCCGAATTACTATTTGAGAATTGAATGTCAACATTTTGTGCTGATCACATTGCCGTTTGAATTGCAAAGTTAAGTAGAATAGTGTTCCTCGTTTTTCAAAAAAGAGAGTGCAATTATCAATGTTTTTTGTAGTGCTCAATTTCTCTGTTCACATAAAATAAAGCTAATGGAAGATTAAGCAGTTATTTCATTGGGTGTATACATGATTCTCGATCTGCATTGTTGCTCAATGTACTCTTCTTCATTCAAGGATTGTCTGAATATTTCATAACATTATGACTTCTTGATTGACATACTGTCTTCAAATCTTTCCTTTTTTGTTAATTCTCGATCTCAATGTTCAAGGATGTAGATATTGTGCATGAATCTAGATCTTATATCAACATGTCCCTTGTTTGAGTACTTTCGTAGTTCTCGATCTGAATATTATTTTTGAAAAAGAAACTTTCACAGTTGTAGGTAGTCCTGAAAAGGAGCTCTGTGTTTATGATGTCTAAGGTATATTTGTGTAAGGTATATTTGTGTAACAACTCAGTCTTCCTTGTTACAGTCACCCACAAACCACGCCTCACGATTCCTCATCAGAGTATCCAACTACCCCACCTCACTCTTCACAGCTCCTAACTACCCATCTCACTCTTCTTCATCACAGTCCACAACTACACAGCTTTAGTCTTCCTCATTTCAGTCTTCCAGTAACCACAACTTGCTTTTCCTCTTCACAGTATAGACACCATTACTAACCCCTTCCTATCTAGTATACCCCAAAAATGAGATACTTGATAAACCTAATGTTGTGTAGCACACAAATAGATATTAATAACAAATGATAAGGCATCAGGTATTTTATCAGAAAGAAAGACTGAATTGCAGGTGTTGTCAGGTATAGCATAACAAAACCCTTCACATTCAGTGAAAAAACTTTAGTTAAAGGACAGTTAAGGTGAACATGTTCAGTGCAACAAAGTCCTCTAACTTCAGTGAAACAACTTTAGTTGAGGCAACATTAAGGTGAAACAATCTGATATAACAAAACCCTTGACATTTGGTGAACAATCATAAGCTGATGTGATGTTAAGGTTTCCGATTTAACTCAAAAAAACTCTTGAAATTCACCAGGTGCTGAAGAAATTCACCAGGTGCTGAAGCTGCACCATCTGAACTATTATGCCCCACGGCAATCCTCCAAAGCATACTCATGACATCACAAATGACATCAATGATGATATCACATATGATATCACTTATGGCCTAATATGATACCTAACTGGTGCACAGATCACACATGCAAGAAAGAGAGGTGGAACATTTAAAAAGTGTCTGTGTCTGCATATAAAAGGTGAAAATATGCCATGCGTTCCATGCACTTACTGGAATTCCTCAGGCTAGTGTATCGGTCTATTGTTGGCTTAACATTTAAAACAGACTACCACTTCCTATTTAACAACGTTAGTTAAGTGACTTTGTAAATTCATACAATATCATTGTGAAAAGAATTGCCATCTTGGAAGAGTTTGACTTACATTGTTCAATTTGGAATCAATAGCTTTACATCATTGTGCGAAACAGTGTAAAAATACAATGTATCTATTGAATACAGAAAGTGGAAAGCCTTATCCAATTTTTCTATCATAATCTAAAGTGCAAGTGCAAAATGTATTTTCCTATTCAAGATTTGTACATTTAACAATATCTTAAAGTAGCAGAATCACAGGCTAGTAGCTGAAAGTTAAGCGTTACTCAAGTTTTGTACAAAACTTATGATAATGACTAATTCACAATGAAACAGCCCTAACAGGCTAAAATGCTTAATAAAAAGTCAATACCAAACAATTGTATTTTGACTATGAGCACAGACTCTGCTATGCATATGCATATTGAATCTCAGATCAACTTCAACTCTATCTCAGTTCAGAAACACAAATGGTTATTTGTTCCCATTTAGGTCATCTGGTTTTAATGTTTCAATTTTTTTATCTCAATTTTGATTGACATAATTTTTTTAGTATATTAAAATATTTTATTGGCTTAAAAAACAGAGAATTCAAGAAAAAATACATGTTACATGATCATGTTAAATAAAAAAAAAAGACTTTTGTGATGTTATCTTTGATGTCCTGGGTGTTAGTCTTAACAGTGCACGGTGGTGGCGTGAGTTATGGTTGCTTAGCTTACCATAACTGGCAAATTTCGGAGGTTTTTCTCAGGCCTAGACTGTTGGGTGCAGGGGCAAAGGCCGTAGGAAGTAGGCCATGCACCCAACAGCCTAGGCCTTCATCACAGCCACCACAACATAATGCAGGCATGCAATTGTAACTCTGCATGTATTTCAAGTTGGTGACTTTTACACAATGGTTGCGAAGGACATTGTAGACTTGGTAGAACAGCAGAAGTGAGCTGCTATGCGTACATTAGCATATGGTGTAGATCATTGCACATGTTGCACAACAGGGAGCCACATGTCACCATTTGTGTTTGCTATGGTTAGGCCTTTATAAGACCCTTGCTTTAGGAAGTGCTTTAAGATATTGCAGCATGAAAGGAAGTGCTCAGCAGCACACATGTAAAATATGGCCAATGTACACAGCCTCCTACATACTGTTCAGCACACCCAATGCAACGTTATGCAACCAACCAGGCTCAATTGCAGATGGGGAGTGCATTGCACATGACATGAGCATTTAAATGTAAGGTATACTATGGTGTGTTCTCTGTGGTGAGCCTTAGTGCCTTAGATGCACGGCTGAAGTGGAAAGGGAAGAAGGACTGTCCCTGCTTTACTGGGGCGTGGCCCTCACTGTAGCTGGGAAAGTGTGCATGCCACATCCTCCCGTTTTAAGCATGGTGGGCATGGAAATTGAACTGTGAGAACTAGCCAATCAGGTGTCGAGCGTGTGCCTCACAGGAAGGGCACTACTATTTTCCCCATCAGTCTGTGTAGTGAGGGTGGCAGGCAGCGATGGAGAGACACAGAGTCCTAATAGTGGGTGATACCTTTGTGCAAGATCTGTACAGGTATGCCGCGCAAAGAGGCATGGCTGCTAATTTTGCATTGGAAGGAGTGGAGGCTTTCTGGGGCACAGTCTATGAAGGCAGTTTCGGCAGTATGGTTGACCTTGTTTTGGCGGTATGTTTGACCTTTGCAGATGTGTGGCCTTTGTCGGTAATGTTGATGTTGTCATACTGAATTATGGAGCTCTACATTTGGGATTACATGTCATGTGGATGTTTGTCCGTCGCCTAAAGAAGTCGATGGAAGAAGTGATTCAGATTTTTCCCACTGCCAAGGTGGTTTTCTCAAGCATACCACCAAGAAGAGCATGGGACCATGCCGGTGTAATTTGTGATTAAACGTGCCACATCCAGCCCTTTTCAGGATGGTAGCCATGGAAATGGGACTGTAGAGGCAAAGGGATTGCTGAATAAGGTTTATGGTTGTGCTGTGTATGGAAAAACTTTGGCAAAAGGTCTCTTTAGACAGCGAAATGCAGAAGACTATGGTGGAAGTGTGCAAGTTAAGGGGCAGGCATCCTGTTTGTATGCATGCACTGTATGTACTTGTTTGAAGTTGCTAACATACACTTAGTGTTGATTTTCTGTGATACGTTTTCATAAATTTGCAGTAAGTGGGGTGCTGGAGGAAAAAAATGTGTGAAGTCTACAAGGTAAGTGGCGGGCATCCTGTTGGTATGAATGCAATGTGTGTATAATATCATATGATGTGATATTGCATGATATGCCATTTACACTGCGCATATACATACGTTTTTGAAGGCATGCTGAGACAAGGGAGGGGGAACAGAGGGGAGACAGAGACAATTAACCTACTAGGCCAGGTGTCACTCCGACAGCCCAAGTGCATGTGGAGGGGGAGGAGAAAGTGCAGTACATTGGAAGAAGAAACAATGACAATAAATAAAATTACGGGCTGATGGTGGCAAGTGCAAGCATAAGTGCAGACATCAGATGGTGGTGGAAATGTTAGGGATACAGAAAACAGTCCCCAAGTGCCGGGTTTGCCAGAAAGGCAGTGCAGGCCTGCGCCTGGCAGGGGGAGGTTGCCTGGGCCTGAGATCAGAGGGTGGCGAGGTAACCAGTGCAGAATCAGTTTCAGCAAGGAAGTCAGCAGGGGATAGGAGGAGAAAAAGCAGAGGCAAAGAGAAAGATATTGGGGTGCTTCTGGAACCGGCAATGGTTCTCCTCAAGTTTCAGGGAGGCAGGGAGGTTGTTGCATGGGGAGGCCCCACCCGAAGAAAGAGATCTACCACCAACTGGTTGCTTGCTGAAGCGAGTAACCCTGAGGGAGTTGGAGGCAGATGAGGGAATAGCTGCAGCACAGAGATATTGAGGAAGTGAGAATTGCAGGTATTGAGGCCCCAGGGCCCAGTAGGCCTTGTGCATAATGCAGCAGTGTTTGACCTTATTCTTCACAGCTACTGGGTGTCAAGGCAGACATTTCAGTCCTGGAGAGATACGATCCCTGGGCATGAGGTCAACAGTACCCAATGAGGTACTGATGGACATAAAATAGTGGACAGGGAAGAAGGACTGCTCCTGCTTTACTGGGGTTCGGCCACCGCGGTACTTGGGGAAGCGCACATGCCCAATTCTGCACTTCTCACCATGCTGGCCAATGGAAATGGGACTGTGGGGATTGTCCAATCAGGTGCTCAGGGTGTGCGTCACAGGAAAGGGCAGCAATATTTTTTTTTCTTTACTCTGTGTAGTGAGGTTGGCATGTAGAGATGGAGAGATGCACTGTCTTGATAGTCAGTGATGCCTTTGTGGAAGATCTGTTCGAATATGCCATAGAAAAAGGCTTTCATGGCAATTTCAATTTGGATGAAGTGCAGGCTTTGTGGTGCTGTTGTGATGTGTGCAGTTTCGGTGTTGTGCTTGCAGAATGTCGACGAGTGGCCACTTTCGCTACTGTACGTGGTGTAGTCGTGCACTATGGAGCATTTCATTTGGGTTAGATGGCTTGTTCCTGTATGTAACGTCAACTGAAGATGTTGATGAAAGCAGTGAAGTACTTTTTTTTCCCACTGCCAAGGTGCTTTTCTCATGTATACCACCAAGAATAGGATGGGACTATTCCAATGACTGTTGTTGCCAGCCAGAGGTTGGACGGGGTCTTATCAACAGAAGCATGTGTGACTTCTTGAGTGCTGCTGGGATGGTCTCCTGTGAGAATGACAACATTGGTTCTCAATATTTACACCTTTTCAATGCAAATGGCATGTCTTTGTTGACCAGTGGCAATGATATTTTGTTTCACAATCTACAGGCTGCACTGAAGACCCTATTGTAAGAATGTGAGCTGAACTACAAAACACAAAAATACTTATAAAAACTGAAAAAAGGTGTTTCTATGGAAGCACTTTTTAAAAAAAAAGGCTCTTTTCAGAGTCACCACTACTAATGAATTCCCCTCCCCTGGTTGAAATGTATTCCCGTACTCCCACGCACGCACAGCGCCAGTAGTCAGCAGACATCGTGATGGTTGCAGGGTTGCATGGGTCACGTATGCCCCTTTTGCAGATGGCGTAGAAATGGGCCTGTGGAGGCTACGGGATTGCTGAATAAGGTTTCTGGGTGTGGTTTGTACGCACAGACTGTGGTACACAGTGTATTTGTCGACAGAAATGCAGAAGGTGTGGTTATTGCTGTGTGTTTCACGAGCCACAGTATACAGTTTTTGGGGGAGTTCTGAATACTTTGATTGAAAGTGAATGGAAAACACTGTGCAGTGGCTGTTCATTTTGGATTCTATCATGTGGATTTGTACTGCTACGGAGTACCTACAATGAAGTGACAGATTTTGGTTTGACTGTGTGAGACTTTGGTAACACGCGATCATGCCGACATTATTGTTCTTCATTGTGGAGGGAAAAATTCACAACATGTTACACGAGTTTCAGTGCCGTTTGTGATGAAGAAGGCACTTGCCCAAGTCATGCGTCTGTTTCCAATCTCCAGCATCATTTAATTTGTGATGTCATCTTTGATGTCATGGGTGTTAGTCTTAAAAGTGCACAGTGGTGGCGCAAATTATGGTTGCTTAACTAACCATAACTGGCAAATTTCTGGGGGTTTTCGGTTTTACTTGTAACCATAGTATGAATAGGTTGTTGTTAGTGCAAAGTAACAGTAAAGTCCCTGTAACAAATGTTTTTACACTGAATTTGTTAGGTTGTCCTTAGGGCAACTGAAGTACAACGTCCCTTTACCAACGTTTTTTCAATTAATTTAATAGGTTTTTAGTAGGGTACTGTAACAAGAACCTTCTTTTAGCATAGTTTTTTTCATTAAAGGCGATAGGTTTTTAGTAGCGCAACTTAACGATAACATCCCTTTAGCAATGTGTTTTGTTAGTTATATATATACATATATATATTTATATTACAGGGCCTGCGGTTATGGTTAAGTTGCTCATGGAAATGCCACTTTTTGAGTGGCTTATAACTTTGGCGCTGTTTGACGAATCCTCATGAAACCTTGCAAAATCCTATATGGCCACCTTAGAACGATTTTGCGGGGTTTGATGTGGTTTCATCTGTGCGGGGGCAAAGTTATAGGGGGTCCCCAAAATGTTTGAAATCCTCATAGACACAATGAAAGAAATTGTGCTCTCACCTAGAGCCCAAAACTCTGGATAGATTTTGACCAAATGTGCGCCAGGAGCGGCGGCCTCCTTCCAAACGCGTGCTTTTGTAAATTAGGTGCAAATTAGTTCAGTAGTTTTTTTAAAAAAAGGTCAAAAAGTAGGTAAAAGAAAATTAGTGATATCTGGGTACGGTCTGTGGACTAATTTCTTGAATCAGTGTCTGTGGACACCCCTGGACCAATCAGATGGTGGCTCTGTGTCCACGGACATGAAACACCCATGCTGATTGGATTTTAGAATACGTGAGGTGCATCAGAGGGACTGCAAAGGGTGGGGGAGTGGAAAAAGGGAAGAGTTTCTATAGGTGAAAAATGGGGTTGCAGGTGCCGCCTTTTCCGCGGACAAAGCTGCTGACCATAGACAGAGCAGTAAGAATAAAGTCTGGAAAACTTATTTGCGGTTATTTGGTGGCTGAACGAGTACCTTGAAATGGTAGGGGAGTGTAAGGAATTTTTTATGGATCTGTTGTAATAGTTGAAAAAACAGTGCTGCTGCCCTCATGTCCACAGTCACTGTCCTTGACCGTGGACAAAAACACATTCATGTGGATGTTAGTGGGATTGGGGGTTCTAGGTGAATCTTGGTATTTGAAGGTGCACTGTACATACTTGTTAGATGGGTTGATTGTATTGCTGTGGTTGTGGCCAGTGGTCAGATTCTTGGGGGCATTGCCATAGGCCATGACCCCAGGATTATGGCCATTGGTCACAAGCACTATAGTAATATGTGTATAGTAATTATAGGTAGTATAGGGAGAGTATACTGTATTAGTAATGTAGTGGGATGATATCATTGAAGTGTACATGGTATTTATCATTGCAGTGGAATTGAGGACAATGATGATGGAATGTATAGGTGAAGAACAAAATGAATGATAACAGTGGGTATGGATACTTAGTTGCATATGGAAATAAAGTTATAATATCTGCTTCATTTTCTGTGGAACAAAACAGTATAATTTGTTATACACAGTGGTTTAAAACATTTATTTGCATTCAATTGAAAATATACATTTACTTTTAAGAACCTCATAAACAGTACATTGTGAGTACTATGTTCGGTACAACGTTAGTGTGCGTTACTGTTGTTGTATTGACTTGAAATAATCATTGGGTCATTGGGAAAAAATCCATAGAGGAATAAAAAAAAAACAACTACATTTTAAAGAATGTACATGTTACAGAGTGCATATGTTTGGTAGCACTGATATATGTTCCGAGTGTAGGTGTGGTAGGATGTCTAGGGAAAGGTGACTGCAAATTTCAACAGTGACTCCAAATTTTAACTAGTGTTCCACATTTCAACAAGGATACAAGATTGATCCCAGTAATGAGCAAGAGTGTGGGACTCACGTGTGAGACTCAGGCTGAATTTAGAATATGCCAGTATTGTGGAGGTGCAAAACACATGCCAGCTAAAAATGAATTTGAATTTGACACTGCACAACATGGATTTTACTTCATATCACAGTCATGGACTGAATTGTTGTGGACCATAAGACTTACATGTACTAATTTACCTTATCCCTCTGACTTATACTTATAACATATTCCTTATTAACATTCAGGGCACATCGGTTCATGATTTTGTGTAAAAACTTCAGTGCAAATCGATAAATAAAATGTGCTGTGTAGAGTTGATTTAAAAGGAAAGCAAATAACTGTGGAAGAAATGGTTTTGCATGCAATCTGATAACTAGTTCCATTGTTCATATTGTAGAACAGGAAAGGACAGAGCAGGGAAATGTAACTCTTGCATCCGTTGCTGCCATTCTAAGCATTGAAGATGAACATGGCCAGAACCTTCGAGAGGGATGGATGAGTTTTAAGGGAGGTTGTTCTGATTGACAAGTTACATCACAGAAAAAGGCTGTCACATTTTCATTTCATATAGGTGCACTTTATATACATGAGCATGCTTAGGGAGAGAGTTTACACGGGGTGGCAGGAGGCTTGCTCGCTCTATTGGGCTGGTGCAGGCATCTCAGAAGAGTCTGGCAGTCTCTGGCACTCTTAATCTCTGGCTGACCGTAAGGGTGTGCGACAAGTACTGACAGGCAGGCAAAGGAAATTACTTCATGGGTTCTTTCCAATCTCAGAGGAGAATAGAGGCAGAAGAAGGGAACCTCCCATGGGGAACCTCCCATGGGGGCATTATCCTGGAGACAGTGAAATTGAGCAGTCCACAGGTGAGCATAATTAAGCTTCATTCTAGGAGAGTGACTGGTTGATTTAGGTGCATTTAGCTCTAAAATTACAAGTGTAGATTTAGATTTTGCATGGGTTCTACATATCAGGCATCCCAAAGTCTGTTTGTTCCACTTTATAATGAAGTGAAGTATATTTCCCAATGCAAAATCAGGTGCCAAAAAATAATGATTACAAAGAATAGAAGTAACCGCTCTCAGAGCTAAGTGTCTCAAGGTCGTTGCTTACTGTTCTCTGCCAAGTTAGAGGTGGCAGAGAGGGCTACAGTAATTCTCTGAACTCCTGGAGGGATAATCGCCTGGAGCTGGAATTGTAAACACAATGGGCCTCATTACGAGGTAGGTGGTAAGGGATTGCCGGCACCGATAAGGCCACCGGTGCCGGTAATCCCTTATCACCCTATTCCGAGGTCCCTTAGCGGGTCCCTTCGTTAACACCTGGTTTTACCAGGCATTATGGAAGGGACCCGTTAAGGGACTTCAGAGCTAATAACGGTACTGCAAATTGCGGTACCGTTATTAGCTCCATCCCCATTCCCATTGAGCCCTATGGGGGCTCGAATGGGGATGGGGAATGGTTCCCGGAATGGGGACTTACTGGGTCCTCCAAGTTTGGAATGACCGGTAAGTCCCTATTTCGGGAACCCGGACCCGGAATGCGGTAAGGGGGTAGCCATGGTGCTAGTAGCACCATGACTACCTCATACCTCATAATGAGGCCCAATGTAATATTCTAACAGATTGTCAAGTCAGCATGGGCAAATGAACAAAGATATATATTTCTTTAGTGCATTACATGTGTTGTTTTATTTGTATTCATGAATCTCAATTACGTACTAAATGCTTGCAAAAGAAACAAGTCAGCTCTGGTATTTATTTTTGTGCCCTGGTTCCTTCTGTTATTATGCAAAGGTGAAGTAAGTGGTAATAGCATTTTACTGCAGGGGGTAGTTCACTGTATCATATGTGGTAAAAAGCAAATCAAAGATAATCACTGTAAATTGTGTTAATCTAAGAGGCTCTGAATGAATGTTCATATTTGGTTTATACGATAAATGGTTTCTGAGATACTGGCAAAAGGGCATAACGTGGTATTGTAATTAAAATACTGCAAGGGTATACAATTATCATTTAAAGTTTACTACATCCAGTCTTTGCTTACCGTTAGTGACCCCAGCATAAAAAACAATCACCAGACAGTTCCCTATATTTTAGGCTCACCACTATACCAAGAAATACCAAAAATATCACCTACCCAAATTACCACCCAATACACCTCTTACAGATGTTTGTTGGAAGTGTGTTGTAAGTAATTATATGTGTAAAGTAGTTAGATACCCGTTGGCATATTCTATATTGGATTTTAGAATAAGTATTGCAGTAACTATAAGTATCTTGGTATATTTGTATAAGTGTATTGAGTGGAAGGGATTTTTAAAATAGCTAGATACCCGTTAGCGTATTCTAACATTCTTGGATATTACAATTACTATTGTGGTAGTATGGATGTAGTTAGATACCCCTTGGAGTACTCTAACTGTTTACAGTACTACACTTTAGAGATCAATTTGGGTTGAAGTTATTTTAAGTAGGCATACATTAGCTGGTAACCTATGTTTTGGAGTAACCGATGTGTCATTACATTCATACCAACCATTACTTTTTGACATATGCAGTATAGTGGCCTGAAGTGTTTGTGGCACCAGTGTGGCAGATTATGTCTACAGTTATGAAGGTTTTCTTGCCAAGAGATAATTGGCCATGTGTGAAGCTAGTTAGTTTACAGTTATGTTAGGTGCCATCTGCATTGTATTTTATAAGCATTAGTATAAACCTGTAAGTTTATTTGCATACTGGAACAATTGTCTTAATTGCAAAAAGGGCGAAGTGCATTTTGGAGAAGCTGCTGAAATGGAATTGATTCACAATTTAATTTGGCTAAATATACAAATCGCTCATTAGGGATGTGCTCTTGTGAAGCATGGTTGCTTAGAGTGCAAGTATGTTTCCACGTGTATGAAATCTGGAAGATTTAATTTATAGGTATGTTTTGGGTTTCTAGTACTTGTAATACATACATTAGGAATTCTTGTGGATCTTCCTGTGGGTATACGGTCAATGTTAGTATTCCTGCAAAGTAGTCTAATTCTTGTCTTATACCTGAGACAGTGTAAGTGTTGTTAGGATTATTTGTGGCACTTGTATGAATGAGGAGCATTTGCAAACACAACTGGTCAGAGCTGTTTAAGTAAATGTTGTTTATATATGGTGGCAATTGGAAGAGAAGATGAAATGCTGCATTTGCATAGCAAGCCACTTGTGTTTCAGAATTTAAATGGACCAGAAAGTGCTGCTTTTGCATGTTTTTATGGACTTGTGGTTGTTTTTTGAGAATAGACATTTGTTTGTTTCTCTTCTGATGGATGCACATCTGTTTTTGAACTAGATAGTTTTGTGGTTGTATATTTAGATAGACGTGCAGTGTTTTGTTTTTTCAGCTGTATTACTGAGAGATTTTGAATAAGTTATGTGTGTATTGCTTTTCTTTTTAAAGATTTTCTTTTTTCAGGTACAGGGTACATAGCTGGGTGGGGGGTGTAGAGTGCACCTAGTCTGTTGTATTCTAGAATGCAAAGAATGTCAGTCTTGACTTTGTTTGCATCAAAATTAACCAGGAATAGACCTTTGAGTGCACACAGATGCGAAAGTGCTGCATAACTCATCCCTGCTTTAAAGACTGTGTGGCCAGTGTCAATGAATGCATAATCTAGGGTTAGACCTTTCTATTTGTGAATAGTGACAGCATTTGCAAGAGATAGAGAGAATTGTTTTCTTCCTACATGCATGTCTTTGAAAGAAGGAAACATGCTATTGTGCTGTCTATTTTGTTAACTTCGGCAAATTTGTCAAAGTGCATGCCACAAACTGAATGCTGTTCTCGTGTGGATATGTTTGGAAGCCAACAACTGTACCAATTGCTCCATTGACTAAAACTTGTTCTACACCAAGGTTACATTTTAGGGTTACTCTGCAGTTTAGACAGAGAGTTAATACTTTTTCTAATCCAGCTGTGTTGGTGATACATTTTTCTAAGCTATGTAGTCATACTGTTACTTGTTGACACAGAGGGAGATCGTACCATGCACTTCAAGTTTGTCTGTGGAGCTGATATACACTATCAGTTGCATTTCTTTTTTCAACATTGTATCGACTACAGGTTGTCATTAAGGACTTGCATTTTATATTTGGTTGAGGTAACATTTCCATGACATCAGGGGTTAATGTGTTTTGCCCATACAGTTAATGCAGTAATCTAGTTTTGTAGATGGATTTTGCATCTTTAGTAAGCAGTCCAGTTCTAATGCTTTTTAAAATGTTACCATAGGTTACATCTGTAGACTGACACACGTTTTGAGTTAGTTCTCTGTAGTGAAAATGTTGCCAGAGATTTACATTTCCAATGCTGCCGAGTGTGTTAAAACATTGTTTGTGTCCTAATGTTATAAAAATGTGTAGAAATGTACTGAATATTTTAATTAAGTACGTTTTACCGGAACAACCTCACCAATTACATATAGGAGCAGAGGATTATAATTTTTACAGATTTTACAAGTTTTAGTTTAATGTTTAAGACCATGTTCAATTTCTTGAGTTACATCTAGATGAATGGTGAGTTCATCAATTCACTGTGATTTGAGCACTGACAAGACGTTTTCAGATTGTTTAGATTGATTCATGATATTGTTTTCCTCAGTCAGGGCTATTTCTGCTACATTTAGAATGAGTGGTTCTCCCGGTGGTTCTTGGCTTCCTGTAAGGGAAGGTCGACTGCCCTCAGGAGTGTCTTTATCTAGTGTAGATTAATTTTCTTCATCTTGTTGGCGTTCATTGTCAAACATTTGTTTGTTTTGTTTGGAATTGACATTAGTTATACTGCTTTCATTTGCTTTGAGCAGCTTCAAATAAGTCATGGTCAGGTAATCATTTGTCTTCTTTTCTCCAAGGTTTAAAAAGTCGTAGTAGGGCCCTATAACGAAGTTCTCTATGTTGCTGAGCTTTAAATTATAACTTTTTATGATTAGATAGGCTGGGTTTTGTAGGTTTTACTAGGATTCCTTCACAAGTTGAGATTGAATATTTGCCAGTTGTATCATTGCTTTAATCAGAGTAGTTTTGGGCTATGTCAGATAGACACATATTTCTAGTACTTCTGTTTGGATAGTATGTGTCAATAACATTCTTTTATAAAGGGGGTAATTCATGGAACAAATGTGTGCCGAAAACGGGGGCACACACGTGTGAAACGCGCACAGGCACCTGTTTCCCAATTAATGGAACACATTGCACGTGGCTTGTCCTCAGGCTGCGCCGAATCTGCGTGGCTTCTACACGTCATTGCGACATCATGGAAGCCCTGCGCGAGACGCCCAGAGAAGGCGCACACCGTCCAGCGCACACACCTAAAAAGGGGGCAGAACACACGAATGGGGAACAACACACGAAAATGTGGTCATTACAGGGAAGTACTGCTGTGAAATCCTCGCAACTCCCACACGCGGGCTAACAACACATATTCATGGAATACAACAGGGAAAATCCACGTGCGCCAAAAGACGCACAAAGCCAGAAACACTTACGCCAAGGAAAGCTGGCGTATGTTCCCCAGCGCAGCATAAACACCGCAGGAGGAGGATAGCCAGGCCCCGCATTTTTCTACCCGGGACCAGCCTTTTTGGGATGCCTGATGACCAGGTCTATGAGAGGTATAGGTTTTCACCTCATATCATCCTAGTCCTGGTTACTGAGTGGGAGGATGTCCTCACATCACCCACCCTGTGCTCCCAAGCACTGAGCCCCTTGGAAAAGGTGCTCAATGTCCTGCATTTCTTGGCCACTGGTAATTTCAGAGAACAACTGCCAAAGATAGGGGTGTCTCAAAGCCCACGCAGTCACGCTGCCTACAACAGGTGTTGGCCATTAAGACTGCACACCCCTCAGTCCGCAGGCACATATACATGCCCAGAACACCCGCAGAAAGGCTGGCCGTGGTCCAGGACTGCTAGACAGAATTACATGCAGTACCCTTTGGGAACACTACACACAATTAAGACTACAGCTGTAAGCACAATCTCACCTTTGGTACACGCCTGTACTACACAGTTATGTGGCAGAAGTGGCTGAGCAGCCAGACTCATTTTAAGAGGGATGCGAGCAGTACAAGATGTTACACCAAGAACTTGCAATCAGAGTCGTTCAAACAAACACTTACTCAAGGTTTCTTGGTAATGGAATATACATTTATTTACACATTTAGTTAGAAAATATTCCACTAATAACAAGCAGCTCAATATCACACTATAATACACTACAGTACTCAACCAATACGTTTCTGAATAAGTTGGGCTCCTCTGAAGAGGGAGCAAAATGGCACTTCAGTAACTTTCAAAGGGGTTGAACGACAAAGGTTATAAAAATCAAAACACAGTTACTTTCATAGACAGGGCAAATAGTTTCAGTTCACTGCAAGAGGCAATTCAATTCAATAGGCCTGGGCCAAAGTCAATGGTTCAGTGTCTTGGAAAGGATAGCACAGTTCTGGTAGTAAACGGTTAAGTCTTTGCCAATGTTCTTGGAAGTAGCTTGCAGGGAAAAGAGTTATATGTCAGATTAGGAGCGAACAAGACTCCAAAGTTCAGAAAGAAGCACAAACTTTCACCAGGGCAAAGAGGATTTCTCTACCGCATTTTCACAGTAACTTATGGATGGAGAAAAGCTGTTGATAAGGCAGTTGTTCCTGGCAGTTCCTGCATATCTCGCTGTTCCTGAGCCTCAGTTATGGGGACAAGAGGGAGGATGTCGGGAGGTTCCTGCACCATACAGGGAAGAAGCCACCAGCTTGGCAAAACATTGGTATAATGCGTGAGTGCCTTAAAATCCACAATCTGGTATCCTTCTCACTGGCTATGCATTTTAAACAGCACTCTGATGAAAATTCAACCAGTATGGAGATGGTTTCCAGGTGGCTTGCAAGTTGGTTGTTCCCACCAGCTCAAGGGAAGAATCATCCTTGAAGGGCTTCTCTGTCGAGGAAGTTTCAGGCAATTCAGACCTGCAGCAGGACTTCACCGGGCAAACCAACGATCCAGCAATTGCAGCAGTCGTCTTCCTTCAGCTCGTCTTCGGTTCTTTCGTTCCAGTCGTCGACTCTGTCTTCCAAGTCCCAGAGACCTACTTTTAAACAGTTTCTCCCATTCATTACAGCCTAGCTGTCACTCACCCAGCAGGGTGGCTGTCCTTGCCGGACAGTCAGCCAGCCAATCATGCCAGAGTGCATTCAGGTCTCCTAGGAGACTAAGCACAAGGAGCTCCGGGCACCTCCCTCACATCCTGTCCACCCCAGACACTCAGGTGCCAGAGGAGAGCTTCAGCACGGAAGCCCACCTAAGGCCAATGAACAAAAGGATGAAACCTGGTTTGGCACGCAGAGACAAACACTAGAAGGACCTTTCCAAAAATAAATGGTGAAAAAAGTCAATCAGAACCTGTTTTTACAGAGGGGACTCAGACGCCATCTTGAAAAACATGGCTCCAGTGCATTTTAGCTACCAGAGTGTTTAAACGGGTCGCAGTTGGGAAAATCATGGTAATACCACTGCCACCAGCCATTCTAAGAGGAAAGGTAGCTTTTGAGGGCTACATGAGTTTTCTAGGCATAGGGAATACTAGGTATTCCCTCCAGCACTCTACTGTAAAGCAGTGTGTGCTGTGTCTAGTAATTTATAAAGACTAGTAAAGTCAATTTAAATTTACATTCCCTCGGAGACAGTAGTCAGTCCCAGAGAAGGTATTTTATCCTTAGGCAGTCTAAAAGACATCCCTGTGCAACTGCGCTGAGGGTGCTGTGTGACACACAAGAAAAAGATGATGCATATGGAGTTGTCTAAAACTCCAATACCAAAGAACACAAAATTAAAACACACATCAAAATACATGAAAGAGTGGGGAAAAAGGCTCGCACTCTTTCCAAGTGAAAATTAAAATCCCAGAAATCCAGCAAAGTTGCTGGGGGTCTCAAAATGTAAGGGTAATTAGCACATTTTTGAGAATTTTCCCTAACAAGGACTTTTACAGGGTGGCACACTTCCCCAGAGTCCTTGGTGCCATTGATTGCACACATGTGGCCCTACTTCAACCTAGGGCCACTTGGCACATCAATCCCAACCACAAGCACTGGCATTCCATCAACATGCAGGTTGTATGCAATGCCAAATGAATCATCACCTCTCTCTATGCAGACAATCCAGGGTCCACCCACCACAGTTTAATATTCAGAATGTCAGCCCTAAACCGGGACCTGGAAGCTGGGAGGCATGGCAACACATAGCTCAATGGTGAGTACACATGCCTGTACACATGCATGCATGTCACACACAGACAAATAGACAAACCCAACTAATGACAACAATTCCCAACTTCCAAAGGGACAGTGCCTACCCTCTGAGCACCTACATGATGACTCCAATACGGAACCCCAGCACACCACCCCAGGCAAGACACTATGCAGTCCATATTGCAACGAGGGGCATGGTGGAGCGCACATTTGGAGTGTCAAGTCACGATTCCACTCCCTTGACCGCCCTGGTGGACAGCTACTATATGAACCCCCAGTAGTGTGCAGGATCATTGTGGCAGCATGTGTCCTGCACAACGTTGCAACACAGCGGGGTGTACCGGTGGACATGGTGGTGCCCCAACATCCCCAACCACATGCACGGCCGCTGTGCATGGGAGGGAAAAGGGCACGTGGCGAGGCAGCCCATACCCAACTTGTGGCTTCATTTTTCACCTATAATCCCACCCCGGCGGAGTGCACACAGGCCTGGCACATTCCAGGAGACAATCGATGATGGCAAATGGACAGTCAAATGTCACAAACTTACCACCCTGAGTATGTGTCTTTGGAAGTGTTACATTGTATGCATCCCTAGCTACTTAAACAAAAACAATCCTGTCTGAACAAAAGGCACACATGCAAGGTGCATAATCCACCACCCCCATGTAAAACAGCACATCCAAATCCTGGTATGTCACCCAAACACTCCCAAACCCCATGTCACCTGCCCGACACACCATGCCATGGCACGCAATGTGAAAACTCCAAAATAAATGCACAACACATGACACAAGTGTCACAAAGTACACCGTGACAAATGGAAACAGGCCAGAGACAATTCCCTCTGACACGGAATCTGACTAAATGACCGGCCAAAAATGTCCGACCTATACTAAAAGAACATAAATCCATGCCAGCAAAGTATCAAACACCCAAAGTATGAACCTGTGAAGGCATGCATTGCAGGTAATTAAAAAATGGAAGAAAAAAATGCGGGTGCTGCGGGGGTGTCACACGCAACACCCCGCTCAATACACTACACAGTACTCCCTGCACCTGCCCAAAATAATAAAATAAAAAGGAGCCAGTGGCGCCAGTTCCCGATCACGGAAGTGAAAGGGAACAGGTGCTGCAGGCACACAGCATGTCTCAGAAAGTAAGTAAGGTGTGCGTAGGGGTATGTTGGGGTGGTGTTGGGGGTGGGTGTGGGGGTGTGTTGTGGGTGTGGGTGGTGGTGTGGGATTGTAGGGGTATTCGATGCATGTTTGCATGGGAAATGTATGAACCTTCAGTGTTGCGTACATTTCTCATTAGAACTTCTCCATCGCGTACTTCTCTGCGACGCAAAAGCGATACCAATCCCCTGGCACATCAATAGCAAACCCAACACAGGACTATCTATTCACCAGCATAACATATCATGAACACAGGACCCAACCGTGCACTGTCAGACAGTGACCAATCACTATAGCACAAGTGTCTCAATGTGACATTGCCACCACACGGCCCCCTTCCATCTTGAGTGTGTCTCTGACAGCCAAAGGGGGCATGGTACCGCATACAGCATGAAGTGCATCAACAATGTAGACATGCAAGGCAATACATTGTGAATTGATTTTTATTTATATTGTGCACCGAGCCCTGAGGAAACTGGGCACATTTCTTAAGTATATATAGAGATACATTATTTACAGTTACAGGCATATTCATTCACAACGTTTATACAATTTACAGGTAATGTGTTTACACAGATTATATAAGACACAGTTTATGAAAGACACAGAATAATTACACAGTGGCGCAAGATAGAAGAGAGAGTATTCACAAGAGGGTAGAATGTGTAAAAGGACCGGCGGGTTAGTTTTCATTCAGAGTGAGCCAGGATTCTTTCTGGAATTTGTGGAATGAAGGTTCTAGTCTAATGTTAGGTGGTAGAGTGTTCCATGTTTGGCTGTGAGAACTGGGAAGCTTTTTCCTCCTGCTTTTTGCAATTTGAACCTGGGATTTATAAGGTAGTTGGATAGGGATGATCTGGTTTTTCTTGCTGAGGTGTTAAGGTTGAATTTATCGCAGAGGTATTTAGGTGTTTGGTTGTGTATACATTTGTATGTGAGGGAGAGGGTCTTGAGCTTGATTCTTTGGTTGATTGAGAGCCAGCGAACACTGCGCCTCCTCTCCGAGATGTGCAGTTTTCTCAGGAAATGAATTGCTGCTCTGAGTGTGTTGTTTTGATAGATCTGAAGTTAGTGCAGATTGTACTAACTCGTGCCTAAGTATAAGGCATTGCAGTAGTCTAGTTTGGTTAGTACAAGTGCCCTGGCCAGAGTGATACACTTATCGGGTGTCAGGAAGGGTCTACAAGTGTTCATGAGCTTGCATGTGTAGGCAGTGGTGGATGCTGTGGCATTGATTTGTCCTCCCAGTGAAAGAGTGGAGTCGATGTACATAGCTAATGTTTTGACGCCTTTTGAGACTTTGATGTTATTGCTGTCACTGATGAAGGTGTTGAATTCGTTGTTGAGTTTGTTGATTTTAGCTTGGGTACCTACTAGGAGAAGCTCAGTCTTGTCGTCATTGAGGCAGAGACTGTATTGTGCCATCCATGCTTGGATGATAAGATAAATGTCATTGAGTCGTTGTGTGTCTATGTCGTGGTTGCCCATGATGTGGATGAGGATTTGTGTGTGGGGTAATGATTGTATGAGATGCCTAAATGGTCAAGTTTGTCGAATAGGGGCTTGGTAAATATATTGTAAAGTGTGGGGGAGACACAAGAGCCTTGTGGTACCCTGCAGGTGACTGTCGATGGAGATGCAGAGGCTGTTGGTGCAAACATTCTCGTTGTTCTGTTGTTCAGGAATGATTGTATCCAGGCAATGGCATCGTTGAGAAATGTGCTGCTGAGGAAAGATGGTGACAGAGGGTTTTATGGTCAACAAGGCCAAATGCCGCTGATTGATCTAGTAAGAGAAGTAGGGTGAGGTTGCCCGAGTTTTTAATATATTCAATCTGGGTTACAAGATCTATCAAGGCAGCTTCTGTGCAGCATCCTGGGCGAAATCCAGATTGTCATAGCCCTAACAGGTTGTTGCTTTCCAAGTGGTTCTGGATTTGCAGATAGGCTGCTCTGTCAATGATCTTCAGAAGGAAGGGTACCGTGGTGATTGGTCTATAATTCAAAGGATTGTTGGGGTCGAGGGATTGTTTCTTGAGAAGTGGCATAACCCAGGCGTCCTTGAGGTTAGCGGGGAAGGTATTTTTATTTGGTATTGGATTTGAAGGTGGCGTTGATTAGCGAGGTCATGAAAGGGGTGATCTCCTTTGCTGTCTCTTTTATGATAGGTGCAGGGCAAATGTCGCCCATGCATCTGGAGGGTTTTAGGCTTAGGATAATTTCTTCTACTTCTTTGACGCTGAGTGGGGCGAATTTGAATAATTCACATTGGTCAGGTGGAGGTGTGGGTGTTGTAGGTGAGGGAAGGTTGTTGGTTAGGTTCGCCTTTTTGGTCTTATTTTTTCTTTGTAGGAGCTGGATCATGTCTGATAATGCTTTCTGGGTGTTCTGACACCATGTGGAGTCGTAATGCAGGTAGGAAGGGATGTTGGTGATTCAAGCTCTCTAAGTATGGTAAATAATTCCTTGGTGTTGGATTTGCCATTGTGGATATGATCATTATATGAGTCAGATTTGGCTAGGAAGATAGCAGATTTGTATGTAGCTGAAGCTGATAGGAAGTTTTCTTTGTTAGGAGCTGAAGGGAAGCTTTTCCAGCTAGTTTTGGCAGCTCTTTTGATTTTTCGTAGTGATCTCAAATGTGGGGTAAACCATGTATTTATGTGGGCAAGATATTTGGTTTTACAAAGCTTTTGCGATGCAATTTTTTCAATAGCATTTAAGATGGTAGTGTTGTAGAGGTTAACCAACTGAGTAGGGTTTTTGATTGGATCAGTGGCAGTGTCCACCTGTAAGAGTGGTTGCAGCAGTGGGAGTATCTTGAGGGCTGTTATATTCCTTGTATTTCTGGCTGATCTAGGGGGGGCTGTTGTTTTCTCGAGTGGGGGTGTTTCTCGGAATGGAGAAGAGGATGGCATGATGGTCAGTCCAGGCGAGCGAGTGGTTAGCGGTGACAGTGGTATTACAGTTGCAGTCGGCTATCCAATCTAACTGTCTCCCTTTGGCGTGCATGGGTTGTGTGATTAGTTGAGTGAGGACTAGATCGGTGAAGCTGTTGCTGATTACTAGTGCGTTTATGTCATTGGTATCATGGAGGCCCAAGTTAAGGTCTCGGAGTAGGAGGGTTTGCGAGCTTGGTTTCAATTTGTTGGTCAACAGTAGAGTGATGTCTTCTTCAAAGGAAGAGAGAGGGCCAGGGGGTCTGTAGATCAGGTGGGCTGTGATGGTTTGTGAGGGTAATAAGGGAAATTTGATTAACAGGTGTTCTGCGGACGGGAAGGTTTGGCTAGGAACCTGTCTGAGACCTAAGGAAGATTTGGCAATAATGGCGACCCCGCCACCTTTGGAGGATGTTCTGTCTTGTCTGATAATAGTGTACTGGTCCGGTATGGCTAGTGATAGGAGTGGGCCTGATGCTGGGTGGAGTCACATCTCCATGATGGCTAGGAGGTCTAGGTCATTGGATAGTATGAGGTCATTGATTTCAAGCGTTTGGGCTGTTAGTGACCTGGCGTTAATAAGGCCTCCTTTCACAGTCGCAGTGATGTTTGTTGATGGTAATTGGTGTTTTTAGTTGGAGTATTAGGTCATGGGTGTAGATTACTTGAGATGTTCGCCTTATACTGGTCTGCATTGTGGGGCTGCGTCAGAGAGTGGTTAGAGGACGCCTTAGGATGTCTTATAAGGAATCTGTGACCTAATCTTGAGTTACTTATTGTGGTAGAACAAGATATGTTAGGTGTGGGTTTCCGGACAAATAGTTGAATCCATTGTTGAGGTGTGATGTGGTAGCCAGGGACAACGTGCGGCTGCAATTTTTCTTCCTAGATAGGCAAGCGTCTTTGGTTTGATTCATTAGTGGGCTGCTGCAGGCTTGATATTCCGTAGTGTTTCAGGGGTACGTGCAAGCACTTAGGTAAGGTAGTAGATAGCAAATGATCAGGCAGGATAGTATCCTAGCTGGATAAATAGGCAGAGGGGTCATGGGTGGGTTGTAGTATTCAGGCTAGATGCAACTATCAAATAGTAGGCAGTGCAGTGGCTAGATGCAGTAATCAAATAATAGGCAGGGTATAGAGGCAGGGTAAAAAGGCTAGATGCAACTATCAAATAGTAGGCAGTGCAGTAACTAGATGAAGTAATCAAATAATAGGCAGAGTATACAGGCTGGATGCAACTTCAAATAGTAGGCAGTGCAATGGCTAGATGCAGTAATCAGATAATAGGCAGGGTGTACATGCTAAATGCAACTATCAAATAGTAGGCAGTGCAATGGCTAGATGCAGTAATCAGATAATAGGCAGGATATACAGGCTAGATGCAACTATCAAATAGTAGGCAGTGCCGTGGCTGAAATCAGCCTACAAAAATCTAATGTTGTGTGCCTTACAGAGTAGCATGGTGCAATGTCTTGTGATAGAGCTGTAGTATACATTAGACATAGGGTGTGTGGTGTTGGGATCACTTAGTGTGTGAAGCTCTTGGTGAGGTCATATGTGTGGGAGTAGGCGTGTGTTGTCTACTCCTCCTGAGAAGTGTATTCCGTAGCATACCTTAGGATAATGTCATATTATACAAAGAAGTATTGTGGAAATCCTTACTTTACGAGGAGCTCTAGTGCATGGCTTGGTCTGCAGAGATGGTGATGTGAGAGGGTTGCAAACTGTCGGTTGCAGAGCATGGGGGCACTGTTTCAGTGTGGCCTGTCACGGACAGGCACAGACAGGAAGTCACTCTTGTGGTGTCCGGCCCTTGGGGTGCGCCGGCTCTCGCCTTCCGGTGGCGAGCAGCTGTGAATATGGGTCGATGCAGCCTATCCCGAGGCTGAGCATGTTGCTTGACAACCTGACGCTATGTGCCGGCCACCATTTTGCAACAGGCCCTCATGGCTGCTATGTGCTGCTTCCCAGCTGATCTAGGGAATAACTATGCAATATGCATGTGGTCTGCAAAGGGATGAAAGGGAGCGGGGCAGGCGTACTTACAGGCATAGATTGATGAAGATTTTGTTATCAGAAGTGGCTTGCCTCTTCTCATGATGCCAACGCAGAATCAGGTGCTGGGTCATGGAGAGGGCTCTTTGACCCTCCGAAGTCACGGCGTGTAGTGAGGACATTCGCAGACAGGAAGTCACGCTTATGGTGTCCGGCCCTTGGGGTATAAGCAACATGAAAACATGCACATTTAACAATATACAAACCAAAATGCAGGCCAACCATGCCTAGAGAAACCATCATAAATCCCCACTAGAGGTGTAAAAACAGGTTGGACTTCAGACTGGCCACAGATATGATGGAAGTTCAATGCCTCTGTGTAAGTTTCTGTCACATGGTGCCATCCTTGCGAGCCCATGGAAATGGGAAACAGGAGTGGCATATGTGTCTGGACCCCAAGCCACAAACACCAACACGAGACAAGCCTGTATGGGCCCAGCCGCAACACACAGTGGTTGCGCCTTTGGCTGCCACACAAACCAACACACTGTTACATGAATGCACAAAAGACAAAAAAAGGAAAAAAAAATAAAAATGCTCATGGTCGACCAGGGTGGAGGGGGGCACCCAGGAGGTAGGAGGTACAGGGTGCACCTCAACACCCACATGCCTTGATGTTGAGATAAAAAAAAAAAAATCTTCCATGGGCTCATGGTCTATACGGCTAGGCCATAGTGAGAGAATTGTCGTCACTGTTGTCACCCTCTGGTTGCATATCAGGAGGTGTGCGTGGTAAGGGTGCCTGCCCATGCATAGCCCCGGCATGCCCCTCCATGGCAGCAAGCATGCGGGTCAGGCAAGCCTGTTCCTGCAGGAAGATGGCGGAGGTCCCCATGCAGCACCTCACGTGTAGCACAGAGTTCTTCCTGCAAGGTCTCATGTGTAGCAGAGAGTTCTGCCTGCAAGACCTCACGTGACAGACAGACCTCCTCACGGCTTGCATGGAGTTCAGCTGAGATGGTGTGTTCCAGCTGCTCCATCAGCTGTTCCGCCCGTGTACCCTGGCTCATCAAAGGTGTAGCCAGAGTAGTTCTGAGGGAGATGTTGTCTTCCCTAGGGCTTCCCTGTGGGCCTCTGCCTCAGCAGCAATGGCTGTGCGCAGAGCCTCCAGTTCAGCCCATTGGTCCCTGTTGGCGGCCAACGTGTCCAGCCTGTGTGAGCTGCACGTGGACCGCGTTGCCTGATGCTGGAGATCCACCTGCCTTTCAGGGGGGAAAATGGAATTGGTCACACATTCCACGCCCTGAGCCATCATCTCACATGATGCCCCCTGTTGCTGTGCAATGGCATACATGGAATCCTCCCACACAGTGTTCCCCGGTGGTGCACGGCCACCGCTTTGCCGGACAGCACACCTGTTGGGCCCAAGGAGACCTGCTCCTTGCTGCGCTGGCGCTGCATGTGGCTGCAGGACTGCATTCCTCCATGAATTTGCCGTCCCAGGAACAGGAGCAACTGGTGTGGAGCGTGGCCCTTCATCTGTAACCATCACAGGCGGACATACCAGCACTGACTGGCCCCTTGAGTGGTATACCCCCACTGAAGGTGTGTCGGACAGAACAGCCTCCACTGCAGAAACACTCACCTGCGATGGCATGGATGGATCAATATCCGGTTCGGCATCAGAGGCATAGAGATTCTCAGAGGTGCACCCAGAGCCAGCCCTGGACAGGATGGTCTGGATCACCAATGGATGCTCATGGGCTACCACACAATGCCTTCCACTGGTGCCTGGTTGGTGTCCTGAACAGTCCGCCCTCTCTGCCATCTCCTCCTTCTCTGCTCCCAGTGCCTCATCACCTGCAAAAAATCAAAAGAACACACGAGCACACATGTCAACAGCATATACCACACACATAGGCATCACAATGTTGACAGCCAACATATGAAGCAGCCATGTCGAACATGACACAAACTCTGGCATGCACACAGTGGCAATGAAATGGAAGGGGACCCTGAAAGCAGACATGGATGTGTATCAAATGTGAAGCTAAAACATGGACTGCATGTTGCATAGCACGTGCATCACACACAAGCTTCTGCCTGTCATAGACCTTACACAAAAATGACAGATGCCAACAAACAGATGTCACGTAGCATAGCCATGGTAGAACTGTCAACCTGGTCCAGATGGAAGTTAAAGAGTACTGTCTGTGACACATGTGAAATGCATGTCACCATACAGTACATGCAAATCACTATGATAAAAAGGACAGATGTGTCACAGGATGCAACAACGCTAGTGTGTTGCAATACAGTGCAGGAAGACACATGGATACATTAATGCTAGGTCACTTTGACCTCACACAAGTGAATAGGTATGTAGAAGGATGAAACAGGGCTCAGAGGTGTGTAGGTGCAGTGCAGAACATGTGTACGGCCTCAACCGTCAATATAATTACAAATGCAGTAATGTCAATATCCTGTCATGATGGCAATGTAAGGACAAGTGCAGTCATCATTCATGTGTAAAGTGTTGGCAGTGGGTTGCAGGGATACAGTAAACCCCCCCCCCGCACCTTAAAGTTCAGGGAATGGCTGGGATGCAGTGCATGGCTCAGAATGGTGAATCAGTGTACTTTGTTGTAGCAGACAGTGTGGGCATGTGTCAATTGCATCATCTCAGTCATCTGAGACTACAACAGATGAGAGAAGGACAGAAAAAACAACACATGAAGAATCATTACAAGTTCACCCAGACACAGAGATGCCACAACACCAGTTGCATAGAGGCAGGGAGGCTGTACCAGAGGGAGAACAGACAAGGACACCCCAAAAATGGGTGTGATGAGGAACTGACCCTGAGTGAGCATCGGAGGGATGACCAAATACCATGAGACAGAGGAAATACCGGAGATGGAGTAGAATGAATATCTTGACACGGACCCATAGGGGCTTGCTGGGAATGCACATGGTCCATGAATTAACACTCATGTCCACTGTGAGCCTGTGCCATCTGCACAGTCCGAGTGAAACACCCTGCATCAAGGACAAAGGATGTACCACACATTACAGGTATGGCAGAGTTGCAGATGGAAGTGTGTATATCCACAGATATTGGAAACAAGCCTTTGCAGTATTCCAACATAGGAATCACCAGTACCATGAAGACAGTGATCTGCTGGGGGATAAAAAGGCAAGGAAGCATGCCCCTGAGGAGGACCAGCTTGCAGGGTGACCTCACAGAGACGTTGGTCATATGACGACATAGGCTGAGTGTTGAGTGGAAGATCATCACAGGCTATCCACAAACATTTCTGGGAGCAAGAACATGGACTAGAGAGGCTGCTGAGTGGTTGGCATGTAAGGAGGGTGAAGGTGTTGTGATGAGGATTGCCTCCATGTGCAGCACATGGCCTGTATGCAGACTGCATCACAACAAGCACGTACCAGTCAAGCATCGCATGGGTCACACATGGCAGTCATGGCTACATCACCTGAACTGGCAGTCAATCACAACACATCACTCAAGCAAAATACAGATGGGCTGGACACACACGCATCAACACTCACCAGACATTGCATCATAATCCAGCATTTCTCCTACTCATTGGATCCGACCCTCATTGATGAACACTGCAGCAATCTCCTCATGCGTAGTGAGTTCATCGTCCACTGGTGCTGGCCCACTGCCAGTCACCAGAGTAGAGGTGTAATTAGAAGCAGGCTTGTTTTTTGCTCGGCGTCTGAGGTCAGACCAACGCTTATAGCAATCATCAGCTGTGCACTTCTCAAATCCCATTGTGCTGTAACGTTCCGCGATGCGCTGCCAGTGGGCCTTACGCTCTGCAGGCGTAGTGTTGCACCCTGCCATCACCAGCATTTTGCAGTCGTATCCTGACACGTAGCCCACAAGTGCGTCCAGTTCCACTTCATTGAAACTCTTCTTCCTTGACGTGTCTGGGGTCCCAGCCTCTTGCACAGGAACAAGCGTCCTCTGCTTGGTAGGTGGTGCGAACCCTGAGTGGCTTCGTCCGCTCAGGTCAGTAGGGGCGCAGGTGGACTGGCCAATGGGAGCAGGCAATGGCAAGACAACGGAAGGTCTGACTGGAGGCATTGGCTGCTGTGTGCTGTTGCCCCGACCCAGCACGACTGCCTCGGTGCTAAGGGCCATGACCAACACAGTCCTGGCTGGATGAATCACAGCCGGGGTGGTGTCGGCTTTATCTGCCCCTGAAGCTTCCACCACCTGGCTGCTCGGACAGCAGATGTCACCACTGCCCCAGATGCACGTGGCTTGGTCACAGCAACCTTACCCACACGTGCCTTCACCTTCCCGACCTGGAAATCTGCCTGGGAGTCATCCTGTGCCAATGCAGCCCGCAGTGGCTGACCCCATGCCTGGGTGGTGGTAGCCACAGTTGCACCTGCAGCTTCCACAACCTGGCGGCCTGTGACAGCAGATGACACTGCCTGTCAGCTCAGACGGTGCTGGGGATGACTGCAGCAACTGCATCTCCCGGACCCGTTGTGGGGGTGGCATAGCTGTCCGAGAATGTGCCTGGACATACTGCCCTCGTGCACCACCCTGGCCACATCCCCCACGGCAGCCACCTTGGCCTTCCTGGCCACCCTGTCCACATCCCCCACTGCAGCCTCCTTGGGGTGGTCGCCCCGCAATGCCTCCCTTACAACTTTGTGGCCTCCCAGCCATGGCACTGATGGACTAGTGCGAATGGGAGGTGCACATAACAATTGTCCTGGGCAATTGGGGTGTAGGGGACTG
Source organism: Ambystoma mexicanum (assembly GCF_040938575.1). Taxonomy (NCBI): domain Eukaryota; kingdom Metazoa; phylum Chordata; class Amphibia; order Caudata; family Ambystomatidae; genus Ambystoma; species Ambystoma mexicanum. The sequence goes on along the minus strand of NC_090930.1, from coordinate 675,241,546 downwards.
GGTATGTGATGGTAAACGTACCCCTGTGCTCCTGCAAAGCTATCTGTGACCCCTGGGGAAAAATGACAGGTCACGCAACGCTCAAGTACCCCAAAATAAAGGAAAACATGCACGCGACCCCTCGGTAGCCCATGTGCATGGAATTAACATCCCACAGTACGCCTTGCCACCCAGGAACACAAAAAATCATACGCGTGGAACAGGCAGGCTACTCTGACCTCGAAAATGGTGTACGCAGCACACAGGGGCAAATGCAGTGGGGAAAAAGCGCGCGCGAACCACTGTCTGCCTTGAATAAAGAAGAAAAACTCATGTACGTGTGCGCATAGGCAACTCCCCCGCCAAAACAAGAAGTACGAACTGCAACCGTAGTGAAGATATTGCATGTGAACCCACAAAGGAGCAGAATCTCACGTGTCGGCCGCACGAAAAGCACATACAGCGAAATGGTGTCCTACGCGGACATTTAATGGTAACGGTGTGGAAAATCCATGAATACGTGGTGCGCGGAAATGCCGTTTTGTGCCCACAGCTGGCGCAGGCATGGTGCACGCTCCCTCTCTACGTGAGGCGCTTGCGCTGCTTCTGCGCTGGATTCCATGAATTGTGCCCAAAATGTCTTGGCTGTTGGGATTCTTTGTGGCTATTGTTTCTATCTCTTGGTAGGAATTTAGTATTCTTTTTCGTGATGAATCTGGACCAAGGTTTAGCAAGACAATGGCCCTCATTATGACCCTGGCGGAGGACCATGGTGCAATTTGCACCATGGTCCATGGCGCAGAGCTGCCAACTCCGCCATGGGGGTTGGCGGACTTACCGCCCCATTCCGACCTTGGCGGGGCGGTAAGTCCCCAATCCCCATTTACCCTTCCCCATTCCCATTTTTGCCCCATAGGGTATAATGGGAGTGGGGAAGGCGTTAATTACGCCACCGTAAATTACGGTGGCGTAATTAACAACAGGTCCCGTAGCGCCATGGATTTTTCCGCCCGGAAAAACCAGGCGAAAAAACCACCATGGCGCTACGGGAACTCGTAGTAAGGCGGAAAGGTACGCCATGCATTACGCTGGCGTAAAACCCTTTCAGCCAGGGTCGTAATGAGGGCCAATATGTTGAAATTTTCCATATAAGTTGCTTGCTGTTAAACGATCTGCAGCTTCGTAGCACCCACATTCTCTTCTGGAGAGCATCTTTATACCGAAGCTGTATACTTTTTTGACAGTGTTTTGTCAGATGATATGTCATCCCAGAGGTCTCTTAGCTTGGTTTTCTCAGCATTGGTGACATATCTTGCAACTGCAGTAGAATTATCTGCAATGCATTGGATGTCTATATTTGCGTTCTATAAGAAGGCAATGATTGCATTGTAACATTGGTGTACTTGTATGTTTCGTCCCTTTTAATGTTGTATGTTGTAACACCTGTGTCACAAAAAATTCAGCTGCACATTTAGCATCGGATGTGCACAAGGACCCGCCTCAACCCAACGGTAAAAGGGGCTTAAAAGCGATTAAGTACCCATCCCCATTGCATCTCTCTCCCATATCCACGTAATCAATGTAGAGCTCCCAAAATGGCCCAGTAGGGCAAGGTAAAGTGCCTTGTATTGTTCTTAGAATATGATCAGTACTGTGGTTTTGGCAGGTGATACAATGTATCACTCATTTAGTAAGCATTTACTGACGATTGGGAAAAAAATAAGCCTCCCTTATATCTGCAGCAACGTGTTGTTTTGACGAATGAAATGGATGTGTAGCTGGTCGAAGGCGAACAGCAACAATTTATGCGGCATAACAATTTTACCCGTACTCTCTTGCCGCCATAATAAATCAGTATGGGACTGTGTACACCCCCATTACTGCCACACTTCTTTCTCCTCCTCTGGTGTATTTTAATGATTTGTGCTATGGGCAGTCAAGTGTAGGGTCCTGGCAACTGCTCACGTGCCTGTGCTGTTAGTGGATACTTAGAGATGACAGACACTGGAAGATAAGCAGCATGTTTCACCGCCGTGTCTGCGGTGGCGTTGCCGAGTGAAACTTCACCTGTGTCATTAGTATGAGAAGTGCATTCGACCACCACCACCATGGAGGGCTGGGAAAGTGCTTCAATCAGTCTGTTCAATAATTCTGCATGTTGTACTGGGCACCCGTCAACCCCCTAAAACCTCTCCTCTTCCACCGCACAAACCCTGAATGTACTGTTGTGGTGATATAGGCTGAGTCAGAGTACATAGTCACTCACACCCCCGGGATGCTAGAAGCACTACAATAAGCACTATGAGCTCTGCTGCTTGAGATGAATAGTGCATGGGCAGTCTTTTTTGCATCACCACCTCATACTCTCTATCTACTAGGCAGACAACTGCCACACCAGTATACCTCAGGCCTGTCCCCTGGTCAATATTTGCTGACCTGTCAACAAAAAGAAGCCCCGCCCATTTGAGTGGTCCGTCTTTTGCTTTTGGTATATCCTATTGCCCCCCTCAAATGTTACCCAGTCATGCCTCGCAAGTTCTTCTTCTGTTGACAATTCTGTCAGAAAGGTAGCAGGGTTTACTGTCTTGTAACGCATTATGTGGATGTTTTGGCTCGACACACGTACCTCATAAGAGGATGCCCTTTGTGTAGTTGACGTTGATTTAGACGGTTCTAAAATGGCAAACACTGCATGCTTCACGTACAATGTTACAGGGCGGCCCATGGTGATTGTGGAGCTTTTCTGAATTGTGAATGCAGCAGCAGCAAGTGCATGCTTGCAAGGGAATAGTCCCTGCATTACTGAGTCCAGCACTCCACTGTAATAGGTCAATGGCTTTTGGACCTTAGTGCTCTTCTGGGTAAGTACTGCAGTCATCATCAGGCCATATGAATGGGAAAACAAATAAAACCCATGAGTGTAGTCAGGGGTTGCTAACACTGGGGCAGTGGAAATAACCTCTTTCAATTTGTCAAAATGAGTCAGCATGTCCTCTGTCCATGTAATCCTGTCAGATTTGTACACTTCTTAAGACCTTGCAACGAGGTCCTGGTGTACGCAGTGCAATATAGGATCCACGCTCCACAGTAATTATATAATCTGAGAAACTTCTGCATTTCTTTGACAGTCTTGGGTTGGGGAGCATTGCGCACAGATGCAGCGCATTCTGGTATTATTTTCTTTCCAAGGACAGATATCAACTGTCCCAGATAGAGAACTTCCTAGAGACAGTTTTGTTACTTTGCTTTGTCTACCTTGTACCCGTTTATGCTACCAGCTGCTTGAGAGTGACAAAGTCCCTTTGGCACTGTTGTTTGTTGTCACTGCACACTAGCAGATGGTCCACATTTTGAATAATAGTACTGGGTACTTAGATGTTCCATAAATCTGAATGCAATATTTGATTAAAGATATCAGGGATTCACAATACGCATGTGGTAATCTCGTGTGCTCGAACCACCTTCCACCATGCATAAACGTGGTGAGGTATTGGTAGTCTGGGTGCAGGATTATGGAAAAGAAAGTGTTCTTCAAATTTGCAACAGTGAAATGTGTTGCATGCTTAAGGATTCTGCAGAAAATGTTTGCTGGGTTAGGAACTACGGGAAATTATGCCTGTTCAATGCCATTAAAGGGATGGAGATCCTGGATCATTCTCCAACTTACCCATTTTGCCGTTTATATTGGGTATTTAGCTGTGTTGCAAGATGAGTTTGTGGGCACAATAATCCCTTGATTTCGGAGTGGAGAGATAGTGTCTCATATTCCCTCCACTGCTTCTTTGTACAGTGGATATTATTGTTTCACATGGGGTAACACTGCACCCAGTGGCGTCGCTAGGGGGTGACCTGGGGGGCCAGGCCCCCCCTGTGAAACCCTCTGCCCCTCCCATTTGCCCCCACACCCAAGACCAGCAGTGACCATGTTCTCCCCTTACTTTTGTCTGTGCCCCCCTACTTTTGTCTTTGGCCCCCTCTATGCCCCTCCTAAATTTGATTCCTGGTGACGCCACTGACTGCACCTGGTTTGAGTGTGATTCATACGTGTGCCACTCCCTGAAAAAAACTCATATTGTGGGCACTTGTCCATAATCTCTCAGGGACCTGCTCTAGATCTTTCTTAGTGAAGGAGGGCGGGATGACAAGGGCCGTCAAAGAACATTGCACCCTAGAGTATTGACCCATAATCTCACAGGGATTGCAAATAGCCACCACTATTTCTCTATCATCAACCCCGATCCTCTAACATTTCTGCATCTGTTAATTTGTTTAGGGGTACTGTCTGCTCAATACACAATGAGTGCACCACTCACACCCCTCTGAATCAGTTCCAACTACAACAGTCCTTTTCTCTGACACCACCAACCATTGTAGATCCACTGAGTGTGTCGTCCCTGACACAAGCTATGAGGCCACAACGGGTCTGAAGATGAAATCGGATGGTATCCGACCAACATGCCTTACCAATTTGGGCACTTCATCAAACTGTGATCCTGTACACAAACATATCAGGGTCGACAGGAATGCTGCAAAACACCACCTCCGCTCCCCTGGCCTGTATTATCACCATTGCTCTCATAGCAGACATTCCTGGGATAGCACATATTGTTCCCCACTCTGTAAAGGACATGGTCATGTTTTATTTTCTCAGGAGGTCACACCATAACACATTTACTTGGGAGGTTTCTGAACATAATAGAGGTGCATACCCCACTTTTCCTCCTATTTTGATGGCTACGTCTTCTGTAAATGGAACTGTTGCCACAGCCCCAGATAAGCCTTGCGTGTCGAGAGTTTCACCAGAAAACAGGACATTTCCTTCACTAATGCATGAGTTAGTGGCACCTGTGTCATACAGATGAATTGTTTGTTACCTATGTCAGCACCCACCAAGAGTTCCTCATCAGCGTGGGTAGCCATGGACAAGACAAGGCACGCAAGAGCTTTGTGTTGACTGCCCTAGTCAGGGTATGCATTGGTTCCCAGAAAATTCACTCCCCGATAAGGTGCCACTATCCCATTTGGGATGGCATTTCTTCCAGGCATGGGAACACTGTACGATTGTTTTGGGGGTACAGCTTGCATTGGGGTGCCGGAAGGGGCAGGTAACTGTGCCTGTGGGGCAAGTGGTGGTAGGCATGTGTATGCTGGGTGTATTTAATTTGGTATAGACGTTTGCGTTGGGGCTTGGGGAAGTCTTGCTGCTGTTGTGCTAGACCTGCAGGGGTATATGGACAGTATCCTACTCCCTTCCTTCTTCTGCTTTCCCTTGAAAAATTAACCCACTTTCTGCATTTCCATGACCAGAATGCTGCAATTCTAGAATCCATTCGTGCTGCTGCCTGCTCTGGCTGCTCCGTTTGAGTAACTGCCATTACCGTCCTTTCAACTGCTATTTTCAACAATCTTTTCTGTACCAGTTTTGCTTACTCAGCCTGCAACCTTTGTGCCATTTCCTTTTCTCTTTCTTTGATCCACTGACAGTGGTGTATAATTATAGTTGTATTTTGGCCCACTTTTCGCTTCCATGCACACTATCTTCTTGAGGGCTTTTTGTACCTACTTGGGCAATCCCATTTTGATAACAAAAAGAAAAATGCAGAACTGATAGGTCCCACCATTCCCCATCTCAGCCCTCCACATCTCCTGTACTTTCAAAATGTATTGAGCGGGGTCTTCATCATCCCCCATCGTATATTGCATCATGGACTGCAAGTCTCTTGCCTGATCTCCCAAGGTTGCTATAAGTAAACATTTGGGCCTCATCAAGAGTTGGGCGGTAAATTCTCTGGGATACTGTCCAATGCTATTAGCATTACTGCAACTACTGAGTTGCAGTGTGGCCATAATTCCCCCATCCCCATTGGGTCTGTTTGACCCAATGTGGCTTTCTCAGCGCTATTAGCACTGGTGCAATTAGCACTGTGCTAATAGCAGTGAAAATGGGCGGAAAGGGGATATTTTTACCTCCAGCAAATCTGGAGGTAAACCTCTCACTTTCCACCTAAAATCATGATTAGGCGGAGCACTAATGTGGCTTACCACTGCATTTTTACTGCACTGCCCAACTACTGATGACCCCCTTTATGTCTCCCACCGTAAATGGATTCCAGATGTTTGTTTTTAGAAAGCATATGTCCATTTCCCAGCCCCCACAGTGAGGTACGGGAGTACTTTAATCAGTACGGTAGCACTTTAATAAGGTTGTTTTTTTCCCATTTGGGCCCACGGTACATACTGTGCCCTCCCGGGGCCTTTATGCAATAATGGCAACTGTGTGCCCATTCCCCGCTTGGTCTTCCTTCCGTCACTTCCCTTCTTCCTGGCCACTGCTGCCCACCCAAATCTGTTTCTCAACTGCGGGTCACAAATGCTCTAAACCTGTGGAGTAACTTCAGGTGCCTCTATTTCATCCTCTAATTCATCCATTGTGTCTCTCTCATCCTCCCACAACTCCATGTTTGTAGCTCCATCCAACCTCTCTGTCCTGCAACCTACACTCCCCGCACCCCGTTCATCTCTTTTCCCCTTTTCAATGTGTACATCCTTAATTGTGGTTCTGTCTAATCCAAATAAAATGTCTCTGGTCCTCCACTCATCTAATTCAAACCCTGATTTGCTCCCTTCTTCCCTGAGGGCCATCAGCCGTGCCAATTCTGCCTGTGCTGCCTTCAAAACCTCTTCTAAAGCCTTCTGTGGTTTCCTAGCCAGTGGTGCTGCATTTCGTCTGATATAGAGGTGGTAACATAGATGGGGTGGTGCTGTGGCGAGCAAGGGCACATAAGTTGGAATAGTATATCCTGTAGAATGAAAAGTTGGGTAACTTCATGGTAGGGGCAGAGGAGACTGTGTTCATTCAGATGCTACTGCTTTAGCGACAATCGGGGTTGAGCTACTGTCACTTTTGGATTTTCTCTCAACATTATGCTCTATGCCCTCTACTATTTTGTACAATTCTAAGATCTCTTTTCTCCTTTGAAGCTTTATACCTTTGTATTTAGCAGCTAAACATGTGTACATGTGTTCAACTATCCTTCTGGTATTCCTACCCTGCTCTAGCCATGGGTGGAACATTCCCCCTTGTGTCTCTGCCACCCACTGCCTATGGTATTTCTCAATCTTATCTTTATACAATGGCAATGCACTACACATGTACTCCAACAGAGTGACTACCCCCGTGTTAATAAACTTTATATTAAGAAAATATCAGACTATATACAAGATGCAATTTGTCATAAATGTTCCTACGAGTCAGTTGCTCACGTTCACCTTTCGTCCCCTGCCCACACTCCTTTCTTTCCCACTCACTTCATGCAAGCACACTCCTGCTCCTCACACCCAACACCCACACTACTTATTCTACAGGCCCTCCATTGGCCCCTCTCGCTACACAATACAATTTGAAAACACCAAAACTGCAAGCTAAAATGACAAACTAAAACAGCAACCACTACTTTGCCTTATTCCTCCACCTGAAATTCATTAGACACGGGAATCTGAACTCTCTAATTATACAGAGTCCCTACTTCTGTATTCTCTGTGAAAAACCAGAGGGTGTTTCACAACCTTGTCCCTGGGGATCCCGTACTCAGGCGGCCAGGGAAAGGTCATCGCTTTTGGATCCTGACCCTGTGGGTGGAAAATCTATGGGGGATAACCTGGGTAGGAGGTCCTCAGGGAGTGGGAGAGAAGCACCCAATGGTGAGATATGGTATCCCACTTTTTCCACAATCCATCTGACCCATATCCCCACTTAATTTATGGGAAACTACAACTCCCATGCGTCCTCCCCACTTTACCTTGAAAAAAGTACTGCACAAAGTAAGATGAGGAATGAGGCTAAAAGGATTACCTCCCCTGACTTGCATTGTTCCTGGCACTGTATTGAGGACAGGCAGAGTCAGGTATGTAGCTATAACTCACTGGCTATGTTAATTGGATTTCTTTCATCTCTTTCTTGCAGCTCAATGTCATTACTAGAGCCTCTTTTGCTCCTCCCCAACTCCACCATTCCCCCGGGAGGGTCGTGGGCTGCTTTCTGGCAATTTGATGGTTTCTTTCCTATGCTTGCGCGGCTTTGTTCTTCGAATGCTTGTGGCCTCCTGAAAGCATAGAAATCTTTCCATGGCTTTCTCTCGATCCGCTCAACAGTTGATCAACCCGTTGGCCTTCCACCTGCCACAGCCTGGTTCGCATCAGCCTCGGAAGAGCTGTTCATTCTCGTACCCAGCCTTGCTCAAAGTGTGCCTGTGCACGCCACTTTTAATCTTCACAGGGTGTATTAATGAGTGGAAGGTGTACATTGTTATAGTTTCATTATACGAGCAAATCTACCACGGATATCCGCTATATTTCTACTGCAATCAACTTCTGTGGGTGAACCCCCTTCCTCCTCCATTCTCCTCTACAATCGCCTCGTCTGAAATTGGTGAGGGGCCTGAAACTTCCCCCCTCCTTCCCAACAGGAGTCAGGCAGATCTGTACAGTGGCAGCTGGTGATTTTTTAATGGGAGGGGAGTAAATGATTCCCACAAATATGTGGGAGCAACCAAGCTCAGCGAGGGGACCTAATCCAATCATGGAGTGCTCAAAAATTGTCTTCCCAAGAACTTTATTAAAATAATGGTTTAGAATGGTGAATTTTTCAGCACACTTTCTTTGAAAATTTTGGTAAAAAGTTCATATTGTTTCAAATCAGTTTTGGAAGGAAAATCATGGAAAAAATCCAATAGATGCAGCTCACCAACTGTGCAAACATGTATTTTCCAATTCGTTTTTAAACTTTCTTTCCATCAATATATGCCAGTAAAAAAAAACAATGTCATGCTAGCTGTCCCCATGCATGTCCATCTTGGCTGCACCTATATCTGCCAGTATTCCAATACAATAACATATTCATGTTTGCTGTGCGCATAATGTCAGTAATGACACTATAAGAATGCATGTCCATGCTGGCTCTGTCAGTATATGCCAGTATCCCCAAATAAGAACGTACTCCTGTTGGCTTTGCTGTAAAATAAGCACATGACTTGCTGCACCAATGTATGGGAGCATGATTATTTTACATAGCACAGTAAAATGCAAGTCCAGACTGGTTACACCATAGTAGGCTAATCTAGCCACACAATAACACATATGTTTACTTTACTAGTGATACCCAGTAGGAAATGCAATGGCACAGTAAGAAAACATGTCCGGACTGGCTACACACATGTAGACTATACTAGTCAAGTAATGACACATATATTTGCGTTATCCTTGATGGCCACTAGAAAATGCAAGGACATGGTAAGAAAATAAAACCAGATTGATTGTACAAAAGTAGGCCAATCTAGCCATGTATTAACACTCATCATGTTTGCATTACCTTTGACGCCCAGTAAAAAAGGCCATACCACAGTAAAACTCTATATCCAGACTGAGTGCCAAATGAGTCCCCCAGCCCAAATCAGCTGTCTCCAGGCCCTGCACCAACCCAAACACATGCACATTCACACAACATGCACTCGCTGATTCATACCTGCACACATACATAATACACTCACTCATGAATATGTGCACCCATGCAGTATACATACACTCTCTCATTCACCCACGCACCATACACTCACTAATTCACTGACACACCCAAACAACATGCACTTGCTCAGTAACACATGCACCCATACATCATACACCATACACTCACTCATGTCCACACACACTTCCAAACAACCCCCCCACATACACAAACACACACACACACATTCATACTTTTTTCATACCTGCCAATCCGAACTCTGTTTAGCCTCCTGCCTCCTAAAATGATGTCCCTCCAGCCCCTGTGCATCAGACCAGAAAACAGGGAGAGTTCCCTGGTTCCAGCACATTCGTGGTGAAGAGGGAGTGCTTCAATTACACTGCACCATGCCATTTAAACTTGCAGGCAAGTGCAGGACCACACGTGATGCACCTTCAGGCCCACACTATCCCTGCCTATATCCATTTGCTATGCGAGCCCAGGGAAGCCAAATGACCCCATTCTTGCATGGTTTATTGGACAGGCTCAGACCCCACCCTCACTTTGGTAGTACTCAACAGTCTGTCACAAAAAAGAATTAATAATTATTTGCAACCGTGTTCCCCATTAGTGCCCGAGTCAATTGGATGCCCTAGACCGACCCTGCTATTGGACACGCAGGCTGGGGTACTAGAACCGCCAAAGGTAAACCATGTTTCCCTGTACAGTTTAGAACAGCCAAGGAGTGCGCCCTCTGCTGCTTAATGCATCCCATGACTGGCTTTGATGTGTGGTGGGTGAGCACCCGCTTTCCCATTATGGACCAGCCACTCCTGGATCTGTACATGAAAAACTGAATTAGGAAAATAACATTACCTCCACGTCCACTCTTCCTCGTCCCAGTACTTACTTCATGAGTCCCCTGCCTCCGACACAGGACCTTCTTCTATTTCTTTAAATTCCTATAACTCCTCCCCCACATCCACGTCACTCAGTTTAATTTTTCCTGCCTCCGGCAGGTTGGACTTTTTCTTCCCGGTGCGGGGCACTGGGGAGCACCGATTGCTGGCCCCCTGGGGGGGGCTGTGTGGCGGGGCCCTCGGCTCCCTCAGGTGCGGCGCTGCTCCTGGGCCACCTGCGGGGCTTGGGGTCACAGTTGAGCGGGATTGCCTCGCTCGGTTCTTTGCTGGGCTCCGGACCGCAGCGTGAGCATTGTGTCCCGGGTCCTGCATGGCCCGGGAGAAGGTAAGGAGAGGGGAGGACTGGGCTTGATGTTTTTCCCCTCTCCTCCTGTTTTGGCCATCTTGATTCGACAGGCCTTTTCCTCGTGCTCTGTGCACACATCTTTATTGGAAATGATGGCAAGCACTTGGCAGTATGGGCTAGCCTTCCCTTTTGTTGTGTGGCCTCTCTGCTTCTTGTCGTGGGGTGACAGTGGCAGAGAGTCTTTGAAAGTGCGGGGGCTCTGTTCTGTCGCAGGCATGTCACATACCACCCGCTCCTCAGACACACACAGCACAGGATGCACCGGATGTTAGCTGCATTCTCTGGGGGAAGGTAAGGAGAGGGGAGGACTGTGCTTGATATTTTTCCCCTCTCCTGCTGGTATGGCCATCTTGACTCCTTCAAGATGCCGTTTCCTCGTGCTTTGTGTACACATCTTTGTTGGAAATGATGGCAAGCACTTGGCAGTATGGGCTAGCCTTCCCTTTTGTTGTGTGGCCTCTCTGCTTCTTGTCGTGGGGTGACAGTGGCAGAGAGTCTTTGAAAGTGCGGGGGCTCTGTTCTGTCGCAGGCATGTCACATACCACCCGCTCCTCAGACACACACAGCACAGGATGCACCGGATGATAGCTGCATTCTCTGGGGGAAGGTAAGGAGAGGGGAGGACTGTGCTTGATATTTTTCCCCTCTCCTGCTGGTATGGCCATCTTGACTCCTTCAACATGCCGTTTCCTCGTGCTTTGTGTACACATCTTTGTTGGAAATTATGGCAAGCACTTGGCAGTATGGGCTAGCCTTTCCTTTTTGTTGTGTGGCCTCTCTGCTTCTTGTCATGGGGTGACAGTGGCAGAGAGTCTTTGAAAGTGCTGGGGCTCTGTTCTGTCACAGGCATGTCACATATTACCCACTCCTCAGACACACGCAGCCCAGGATGCACCGGATGTTGGCTGCATTCTTTGCGTGCAGCCTGTGAAAACGGCGCAGATTTGGACGCGTCTGCAAGCGGCCTGAAGGGTAACGGCCTGGCATAGTCTACACTTTGGGTTCGAGTCTCTGCGGTGCTGACTTGGCATTTCATCCTTCCTAGACCGACGCATTGGAACGATTTAGAGCTTGGGGCTACCAGCTACTGGATACAGGGCTCAAGCCACCTCTCAGTAATGTGGCGAGTTAGTGGTGTGTTTGCGTCTGTGCTAGCTATGGACACTGACTCCTTGTCCTGTCCTCTTCCTCTGAACTGCACGAGGGAAGGTCAAAGGAGATGATTTTCTTTTCCCTTGTCCGGCATGGAATTATAGAAAATGTATCATGGAAGTAATGGCCATTCAGAGGGTTCCCAGTGTCTCTTCTTTTAGGGCCTAGGTCCTCCTGTGCTGACGTGTTGCTTTCACGCCTCCTCTCAGACTTGTGGGAAGTGATATGGCACATGGTGGCACATGTCTGTGCTTATAGGGGTTCTAAGAGCCCCTGGTGCCGGTGGAGGGGGATGTCACTTCAGTGGGTTTTTCCAGTGTAGGAATACCCCAGGTGGGGGGTTGCCTTTGATGTCTGCTATCCGGGATGGATTGCTTTGCCCTGCTTTGTGACAGTACTCTGCCCTTTTGACGCCAGCCTGGTGGCTCCTCTGTCGGCTGGGGGGGCCCTGGTCTGCTGGACTTCTGGGCTGTCCTGTATCTTCCTTTTGATAAGTCGGATCTTTTTGTGGGCTGACAAGCATGCTGTTATATTGTGGCGCAGGCATGCTTCAACGTCCTGTGATTTTCCTTTGGTGCAAGTGCAGTGACTGGTGGTTTTCCCTGGCTCCTCGTCTCTATCTTCTCTGAGGTGTATGGGACCGGTGGGGTTCGGCTTCCTGGGTAATGGGCTCCTTCCGGAGGGGGGTATCGGTTGCAGTTCCTGTCTCCTCCTGTCCAGGTTTGCATGGTTAGGACTTTGGTACCCAGCTCATGGTCCAAGTAGTTGGCCATGGGATCCGTTCTCTAGGAAGGATTGTTGTGGGTTACCGTCTTGCCCGTTCCTCTCCCTGTTCAGGGTCAAGTTTTCTACTTGCGGGTGTTCCTGGTCCCTATGCCTTCTAGGATGTGTCAACTGCTTATGGGTCTCAAGACCCTGCACTGCTTGTCCGGACGTCTGGGGAGAGTGTACTCTGGATGTTGTGCAGGGGGGGCGCTTGCTGGCTGGTCTGGGCTGGGTTCTCAGAAGGCAGTGTGTCTCGGCTCGCCTGTTGCTGAAGTTACGGGGCACGTGGCATCTTGCGTTTTTTCGGTTCCTTGAGCCCGTCTTCGGTTATGTCCCCTGGTGTCTTATACTCTCTCCCACTGGTTTCCGACGTCTCGGCTTTCGTAATTGTGTTTTCGGTGTCCCCAGCGCTGCGAGTCTCCCTGCTGTGGTGGCGGGGGGTTTCAGGTCTACAGGCTGAGGTGTTCATGGTCCATCCTCCTGTGGCCTCTCTTACTACCGACGCCAGCAGAAAGGGTCTACATTGGGGGTTCCTCTCAGCTCAAGGGTTGTGAGATCTGGGGAGAGCTGGCGATCATCCAATTGGCAAGAGTTGTGCCATTGTCAAAGCTCTGGTGTACTACAAGGAGTTGCTGGACGGTCGGCGGTTTTGATCCGATCGGACAATATGACGGCCTTGGCATATGTCAACTGCAAAAGGGGTTCCGGCTGTTCCTTGAATGCTCTGGCAGCGCTGATAGGCACCTGGGAGAAATCTCATCTGGTGTCTCTGGTGGCCTCACGTATCAGAAGGGTGGACAATGTTCAAGCGGATCTTCTCAGATGCCGGTTTTCACTCCTCAGCGGAACTGGTCCTGTTGGCCCAGGTCTTTGCAGTGACCTGTGTCAGATTAGGGTCCCCGTTTCTAGACCTGTTTGCATCCCCGGCCTCAGCAGAAGTTTGCCTCTTCTGCTCTCGGTTTCAGGCCGGGGGGATGGGGGAATGGACGCCCTCTCTGTACAGTGGCCTTGGGGTTTTCCTTTATGCCTTTCCGCCTATTCCCCTTCTGCCCCGGGTGGTTTGGCGCATCAGAGTGTCCAGGGTGACTGTGTTGTTGTTAGCTCAGTTCTGGTCCCGCCAGAGTTGGCTCCCCTCTCTGTTGGAGCTTCGGTCCTAGGAACCTTGGCTGATTCCGAGGTGGCCGTGTCCCCTTCAAGGGGATCTGCGGTTGGAATTCCACTGGATGCAATGGGCAGTGTGGCTATTGCTCAGTCTAGGTTGATATCTCAGGGGTTCTCAGATCCTGTAGTTGGGTACATAATGGAAGCTCTTAGACCCTCAACTCTGAAGGTGTTCTGATAAAGGGCTTCCCCCTTGGGATCTCCCTCTTGTATTACGGTTCCTTCAAGGGCCTCCTTTTGAGCCCTTTTCTGAGATTGATATCAAACATCTTACACTGAAATCTGCTTTTCTTATTGCCTTCGCTTCTGCCCGTAGGCTTGGGGAGATTGGGGCTCTCTTATGTCACCCTCCTTTCCTGAGGGTGCTGCCAGACTCGGTGCTGCTGAGGTGTGGTCCGAAGTTCCTCCCTTAAGTTGTATCTCGGTTTTCATACCTCTCAGGATCTGGTTCTCCCTGACTTCTTTCATGATCCGAGAATGCATGAGGAGGTGGCTTGGCTTAACATTACGTCCGGCGGGACGTGTTGGAGTATTTGGCTAGGTTTGCTTTTTCCCACCAATCTGATAGTCTTCTGATTGCTTATGGTCCGGCTGGAGCTGGGCAAAACGCATCTGTGGTTTCCATTTTCCGATGGTTCCGGGTTGTGATCCCAGTGCCTATATGGCTTTTGGCCTGCCTGTGCCTGCGCACGATCAGGGGCGGTCCGCCAGGGGTTTGGCTGCTTCCTGGGCCGATGCAAGGAGGGTTTTTCTCTGCAAGAGATTTGTATGGCTGCCGCCTTGGCTGGTCTAGGGATTTCCATCAACCGCTATGGGTTGAGTTTCTCCCACTCGGGGGGTTGGTTCCTTCGTGGTTGGAGTTTTATCTGTGGGGATGTGAATTAAGAGTTATTGTGGGTGTGTTTGCTGCACTGTTTTTAGCTCTGTTTCTCATTGGGACCTTTTCCCCGTTGCTGCTTTGGTATACCTCATGAAGTAAGTACTGGGACGAGGAAGAGTGGACGTGGAGGTAATGCTCTGATTACTTACCGGTAATCTTCATTACTCCTAGTCCTACTCTTCCTCGTCACAGTACTGGCGACCCTCCTCAGCCTCCCTGCGGGGAAGGTCCCTTGCTCTGGCTTGGTAATATGAAACTGAGTGACTCAGATGTGGAGGAGGAGTTATAGGAATTTAAAGAAATAGAAGAAGGTCCTGTGTCGGAGACAGGGGCCTCATGAAGTAAGTACTGTGACGAGGAAGCGTAGGACTGGGAGTAATGAAGATTACCGGTAAGTAATCAGAGCATTATCTCACATGGTATTTCTTGACTTCCGCATTATTGGAAGTAACTGCTTGGTTGCCAGTCAGAGATGGGGATTTTCAGAAATACTGCATGTGTCCGGAATTGCGCGCGTGTTATTTTTTCTATGTTTTTAAATCTGTTTGCATGTGCATTTTGACAATGGGAATGAATTGCCTTTAGTGGCGGGGCGTAAATGCACAGAGGGTCAATGCTGACCTGTTCGCATTTACATGAAAAGGTTGGTGAGAAAATGGAAACGTGTTCACGCTCTTTACTTGTCACCATCAAACCAACGTCTGGGCGACATTGTAGGGAAGAGCTTGTGGTTCCCCTCTTTACACGAAAAAACGGTAGAAACACGTCAGCATAAAGGCAGAGACTGCGATAAGGCCAGGGACCCATCACACTTAGACATGACTTGAGTCGCCTGCAGCGATATAAGACAACATTTACAGAAATATTTGTTCTATTTTCTCTCGTCAAAACAAGCTCGAAACCAGCAACAACATCAACCACCCACCTCCTTCTTTGCAAGCTCCACGGACACTGCATGAAGCTGATGAGGAAGAGGTGTTTTATAAGATGAAGAATCAATCAATCAGCTCAGAACTCCACTGCCTGAACCTCTACAATGCATTTGATAAGTTTACCAAATCCTGGACACCGTGAGCATGTGCTTAAGTATGGGTGTGGTTGAAGGCACGCGCCCAATCCATTATCGAGGCATTAGAATGATTAGTGGATTTTGGACATACGATATGGGTATCTTTATGGTGGAATGTGAGATCATTGGTGGTTAATTAATTATGAGTCCCATTAGTCCACAGATATGCAACGGGTCATTTAAACAATGCAAAATGCATGCAATTTTAAACATCAGTGAAAAACTTTAAAAAAAAGAAAATAGTTCCTGCAAATGACCCTTTGCAGACAGCATTTACTAATGGAGTGCTAATTGGAGGTAGATTCCATAGGAATCCATTTATTTTGCACCCATAAGTAAATCCGATCACGTGTCCCCCACGTATGAGTGTGATAGGGCTAGTAACTCATCACACTTAGACACGACTTCCCACCGACGGACACGGAACCAAGAGTGCCTACAAGATAAGATGACATTGACAACTCAAAGAAAGCATGCTGTTCGCTTGAGCCCTGTCTCAACGGTTGCTTGCAGAAATCATTCTATCTTCTCTCCTCCAACTAAGCCCAAAGCAACAGCAACATGAGCCAGCACCCTTCCTCTGCAAGCTGCATAGACACTGCTGGAAGCTCATGAGGGAGAGCGGTTGTACAGGCTGATGAAAAGGGGGTGCACGAGATGGGAGGACGCATGGCGAAAATCTAAACTCCACTTCCTGCTCTTTCACCCTCTTGTAAGCGCTTGAAAGTCAGATGGAGGGGGCGGATTCTAGAATGGCCTCTGAGGGAGTAGCAGCTTAAGGCAGCAGCTCCTGATCCCACCCTGGCAACCATTGGAAACCTAGTTAATATTGGATGAAAATGTCGGGAAAGAAGAAGAATGAGCTTGTGGACAACCCTCTTTCTAAGAAACCTAAACAAGTGATGGAGGATCTTGAAGAAGAGGCTCCAAGCAATGCTGAAATCTTTAAACTGCTTAAGCAAGTGGCCAGTGATATGGCTGAAGTGAAAACAACTTTAAGTGATTTGTCTGGAGCTGTCAATGGTCTGGAAACACGTATGAAGGATGTTGAAGGCAGAACTACAGGTTTGGAAAGAGAGACTTCAGGCAGTTATAGGGCCTATCAGGAATTACAAGAGGGAATGTCTAAGCTCCAACTGTCAAATATGAACTTGGAGATCCAGGCCAGAAATAACAATTTGCGCTTAATTGGAATCAAAGAACAACCTGAACTCAATTTGCTCACTTTGGTCACTAATGTTTTTCAAAAAAGCTTACCAGGAAGCAATGTGCAGTCCAAGGATTTGGATGTGGTGTTTAGGGCTGGAAAATTGGAAACTGGAAAGCCAAGACAGATAATTGTGAAGTTCTTGAAAGCCAGCATGAAGGAGGATATTCTAAACATTGTGAGGAAACAAACATCTCTGTTTTGGGAAGGAGTCTCCTTTAATGTCTACCCTGATTTTCCTAAAGAAGTGGTCCTGAAAAGGAAAGGATTTTGGGAGGCAAGGCGTTTGGCCAAAGAAAGAGGATTGAAGACTTCCCTATTGAAACCTGCTATATTGAAATTGTTTCTACCAGATGGAATAAAACTCACAGAAGTTCCTGAACAAGCCTGTGCATGGCTTAAAAATTACCCCTGCATGATGGCACAATCAAATGCTTAATGCTTAATTGGTCGTAATTTTCTGATTTGTGCTTGATTTGAAATGCTTTATGGATGTTCAAGTTTTTGCTTTTTATTAATTTATTACATTCATACTAGTTGAAATTGTTGCCAAAACTTTACTTATTTAATTGATTTAATTGTGTTTTTTAAAATTTGAATTATGGCAGTTTATATCATACACGGCGCGTGTTACCTCCTCTGTCATCAGCGTTCGTATTGTTCGAGGTATGTGTTGTGTTGAAAAAGGGACCCTCTTGTTATTGTGACTGCTCGCGTGGCGTAACGTTACGTGAAGGAGTGGCAGTTTATTTCCGGGTTCACTTGTTCTTGGAGACAGCCTCCGGAGGCGTTTTTTTTTTTTTGGTGCGCTTCTCGACGCATTCTCCAGGGCGTTTTCGTTTTCCCCAATGGTGTGTTTGCTGGTGGTTCGGGACTATGGCGATGCGATGCGGTCCCCATCTGACATGAGGTGAGTGCTGCGAGTGGTCATATTGTCCTGATGTTACCCAGATTATTTTGGCCTGCTGCGTGGAACTTTCCTCACTTTTTTTTTTTTTCACAATTTCTGTCTCCCCACTTCCTCCACGTTGTTCCTTCCCTTTACCTCCCCTGCATGCCTTGAGCTTTGTTTCTTCCCCCATGCCTCCTCTGAATACTCCAAAGCCTGCACGGGTGCCGCAAACAGTACTTTGTTGTGCTTCGGCGGTACACGTGCGAATGTGCTGGCCTGGGGCTACTTGTGCGGCATGTATTGGGGTGGGGGGGAGAGGGGGGAGCAACCAAAGCCAGGAAGCCTAGAGATATAAAAAGGAGGTGTTTAAGGACAGGGGTAACACGAATGATGATGCACTGTGGCTAAGTGTATTTTACCAGTATAAGGCACAATGATGGGGCACTATGGGGTAAATAGTTTGCCACCATAGGCACAGTGATGTGTCATTAAGGGCGAAGCACAGTTTAACACCCTAAGGTATAAAGTGAGAAGGTTCTGTAGGCTAAATGCAGTTTCCAGTGTGTGGCACGGTGATGAGGCTAGGCAAAGGCTAGGCGATGTCTAAATGGTGCTGTGGCCAAGATATGGTTAGATGTATAAAGTGAGGCATATACATAGGGCTGGGCGCAGTTACTGAAGACCGTTGGCACCATTAATGCACATGGGCAAGTGCGCTCAGTTATAGATCTTACCGTAAGTGAGGAGGTGGAGTCGCGAACACAGCATAGCGGATATGTAATAGGATTTATTTTTATACTGCATTACATCGCATATAGCCTGATCAGCACAATACCCCTTCACACAATGCCCGTTATCACATGCACTCTGGTGGGCGCTACATGCATTATCATGTATGCCTGGTGTCCCGTTTCGGATGGGGGATGCTGGTCTAGTCTTGGTGTTATCTTTGCATCCCTCCAGGGTGTATATTGTGGAGATCTGTACTGCGGGGTTGGAGCCGGGGTTGGGCTGGTGGCTCCGCAGTGGGGTGGGTCATATTGGCATGTTTACTTTATACTCAGGGCAGGGGGGTTGTTTGTAGACGTGCATATGCTTGCGGAGGAAGTTGGTTTCTCTGCATATTGTTTTGTTTGTTGTTTTTTTTTTTTTTTTTTTAGGGCATGCAGGTTGGTTGCTCTTGGGAGTACAGATTAATATGGGGTTTGGAATGGTTTCTGGGTCAGTCATGCTGAGCCACCACTAAATGCACAAATATTAGGGTCCTGCAATTCATTGGTCAGTTTGCCCTCCAGATAATGTCAACAGCCCACAAGTTATTATGCATAAGGCAATGGATGCTGGAGAAACACCAATATAGAACTTGAGGATAAATGTGGAGACATTTGGACTTGATTGTTGGTGAGCAAGGCAATGCAGGGGTTACACATTTAAAGGACGCAGTAGCAGAGAACCACCTCTTTGTAACTATGGGGTAAATATTAACTTTATGAATACCAGCCATATGGAACCCAATTACTGAGATGTGCTCGATTCCAGAAAACGTAAATGTTTGAAAGGACGGCCATATGCTGATTCATTAATCTCTATAGGGGATTGGTCTCCTTTCATTGGGGGGTGTGGGATCGAGTTCTGTTTCCAGAAAGAAGTTTGCTTGATTTCCTACTTAGAGTCTTCTTATATGTTACCATATGTCAGACGGGTGTCGTCATTCTCACGGTAGATTCTGAGTGACTGACACTAATGTTGCTATATATTGTATTATTCACTGATTCCCGCATTGTGAGGTTGTTATGCTGGTGTTTACGTTATTCATATTGTAATTTTGAGCCTGTTCCGACTTAGGGTTAGGGGCATTGTTCACAGCATTGTGTGGGGTCCGTGATGGCTGTGAGGAGAACAGCGCTGTACTGGCATGATATAGATTGACGATATGTGTGCATTGACAAGATGTTTTTGACATGGATGTGCACTTCTTTTGTGAAATGACTGCTTTCCTTATATTTGCTCATCTTTCTTCATGTATACGCTTTCTACGCCCTGGCGGGGGATTCTAAATGCATTATTACATGATTGGTGTTGCCTCACATATCGTTTACCTTTCATGTTAACTCTGCCTTTCACCTATAATCAAGTCCAATCAAGATCTATATGCTTTGATCTTTGATTTGTTATCATCCCACGCACGTGATGCAACATTCAATTGTTTAATTGCCTCAGCCTCAGAATATTATGGCCATTCCTCTTTCTTTTGGGGTCGTGCCTTTTTGTTTCATTGAGGTACTATGACTTGGTGCCTCAATCATGTAGGATGATAAGATGTGTCTGCTTGACCCAGATATATGTGAAGTTAGATCGTTTCATGTAGTGAAAGTGTAGTCGGATTTGACTATATATTCTGATGCTGCCTGTAAGGGGAAAGATCTGATAGTTTGTAGATTGATACTGGTGACGGGTTGTACTATGCTTAGCTAATGTGAATGGGTTGTCCTTGTTATGTGTGGATGTTATAGAGTTCTGTTCCAGGTTTGTGTGTAAATTTAGGGTGGGGACGGGAGACTTGAGTTTGGAGTTTACTGAAAGTTTAGTGTTCAGTGACATTATACTTTTGGTTGCCTTGCTGCTGTATCTGTACAGTGTGCCATCTACTTGTTACTATTTTTAACATATTCTAGTGTTTGTTGCCCCTTATGGGCATGTGCTTTACCTTTACTCTTTTCTTTCTTTTCTTTTTTCTATTTTCTATCCTGTTCTTTGATTGTAATTGCATATGTTATAATATGTCTCGAAATTCTACCTGTACCATGAGTACCAAAATTGTGGATCATCTGAATATTGTCTCATGGAATGTTAATGGAATCAACAATGTGGTGAAAAGGACTAAGATTTTATCTCAACTGCGTTCATGCTCTTGTGACATCGCATTCCTCCAGGAGACGCATTTAGAAGACTCAGAGGCTGAAAAATTGAAAAGAGGTTGGGTTGGAGATACTTATTTTTCTAATCATTCCTCTAGTAGAAGAGGTGTTTCGATACTTATTAAAAAGAATCTGCCTATATCAGTCATCAAGAGCAAGGGAGACAAAGAAGGAAGAATTATTTGCGTTCTGGTGAGAATTCAAGGTGTGGACATTCTACTATGCAATCTGTATGCACCAAATTTGGATGATCCGACCTTTTTTCATGAAGTGGCTCAATTGCTTCAAAGTTTTAATATGGACTCCATTGTAGTGGGTGGGGATTTCAATCAGGTCATGGACTCTGCTTTGGATCGATCAAATGGAGATTATACTAGGACACCAAATAGATGCAAACGATCCTTGGAGAATTTGATTGAGGAGTTCAACCTGGCTGACATCTGGAGGCTGGAGCACCCGTCGGACAGGGATTATAGTTTTCATTCACAGTGTCATGACACATACTCTAGAATTGACTTCTTTTTGACCTCTGGCCGAGTGACTTCCAGTTGCTATGATTCGGCTATTGGCCTTATTGCCCTATCTGACCACGCACCTATTTCATTGCGATTGTCCTTGCAATACTCTTTGGTTAAATCTCCAAGGTGGAGAAAGAGCTCTTATATACTGAAAAATGACCAGATCAGACAGGAGTTGACAGAGGAAATTGATAACTTCATCCTAATTAATAGGACTGCCGATGTTCAACTTTCAACAGTTTGGGAAGCTCTGAAATGCTTTGTTAGGGGGTTACTAATTTCAAAAACTGTCAAAGAAAGGAAATTGAGAACAAAAGAAATTCAGAGACTCTCTTCTGAAGCTAAGCGCCTGGATGTTCTGTTTGCAGCAAGCAGAGATGAAAATACAAAAAATGAACTACGAAAAACTAAGTATGAACTTAACAAACTCAACTCTAGCCAAGTTGACTATGCTCTGTTTAGACAAAAAATTAACTATTTTGAGAATGGTGAGAAGGCAGGGAAATTGCTGGCACATCGGCTGAAGATGGCTGAAAGCGATCGTTTCATTCCTGCTATAAGGAGTCTCACTAACACATTGGAGACGCAGCAAACACAGATTAACAATTCATTCCGTGGCTTCTATGAAAAACTCTATACCTCGGATCTGTCCTGTGGAAATGATGAAATTGAAAAATTCCTTGACTCTCATATTCTCCCTAGCCTGACGACAGATGATGCGATGAGTTTAGAAGGAAAGGTGGAGGTAGATGATGTTCAACACGCAATTTCAAAACTAACAATGGGTAAATCACCTGGCACTGATGGACTACCTAATGAATTTTATAAGGCCCTCCCTGATTCCGCACTACAGCTTTTGTGTGATGTTTTTAATGCGGCTTTTGAATCTGGTTCACTGCCGGATTCAATGAGACATGCATTGATTACAGTGATGAGGAAGAAAGACAGATCTGCTACCAGATGTGAGAATTATCGACCGATCAGTCTGATAAACTGTGACTGCAAAATATTGGCCAAGATCTTGGCTGTTCGGTTAAATAGGGTGGTTTCAACTCTGGTACATGAGAATCAAGTGGGTTTTGTCTCTGGAAGGGCAGTGGCGGACAACATGAGGCGCCTGCTATTGACAATTGAGAAAGGGCATAATCAACCAATTGCCAGTGCGGTCATTTCCCTGGATGCTGAAAAGGCATTTGATCGTGTTGAATGGAACTTTTTATTTGCATGCTTGGGGAAGATGAAATTTGGGCAAGAATTCCAGCGATGGGTTAAGTTGTTATATACCAACCCTTCTGCAAGTGTGCTGACGAATGGACTTATTTCCGATCCGTTTGAGCTTCATCGTGGTACAAGGCAGGGTTGCCCTCTTTCACCTCTCCTTTTTATTATATCTATGGAACCTCTAGCAGTGAGTTTAAGGGCGGATGTACGCCTTCAACCGGTAATTGGAAATGGTCGGAATAATTTGGTTTGGTTATATGCGGATGATTTGTTGATTGCCCTTCAAGACCCGGCTATTGGTATTTCTTATTTGATGCAAGACATTCATTCCTTCTCCGTGATATCGGGATATAAGATTAACTGGAGTAAATCCGAGATCCTTCCAATCAATGGGTTGTGTCAACGACATACATGTGTTCAATTTCAATTCAGGTGGTGTGCTGAAAAGTTGAAATATCTTGGCATATGGATTGGAGCAGACATAGTGAAGTTACCTGCCATTAACTTTGCTCAGATTCTTCCGACTCTAAAATCAGATTTGATGAGGTGGAGTCTTTTGAAGTTATCGACATGGGGCAGAATCAACTGTTTGAAGATGAACCTGGCTCCTCGGATAAATTACTTGCTGAGCATGCTACCCACTAAGATACCAGGAAACATCTTTAAGGAGGTCAATAGGATTATGCAGAACTTTATTTGGAATGGGAAGCCTCCGAGACTTGCAATCTGGAAACTTCAACTCCCATTGAAATTGGGGGGAATGAATTTGCCTAATTTCTCAGACTACCATTTATCCTTTTCAACTCGACATTTGTGCAAAGTTATTGACTCTGGAGATGTACAGTCTGAGCATTTTGACCTCTTATCTTGGGAATGCAGTGCTGTATCCCAATTAGACCCGAGAGCTCTGCTGACCACTCGAAGGAATAAATCTAGAAAAATCAGCGCCCTTACTTCGTTTTTGCAAGACTGCTGGTGTGAACTCTCAATCCGTGTGGGTGCAGATCCATATTTACATCCAGATGCCTCCATATGGAATAATCCAGCCTTGAAGTATCAAGGCAAAACACTGTTTTGGACGGAATGGTTTGTGGCTGGTATCAAATACATTGGAGATTTGTTTGATGGGGAAAACTGGTTAACGTTCACTCAGCTTGGCCAGAGGTGTGATATGACGAAATGCTCATTTGCCGAATATCGGAAGTTGAAGATTATTATTTCAGCTTGTATTGAGGTGCCACAATTGACTGTTCAGAGTCCAGCCTGGGCAGCTATAACTGTATGCCTCAGTGCATCTCACCCTGCTTCTACCATGTATAGTATCATAAAAGCTACTCGGAAAGGTGATCCGAGATTACCTGCTCTGTGGGCGGAGGAATTGGGGGAAGATGTGAACTTCAGATGTTGGCGAAGGTGCTGTGAGAACACTCGTTTGGTGAGTTTGGATTGGTCCCTCAGAGCTTCTCAAACGAAGTTGTTGTTTAGGGCCTATTGGACGCCGGAGAAACTATTCAGGAGACAACTTTTAGACAACAATCTTTGCTGGAAATGTAAATGTTCTAGAGGATCTCTGAGTCACTTGATTTGGTCCTGTCCTAAAACGATGCAGTTCTGGGAAAAGGTGTGTGAGAGATTAAGCTTGGTCTTAAACATTGCAATCCCCATGAATGCCTCATTATTGATTTTAGGCAATGATTCTCTTCTGGAGGAAATTGACTTTGGAAAGAAAGTTTGGCTGCTACGTGCATGTATGATTGCTAAAAAATTAATTTTGAGGTCCTGGAAATCGAGTAATTCTTTCAACATTGATGATTGGGTGGAGGAGCTTCTTACAATTTCAACATATGAAAGAGCTATTTACAAACTCACTGATGACATTGACAAGTTTTGGAACATTTGGGGCTGCTTTCTTGATGCCTATGAATAAAGCAGAACTTTGATCTGGGACAATATATACATATCCTTGTACACTGTTGTGCTGTATGACATCTATAGGATGTGCATTGATTGTTTTGTTATTGAATTTGTTGTATGGTTCATGCAATTAGTATTCTTAGTCCTTATTTCCTGCATTTGCTCTCTTTTTTCCTTTCTCTTTCCCCTTTTTTTTTTTTTTTTTTTCTCTTTTTTCTTCCCTCTTTTTCTTCTTCTTCAACCGGTTCTATTTTTAGTACATTGATGTGTATTTTTAAATTGGTTGTGATATGTTGATTATTTACATTGAATTGATTGGCTATGTGTTTATTGGATTATTCATGTTCATGTTTATTTATGTAAAATAAAAATTGTAATACCTGAAAGTCAGATGGAGGGGAGCCGAACATGAAGGCATGGCCCATCAAAAAAAGGACCCACTTTGTGTCCAAAAGACGCAAAGAGGAAGCACACATCCAACAAGGATGGCTTTTATCCCCCACTCTTCCGAACAGGTAAACAGGACTGTTCACCTGTTTCCTCTGTGTTTGACTGGACTGTTGAAATTCTCCTTATTCTAAACCGCCTAAAGATTCCAAAATCCCACTGCGCGTATTGCACTAACAGTGATGAATGTCAGACCACAGTATACAGGCACAGTCTTCTCTCCACTTACACCCACTGGGGATACAGATATTCTCAGTCGCCTTTGTTTTGTCCCCGGTGCAATCTCCTCATAGCGCCCAATGTTATGCTCCATTCCGCGTAGACCCTTGTGGCTGGTCTGCGTATTGTTCTTAAATGTAACTTCATGGAAGGGGGCGGTGGATCCATTTCTGTCCATACCACCTGGCTGCGCAATAAGCGTCCTCGAGTCCTTCATCTAAGAAAATATGTATTATCTTTTCGAAAGCAGTTGAAAACACCATGCTATGATTAAACTCATGTTTTGTTCAGCTCTCATTTGCTTGAAAGATTGGAATACATTTGGCTGTTTTGATGAATTGCTGAAACACTTCATGACAGTGCCAATAAACTGCTCTCTGGTGAACGTCAGTGCCTAATAAATAATACAAATAGAAATAAATAGCTGTGGGGAAACAAACAGCAAACACCAAATGTGCCAGCCTAGTCTCAGCCAGTAATTTAAACTCAGTCAGACATATCACACAGGCCAGTGTCGAATATGTCTGCTTAATGCCAAACTTTTGATAATGTTGACAGTACACCATCTGCCATACTCTTCTACAGAACATTGAAGATTTAGGGAAAGGTTGGCAAGTGCTGGTCTCTTCTGGAACATTCCAGTCAGTCATTTTGCATACTAGGAAGTACCTCAGTTGTATGACAGAGTAGTCTGTGCAGTGAGAACATTATTAGACAGGGGAAAATGTAGGTAAATCAACTTAATGGGAACGGCGAGTCGCAGAACGGTCATTCTGTTCACAAACACGTCACTTTCCGGTAAAGTGGCACAGCGAGTAGAGCAGCTCGCTTTGACATCTGTGCAGAGCATGCTAATGCAGGTTCGAATCCCGGCTGGGCCAAACTCAGCCTTTCATCCTTCTGAGGTCGATAAATAAACACCACACACTGTGGGTAATAATAAGCAGCCTCAGATACCAGAGGGTTCATAGCGCTGTATAAATGTTAATATATTATTACTATGCAAATAATAATTTGGACTGGACTCACACCGGATTTGATATACGGGATAAAGTGGAGTAGCAGTCACAAAGTGGCTATATCGCTGCGAACTAGTCCTGGGCTTTGAAATAGCAGAACACAGCTCCCGTGCCGTTTCTGCGTTTCAGCTGCTTCAGAGATTGCATCATCCGTTCTGTGCATCTGCTTACCTCTTTTTAGTAACATGTTTTGCCTACAATAGCCCGGAGCCCATTAATTGCTTGTATTTCTTTCTGGGCATAGAAAACAAGCCGTTTTCTTACCATGAGCTGATCATCGCAGTCCGTAGGGTAATTACTGAGGGGTCAACACATGACACGAGTCAGATCATTTCTTGACTTTCTCTGTGTTTGTTTTTGTTTATAAAAGCTACTGGTGAGGAGCAAGACTTTGGGGCAACACCGTAGCAGATAACGAAATAGTGTGGTAACTCAATGTTTAGGAAAAAAAATAACATAAAACGGGAAGGCTTAAGCCTTTAAAGGACATCAGTCCTGAGTCTGATCCTATCTCAAGGTCAGGACAATGTGGTCTTGGGTACTTCAGACAGTTCATGCTTTAAAGTCCTCCAGAACACTATATGGCTGGCGGTGGTCTTTCCTGGATGGCAACGTGCGTATTAAACAGTCACCTTGGTCCCCCGGACGTATCACAACCTGGCACTGCTACCTTAACTCTTGAAAATGTTTGGATTGTCCTGCCACCAAGACTATAGCCAGCTCCACACACTACGAACCAATATATTGGCCAATCTTCACTGTAATACATTATTCTGGCAATGGGTGAACTTTTCTCCATATACTTACTATTTCATTCCCCCCACTACAGTGTTCCTACAATGATCTTGCCCTCCTGACGCTCCTTCCTCCCCCTATTCTTTCTCAGTCCTACCACAAACTGTCCCTCTTTGACATGTTCCCTCTCCTCTCGTGCCTTCTTCCTCCTTCCAACTGGTGTTCCTCTAATGGAGGTCTGTCTTTTCCCAATCTTGCCCTACTTCCTTGATTCAGGTTTATGTTCCTTTCAGTGCCTCTTCCTGTATCTTCCCTCGCTCTTCCTTTACTCTGTTCTTCCGTTCTATTCTCTGCTGCCCCTTCTTTCTCTTTTCTTATTCCTAGCGTATTTATCTCTTTCCCTCTGTTCGCTCTTGTCTACTCACTTTTGCTGTCTCCCCAACTGTATTTTATCACTTGTTTTTCTCCACGTTCTCCTCATTTTCCCATATCTCCCCCACCTCTTTAGCTCTCCTTCATCTCTCTCTTGCCTGCATGCTCCCATTGCTCTATAATCCCCTAAATTCCATGCTATGCTCTCTCTCCAATGCCATCCTCATTGCAGCCTCTCTCTTCTCATTCCCCTTTGACTCATCTCCCGCTCTCTTCTTTTTCTTCTCCTCAACCACCAATACACTTCTGTTCACGCCTCAGTCCGCCTATCTTCTTCTCCTCCCAGCACTCCCTGTAATCTGTACATAACTCCCACATTATAGGCAAGTTTTTGTTCGTGGCTAAGGAGTCTGTCTACTGTGTTTATGCTCGAATGAGATGTGGAGCCTAACTTTGGACCAGTGCTGCAGAAATCCTCAAATCTTCATACTACGTGCATAGCACCGTGCGTGAGAAGGGGTGTAAAAACGGTCTGCTGTGGGATATGCTGTTTGTTCGTAGCAAAGGAGACTGTCTACTGTGTTTTTGCTCGTCCGAGAGGTGGAGCCTAACTTTGGACCAGTGCTGCAGAAATCCTCAAATTCTCCCAGTACGCGTGTAGCGCTGCTCCTGAGATGCATTGTAAAAGCAGTCTGCAGCGGGATATGCTGTTTCTTTGTGGCTAAGGAGTCTGTCTACTGTGTTTTTGCTTGACCGAGAGGTGGAGCTTAACTTTGGACATGTGCTGCAGAAATCCTCAAATCTTCCCAGTACGTGCATAGCACAGTGCGTGAGTAGTGGCGTAAAAGCAGTCTGCAGTGGGACACACTGCTTGTTCGTGGCTAAGGAGTCTGTCTACTGTGTTTTGCTCAACCGAGAGGCAGAACCTAACTTTGGACCAGTGCTGCATAAATCCTTAAAACTTCACAGTACGCACGTAGCGCCATGCCTGTGAAGCTGTGTAAAAGCAGTCTGCAGTGGGATACGCTGTTTGTTCGTGGCTATGGAGTCTGTCTACAGTGTTTTTGCTTGACTGAGAGGTGGAGCCTAAATTTGGACCAATACTGCAGGCATGTTTATAATTTCCCTGTTCACGTGTAGCACCATGCATAAGAAGTGGTGCAAAATCAGTCAGCAGCAGTCTGTGGCGAGAGCAGGCGAAGTTGGATAAAGGTAAGCCCTAAAGAGATTTTATTGGCCTCCAGAACAGTCGACTGTCTTCCTCTCGGAATGGGCTGACCTGGCCCCCTCTCCACTTTCCTTCTCCTCTCAACTCCTCTTGATGGGTTATCTCAACATCCATCTGGACTCTCCTGACTCCTCAGGACCTTTCCACAACCTATGCAACTCTCTCTCCCTCTCTATCCTACCCATTGGCTCAACGCACACTTCAGGCCACACTTTGGATGCTCAGATCTCTACTGACATCCCTCTCTCTATCCCTCTCACTACCTCTCTCTCTTGGACTGACCACTCTCTTCTCTCATCACACTTGAAGCTCTCCTTTCCTCTTGCAGTGACACACCTGGCAAGGGCACTCGCTTCAAGAGGGAAAGGAGCGCCTCATTCATTTGGGCCGAGCAAACTTCTGACAGATATTATCTCAACAAGTATAGCGACCAAAGCAACTATTGTAAAGAGGTCGGACGCTGGAAAGCTGAGTGTCTACATCAGCCTCAGTATTACGTCGGAGCAGGCAGCCAACCGCGGCAAGGAAAATGGCAGAGTTCCCGCCCCCACCGCAATTGCTAATGACCCATCTTTAGGATTACCAAGGAGGTCCCTTAACTTGTTGCACAATTCATTTTGATTGATCCTACTTCCCTGTATGTTGACTGCATTGGTGCAAGTCAGAACATGTTATTTGGTTAACACTGGGCATCATAATCCACCTTAAGAGCTTCTGAATTGTCATGAACAATGCAATCTGCTGAGATAGTGGATGCAGTTGGGTATAGGTTGGACTCCAATATGACATCCTGTGTCCCCTCCGCTACGTCCCATTTCCAACCAACATGCTTATTTGCTGAGCCCTTGTTCCTCAGTGAATTTATTTGTATCAGACTTGTTATGAACTGTTCTATTTATTGCTCCCCTGATTTTGTATATTTTATGCTGACAAGAAGCCCAAGGTGCTAGCAGTATTACAGGAGTATACCGATTTAGACTCTGAGGACCGGCCTGCCACCTCCTGTCCACGGCTGGGGCTGTTAGACCAGGTCAACCCATGCAAATGATACTGGATACATGGTCAACACTGAGCCAGTTAAA
The DNA here is from genome assembly GCF_040938575.1 of Ambystoma mexicanum. NCBI lineage: Eukaryota > Metazoa > Chordata > Amphibia > Caudata > Ambystomatidae > Ambystoma > Ambystoma mexicanum. The sequence continues at coordinate 675,212,003 of NC_090930.1, read as the reverse complement.
ATGACCCTGAATGCTGCCAAGCCCTTGCCCTGTTTAATTCAGTATCCCATTGGCAGAAACACTGAAGAGGGTATTTGTCCTGTGATAGAATCTCTTCTCTGCCAGGATATTATTGTCCCAAACTGCAACCCCTGTAATACTCCTATTTTATCTACTAAGAAACCAGGTAAAGAGGTTTATCATTTTATTCAGGACCTATGTGCAGTTAATGCATAAGTGCTGTTGGCTTTTCTGGTTGTCTCCAACCCAGCTACGCTTTTTGTCATGTATTTAGTATACAGCCAAATATTTGACTGTTGTGTATTTGTTTTTAGCATTTTTCTCTATACCTATGCACTGTGACAGTCACTATCCTTTAGCATTCACCCATAAATCAACACAGTGCACATTCACACGGCTTCCCATGGGGTATATGGAAAGCCCTACCTTGTTTTCCCAATTTTTGAGGAAAAATCTGGATTCTGAACAGTTTCCAGGAGGGTCAATGCTGGCACAATATGTAGATGATTTGCTCCTAGCCTCCCCCTCCTTGTAATCAGGTGAGGAAGACACTCTGGGTCTGTTGACAGCACTCGCTGGAAAGGGTCACATGGCAGCCACATGGCATCCAAGGACAAATTAGAGTTATGCCTGCCACGGGTGCAGTATCAGGGCCATGGGATTTCTGCAGAAGAAAGACACTTGTCCCAGGATCAGATTGCAGCGATCCAGAGGTTCCCCAATCCCCAAACCAAGAAGCAGATTAGAAGGTTCCTCGGAATGGTAAGTGTCTGTAGGCAATGGGTCCTGGGTTATGAGTCCATAGTTAGGCTCCTTCAGAACCTCATACGTGATTCGATCTGCAAACACCTGCTATGGTCTCAGGAAACCCAAGATGCCTTTGTCACCATTAAGCAAGTGCTCACTATGGTTCTGGCTTTAGGTCTGCCAGATTATAGCAAGCGCTTTGTCTTGTTTTGTGACAAATGCAATGGGTTTGCTCAAGGTGTGTTGACTCAGTTACTCAAGGACAAAGATTGGCCTGTATCCTATCATAGTGCAGTGCTAAAACACGTAGCCACAGGACTACAAGAGAATCTGTGAGCGGTTGACACTGCTGCAATATTGGTGGAGAAAACATGCTCCCTGGTACAAGGTTGTCCTGTGACAGTTTCTGTTGCTCATGTGGTATTGTCAGTATTTCTTAAGGGAAAGACACTGCCTTTCTCAAATTCCCACCTTGCATGATACAAGAAACAAGAAGTTGCTCATCGTTGTTGCTAATGGCACCCTGAATTGTTGTTCAGTCCTAATCCCTGCTTCACTGTTACTGACCCCGGCGGATGGGGAGCCCCACAACTAAGTTGTTGTCGAAACACATTTAAATCCCAGAGTGGATTTGTCTGATGTACCCTTGCTCAATCCTAAACTGATTGTTTTCGTGGATGGATCATGCATCAGTGTGTCGGAAATGGGGGAGTTGGTTTTAGGGTATTCTGTGTGTACTCCATCACACTGTGCGAGAAGCATTCCAGTTACCTGTGGATAAGTCAGCTCAGGTAGCCATGCTTGTGAATCTCACACACACGTGCGCTGTTGTACGGGGTAGATCAGCCACAATCTACACCAATTCCAGGAACACCCACAAGGCTTGCCATTGAGAGACCATTTAGCACAAGCCGCTTTTTTAGTTGGGTTATTGAATCGTACAATATTAGATTTGGATGGATTAATGAGAAGGTTATAACTATCAACGTAGGACCCCAGAGCAGTTACTAAACATTGGAGGCCACACAGAGTTTGGTCCAAAATCATGATGACATCCACGTAGGCAATCCAACATTCCCTGAGTTTCCCTACCTTCGGACTCGCAAATGCCTGATTATTTAATTCCTCTTTCAGGTCTGCCAAATAGAGGTTTATGAGACAGGGGGCAAGGATGCACTCCTGCCTCACTCCTCTCTCTGTACATATGAGTTTGGTCAAATGACCCTGGCCATCTAATCTAACCTGTATGGTCGATTTCTCGTGGAGGTGTACTATTATTATGGCTATGGTGGTGTGCAAGGTTGCCCAGAGCAATGACAATGGTTCAGATTCATTCAAAACCATCTCCCATCACATTTCTGGTTTTCATGTGTCTCCCTATGTGAGAGTGTGTATACCCAGATGTGGATTCCTTGCTCGCAATGCCATAGGGAACCACGATGCACCTCACTGAGGAGGCCCAACAAGGCTGAAACCTGTCTGGGGTTGCTTGTGTTTCTGGTCAGAGGGCACCTGGGCTAGCAGTTTGGGCAGGCCTTCTCCCATTGGTGGCAGTACCTTACTGATTTTCATATGGCTGGACCACTTTTGCAATGGTGCAAACAGGCTAAAAACGGTGGTCTGGAAGGTTACCCAGAGCAATGCCAGTGGTTCTGATTAATTTAAAACCTTCCACCCATCACCTTTCTGGTACTATGATTGATGGCAGCCCTGCTGGGATCCCCCATTGTCATAGTATGTGCCACAGACACCCTCTGTTGCTGGTTTAGAAAGCTTTAGACAGATCCACTAGAGCGCCATACAGGTGAGGGTTGCCCACTTTCTAGGCCTTCTCGCACATGGTGTTTATAATCAGGCGATTCGGGGAAGTAGACATTCCTTTCCTGAACCCAATATGTGCTTTATCCAAGATACCAATGCTCTCTGCACACTGTTCCAGTACTCTTGGTATTGCACCAGCAAAAAGATTGCTGTATGCATCAAGAAGGGCGATCAGGCGCTAGTTAGCAGGATATGCCCGATCGCCCTGCTTGTAAATTGGAATTATAATTGTGGTTCTCCTGCTCGTTGGATATATTTTCAAGCAAAGTACATTCCTAAACAGTGCCAGTAGAACCAGTGACCAAACTGCTATATCAGATTTGAACATTGTATTTGTTAGGCCATTAGGCCCAGTCACCCTTGAGGTTGATGAATTATTTATTAGTCCCACTGTCTTCTCTGGACAGATTTAGTGACCAAAGACCATTGTCATAATACACACCCTCTTCACCTGCCGGGTTCCTGTATAATTCTCTAAAGTGGCTTGACCAGGTGTTCCCAGTCATAGAGTTACTAAACCACTGAGCTTGCGTCCCACTTTCCTGATTTATTAATGCTAAAAGGTTTCTTGAATTTTTATATACCAAAGTGCCCAGCATTAGCTCGCCCTGTCTCTGGTGCTCAAGATATCTACTTGCCCTAACCCAGTTCCTATATTCTGTGACTAGTTAACTTTTTTCCCTAAAGATTTCTGATTTTACTGAGTGAACCTTGTTGAGGGCCCTAATGTTCTTTCTCAGCGCCCTTTTACGGATCCATGTTTTGTAGTCAAAGTCATTTTTGTGGCTATCCCTCATTTTATTCCTGATGTTTGTGAGTCGGTCGTGTTCCCAGATGAAATCAAGTAAATTGGAGGGAGAACATGTCACGTCGAGCTGTTCTTGCATCATAGACGTAACTGTTTTAGCTAACGTTTTTATTTAGAGTAAGACTTCCCACTCTAAACGAGTATAGTCTGTTCCCCCTTGATTAAACATTGCCTGCCAATCTCAACTCTTGTTTCGTATAGGAGACATTTTGCAGTTACCATGTTGTGGTCGTTATTGATTGTTGTCCTAATCTCCATACATAGACACCATTCAAACATATCTCTCGATAGTAGGATGTAGTCTATAATCGAGCTGGAATGACCACTTTTCCATGTAGGAACTGGTAGTTGATCACCCTTGATGCTTCCATTGCCAACAATTAAGTCCCACTCATCGATATAAGTCATCAACTGTTTCCCGTTTTCTCTGACCAATACGTTTTTACACATAGGTTGGCGTGATGGTAGGCAATACGATTCAGGTCTCCTGCCATTATTATACTGATTTTCGATTCCGAAGAGGCTGCCCCTAGTAAACAATTGACACATTCTCCCCAAAAGTTTCTAGGTTAGAGCACAAGCGGTTCCAATAGAGTTTCACTATAGTTATACTTCTCATGGTGGCTCTGACGTGATAATACAGTTGTGCTACAAGGATACTTTGACAATTACTCTGCAAACTTTCTAATTTTGTTATTATCAAATTCTGAGTGGCAATTAAAATACCCCTAGAAGGGTGGCCTCCATTACAATGTGTGGCATATTGTTCCACTATGGCAGAGCCAGAGCCGTCTATTTTCATTCCCAACCTTAGCTAGGTCTCTTACAGCAAAATCAGGTCGTAATTCCCAAATATTTGTATATGTGTGAAGTTGTTTGTAAAGCTCATATGGCCCCTTGTGTTCCAACTTAGCATGTTGACTTCAGTATTGGTTAGAGAGACACATTATTTTCCCCCAGTTTCTGAAAAGCCTGTGAGAGGATGTCGGGCACCATGGACCAAACTTTACTTCTGGATTCGAACAGCGCAGCAAGTTGATGTACCTCTCCCCACTCCTTTCGCCCACTTTTTCTCTCTTCTTTCTGTTCAAAGTGAGAGATGACCAGGGAGGCTTTCCTGCCCTACCTGGTATTGTTGCCATCAGGTGCTACCCTTCTTTTTTCTTCAGGCTTCTTATTCAAAATTGCATAGCCCCGACCTTGGAAGCCACTACTGGCCGTTAAAAGTGCGTTGGCTCCCAGTCGGATCTTTGATCTGATTACTACAATATTTGTGAAATCATTGTAGGGAAAATATATGTAGTCAATATCGTGGATAGAATGAAGGTAAAGGTCAGGAATATATTTTGTCATCTGTAATATCGTATGTCTGTTGATCAGCTGCCGGTGCAAGTTGTTCAATTCAAACTCTGGGACGGCCAAATAACATGTAATTATTATTTCCCCTTATTTTGAGCACATACTTGCACTGCCTGGGTAGTCTTCATCCGCGTGGATGATGGAACCGCTGTTGGGGGTTTCGCTAGCAGTTGGGATTCCCGTTGAGATTGATATCAGTCCCTGACCCCGAACAGGGGACCTTATCTGTGTGGTAATTGTTTGATTGCGTTAGAATTAAGGTTGGACTTTGTGCAGATAATTTACTTTTTTGGATCCTTTTCCAGCAATAATATATAGGCTCCCATCTTTCCGCGGAAAGCAGTTTCCTCCGAAGGGGTGCATCCTTAAGTCATTGTGATGGGTTACAACCTATGGTGATTCTTTCATCTGTTTGATTTTGCGATTTTGCAATATTCATGGCTGTCTGATTCATTGCCCTGAAGACTACCGGAGGTTCCAATTGCTAGACTGCATCTTTCATCGTTGCCTTATTCGTTGTATTTTCTTGACTCACATCCAAGGATGGTATTCCGACCCCCATTCCTTGTGGCGCTCTTGGCCGAGGCAGACCATACTCTTCCATCTCTGGCCCTGAGATGGATTTATAAGTTTTCTTGGTTTGGGTGCCAGAGTTAATTCTTTGCAAGTATGGTATGGTAAGGTAATGTTTATTTGTAAAGCTCCTATACACAAGGCAAGTGTTTCAAAGCACTGAAGGAGGGAGGGAACACGGGGAGAAGACAACAGTTATTCAGAGCCCTTGAAATTCTGAACGATACAAGTCTGCACAGGCAGAGTAAGTGCATATAATACAATTAACAGTGTAGATAACAGCAAACAGGTCTGACAACGATTCTGCAGTTTTCCAAGTGCACTGAGGCGCCACCATGCAAGGAGGGGAGACAGGTATGATAGATAGACGATCTTCAAGGCTTGATACATTCAGATCATGCAAGTGCACAGACGGTACAGGAGATGGGAGGGGGGAATCCACGTGTGGCCAGTTAGTCAGAAACTGGGTAAATGCTGGCATAATGCCATTCTCATGGGTCATTGAACAAGTGCAGTAGCAATGATACAAGTGCAGGCACGGAGGCAAGTGCAAGAGGACTGGCAAGGGTGCCAGGGACCTGTGAGACTCTGTGTGGAAAAGGAGGGTGAGAGGGATAGAGCGGAGGGAGAGGTTAGCAAGGTAGAGTGAGAGAGAAGGAAGAGGAGAAGAGGAATTATATAATATGATATGGCATTTGTAGCATGCCTATACGCATGCGTTTCAAGGTGCGACGAGGCAAGGAAGGGCGAACAAAGGGAGGACAGAGACAGCGATCTTACTAGGCCAAGTGACATTGAGATCACGCAAGTTCAGCAGAGGTGGAAGGGGAAAAGTGCCAGGGGAAAGGGGAGAGGGCAGTGCTGTACATGGGATCAAAACAATAACAAGAAGTGCGGCCAGCAGGTGGCAGGTACAAGGGTAAATGTGGCTTCCTCAGTAACACACTTGACCTACAGAAGCATGGGATGCTGTAAATTAGAAGAACTTATATACTGAACATCGGACAACATTCAATACACACCAACTTGAATTACTGCAATAAGAACTGTTTGTTTTTTCAAAATGTATATGTCCTGATGAGGTGTACTAGATGGAAATTGTAAAGGTCTGTCTGGTTGTCCGAAACTCGAGTAGACAACACCATAGAGCCCACTCCTCCCAGAGTTGGTTCTAACTGGGTTTATGCTACAAAAGGTGGTAATTGATATATGTTCAAAGGCAATTATTTTGGAACATTTACCTTGTTTTTGATTCTTAAAAAAGACTGTCAACTACACACTTTCAGTAGACAAGGAATGAGCCCAAACAGATGGGAGTTCTGATTACAGAACAGAATTATTAAAATTGGGGTTTTTGCACAAGTACGAATGGTTGTTTGTATGAATGGGGATGAAAGAGATGTGAGAAATGATGTGTGAGATGTGATCACTGGTTGGTGTGTTATGTGTTTTTTCTAGAATTGGTTTTTAATAGATGAGAAGTCAATGTGTTTCATGTGATTTTTTATAAATGTTTTTCCACAATAATATTTGATTAATGAATAAAAAAAAAATGAATTCTAACATACACACTACCTTTTGTCTAGAATAGACACCCTTTAAGCTGGGTTGCTTTTTGGAAGGGATTAGGTGGCAATTTTATGCATGAATTGTATTATTAATGATTGGGGTTTTGCAATTATCCACGGATAATTGTGTTTTTGTATGGTAAGGGTAAATGTAGACAGGAGGTGTTTAAAAGTGCAGGTAGGGGGACTGTAGGATTACAGATACAGACCCAAGTGCAAGGGTTGCCGGGAGGCAGTGCGAGTGTGCAACTGGGCGGGCAGGGACCTGGGCCCGAAATCAGAGGGTAGCCAGGTGACAGGTGCAGTATCAGACAGGAAATCAGCAGGGGAGAAGGCAGTAGCAAAGAGGAGGGTATTCAAAGTGCTTCTTGAACTGGAGATGGTTCTCCTCAAGTTTCAGAGAGGCAGGAAGGCTGTTCCAGAGGGAGGCCCCAGCCAAAGAAAGAGATCTACGACCAGCTTGTTGCTTGAAGAAGCAACTGACCCTGAGGAAGTTTGAGGTGGAGGAGCGAAGAGCTCGAGTAGGAAGGTATTTGCGAAGAGAGTGTTGGTGGTATTGAGGACCCAGACCCCAGAAGGCCTTTTGGACAATGCAGACGGTCTTGAACTTATTCCTTGCAACCACTGGGAGCAAATGCAGGGATTTCAGTGCTGGAGAGATACGATCCTTGGGCTTGAGGCCAATGACAAGTCTTGCAGTCTGTTCTGTATGAGTTGCAGAGGGTGGAGAGTAGAAGCAGGCAGACTTAGAAAGAGGTTGTTGCAGTAGTCCAGCCTAGAGAGAACTAGAACTCTAGAGACAGTGAGCTTCTGGGGGAAGGAGAGGAAAGGAAGAATACCTCTGAGGATGTGCAGTTGGTAGTTTGACTTCTCAGAGATGTCAGAGATGTGAGGAGAAAAGGAGAGTATGGAGTCTAATATGAATGTCTTAATGAGTATCTGGAGCTTATGGAGATGAGGATCAAGATGGGGGGCAGCAGGGAGGATATTCCAGAGGGAGACCCCTGCTGAGGGTAAAGATCTCCCTCCAAATCTCTTCTTGGAGAACCGTCTCACGCGCAGAAGGTTGGAGGTAGATGAGCGGAGGGCTCTGGAAGGACAGTATTTTGGTAGTCATTGTTGCAGATAAGTAGATCTCAGGCCCAAGAAATCCTTGTGAACAAAGCAGAGGGTCTTGATCTTGATCCTTGCAGCCACAGGGAACCAGTGGAGGGATTTCAGCGCTGGAGAGATGCAGTCCCTGGGCTTGAGGCCAAGGATAAGTCTTGAGGTTCTGTTCTGGATAAGTTGTAGAGGGCCCAAGGCAGAGGCAGGGAGGTTGAGAAAGAGGCCGTTGCAGCAGTCCAGCCTCGACAGAACCAGGGCTCTGGAGACAGTGAGCCACTGGAGAAAGGTGAAAAAAGGAAGAGTACCTCCAAGGAGGTGCAGTTGGTAGTTGAACTTTTTTAGAGATGTCCGAAATGTAAGTGGAGAAGGAGAGAGTGGAGTCAAAGATTAGCCCAAGGTTTCTTTCCTCGCAGGTGGGTGCAGGCGCAGGGCCATGGGAAGTCAGCCAGAGTGAGAGTGGGAAAGCGGGAGACACCAGTCTTACTGGTGTTGAGGCAAAGGTCGTTTGCAGCACACCATGACTGAATTGCGCACAGACAGTCAGATATGACTGAGTTAGAGGTGGTGGGTGAGGGTAGTCTGAAGGAGAGTTGCATGTCATTCACATAACACTGTAAGTTAGAGATGAAAGTGGCAATCACACATGCCAAGGCAGCCATTTAGACATTGAAGGACCAGGGGCATAGGTTAGAATTCCCAAGTAGATGGGGTAAGTGGCACATGTTGCCTTAACCAGCCTCTGGGAGCGAAACGGTTTTTCTTGTATCTGACCTCTGCAGACTTCTAAATCATTAGCCAGGTTAAGGTTTGTAAGAACCTTCTGGAGTTTCTGCTCAAATTATTTCTGCCTTATTTGTTTGCCCCAGTTGCCTTTTTTGGAATATATCTAAGTGCATCTGTTTGTAGTTTAATTATCACTTGTTGGTTTGTCTCCTCTTCCCATAGAGTCCTCAGAGATGCCTCTATGACAGTTGGAGTAGGAGAATGCAAGTCTTTCAAATCAGTCAATTCTCTTGTCAAGACAGGCGATGGAACTTCATGAATTAGCATTGGATTGTTCTCAATGCCATGGGGTCCATGGCAGACTTTCGGTCAGAATTTAAGATATAGACTCAGGTGCAGATCTTTGCGTGACACCTTATTCGAGATAACCGAAATCTCCTTTGAGATCTCGACTGTTCTTCCAATCATCCCTGTTAAGGATGAGACTATCATAATTTGCATCTTGGATTGTTCATTTTCTTTTTATAGAAAGAGTCTTTGAATGTAAATAAAGCAATCTTTATCTTGCTTAATTGAAGTGTGTTGGCAGTAAGTTTAACCGTTTATATTTTCATATAGGTACACAAATTAACTTAAAACCAAGTTGAGGGCCGAGATAGAAGGTGCTGTTAATTTGACCCTTTTGTCCATTTTCAAAGTGTTTCATGAGGCCTTGATGTAACTGTGGTCCTAGAGACGAAAAGGTGCTCAACGAGAGATATTCCGTCAATATTGAAGCAATCTCTTCTGAGTTTATATTCCGATCCTCCTCTATTAAGTTGATTTTCTGCGATTCAGCATTTGCCTCTAGAGGCGTAATCATCAACAATTCTCCATCCTCATCTAGGTGGGTTACAGCCTCCAGAAAACTGCCATTGCTCACTAGATGGACTGGCAATTCCACCGGTTGGTATCTGGGTTTACTAGATTTTAATCTGGACCCCACGCTCTAAAAACAATCTTTCATGTTTTTTGGTTCTTGGCGATTCATATGCCAGATGCTGAGGCTATAAAATGCTTCTTGAATTCGTCCAACAGAAGGTCTTCCAGTCAGCTGGTCTGTTGGCCCACGTATGCCTGGGAAAATTCTCAAGACCGTATTTGCAGATTTTCTCATGATTTGAAAATTCAGCTGGAAGCTTTATCCGGCAGTATAAAACATATTAGTTGTCTTTTGTCTGCAGGACCAATCTGGTTTGCGGAGGATGTTCTCAGTGGGGTGGGTGGTAGGGCTTGGTATCACTGGGCATGTTTTGCCCATCTTCAGCTATACCCCTGCTCCTGTTTAGGTGACTAGTATTGGCCAGTTAACTTATTGTCTCATTTGACACATCGACTGATGTTCGCAAGTTCGCCTCGTCTTCCCCTTCCAATGGCATCAATTTAGCAATTTGTGTTGACATTATCAATGCTTTTTTTACTTTGCTTGACTTGGATATCTTTACCTTTTGGCCTTTCTTTGTCTTATGGCCGCTTCTCAAGTCATTCATGTGTGGATGTTTGTCAATTTGCAACTTATTGGTCTTTCAGATAGACTTTGAAATGAGCTTGTCCTGACTGGTGGTTATTTCAGTGTGTAAATGAGAACAGTGCTGGCCAATATATTCAGGATTTGAAGTTACTGGAGGAGGTGTTAAACTTGTTGATAATATGTTTAGGTGTTGAATGGGGGCACTAATAACATTAGTATGTATACAAGTGACCAGAACATAATAGACACAATAAGTTCCCTTAGTTCCCACGCGTGGAGCTGAAGTGGAATAGTTAAAGGAGGTGGTTCCAAAGTGTCTCTTGATATTGCTTTCAGTGAACTGTGTTAAGCAGACAAAATGCACAGCCAAGCATTGGTTTAAGGTGGATTACGTCAAGCGAGTTGCCAAATAGCTACAAATTTGAGACACAGGGAGGGCTCAAAGGCTCAAGGCCTGCAGTCACCCCCTCCCTCGACTCTTGCAATTAGCTCTGTCGCATGATCTGTTCCAATTTGTCATTCCCAAGAAGGAAGTCAGATCAGCTTCTGTTAGCTTGGGTATTAGGATGTATCATTGTTAACTATACTGGATGAAACTGTTACGGTTACAGTTTCTGTTGTACTATCGTCTGTGGGTTACTACTCGTGGCAACTTCAAACAATGTGGTGGTATGACAAAGTGTAACACTTACATAATTGATACTGATACAATCTAAGTTTAGCAATTTGTCTTCGCACCGAGGACTGTATGATACTACACAATTTCAATGTCAATATCAATGTATTCTTAACTTCGATCGAGATTCAGTGGATAAACTCGCGTCCTGAGTGGATTGGATGAGAGCAACAGAGACCTGGTCTCCTCCTCTTTGCACTCCAAACACCAAACACAAAACACTTGGCTACTCGCTTTGAGCCTGCACTTTGCATGGGCTGGATGAATTTGTAGGTAGCCTCGCCTGGGTACTTAAAGAGCCATGCGCAGGAGAAGGAAAGCTTGATGCTCCACTTTCAGTCAATCACAGAACACATGGATACCCACTGCACATATCTCTTTTTGATTCCATGGGATGTTGGGTAACACCCCTCCATCCCAGGAAACTCTCAGCAGGAAGACTCATGCACACCAAGCTTCAATGAGGCACACCCACAACAAAAGGATCAGCCTTTCACCAGTGTGTTGCATACCAAAGGGCCTTTAAAAGCTCTTTTACCTTATTGTAAGTAGGTGGTCTTCCAATCCTTCTTGAATTCATCTTGGACTCTTAAGGACAGAATAATTAATTAGGACCTTCTTGGGAGAGCAGACCTTGCCAAAGTCCTCTTTCAGAGGTGAAGATATGTTTTCCAAGCCAGAGGCAAGCACTACTCTCTACTCATCCCCAGGGAACATTGTGGGTGACCATCTCTGGATCAAGACCTGCACTCTCTGCCAGCTGCACCAAAACCCAGATCTTCACTGGAGTTAAAGGATTCCTGCTGGTGCCAGCTATTCTCCTCGGAATGGGAGTGATGAGGAAAAGGACTAATCTTGCCTGTCATCCCCTGGATTGTGACTCACAGCACCGGATGAAGCCAAGCAGCTGGTTTCCTGCATTCTGCAGATTTAAACTGTCCTTGCAGACATGTTGACCACGTCCAAATGCATTTGTATCATCAGTACCCACTTTGCTGCCTTTGGCACTCTCTACAAACGTGTTTGAACTGCTGTTTTGCATTCTTAAAAGAGGCCCATTGCCGCATTGTAGCGTCATAGCATGTCTTCTGTTCAGCCTGAACTCCAGCTTGCCTCAAAAATGGTTATTAGATTAGCACTAGTTCCAATGCCCGTTATAAAGCCAGATTGGTAGGGGTCAAGTTGCGTGTTTGCTTTGAGACATTTCTTCAGATCTCTTAGGTTGAATCTAGCAAATATGTTCCCTGCAGTGTCAAGAAGAGCTGGCGGTCTATAGTTCATAGGATTGGTCCTGTCTCCTTTTTTAAATACAGGTATCAGCGTGGATTCTTATATATTGAATAAAACTTCAGCCCATTGCCTCAGGTTTGCTTTTATAACTGCATTAGATATCCATGGGGCCCCGGTGCCTGTGAAGAGCTTGCTTTTTGTGTTTCAAGTATCACAGCAAGTCGGTCTATTTTAAGAACATGCAACTTCATTAGACCAATTTTATGTTTGCAGTTCTTATTGCTCTTTTGAAATAGTTTGCTGTAATGCTCTGTCCATTTGTTTCACGTATCGCATTTAGGAGTAATGATTTGTTTCCGTTCTTATTTAAGTTCTTCAGAAGATGCCATATGCAAGCACTCGATTTCGAACATATTGCCTTTAACATATTTTTGTTGTTTTCTTTTTTCTAGGATTTGTTTAATTCGATTTTTGTATTTCGATTCCACCTTTTTGGATTCTTTCAATAGTAAGTCTTTTGGTAACTTTGTCAGTTTTCTCCGTTTCTGTTTGATTTGAAATGTTAGTACTTTGATTTTAGGTTCAGCTAAATGCCTATGTGTGAGATCATTACGTGATCTGGGTCGATTTTGTTCACTAAATAAAGCTAGAATGTGATTGTAAGGTACAATATTAGAAGATTTTCCTTCCTTTCTTTTCCATGTGTGGTTTAGGCTCATAGTTCCAGGTACAGTTCCATTTAGGACGGTAATATTTCTTTTTTCCATTAATTGCATCCAGCGCTTTGGGTGGTTTATAGTGAAAAAACCGAATTACAAAATATCGCAAACAAAAATCTCGAATCCAAAATATCGAAAACAAAAATCTCGATTTTTTTTTTAAATACGTTTTTATTTCGAAATGGGGGGGTTCCCCCCCTAACCCCCCTTTTTTCTTTTTTTTTTTATTTTACCCTTTTTTTATACTTACCTGAACCCACAAATACATATAAATAAATAAATAAATAATTCGAGATTTTTTTTTCTTCGAGATTTTGGATTCTATATTTTTGTGATTCGATATTTTGTTTTCGGTTTTTTGACCGACCACCGCTTTGGGTATTTGAGCCTATACGATTTGTATTTAGGTCACCAACAATTGTTATAGTTTATTGTATGGGTTCATTTTCTATGATATCCGGTATGTCTGTTATGTATGTTAGGAATGTGACCTCAGGAATTAGTGCTGTATTCCAGTATTAGTCAGTTGTGTATGGTCTTTTGGTACTTATGTCTAATCCAAGGGCAGTCAATGCGTCCTTACAATTCCATATTTTTTCTTTAACTGTAAATGAAGATATGTTCAATATTGCTGTGTCTCCTTTCCTATTATTTTCGATGTATATTGCTTCTATGTCTCGTGATTCAATTCTTTTTAACTCTTCCATAGCCCAGAAGCTTGTTAATATAGTTGTTCTGTAGGGGAAGGGATCATGTTTTGATCTGTCGATCATTGTTATTATCAAGGAGTCAGCTCTGCTTATTTTAACATGTGTGTATCTTCTGATTTTCTTTAAGGTGTCACCATTTGTATTACCATTGCTGGATGCATTTACTGTTCTCGTTTTAGTCTCCTGCTCTTCCTTTGCATTATTGTGAGAGTTATCTCTATTTGGTCCAATCAAAGAGTCATTTGGCTCACCTGGTTGTTGTTGCAAGAGGATCTTGCCGTTTGGTTTCCTTTGTTCAAGTATCTGGGCACTATTCACATTCACTCTAGGATGGTGAGTTAAGTTTATTCTGATACCTGTATCACCGCCTTTGTTTTCTCTTTCATTATCGTCATCATCACTAGAATAGTACCTTTCACTTTCACCTTCTTTAAGTACTGTATTTATGGAGCACGCTGATAAATTCATCAGCTCCTCCTCAGATGGACTATTAATCAAGATGGGATTGTTTTTTTTTTATTCAGAGTCCGTTATCATGGGTTTTACTGATGTATTTGCATTATTTCCAATATTGCTTCTGTGAGCAATCTCTTCAGTGTCATCTAATATAGACATTTATTTGACATGTTTTGTACTTGAATTTTGTTTTTTGTTTTCTTTTTTGTTGTGTTTTTGTTTTTTTTGCTCACTTGTTTATTGGTGATATGAGTTGATATGTTTTCATTCCCTCTAGTCACAGTGCATGAAAATACCTCGTACATTTCATCCGGATTGTTTTCGGTACTCTCTTTATTTCCACTATGTTTTTATCGAATTTCGGTGGGCAATCTTTTTTGTCATCACCGTCTATTGAAGATTTGTCTCCGTTCAGTTCTACATTTATAACTGCATCAGTTCTGTTTGTATCTTTATTCAGATTGGTCCCCTTCATAAGTGGCAATGATTGTTTAGTTGTTTTTATTGGCATTTTGTTTTGTTGCAGCAATTGGTCACATGTTCTCCCCAATTCATAACTCAGCGTTAGTTTTTCATTCTGTGTTTTTCCCAGCGCTGTTTGATTCACTGATATTGCGAGAATTGGATCCAATTTCGTGCATATTATTTGGGTAATGATTTGTTGCTCGTTTAATTTTCGGTCCAGGTTCTCAAATAATTTCGTCAGGCTGAACAGGGCTGTATTCATTGGCGTTAAAGTTATTTCATGTGAGGAATTCAGGGAAGGCCTGATTCCAAGGGCCTGGCTGCTAGTTTGGCAAACATGGTTTTTGAGTGAGTCGGGCTGCTAGCAAAGGATATGTTTTGGTTTTCATAGAGTACAGGGGGATTTTGATAAATATGATTTTTGTGTACTCGAGGAGCCAATTTGGGTGTCATTAACGATTTGTATGGAATGTGCCTCAAATTTCGAGACGTTATCTTGAATAGGTCATAAAGTTGAATTGATATCTAAGAAAATGGCCACTGCAAAACATGTATTTATATTTGTAGTGGCATCACTTGGTTCGGTGTTACAAGATAGCTCTCCTGTACCATGAAGGGTGCAATCTGACACCCAGGGCAGGACTGCCCATCCGGGACACCAGGACTTAACCCGCTAGACCTTAGGGCATAGGGCCTCTTTGGGTATCAGAAGGAAACATCAATTATAAGAATTAAATCAACAAGTGGAAACGATCATCCAAACATCCAGGCTGCCGACGCTGCATATGTCTTTTCTTCCCAGGGCCAGGGCTGCCAGGCCGGGTTCGCACTTGTGCATTTTGAGGGGCACAGCCCGGGGGAACCGCACATGCCCTCACTGCCATGCCCTGCAGCCTACTGTCTTGTGGTGTGTGCTCGCTATGTCATATCACATCACATGATGCACTGTCTGCACACATTGCGCAGGTGCAGGGCTGCGTGCAGCGGGTGACCTCAGTGCACTGGCCTGATGCGGTGAGTGCTCTTTTCTGACGACGACTGGCGAGGAGACCGACGAGCAGGGCAGCATTTTCACTGAAGTTCAGGTAGATTGCTTGGTGCCGGTGGGCAGGGGTGTTGTTGGCTGGAGCTCGCCTCGTATTGGCTGTGGTGGAAGACATGAAGTGGGATTATGATTGCTTGGTGGGCGGTGGTGTTAGGGAATAGGGCGCGCCTGGACCTGGGAATGAAGTGCAAATTCTCTGGGGGTGGTCTTGTTGTGCTGAACTTACTCAGCAGTGTCCTATCACTGCATTAGCCCCCACTCACACCCACAGTAATTCAATGTCAGAGGTGATGGAAACATTATTCCATCCTCTGCAGGATTAGTATTACTTCATAATGCATCTGGGGGCTAGTGGCTGTTTTGGGGGAACTGTGGGGGATGGTATTTGAGCGAGATGATGAGCTCGGGGAAATCAGTGCCCATCTGCAGACACAATGCCCCGTCCCGGGGCAGCAATGCATGTCTGTATGATGAGATCCCAGCTCACCAGCGTGCCCAGCCATCCCCTGTTGTCTCTCTGGCACACATGATTGAAGATGGATGGCACTTTAAAGACCCTCACCTTCAGGTCCCCCTCAACAGATGCATGAGCAGACAATCCATTTGGTGCTGCTCTCCCTTGATTACCTAATTTACCTGGGCGCGTGTGCTTAATGCGGACGGTCTGTGAATAGTGGAGTGCCAGCCAGCCTTTGTGTACTGACATTCACTGGCAGGCCTCGGAGAGTGGTTATACGTCCTGCATGGGGATGTGGTGGCAGTGCTGCTGGAGAGTCCTGTCCTGTGTTGTGCCCGTAAACGATTAGCCCTTCTGGGCTTTAGGAGTCCCAGCAGTCTTCTCAATTTTCTCCTAAAGGTCTCAAACCCACGTTAGCCCACTTCAGTCCACATTGTACACAGCTACAGGTCAAAACTGAATGCATTTCCGTCCCACGAGCCAACTTCCACAACTAGTGTTTTGGCCTCTACGTTGCTTCGGTTTCCAAATGATGCTGAAACACCGTGGGCAGTTCCGCATTGGGAGATGGATGAGAAAACGAGCAGAACAAATGAAAGGTGTAGTGTGGCTTCCCTGTGAAGCTGGGTGCGCAATTGCTTAGCCTACGGTTGCATCCACTTATTTCAAATGGTCTAATAAAAATATCACTTCATCGTGTGGCGCAACGCGGCAGATTCCTACTGCTTCTCAGTGGTGTGACAATACGAGTTATTATTACCCAAAATTAAGGAAATACAGATTATCGATGTCAGGAATATAGGCTGCGTCATTCTTGCCATGATTTTTGAAAATGCTGGCTGGCCATGTGCCTGATGCAGCGGTGAACTCGCTGAGCTATTCACAACCTCAGCCCCATTCAAACATTGGCCTCTCAGCCAATACTAAATCACGTTCCGAATACGTTATTATTAAATGTAGGTCAGACCTGATGAGCAGCTCTGGTATTAGCCAATCGAAAATATATCCTATTGAGAAGTTCATGAATTGCCCCCTCAAAAATCCTGAGAAGTGGTAAATGCTTTTGTAACACTCTGAAAGTACGTGTAGACGGAATTGGAGGTGCAGAAAACAACCCAAACTGAACAAAAATGCCACATCGAGTGCACAAGCGCAGTCGAGAAATGTCGGTATACTTGCATAGAAAACGTTTTAGCTCTGTTAAGAAGTAGAAACGGAATCTATTTGCCAGCACATAGACCATAAATGTACAGACACATATCGCTACAGTAAGCGTATCAGTTTACCCAGCTATTGCACCACAAGTGGCTTGCAATTTAAGCACAGATAACTGAGTGAATTGTATTTCCCAACATATTACCGTGTATGGAAGACTGTAGTGGAGGGTAATTGCAAATCATGTATGTTAGGTAGAATCACCTGCAGTACCCTTGGGGAACACTACAGGCAATTAGGACTACACGTGTAAGCACAATTTCACCTTTGGTACAAGCCTGTACTACACAGTAAAGTGGTAGCGATGGCTGAGCAGCCAGAATTAACTCAAGTTTAAGTGAGCAGTAGAACAAGTTACACAAAGGACCAACTAACACAGTGGTTCAAACAAACACTTATTCAAGGTTTCTTGGTAAACGAATATACATTTATTTACTCAGTCAGTTATAAAGCATTACTCTAGCACAAGCAGTTCAATATCACACACTAATACACCACAAAAATCAAAGCGGTAAGTAAATGAACAAGTTTAGATCCAAAATGAAGTGGGAGCAAAATGGCACTTCAGATACTTAATAAAGGAGGGAAAAGACAAGGTTATAAGAATAGACAGCCCAAATGCATTCATAGGCAGGGCAAAGGGTTTCAGTTAAATACAATTCGACCAGAATAGGACGGTGTCCAAGTGGCTTGCGAGTTGGTTGTTCCCACCAAACTCACCAAACTCAAGGGAAGAAGTTAACCTTGAAGGGCTTCTCTTTCGTCAGAGTTTCAGGCAATTCGGACCTGAAGCAGGTCTTCACCAGTCGTCCAGGAGTTGCAGCAGTCTTCTTCCTTCCTCTTCTCTTCAGTTCTTTCGTTCCAGTGGTCGACTCTACTTTCCAAGTCCCAGAGACCAGCTTTTAAACAGTTTTACCCCATTTATTCCAGCCTGGCTGTCACTCACACAGCACAGTGGCTGTCCTTGCTGGACAGCCAGCTGGCCAATCACGCCAGAGTGCATTCAGGTCTTCTAGGAGACTAAGCACAGGGAGTTTCAGGCACCTCCCTCACATCCTGTCCAGCCCAGACACTCAGGCGCCAGAGGAGGGCTTCAGCACTGAAGCCTGCCAAAGGCCAACAAACAAAGGGGCCAAACCTGGTTTGGCACGCAGAGACAAACACAAGAAGGACCTTTCCTAAAAGAAATGGCGAAAAAAGATGACTGGAGTCTGTTTTTACAGATCGGTCTTGGGCGCCATATTGAAAAACATGGCTGACCCGATTTTTAGCTACCGTTGTTAGCGGTCGGGAAAAATCATGGTAGTTTGATCTAAACCACTGCCACCAGCCATTTAACGTAGGAATGGGTAACATTTTACTGTTACAGGAGTGTTTTGACTCAGGGAAAACTAGGCAACCCTTCCAGCACTCTATAGTAAAATAGGGTGTGCTGGGGCAGTACATTTAAAGAGACTAGTAAAGTCACTTTAACTTTACATGATCCGGGAGACAGTAGTCAGTCCCAGAGAAGGTTTTTAAACTTTGGGAAGTCTGAAAGACACCCCTGTGCCACTGCACTGAAGGTGCTGTGGGACACACAGAAAAAGATGATACCCATGGAGTTGTTTTAAAACTCCATAACCAAAGAACACACAAGTAAAACACATTGAAAATGAAAAGTTCAAAGCCCCAAAATATAGCAAAAGAGCTCTAAGGAGGGATTTTAGAACTTGTGTGTGAAATCTCCCTAACAATGTCTCAGTCACATCTGAATAATGACTTGCTCTCCCCCAGCCCACCCACTATCTGTAAGGACTTTCCTGTATTGCGACTGATCAGTACATAAACATGCTAGTGCCTATGAAGCATCAGTAACGTTAGTTACTTCGCAGGCATTGGTTAGATGCTGGAGGGTGCCGAGTGGCCAGCAGTAAGGCCTGAAGTCACTCATAGAGATGAACTCTCCTACTAGTGCCCAACTGAGAGCACTGTACTATCCCAGAAGGGTACGAAGGGAGTCCAGACACTACATCTATGTATAGAGCCTAATTCCTTCTTAGCACTGTAATGGCTGTTATTATTACTCAACTGAAATTCATGGAAGGTGGAAGAGAAGTGGTTACCAGCCTCCACAGGCCCTCACTGCTGGTATTTGAACCAGTGAGTGCAGGCTTCGCGTGGTCCTCAGAAACAAGCACTTAACTCCCTTAGCTATAGTTCTCGATCTCTCTTGTTGAAGTGAGAAAGAGAGCTTGGGCACGGCCCTCCTCTACTTTTTTTAATTAACTTTTATTTTAGAAAGAAACTGTTCAGAATGGTTTTGTTTTAAAATATAAGTGTAGGAAGCAGTTGGAACTTGCACTTCAGTGCACTGCACTGTACGTCCTCTGTTTGGGGGCTTGCATTGTACCTGGGAGGGGTTGTGGCAATGGAGTTTGTGGGGAGGGGGCAGGACAGCAGGGAACATCGTTCCGCTATTTCTTTGATACGCTTCGACCACTGAGCTATCTACCCTATTAGTCCTTCTGAATTCTGCTAGGACAGCTGGCCAGTGCTGAAACTGTGCTATTCAAAGTTTACTAGCTCTTTTAAAAGTGCAGGTAAATTGTGACTGCCCTATTAAATTGCAGCAGTTTTGCTGAAAAGCAACTGCTGGTAATAGTCTATTAAAAAAAACACATTCCTTCCTTTAAAATGCTCTGGCGAGACATCTGGTCTGCTCCTATAAAACGAGGAGAGCTGGTAATGTCACATTAAAACAATCGCGGCCCTCCTAGTTCGTGGCAGCGCCGCCATGCTTGGAAAGTAAATGAGTCCTGAGAAACGCTGTCATGCCATGGCAGGTATAGCAGCTTATATGAGCACTGTTTCATTTAAAGTACAGCAGCCCGATCCCTTGACAGCATCGTGGCTTGCTTTTAAACTGCTTCGGCTTATCAAACTGTCATTGTGTGCCATGTACACTTGTTTAGCAGGATAAATGTTTAGTCTGAAAGCTGCCTTGTCATTTGTTGCGCTCTTTTCTGAGCTTGTACCATTTTACACACTGTCTTATAAAATGATAGAAATGCGTCTTCTTGTGCAGCTCACAACAGCATTCTACCACAAAAGTCATAATGCTCGCGTTGCGCTCGTCAATGCTTGTTCTGTGAGGGTGCTGCAGACATCCTTGGCACAGCTAGCCCCCTTTTTCACTCTGTTGAGCCTCAGCGAAGGTGATGCTAGGTTTAATTTACAAAATGCCCTTAGTTTTGCAGTCACAAAAACAGATATGGCTTTGCTAGTCGAGGCTCTTCGTAGTTATTGTGCTCGAAGGTGCCCCAACCCAGGACCTCGGATTGTTCCTGTCACCAGGAGGTAGTTGACTATTTGACAGTTATTTGTTTTCACATGTTCTACTGCAGTATGATTTCTTCTCAGACTGTTTTATTTTTTCTGTTGCTTATGTTTTGTTGAGTTCTAAGTGCTGTATGATTTGTGTTCAAATGTATATTTGGGCTTGAACTGGTACTGATTGTGAGTATCATTTCAATGGTATGTGTAGGCATGCTATTTTTTGATTTGCGTATGTGTAGTGGCAGGCAGCCTGCATGAGAGAGCGTATGGTTTTAATCGTTGCTTGTACACAGTGGGTTACAGAGTGTGTGTGAAGTAGACAATATTTTCTAAGGTGTTTTGTGTGCTGAATCTGATATGTTTTTAAAGAGCATGCACACATGCAAAAATAGCCTGTGTCATTTTGTGAGCCATCGCTGTAGGCAAGTGGCAGCCATTAGACAGCCATCCTGTGGATCAACTATAGACAACCCACTATATAGGGCCTGATTCTTGGAAGTTTTTTATAATGGCGCAATCCCATAGGAAAACGTTCCATGAATCAGGCCATAAGTTGCAATGCTCCTCTTTTCATCCGGCGACTGTCTGTGTGCGTGCGTGTGTGCTGTAAAATTAAAGTAAAACTAGTGCTGTTTGTTTATTCACTGAGCACAGACTATAATTAACTGTGTGCTCCAATACATCCGTCTTTGTCCCGGTATAAAAGGGTGATTTTGGGGAAACAGTCTGGAAGGAGGAAAAGGGGAAGGTTTGACAAAGCCCCACAAAGGTGTTTGAGATAAAAGGTTTATTGTGAAAAAGGAAAAGGGGGATGTCATGTCCCACCTAAGGACACCCTCTCCGAACTTCCCAAGTTCTCTCCACCCAGGTGATCTTCCCTCGCATTTCCACACCCAGAGGGATCCAAAAACGATGGTCTTTGCCTGGCCACCTGATCAGTGGATCCTGGCGAAAAACAAGTGTGGACACCCTCAGGTTACTCACAGGGCATACCTCTAAGCTCTCTACATTTGTTACAATCCATGCTTTGTTTTTTGATATGTTTCTTACTTTTATCGAGACTGATATTGCACTCGTGGATAGTCCCTCTATTATTGAAGATCTACTTTGCGAGATCATGAAGTTATTTAAAATATGGATTTTCTGATCCAGATATGTTTAAAACCTGCTTTAAATGCACTAATTTTGACTAATTGTATTCAACATTTTCTTGGGGGATACTCCCAATCGCCTCATAGAAGCATTACGCTGACGTGATGTGCTCGCTCCCTTGGCGAAATATGGGACCACTGTGAAAAGAATTTCAGGGCCACTTTTGGTTCCTAGCCCAACCCTGCTCACACCATGATGCAGATATCATTTTTCCAACACATTTGTTAAGGTGAATATTTAGCATAGCCATGCACAACTTCATTCCATCTTCATAACTTTCTTTCATTGCCCTTTCTTCTCTGTGCTGAGCACGTTTCTTGTAAGGTATGAGCAAGTGATTCACAAATTCCCCAAGAAAGTTACAATGTCCAATGCAAGGTGTTTTGGAATAAAGTATACCAGGCGCTAGCCAACTTTGGTAGTGTTCTAAAATATATTGCCCATGGTGGCATCACTAATCCTTGACAGACACAACTGCAGCATATCCAAAGTGAAGTGTGGAAATGTTTAACGGAAGTAACAGGGATGGTGCATGCTGTCCTCTTGGCATCATCTGTTTCCTAGGCAGGGCCTTTGCCTCAGGCAATGCAATTTCAGTCCACAATTAATATTTGAAGTATGGGTTTCTTGTGCCTACTGTTTTCATTTGTTTTTTTCTGTTTTTATTTTTGTAAAATAATTGGGATAAAAAGAAATTGCCACTGAAAAAAAATGTATATATATTTGTAGTGGAAGCAATTGCTTTGGTGTTCTAAAATAGCTCTTCTGTAACCATGTAGGGTGCGATCTCACACCATGATGCAGTTATATTTCAAACACATTACTTTGCAGTCGTGCAGATTGGGTATAGGTAGACTGGGAGGAGGTTGGGTGGAGGTGGCTGGAACAGAGGAAACAATAGAAGTGGAAGAGAGTGACACAGGCATGCTTTTCTACAGCAGATACCTGCATGGAGATTTTAGGCTATGGATTTCTACATTTTGATGAAATTTTGCCTTCCTATAGGGTTCCTCCACATTGTTGTAATAGAAATGGATGAGGTGCTGAATAGAATTAGAGGTTGCAAAAGTTTGGGATGGTTTATTAGAAGCTCTCATCTGAAACATCTTACAATAAGAAACACACTGAATGTCTTTAATGTCCTTCTCACTCCATTGCTACTTTACACAGAAATACTGCCAGCTGTCAGTGAAAATGTTCTGGGCTCACTGGTTCTTCTATGGAGTTAAGGTGAATATTTAGCATACCCATGTGCATCTTCATAACTTTCATTCATTGATTTTTCTTCTCTTTGATGAGCAGGATTCTTGTAAGGTCTGAGCAAGTGATTTGCAAATTACCCAAGAACGTGACAATGTCCAATGCAAGCTGTTTTGGAAGATAGTATGCCAGGGGTTATCCAACTTTGGTAGTGTTCTAAAATATATAGTGGGTACTTCTGAAGGGTATGGCCCATGGTGGCATCACTAATCCTTGACAGAAACAACCGCAACGCATCCGAAGCGAAGTGTGGAAAAGTGTAACTAAATTAACAGGCACAGTGCATGCTGTCCTCTTGGAGTCAGCTGTTTACAATACAGGGCCTTTGATTGCCTCTGTGGCTGGTTGAGGAGACTCTGCCTCTGCCAGTGCTGGCAAAAACCTGAGAGATGAATACTCTTTTCAGTGAACAGTGAGTCTTTTTAGGGCAGTGAAGGTATTCAGACAAATTGATATATCTTTGGTGTTTATTTTACTCATATGTTGAAAGGTGTTAGCAGGATATGTAGTAGAACCTTTTTAAGCTAGTGATTTACACAAAACAGAACACGTAACAAATGTTTATTTTTCATCAAACTGGTGTTTCTCAAACAGGGAATAGGAAAAGTCTGAAAGAATGAATAAAAATGAATATTGTTTTAGATGAACAAGCCGCCAAGTAATTTCCCCCTGGCTGCTGCTGCCTCTGATGTTGCTAGCTCACTCAGTTTAGGATCAAATTTGACTAAGATAGACCTTTTCCTTTCCATTGGGATTGTACTGTTGGCATTACGCAGTAGGCATATGGCTTTCAGGGTCCATCCTGTCAGAACCGTAGGGACTATGCTCCCCCATTTCTCTTTCGCCAGGTGGAGTATCTTTGTAATTGCACCCAATACATCCAGTAATGTATCTTGCCATTATTTCCAAGATCCATCAAACCATTTCTTGATGCGTTTAGTATTTTTGACCAAGCAGGTGAGCATTCTTTTGTCTATTTCAGGCGTTTCAGCATTTCCTTCTGGCAGATGTGGTCTGGGACACTCCGTCCGTAGTTTGGTTCTGGCTTCTTTGGCCTATTAGTGTTTTTTTCTCAACTCCTCATCAGGTACGCCACTATTTTCATAGGTGGCTCCCTTTCTGATGACCAAGGATGAATGAGAGTGTCTGGGTCAAAGTCGCCCCCATTCTCCTCCCGATTCTCCTCAGTCTTTCTTTTCTTGAGAGCTATTTTGTCTTTATCTTCACTGGGAGATGGCAGTGTTTATGCCTCCTCTTCACTGGAGTGCTCCTGTCAGCTGTAGTTTTCCTCAACTATGCTGGGTGAGGATATTTTCTGCCACCTGCTTTCTTTCATCCTTGACCTCAGTGATTTTCTATTGCCACCTTTCTCCTTCCATGGCCTACCAGGAGGTATTTGTCCATCATGCACCCTTCAGTCTTTCTTTCTTCACCCTTTTTCTCTTCCAGGATCGCCTGTACCTCTGATCTTGCCCATGCCTTGTGAGAACTTTATCCTATTTTACATGAGGGTCAGATGCTCTGAACTATGTATCAACGTAGCACCTTACACCTTTTGGATGGTCTGATACATACTGAGCTGGCTTGTTTTGGCTTACATGTGGTATTCCCTCTTCACTGGAGCTGTAAGCAGTGGTTGTGCAGAGTCAATCTCCACCTATTAAAGGTGCTGCCAGCAACAGCCAGAGTCTTAAAACACCTGCAGTACTGGAGCACTCCATCCAAAGAGTCTTCAGAAATGTTTAGAGAGTTTCAGAGAGGAGGCATTTGATTAAGTGTCTCCATATGTGATACTCCCATCTCCAGCAGTACCACTTGGATGAGCGAGAGGCCTTCCCATGATATTTTCTATCTGATACCAATGCTGGAAGTCTTAAACCACTTCATCTGAATTTTGTGTACCAACGTTTGTTTTTAATTAGATCACAGAATTAATTTTACAGACTTTCATGAAAAGGTTAAAGCATAATTTTTCTCAATTCATATATCGGACAAAGCACTCAACCTCTTGAGAGCCAACAAACATCTGTTTGCAGTAGAAGCTTTTTAAACCTTGCCCACATTTATTCACAAAAATGAGTAAATAATCGTGATTGAAGAGGTCTACCTTTAATGATCTGACCAGTTTATCCACTTTGTCCAAAAGTTGCCTTAATTAATTTCCAATGTTTTGCATGGCTACTATCCATTTTATGGGTAATTCAACTACAATTTAATGAATACATCTGTGCAAATGTACTTTTACGGTTAAGCATTAACTAAATATGAAAATAACAGGTCTGTTTTTACCATTATTGTTCTCTATATTGCTCCAACACCGACATTAACGTGTGTACTACATCAAGACAGCCCATGATGTTAAAGCAGTAAAGCCTTAGAATTGCCTTAACATTTGGGCAACTTGTTTGAGCCCAGGGAGTTCCAGAACCCTCCCCACCAAGAATAAGTATCCCTTAGAATACAGAGGGTGAGTTTAACATAGTGAGGATGCCTTTTCACATCCCAATGGGTTATTCTAATGCAAGCTGTGTCACCAAATGCAGGCATTGTTGTCCTTGCTTATTTTACTTTATTGTGTCTTACTGGTGGAGGTTTCTTATTATATTATATTCTTTTATGCATGAGGTGCATGTTTTAGAAAATGATCAGGGTGGTGCTGTGATTTGTTCACACCATGCAGTGATCTGATGTGACATTTTCTTGCTCCTTAGGGATCCACCTTTTATCATTCTCGCTCCTGAGGAAGACTGATCACACACCATCCAGATGCCGAAACATACAGCCAGCTGTTGAATGTTTCTACACACAACAGTGCGGTGGCACAGTCTTCATTTTTCTAGCTGTGTCATACGTAGACTCCTGTCCCATGACTAGGTCTTTAGACCCTATAGAGGTCATTAGAGAGGTTTAGTTAGTTAGCAACGGCTTTAGTGACAGGATTTAGAGTTCAATTAGAAGACCAACCTGCCTTCAAATATGCGTAGCACTTGCATTTACTATCCTCATTCATTCTGACACCAGTCATGTGTTTACATTTAATATTTACACATGATTTTGTATATATTGTTTGTTTTATGTGCTTCAAAAAACTCAGAGGAATATGTTTGTTTGTAATTATACACAGTGAGTAACTATTCTGTTGGAATTAGATAAAACCTGCAAATTGTAAGGGAAAAAGATTGAGTTGCCACTCATTTGTCCCATATTAAGTTGGAATTATGTGTAACATTCCATCACCACTTCACCAAAGCAGTCTTAAGAATTTATTTCCAAATAAGTAATTGATTTTTCTGGCATGGCATTTCATTTTGCTTTTGCATTCACTATTAACACACATTCCCAGCCCAGCTATTAGACAAGAAGGCCTCCAGGCCGAACAGATTCAACTATCCATTCTCTCACATGTATGCTAATGCAACTAGAAAGGAATGCAAACAGCTGAGCGTGGGTAGAGCTGTTCCTGTCCCTGAAGGACAATCCCATGAGAGTCAGTGCAGAGGTTCCGAATTGCCAGAACCGGCCAATCCAGATTTAGTGCACTAGCGCTCCCCAAGATAATGGTCACTCCATTTGAACTGTCAGATATCCATTGATAAAACTTCTAAAATCCTTAACTATTTGATTAGTCTGATCCTGGAGGAGGTGAAGATTCGGGGAGGGTGCAGCCATCAAGGGGGGAGCTCGGCACAGGGTGTTTTGTGATGTGTACAATGAGGTGCATGGAATGAGGCTAGCACATTTAGGTCACTGACAGGGAGCCATGGTGGGGCACCTAGATGTCTATGATTCAATAAGCGGCTCTCCATTCAGAGGCCAATTTGACTCCAGAGTATTCACTGAGCTCAGGTGCACATCACGTGAGGTGTTTTGTAGGAGAGAAATATTCTCAAGAAGACCACGAATCATGTCTCTAGAAACAGAAGAAATAAGGACAAACACCGCATGGAAGGGGATAGGGCACAAAGCAATCATATCCAATCATCCAGCATCCCATACGGAACATATGGTATGTACATAGGGGACGACTAATGAGCTAGGGGTATTAGTACCATGTATTGCTTGCATCATCTGTGATGACAACTTAATTTAAAATGTATTGTCCTGCAATAAGCCTATTCCTAAGAGGATTGTCTTTTACTTGTCTGTTTGCCAATGGCCTGCCATACAGAATTTGGTGACCCCGACGTGATCCCAGAGACAGAGGAATCCTGGCTGCACACCAGAGGGGCTACACCCACTGGCATCAACTAGTCCCTATGTGCACACATTGGAGTGGTTTACAAGAGCTGTGTGGCCAGAATGTCTGTCTGTTCTTTGGACTGGGGCACTGCTCACGGATTGTGCAGGCCGTTGATGGGACCCCGTGACAGAGGAGCTCAGGAGAACACGAAGATATGAATGCACCTTTTGCGGTAGAAAACAACATGGGGAGGGGCAAAAGAGGATAATTGTGATTGTTGAGGTGTGTCGAAGGATGAGATGATGCAGCGATTGAGAGGTGAGTGTGTAGTGAAAAGACCAGGTGGCATTTTCGTTTTTTAATATCTTTTTATTATTATATGGATTAAGAGGATAATGGAGTAACAGGATCCTTCCTGATTGGGGGAAGAAGACAGAGCTGTATCTTTGAAGAGGAAAAGGAAGAAGGGTAAAGGATTCGTATATATTGAGTGTGCCTTGGATCTTCCCGCCCGATATACGGGGGGTATGAGAATGATACGTAGTAATTTTCAGGTCCGGGTTGGCAGTGTATCATTTTGTGGATTTGTGTGAAACACGGCTGTGAGTGAGTGAGGTGGTAGATAGTGGGAATATTTGGGTATGAGCTTTGATTGAGAGAAGAACGAGTGACAGGGTGGGGGAAGGTGGAGCGGGTGACAATATTGGGACCAAACTGGGTGGGGATATAGGCCGATAGAGGTACTGCTGGATCAGACCTTCAATAACAAGACACGGTTGGCTGTCATACATTTGACTGGGGGTGGCCGAAATGGTGCCGATTACCCAGTCAGAAAATATGTGCACAGCTGTACCATTGTAAAAAAAAAAGTTTAAAATATCACAGTGTGTGGGTGGCTGAGATGAGGCGAAGGGGGTTGTTTGAGCCCTGGCCTGAGCAGGGAACTGACAACAAGAAGGTTTTAGGCCACATTTACACCTTTCTGGCATTGAAATATGAGGGAAAAAGTTAAAAAAAAGAAAATAAGCATTAGAAGTGTGGAAAATGGTAGAATATTTACAGGATGCCCCCAGAACGGGTGAAGTCATCAGCAGGAGAGTCGACCCCATGTGCCCAAACTGACCCACTGCCCCACCCAGTCAAGTGTCCCTGACCCTGCCTACATTAGAGCCAACATTATCAAGCACACCACCGCCCCATTAGGATGCTACCCCACAAGAGCTGCATCATGGTACACAAACCCAATATATGTCCCTTTACCCACCAGCAAGCCACCTCCACCGTCATCACAGGCCCAATATCAGAACCTTCCAAACCCTATGGCCTTTGCAGCTGTACAGTAACAAGAGCAAGGGAGACAAGATATGAAACAAACCACAAAAGGAGTTAGAGTAAATGCTGAAGAGAATACAGGAAGGGTTGGCAAGATTGAGAAGGGACAGAGGGTATGGGCACAACGCATCTAGCAGGCTGGACGAATGGAGGGCAGGGGATATATTGTTCAGGATTGACAGCACTGAACTTAGGGACATGCACATAGAGAAAAAGGGTGGGGTGGAGTAAGATAGTGAACAGGAAGTTTGGATTATGGGACAGTACAGCTGAAGGACAAGAGGGACGGGCATCCCGGGAAGGAAGAATGGGAAACAGTGGATGAGATAGGAGAGGGAGAAGCACCACCCGTTATATCACCACAAGTGGAAAGTTTATGGGGGCCATGTTTGAGGAATCGGTATCAGTGCATAGCAGTGGGAATGGGTAAATTGGCAGAGAAGATGAAGGTAAAAAGGTGACGGGGACACAGTTTGCCCTATTACATAAAGGACCAAGAAGGGCTCCATGTTCCGTGGTCGCACATGGATAAAATTAATTTAATTAAAGCACTGCCATCTCTCACTGTGAGAGCGGGGAAAATGATTCACACATTTGAAAAACAGACTGCCAGTACAGCCTTGGCTGTGGGGGAAAGCGTATTTGTTGTGATACTGGGAGACCAGGCTGATGACATATGGGTAAAGGCAGGATATCTGGGAGTGCAATTGGGGATAACATTCATGACAGGGCCTATTTCAATATTATCAGGGTATGAGTATGGGTGGCCATAAGTCTTGCTGTCCCCAAAACCCCAGATCTCCAGTATTTCAACCAACAGACAATGCGAGATGATGAAGACCTCGCCCAGTACATTTTACAAACACAGGAGATGTGGAGGACAGAAATGGTTGAAACCTTGGAGCAGTCAATTTCATTATTTTTCTTTGTAATTAAGAAGGGGCTTCCCAAATAGATGCAAAAGGCACTCAACAAGACATGGTGGATAGAGGCAAAGGGGTGGACAGAGATACAGTATATAATTATACATCATTGCAAACATCATTGCAAATGGTTGAGCGAAAAGGAGAAAAGGAGAAGGAACAAACAGAGGAAGACAAACTGGTGCAAAATAAATTAGCGAAGATATCAGTGGAAGGAGTGGTAGTAGCAGCCTTACAAGATGCACAGACAGAGCACAGGGCAGTATAGGTAGACATGAGAATGCATGGGCAAAAGGATACAAATGGAATAGTGGGTTTCATCCACAATCAAGGGTGGCATCAGGGAGGGCACCCATGGGGAAGAGGGGGATTCAACGGGCAGAGAGGGGGAAGAGGAGGATTGGGTGGAATGGGGTTTAGGGTAGGACATAATGGACAGTGTTGGTCCTGCAGGAGGATGGGACATTTCTCACAGGAGTGTAGAAACAGGTCATGAGTTGGATATAATCAGATGCCTCATATTCTCTAGGAGCACAGCCTCATATCAACAGCCCAATGCTCCTATCCCCACAACAGTTCCGTACGATGCCCCGCAAACATTGTCCCAGTGAGCTCCCCCTCCACAGTTCCTGCAAGTGCCAGCTCCCAGTTGTCAAGTGCTGTATGCCTTGCATCCTGCTCTGCCACAGGTGTCTCAAATGCCCAACAGTAACGGAGTTCCCGACAGCACTGTCACGCATTATCAAGGGGCAAGTTTGCAAGGATTGAACCCTTTTGTCTTCCCAGGGACAAACACCTATCCAGATCAGGACAGCCCACAGAGAGCTTTTGCGTGCCCAGTCCTGTCAGGTACTGCCGACCCAGTAGAGGAACCCTTGGTGGGTGTGGAGACAAGTGAAACATCTTTTATTTTCATGGTGGATACAGGAGTGACTAAATCATGTATTAAGAATGGGAATTTTACTTTGTCAGGTGAGATTATGGACACGTAGGGCTTCTCTGGGGCTTTGAAATTGGTTCCTTTTACAGAAGAATTGTCCACCAAGTGGGGGACAAGATAGTGCGGGCCTCGTTGTTGTTCTCGGAAATGTCCCCTGTGAACCTGCTAGGATGAGATGTAAGCTGAACATGACTATCTTGCTTACTGAACGAGGGGTGGTGTGTTCAACTCCAGGGATGTGCCACATAAGAGCCATGGTGGTCATTCATGCCTTACGGAGTGAGATGGCTGTCCGAGGGATTCCAGTCTACCCTGATTTGTTCATTAATGGGGTCACAGTGTTGCTAAATGCAATCCCTCAAGAAAGATAGTGTTGGAAAATATCCTCAGATTTCATATTCAGGCCTCCTCTGCCCCAAGAATATGTTGCAAGGATGAATCTCATGTTGGACATTGAAGGCGTGGTGGTGTTGAAAACAAGGATTGTCTTAATAGGAGTAGCTACAAATGGCCAAGAGTGGCACACAGTGTTGTACATTGAACCAACTAAGCCGCCGAAAGAATGTACTGATTTTGACCTTATTGCAGACAAGGAAGATGACAGAGAAATAGTGTTAGTTCTGTATGTTCCCTGTGAGATCATAATAAAGCATCGCCATGTCCCATTCCTCATGTTTGTAGGCAGGAAGTTTTCCATTGTTTGCCCAAGAAGTTCTGGCACAGTTCCCTGAAATTTTATGGATGTCCAACCCTCATGAGGTAGGGCTCTTCCCGAGCATCGCCCCAATACAAATTACTCTTAAGCCAGGAGCAATATTGCCTCAAGTGAAGCAGTACCCACTATGCAAGGAAGGAGCACTCTTACACCAAGGCATTATGGTGCCCTCTAACTTCCCCTGCAACGCAGCCATATGCCCCATCAAAAAAAACCAAAAGGGTTCAGTTGGAGACTGATTCAGGACTTGCACCCTCTGAATGACATAGCGCAAGCTGAGTTTCCTTGACTTGAAATATGTATTTTTCTCAGTTCCATTTTACCCTGACTCTCAGTATCTCACAGCATTTATGCATGGCAGTAGGTGTTTCCAGCTTACAAGGTTGCCCCAGGGGTACTGTGACTCCTCCAGTATCTTTAACAGGGTATTGCACGGAGACTTGTGGAATATACACATGTTAAGCACCATCATTCAGTATGTGGATCATTTGTTAGTATGTAGTGTCAGCGAACAATAGCGTAGAACTAATTATTTCACCCTACTGCAACCACTTGCTGAGAAGGTACAAAGTGGATAGAGCGGAGCGGCAGTAATGTCAACGGGAAGTGTTATACCTTGGTCCTCTTATCGCTATTCATAGAAAGAAAATCACACCAGAATGTGCTGCAGCAGTGTGCAGCATACCCCAGCTAATTACCGTAAAAGACATGCAGAAATTCCTGGGGTTGTGTAAATATTACATGGCATGAATCTTTGAGAACACCACTTACATCCAATCACTGCTACAGGGCCTTAAAGATACCCAGAAAGCAAAGAGCACCAACACACTGGCAGAGGGCATGCTTACTAGTTTTCAGGAGCTAAAGGTTTTTATTGCCACAGTCCCTGTCGTAGCAACACCTGACTACACACAAGATTTTTTTATCTCTTTTAACATTCAGATTGACAGATGATGACTGCTGTATTAACACAGAAGAATACAATGGGCCATAAGCCCCTATCATATTACAGTGGCATGCTGCATTCAGTTATGCAGGGACAATTCCTGCATGAGCAAGCTCTTGCTGCAGCAGCTTTTGGCATAGAGAAGTTAGCTACTATTACGATGTGGTGTTCAGTGACGCTGTACGTAGAGCATGCAGTATTTGCCATTTTAGATTGATCTAAATCTACCCTGATCACCCAGTGAGCATTACTGTATGAAGTTTTACTGTCCAGTCCAACCATCCATATAGTAAGATGTAAAACTGTGAAACCCAGACACCTTTCTGACAGAGACTATTGCAGACGGAGATGAGGTTCATGACTGTGCGACCTATGAGGGACCTGATGACATACTAAGAGTGCAAGACTATTCCCTTTATGACAGGGAAGTGTTTTTTGTTGATGGTTCAGTCACTATTGACCAGGAAACAGGGAGGAGATACATGGTGGCTGCAGTGGTATGCCTAGTGGATGGAGAGTCTGAATCTCTAGTGCAAAAAATTTTACCCATGCATTAGTTTACAAAGCAGCCAAGCTTATTGCTTTAATTGAAGC
Source organism: Ambystoma mexicanum (assembly GCF_040938575.1). NCBI lineage: Eukaryota > Metazoa > Chordata > Amphibia > Caudata > Ambystomatidae > Ambystoma > Ambystoma mexicanum. The sequence continues at coordinate 675,179,454 of NC_090930.1, read as the reverse complement.
TTTGGAAGCATTGCATGGGTGCAAAGTGACAATCTATTGGGACTCAGTGTATGTTACTACCACAGTGCATTCTGGGTTGTCCCGGTGGAAGAGAAGGGGATTTTGAAGAGCAGATAGGTCCCCTGTGCAGCTTTTCATTTTGTTAGATAGATTAATGTATGCCCTATTACGGCTCACTCTAGTAGCAGTGTTGAAATGGCCTGTGCATACCAATAATACAGACACGATTTTGCTCAGAAACGCTGAAGCAGATGTAGCAGCAAAATTAGCAGCCTACCTTACAGTACCATAAATATCTGAATACCCAGAAATCTAAAATGTGCAAGTACAATTACCAACCCCTTACATGTCATTGCTCATTACCCAAATAATTAAGCTGCAGGATCGGACACTACAAGAAAAAAAAAGTACTGTGGCAGAGAGAGGGTGTGTGCAGTCACCCACAGATTTGACATGGAAGCAGGGTGCCAAAGGTAAGGTGGTAATGCCCCATGAATTGGTGAAGGTCATGTTCGAGCAACCACACTTTCGTTCTCATGTGTTGAAGCAGCACATTGCAGTGGATATGCAGGAGGATTGGTATGTGCTGAACGTTCCGGAGTTGCTAAATGTATTTGTTTCAAACTGTACTGAGTAGCAGACTTATATAACTGGGCAATACTGCAGACACTATGTGGCACCCTACTGCGCCATTCAGTGAGCTTCAGATCAACTATGCTGACATGGGAGAATGGTGCAACACATTCTGATACTTAATTGTGCTTGTGTGCCCCGTCTCCCGTTGGGTTGAGGCTTGTCCATGTGCACACCTAGATGCTAAGTCTGCGGCCAAATGCCTTGTACAAGAAATTTTCCCCTGATGGGAGTGTGTGAAGTATTGAGGTCGGACAATGGCACACACTTTATCAATGAGCTGTTCAAGGAAATCGCAGCTCTATTAGGCATTAAGCATAAACTGTGTTCTATTTACCACCCTCAAGACAACTGCATGGTTGAACAAATAAATGGCCTTTTAAAGGCAAACATTTCAAAGTTGTGTATTACCCTCAAGACGCATTGGGTCTACTGTTTTCCGTTGGCCCTTTTCGGGATACGGATGCAACACTGTAAAGATCACCATTCATCCGCTCACAAAATAGTGATGGACTAGCATATTCACACACCATTATCTCCAGCTAGGAGTTTCTCTGATGCTCACAGGGCTGTGTCCATCTTGGGGATGAATTTAAACAATGTTTATTTTGATGCAATCAACCAAGCTTATTTCTTGACAGATAGCACCACAGCGAACAAACGATGACACCAGTGCTGCACCTGATTCCTTGAGCTCGCCACCCCTCCAATTGGCCCCAGGACACTATGTGTGTATAAGGAATTTTGTTTGCAGGTGGAGTGAGCAGAGGTACAGTAGTCCATTTACAGTTGTGTACTGCGATATTAGGTACACCTCTCAGAGGTCTGGCAGTCCCGACATACTGCACCTCCTGTGTCCGAAACAGCACCATCTAATTCATGATCACTCTCGTCTTGACTGTATGAAAAGAAGTGTTTATTGATGATTATAGTGCACAGTATATTGTAGGAGTTACAAGATATGTAACTGTACATATCATTTTCTGTTTTTCTTTCCAGCATTCTACCTCATCTCTGCAGAGTACTCTCAGCGCACCCCAAGATCATCCAATTTCTTTGACGCTCATTTTGAGAAGGGTTAACTGCTAAAATGTATACTGCCTATTTTAACATTATTTCTCCGGCACTGGCTTTCGTATACAGCACTTTTTGGAAAATTAAATCAAAGCATCTCCACCACTGTTGTTAATGAATATGTTGCTATGTATGTGTTTTTTTTTTCTTCTGGGATTTAGCATTTACATCAGTGGAGACATATAAAGGGGAGTGTAATATGGGTGAGTGTGCAAATATGGGTGGGAATCCATTTGGGGACGACATCATGCAAATTTATACGAAAGCTGCTATGTCTGCTCCTTAATCCCCCATGCATCAAGGGCACCCACAATGTTAGTGCCCCAAGAATTATCATTTTAAGAGGCTCTGTGCTTAGTCCATCTCAAACTACGTGAGGTTCACAGCTTGTTCCTGGGGCTCAGAGTATGGCTCGTGTGGATGAACAGGGACAAAGCAAAATGTGCCAAGAATGCTAAAGACCCACAGTGCAAATTACAGCCATTGCTGAAAGTAGAAGGTGTACTGTTCATATCTGACGGATGGAAAGAGGCGGTAGTAAGCTGCATGGCAGGGGGACTGGTGGGGTTCAATAAAGAAGTAATATGGGATGTTAACAACAAGTGTAGTGCTATCTGGACCACATATGTTCCGAAGTTGACATGGATTGAAACCAAAGAAGAACCAGCAAATATGCAAGCACCAGGAGAATACCAGTTATGCTCCAAGGGCTCAGAAATACTCCAGTGGGAACAAGCGTCAAATGCAATAAGACTTTATACATTCAAGACTTAAGCAAGGGTACTGCAGTACTAACGGATGTATACTGGGTGTGTGGGCAGCAGTCATATTTGCACATCCCACCATTATGGAGGGTCATATGTTCATTAGCGAAATTAGACTCAGCAATTCTTGTAGTTCTTGAAGCACACCTCACCATAGCACCATTGAATGTTGAACCCCAGTGAAGGCAGTCCCACCCCAGCCCCACAGGCAAACAGGAAGACGAGGTTGTTGTGCAGGCAGAAGAGGTGATCCAATTACCTATCGGAAGATTCCTCCAAGTTGCTGAAAGAGATCCCTGACAAATATCGCTTGTACACCAAGACGGATGTGTTCTTTGCATCCATAATGTAACCTGGGGTCCAGGCTGCAGCAAATCTGAAATGGATTCAGATAGTGAGGTGGGAGATGATTTAATTGCTGAATGATACAGTGCAAGGAATGAATGTGATCAAGATTGAAATGCAGGCCATCAGACGGATGTCTCCCCTTAATCGGTATGTTTTGGACCTATTGACGGCCATGCAAGGGGTATGTAAAAAGATCAGACTGTCCTGTAGCACCTACATACTCCCAAATGATACAGAAACTTGGTCCCTGTCATTCATCATAGAGGCCCTACACAGGTTGAAGACTGGCATGGAAAGTGAAGGAGGAGTTGATGCGGACAATTGGTTCGATGCAATGTTTTCATGGGCACCATCATGGCTGGGAGCATTGGTAAAGATGTTGGTCCCCGTCGTAGTACTCCTGTTGGTGATGATCTGCATGTGTCAAATGATTCTTCTATGCTGCATAAAAACTCTTCTGAATAATGATGGTTGCACTTGCCCCAGTTGCATTGGTTGCAATTGGGGCAAGTGGTGCACCTCATGGTACAAAAGATGGGCAGGCTCAGACAGACGATCCTAAGAAACCCTGCATGGTTAGAATTGAGAGAACAATAGATCCCTGGGGATGGTAACTATGCCCCCACCAAACCCAGAACATTATACAGCATACTGGGTCGACTTATCAAGTAATGGGAGGTGCATTTCCCTTACATGTACCCCAGGATAGTACACCCAAGCGGATGAGAACAGCAGAGTAAGTTAATATAGGATTAACTAAAGGGGGAATGTTGGAATGCATGTTCAAGCCTACTGCCCCCAGAGATGATTCTGGTTGAGTAAGATATATTTCAAGCATGGAGAGATAAAGAAATATGGATCTAGGGTGAGGGGTTGAGCAATAAGCAACCTATGGGTAGGCTACAGGGACGAGGAAGTAGTGGGGTAAGTGTCCTTGGAAGAACCATGGAAGGAGGGTGTTTGGGATGAGGGAATATAGCAGTAAGCACCACGGATGAACCAGGTACAATCAGTCCCATCAGCGGCAGAACACACTGAAACACTGCCATATTGAAATGAAGGCCTAGTAAAGCCAGGATCCACAACCAGTGGCAGTAAAGTGTGGCATTCAGCATTCCAATACTGTCCCATCCCTATTCGCAGCCGAGGCCTTAGACATGAAGGGGTCCATGTTATTTCAATGCGGGATGTTTTTAGACAGGGTTTTTTACGAAAAAACTCATCAAAATTTTTATTTTTTATTTTTGGCGGGATGCCCCCCAACCCTCCATGCCCTTCAGTTTTTTTTATATTCCCGTACACCCACACCCAATTTATATATTTTTCTAACCCCCCCAAAAAAAATTGCTGAGTTTTTTCAGCAAAAACTTGTGGTGAAAAACCCAGCGAAAATATATCCTGCCATGAAAGGATGTCGTACCACAAGAAGGCCTTCAGGCCAAACAAATACAACTATCCATTGTCTCATGTTGTAGGCCGATGCAACTAGAAAGGAATGTGAGTAGTTGAGCATAGGTAGGGCTAAGCCTGTTCCCGAAGGATCATCCCATGACAGTCAGGGTAGAGGTCCTGAGTTGCTAGAACAGGCCAATCCAGATTTAGGTCACTAGCGCACCCCCGATGATAAAGGTCACTCCATTTGAACTGCCTGATATTCATCCATAAAACTCCTAAATTCCTCATTATTTGACTGACTAGTGTGTTCCTGGAGGAGTCCAGTTTAAGATTCAAGGAGGGGGCAGCCATCAAGGGGGGAGTGCAGTGCAGTTTTTGTACAATGAGTTGCATGGCGTGAGGCAAAAAATGTAGGTCAGTGCCGGGGTGGCAGAGCGGTGGCGCCTATGTGTCTGGGATTCAAAGAAGCACTCTCTGTTCAGAACGTCTCTTTTACCTCGAGAATATCCACTGAGCTCATAGCTAATTGCCAGGTGCACATAACAGTGTTTTGTAAGAAAGACACATTCTCAAGTAGACTGCCAATCATGTCTTCAGAAACAGATGTGATAAGGCCAAAGACTACATGGAAGTGGAAGGGCACAAAGAAACTATATACAATCATCCGGCATCCCATACATAGCCGGTGGTATGGGACGGCCAATGAGCTAGGGGAATTAGTACCATATATTGCTTGCATAATCTGTGATGACAACATCCTTTAAACTGTATCCCCAAATCTAAAAATCACCACCTAGTCATTTCATGAACCCGTAGCACCCGATGTGGTCTGCTAGTTCTCAGCAAAGTATCCCTTAATATTTTGAACATATCATGGGTGTTGTCGGTCACACCACTGATATCATTTTTCAAAATATTTACATTGCTGCACCTAAGAACTGATCTCTGTTAAAAAGAAAAAGCCAATAAAGGTACTGATTATAACCTTTATTCTGCCTCTTATTTGAGACTGTATCCCCAAAAAGTATCAAGGGGTATGATAGCATTGCCTTTGCCCAGAATGATGTGACATCTAAGAAAATGCCAAAGAAGGTCACCTGGACTTCAGCATTCCAAACATGTTTCCATAGCTTGGAGGATGGTCTGTGCAAGTCCCTAGTTCTAATGATCTCAGATTATGGCAGGAATGTATCATTCAGACAGGCACTTGTGCATTATGAATTGGTGCAGTTTTAGCACAGCTAAACTCTGATAGTTTTGAGCAACCATGTACTTAACTAAATAGGCACTTCACTGAGCAAGAGCGCAATGGGGAAACCATTGAAAAGGAGGCATGTGCAGAAGTTTGGCCTATGTACAAGTACAGCCCTACATTTTAAAGCTAATTTCACATTCAAGGCCCATTACAAGATCCTTGTGTGGCGAATGAAGGTGTCAGCAACCTCTGACTCTCCAGATGTTTTGGATTATGCCATCCATGATCCCTCATCTTCGACTATGCTGGCTAAATTCTGATGGGAGTTGTAGAGCAGAACATCTGTAGAGACAAAGGTTGCAGACCACTGGGCCAATGGGTATGCAAGGAGAGAATCCTGTGTTGTTGCATTCGGCAATATACCTACAGGGATTGGACATAAATATTTAACATAATCCTAGGTTGCAGCACTCCAATGGAAATGGCATCAGTAGGTACATTCACCTCGAGGATGCACCAGGCTCTTATAAGGGTGATGCTCAATGTTTTTGGCTGGGGGCATGTGAAGGGTTGCCATTTGGCAAGGGTGTAGGTGCCCTGGCTTTTTTGATTTTTATGAACAACTAGTTTAGCTACCCGCCTTTGCCTGGGATTTCAATTCTCAGATTTTTAAATCATTGCTTCATTTTTTAGCAGCACACATTCTCATATCAGTAAATCTCGCTTGAGTTCCTTCAGCGGTTTCATTCCTTCGTTGTTTAGCAGCACTGATTCTCTTAACAGCAAGTTGTGTTTCAGTTTCTCCAGCAGTTTTGTTGCTTTATTTTTTAGCAGCACACATTCTCTGATTAGTAAGTCTTGCTTCAGGTTCTTGAGCACTGTCAGTGTTCTGTTTGAAAGCTTGTTGAATTCTATGAGCTTCATGGTCTTGAGGTCTTCCTTCATCAGAATGTTGATCATTTTCCAGCTTTTGATGTTTTGATTTGATTTGGGTGGGATTAAATACTGCTCTCTTTTTTGTGGCATTTCTGTAAAAAAATATATTTGTGGGATTAAAGCATTAATAAAATGAGAGAATACAGAAGAAAGTATTTTTGGTAAACATGGAATAGGATTCAAATCAACTGATTCATCTATGTCTTCTTCAAATTGTAGCAAAATTCCATTTGCTGTCATGAAGGTGAAGTACCTGTCCTTTACAAAATTGTGTGATAGAAATTAATCATTTGGTAATCATGTTTCAGCTTCGATGCATGATGTTGAGCACTTTCTACAAATTACCTGTAGATGGCAGTGTAACACCACAAAACGTAATGCTGAAAAACCAAAAAGATTAATTATCTTGGGAATGGGTTGACCTATCGAGACAGAAATAGTTGCATTAATTCGGCAATGAAATAAAGAAAATTCCATGCAAGATTCATGACACCATACCTCACCATTCATGAGCAGTTATGTCCCCAAGAACGCCACATACAATGCCAAAAACCCACAAACATACACAACTTTGTTTTCTATAAACAAATGTAAATATGTGGGTTATGCAACTAAAAATATGTGTTGCATATAAAACGACCATTGAATCTGCAGGCTTGAGAAGTGGGCAGAGTTAGAACAATTACACTGAGCAGAAGGGGCCGATAGAAGGGTTCCTCCAGCTTTTATTTCTGCCCGCTTTTCTAATGTCATGTGTCACCTTGACAGGGATTGTGCTCCTTAAAGAGGGCTTGATTGTATCCAGTCCCCGATCGCTTCCTTCTTCTGGATGACAGCCAAAGTTCAATTCCAGCAGATGGAGAAACAAAATGTTCTCAGAAACTGCAAATCAAAGTTTCAAAAAGTTCCAAAAAGGAATCCTTGGGTTGGGTTTTCGAACAAGGAACTCTGAACCAAAAGTGTTCTATTCCAACAGTGTTAGGGGGATGACTCCACCCTTTTGCCTTTCTCAGTTTTCTAAATGCCAGGAAAAGTGCCTTTCTTCTCCTGTCCTGTTTGCCAATGTTCACTGTGCCAAGAGAATGACTGCCATCTCTTGGATATTTGTACTGTTCAACACACTAGAGGGTATATCTCTCTTCCCCTGGTCTCTCTCCAGCTCTTCACAGTGCCAAGAGAATGACCCGCTGCTCTTGTACAACAGCAGAGGGTATTTCTCTCTGTCCCTGGTTTCTTTTCAGCTTTTCACAGTGCCAAGAGAATGACTCCCTTCTCGTGGCTCTTTGTACAATAATGAACAATACCAGATGGTATATCTCGCTTCCCCATGTTTCTCTCCACTCTCTCCACTCTCTCCACAGTGTACGAGCTCACAGCCCGCCTGGTTAACTATCCTGCCAGGTACTTTGATCGTAGGGATGCCGTTTTTTAGTGTGGGTCCCAGACCCTTCTTGGCTCTTCTTGTTGCCTAGGACTTATAACCCTTCACTATCCTGCCAGGTTATCCCCATTGTTGGGTCTCAGACTCTCTTGCTGTTGGTTTCTTTTTCTATCTTGTAGTCTAGGCAGACCTGCTGTCCCAATCTGCCAGAGAATGCCTCTCACTCTTGGGTCCCAGACCCTTTTGTAGGTATTTCATTCTCTTGGGTCTCAGGTCCCTCTGTATGCTTTTTTTTCTCTTGGGTCAGTGCTTTTAAGGTCTTCGAGAGTTCCCAGCAATTCTCCCAGTTTCCCAACCCTTCTCTGTCTGCTCACTGGTCTTTGGTTGCTGCTTCTGGGTCTTTCACCCCTGTTCCGGCACCGCCTTCTCTCCCTCGGCTCTTCAGCGGTTCTGCAGCGGCTTCCTGCTTTCAGGCGGCATGCTCTGTGTGGGTGTCATGCTTGAGCGCCCTGGTCCAGCTGGTTGACCAAGCTCAGGCTTCCTTCTTCTATGCAACTGCGGAAGACCTATCAGGGATGCCTCTACTGGTGGGCAAGCATCACGTTTGTGGCACTTTCGGCATCCCAGTCCCTCCAGAGGCTCATTAAGCTTCAGGAGCCTCACAGGAGGATCTCTCTCTTGGTTCAGATCTCCCTCTTCTCTTTCAGGTATGTTCTGACCAATAGACATTCTATGTAGACTAGACGACACATGATGGTTTCTGAAGGTGATCTTCATTCTTTTACATGTCTTCCTTGTCCCAGTAGTGACCTTCTGAGCTCCCAGAGGGTTAGTTGGTCTCTCCCTCATCTCAGTTCATAGGGGAGACAAGTACCTTTTGTACTCTACACTCTTCCTTATCCAAGAACTTTCTACTTTACTGGTTTTGAAGAAACAGATAGGAACACTAGGGATGGTGTTGTAGGGGGTTGATGAGGAAGGTGGTTAAAGGTAAGGAGGTCCATGGGGATACTGTGTTCTCCCCAAGTCATCACTAATCCCATAGGGGCATCACTCCTCATGAGAACCACCTGCTGAGTACCACCCCCAGGGGGACTGTCAGGTAGCTGCTTCACCTCCCTGACCTTATGGAAAGGGGTTCCCCTAGGGGAGAAGTGACGACATCCGGGGATTCGTCACACTGACTACTGATACCTGTCAATCCTACAGGACGCCAAAGCCGAAAACAGATCTGCATCATCTTACTTCACACTAGAGAGGAATGCTGCTATGCTGAAATGGCAGAACAAGCAATGCTTCAGCTCACAGACGGCATTGACAAATGCAAACTTTCTTGTTTTTGTTTTCACAATAAATAAATCAGCCATGTGCTGGACTCAAAAAAGAAGCTGTGACATTGCCTTGCCATCTAGCAGAGTGAGTTTATCACTGACTGCTGACATCTATGTGGGCCTGCAGGGCGCTGCTTGAAATTCCTTCTGGCCAAGAGCTTCGTTTTTATGATATGGGTAATTAAGTACCAATAAATTGGGTAACAATAAACTGTAATTTACATCACTACAACACAGACCAATTAATTACAAACACTAAATGAAAAAATGTGAAAGTGAAAAAGCATTGACAGTCTGTGCAGATGAATTACTGACAGGTATAACACTAGCTCCTACTCTTGGCAAGCAGTAAATTGTCTAAGAAGAATACCAGCCCTTTTAAACAAAACAAAAAAATACTCAACCAACATTTGACGCCTTATGCCACTGCCAGACATTCTTCCCTGCAGGAGCCAAAGCCAATAATGACCTAAGGAAGAGATGTACCTCCTACCTTTATTTTTTTTTTGTTTTGTTTTTTTAATCTAAAAGATTTTTTAACAAAGGTTTCGAGTTGGTTTGCACTTAAAACTTCCAGAGCGTCTGGGGCGTTTGTAGTCAGAAAAAAAACAGAAGGTGTCCTGCGTATTTGGTGGTCATGTTGATTGAACGTTTCTTGAGGCCTGCTGCGGAAGGAGCACGTTGAAAATGTGTGTCATAATGTTTATTGTTGCAAGCTGCCATGACTGTTTGTCGCCATCTATCAGTTTGTTCCAGCACGATTCTTCGTCTTGTAGGGTGAAGTTTGTGAAGATTTCTTTCAGGTAGATGCGGCGGATGTCTGTCGTTGTCGGGCAAGACAGAAGAAGGTGACGTATAGATTCCTTTGCCGTGGTGGATTTGCAGAGGCGGCAGCTATTAGTAGAGGATAAGTGTCTGATCGCTAAGATTTCATTTGTTTCCAAAAGGTTAAGTCAAATTTTTAAGTAGTAATTTCGCGCGGACCTGTTTGGAAATAGTTTCAGGTACGGTTGAACAGAGTCAAGTTTCTTACAAAAAACTGGAAGATGGTTCGTAAGTTTGTATCGGGTAGCGGTATCAGTGGTGGTAATCCAGTCCAGTTCCTTGATTTTTTTGGTGACTCTGACTGGGTTGCAGATGAGGTCCTCTGTGCTGCAGGCAACTGAGTCTAAAATGGATAGGATTTTGGTTTCCCAATGAGTCAGCATTTGCCAAGTTCCAAGGCGAAGTTCTTCACTTACCAGCTTATAGGCGTATAAGGCGTCTTTCTGGATGCACTTCCGATAGAGCAAGACACTGTTGCAGTCGATAGTTGATTTTAATGATGAGAGAGTAAGTTCGCGTCTAATCAGTGTTATTGGGGTAGATTTGGGAAGACCTAGGACTGTTCTCCAAAAGGTTGCTTCCAGGTTTTGCCACAGATCTTGGGGGAGGCTCGGCATTGCGTCGGCACCGTATGACAAGGATGGTATGACTTTCTTTTTATAGAAGTCTCGTACTGGTATGATTGAGAATCTGCCGAATTTGGTGTCGATGGCTTTTCCTTGTGCAGCTAGTTTTGTGGTTTTTCCGTGCAATGTCTCTTTCATCGCGTTGTCTCTTTGTGAGCTGTCTAGGATGACCCCTAGATATTTAAAACTCGAAACTTTCTCGATGGTTGTTGAGCCTAGTTTTAAGGTTAAAGTGGGTTTCTTTTTTGCGAATTTCTCTATAGTCATCATTTTAGTTTTTGCTTGATTGATTTCCAGGTTGTTTACTGTCATATATTGTTGTAAATTTGTAAGTTGGCGTTGTAGGCCTATTGGAGTATTGTCCAAGAGGATTAAATCATCAGCGTATAGAAGACGACTGATCTGATCACCTCCGAGTTTAGGAGGGAAGGCTCGGATCTCTTTTTCTGTGTCTTGGAAGTCACCTAGGTAGGACCAGAACAAGGCTGGGGCCAGAGGGCAACCCTGTTTGACCCCTCTGGCTGTTGTTATCTCTTCTGTTAGCAGTCCTTGTTGGTTCAAACGTACCCGCATAGAAGTGTTAGCATGTAGGGCTTTGATTGGGTTGAGTATGTCTGGGGGGCATTTCCATTGACCCAGTTTCTTCCATAGTCTTTCCCGATCCACCTTGTCGAAAGCCTGTGTTAGATCAACGAAGGCAATGTGTAGGCGTGGGCGTCCCTCCATGATTTTGCTTTTCAAGGTACTCAGTATTAGTATGTTGACGTTTGTACCCAGGTTCTTTTTGAAGCCAGTTTGTAGGTTGTCCTGACAAGGGGCTTTGTTCGCCCATGTTGTGAAATGGTTTAGCAATAGGGACCCAAACAACTTTCCTATTGGGTCGAGAAGAGCGATCGGCCGATAGCTGGTAGGGTCTAGCCTGTTTCCCTTCTTGAAGATGGGTACCACGTTAGCACGTTTCCACGTTGGAGGAATGGATTTTGTGATAGAACAACATCTGAAGATTTGGCTCAACAGAGGCACCCAGGTTTCCGGATGTGCTTTCAAATCGTAGTTCGTGATGCCATCAGGACCAGGAGCGCGTGATGGTTTTAGTTTTTTAATTGACGTTATGATATCTTTGATATGATCTAAGCAAATCCAAGGGGTGTCGTTGTTTACCGTCCTAGAAGCTGTGGTCGTGGTACTCTTGAAAAGAGTGCTAAAGTGCACTTCCCAGGCCGACTGACCAATTCCGTTCAACTGGCATGGTCGCGCGCCTGGCGTTGTCGAGTGTAGGAGGGACCAGAAGTCTCTGGCATGGTTTCCTGTTATAGCTTTCAGGATGTCTTCTGCATCTTGCTGGTAAAGCTTGTGCCGATGGCCCTTTAGCCAAGATTTATATTTTGAAACGGCTTCTTTAATAGTTGACGTAGCCAGTGGAAAGGCAAGTTTTCGTGCTAGTCTTTTTGTTTTCCTTAGCTCTCTTTTTCTTTCGGCGACCAGTTTGTCGTACTTATGTTTTTGGTCGACTGCAGTTGACTTTTTGTTCCTTTGTGGAACTCTGCAAACAGTCAACAAGGGGGTGTAGTCCACCGCCATCGGGTGTGGATGTTTAGTGCGGTCGTTATAAAGCTGTGTAATAGTGGTTATGTCCTTTTCCGTAATCCTGAGTCTTGTCCCTTGGGCGTTAAGGTCAAGGTCTGCGCTCATTGTATGGTTTTTCTGTGGATTAGTGGTCCAGGTGGTCTCGAGGAGGTTGTGGTCGCTTTCCCTTGTTTTGATCACTTTAAAAGAGATGATGTGTAGTAGTAAAGGACGTGATACCAGAATATAATCAATTGTAGAATTAGATTTCGCTCCTTCCCATGTAGGTAGTCTGTTTGGGTCAGCAAAGACTTGGTCCAGGTTATCAAAAGATCTGGATTTCATAAGGTTTTGCCATTTGGTAGATCTCTGGTCAGTTGGACGTTTTTTTTAGTTTGGACTCTTTTGTTTTTTCGTAATACTGGCTAGAGATGTTTAAGTCTCCGGATAGGACGACGTAGTCTGGGTGGTGTGTGACTTGCGCCCAATCCAAATCTTGTTCTAGTGTTTTGATGAACTTCGCACAGTCGACAGTTGCGGGGTTCCAGTAGATGGTAACGATTATTATTTTCTTCGTTATTGGTTTGTTTACTTTTTCGTCTATTGTGATCCAGTTTAATTTGACCATCATCATAAAGTGAGTTTCTTTTATTTTTGTGAGTCTGTTAGGCCTCGTCCACAGCGGATTGCGATAAGCAGACCCGCTGTTGGGCGGCCTAGAAGGCCCTTCTTGGCCTCCACTGTGTGGATCTCGTAGCCGTCGAGGACGGGCGGTTGAAGCAGCCATGTCTCCTGAAGGCAGATGATGTCATAATCTGTTATGTTCGTGGATCCTGGGGATGTGAGGTGAAGAAAACCTCGGGTATTCCACGAACACATGTTTATTTTGTCTTGGGGGTTTAAGGTCTGGTAGTTGGAGAAGTTGCTGTGAGTCCTTCTCTTGGATGGCTAATTTTGTAGGTTTTGTTTGAGGGCTTTCGGCAGCCAGGACCAAAAGGAGTGAGGAGGCGGGGTTTGTGGTGAAATTGCTGCTGCCTGGTATAGTTCGTTTTGGACTGTCCTTTGAAGATTTTGATGTTCCGTCGAATAATTGGTTCTTGCGGATGTCTTAGGATTTTCAATTTTCTTGGGCGTTGGAGTTAAGTTTTCCCTGCCTTTAGCGGGTCTAATATTGTCATGTTTTTGGTTCGCTTTTCTCATGGTTGGTTTTTGAACCCGCAGGAGGGTGTTAGATAATTTGTTTCTAGACAAAGGACGGGTTTGTCGTGGCGATCGATGGTGCTCAAGTTCTTTTTTCGGCTCTTGGTAGTACTTGTTTTCTTGGTGGTCGCGTGAGTTTATTTCTCTTGTTGATTTCGTGAGGTCATAGCCCATGATTAAAAGTTCTTCGAGGGCTGACTTGAAAGCGTTGTTTATTGTTTGTGACGCTATGTATAGATGTGAGATAGCCTTATGGCCCCTATGGCTTGGGTCGACAATCTGGAGATCGGCTGATTTAACTAGACTCTGCTCTAGTTTCCATATCCATCGTATTTGAGGTTTTGGATAGTATTTAGCCGTTTTCGATTTATAAGTTCTCCTCATGGGTTCCTTTGCGTAAGGTCTGGTTTGTGGGTTCTGTGACTGGACTTTAGGTCTGCAAGAGGGGGGGCTACTACACGATCTTCGGGTTGGTCTTGGGGGTTGCCGATAGGGTTGTGTTTCTCGCTTATCTTTTTTTGACTTATGACGGGTGAGGTTTGGTTCAGTCGCCAACTTTCCCAGTGTTCGATCTTTTTGGTTGTCATTGGTCATGGTCGACCGCTGTATTCGATCTTTGTGAATGGAGGAGGGTAGTTCCGTGAGCTCTTGTTCTATGTCGAAATTGTCCTGTGAGGTTGAACATGTTGTAAGAGGGTCTGTTGTTCCTTGCTCCTCTTGAATTAGAGTTGAGGATTGATCTGAAAAGTGTTGGGTAGTGTTCATCAAATCATCTTCGTTTGGGGATATTTCGACTGCTCTTGAACAGAGGTTTTCTATTTCGTGTTTGGCCTTGTTTGCTTCCCGGGACACGTTAGCTGTTCCTTTTTCTTTTGACTGGGTTGTTGAACCTTTTTGGGTTATCAAAGCGTCTGAATTGACTGAAGCCAGTTGTTGGAAGATTGGTTCAAGTGCCACAGTTCCGGTTCTTTTAGGGATTACTTCTTTCCCTCCTTTTGATAACTTGGTATTCTCTATTGTGGTGATTTGAGGTACCGTTAGGTCGATAAATAGATGAGTTTGCGTGCCTTTAGAAGTTTTTGGTGTCCTTTCCTGTGAAGAGAGGCACATGGGTTGCGGCTGTTTTTGAGGTAAGAGCGTGGTGAGAGGATCATGGGTTTGTTTTTTCTCTGTTAACTGGGTCTTTGCTTCTAGGGCCAAGATGTAACCTTCCAAGAGTGTTAATTTATTTAACATTGACGATTGTATCGCCGTGTGATCTTTCATCGTATCTCCGATTGTTTCGTACAATTTGACGAATGGATTTAGAGCTATCGATAAGGCTGACATCAAAGTACAGGTGTCGAGTTTTTTGGACTGCGAGTCGTTTGAGGATGTGTGACTACGTGGAGACGGTCTGCTTCTGGGGGGTGAAGGTGGTTGAAAGGCTGGCGTTGTAGTAGCTAAGGTCCTTCTACGAGGAAGGTCGAAAGAGTGTCTTCTTTGGTTGTTGTAACTGTCCAAATTTAAGTAGAAGGAGTCTAGAGTTTTCTCGAACTGATGTCTGTTTTTTGCTCTGACAGGATAATTGCTTTCAGGATCCCTTTCCTGGATCTGTTGCATTGATTTGGGCGCCTCACTTGGAGACGATGGCGAGGTCTCTGGTGGTTGTTCTTTGTTGGTATTGTTGTCGCTTTGTCGGGGTCTTGGAGCCTTGTCGAGGACCGATTCTTCTGAGTCTGGTTGGATGGTGCTCGTCGTGGGGGGGTCTGTTGGTTCCAAGGACGTCGGACTATGTGGGTGGGGTATAAACCCCTCCTCTCCCCGGGTCTCTTGATTTGAAGGTTGGGGTTGGATCAGGATTTCTTGATTGGTGTTGCTTTGACTGTGTAGAAGAGGCTGAGTAAGAACTGAGGTTGGGGTCATTGAGTTGCTAACTGTAGGTGCAACTGGTGTGAAGATGGGTATTGTTGGTGGGGTTGAGGTTCTGGTGTTGGTCCCCCCCTCGTTTTCAGACGTTATTTGTGGAATTATTGGGGTAACTTGGCCTGAAAAGTGCATTTTTGTCGGCTTCCGGGCGGATGCTGCACTATTATCTTCTTTTGTGAGAGGGTGAGGTCATTTTCGACTTGCTTGTATCAGCCTGCAATGTTTTCGGGGGGGAGTAATTGCGTCTGCAGCCTCGAGAATTTCCGCGTCAGTCAGTTCTTTACATTTCTCTTGGATAGCTTTAGAGTGCTTGTGAAAGAAGTCTGATAATAACTTCAGGGGGCGTTGAGGTTTTTTGAGGCCCTTTCTTGAGATTTTGGGTGTCACCCGTAGTGGTTTGGAAAAGATCGCCTGTTTTGATGCGGGTTTGGCCGAGTTGGAAGGTTTTTCTTGTTTAGTAGGTGGGTCTTGGTTGCTGTTTTTCTTGTTGGGGACATCCGAGAGTCGAGATCTCTTTTTTATGTTGTCAGGGGGTGAGGCCCTCATTTCGCGTGGTGGTGGTGGGTCTAAAGCGATCCCCTCATTTTTGTCGGCGTTAGAAAGGGCTGGTGTGAGGTTAAGAGTGTCTACACTGTGGGTTGATGAAGCTGTCGGGGCTCCAGCAGCAGGGGGCGCTGTTGTGGTCTCGCCTCCACTCATCCGCGCCAGGAGCGCACCCTCCGCTCCCGGCCTGCTTGGGCTCTGCAGCTTTTGGGCCTCGAGTCGGCACCCCCCAGGGAGATCGAGAGCCCGAACCCCCGCCACCCCCCGTGCCGGGGATGAAACGCCGCCCTCCGAGGCGGCGCTGTCTTTTCTCGCCTGGCTCAGCAGGCTCACCGACGTTGGCTCCCTCGACGCCGTCTCCCCTTCAGGAGACCATGGAAACACGGCTGCGGCCGAAGCCGGCCCCTCGAGCGTCCGTCGACGCCCCGCTGGTGTGAGCCCGCCCTCCGGAGCGGACCCCTCGCCGACAGCGGCCAGTCTCGCCGGCACGGCCTCCCGCGGTAGGCCAAACAGGGTAGCCGGGGGACTCAACGCGGCCGCCCCTCCGGGCTGCCGCAGAGCTCCCGGCGGTGCTAGGCCAGTCCGCGAAGGTGGAGTGGAGGCCACAGGCAGCGTGGGCGGTCGAGGTTCAGCGTCGTGGAGGTCCGGGTTCGTGGCGTTTTCCTCAGGTGAGTCCGCTTCGTTGAGGACTTGAAGTTGTTTGATGTTACGAACGCCTAAAGGCGTATCGGTTGCTTTTTTGCCAGTACCTTTTCCCAAAGTCAAGTATCCTTTGCCCAGGTGCGCTGGTGGATTGAGTCCGCAGCTCTGGGGTAATGGATGGTCGTGTAATGATTCTCCCTGGGTCACAGGGGGATGGTTATAGTTGACTGGGTGGATTGCAAGTGTGTTTTTAAGCAACAGTTTAGCGTTACTTCTTAAGACTCGATTTGTCGAGTCTTCAGCGTCTTGTAATAGTGGCGTAGGAGGTAAGGAAGTGGTCGGGCCCGTCCTGCCTGACATGACTGCAGGACTGCCACTCTCCGCCACTCCGCGCCGCTCCGCGGTGTTTTAGGTGTTTTATGGTGTAGGGTGTAGCAGGAAACACACCCCCAGCAGTAAAACTGAAGAAAAGACTGGGTGTCAGAGAAGGTACTGCAGGACTGCCACTCTCCGCCACTCCACTCCGTACCTCCTACCTTTATATAATAATGTGTCCCGTGCCATTGTGCCTTTATCTGGTCACGGAACAGCTCTTATAATTTACAGTAGAATATATTATTTCATGGTATATTATCCCAAGTTATTTATGTATTTATTTAGCATTCGTAAGGGCGCATTATACAACAGAATTGCGTTTCAAAGGACCACAAGGCTAAATGGGAAGGGAACAGGGGAAATATTAACAGTGGCAAGAAAACACAAAAGCAACAATAATATATAAACAGTCATGGTCCTACTAGGCCTTGTGGCATTTGGCTGTGCATTGAAGAAAAGTGCAGGGGAGGGGAGTGCAAAGGGGGAGCAGAGGACTGGACAGGTGTTGGAGGAGACCCAACAGGGATGTGGAAAGGGGGGGCAGGAGGAGAACCTGGAGCTACGTGCTAGTACAGGCAACTCTCAAGGATGGTATGTGGAAAAATCAGACAGGGGTCCGAAGGGCAATGCAGTGGGGTGCTGGGAACCCTGAGGTCCTGTGAGGTTCATGAGGATCAGGCCACTGGTCACAGCAGGTGTGGGGTGATTAGCAATGAAGGGAAAGAGGGAAATAGGTAGAGAAGAGCAGAATTTTTAGCAGTTTCCGGAACTTAAGGAGGTCTGGCTCAATTCTGAGAAGGGCATGAAGGCTGTTCCAAAGGGAGCACCAGCCGCAGAGAGAGATCTGCCCTCCACTCTCTACTTAGAGAAGCATTTGACAGTCAGAGAGTTGGAGTTAGAGGAGTGTAGGGCTCCAGTGGTGGAGTACTTAGGGAGGGAAAGTTGGAGATAGCATGGTCCCAGGCCCCAGAAGGCATGTGGATGATGCAGAGGGTCTTGAATTTGATCTTTGCAGCCACCGGGAGCCAGTGGAGAGATTTTTGGGCTGGAGAGATACTGGGCTTGAGTTGAAGGGTGAGTCTTGTACTTAATTGGAGCGGGCAAAAAGAGGAAAGAGGAAGATTGAGAAAGAGGCTGTTGCAGAAGTCCAACCTGGCAAGGACCACAACTGTGGAGACACTGAACTTCTGGGGCAAGGGGAGAAAAGAAAGAATGCCTCTGCGGAGATGGAACTGGAAGTGGGACTTTTTGGAAAGGTCCATGATGTGAGGGATGAAGGAGAGAGCGGAGTCAGTGATGGCCCCAAGGTTTTTGGGGGTAGATGGTCCAAAGAGGGTGGCCAAAGGGGAGGAGGAAAAGAGGGCACATGAGTCCCAATGAGGAGTATCTCTGTTTTACTGGCATTGAGACAGAGATCGTTCACTGAACACCAAGCCTGAATGGTGGACAGCTAGTCAGGGATGAGAGAGGAGGAAGAGGGCGAAGTAGAGGGAAGTTTGAAGGAAAGCTGTGTGTCATAGGCATAACATTGGAAATGAGGATAGAAGGTGGAGATCAGGTGAGCAAGAGGAGGCGAGATAGATATTGAAGAGCCAAGGTGATAGAATAGAGAACTGGAGGACACCACAGGTAGAGAGGGTGGTGGAGGAGGAGAAAGGGCTCAATTGCAGCTGGGAAGGGTGGTTAGGGAGAAAAGCAGTCAGCCAGTCCAGCGCACGGACAGTGATGCTGAGGGTGTCACAGAGTCGTTTTAGGAGGATGGAATGGTTGACTGTGTCAAAGGCAATGGAAGATCGAGAAGAATGAGAACAGCAGGAGACATTCGAAATTTGTGATCATGGTTTCACGGGTGTTCAGGAAAGGAGTTTCCATGCCTCTTAATGCCCGGCATCCAGATTGGTGGTCATGAAGGCAGCCAACAACATCATTATGGAGGGTCAGTTGGAGGAGGTCCAACTTTTCCAAGAGTTTACTCTGGAAGGGGCTAGTAGAGATAGGGCGATAATTAACCAGACAGGAGGGGTCATCATATGGCTTTTTTAAGAGAGGGTGCACAAGGGAGTGCTTGAGGGATAGAGGGAAAGAGTAAGTGGCAAAGGAGTAGTCACAGAAGTCTGGAAGGGCCAGGTGAGAGAAGAGATATTGGCCTTAATGGTACTGGAGGAGCAGGGAAGTACCTGTTTCGAGGAGTCCTTTATAGACCAGACCACTTTAGAGACCTTGTCTGGTGTTATAAGCAGAAGGGAGGAGAGTTAGAGGGTTGGCAGGAGGGGGGCCAAGGGAGGCAGGAGAGAAAGAGTGCGAGAGGAGATTGGGTGGAGGAGAGGAAGGACAGGATGTCCTGGGTTTTGGATGTGAAGTGGGAAGGTCTATCAAGTCAAGTCATTTTCAACTTCATTTTGGATTATATTAATCCATAAACCACACTCAAATAAAATACATAATGATGCATAACAATGCATAGCATTCTGAGTAAAAAAAGAGGACAGAAGTTAGTCAATTATAAGGAATACAATTATTACAGGTCAACGATAGATAATGTTTCCTAGTTTTCGGGGCTCCCCTGAGATATGTTGAAACAGTCCAAACAACTAGTTATGTATCTGCATTCGGTAGATAGCTTAGTGCAGTACAGCATTGGGAAAATCCAGCCCCACTTACGGTTAGGGTCAGGGTCTTCCACTGACATGTGCATAGACAGAGCAGAAAAACATAAAATGCAATAGGTCTTCACAACTTGCTGAGCAAAGTAGACAATTATTTTCAATTGACATAACAGCTCTTATTGGGATACCGTTAACTCTAGCCCCAGTGATTAAATATCTACCATTTGCATAGATACTACACGAAAGATAATCCGGTCTTGTGACCATAACCAATGCACCTCTCTATTGGAACAGGATTGGGACCCAATCCAGATCACAGTACAGACAATTATTGGATCACTAATTATGAATCCCATTTCCTGTTTCTCAAGTGCAAGAGCTCATTGACCTGATTCACTTGAATTCACATTAACACCAGGGTGTAACAATTTACCAGGAATTACTGTTAGTGCTTTATAGCAACATTTAAAATCTAGGAGGTATGCTCTCCACACAACACCAATGTTTGCCTCTGTTCTCCATTGATCTCTCTTTTGGTTTCTCCTGTGTCATTTACATGGCACTGCTGCCTGAAGCAGTTGGATTCACTAATAGATGGTATTGCGCCTGTCTACATTGACAGAATTAAAAGCGTTGTTTGCCCTACCTGAATTTGAATCTACTTTTTTGCAGATTCGCATTGATAGTAGAATCAAACACTTAACTGCCTATGCTATCTAATAGGTGGTTCTTCATTCTGAACAATTTCTGCGGAGCAGCAGAGTGTCAGGGTTATGTTTAACAGGTCCATTGAGTTCCACATAATTGTCTCTGAATTAGTCTGGTTGTCTTTACATTGTACTTTACACATTTTGATGTGGTTGTATACGCATTTTGATGTGGTTTTATTACCGGAGTTGTTTCCTAATGTGCTTTATTATTCAGACATGTGTTTGTAAGGGTCCTTATTTAGCTTAAGCGTGGCGGATGATGAATCATCTAAACAAATGTGTGACCAGGATTTTCAATGCCATTGATGTATTATCTATTATAAACACTTCTCAGATGCCATTGTTATTTGCCACACCCATGCCAATGTTGTCTTTATATCGTTTATCTATTTTCTGGATTGCTCTGCCTCAAGTCTCAATTCTAGAATTTCCCCCACGGCATAGTTCTTTATATATTTTAGAAGCATATAGTCTGATTTAGTATACTCTATCGCTCTTTCTCTTTGTGCTCCTTTCTTTGTCTCTCTCTGTTTCTCTCTATGTCTCTGATATTTGGGCTTTGGGCGAGATTCACATTGTCATGTACGCGTTTGCTTGAGGTCTTCAAGTGGTTGCTAGCAGAGTAGTAGGGTCCAGATAATAAAACATAGTGATGTTGAATAAGGAGTTGATGCTGTGATTTTTTTTATAGTTACAAGTAGAATAAGAGCAGTCACAGAGACTTTCAACATTCATTGTCATTGTCATTGTCATTGCATGTGTCCTTACATTGAGGGTGCCTTCTCCATAGACATGGATGGGTTCAGAGGGTGATGCTGGGGTTCTGACGGACCTTGTAATGGACCATAGAACCAGGATGCAGGGTCTATAACTGTTCCAGTGATTTTTTAATGTTCGTTTGTGATTTGTATGTGTTCACACTGTAAGAAATGTGTGGCTACATCAGCACTACCAACTAATCAGCGGCCATAACAGAGACAAGGGAACATATTATACTGAACTTACAGTGTGAACAAATACTTCTTAACATTTTACAATGTATCTCTATTTCCTTGATCTTTTCATGTGCTTAATCAACCCTTGAAAATAGATTTTGAACGCGGCTTTCACAGTACCATGATAGCTGTGGGAAAATTGCTCTGAAAGAAATATATAATAGCAGTCTTAAGCTTTTTGGAAAAATCCTAATTTTGTAATAAAGCCCAGTCAAATATCTAGTTTCTATCCTCACTGGGATATAGAACGTGTAACCAGTTACTCACAGGTATCATGATTAGAAGTTAGGAAAATATGCATATGAGAACATTTGATGAATTATCTTGAAACTCACGTTTTACATATTCTAAAACAGTGATTATGAACTTTCAAGAAGCGTGTATGTTTGAGTTGTAGATGCTTGTGTTCCCCCACACATTGATGATGGCGAAGCAGAGATTAACTGCATGATTACAAATCTAGATTTATGTTTATAACTATTATTTCTCTGGAAATTGTGATTGTTTACAATCTCCAGCATTGCACTGAAGTCCCCACCCTTAATGAATGGATGCGGTACATGAACTAATTCAAGCAATAGCTCATTCCAAAATCATGTATCATCGTGATTGGAGCTGTGTATAGGTTCCATTGTATATGATGTTGGTCCCATGTTGAAATAAATACTAGTCACATGAAGATTTAGGAATGATAATATATAAGAAAAATACTGCAATGGTGGCACCCTTAATTGAGCTACATTATGTAATAGCCACATCATTTCGATTTTTAAAATGTACTTAGTATTGCCCTGTCTTCAAATGCAATGTGAGTTTCCGGGAATAGTAAAATATCAGGATTTTTTACTTCACTATGAAATAATGATATCTTACTTTTATTTTTGAGTTCATTTAATAGCTAACTAATTATGTCCAAGTTGGCCATAAAGAATAAGTAGCCTTACTCGTATTGTGTTTTTTACTGATTGGTTATAAAGATTTTTGTGACATTTGTTACCCTTTTTCTCCTCCAGAAGTAGCTGCCGCAAAACCTTTTCCCTCCAGGAGATGCTATGGGAGCTCCCTGCCAACTACCTCCAAGGCCTTCCCATGTAAATGTGGGCAAGTGAGCAAAGCAGAGTCTGGAAGAGATCATGGCCCATTTTACATGAAATTGGCTAAAAAGAGGCCTAAATGAGGCTAATTCCTTCCATGATGTCCGGTCTTTACCATATTGTCATGCGTTGATACGTTATAGTTGTCCCTGGCAATGTATCTTGTGAAATTAACCCCAGAGGAAAAACGTTTCCAGGCCAGGGTTTGTCAGGGGCTCTTAGTTCTGATAGAAAAATTAATTAAGTGGGCTCTTTGAATATGATACATGATGGATTCTTTTTCAACTCTGGAAGTAGAATGTGATGAATTTCTGCAAAAAACGTGTAGATTCCATTGTAGACAATTACGTATACATCCAGGGTAAGTCTCAAAAATATGAGATTTACCATTGAGACAGGTTCTCAAGATAATTGAGTTTAAGTTGCTGTATCACAGCATTCTGAATGGACTTGGTTAGAAGCTCCAGAGCCAAATGGTCTTCAATAGAACACATTTGTTCTTTTTCTGTTTCTAGTTGTTTGCTGGTACTTGCAATCTGATCCTATATGCGTGCTAATGTCTCATAAATGTAGTGTTACAGCCCATGCCAGAAGGCTATAGTGTGTGGTTGGTGACAGCCACCCAAATAAGGGGTAATTAGTCAACGGCAAAGTCTTCTAATGTGGGCAAAGGTAATCTTTCGCACACTGGAACCTGATAGCAATGGATTTAATGCTATTTCAGCTTGTGGAGTGGGAAAATGGGCAGCCTCAACTGCTGTTTCCTGTAAAACAACGTGTCTATGTCTCATTGATAGGTGCCCAGTGTGTACACATCACAAAGGGAAGCTTGGATTAGCTCGTTAGAGCCACCATTCTAAGCTGCTGTTTGGCTAGAAAGCAGGAAGATGTAAGACAAAGAAGAAACATATTGCTGGAACCTGAATGCCACACATTGTAATCGTTTAAACAGGAACATGCATGCTCTAACTGCACATACGTGTATTTGTTTCTGGGTTTAAGAGCCTTTCAAATTACCAATATCTTTAGAGAGTAGATTGAGACCATTAGTCAATGGCTGTAATATTGATTCCAAAAGATGGTGAGGCGTGGTGCTTCCGATTTAAATGTATATCCAAGGTACCAGGAATGGATCTTTTGGTTGTCCCCATCCAAACCTATTCCATTTGCACATACCACGCCCGATTTGTGGTCAGGTGTGAGAAGGCTAGGGGAGGTTTTGGAATTAGGCCTGATAGAATAAAAGCCTATGATAGAATGGCCCCTGACTGAACCTCAATCTCACGCTTATGAACATATCCTACACACTACTTTCTACGTTATGAGGCTATTGCAAGTCACAGTGGAAATCTGTAACAGTATAAAGGCACACAGCCGCAGGCCGAGTGCCTTTTTAGAAGAAACACAAATGCATGAACATTTTCTTGCAGTTCGATACTGCTTCCAGTGTGTCGCTTCAAATAACTCACAGGGCCTATTCATAGAGGATGTCTCTAGCTCTTTGAATAAGCCAAATAGCTTGTGAGCAGGGAACAGGTGTATCACTTATAATAAGTCCCAGAGCTGTGAATGGAGGAGGATGTGGGCCTGCTTTATATTTAATCAACTTGTTGTCTGCCTGCAGGCTTCGAGATGCGAGCCACAGTCGGTCTTGACACGGCACTGACATTTCAACAGTAGATTTCATATGGTGATTTGCGTCGTGAGCGAGTTTAGGCCTGTGTGTTGTGCTGTACTTTCACCTCAGCAGTCCTTATCAGGGTGCATGGGTAAAGCGCAGCACAGGGGAAGATCCTTCTCTCAGTGCTGTGAGGGAGATTTGTTCTACCCTTTCTAAATCTCTACAGCACCTTTTCTTCTCTGTCTTTGATCCTTGGAGGCTGACTGCTGAGTTCTTCCAAAACAGTACGTTCAGTAACAGACAGATACTTCCTGTGTCTTGTCCAGAACTCAGAAGAAAGAAAAGGGCTTTGGTGAGCTGTTTTAACATATTATTTTAGCTGACGAGATGTTTTTCTTCCGCTCGACACAACACACTGCCTGCACCCTCAGACAGCTGCTTCAGATTAAGCGTCTGTCCAGGCGGTGTCACTTCTCCCTATTAATAGCATATTGCAAGTGAGTAGTCAGAACCGGTTCTTTTTACAAACGAGAAGTGAGGTCACATTTCTTTTGTTATACAAATATTAATGCCAGGAAATTATTGTAATGTAAGTGATGCAGAATCCAAGCTAAATACAAAGTGGTTGAGGGTGGAGGGTGTGGTCCACCTCTTCAGCTAATGTTATAATTATATAAATGTGCAACTTGGTCACGAAGAGCTTTGTGGATGTAAGGCAACTGGCCAGAGCTAGATGTTTCACCTTGCAGTGACCCACAGCCTGGTTTAGCGGTCTGCAACCTATGACCATCCTGCTGTGTTGGACTGCAATTTTGGACTGTTAATGTTTCAAATTAATTTGTATATTCCTTAATAATCAATAGGAATGTGTTTAGTCCATTTTAGTAGTTAATTTTGCTAATTGCCAGTTTTGAGAACATGACATGGAGTTGCAATGGGGCCCTCAAGAATAAAATATGACTCCAGTACAGAAAGCAGCAAAGCGGACCCTTAGTGGTTATTGATGAAGGGTGTTAGTGGTTCATCTGAAGAGAACAGACCTGAGCTTTGAATGCTTCTCGACGAAATTGCATGAGAAAACTGCTGCATGTTGATTCAAGGAAAACTGCTATTAAATATTTACTTGATTTTGTTTTCAAATCGATCAGAGACAAACATCAGCACAGGAATTAAGAGAGAGCACTCCAAGAATGAGCAACTCTTAACAGTACATTTCAGAAAACTTCACTCTCCCAAAGGAAATATGACAGTATCACTGACTTCACTGTGATTCAAGAACCTAGGACAAGCATATGAACCAGGCTCCAAGACACGATTCTCCAAGCAATGGACACATATTCAGATATTGTACAGAAATATGCTCTGCATTTACAATCCATAATGCATTACATAAAGAGCATGATGAACAGGAAGAAGCAATGGCAACTCATCACTCCGCTGGATCGGCTGGCAGCAAGGATAACGACCAAAGAATAGGAGTAATGTTTCCATAGTTGCCAACATGAGTCATTCCAATCTGTAGGTGCTAATAAAGTCCTGGGTTTTTTGCTTTTCATTGTGGGACTTGGAGTTTCACTTTAAAAAATTATTTTTGTTGTATTTAGCTGAAATACATCAACTTTACAATCATTTTTGCCCCATTTTAAAACTCAGACTACAAGTCCCAGAATGCAAAAGAAACAGGACTGGATAAGCACCTACAGATTGGAATGGATCGTGTTGGCAACTATGTGTTTCTATGGCCTGCGTGTCACTAAAGTCTCGTCCCATTCACCACCACTTTTAATGTCTATCTGTCACCCTTTTGTAAGTGATTTACTCAGGTGCCTTGATGCGTTTGTATTGTTATTTTTTAAAATGTATTTAAGAAGATGATATCATTTCGAAGAAAAATGATTTACAAAGTGAGCAATCGCAGAACAGCAAGGCGGCCTTAGGGTAAATTGGCTTTACATAACAGCATTGCTGTTTTGAATGAATGTCGCTTACCGGATGTTGCAGTAGTATGACTAGGAATAACAGCCAGGGACAGGCACTTGAAGACGTCACACCATGTTTAACATTGGGAGCCTGTGGCCAGCATTTACATATTAACAAAGTTCATGGAGTAGCCTGAGGATAGACTGCAGGAGAGATCAGTTGCGTGCTTAGTGTGGATTGGAGGGTAGAGGGATTGCGGGCTCCTTCCATTGAAGAGCTTCACTGAAGATATGACTTTGATTGCCAGGCAGGTTGCGTGCCTGTGCAGTGGATCTTGCAGTAAAAAGAAGTGAAAGTGGGAGGAGGCACAACAGGGAGCAGGTCTTGGACTGATAGGGTGTAAAAAGTAATGGAGCAAAGAGTATGAGAGCAACAGTACAGTGAGATGCATTCATTGGCATAGTTGGTGGCAAGACCATGGATGGATTTATAGACAAGTTGCAGGAATTTGAAGAGGCAGATTTTGCACAGAGAGTCTTCTACCGTGTTGATTGTAGTCAGGTGTGTGGGGGTGTCCAGGTATATTGAAAAGGGTGCATGTTGTACATTTTGGAATTTTGGTGGGGGAAGAAAATTTGTAGAGGGGAACATTAAGAAGGAGGCTTGTAGAGTAGTGCATTTTGAGTGGTGCTAAAGGTGTTTTTCCGATTTGTTGACTGAGTCTGGCTGCAGTGGTATTGGTTGTGATGAAGGGGTAACGTTTCCAGACTCTGTCAACGAGAAGCTCAAGGTTGCGCCATGAGTGCAGGGATGAGAAAGTCAAGAGAGAAAGAGATGGGAGATCAAGCAGTGGGATTGGTATTGGAGGCAGGGAGAAAGACGCCTTCCATCATTAGGCAGTTAGCAGATCATGTGAGGTGTCACTGCTGTGCAGATGAAGCTCAGCTTTATTTTAAGGTCAATAATACCCAACCTCAAGATAATGTAAAATGGACTACAGTGGTATATATTATTAAATAATGGAACAAACACAGCTGAGCTTAAACGGCAATACAACATAACTCATCATAGCCTCCGCTACAGGTAATGTAAACCGATGAGACATCCAGCAACCCATTAATGTTTGAAATACTCTTCTTTAGCAATCTTGAATAAGGTCAAATCACAGAGTGTCCACTTTGGCTCCAACCACAATCTGTCATCCCATGTTAATTACAATAGTAGTTCTACCACATACTACATTTATCTGCTTAAGAATTAAGCATATGCCATTTTAGTAACTGGAGATAACCTTGGTCATATAGCCAGTGCCATGACTGGCTAAAGAAATAGACCATTGGAACTCCCTTAATATGGTTTGTACGAAAACACGATTAATATCACTCCTGGTCTTTCAAGAAAACATTGCCCACACAGGGTTAGCACCCCCCTCACCCCCATCTTTTTCACATGGATCACCAATTCTTAGGAAAGCCTCATTGGCTTCCAATAGAAGCTTGCATTATATTCAAGGAGCCCACAGTAACACATAAACCATTTACCGTATCACATATGAATGTCTCAACAATTAAAGGTCTCAGCGGGTTGAGCGCTCACTGCTGCGATCTGAGCGTAATCTGCAGGTCGCAGGTTCGAATCCCGTCAAGGCCAACTCAGCCTTTCATCCTTCCGAGGTCGATAAATGAGTACCAGTTTCGGTTGGGTGATATTGTATGTAAATATGTGCTCTGTAAAGTGCTTTGGATTAAGGCGCTATGTACATGACATATCATTATATTAAGATACCCAGGTTCTCACATACAAACTTAATCCTAATTGAACCTGAAATGGCAAAATGGCCAGCCTTATTTAGCAAAGATCAAACACGGAAAAATAAATATTTATTTTCAATCTATTTTATTTGTTTATTTGTGTCATTTATTTATTTCAGTCAACAAAATCAATTGTTTTCCCTTACGTAGCAATGTTATATTGCCTTTGGGCCATGTGGGCATCATTAAAAAATATAGACGTATAAAAAAGCTAAAATAGACTCATTTCGTTCCTCTTGTTTGTGCACATTGCAGCTATGTTGCAAACTAGTATTCATGAAGCAAGGATGCAGTTATTTTGTCTCAAAGTGCTGATCTCTATTATTTTAGAAAACAATATTTCTTCCATTTACATAGGTTTCTCCTCACTCTGTCAAGATTACTTAGTCTGAACGTGATCCTTGACCTTTTTACTACGTTCACAAGGCTCCCAGCCTTTAGTTGTTTCTTCAATGTCTTTCCAAGCATGTTAAAATGTTTAGTGCTCTTCAAGTTCACATACTTTCAGGCTTCTAATCATATATAACAGTTAACAGTGCCACTCATCTTCTGCTTCTCATGAAGTTCTTCCAGCATCAACCTTCAAGTGTGGCGTACAAGGACTGGGCATCAGATGCTGTCACCTTCAACCTTTCTTCACAGAAGCTCATTACATTCTCCTCTTGCTCCTGCCGATGACTGACTCTCCAATAGCAGCCCTGCTCTACTTATACCACCCCTCTTGAGCCATGATATGTACAGACCTTCCCTTCCATTTAATATTCTATTGGCTCTGGGGGTTTGTGGAATTATACCCGGAGACAGATGGATGCTGAAACAATATTTATTCACTGTTTAAAGGCAGCGGTTTGTTTAAAGAAAAAGTCCTCCTGGTTAGCTTCACCGGTGTCTTGGCCTTCCGTAATATACTGGCGTTAATCCTGGCTTGATCCTATCTCAAGGTGTCCGGATGTGCCCACCACTCTGGTTCTCCCTCCTCTCTCTTCTCCGTGTCCTGTGGAATGAGAGCAACCCATTAGTCCGGTTTGGTGCGCTTTTATCTCAACAGGAGGTTTCAAGCACCCTCCAATCACAGAGTGCCCAGACTATCCCCCTTCTCATTGGTTCATGAGGGGTTGTCCCGCCCCCCTTAAGGGTTGCCGTCCCGGGGTGTCGCCATTCACATCCCTCTTGTGGTGGTGGGCGTTCGCGTTGGCCATGTGACTGCGGCCGCGCTGAGTAGGGGCGCACCCGGATGCTGGGCGTCCTCCTCCAGCCACGGGCAGTCCCGGCACCGCCAGGAGGAGCACGGGGGTGGCGAGTCGGTCGTTGCCCTCCCGCTTCTCGGCGCCGCCGTGAGCAACGCTCCCCCTCCCCCGGGCCGGGGCGAAAACCAGGTAGGTGTATCGCGGCTCCGCTGCGGCTGTCAGCAGCGGTTTCTCTCGCGGCTCCACCACGGCTGCCAGCAGCGGTTTCCCCTTGTTTTGCTGTGAGCAAAAGGGTGGACATGGCACGTCGGGCAGACACGCCGCCAGACAGTCCAGCGTCTCCGGACTCATGTGGGCTTGATACATGCCGCGGCTCTATCCGGGGCGGCATATCCTCACAGGGTTTTAATCAGCCTTTGCTCTCTTCACACTCTGCTTTTTGGCCCCTGCCACATGATAAGGGAAGGCCAAGTGATATAAAACAGGCCGACCATCTTAGATTTTGTCAGTTACACTTTGTTTGTGAGGGAGCTGCTGCATTTTTGCATGAGAACATCAATCAAATACTGGTTTTCTTATAACTTATAATTTATAACTTTTTTTTGCTTGGGCTATATGCACTTTGTCACAGGCATGTATGTGCCATGACAACCATTTCCTGTTCTCTGCTGTCATCCCTATCACTATATCTCTTTGTACAAAATGGACTTCACAACACTCTCCCTCTTACAAATCAATTGTCATTAAGTCACTGAACACAGGACCAACATAGTAGACCTCTTCAGCCAAAACATACTGTTCATTACAAAGAAAACACTAATTCCCACCTCATCATCATGTTCAATCACTTCCTCAGTTATACTATATCATATTGAAGCTGTATGTTCAAAGCAGGCAGTTTCTTATGATATACCAACGAACCATCCTGTTCCTCAGCTCCCTAGCTGACCCATCCATCTGATTTGCACTCACGCAAGCATCCAATTTACGTGTTAGACTTTCAGCTCTCTACCCACCCCCTGTAACAATACAACCAAGTACATAGGGTGTCCCTACGTGTGATCTGTTGATTTTGCACAATCACTAAACACTAAGCTTTACTGTATATATGCCAAACTAATGGTTGGAAACAAAATAAAGATGTATCAATAACTTAAACAAATATTGTTGTGCACCTTTATTTGTGTTCTTTGTTCTACCTGACTGAACTATATAGGAATTAAATCATGGAAATTCAAAACATAGTCAAACACAACTAAGTATTGCCTTCAGAATAACAATAGTGAGGCTCCCTAGTCATTGCTCTAGAGGAGGACATTACATAGATGAGTGGAGCATTCTGAAATGATGCATATTAAGCAAATAAGTAGCTAATATACACTATACAAGTGGACACATCAGAGCAATGGTGGAGTTTTATAAATGAGACCAACGTAACAGGCTTGAATGAAGCGGAACACTAGCATAGGCTTCACTATACCAGTAACCTAACCTAGTGAGCCACTGATCCCAGTGACTCTATCTATGATGCTACTTGAAATCTCTTCTTAAAATATTGTATAGGTCGAACAACATTCCCTGATACATTCCTATAACAGACTGCATTATGTACTTTGACTTCCATATTCATCAATTCTGATGTGCTGTCAATAGAACAAATACGATAAAATGGCCATGCTTCCTTTCAATCTCTTTCTATTTATGAGTTGTATTTTCTGCAGCACTTTTTGCAGCTCAGTTTTTGAAGAAGGTTCCTTTGTGGCTATCGCCTGAGTTATTCCAAAACAGGTATTTCAGGAACAATTTACAGGTCATTACACACAAAATATACTCTGCATTTGCATTCCACAGTAGCAAGAAGCAAAACAGTTTCCTTTTGAAATTAGTTTATGGTACTGTGATTTACTACACTTTAGCCTACACATGTTTTGAGAGCAGCTCTTCTTCAGGGCTCTTGAAAAGATATAATTGACATTGAAAACTTAAATTCATATTGGGTTTAGTGAACCACTTGAAATTAGTCAAAAAATCACAAACAGTTTAATGCACATGCATGCCCAAAAGAAAAAAAAGATCATAAAACTACAAAGGCCACAAGCTTACCCCTCCTCCTGTATTTCAAATATGTAGCTTATGAATACATCAACATACAATCATGTAAATAACTGTACATTCAACAATTACTAATTAACATGACAAATCATAAAACAATCTTTTTTTTTATTTCAAATCATCTAGTAACAAATATTTCCACATCACGTGTACACATGGTATTATAAAGTGCAACATTGTGTCTGGAGTTAGTTTATGTTCCAAGATATGCACATGAGCAAAAAACAGTACAATTTCAAACAGATTTTTCTTCATGTTCTCACATATTAGTATGGGGAGTATTGTAGTTGTCTCAAGCGAGGTCATGTTCTATTCCTACATTGTCACATTGAGGTGTTCATGAACCTACTGGGTTCAGTTACTTAGCGCACACTGTTTCTGAATTTGCAAACTCTCACTGTCTTACCAATGCTTGAACATGTTTTCACTTTGATAGACAAATGCAAGGTTAGTACAAACCCAGCTAGGGTTGATTATTAAGAGTATATTGACATTATTGTGGTGAGACTTACACAGATACAACATGATTGTTTCAGACCACTCTGTGCTACATTGACACGGACCTATGAAATTACCTCTGCTCCTCTGAATCACTGCTAAATATGGTTAGTTGTAAGCTTATGAAGATAGCATACCACCAGAATAGGTCCACCTATAAGAAGGTCACTCCTACTTATTATTAGTAGCCGCAGAGTACTGACTGCACGTCTGCACAGCTCCCCTCTACATCGCGCTCAAGCTCCTTTTGTGGATTTATGGATTAAAATTCAACCAAACTTGACTTTTGAACCTGCTGGATCTCTAACCACCCCCGCTTCAACTATTTATCCAGCTCCTGCGCACGCGCACCCAGCCAATTACCCGTAGAGTACTGACTGCACATCTGCACAGCTCCCGTGTTCATCGTGCTCAAGCTCCTTTTGTGGATTTATGGATTCAACTTCAACCAAACTTGAGTTTTGAACCTGCTGGGTATTTACTGGACCTTTACTTCATCTAAATTGCTATTTAATATTACGTGTGTTCCTCAAGTAATTCATATAACCTCTTTATTGCATTTAGATCTCTAACCACGCCTCCTTCAACTATTTATCCAGCTCCTGTGCCCACCAGCGTGTGCGCACTCAGCCGAGCACCCGCAGAGTAATGACTGCTGACCGCTGAGCCACGGTGCAGCGAGTCAGCGTGTTACTCTCTCGGCTGGGCATAGAGCTTTTCATAGTTGCCATTTGACTCCCTCTGAATTGTGGTAAGCCTAAATCTACCTGTGAAGTGGACCCTGACTCGTCTACTCACGTAAGCTTGAAGCCGACATCTTGTTGGCCCTGTTATTTTCTGTCATCTTTTCCTCACGCAGTGCCAAACCCTTCATTAAAATGAATCGGTTCACCACTGGTATGCCCCGTATTCCGAGTCATTTTATTCAACGCCAAATTTTGGCAAAATCCCCAACAAAGTCGGGCTTGACTAAACCAGGGTCTGCCTCCAAGAAAAACATCGGGTTTTCACCCGACATTCAAAATTTTCTTTTGAATGTGGAGTCTGCCGGTGCTGCTCCTTCAAATATACAGACGTTGAACTGTGTCTCCAGTATTCCAACTCATCTGCTTGCCTCTGATCAATCTAGTTCAACTGTGGCAAATTTGCCGTCCCTTCTTTCTGATGCAACAATGCAACGTTGCATCTCAGTCTCATCTAGCCCTACAAATGCTGATGTGTTTCATACCCAAGTTACCTTACCTGAATCTGCAATGGAACCTCAAGCCATCAACTCTTCACAACCTGTTGAAACACGCATCTCGAGTACTCTATATTCGCAGGTTGCAAGACCCTCACACGGCAAAAACGAAACTCACGATCAATTTGCACATCCTCTATCTAACCACCATAACTTAACTCTTCCTCTCTCATCCTTTCTCCTCTGCCTTTGACACTGTCAACCATGCCATCCTGTTCAACTGTCTCCGTGATAACCTAGGTATCACTGGTCAGGCTCTGGCATGGCTGTCCTCTTTCCTCTCCGGTCGACCCTCCCAGGTCCAAATGGGCTCCTTCCTCTTTGACATCTTTTTCTCCACCTGTGGTGTCCCCCAGGGATCCAACCTCTCTCCCTGGCTTTTCAACCAGTATCTGGCACTCCTTGCCCACCGCATCGCCGCTCTCTGCCCCCACTTCCAGTGCTATGCGGACGATACCCAGCTCATTTTCAGGCTACCCTCGGCCTCCTCCCCTCCTTCCCTCATCTCCGACTGTCTGTCTGCTATCCAGGAATGGTGTGCCGCCAATGACCTCTGCCTTAATGCCAGTAAGACTGAGATTCTACTCATCGGCACACCCACTCCCTCCTTCCCTGCAGCTCTCTGGCCGGCCTCCCTTGGCCCCCTTCCTGCCCCTACCTGCAAGGCTAAAAATCTCGGGGTCATCTTCGACTCCACACTCTCCTTCTCTCCTCATATATCTGACGTCTCTAAGAAGTCACACTACCAGCTGCACCTCCTCAGAGGTATTCTTCCCTTCCTCTCCTTCCCCCAGAAGCTCACTGTCTCCCGAGCCCTGGTTCTCTCAAGGCTGGACTACTGTAACAGCCTCTATCTTAATCTGCCTGCCTCCACTCTCCGCCCTCTGCAACTCATCCAGAACAGAACTGCGAGACTTGTCCTTGGCCTCAAGCCCAGGGACCGTATCTCTCCAGGACTGAAATCTCTTCACTGGCTCCCAGTGGCTGCGAGGATTAAGTTCAAAACCCTCTGCATTGTCCACAAGGCCTTCTGGGGCCTGGGGCCTAAATACCTTCAACTCTCTCTTCCTAAATATCTTCCTTCACGAGCCCTTCGCTCATCCGTCTCCAACTCCCTCATGGTCAGCCGCTTCTCGAAGCAACGAGCTGGGGGTAGATCTCTCTCCGCAGCAGGGGCCTCCCTCTGGAACAGCCTTCCTGCCTCCCTGAAACTTGAGGAGAACCATCTCCGGTTCCGGAAGCACCTTAAAACCTTCCTCTTCGCTTCTGCCTTCTCTCTCCCTCTCCCCTGCTAAACCTGCTTAACTCCCCACTGAACTCTGCACTAAACCTGCATCTTGGCCACTCTTAGCGACCTCGGTCCAGGGCCCAGCCACTCTCCACTTGCACTGCCTCCCTGGCTCCCCCTGCACTGTGGGACTGTCACTGTATCCCTACAGCCCCCTTCCCAGCACTTGCTCTGCACTTACCTCGCACTTGCCACCAGCTGGCCCTTTTATTTATTATTTATTATTTTATTACGCTACTTACCTTGTATTGCACTTTCCCCCCCACCTCCTCCCCTTGCACTTTCTCCTTTTCCCCTTACCTCTGCACTTGCGCGATCTGAATGACACCTGGTCTAGTAGGATCGTTTGTCTGTCTTCCCCTTGTTTCCCTCCGTCCCTGCCTCGTCGCGCCTTGAAACACTTGTGTATAGGCGCGTTACAAATACCATATCATATCATATCATATCTTATCATTACCAGTCTCCTATTCCACCCAAACGACAGATCCCTTACCTTTAGGCCCAGTTTCTTTACAAACCCCTCACCAAAATGATGCAAACAACTCAGCTCTTTTTAAATCCCCGGAGTTATACTCCAACAATGCTCCCGAAGACATAATGGGCCTCATTACGACCCAGGCGGTAAGTTACCGCCTGGGCCGTGACTTTACCACCATGGCGTGGTGGTTGGCGGACTTACCGCCCCATTCCGACCTTGGCGGGGCGGTAAGTCCCCAATCCCCATTTACCCTTCCCCATTCCCATTTTTGCCCCATAGGGCATAATGGGAGTGGGGAAGGCGTTAATTACGCCACCGTAAATTACGGTGGCGTAATTAACTCCATGGTCCCTTAGCGCCATGGATTTTAACACCTGCTAAAAGCAGGTGTTAAATCCGCCATGGCGCTAAGGGACCTCGTACTCAGGCGGTAAGGGTCGGCGCTGTTTACGCCGGCGTAAACCCCTTACCGCCTGAGTCGTAATGAGGCCCAATTTCATTTGGTGACTTGGAATCAGTGTTATTAGCCTCATTTTTCGAAACCTCTTCCACGTCCATCTTTTGGATTTCACTCAATCTCCAATCCTGCCCTGGAAGCTGCTTTAACAGCTATCGACACAAGCATCTTCACTCTAACCAAATTGTTCGAAGTGTTGGACCTTAGATCAGCCACACAAAATGAGTCACTGGTTCTCCTTCAAAATAAATTGGACTGGATTTCTGCAAATAGATCAAACAGCCTTACTTCTGAGTTAAACTCATCAAGTGCTTTTCGTCCAACCCCAGAACATCAGATTGTAATACCTTTAGAAATACCACGGATTGATGGGGTAGATGTGGAAATTCAACTCCAATCTCACTCCTCCATAACGTCTCATACTGATGATATTGAATGTGACTCGCTTGACATCCAAATTATAGAAAAACCTCTCCATGATTTGTTCTCTAGACCATCGCAAAATAGAAGGCGGAGGAGAAAAGGAAACAGAAAACGCATGTGCCAAAGTTTTAATGATGCCAACCCCAATCAGAAACCTGATCAAATAAAAACCAATACATCTAAAAATATTACTTCACCAACAAAAAATAAAAACTCAGAATCAAAAACTAAAAAATGAGTTGCAAACATTTCAGTCTCTCAGCATACGTCTAATGAGACTGATGAGCAGCACATTGATCATTTGCCATATTTGAGAGTGGCATCCTCTGCTCCAACCAAGCCTCCCAATCCTGTTTCTAGTATCTCCAAAGGTAAGATCCTTGACATTGTAAAACCTGTATGAAATGCATCTTCGACCAACTGCGAGGATCTTAATCAATCCAATTTGAACAACACACATGAACAACTTATGAATTTATCAGTGTATCCGAATGACAATAACTCCATTGTGGAGGATGTTCACCATGGTCTACATGATTCCTCGCGTAATAAACGCCAGTTGTTACCAACCTTCCATGTAAACTTTGACATGGACCTTAGTTCCTTTAAAACTCTAGCTCATAGGCGCACTGAATCGCCTCTGAGCATAAATAACCAAACAGAGAGAGCTTTTTCATCAATTCCATCTTCCTCAATTTTGCCTAGTCTTCCTTTGAAGTCGGCCCAAAATCATCTCGTACACCATGTGCCGACAACTGATGGCATGAATTCAACTTCTTCCTCAATAAAGGCCCTTGGGTTAGATTCTCTCCTCAAATGCCCTTAGATATAATTCGTGACGACCCCAGAACTGTCTATTATCTGAATCCCTTAGTCTTGAAAGACGAGAGCATTCGTATCACAATGCTCGACAGGTTATATTCTGATCCATTCCCAAATCGCACAACAATCTTTATGGTCTTCAATTCCATCACCTCACTGAAACAGATAAATTCCAGTGATATCGAATCAGTGAGGTACCCAATTCTGGCCCAGCAAGACATCAGTGTGATTACCATCCGTTCACAAATTGTAACAAATCTAGTGTGGAGCAAAAGACAGCAATTATTCTCCAAAGGAATGCATCTCGAAGCCTTCTTGCCTCCTCCTCTGAGAAAAGAGAGCCTTCTTTTGAGTTCGATTCAATCAATTCCAAATTCAAAAACCATAGCCTCCAATGGCAATAGTGAAGTGCCTTGTTGTACACGTATGACCGACCTTCGATAAAGTAACAAACCCCCTCCATCCAAATGGGATTGGATCAGAAACGAGATGAAAGACCATTTATATATGACAGCCCACTAGGACAACTTCTTGGACTCTAACCACGTTTGCTCCTTAGCATCCTGGAATAACAGGGGTTTTTCCCATTTACTCTTTACTGAAACTTCTGATCTAAATAGTTTTGATATAGTAGCTTTACAAGACTTGGATGCGGGCAGCCCCAATATGGGAAAACCACTAAATTAAAATTGTACAAGCTTCAAAACCTGCGAGAGGGCGTCCGGCTGCAGGCCTTTTAGTTGCAACTCGCAACGACTCTCAGCTATCTCTTGTGGCATGGCCATCCCCCGATCCAGATATCCAAATTGTAAAACTGTCTACCACTAATACATACCCCCCTTTGTTCCCAAGTTGTCTCTTAATAAATATTTATTGGAACCCGACTTCCCCTACTGAACCCCAGTTCTTTGACAAAATTGAAAACATCTTGAATCAAGCTTTACTTGAACCTGACATCAAGACCACAATAATTGCAGGTGATTATAATCTCAGCTGTCTTTCCACTCTCAAAACTGGTCTAATTTAAGAGCTTCAAAATGGTTGAATTTAATGAATGAAAGAAAGTTCCTCATGTTAAATGGTTCCACTCCTGAAAACTCACCTCCAAATCCCACATGAACTAGAAATATGAGCAAATCCATTCTAGAGTACGTGTACATCTCTGCTGATTCAAACAAATTGATAGCATCATATAGCTTTACTAGATGCTCCCTGTAAAATCTTTGCAAGACTTGTTTTACGTGACTTTTCAAAATGGCTTGTAGAAAATCAATTTATGGACTTAAACCAATCTGGCTTAGTATCTGGCATTGGAACAGCATTAAATCTTTAAATTTTTGTCTATCAGGAGCACTTTCATTTGTTTCAAAATTATTCTTACTTCTGCTCATAATTTGTAGCATTATAATTTGTTTTGGTGTTCTACTGTGAGGAGCATTAGTGTGCCAGCCCCGTGCGCCACTTTTGTGCGAAATTCTATGAATTACCCTGATAGTTGTTTATTTATGAGATCACATATCTTCTCTAACGCATTTAGATTTGGTTCATTCTATAAAAACCACATAATAATAATAATAATAATAATAATAATAATAATAATAATAATAATAATAATAATAATAATAATAATAATAATAATAATAATATTTTTTATTGAAAATTGTTTTAGTTGAATTAACAACTTTTTCAATTGTTTACATTATCATTTATAATTCATTTGATTTAGCCTTTCACAACAATTTTCAAGTGGTCATACATTTGGATAGTTGAATGTCAATATGGTTGTTATCACTGAGATGAGGATATGGATTTAGCTTTGTTAGTTATTTGAAAATGCCATCACTCGATTCAGCAAGACAATTATTAACAATTAAATCAATTACATATTCAAGTTAGGATGAAATAATAAGAGACACAACAATTCAGTCTACAAGTGAGATTCAAAACATTGCTTGTCTCTATTGCGAGAGCACTCTACTGGAGCGAGATTAAGTTTAATTGTCTCAAAAATTGTGCAATGTCATTGATAAGTGAAGTCTTAGAGGCATTAAATATTGCATCCCATAAGTCATCTTTGGTTAGTAATGTAAGATGACGAAAATGTTTGTAGAGGTAGCAAATTCTCACACCCACTAAAACTAAACAATCTATCATGAGGTGTCTTGTAGTTTCAATAGAATCAACAAATTTGCAATAACCACAAGACCTAGATGAATTTGGGAGATTGTTATATGATGTGAGTTTGTTCTGTGTGGGCAGTAGGTTGAATCGAAAGCGTAGAAAAGCATCTGCATATTTTCGATCTGGGAACTTCATTAGGTATTGCGGTAAAACATTAACAGCACGTAATTGAAATGAGCCCTTTTTAACCGCTTGATTTTAGTTAATTTTATCATAGGTACTAATCCAATCTTATCCCCACAATTAAATCATTGCTTTGTCAGGAGACTCGAGTAACAAAGATACAGAGATGTCAGCCTCTTTGAGGATTAGAAGACACAATTATTTCCATTCATGCAACGGTTTGAAATTTGGTGTCTGTATGGTCTTTTTCAAGATAGGAAACAAATTTGCTGATGACTCAGAGGAGATAAGGCATTTTCTAAATGTTGCTAGCATTAGCCAAGAAACCGATGCATTAAGAGAGGCAAGACCAAGCTTGTATCTAATGAATGTGATAGGGGTGCATGTAGGAACCGGAACAATATGCTTTCAGTAGATGCCTTCTAGGATATCCCACCTCACACATTTTGGGATTGCCCTGGTTTGGCTTCCATACGTAATTATTGGAATTACTTTTTGTGTATAGAATATTCTAGCAGGTAAAATGGAAAATGTCCCATAATTTGACTGGAGTGCTTTGCCTTGTATTGCCAATAATCTCATTCTGGCAGAGAGTTCACACTTGTAAGGTTGGTCCGAAGGGTGCGTATTTATGTTTACGCCAAGATATTTGAATTTGTGTATTTGAGTTAAAAAACACTTACCCAATTTCCAATTGAATTTGTAGTTTGACAAGGGTCGCTGGTGTTGAAAAATTAATACATTGGACTTAGATGTGTTAATTACTAAATCATTCTTTTGGGCGTAATCAAACAAAGCAGTTAGTTTCCTCTGTAGGCCAATGGGGGTCCTGTCCAGTAACATAAAATCATTGGCATATAGCAAATAAGATATTTCGTGATCACCCAGTTTTGCCGAGAACAAACGGACAGCATTAAAAGCAAGGTGCATATCATTGATATAAAAGTTAAAAAGAATAGAGGCAAACAGACAACCTTGTTTTAGGCCAGAATCAGTTTCAATTGTCTGAGATAGCAGACCATTGGTTGTCAGTTTGATTCTTAATGAAGTGTTGGAATAAAATTGGTAGATTAAAAACCTCATATACATGGGACAATTTGCATTTAAAAATGTGTGCCATAAAACCTGCCTCGAAACCGAATTAAAGGATTGCTTAGAATCTATAAAAGCTACAAACACAGGTTGCTTGGATAAGATGGCTTGTTGTTTTATAGTGGCGTAGTACAATGAACATGGGTAGCAGGAGCAGCACCGTTTCTCTCCAGTCACTCCGACACAACTCCAAGCCAATTCGTGCATATTTCCTATGTACATTGGTTAGTCTAAAATAGTATTTACTCACCTGCCTTGTGTATATGAAACACATGTATTTCTTATTATAACTTTCAGTGTGTAAGAGTTTCTTTGGGCTATTGTATTGACTGGGTTCATTGTACTTGTCTACAGCTTGCATCCTCATCAGATAAGCCTGGCTGCTCTGCCATTCTACCAATTCTCTGGGTAGTACAGACTTGTACTAAGAGTTGGGGGACCTGTACACCAAGGGATAACCTTCAGGTGGACTTTAGGGAATCTCCCCTAACACTGACGTCCATGGCAAATTCATTGTGGTGGCTGCTCCTGATAGATAAAGTACATGGTCTCGGCAGGATATCTTTGGGGCAACGCACTCGCCTTGGAAACAAGACGAAGCAGAGCAACACAGGTTCGATCCCCGGGTCCACACTCAGAAACCTTTGGGTATTAAGCACATTATAAATAACCAATTACAATGACATGGTTTCCAAACTAATGTTGACTTTAATTCATCTCAGAATGCAAGGAGTCCTAAAAACTGTCAACGAAGACTGTTTGGAGGAAAACACATCATTGTTTTTTCAGAGATCTCCTAAAGTTAAAACCAGTAAAAGGTCAACCTATTTTCAAACACACTCAGCAGAATTGTTTGCAAAGGAGTGTGAGAGCCCCTCTACTGTGAACGAACATGGGTCAAAAACCCTGTTCTATGGAATTTCTCTACTCACGAGCGTCTACAACCA
The DNA here is from genome assembly GCF_040938575.1 of Ambystoma mexicanum. Taxonomy (NCBI): domain Eukaryota; kingdom Metazoa; phylum Chordata; class Amphibia; order Caudata; family Ambystomatidae; genus Ambystoma; species Ambystoma mexicanum. The sequence continues at coordinate 675,139,107 of NC_090930.1, read as the reverse complement.
CTTTTAGCTGACTGCACCCTTCACAGAGGAGATATATCCATTTTCATATTACTCTTTGTCCCAACCACAAGGGCAATCCAGCAACAAAATGCAAGGCAAATCTCCTCTGAACAAGAGTACAATCAGCAACCCCAAACCTGTATTTCAGCCTAGTCGGGCCTCATCTGTGAGGTGAACCTGAACCTCTCTATGGCACAGTGAGCAAGAGGTCCACATCTGGATTACCCCAAGTTTTACAAAGTTACAAATGAGTGTTGTAGCCCCTCTATTGAGAACAAACCTGGGGCAAATACCCTGTTGTATGGAATTTCTTCCACTCAGGAGGGTCTGCAACCATTTTTTAGCTCACTGCACTTTTCACAGAGGAGAAATATCCATTTGCTTATCATTTTTGTCCCACCCACAAGGACAGACCAGCACCAAAATACCAGGCAAATCTCCCTTGAACAAGAGTACCATAAGCAACCCTAGACACATGTATCAGCTTATTCGGGCCTCATCAGTGAGGTGAAGCTGAGCCTCTCTAAGACACAGTGGGCAATAGGTCCACGTCAGATTACCCCAAGTTTTACAAAGTTACAAAGGAGTGTTGTAGCCCCTCTATTGAGAACAAACCTGGGTCAAATACCCTGTTGTATGGAATTTCTTCCACTCAGGAGGGTCTGCAACCATGTTTTTTCTCAATGTACCGTCCACAGAGGAGAAATACTATTTGCATATCAGTTTTTGTTCCACCCACAAACGCAGTCCAGCACCAAAATGCTACGCAAATCTCCTCTGAAAAGGAGCACCATCAGCAACTCCAAACATGTATTTCTGTCTAGTTGGGCATCATCAGTGAGTTGAACCTTAGCCTCTATAAGAGTCAGTGAGCAAGGGGCCCATGTCTGGATTAACCCATGCTTTACAAAGTTACAAAGGAGTGCGGGAGCCCCTCTTCAGAGAACCAACATGGGTCAAATACCCTGTTCTATGGAATTTCTTCCACTCAGGAGTGTAGTGTCTACAACCACGTTTTAGCTCACTGCATTCTTCACAGAGGAGAAATATCCATTTGCATATCAGTTTTTGTCCCACCCACAAGGGCAGTCAAGCACCAAAATACTAGGCAAATCTCTTCTGAACAAGAGTACCATCAGAAACCCTAGACATGTGTTTCAGCTTAGTCGGGCCTCATCAGTGAGGTGAAGCTGAGCCTCTCTAAGACACAGTGAGCAATAGGTCCACATCTGGATTACCCCAAGTTTTGCAAATTTACAAAGGAGTGTAGGAGTCACTCTGCTCAGAATGAACATGGGTTAAATACCCTGTTCTATGGAATTCTTTACACTCAGGAGTGTCTAAACCCACATTTTAGCTCCCTGCACCCGTCAAAGAGGAGAAATATCCATTTGCATATCCATCTTTGTCCCAACCACACAGGCAGTCCAGCACCAAAATGCTAGGCAAATGTCCTCTGAACAAGAGTACCATCAGCAACCATAGACACGTGTTTCGGCCTAGTTTGGCCTCATCAGTGAGGTGAAGCTGAGCCTCTCTAAGACACAGTGAGCAATAGGTCCACATCTGGATTACCCCAAGTTTTACACATTTACAAAGGTGTGAGGGAACCCCTCTGCTGAGAATGAACATGGTTCAAATACTCTGTTCTATGGAATTTCTTCCACTCAGGAGGGTCTACAACCATGTTTTAGCTCACTGCACCCTTCACAGAGGAGAAATTGGAAATGTAAATCTCTTGCGACATTTTAGCTAAAGAGAACTTACTCCAAAACATGTATCAGTCTGCAGATCTCATCTATGCTAACATTTTAAAACGCATTGGAACTGGTCTGATTCCTAAAGAGACAAAATCCATTCTTAAAAACTAGAATAATCCATGAGATATAAGGCTAAATCACATCTGCCCCTGATGTAATGGAAAAATGTACTCAACAAAATATAAAATGCATGTCCTTAATGCCAACCCTTGCTAGCTGTAGTCAATTCAATGATACAGAGAAGGTATGAGTTACGTAGCACGTTCACATCTCCATACACTCATTGGTCTATCCCTACTTAACTTTGAGGCAAACAAAGTCAACAGTGTTATTCCTTACATCCTAGAATACAACAGACTATGTGCACTGTACACCCCCATATAGATCTTTACACTGAACCTGAAAAAACAAAACCTTTAAAAAGAAAACTAATATAAACAGAACCTATAGAAGATCTCCCAGCAATACCACTGAAAAAAAAAGAACAACTGCTACTTCATCAAATACTACAACCACAATACTCTTTGGTCCAAAAACAACTGCACGTCCATCGGAAGACAAAGAGACAAATACCTATTCTTCTCAAAAAACAACTGCAGGCCCTTCAAAGGATACAGAGGTACAACTATCTGGTACATTTAAATTCAGCAACACAACTGGAGTAGATTGCTATGCAAATGTAGCAATCAATCGTCTCTTGAAATTGCCACCAATTTTTCATAACATTTACTTAAACGGCTCAGACTAGTTGTGTTTACAAATGCTCATCCTTCATAGAAATTCCACAAATAATCCTGACATAACTTACATTGGGCCTCATTACGAGGTTGGAGGTAACCATGGCGCTATTAGCGCCATGACTGCCTCCAAATCCTTACTGACTTCGCCCTGGTGAATGGAGCTATTACCACCCCATTCCAAGGTTGGCGGGGGCGGTAATTCCCCATTCACTAGGGCCCTTCCCCATTCCCATTTGAGCCCCCATAGGGCTCAATGGGAATGGGGAAGGCGCTAATAACGGTACTGCAAATTGCGGCACCGTGTTTAGCTCCAAAGTCCCTTTGCGGATCCCGTGCTTAACGCCTGGCAAAACCAGGCGTTAAGGGAGGACCCACAAAGGGAACTCGTAGTAGGGCGGTAAGGGATTACCAGCACCGGTGCCCTTGCTGGTACAGGTAATCCCTTACCGCCCACCTTGTAATGACCCCCATTGTCTCAGGTATAAATCAAGAATTGGACTACTGTACAGGAATGGTACAATTCATCATAAACACACAGGAAGATCAACAGGAATTCCTAATGTACTCACTACAAGTACTAGAAACCGAAAACATGCCTGTAAATGAAATATTCCAGATGCCCTAGACATGGAAACGTACATGCTCTCTCTGCAACCATGTTTCATAAGAGCACATCGCTAATTAATGATCTGTGTATGTATCCATACCAAAGTTTGAATCCATTCCATTTCACCAGCTTCTGCAGAATGCAAATCATGGCATATTAGGACCTTTTTTCAATTCAGACAATCTTTCCAGTGTACAAATAAACTCATGTGGCAATTTGCCATAATAAGACTTCTAAAGTACAATGCAGATGGTACCAAAAATAACTGCAAGCTTATGGTTTCACACACAACCAAGTATCTCATGGCATGAAAACCTTTACAACAGTAGGCATAATCTATCACACTAGTGCCACAACCACTTCAGGCCACTATACTGCATATGTCAACAAAAGAAGATGTTGGTTTAAATGTAACAGCACTTCTGTTACTCCAAAACGTAGGTTACCAGCAAATCTAACAAATGCCTACTTAATATTCATTCAACCCAAATGTACTCACTAACATATAGTACAATGCACAGTTAGAATACGGCAACGGGTATCTAACTACATCCATAATGCTACAATAATAATTTTAAAATCCAAGACAATTAGAATAAGCCAACATGTATGCAACTACATCTATAATACTACAAAAGTACTTTTAAAATCCAGGACAGTTTGAAGATGCGAACGGGGGTCTAACTACTTTAAAAATACCTTATAATTACAACACACTTCAAACTAACATCCTATCACACTTACTCTCACATAATATATCCATGCTACCACACACAAGTATTCTCTAACATGTATATTCTTTAAAACTATGTAAATGCTTAAAACTGTGTACTGCACTGCTTTTTCACCTATAAGCCTATAAAAACAGCTCCCAATCCATTTTTCCAACTCCCCCACCCTTTCCAGGCCATTTTTGTGCCACAAAATAACCCCAAATGTAATTTGCTGAATTTTTTCTCATTGCGCTGTCCGCGGACAAAGGCGGCGGTCTGCGTATCCAATATGGCGACAGTTTAAAATATTATGACTCAGCTCACATTTTTGAATATCCAATCAGCGTGTGCCTTAGATGTCTGTGGATGCCAAGCCACCCCCTGATTGGTCCATAGCCATCTGCGGATTACGAGTCAGGAAACAAGTCTACGGACCGAACCCAGATATCACACATTTTTGTGTACCTACTTGTTGGTAATTTTTTTAAAACGACTGGACAGATATACACCAAATTTGCAAAAGCACACTTTCAGCACCACGCCGCCGCTCCTTACACAAGTTTTCTGAAAATCCATACTGCGGGTTGGGCTGCAGCCGCAAGCAAAATTATTTTTGCATAGAGGATTTCCAAAATAATATTGGGACCCCCGTATAGCCCCCCCCCCCCACCTCAACGAAACAGCAACACACTTTTGGCCATGTACTCTTTTTGCAAAGTTTTGTGAGTATTCATCAAACAGCGACAAAGTTATAAGCCTACCAGAAAGTGCTCTCTCTATTAGTTGAACAACTTAAACATAACTACACGCCCGCTACCGCAGGCTGTGTAATGAATGGAAACATTTTAGTGTGTCTGTTCAAAATTTTCAGCATACTTCCCAGCATGCTGAAAACTTGGAATTTGGCATGTTGGTGGGTTCCATGGTGTAGACAATGTCAAATGTATACAATATGCTAAAAACCACCTGAAATTTGGCTTGTGGGTAGGTTCCATGGTGTGGGCAATGTACACATTAAAAGATATACATTTTTCTATTTATTTTGTTTACACAGTCTGCAATGCTTACCTCTGCCATATATGGATATGTGTGTCTGTTTGAAATGCTCAGCATACTTCCCAACATGCTATAAACCTGAAATATGTTATGTGGGTAGGTTCCATGGTGTACACAATGTAAAAAGTACAAAATGTACATGTTGCTAATTTTTGTGGTCTGCAATGCTTGTATATGTGTGTTTGTGTCTGTATGAAATGTTCAGCATACTTCCCAACATGCTACAAACCTAACATTTGGCATGCAGGAAGGTTCCATGGTGTATACAATGTAAAATGTATGAAATATAAATTGTCCTAATTTCAGCATGCTAGCTTACATTAGCAGCACTCACTTTTGAAGTCATGCGGGTGACACAAAACAGTGCTTTTGTAGGAATTCAGGTGTCAGGAAATGGTGCACATCTCTCCAATAGTATCTACCATGACGTTGTCCATCACAAATCTCTCATGATAATTACAGGAACCTAATTTCCCATGGAAGTTAATAGATGTATGCCATCTCAGCAGTACAACGCTTACATGCTTCAGCCATACACATACAGGTACGGCACTTCAGGCTTACATGCGTCAGCCCTAATAGTACAGCACTTAAGTTGAGGTTGCTGCTGCCCTGGCTGTAGATCGGGACACCAATAATGTTGCTGCGCAATCTCAACATTCCAACTCAAGTAGCTGGAATTGATTTAGAGGATTCATGCTTTTCTCATGTTCGGCTGGTGGCTCCTCCGGAATTAGAAACAAAGACAATTCACTCAAAATATACCAATGACAGCTGCAGACAAAGGGGGCCAGCTGGTACGAATGAAACTCCCCATAGCGCTCTATACAATACAATTCTCAAACAAGGTAGTAGTTAGAAGGGCCAGTTCAGAGAAATCAAACTCACCATAAGGTACAACACGTGAGTCACTTATTTTGGTAATGCAAACAACCATGCAACATCATCATATATATTGATTCATTGAATAAACTTCAAACTAGGACTGAAGTAAGAATTGCCTGCTAGTAGCCATATATAAGTGAAACTTTTACTTTTGGTTTTTCTACAACTTATAACTCCTCCTAGTTACAACCTTCTAAAAAGTATACATTTAAATCTAGCATGCTATTGGTTGGCACTCTACTACACTAGTCGATAAGAAGTACAGGGTTTGATTGGCTGGTCATGTGCTCATCTAGCCTTGTGCACTTATATGCGGTGCCAAGGTGCATGGTGTGGAAGGCGAGATGGATGAACCACTATGATCCAGTTAAAGAAGTTACTCCATCCCTATTGTCAGGCGTGAAGGCTTACCTATCAGTCCATTTGTGGCCTTGGCATGACTCCCTGTGTCTGGATGTACAAATAAAATTGCAGGTGTACTATTTGGGCATGATATAAACACTGTTCAGAGCTCAACTGAATCTATTTATTGGATTTTCTGCTATCCTAACGTGGGTGCGCTTTCATTCGGCAGCCACTCGGGCGCTGTGCATTTATTTGTTATGGGATCAATTGGCACAGTAGCTACTTGCACCTGGCATTCAAGGATATATCTGATTCTCACTGCTACCAACGGCAACTAATTAACTTTGACAATTGCAAGCTGTGTGCCCTAGGAAACGCTATCTGGTGCGTCTTTGACTGTTATGTAAGTAACTCCCTCAAACCCCCTTTTGTACACTGACATTGGTGTTTGGACTGCTGTCTGAGCATTGTGAGTCCTAGAACTTGTGTTAAGCAATTGTATGTCAGGATGTAGTATTTTAGAATGGAAAGATTGGGCTAAGCAATGATGGTACTTCTGTTCCTTCTCTGCCATGTTGTGTTCTTCATCTCTTGCATGTGAGTGTTCTTCGTGTCTTGCATGCCACCATTTAATGATTCCCTGCACATGTATACAGCAACTCTCTCAGCCTGACCATCTCTATACTAATCTCCTACTTCTATAAATCTGAACTAATTCATGCCATACTTGTGTCTCACAACATAATCTACTCTTAATGGTGGCTGTGTGATGGTGCCTACATGATACTTGGTGTTTCACTGAATGTTTCTCAGCTTGCACCTTTGTTCATGCTTGGGGACAGGTGGGTGCATCGCCAGACCTGGTGCAACTCTCACCTCCATTATCACACTCCACCCTCTGGTCAATTTATTGACCACACCTTCTTTTCCCTTAATGCTATCATACCCATATATAGGTATCCATATTTTAAGCTCGCCTATCCAGCTGCCTCCACATGTCCTGAAGCAACAATCCCCATCTCCTTCACAATTGACCGAGTACAATTTACTTAAGTATAATTTTCAGGGTCGAAAGGGGGCTCGAACATAGTGCCTGAGGGTTCTATAGGGTTCTATGGCCCTGTCGATGATGGATATTTCATGTGGATGTGTACCACATTATCTTTACCCAATATCACTGTCATCATAAGTTGCTCTACAACCTTCTTGGCAGTTTTTCTGTACTGTGGTAATATTATTTGAAAGATGCAAAGGCCTGTTAGTACCAATACCAGTACCAATACCAGGACTGCTATTAGTATTTTGAATGTGCTACCTAGCCAGGGAGGTACCCTTGAGAGCAGAGCTATAAACCAATCCTCAACTTCAGCTTCACTAGTTTCCTGGGACATGTTTGTGTGCACATTTTGCAATGAAGATATTGCTTCCATTACACTACCATTATGCTCATTGTGTGCAGGTGTGAATGTACAGCAGCTTGAGCTGATGTTTGCACATAAGCCTCCTTCCATGGTAGTGAGGAGGTCAAGGGCATACATATTTTGGAGAGTCATCAATATGGTAGCTCTCAATTCCTCCTTAATTGTGTTGAGCCCTTTCTCTGTGGCATTTATGACCTGCAGTAACTCTCATCTAGTTATCTGCAACCATTTGGCATTTGCTGTTGATTGCAAGCCAGTGGCAAGAAGCCATGAGCAAAAACATATATGCCTTGCTAAACAGCCTGTGTTCAGATGAGATAGCATCTAGTGCATCGTTAGATGCTTTTGAGAAAGTGTTGTCTCTCTTTGTGTGTTGTGATCTTTCATGTCTTTTGTCTTTCTGGTCAATGTTTACCATAGGGTAGTCTACGATTTGCACCACATCACTTTGAAGTACCATCAGTGCCACTGCATTTAACACTGCTAGTGAGAAGATGCAACCCTAGTTTGTCTGTAGCTGCATATAAGCCTGTGAAGTACAGGCCCCATAGTGGCCCAGTAGTACTGATGTTCCCACTTTCATGCCTGGCACATCCATGATGTTTTTGCATCCTACATTGGTCCCTTTCTGCACTGTGCCATTGTTTCTGAAACGCAACGATGGATTTTCTCCCTTTGTTATGTGCACTGGCCCTTCTTCGTCCTCCACCCATGTCAATATTCTGGCACATTGTATCCATTCTTCTAGGCATTTCTTATTAGCATTTTCTACTGGATACCATGAGTATCCCATAAGCGCCTCTGTCCTACATCCCATTATCCCTTTTACCCAACCTTGCGATGTAAATCACACTCCTGATATGTGTAACTGTGGTCTGTCCCAGCGGTATCCGTTTCCCGTGATGTTCAGTACATTTCAACAATGGATGGTCCCTTACTATCACTTCCTCTCTTTGAGGCCTTGATAGTGTATATTTCATCACTTTGTTTACCTGGGTCTTTTCTTTGATATAATTATCTTCATAAAGGTAACCTGCTTTTGTCAATCATTTTCTAGAAGCCAAAATTTCCTGGAATGTCCCCTTGTTTTGCATAATGCAATGTGAGTTAAGCAATTGGCTCTGTTTACTGGAATTGTCCTCAGCCACAAACAATCTGGAGAAACCCAAATCCTACAGAAGGAGCCAGTAGACAAAGCAGGTTTCATCCGAGTTCTCCCTTCCCACCTTTGTCATGTGCCTATACCAAAGGTTGTTTTTTTTCTGAGTGCAACCTTGAAAATGTTGTCTCAGGGGATATTTTTCATTAATCACTTCTCGCCAACTCGTTTTATTCCTTCACTCATGTTAGCAGGTACATTGGTGGTATTATCATTAAAAAATCGTACTGTCATTGTATAGGCAAACAAAAAGAAACAAAAAGAAAATAAAAAACACCAATCATGATACTAATGGAGTAAGTTTTCTCCAGATTTCTCTTCCTCCTCACATGTTGAGATATTAAGGACACAGTTTCTCTTGCTCTTGGAAAGTACATAGTCTGTAGTGTGACATCATGCCTCACTTTGCTAGTCTGTTCCCGCCCTTGCTCTCATCTGGGGTCTAGTCACCTCTTCCTCTTCTTCTTGTCCACCTTTGTCTGACAGGGGAGCAATGCCTATATATCTCTTTATGTCACCTATATGCACCCACACTTTCTTTCCACGCACTTTTACTGTGGTGGGAGTTGCATACTGGACAGAGTATTGGCCCTCAAAATGTGGCTTGTACCATTTGTGCACATAATTCTGCATATGTATTAAGTTGCCTGGGAAATACTGAAAGGTGGGTATCACAGCATTTACATCTACAATTCACTCTCTGTTGCAATTGGTTACTCCTTTTCCCCCTGCCACACCTTTATCTGTCGAGAAATGAACTTCAAACATTTATAAATGGCAGTTAAATAATGAAGCAGTTTCTCAGCTAGCTCAGTCGCAGAACTCTGTGTATCCAATTGAGCACAAATGGGAGTAGCAATCAGGACATGTGTACTTCTGCCTGTCACTATTTCAAGAAACGTGAGGTGGTGGTCTTAGCCTGGCTGTTTGGGTAGGGCAAAAAGAGTGAGGGGAAGGCAGTGCAGCCAATTTATTTTTTAACAGATCTCTCAATTTTGCAATGCAATACTGTAAGAGGCCATTGAGACGTTCCACAATGCGAATGGCCTGAGTGTGATCAGCAGAACAATGCTTCTGAAAACAACTCATTTGAAAAGTGTGCTCCATTATATAACCACAGCACTTCACACACCCCCATCGGTAAACACCACTTGTGTGAGGAATTTAGCCGCCGACTTGGCGTCTGCATTGGTGCATGGTCCTGCTTCTATCCAGCGCGAAAAGGGAAACACCACCACAATCGTGTATTGTTATCCACTACAACTTTGGGGCATATCAACATTGTCTTATGCAAATCCCATAATGGGCCTGTAGGGTGGGGTATTGTTCCTTTCACCATTTGCCCAGCATTATATTGCTGGCACGTGGCACAACTAACCATAACATTCACAACATGTTCATGCATATTTGGGATGAACCACTCCTCTAAAATATCTGCTGCTGCATATTCCCTCATAGTGTGTGATGCGTAGTTGAACTGGTCTAACGCCACAGTAAGCAATTTAAGGGGAATTATAGATTTTCCAGTGCTATCATGTCACCACACTCAGCTGCTGGGGGATAATGAATATCCCTGCTTTGTCCAGAGATGCTGTTCTGTCTGGCGTGCGCATCGCCTTAGTTCCACTATTTATATCTATCTTAATGTTGAGCCTCATTTACTGCCTGATTCATGGAATTATTAGCGCCGAAATTGCAGATTTGCACGCCTTTCTGCCTGAAAATCCCTGTTTAAAGTATGGGGATTATCAGGCAGAAAGGTGGGCAAATCTGCGATTTCGGCGCTAATAATTCCATGAATCAGGCACTTTGTGTGGAGAAATTGCTATGTCTGCCATTTGTGTGAAATATGCTGCCCTAGGTCTGTGCCCCTATTATGAGCTGTGCTTTTCTCCACGTCAGCCACCCAAGCGATATTCCAGTGCATCTAGTAATATTCCTAATAATGGGGCATTCTGTACTGGTGTGCTGTCTGCATGCTGCAAGCCCCTCCTTTTCTACCATGACATCCTGAGTGTACTGTAAATGTCACATAGGCGGAGTCTGAATATGTTGTCACTACCAGGACCTTGTGCTCTTTGAATGCTAATGTGCTAATATCATTGCTATTAACTCAGCTGCCTGTGCAGAAAAAATGTGCTGGTAATCTGATGCTTCTCACATTCTCAAAGTCATCACACCTGCTGCTTACCACTGCTGCTCCTGAATGCCTCAATCCAGTGCACTGATCTATCATCGATGAACCATCAACAAAGACCACCTCTCTCCATCTGACTTTGCTTCTTTTAATGGGGGTACATCATCATGTATGCCTGTGTATGTACAACAGTCATGAACCCATTCTCCTCCCTCTACTTGTTACACAATCAGTCTTGCAGGATTCACGGTGCAATATCTAACATTGTTTATTGATGGTTTGGACAATATGACCTTGTAGCCAGATACTCTGCGTAGTAAGCATGGACTTTGTTTTTCAAGGATGACAAACAGGGTATAATAGACATACAATGTTACTCTACAGCCATCGCTATCGCAGGTGACTTCTCTAGTGCAATGGCTGCTGCAGCCAGTGCTTGTTTAAATGGAAAATGTCCTATCATTACTGGATCTAAGATCACACTGTAATATGTCAAGGGTTTGTGCCCCATTGAAGTTTTTATGTGAGGATAGACGTCATCAGGTATCTATTTGTCTGCAAGAATACATACTTTTATTCCGTGTAATCTGGGGCTGTACTGAGTGCTTGTTTCAGTTCCTCAAATACATTGATCTTGTCTGTCCACATTATGGGACTCTTTTCTATTAGTGCTTCCTACAATCCTTCTAAAAGGGGCCAAATGTACATGTTTTAGTCAAAGAGCCAAACGTGACAATAATTGCATAGCCCCAAGAACTGCTGTAGCTATTTCACTGTCTCTGGATGTGGCATATTTTACAATTGCCTCTGCTCTGTCAGGCGTTAAACTCCTCCCTTCCTTTGATATTATTTGGCCACAGTATAGTACTTCTTCCTGGCAATCCAGCGATTATTCATTGTCCATCTTGTATCCCTTCTCAGCCAATACTGTTAGTAAACTTACTGAGTCTGTCCTGCACTCCTCCAGTGTGGTGTTGCACACTAGCAAATCATCAACATACTGTATAATTGTACTGGGTGTGTGTACATTTTCGACGTCCATCTGCAGCACTCTGTTGAAGACAGAGGGGGACTCCACCCCTGTAGGAGTCTTGTGTGTTGGAGTCGGAACCCACGATAAGTAAACACTGTAAGATTCTGAGTATTTACGTGCAATGGAATGGAAAAGCAAGTGTTTTTTAGGTCATTCACTTTAAAATAAATGTGTAACCTTATGTGGTATGTTACACAGAATATTAGCCGGGTTGGGCACAACTGTACATTCTGCCTTCATAATGTTGTTTAAAGGGCGTAAATCTTGTAGGAATCTCCAAGACCCTCCCTTTGCTTTTCTTCACAGGGTACACTGCTGATTTACATGGGGATTCGGATGGCACAATGATACCCTCTCGCTTCAAGATGGCAATCATCTCATAAATGCCTTTGTCTCACTCCTTTGGCATGGGATACTGTTTAACTCAGGGTAACATTGCTCCCTCCTTCAATTTTATTTGTACTGATCCAATCCCTTTAAGCCGATCTACATTGTAAGGGCCACTAGTCCATAGTACACTTGATACTTTTGACAAATCTTGTTGCAGAAAAGATGGTACCTTTTTAGCCAGCAATTTTATCTGAGATATTTCCCTTTATTGTATTTGCAATTGGTATGGAATAGAAATTGTGTAAAGTACTGAAACCATCTGTATATTGAAATGTGCCCTGTTCTTGCTATGTCTGTGCATACTATTTTGGGGGAAATACAGCCCCCCCTCTTGGGCTGGGTTGTTGCCATCTCCCATGCATTGCCCCTCTGCTCCTACATGCCCGTGCATAATGCCCAATCCTCTGACATGCACAACACTGCGCTCCAAAACCTCCAAATCATGGTCACATACACCAAAACCTCCTCCAATTTCGGCTCCAACCCATACCCTCTGCTTCTTGGTAGATAACCCCACCCTCTGGGGTAATAGTTACTTTCTCCTCTTCGTCCCATGTATTCACTCGCTCCCTGATGTTGATATTCCTGCTCATAATTTTCTCCTCCAACATTTGTTATGATTCCTCCCTCTACCATTATCTTTGACAATTTCTTTTGCACCAATGTAGCTCCTTCTCTTTGACTCTCTTCTCCCTTGTTCCTCTCCTTCTCTTGTCTCATTCGATAATAATCGGTAACATTCAAATGTATCTCGTGCCACTGTTTCATCTCAATCCCTACAATTTTATTCAGCTGTTTCTGCACTTCTTTGGGCAGACCCTGGAATAAAATATGATAAGATATGGGTATATTTTTGTCCCAGCACTCCTTTGTTTCTAAACACCTCTTTTTTTGTATTTCTTGTATACATGCCGCTGGATCCTCATCTATCCTCATTTTGCATTTCATAATCACACTCATGTTCAACGTATATCGGGTTATTGCTCTTTCAGTGCCCTCCAAATGTCTGTTCTGCAATTATTAAACAGTGATTCATCATGTGTATTATTTTGTGCAGTCACTTAGGGATAATCTGCCAATTTCCATAGATCATCTGATCGTTCTCCCAGTATTGAAGCAAGTAAACTCTTCATATCCCTTACCACTAATGTCATTCCTGCTCTCCTTTTTTCTAGCTCACAAATCCGCTTTCCTGTCCTTGCTGTCAATGTCGGTAAGTTAACCATCAAATTGTTTTTGTCTGTATGAAACCACAGCATATACTGAGCCATCCCCATCCCCTTTTGGAGCAAAGGTAACTGCGTCATTCCTGCCTTGTGTTTGGGCACAACCATACCCTTCATCTCTTTCGCCGTCTTATCCATGCGACTTGGTTGACAGCCTGGCAAATTCCTCTGTCTATTCACATGTGGTGCTTTCTTTCCTGAATTTACTAGGAGCTCTGGGAGCGATGGAGCCAGGTTCCATAATAGTTTGTCATCCAACAAATCTGTTAGTGGATACTCTAGTGATTCGGGTGTACTTGTTTGAGGAGCTTGTGTCACCTCTCTTTCTGCTTCCTCCCCTTCATCTACCCACTCATCTTTCTATTGCTCTAATTCCTTCAGAATTTTGATGCTGCCACTTCGAAGACCACCCATAACATACATTCCTCTTTCTATTTTGTCTATAATTTTTCTGCTTATACTGTGAGCTACTTTCCTCTGGCTGCCTTTTTCTCTGTTCTCTGCAAACTTCTACTAACGTTAACAATAACCTTCCCCCTTTTCGCTTCTCTCCTCCTCTCCTGTTGAATCCTCATTTTGCAATGCCTTCACATTGCAATTTTTTTCTCCCACCCATTTGTATGGTGTGATGGCTGCTTGTTTTACTTCTCCCTTAATGCCTTTCACCCTTTTTAACGTATCTTTTGCTTCCTTTAGCTGTGCATTTAAACTGCGCTGTTCATAATTTTGTACTCATATTGCTAATATGCTTTTGTCTCATATTGTTTTTCCTTTTCCTTAATATTACCTTCTGCTTCCACGGGCACATATCAGAGATTGCTGTATCCTGCAGCAGCGTGCAATGGATAGAATCCTGGAACGGTTGAGAATGGAGTGCATGGTTGAGGGGAGGAGGCACTGAGGGCTGCACATGCCCTTCATCGGCTCTTCTAACTATACTTTCTTTTTTCATCTGCTCCTCTTCCTCAAACATCTTCCATACGTAGAATACGCTTAGTCTGCTCTGTAATTTCTTTCCCTTACGTATGGTGTGTAAGTATGTCTGCATATGTTGCAGCAGATGCTTTGAATGGATCCTCTCTTGAGACAATGGCTGGACCATTTTGCCAACCATGTCATTTACCCACTGTACATGACATCTAAGGATCCTTTCCTTATGTTGTGAAAGTGACTTACACAAATGAGTAATGGGGTGTCTGCCATTATGATAATATAAAACACAACTTACAAATACAATTTGACAATCGCTGTTTCAACACAATGGGCCTCATTACACGGTAGGCGGTAAGGGAATAGCGGTACCGGTAATGGTTTACCGGTATCGCTAAATTCCCTAGCTAATCACGACCCTGAGTGCCTGCTATTAGCGGCACCGCCAAGACCGGTGCCACTAATAGCAGCCAGTCAGTGGGCACGTGACCCCTCAGGTCGGAAATAGCAGCAAGGCGCTATTTACAAGGCATGCAGGCATGCAAATAGCAGCATGGTATTGGCCGAAAAAGCCCATACCGGCATGGAGGAAATACCGGCATCACGAACCACACGATAAAAGACCTGAGTAGTGATCCCACCTGCCACAGGTGGCCACAACAGCACAGGTGGAGGCAATGGAGACTGGGGCAGCACAAAAGGAGCACACCAGACCCCTTCTCACACCCCTTCCCACACCGAGATGGTTGCAATACTTGCAGCATTACATGGGTTGGAGGACATGATTGCATTGCAGCACCAACCACAACAGGCAGCACAGAGGAGTCGCAGGAGGAGAAGGATGGCGAGACAGGCCCAGCAAGCCCAACCAGTGCACCCAGTCATACCACAGAGGCAGCCAGCAATCCCCAGGATTCGAGCCAGCCCATTCAATGCAACCCCTGAGCAGAGACACACCCTGTACCACCTGGACCGGGATACCATCACCAATATTGTGGACTTGATTCACAACACCATAGTGAGACACATAGACATCCATACTGCATCCCCCTCCACTGAAGGTGGTAACTGTGCTCCACTACCTGGCCACAGGCACCTACCAGCACATGGTAGGGCAGATGCATGGCATTTCACAACAAGTATTCACACACACGTGGACCCAGGTGCCCGATGCCCCCCTGAAGCACACAAGTGAACACACATCCCTGCCACGGACAGCCCAGGAGATCTCCAACGACAAACTTGGCATCTATTCACTGGCATGGATCCCACGTAGCATCGGGGCAATCGACTGTACCCATGTGGAAATGGTGCCCCTACATCACAATGAGGCTGTCTGACGAAACAGAAAGCATTACCACTCCATCAATGTCCAAATGGTATGTGACTCAAATAAAAGAATAACACATTGCTGTGACCGATACCCCTGTTTGACCCATGAATTAATGGTCCTGCGGAACTCAATGATACCACGCAAGATGGAGCACCATGCTGGACAAAGTTTGTACTTACTAGTTGAGTAGCAGGGCAGGCACATGGCAGTGTGATGTGGGTTGTGTTTGGGGGGTAGAGATGCATACTCCAATTGTTGTGGACTGTCATCCGTACAATAAAGAGACATACAGATGTACGCAAATGTCCACCAATGCAGCACACAATGTAGAGGACACGAAACCACATGCAAGCAGCAAACTGCACAACAAAGACATCAATCCCTAACCCAATACATGACACATATATCCACATGCACATTGCACATCATACCATACCTTACATGACACAAAGCTGCTACATTCAGCCAATATGCATAATCTAAATGTGCGTTGAACAACATCACAACAGATATGCGCCCTTGAGTGCATGCAAATGGATCACCTGTAGCCATTGTACAGAACTACACCCGTACACCACTACTGATGTGCCGCTTCACAGCATGGGGATATTGGAATCCTAATGGCAGTACACTAGCATTGTCATACAAAGGTTGTCTGCGCCCATGAACACCTAGGACCCATCCACAACCAGGGACTAGCTTACCTTCTCACATTGCAGTTACACTGATCGTCTCCATGCATGCTGGGATTTGTGGATGGCAATCAGAATGCTAACATGTCCCGGTTGCAATTGAGGTGACGAGTTGCAAGGCCCCGTTGTCCCCCCGTTGTCCCAGTCATGCAGGTGATGCTGCCTATCCCCTGAAGATTTGGCTCCCTACCCCTATACGGAACCCACAGATTGGCACGAAGAGGAATAGAACCTTGCACATAACCGTACCCGCGTCGTGATTGGGTAGGCATTTGGCATTCTGAAGACACGGCTCTGGTGTCTAATCTGGCCGGGTGAGGCCCTCCTGTACGGCCTGGACAAAGTGACGAAGATAACCATGGCATGTGTCATGCAGCACAATGTGTATCAGATGGAATGTACCTATGCCCCCTGACATTGACATGCAACCACCTGATGAAGATGATGTTGATGGGGATGAGGATGGGGTAAATGGGCCGCCAGGACATGCAAGAGGCGATGCCCAGGGGGGACACGATGTGCGTCAGCATCTGATATATCGAATATTTTGAGAGACAAGGGCCAACAATTCTGGATGTAGATGGGCATTGATTCCCTGCTGTATGTGGTGAGGCGCAAATGGACCCTGTCCCCATTAAAGTACACATACACAATGATGAAGACCAAGCCTGTGTTTCAACTTGTCAACAGTGTATTATGAATAATTTGTGAACACAAAGTGTATGGCCCCAACTGTGCAAACACCCTTTCCCCCCTCCCCCAATACACTCCCAAAAACACCCTTTCCCCACTCCCCCATAACACTCCCAAAAACACCCTTTTCCCCTCCCCCTAAACACTCACAAAAAACACCCTTTCCCCCCTTCCCCCACAACACCCCAATGTGTGGCTTGTAGTGCATAGGTGTCCTGGTGCACATGTGCCAGCTAGTTCTTGCTGGCCCTACTTCTCCTGCCCTCCACCGCCATTGGGAGGTTGGGATGGCGTGTGCTTCATGGTGCGCAGGGAGCGGCGGTGGGGGCTTGTCTGACGGGAACTTGCAGAGGAGGAGATGCCCGGTTGATCCTGTGGTGGGGGGGATATTGTTGCTCCATGGCGCCCGCAATGTGTGTGAGGACCTGCCTCAGTTGGGCCATTTCCTCACACATCTGGTTTGTGCAAGCCTCCATGCCCTCTCTTGTCTGGCTTGCATATGACCTAAACTCCTCCCTCAGACGGGCTGCCTCTTCCACATGCTGGCCAATCAGCGCAGTGATTTCAACCTGCCTTTGGCTGATGGTTGCCAGGTCATGTTGACTGCGTCCAGTTCTTGGGGTGGCTGCTGCGCCCTGGTCCATGCCTCTGGCATCAGGTGAGGACACCTGAGGGCTCCAGCGCCCTTCCACGTTGTCGTTGCCTGATTGTCCATGGCTACTCGATTGTGATGGTGGCCGTGGGCTTGGCTCAATGGATTGTGGGGGGCTGGGGGTCTGCCTTTGCATTTCAACATCAATTGCCTCCTCCACGTCCGACTGCGGTGCGGTGGCTGCTGCCTCACCAGTGGAACTGGTGGCAGCAGATTTTGGGCCCTCCTTGCTTGTTTCCAATGACAGGGGGAACACTGCCGTGGGGGCAGCCGTGGCTTCAGGCCGTGTTGCACTGGTGCTCTTGCTGCCTTTACCCCTCTGCTGCTGCTCACTCCTCCCGGTGCCCCTTGAGGTGGTGGCGGTATCCCCTGTCTCATCTGTCCTGGCCTTTTTCTTTGCTGAGGAAGCAGGTGTCACAGTGCCCGGTTCATCACTGTCTGTCTGTGATCCTGTAGGGGACAAAAATATGGAATATCATCGGTTATGGTTCTACGTGCCTTATTCAGAATGTTTACGTTATGCCGCTCTGTGCATTGGGACCTCTTTAGTTGGGAATCCAGTAATGGGGATGTCGGGTGGGTCATGCATGAATGGGTCTGTGTTGCATTTGTATGTGGTGATGCATGCATGTATGTTTGTGGCTGGTTCCATGGGCTGATTGTGGACTCAGATTTGGGGGGCCCCTCACCCTTCACAGTGCATTGTTTCATGTGTACACTCACCTCCATCTGATGAAGTGGGTGCACCATGTTCCATGTCTCCCACTCCCTCAATCGATTCCACGCCAATTGTGCTGGCGCAGGTCTCCTCCCACTCCCAGAGTTTTATTGGGGAATCAGCGCCACCTCCTGTGGCCATAGCTAGGTTGCGATTAGCAGCCAGAATGCTGCGGACCCGGAGCCGTAGGTCATCCCACCACTTTCTGCAGTCCTTGACAGTGCGATTGGTGGTGCCCAACGCACTGACTTTGTGGGCAACATCTGCCCAGATGGCCTTTTTCTTGACGAGGGTCTCACGCTCCATGTCATTGGCGAATACTACATTGGCATTTGCCGCTAGGATCTGTGTTAGCATGATCAGCTCCTTGCTGGTGAATTTTTCTTTGCGCTGCCGATCTGCGCCTTTCTTGATGGCCTTTGGAATCTTCTGAGTATCCAGGATGATTTGGTGTTGGAGTCGTGTGGAAACAGGTCCTGGATGCAGAGGATGGCAATGGATTGTGTTTTTAAAGATGGCCGCCGTGCTCTTTCCCGTTCCTGTGCGATGACGCTATTTCCGTTTCCGCAATTGTACGGTCACCGCTAATAGCGGTCACCACTATTAGCGGTGACCGCTATTTGCATGTAGCGGGAGGGCGGAAGTGCTATCAGCACTTTCGTCGATGGCGGTAAGGGACTTTTTGGGGTCTTTTGCGGCATGGCGGTAGGGTAATTACGGGCATGGTGCTGCGCTCGTGTCCGCGTACTCGTAATGCCACGCTATTAGCGGCATCAGGCCAATGCGGACACGTTAATAGCGCCATGCCGGTAATGGCCGGAATTTACCGCCTACCGTGTAATGAGGCCCAATGTCACTGTTAATTTCCATTTCTCACCCTGCTCCCACACAATTCTTTAAAATATCAACACAATGCCCTCCCTAGCTCACACCAACAATACACAATCTCAATCTATTGCATACTTACGCCCAAACTGCTACTCTATCAACACAAAAAAAAAACACCTCTACTGTCCTATTATATACCAAAACAATACCAATCAACAATCAACATCAAATACAATCTATTCTACATAGCTGTCTTTCCTTTATGTAGGGTATCTCCTCTTTTATCTATTTTACTGCCCCCTTAAAGAGGTTGGGGTTTATGCCCTACCATGTGGAGTTCCCCAACTGTTGTCGGAAGTATCTTGTTTTCTCTCTCTCTTCAATCCTCTTTTCCAACTCTACCAGCAACAACAACAAACTATACCCTTCCCCACAGGTATTTTCATGCACAGATATACTTACATCCTACAATTCCCGAAGTCCATCAGTGTCAAGTCTCCTCGATCTGTCAGCTCTACCCTTTGCACTCAATGTGCCACCTGTCAGACCGGGCAGGAACATTGCTGAAACTGGGCTCCTGTCAACACCTCTTTTTAGATGCACACTCAAACACATACAATGATATTATAGTTGTATGTCCTAGTAAGTCTGGTGGCAAATAAATCTTTATATTTAAGCTATACCTCATTGCAGCATGGAGAGTACAACCAAAGCATTTTGAAATCATATTAGTGTAAACTCTGTAAGCCGGGGCCAGCTATGACAGGTCTGACATTCATTAGAAACTACATGATAAACTTCTAGCTAATATTGTCAAATAACCACGTCCTCCTTAGTATACTGCTAAAGAGTAATATACGATTTTTCAAATATATGTTGTCCTAGATACACTAATGCTTTTCCTTCTATTTTGAATCAGAAAAATGCATTTAATACTCAATAGGAAGGTAAATATATCAACAAATAAAAAAGCAAGAAAATGTCTTTCGATATTTTTGGAGCAAAAGTGTAGCTTTTTAAGGCATGGCTAATATATAAAAAACATTACCCTCAATTGTAAAAAGAAAAAGGAAAGTAGCCCAGTATTTCATGACTGCACTTCCCTTTATTGTACAACATCTGCCCAATGTTATAAAGTCTTGATCAAACATAAATTCCATTTGTCACAAATCCTTCCACCGGAGGAATGTTAGTAGTTCATATACAAGAGTAATCTCTACTTGTTCCTAATATACAGACTTATACTGATGATATTATTCCCTGGAGGGATTCTGTGTCTGCCTGACATGTTTCAGTCCCTGCTGGCGATGAAGACACGTCTTCAGAAGTCAGTGTGCATGATATGATGGGAAATGTAATCGGGACAATATAAATAATCAAGCAAATTTCTTTTGGAAGAAAGACATTTCTGACAGAATTTTGCAAAATATGTGTTCAGGTAGGACTAAAATGAATCCAACATTAGTCCGCTTCCAAATAATAAGTGACATACTCAGTATCCAACCCCTTTCCTATGAATTATAGAGATAGAAAACTCACATTAGTATCAGGTCCATGACAATACATCAGACTCAACTTCTTACTATAAATGTATGAACAAGAATATTCACCTTGTCACCTCAACCAAAATATAAGAAATAAATCGCTCCATTACAGAATGCCTAAAAATGACTACTAACCAGTGGAGAGCAACTCTTGAGTTCCCCCCGGTGCTTAATGATTGAGGGATACATCAATCATTCCAACTCCTTACATCATTAGAGTAATTAATCTAGGGGGAGAAGAGAATATTTTCTACTTTGTTCTAATTATCTGATTTTTTAATTCTTCTTAGAAATATACTTTATTAAAAAGCGGTTTATCATAATATGCAGAGTACACAATCTGGGCCCATAGAGTCCAGCGCAGAAGCAGCGCAAGCGTCGTGCACAGAGAATGAGTTTGCACCAGTAATGACCCCAACACCGCCCCTTGCGCAGGAAAAAGCCAGTGAAATGTCCAATACGGCGCAAGGCCCCGTGCCATCCGTGGTGCAGCACACAGCCCCCCTACATCGCAATTGCATGAAAAATCAGAGCATACCCCACTCCCGCCAGTCAAATCCTGTGAAAAAGGCGTCACATACCTCAGCGAAATTGCGTACCCCGCTCGCGAAGGTACTTTTCACAAGATTTGGCTGGCCCGGGTGGTGTACGCGAATTCGCGGGGGTACACGAGGGCCTTTTCACACGATTTGCTGGCGCGAGCGTGGTACTCGATTTCACGGGGGTACGCAAGGGCCTTTTCACGCCATTTTGCTGGTGCGAGCACGCAAGGGCCTCTTCACGCAATTTGGCTGTGGGGTGGACCCCCCATCACCCATGACCATACCCTACAGGCAGCCCACACCAAAAAGGACCCCCCAACACCCGTGATCATACCCGCGGGCAGCCGACACCACTAGGGACCCCCCAACACCTGTGACCATACCCCGGAGGCAGTCCACACCACAAGGGACCCCCCAACACCCATGACCATACCCGCAGGCAGCCCAAACCACAAGGGACCCCCCCAACACCTGTCAACATACCCTGCAGGCAGTCCCCGACTTATGCCCCCTACACCCACCAGTGACAGCAACCTGCAAGCAGGCCTCGACTCATGTCCCCTCACCCCCACCAGGGACGGCAACCTGCAGGCAGGACCGGACTCATGTCCCCCCACCAGTGACGGCAACCTGCAGGCAGGCCCTGACCCATGTCCCCCACCCCACCAGTGACGGCAACCTGCAGGCAGGCGCGGGCTCATGTCCCCCCACCCCCACCAGTGACGGCAACCTGCCGGCAGACCCTGACTCATGTCCCCCACCACACGCTGCCCCCCACAGGGCAACTAAACACCAATCCATTGGTCCTACTTCCCAGTACATGCCCCATGCCATGGGAATCACAAATTCTTACATGCATGTTTGCACACACTTGACCAACATTGATCAACAGCAGGGACGCATAACAGAGCCAGTGAAGAGTGACACATGCACCAAACCATTGAGAGCAGACACCACTTTGATCATAAGGAATATAAATGTATTAAATAGTAAAATCCATGACAACTGAAAGACAACCATGAAAATGAAAGAGAATGCAATGAAAATGAAATAGAAAAATAAAATAAATGGTATGATAAAAAAGTGTAAACTCCAAAAAGTGGTCCATATCCAAGGA
Source organism: Ambystoma mexicanum (assembly GCF_040938575.1). Taxonomy (NCBI): domain Eukaryota; kingdom Metazoa; phylum Chordata; class Amphibia; order Caudata; family Ambystomatidae; genus Ambystoma; species Ambystoma mexicanum. The sequence goes on along the minus strand of NC_090930.1, from coordinate 675,116,586 downwards.
ATGTCTTCCAATAGCAACCAGAAAAAAAAGAAAAACCATTACTACATAGTGTAAAAAAATGTTTAAAAAAATGCAAATGTCTCAAACTATGAACAGTGTTTGAGGGTCCATGATCCCAAAAAAGATAAATACACCCTAAAAAACCCTAGAAAAAATATGAACTATTTACAAAATGTGGAGCAAAGTCCATTGACTCCAAATCTTAACAAAAAGAAAGGAAACCTACCACTAAACAGCTATTTACAAAGGCAGCGGGCTAGTCCTACAACTCACCATTTCCCCCAAGAGTTTCAGCCAGGGCATCATTGAACTCTGCGTCAGTATCCCAGAGGCGGGCCTGTGCTCCCTCCTTGAGGGCCTGCAGGTACTCCCTCATGCTCCCCACAAACTCCCTGTGAGTCTCTTCGAGGAACTCTGCCCACCTCTCTGCCCGACGCAGGGTGGTCTCTGCCCTGGCCATGGTGAGTCGTGCCCCCCATGCCCTCTGCTGCTCTGCACCGATCTGTTGCAACACGGAATACATCCTTGGGCCAAGGTCCACGTCTCCTTCCTGCCCGATGGCCGATACCTGCCCCTCTGATGTTGATGGCCCTGAGTCCTGTCACCTCCTACGTTGAGCCTGCTGCTGCCAATAAGCCTAATACCTGCGCCTTCAGGACTGCCTCTAGGGGCAGTCGTGCACGTGCCCTGCTGCAAGGTGCCTGCACAACCTTCATTGCCACTGTTCCTGTTGCTGGGGTGACCACCTCTGCTGAACCTACGACTCACGACTGTGGCAGGGACGTGGTCTCCACCAGACTGGCTACCGTGGTTGGGGCAGGTCCACAAGGGACACTGGTGGCATCTGGGCTGGAAGATGGCAGGGAGGACGACTGACGCATAGTGGAGGAAGAAGAGAAGCGGGTCGCAGCAGTGCCCAGCACACGTAGCAAACCCGCGACAATGAGCTGAGCTAGCCAGTTCATGGGGGCCCAGACCTCTTTGTGATGACGTGCAAGCACCCGACTGGAAGCCTGCACATCATCACAAAGGGCGCCTGTGCGCCTCGTGATACCGGCTAACATGGGCTCCACCCTGTCACGAATTGCTTCGTCCGCAGGTAGTGGAAGGTCAGTTGACGTGGAGTCATCCACTAACTGCGGACGAGTCTGGCCTGAGGCATGCTGGCAGGAGCATACTAATGCAGGCGCAGCTTCAGAGACAGGATTAGGCACAGGCCCCTCTGCAGTGACCTGCACTGCCTCCTGCGCCTGCCCCTGAACTGCATCAGTTGCACCTGCTTCATCAACCTTGCCAGGTCCCATGTGCTGGTCTGATGCGGCCTCCCCCTCGTCCACCACCAACCTGGATGACTCCGAACCATCTTCTGCATCGGTTTGCCCCTCTGGGGGCTCACCTGTCCCTCCCGCTGCCGAGAGCCCAGGTCCAACTACACCTTCTTGGGCCTCCCCTCAGCAGCTGCGGCCGTTGTTGCGGACACAAACCAGTCCCCTCGCTCCCAGAAGATGTTGTAACCTGGGAGGAGGACTGGGCCTTGCGTCTCCGCCTGGTGGAGGCATCCCCGCCGCATTGCTCCACAGAGCCGTTTCCGCCCTCTTCCTCCATCGCCGCTGTGGATAAGGACACATTGAACACAAGCATTAGTGTACCGAACAAATGTCTGCTTGATACAAAGCGAATGCACATGAGTGTATTGTATTGTATTGCATTTCTTTATTTGTTGAGCGTGCCGGGCCCAAAGGCATCTGGGCGCTATGTTTTAGGTTACAGGCATGTGATACAGTTAAGGTACAAGGATATAATACATAATGATAATAACAATTACAAGATATACAGTGAGGTAGATGACAGGCATGTGATACAGTTAACAGTACACCGGTATAATATATCATGGTAATAATTACAAAATATACAGTGTGGTAAATGAAGAACATGAGGGATATGCATAATTGATTGTACAAGAAAGTGCAGAGTATATACAGGAGCAGGTTGTCAAAGGTGTAGTTGCAAGCGCTGGCGCAGACTAAGCAGTCGGAGGATTGACAGAGGCTGCTAACCACAATTTGGTCTTGAATTTAAAAGAGTGGAATGAAAGTTCAGATCTCAGCAGGTTGGCCATGGTGTTCCATAGTTTGGAAGCTAGTGGAGGGAAGCTGGATCCACCCGCTTTCTGTAGTTTGAATCTGGTCAAAACAAGGCAAATTGTTTGTGCCGATCTGAGCGGTCGGTGTGAAATGTGAGGTGTGAAACGGCCTGCCATGTAGGTAGGCACCTGGTTGTTTAGGCATTTATGTGTGAGGGCCAATGCTTTTAACAAAATTCTTTGACATACTGAAAGCCAGCGTAAATTGCATCTGGTGTCTGAGATGTGCTGGCCCCTGGGGAAGGTGAGAGCCGCCCTGATGGCACTATTCTGTATGACCTGTAATTTGTTTAGATTATGTTGACTTGTTCCTAAGTAGAGTGCATTACAATAGTCGCTCTTGGACATGATGAGGGTTCTCGCTAGGATGATGCAGTTTGCTGTAGTGAGGAAGGGGCGGCAGGCACTGATGAGTCTACATATGTAAGCAGAAGCGGAGCTAACCGCATTAGTTTGCCGTACAAGTGATAGAGTGGAGTTGAGGTAAATGGCAAGCGTTTTAGAGACCTTGATGATATTGCCGTTGATGGTGAAAGTTTTGAAAGCAGGGTCAAGTTTCTTAAGTCGGAAATGGGAACCCAAGATGAATAGCTTGGTTTTATCATCATTAAGGCACAACTCGTGTTGAGCCATCCACGCCTGGATGACTAGGTAGACCTTGTTCAAAGCGTTAGTGTCAGCCAGATAGTCTCCGGTAATGGGTTTGAGCATCTTGGTGTCATCCGCGTAGTTGGTATAGGTGACACCCAGATAGCCAAGAATATTGAATAATGCTTTGGTAAACACATTATATAGAGTAGGTGATACACAAGAACCTTGCGGGACGCCACATTGAACCAATGATGGTTCAGAGGATGCTGTGGGGGAGAAGACCCTCATGGATCTGTTTTTAACAAAGGACTTGATCCACAAGGTGGTAGAGTCTGAAAAGTGGGCAGCTGATTTGAGATGCTGGCAGAGGATTTGGTGATTCACCAGATCGAAGGACGCAGATAAATCTAATAGTAGTAAGAGTGCTAGTTTCCCTTGATCTTTCAAGTCTTCAATTTGTGTTTTTAAATCAATGAGGGTGGTTTCAGTGCCGTGTTTGGGGTGGAAGCCAGATTGCCTAAGGCCGAGGAGTTTGTTGGTTTCTAAATAGTCCTGGATTTGTAAGTAGACGGCCCGGTCAAGTATTTTAAGCAGAAATGGTACCGTTGTGATAGGTCTGTAGTTGGTAGGTATGCTTGGGTCGAGAGTGGATTTTGAGGAGGGGGATGACCCACGCGTCCTTGAGATTGTCTGGTACCGTACATGTTGGGAATGATGAGTTAATGAAGGCAGTGATAAATGGGGCTAGTTTGTGGGTAGCTTCCTTGATAATGGGGGATGGGCCAGAGTCACCTTGGCAGTTAGAGGCTTTAAGTTTGTTAATGATATTTTCAACCTCAGTGATTGTTAAAGGGGAGAAGGTGAAAGGAGTGAGAGAGTGGGGAGTGGACGTGGTGGTGTGGGTGGGCAGTTTGGGCAGGAAGTCAGGTTGGAGGAAGCTTTGTTTAGCATTGATTTTAGGTTGAAGTGTGGTGTTTATGCCTAGGATCGCCTTTTGAATGTTAGAGCACCAGGTGCTGTCTTGAAAAGCTCTTTAGTGTTGAACTTAGCTTGTGTGATATGTTTGTCATATGAGTCTTATTTTGCTTGGAAGATGGCTTCCTTAAAGAATCAGTGGGGCGACTTTTCCAGCAAGCCTCAGCACATCGTTTCTCTTTTCGCAGTGATCTCAATTGTGGTGTGAACCACAAGTTGAGATGAGCACGAGGTTTGTGTTTCCTTAGCTTAAGAGGAGCAATGGTGTTGAAGGTTTGTAGCCTAGCCTGGTTGTAGGTGTCAACTAGCGTTGTAGGATCGGAGCAGGCCAAAGATACATTATTCAGAATTAGTAGGGTGAGAGGTATGAGCCTGTCTATTGTAATATCCCTTTTGTTTCTAGTGTGAATAGCAGGAGCAGGATCTTGTTTGGGGGGGATGAGCCTTGGCACTGTCAAATGCCACAACCATCACCCTCCCCCAGACACAGGTCAGTGCAAGCAACACACATGCACAAACATGCATGCCATGTGCAACAAACCTTCACATCCATGTAAAAGGCACTGCAATCACATCAGAAGAGGGGCTGAACCTCACATGCATCATGGTACATGCACATCACATACACACACATCACCTGACAGTCATGCATCAGGCCATGTGGCCCCCCTGTCACAGTGCACTTGGGGACAACTGGGCCACATGAGGACCACGTAACATGCCAGTGCTCATCACGCATTGCAACTCAGACACCATTGATGTGGGTGACGCTTGAATGGACTCACATGCAGCACTGTCCGGGACATTCACACAGACATCTGTACAGGAGGCATGCCAGACATGAGGCCAAGGTGCACACTCCAGCCACACGTCAACATACACATTCACTATGGCGGACAAGAACACATGAACACTTACCATCCGACTCCAGACGGAGCACCAACTCTAAGACCTGGGCGTGCAGCACTGGGGGGATGCGCTCCAGGACCCGCATCTCATTGGTGGACAACTGGCACCGGTGCCTCGCTCCATCATCAGCAGCCTTGAGGAGGTTCCGGGCCTTGTTGAGAGTCCTGGACCTGAAGTCTTCCCAGTGCTTCAGGACATGTTTGTAATCATGGGGTGACACCCCATCCATGTTGATGGCACCCACGATGTCCGCCCAGATCTTACTCTGTCCTTCCTTGTCGGCGCGGGATGGTCCTGGGAAGAGGGCATCATAATGCCCCAGGACTTGCTCCACCAGGATGCCAACTTCTCTGGAGGAGAAGCTGACAGCCCTTTGCCCCTCTGCCAGGGGGTTGGACTTGCCTCAGATGGTGCTTGGCCCTACATGGCAACCCCCGAGGTAGGTGTGGGTGGGCAGGTGGTCCTGGGGCTGGGCTGTGGAGCGATGGAATGGCAGTCGGGAGTCTTCTGGGTCAGCAGAGGTGGTCTCAGCAACAGGATCACTAGCAATAGATGATGAGCAGACACCTAATTGCAGGGCCCATAGGCAGCAGGCGCACAGAGTGGGCTGGGAGCAGCAGATGGCTCGTAGGAGGCAGCTTGGGGTGTTTGGGGCAGGTAAATGGCCTTGTGGGCAGGAGCATGGGTCTTCGATGTGCTTTTGCGTGGCCAGCCAGATGTAGAGTAACTCTGCATGTTCGGAAACAGCAGGTTAGCGTGTATTCAGAGGAAAGGCCCTAAGTGTGTAAGTTACGTTGGGCGTTGCCATTCAGTACGGGTTAAAGGTCCGCGTAGGACACCAGTACACTGTATGTGCTTTTCATGGAGACTGACGAGGGAGATTCTTCTTTTTGTGGGTTCACACACGAATTGATCACTACTGTGGCAGTGCGTAATTCTGGTTTTGGCAGGGGTGTTGCCGACACGCACACGCGCATGCGTTTTTCTTCATTTTTCCAGGCAGACAGTGAGTCGCACATTGCATTTTTCCCACTGTGGTTGCCCCTGTGTGTCGCGTACCCCATTTCTGAGGTCATAGTAGCCTACGTGTTCCCCGCATACGCATTTTTTGTGTTCCTGTGTGCCACAGTTTACTGTGGGATGTTTTTTCATTGCATGTGGGCTACCGAGGGGTCACGTGCATGTTTTTTTTTTTAGTGCTGAGCATAGCGTGACCCGTTATTTATCCCCAGGTGTCACATACAGCCTCGCAGGAGCACAGGGATACCTATACCATCACGTACCCTGACCCCTTCACCCAATTGCCCAGGACAATTGTTGTCTGCACCACCCATTTCACTAGTACATCAGTGCCATGACTGGGAGGGCACCAAGTGGTAAGGATGGCAAAGCTGGCCGACCTCCCACAGGTGTCCGCAGTCGGGGATGTGGCCAGGGTGGCCAAGGTGTCCGTGGTGGGGAACGGGGCCAGGGTAGCCAGGTTGGCCAAGGTTGCTGTGGTGGGGGACGTGGCCAGGGCGGCCAAGGTGGCAGTCGTGGGTGATGTGGCCAGGGTGGTCCATGAGAGCAGGGTGTCCAGGCACATGCAGGGACAGCTATGCCCCCCCACAAGCGGGTCAGGGAGATGCGGCTGCTGCTGCCATCCCCAGCACCCGTCTGACCCGACAAGCAGTTCCATCTGCTGTCACGAGCAGGCAGGGTGTGGAAGCTGCAGGGGCAGCTGCAGCTGACACCACCCCGGCTCAGGGTCAGGCAGCCCGGACTGCATTGGTCCTTGAACAGGCACAGGATGACTCACAGGCCGATTTCCGTGTCGGGAAGGCCAAGGCACGTGGTGGTGAAGGTTACTGTCACCAGGTCATGTGGATCTGGGGCAGTAGTGTCATCTGCTGCCCAGAGCAGCCAGGGTGTGGAAACTGCAGGGGCAGCTGCAGATGACACCATCTCGGCTCTGAGTCACCCAGCCAGGACTGTGTTGATCCCGCCCTTGAGACCGAGGCAGGTGCGGCGCAGGATCCTGGCAATAGCACCCAGCCGCTGATACCTGCAGGCAGACCTTCGGTCGTCATGTCATTGCCTGCTTCCATTGGCCAGTCCACCTGGGCCTCCGCCCCTACTGACCAGAGCGGCACAAGCCACTCAGGGTCCACACCGCCTCCCAAGAGGTAGAAGGGTGCTGCAGCAGAATAGGATAGGACCCCAGACACTGCTCACTCCTCCAACACATCAAGAAAGCAGAGTTTCTGTGATGAGGAAATGGACGCACTTGTGGGCTACATGTTGGAACACGGCTGCAACATGCTGGTGACGTCACGGAGCAAACATAGGCCTGCTCAGTGTAGGGCCCACTGGCAGTGCATCGCAGACGATATTAGTGCCTTGGGACATGAGAGGCGCACAACAGATGATTGCAAGACACGTTGGAATGACCTCTGACGCCGAGCAACAGGCAAACTGGCTGCTAAGTACGTCTCTACTTTGGTGACTGGCAGTGGGACACCATCAGAGGACGAAGACCTCACTCCACATGAGGAGATCGCTGCTGATTTCATCGCAGTGGAGCTGGTCCAAGTAATGGGAGGGATGCCAGATTATGAGGCAATGTCCGGTGAGTGGTGATGCGTGTGTGTCCAGGCCATGTGTATGTTGCTTGGGTGATGTGTTATGATTGTCCGCCAGTTCAGGCTACATTGACATGACTGCCATGTGGGACCCATTTGATGTTGGACTGATGCAAGCTTGTTGTCATGCAGACTGCATACAAACCATATCCTGCACACAGAGGCAATCCTCATCACCACACCTGCTCCCTCCTTCCATCACAATCTATGTCCAGCCTCTCTTGGCCCTATTCTTGCTCCAACCTATTGTCGCCGATAGCCTGTGATTTTCTTCCACTCAACACTCACCTTCTATCGTCACATGACTGATGTCTCTGTGTGGTCACCCTGCGAGCTGCTCCTCCTCAGAGGGATTTTTCCTTATCTCTCCATCCCCAGCAGATCACTGTATCCACGGGACTGGTGATTCCGATGGCGGCCTACGGCAACGGGCAGTACCCGATTTTCTATGAATATGCACTTTTCCCTCTGCAACTCTGCCAGACCTGGACCTTGTGGAATGTCCTTTGGCCTTGGTGCAGGGTATCTTACTCGGACTGTGCGGATTTGTTCCTGGACTCTGTGCATTCCCAGCAAGTCCATATGGATCCTGGGCAAGCAATTCATTCAACTCCATCTCCAGTATTTGCTTCCTTCTCATGGTATTTGATCATCTCTTTCCTGCTCACTCAGAGTCAGTTGGTCCTCATGGTCATTAGTTTGGGGTTCTCGTCTGTGTTGAGCGTAAGCCTCCCTCTCTTACAGCCTCCCTGCCTCTATGCAACTGCTGTTGTGGCTTCTCCAGTTCTGGGGGCACTTCCGATGCTTCCTCATGTGTTGTGCTTACTGTCCTCCTCTCGGCTGCTGTAGTCCCATAATATTGGAATAATGCAATTGACACCTGCCCACACTGTCTGCTACGACACAGTACTCTGAGCAACCATTTTGAACCATGCACTGCCTCCAAGCCATCCCCGCCCTTGGGGGTGGAGTTTACTGTCTCCCTACAGTCCACCACCAATGCTTTACACAGAATGACTGCACCTGCCATTACACTGCCATCAGTCCACAACATTCACATTGCTTCCTCTGTGTTCTCAATGATAGTTGACGCCGTACACGTGTGCTGCACTGTGCCCACACACTTCTGAGCCCTGTTCTCCCCTTCCACATGCCTATTCACTTGCGACATGTCAGGGTGAACAGCCATTGATGAATCCATGTGCCTTCCTTCACTGTATTTTAACACCTTAGCGTCGTTGCAGCCTGTGATGCATGCGTTTTATCATTGCGATTTCAATGAAATGTGAAACCACATGCATTCTACATGGCTCATGGACAGTAGTATTGAGCTTCCATCTGGGGCTGGTTGACAGTTTGGGCATGGCTGTGCTACATGCCATCTGTGTGTTGGCATCTGTCATGTTTCTGGAAGGACTATGCCAGTCACAAGCTTGTGTGTGATGCAGGTGCTATGCACCATGCAGTACATGTCTTATTTTGCCATTTCGCACACATCCATGTCTGCTTTCAGGGCCTTGTTCCATTACATTGGCACTGCATGCATGCCTGAGTTTGTACCATATGTGACATGGCTGCTTCATGTGTTTGCTGTCAATATTGGAATACCTATGTGTGTGGCCTATGCTGTTAACATGTGTGCTCATGTATTCTTTTGATTTTGTGCAGGGGATGAGGCACTGGAAGCAGTGGAGGAGGAGGAGATGGCGGAGGGGGAAGAGGATTCAGAGCCCCAACCAGGCACCAGTGCAGGCCACGGTGTGGTAGTGCACAGAAATGTATTGGTGCTACAGACCATCCTGGCCAGGGATGTCTATGAGTTTACCTCTGAAGAACCCTATACCTCCGGTGCGGAATCGGAGATTGACCCATCGTTGCTGTTGCAGGTGATTGATTCTGCTGTGTATGCTGTTCTGTCTGACACACCTTCAGTGGGGGTAGACCCCTCAAGGGGCCAATCAGTGTTGGCACTTCTGTCTGTAGTGGTTACAGATGCAGGGCCATGCTCCACACCACTTGCTCCTGTTCCTAGGGCAGCTGGATGAAGGAGGAATGCAGTCCTGCAGCCACAGGCAGCGCCAGCACAGCAACGGCCAGATATCCTTGGGCCCGACAGGTGTGGTGTCCGGCAAGGCAGTGGCCGTGTGACACCCGAGAATACTGTGTGGGAGAATTCCATGTATATCATTGCATAGCAACAGGGGGAATCATGTGAAATGATGGCTCAGGGCGTGGAAAGGGTGGGCAATTCCATTCTCCCCCCTGAAAGGCAGATGAAGCTCTAGCAGCAGGCAGTGCGGTCCAGATGCCGCTCGCACAGATGGGACATGTTGTCCGAGAACAGGGACCAACGGGCTCAACTGGTGGCTCTGTGCACAGCCATGGCTGAAGAGGCACAGGCCCACAGGGATGCACTGAGGGAAGAGAACTCCTCCCTCAGAACTACTCTGGGTGCACTTGAGATGGCCCACAGTAGACGGACAGAACAGCAGATGAAACAGCTGACACACAACATCTCTGCTGAACTCCATGCAACCCGGGAGGAGAGGCATGCATCACGTGAGGCCTTACGGGCGGAACTCCATGCAACAAGTGAGGTGCTGCATCGGTACCTCCGTACCATAATCACACAGAATCAGACCTTTCAGGCCTGCATGCTTGCTGCCATTGAGGTTCAGAACAGGGCTACGCGACGTCAGCCTCCCTTGCCACGCACACCTTTTAATGTTACACCAGAGGGTGCTGACAGCAAGAGCTCTCTCGTTATAGGCTAGCCGTGCAGGCCATGAACCCATGGAAGGCTTTCTTTTTTCCTCAACATCCACGCATGTGGGTGTTGAGGTGCACACTGCACTTTCTCCCTCCTGGGTGGTCCCCCCACCCCTGGTCCACCATGGCCCTTTTAAAAAAAAATGTTTTGTCTATTGTGCATTCATGTAACAGTGTGTTGCTTTGTGTGGCACCCGTAGACATCCACTATGTTTTTCGGCTGGGCCCATATGGGCTTGTCTCATGTTTGTGTTTGTGGCTTCGGGTCCAGTCACGTATGCCACTCCTGCTTCCCTTTACATGGGCGTGCAAGGAGGGCAGCGTGTGACAGTAACTTACACAAAGGCATTGGGCTTCCATCAGTTGTGTGGACAGTCTGAAGTCCAGCCTGTGTAGACACCCCTAGTGGGGATTCATGATTGTTTATTTTGCTTTTGATATTGGTAAATGTGTATTTTATGATGTTACAGCTTCATGTATTGCCTTGCCTGTCTCCATCATTGATACCATTCATGCTGTATGCGTAACCCTGCCCACTTTAGCTAGCAGAGACCAACTGAAGATGGAAGAGGTCCATGTGGTGACTTTGTCACTTTGAGGCACTTGTGCTATTTTGATTGGTAACTGTCTGACATTGTCACTGTTGGGTCCTGTGTTTATGATATGTTGTGCTGGTAAATGGATTTTCCTGTGTATCGTTTAATTTTGATGTGTCAGAGGGAATTGTTTCGGACATATTTCCATTTGTCAAAGTGCACTTTGTGACAGTTGTGTCATGTGTTGTGCATTAACTTTTGACTTTTTACATTGCAATCCATGGTGTGGTGCGTCGGCTGGGTAACATGGGTTTTGGAAGGGTTTAGATGACATACCAGTATTTGTATGTGCTGTTTTGCATCGGGTTGATGGCATACTGCATCTTCAATGTGTGCCTTTTGGTCACACGGGATTGTGTTGGTTTAAGTAGCTAGGGATGCACACAATGTGGCACTTCTAAGGACACATTCTCAGGGTGGTAATGTTGTGACAGTTGATTGTCCCTTTGTCATCATCGGTTGTCACTTGGAATGTGCCAGGCCTGTGTGCACTCCGCAGGGGTTGGATTTTAGGCAAACAATTGAGCCACAAGCTAGGATACGGCAGCCTCGCCATGTGTCCTTCCCCTCCCATGCACAGCGGGCATGCATGTGGTTGAGGATGTGGGGGCACCACCATGTCCACCAGTACGCCCGCTGTGTTGCAAAATTGTGCAGGACACATGCTACCAAAATTATCCTGCATTCTTTCATCTTTCATCCTTTCATCTTCTCACTGGGAGTGAGGTCCTGTTTCCACCCTCCTGGCCATCTGTTGTTCTCCTGCACATGTAGAGTTTGTGCCTGGCTGCTGACCATTCCATTAGGTAGGTGCACTTTCTGTGCATTACTGCACCTCCAGGGGAATGATTGAACCTGAAAAATCGAAATTTGAAAAAAAAAGAAGAAAAAGAAAAATAGCGGAAATGTGCATAATATTGTTGGAAATGACTGTTTTATTTGGCATATTCATCATGCAGCCATTTTTTGAGCTTTATAATACCTGGAGCTGCATTGCTATTTTGAAAGCACAAGTTTTTTCCTACTATTGCTGCTTATTTGACTGTTTTTGGCCCTTCCAAGATGGCTGCCGTGGTATTCTTTGTTGTGTAGGCAGGCTGTGCTGAATAACCTCTCCATGTACTGCACTCCCATTGGTTGCTGAGTGTTTTCTTCCATCCAATCAGGGACCGGCAGGCTTCAGCCAGCCCTCTCAGCAATGGCCCACTCCTAAGGCCCCTGTCTGCTCCCTGTCCGCTTCCGGAACGCTAATTGGGGTCCTCCCTGCACCTTAACCACAATGATGCTGCCACCTCACTCCTCTAAGAAATCCGGACTGCCTTGACTTTGCCACCTCCAGAACTATGGGTTAGTTCCCTCCTTATGGACTCACTTCTACTGTCTTTGACTATCACTGTTCTTTCTGCTTGTCACTCCCATGTTGTCATCCTGCTGCGCAGTGCTTCCTAAAACCCTTTGCTAACATCCGATTCCAAGATTGAAAAAGTCAAATCTTGCTGTTTTTGCTTTGTGCTAAAAAGTCAATTCGTGCTCTTTTTACTTTGTGCTAAAAAGTAAAATCTTGCTATTTTTGCTTTGTGCAAAAAAGTCAAATCTTGCTGTTTTTGCTTTGTGCTAAAAAGTGAAATCTTGAAGTTTTTGCTTTGTGCTAAAAAGTGAAATCTTGCTGTCCATTGCAAAATTCTCTGTATTTTGCTTGTATACTGTTTCGTCTCTGTAACTTGCCAGCCCAGTGACCTCACCACTCTCTTTTGTCTCACACCTACCTGCCTTAGACCCCCAGTATCTCCATCCTCTCCTTACTTCCACCCCAATGGCGCTTTCTGTTTCTCCTATCTTCTCCAACTGCTTCTCCATTGACTATCCTTCCCTTCTCACTAAGTCTGGTAGGAAGAAGTTCAAAAAGGATATCTTGGCCTCTAATCCTGGTCTTCCTATCGCCGACACCTACTCCAATGCTTCCACCAGACAGACCCTCACCGGCATCCTCTTTGTTGTTCCTTTGCCAGATCTATGAACTCCTCATATGGTCTCTGTGCTCTGCCCTAGCTCCTCTTCTCCCATTAATGGTGGCACTCGCTGGGAAGTTCTCATGGCTTCCTTCAACTCCTTAAAGTCATCATTAATATCTATCTAAATGGCACTGTCATGGTCCAAGGCCCTCAGGCCAATCTCCTCCTCTTTGATAGGCGCTTCCCTTGCCTCATCAATTTCCTCTCATCTCCTGCTGTCCCCTCCTCTCCCCCCTTGGCTACCTTGCCCTCTCTCTCCTCCTCTTCCCCTCCTAGGGCTCTTTCTCCTCCCCGGGGCGTACCTCTGATCTGTACCCCTCCCGGAAGGTCTTTAAGACTGGCAACCTTCCTCATATTGCCACTCTCAACTCTCGCTCTGCCGTCAAACACTCCTCTGACATCTGCCACCTCCTTGAAGAACTAAACCTTGATGTCCTTGGTCTTACTGAGACATGGCTCACAGCCAGCTCTGTCACGAGCTTTGACACTCTCCTCCCTGATGGCTACAAGACCCTCTCAGCACCCAGATCCTCCTGTTCCGCTGGGGGGGTAGCACTGATCTTTCATGAGTGGATTCCTGCCTCTATCATTCCCACTCAGACCTACTCCTATTTTGAATGCCTTGTCTGTAGGCTTTCTCTCTCGCCTACCCATTCTCTTACTGTGGTTACCATCTACCGGCCTCCTGGCCAAATCACCTCATTTCTCTCTGAGTGGGCATACCTCTCCTCCTCCCTCCTGGCCTCTACCACTCAACTCCTCCTCCTTGGTGACCTAAATATACATTTATATTCTCCTTGCTCATCCTCTGTACTCTTCCGTGACCTCTGTGACTCCCTCTCCCTGTCCATCCTCCCCTCTGGCCCGACTCACTCTGCAGGGCACACACTGGATGTCTTGATCTCCTCTGAACACCCCCTCTCCATCCCTCTGACCACTCCTCTCTCCTGGAGCGATCACTCCCTCCTCTCATCTCATCTCTCCCTCTCTTCCCCCCAAGTCAAGCGCTACCCCAACACTGCCACCTACCTTTTCAGACATCTGGCCCATGAAGCGTGTGTCAGTTGAGGCTTTTGCCGCCACTTTCTCTCCCCCCCTCCACATTTGGCTGTCTCACATCCTGACACACCCCTGTCTCTGATATACTCTTCAATTTCTGATACGCTTGATGCTCTTGCCCCTGTCATGAGGATCTGTTTGAAGTCCAAAGCCAAGTGCAATTCCTGGTATGACTCTGACCTAGCTACACTTAAACGTAAGTGTAGGGCAGCTGAGAGGAAATGGAGGACTTCCTGTTCATCCTCTGACAAACTGGCCTGTCACCTGCTACAAAGGTAATACTGACTCACTGTCCTCACCAAGAAGTGAGTCTACATTCAAGCTCGTGTCCCTGCGCCATCTAACAACTCGGCCGAACTCTTTAAAATCTGCAAGGTGCTGGCCAACCCTGCTGCAGTCTCTACCCCTCCAGTTGGCTCCCAGGCTCTTTGCAATGCCCTTGCCTCTCACTTCATTTAAAAAAAAGGACATCCTGTCCACCCTCTCCACCCACACCCCTCCTCTTCCCTCTCCATCTGTGCTTGCTGACCCTCCTTTAGCCACCCTCCCATCATCCTTCCCGTCCTTTCCTCTTTTCACCCCTGGCGAGGTTGCTAGACAAGTCCGATCTATGAAAGCCTCTTCAAAACAGGTTCATCCCTGTTCCACTAAAACCATCAAGGACCACATTGACACCCTCGCTCCGGCCCTTGCTGATTTTTGCAACCACTCCTTTCCCTCTGGATCCTTCCCCTCCCCTCTGAAGCACTCCTTTGAGCATCCTCTTCTCAAGAAACCCACAGCTGATCCTTCTTGTCCAGCTAACTATCGCCCAATTTCCATTACTCCCTTTCTTGGCAAACTCCTGGAAAAGTTGGCCATCTCTCAGCTTAACCTTCATTCTAATTCTGTTGGCTGTCTCCATGACCACCAGTTTGGCTTCAGAGCTGCCAGAAGCATGGAAACTGCTCTCCTGAACATCCGTGAAGATCTGCTCTCCAGCCTTGACTCTAACATTCCCTCTGTCCTCATCCTCCTCGAACTCTCTTCTGCCTTCCACATGGTCAACCATACAATCCTGCTCAACCATCGTCCTGAAAACTTGGGTATCACTGATCAGGCTCTGGCCTGGCTGACCTCTTTCCTCTCAGATCGACCCTCCCAGGTCCAACTTGGGTCCTTCCTTTCATCTATATTCCTCTCTACCTGTGGTGTTCCCCAGGGGTCGAACCTCTCGCCCTGGCTTTTCAACCAATACCTGGCAACTCTCGCCCACGGCATTGCCATTTTCTGCTCTAATTTCCAGTGCTAGGCTGATGACACTCAACCCATTTTCAGGCTGCCCTCTGCCATCTCCTCTCCCTCTCTCATCTCTGATTGCCTAACTGCCATTCAAGCTTGATTTGCCGCCAATAATCTTTGCCTGAATGCCAGAAAGACAGAGTTCCTCCTCATCGGCACACCTTCACCATCCTTTCCCCTCACTCTCTGGCCGTCCTCCCTTGGCCCACCTCCTACCCCCTCCTACGAGGCTAAGAACCTCGGGGTCATCTTTGACTCCACCCTTTCCTTCTCCGCCCACATCTATGAGGTCTCTAAAAAGTCAAATTTCCGACTGCACCTCCTCAGAGGTACTCTGCCTTTCCTCTCCTTCCCCCAGAAGCTCATGGTATCCCAAGCTCTGGTTCTCTGTAGCTTAGACTTTTGTAACAGCCTCTTTCTAAATCTACCTGCCTCTACTCTCCGCCCTCTGCAACTAATCCAGAACAGGACTGCGAGACTTGTCCTTGGCCTCAAGCCCTGGGATTGTATCTCTCCAGCTCTGGAATCTCTCCACTGGCTCCCAGTGGATGCAAGGATTGAATTCAAAACCCTCCTCATTGTCCACAAAGCTTTCTGGGGCCTGGGTCCAAAATACCTTCAGCTATCCCTCCACAAATATCTCCCCTTTCAAGCTCTTCGCTCCTCTACCTCCAACTCACTCAGCGTCAGTCGTTTTTTCTAAGAAACAAGCTGGGGGTAGATCTCTGTCTTCGGCTGGGGCCTCCCTCTGGAACAGCCTCCCTGCCACTCTAAAACTTGAGGAGAACCATCTCCGGTTCCGGAAGCACCTCAAGACCTTCCTCTTTTCTTCTGCCTTCGCTCCACCTCTGCCCTGCTGATATGTTCTCTCTTGGCACTATGCACCTGGCCACCCTCTGTCCTTTGGGCCCAGGTACCTGCTCATCTCGCCACCCTCCCGCACTGCCTCCGGCCCACCCCTTGCACTGGGGTCTGTATCTGTACCCATACAGCCCCCCTTTTTCTTCCTGCACTTATCAGACCTACCCTGTCTGCAGCCTTAAACCTAGTTCTTACAAATTGCTGGCTGCATTAAGACTGTTTGTTGCCTTTATTATTTATTTATTGTTATTTATCCGTTTCTCCTATGCTTCGCACTTTCCACCTCTCCCCCTTCCATGCACTTTTCCCCTCCCCCATCTCCCATGCACTTGCGCGTTCTCAATGTCACTGGGCCTAGTAAGATCGCTGTTTTGTTCTCTCCTGTTCCCCTCCTTTGCCTTGTCGCGCTCTGAAACACCTGTTTAGGAGCGCGATAGATATAAAATATCAATCAATCAATCAATCACTATGGGTGGTGCATATAGTAGTTGTCCACCGGAGCGGTCAAGGGAGCAGAAGCGTGACTTAAGCACGCTGAATGTGCGCTCCACTATGGCCCTGGTTGCAATATGGGCTGCGTTGTATCGTACCTGTGGTGGTGTGGTGGGGTTCCGTATTGGCGTCATCATGTAGGTGCTCAGAGGGTAGGCACTGTCCCCTGGGGAGGTGATAATGGTTGTCATTAGTTGGGTTTGTCTATTTGTATGTGTGTGACATTCATGCATGTACACAGGCATTTGTACTCACCAATGAGCCATGTGTTGCCATGCCTCCCAGCCTCCAGGTCCCGGTTTAGGGGTGACATTCTGAATATGAAACTATCATGGGTGGACCTTTGATAGTTGGCATAGACAGAGGTAATGATTCTCTTGGCGTCGCATACGACCTGCACGTTGTTGGAATGCCAGTGCTTGCGATTCCGATAGATTTGCTCAGTGGCCCTAGGTGGACGTAGGGCCACATGGGTGCAATCAATGGCACCAAGCACTTTGTGGAAGTGTGCCACCCTGTAAAAGTCCTGGACCACAGCCTGCCATTCTGCGGGTGTTCTGGGCATGTATATGTGCCTGCGGACTGAGGGGCTTGCAGTCATGATTACCAACACCTGCTGTAGGCAGTGTGACTGCTTGGACTGTGAGACGCCCCCAACCATGGCAGTTGTCCGCTGAAATGACCCAGTGGCCAAAGAATGCAGTACGTTGAACACCTTTTCCAGAGGGCTCAGTGCTTGGGAGCACAGGGTGGGTGATGTGAGGTCATCCTCACACTCAGTGATCAGTTCTGGGAAGATATGGGGTGGAAACCTGTACCTGCCATAGAGCTGGTCATCACACATCTCAAAAAGGCTGGTCCTGGGTAAAAAAAAGCGGGGCCTAGCTATCCTCCTCCTCCTGCGGTGTCCCACGATCACTGCTGCGAGGAATGGTACATTCATCGTAGTTGTATACACACGTTTGTTGTTTGCGCACACTTTTATGCATTGGCTTTGGTGTGCAGGGGCACTTCCGCCTGCTTTTGCTTGGTGTACGTGTTTCTGGGTTTAAGCGTCTTTTGCCATGCGTTTGTGAGCCCTGTTCGATTCCATGAATACGTGTTGTTAGCGTAAGTGTGGGCGTTGCGAGGATTTTACTGCGGTCCTTCCCCCCTAATGCCCACATTTCCGCATGTTGTTCCCCATTTCACATGTTCCGCCCAATTTTTTGGTGTGTGCACAGGACGGCGTGCGCCTTCCCTGGCCGTATCGCGGAAGGTGTTTGTGGTGTTGTAGTGACGTGTTGGACCCGCGCAGGTTCAGCGCAGGTCTCAGATAAGCCAAGTGCAATGTGTCCATGAATACGTATACGTGCGAAAACGGGCGCTTGCACATTTGTTCCATGAATTACCGTGTCTATCTTTATTTAGGTGATGTGTCAAGAACCAGCAGTTGGCGGACAGATATAACTTACTATAGACCAGGTATAGTGTGCTGTTGGCAGTGTTCCTCTCCTGCACCTAATTCCTTGGCTGTTTTCCATGAAAACACTATTTCGGTAGCAAACCACTAAATAGTGATGGAATATACAAGCACGCCTAACGTTATGTGTAGATGTCATGCAGTGAGTCAGCAGGCATCAGGTGCGTTCGTACCCATCACCCATATTACTTTTTTACGAAATTCCAAGTTATTTCGGCTGGTGCAATCAAACATATTGTATTTAATATTGTATTATGAAAACCCAAACATCTCATGTAATCTAGGAGACATATATAGAATACCATACTTCTCAATAGCTGCTCATCCTAATTTCTACAAAGGTTACAAAACAAATATCTGCATAGATATGAAAATATTGAAGGTGCAGAGGTATACAAGGATACTCTAACAGTCCTAATTTACACAAAGTCTACAAAACAAAGATATTTCCATGCATATTTGCGTTTATTAGGTGCCAAATAATAAAGAGAGAATTTAGCAGTCTGTCCACTTGTATTTACAACAGATAGAAGTCCGCGTAGCTGAAAGACCATTACAATAGAATAATGGCAGTTCTGACTTTAACAAGGAGAACGTATGTGTGGGGGCTCGATTTCCCTGAGGAGACATATCTTTGTACTAGCACATATATATTTCTCAATGGGGTGACCAGCCTTCTAACAGTCACTTATCATCCCCATATCAATTGTGCATTCGTCCAGAA
This sequence comes from Ambystoma mexicanum, assembly GCF_040938575.1. Classification (NCBI taxonomy): domain Eukaryota; kingdom Metazoa; phylum Chordata; class Amphibia; order Caudata; family Ambystomatidae; genus Ambystoma; species Ambystoma mexicanum. The sequence goes on along the minus strand of NC_090930.1, from coordinate 675,098,091 downwards.
AATGAAGCCATTTTAGGCAATTTTCTATTTGATACATGCATTGAGACCCCTAATATGAATTTTAGTTTTAAGAAAACCAATGTTGTTCTTCTCTAGACAGGACATTTGCTGCTATTTCAAAGTTAATATTTACACCATCCAATGTAAGTCATCATCTGTATGTTGTCAATACACACAATGCTGAACTGAAAGTATAGTGATTATCGGATTTCCATCTTCATTATTCTCTTGTTTTTCCCAGCATACAAGCTCCACATGGCCACAAAATTGCCTAGGCGACTATTGAAGTATATCAGTTTTAACATGTTTTTTTTGATTAATTAATTAATTAATTAATCTTTGATTACGCGCTAAACACCTGAGACCAGTCTCTAAGCACGGAACCGGGATTCAAATCTGTGTTGCTCTGATTTGTCTTGCTTCAAAGACAAAGGGGCTCATAACAAGTTCCCCGCTATCCTGCCGGTAATTCCAGTGGTATACCGGGAAACTGCTGTACCATCTCCGCCACCCAATATCCTGGTGTTAGGACTCCAAAGGATGGTGATGGCAGCAATTTTCTGCTGGTAGGGGCCTGAACTACTGGCAGGTCAGGCCTGCTGATAGATCACAGACTTGTAGTTTGCCAGTCCAGAAAGGTGCCGGTGCACGTTGTTACTGACATCTTATTTCTGGACCATCAAGCTCAGAATGAAGCAAGATGTTGTTCCGGAGCTATCCTCCCAACCCCTAAGCCCAAAATCTAAATCCCACGGAGTTGAATGCCTTTATCCATCTCCACAGTCTTTTTTGTAAACCTACAAACCAAACAGCTCCCACATGGGAAATATGTTTATTAGTGTCTAGTCTGACTGTATCCACTACAGCCATGCAGAGAAATAGCCAGGAAGATGCCCTTCTGATTTTCCTGAAGAAAGGGTAAACATTCCCCCCACGGCATAGGAACTTCCCCCAGAAGCTCCCCTTGTAAATGGTGCCTTAATGGCAGCAGTGACATAATAACACCACTCGAAAAAAACAAGTTGCTGACTACTGGAGTCTCTTTGAAGTCAACATGGGAAGGGTGCATAGCTAGAGCAGCCAGAAGGGAGAAGTGGGACTAGAGAAGGATCACACCATGTTCAATTCTGTTATCATTCTCTTCCTTTTCCTGTCCTGTCCCTTTCCTGAAGGCATGACACTCTGGGCGTGATGTCATAAGGCAAAGGAAACCTCGTACAGCAAACTGGATTGAACCCTTTAGAGGGGGCTTGCATTGGACCGATCCTCTGTGACATATTGCCTTTAATAGATGATTGGCACACCTCATGTTTTGATTCATCTTTGGAACATCAAGAGAAGAAAAAAGATATACTTGTGGACCTCTTCAGGGAGTGCAGTCCATGCCAAGGCTCTCTGCCCCAGAGGTGAAGGCTTATGGCATTCAAGGTAGAGGAGAGCTTTGTACCCCATCTATTCCCATGGAAGGGTTTAGATGACATAGGATATTTGGATGTGCTGTTTTGCATGGGGTTGATGGCATACTGCATCTTGAATGTGTGCCTTTTGGTCACACGGGATTGTGTTGGTTTAAGTAGCTAGGGATGCACACAATGTGGCACTTCCAAGGACACATTCTCAGGGTGGTAATGTTGTGACAGTTGAATGTGCCAGGCCTGTGTGCACTCTGCAGGGGTGGGATTTAGGCAAACCATTGGGCCACAAGCTGGGATACGGCAGCCTCGCCATGTGCCCTTTCCCCTCCCATGCACAGCGGGCGTGCATGCGGTTGGGGATGCGGGGGCACCACCATGTCCACCAGTACGCCCGCTCTGTTGCAATATTGTGCAGGACACATGCTGCCAAAATGATCCTGCATTCTTTCATCTTTCATCCTTTCATCTGCTTCTCACTGGGAGTGAGGTCCTGTTTCCACCCTCCTGGCCATCTGTTGTTCTCCTGCACATGTGGAGTTTGTGCCTGGCTGCTGACCATTCCATTGGGTAGGTGCACTTTCTGTGCATTACTGCACCTCCAGGGGAATTATTGAACCTAAAAAATTGAAATTTGAAAAAAAGAGAAGAAAAAGAAAAATAGTGGAAATTTGCATAATATTGTTGGAAAGGACTGTGTAATTTGGCATTTTCATCGTGCAGCCATTTTTTGAGCTTTTTAATACCTGGAGCTGCATTGCATTTTTTGAAAGCACAAATCTTTTCCTACTGTTGCTGCTTATTTGACTGTTGTTGGCCCTTCAAAGATAGCTACCGTGGTTTTCTTTGTTGTGTAGGCAGGCTGTGCTGAATCACCTCTCCCTGTGCTGCACTCCCATTGGTTGCTGAGTGTTTTCTTCCACCCAATCAGGGACTGGCAGGCTTCTGCCGGCCCTCTCAGCAAAGGCCCACTAGTAAGGCCCCTGTCTGCTCCCTGTCCGCTTCCGGAACGCTAATTGGGTTCCTCCCTGCACCTTAACCACAATGATGCTGCCACATCACTCCTCTAAGAAATCCGGACTGCGTTGACTTTGCCACCTCCAGAACTATGGGTTAGTTCCCTCCTTATGGACTCACTTCTACTGCCTTTGACTATCACTGTTCTTTCTGCTTGTTACTCCCATGTTGTCATCCTGCTCCGAAGTGCTTCCTAAAACCCTTTGCTAACATCCGATTCCAAGATTGAAAAAGTCAAATCTTGCTGTTTTTGCTTTGTGCTAAAAAGTCAAATCGTGCTCTTTTTGCTTTGTGCTAAAAAGTCAAATCTTGCTCTTTTTGCTTTGTGCTAAAAAGTCAAATCTTGCTGTTTTTGCTTTGTGCTACAAAATCAAATCTTGCTGTCCATTGTAAAATTCTCTGTATGTTGCTTGTATACTGTTTCTTCTCTGTAACTTGCCAGCCCAGTGACCTCACCACTCTCTTTTGTCTCACACCTACCTGCCTTAGCCCCCCAGTATCTCCATCCTCTCCTTACTTCCACCCCAATGGCGCTTTCTGTTTCTCCTATCTTCTCCAACTGCTTCTCCATTGACTATCCTTCCTTTCTCACTAAGTCTGGTAGGAAGAAGTTCAAAAAGATATCTTGGCCTCTAATCCTGGTCTTCCTATCGCCGACACCTACTCCAATGCTTCCACCAGACAGACCCTTACCGGCATCCTCTTTGTCGTTCCCTCGGCAGATCTATGGACTCCTCCTATGGTCTCTGTGCTCTGCCCTATCTCCTCCTCTCCGATTAATGGTGGCACTCACTGGGAAGTTCTCATGGCTTCCTTCAACTCCTCTAAAGTCATCATTAATGTCTACCTAAATTGCACTGTCGTGGTCCAAGGCCCTCAGGCCAATCTCCTCCTCTTTGATAGGCGCTTCCCTCGCCTCATCAATTTCCTCTCATCTCCTGCTGTCCCCTCCTCACCCCCCTTGGCTACCTTGCCCTCTCTCTCCTCCTCTGCCCCTCCTAGGGCTCTTTCTCCTCCGCAGGGCATACCTCTGATCTGTACCCCTCCCCTGAAGGTCTTTAAGGCTGGCAACGTTCTTCATATTGCCACTCTCAACTCTCGCTCTGCCGTCAAACACTCCACTGACATCTGCCACCTCCTTGAAGAACTAGACCTTGATGTCTTGGTCTTACTGAGACATGGCTCACGGCCAGCTCTGTCACAAGCTTTGACACTCTCCTCCATGATGGCTACAAGATCCTCTCACCACCCAAATCCTCCTGGTCCGGTGGGGGGTAGCCCTGATCTGAGTGGATTCCTGCCTCTATCATTCCCACTCATACCTAATGCTATTTTGAATGCCTTGTCTGTAGGCTTTCTCTCTCACCTACCCATTCTCTTACTGTGGTTACCATCTGGTCTCTCACCTCATTTAAAAAACTCAGGACATCCTGTCCTTACTCTCCTCCTATAACCTCCCCCCCTCTATTCCCTGCCCTTCCTCTGGCTCTTCTGCAGCCACCCCTCCTCTCTCCTTCTCTTCCTTTCCCCTTTTTTCTGCTGGCGAGGTTTCAAGACAAGTCCGATTTATGAAAGTCTTGTCAAAACAGGTCCACCCCTGTTCCTCCAAAACTATCAAGGACCACATTGACTCCTTGGCTCCTGCCCTTGCTGACTTCTGCAATCACTCCTTCGCCTCTGGAGTCTTCCCATCCCCTCTCAAGCACTCCCTTGTGCACCCCCTTCTTAAGAAACCCTCTTCCGACCCTTCCTGCCCAGCTAACTATCGCCCAATCTCTATCACTCCCTTCCTGGGCAAGCTCCTGGAGAAACTGGCCATCTCCCAGCTTAATCTCCATGCTGAATGTGTTGGTAGTCTTCATGACCATCAGTCTGGCTTCAGAGCTGCCAGAAGCACGGAAACTGCTCTCCTGAACGTCCGTGAGGATCTGCTCTCGAACCTTGACTCTAACATTCCATGTGTTCTCATTTTGCTTGATCTCTCTTCTGCCTTTGATACTGTCAACCATACCATCCTGCTCAACCGTCTCCGTGATAACCTCGGTATCACTGGTCAGGCTCTGGTGTGGCTGACCTCTTTCCTCTCAAATCGACCCTCCCAGGTCCAACTGGGGTCTTTCCTCTCTGACATCTTCTTCTCTACCTGTGGTGTCCCCCAGGGATCTAACCTCTCTCCCTGGCTGTTCAACCAGTATCTGGCACTTCTCGCCCACCACATCGCTGCTTTCTGTCCCTACTTTCAGTGCTATGCGGATGATACCCAGCTCATTTTCAGGCTACCCTCGGCCTCCTCTTCTCCTTCCCGTATCTCTGACTGTCTTTCTGCTATCCAGGAATGGTGTGCCGCCAACGACCTCTGCCTTAATGCCAGTAAGACTGAGATTCTACTCATCGGCACTCCCACTCCCTCCTTCCCTGCTGCTCTCTGGCCGGCCTCCCTGGGCCCTCTTCCTGCTCCTACCTGCAAGGCAAAAAACCTTGGGGTCATCTTCGACTCCACACTCTCCTTCTCTCCTCACATATCCGACGTATCTAAGAAGTCACACTACCAGCTACACCTCCTCAGAGGTATCCTTCCTTTCCTCTCCTTCCCCCAGAAGCTCACTGTCTCTAGAGCCCTGGTTCTCTCTAAGCTGGACTACTGTAACAGCCTCTATCTAAATCTGCCCGCCTCTACTCTCCGCCCTTTGCAACTCATCCAGAACAGGACTGCAAGACTTGTCCTTGGCCTCAAGCCCAGGGACCGTAGCTCTCCAGGACTGAAATCACTACACTGGCTCCCAGTGACTGCGAGGATCAAGTTCAAAACCCTCTGCATTGTCCACAAGGCCGTCTGGGGCCTTGGGCCAAAATACCTTCAACTCTCTCTTCCTAAATATCTTCCTTCTCAAGCTCTTTGCTCATCCGCCTCCAACTCCCTCAGGGTCAGCCGCTTCTCCAAAGAACGAGTTGGGGGCAGATCTCTTTCCACTGCAGGGGACTCCCTCTGGAACAGCCTTCCTGCCTCCCTGAAACTTGAGGAGAACCACCTCCGGTTCCGGAAGCACCTCAAAACCTTCCTCTTTGCCTCCGCTTTCTCTCCCCCTCTCCCCTGCTAATACTACTGAAACTGCACTGAATCTGCAACTGGGCCATTCACCGTTCTCGGCCCAGCCACTCTCCCCTGCACTGCCTCCACGGCAACCCCTGCACTACGGGACTGTGTCTGTATCCATACAGCCCCCCTTCCCAGCACTTGTCTGCACTTACCTCGCACTTGCCACCAGCTTGCCCTTGTTATTCATCCTGTATGCTGTATGCTAATAACCCTGTACTGCACTTTCCCCTCTCCCTTTCCCCCATGCACTTTTCCCTTCCCCTCTACCCTTGCACTTGCGCGATCTGTATGACACCTGGCCTAGTAAGATCGTTGTCTGTCTCCCCTTGTCCCCCCCCTGCCTTGTTGCGCCTTGAAACACTTGTGTATAGGCGCGTTACAAATGCCTTATCATATCATATCATATCATATCATATCATATCATATCATATCATATCATATCATATCTACCGGCCTCCTGGCAAAATCACCTCATTTCTCTCTGAGTGGGCAGACCTCTCCTCCTCCCTCCTGGCCTCTACCACTCAACTCCTCCTCCTTGGTGACCTGAATATACATTTATACTCTCCTTGCTCCTCCTCTGTACTCTTCCGTGACCTCTGCGACTCCCTCTCCCTGTCCATCCTCTCCTCTGGCCCGACTCACTCTGCAGGGCACACACTGGATGTCTTGATCTCCTCTGACCTCCCCCTCTCCATCCCTCTGACTACTCCTCTCTCCTGGAGCGATCACTCCCTCCTCTCACCTCATCTCTACCTCTCTTCCCCCCAAGTCAAGCGCTACCCCAACACTGCCACCTACCTTTTCAGACATCCGGCCCATGAAACGTGTGTCAGTTGAGGCTTTTGCCGCCACTTTGTCCCCCCCCCTCCACCTTTGGCTGTCTCACATCCTGACACACCCCAGTCTCTGCTCTACTCTTCAATTTCTGATACGCTTGATGCTCTGGCCCCTGTCATGAGGATCCGTTTGAAGTCCAAAGTCAAGTGCAATTCCTGGTATGACTCTGACCTAGCTACACTTAAACGTAAGTGTAGGGCAGCTGAGAGGAAATGGAGGACTTCCTGTTCATCCTCTGACAAACTGGCCTGTCGCCTGCTACAAAGGTAATACAGACTCTCTGTCCTCACCAAGAAGAGAGTCCACATTCAAGCTCGTGTCTCTGCGGCATCTAACAACTCGGCCGAACTCTTTAAAATCTGCAAGGAGCTGGCCAACCCTGCTGCAGTCTCTACCCCTCCTGTTGCCTCCAAGGCTCTTTGCAATGCCCTTGCCTCTCACTTCATTTAAAAAACCCAGGACATCCTGTCAACCCTCTCCACCAACACCCCTCCTCTTCCCTCTCCATCTGTGCTTGCTGAACCTCCTTCAGCCACCCTCCCACCATCCTTCTCGTCCTTTCCTCTTTTCACCCCTGGCGAGGTTGCTAGACAAGTCCGATCTATGAAAGCCTCTTCAAAAAAGGTTCATCCCTGTTCCACTAAAACCATCAAGGACCACATTGGCACCCTCGCTCCGGCCCTTGCTGATTTTTGCAACCACTCCTTTGCCTCTGGATCCTTCCCCTCCCCTCTGAAGCACTCCTTTGTGCATCCTCTTCTCAAGAAACCCACAGCTGATCCTTCTTGTCCAGCTAACTATCGCCCAATTTCCATTACTCCCTTTCTTGGCAAACTCCTGGAAAAGTTGGCCATCTCTCAGCTTAACCTTCATTCTAATTCTGCTGGCTGTCTCCATGACCACCAGTCTGGCTTCAGAGCTGCCAGAAACATGGAAACTGCTCTCCTGAACATCCGTGAAGATCTGCTCTCCAACCTTGACTGTAACATTCCATCTGTCCTCATCCTCCTCGATCTCTCTTCTGCCTTCGACACGGTCAACCATACCATCCTGCTCAACCGTCTCCGTGAAAACCTGGGTATCACTGATCAGGCTCTGGCCTGGCTGACCTCTTTCCTCTCAGATCGACCCTCCCAGGTCCAACTTGGGTCCTTCCTTTCATCTATCTTCCTCTCTACCTGTGGTGTTCCCCAGGGGTCTAACCTCTCGCCCTGGCTTTTCAACCAATACCTGGCAACTCTCGCTCACTGCATTGCCATTTTCTGCTCTAATTTCCAGTGCTATGCTGACGACACTCAACCCATTTTCAGGATGCCCTCTGCCACCTCCTCTCATTCTCTCAACCCTGATTGCCTAACTGCCATTCAAGCTTGGTGTGCCGCCAATGATCTTTTTCTGAATGCCAGCAAGACGGAGATCCTCCTCATCGGCACACCTTCACCATCCTTTCCCCTCACTCTCTAGCCGTCCTCCCTTGGCCCTCCACCTACCCCCTCCTGCGAGGCTAAGAACCTCGGGGTCATCTTTGACTCCACCCTTTCCTTCTCCGCCCACATCTCTGAGGTCTGTAAAAAGTCAAATTTCCGACTGCACCTCCTCAGAGGTACTCTGCCTTTCCTCTCCTTCACCCAGAAGCTCATGGTATCCAAAGCTCTGGTTCTCTGTAGCTTGGACTTTTGTAACAGCCTCTTTCTAAATCTACCTGCCTCTACTCTCCGCCCTCTGCAACTAATCCAGAACAGGACTGCAAGACTTGTCCTTGGCCTCAAGCCCTGGGATTGTATCTCTCCTTCTCTGAAATCTCTCCACTGGCTCCCAGTGGATGCAAGGATTAAATTCAAAACCCTCTGCATTGTCCACAAGGCTTTCTGGGGCCTGGGTCCAAAATACCTTCAGCTATCCCTCCGCAAATACCTCCCTTCACAAGCTCTTCACTCCTGTACCTCCAACTCCCTCAGGGTCAGTCGTTTTTTCTAAGAAACGAGCTGGGGGTAGATCTCTGTCTTCGGCTGGGGCCTCCCTCTGGAACAGCCTCCCTGCCACTCTAAAACTTGAGGAGAACCGTCTCCGGTTCCAGAAGCTTCTCAAGACCTTCCTCTTTTCTTCTGCCTTCGCTCCCCCTCTCGCCTGCTGATATGTTCTCTTTTGGCACCATGCACTTGGCCACCCTCTGTCCTTTGGGCCCAGGTACCTGCTCATCCCGCCACCCTCCTGCACTGCCTCCGGGCCACCCCTTGCACTGGGGTCTGTATCTGTACCCATACAGCACCCCTTTTTCTTCCTGCACTTATCAGGCCTACCCTGTCTGCTGCCTTAAACCCAGCTCTTACAAATTGCTGGCTGCATTACCACTGATTGTTGCCTTTATTATTTATTTATTGTTATTTATGCGTTTCTCCTCTACTTCGCACTTTCCACCTCTCCCCCTTCCATGCACTTTTCGCCTCCCCCTCTCCCATGCACTTGCGCGTTCTCAATGTCACTGGGCCTAGTAAGATCGCTGTTTTGTTCTCTCCTGTTCCCCTCCCTTGCCTTGTCGCGCTCTGAAACACTTGTGTACGAGCGCGATAGAAATAAAATATCAATCAATCAATCAATCACTATGGGTGGTGCATATAGTAGCTGTCCACCGGAGCGGTCAAGGGAGCAGAAGCGTGACTTAAGCACTCTGAATGTGCGCTCCACTATGGCCCTGGTTGCAATATGGGCTGGGTTGTATCGTACCTGTGGTGGTGTGGTGGGGTTCCGTATTGGCGTCATCATGTAGGTGCTCAGAGGGTAGGCACTGTCCCCTAATGGTTGTCATTAGTTGGGTTTGTCTATTTGTCTGTGTGTGACATGCATGCATGTACACAGGCATTTGTACTCACCAATGAGCCATGTGTTGCCATGCCTCCCAGCCTCCAGGTCCCGGTTTAGGGGTGACATTCTGAATATGAAACTATCATGGGTGAAACTTGGATAGTTGGCATAGACAGAGGTAATGATTCTCTTGGCGTTGCATATGACCTGCACGTTGTTGGAATGCCAGTGCTTGCGATTGCGATAGATTTGCTCAGTGGCCCTAGGTGGACTTAGGGCCACATGGGTGCAATCAATGGCACCAAGCACTTTGTGGAAGTGTACCACCCTGTAAAAGTCCTGGACCACAACCTGCCGTTCTCTGGGTGTTCTGGGCATGTATATGTGCATGCGGACTGAGGGGCGTGCAGTCATGATTGCCAACACCTGGTGTAGGCAGTGTGACTGATTGGGCTGTGAGACGCCCCCAACCATGGCAGTTGTCCGCTGAAATGACTCAGTGGCCAAAGAATGCAGTACATTGAACACCTTTTCCAAAGGGCTCAGTGCTTGGGAGCACAGGGTGGGTGATGTGAGGTCATCCTCACACTCAGTGACCAGTTCTGGGAAGATATGGGGTGGAAACCTGTACCTGCTATAGAGCTGGTCATCACACATCTCAAAAAGGCTGGTCCTGGGTAAAAAAAAGCGGGGCCTAGCTATCCTCCTCCTCCTCCTGCGGTGTCCCACGATCACTGCTGCGAGGAATGGTACATTCATCGTAGTTGTATACACACGTTTGTTGTTTGCGCACACTTTTATGCATTGGCTTTGGTGTGCAGGGGCACTTCCGCCTGCTTTTGCTTGGTGTACGTGTTTCTGGGTTTAAGCGTCTTTTGCCATGCGTTTGTGAGCCCTGTTCGATTCCATGAATACGTGTTGTTAGCGTAAGTGTGGGCGTTGCGAGGATTTTACTGCGGTCCTTCCCCCCTAATGCCCACATTTCCGCATGTTGTTCCCCATTTCACATGTTCCGCCCAATTTTTTGGTGTGTGCACAGGACGGCGTGCGCCTTCCCTGGCCATATCGCGGAAGGTGTTTGTGGTGTTGTAGTGACGTGTTGGACCCGCGCAGGTTCAGCGCAGGTCTCAGATAAGCCAAGTGCAATGTGTCCATGAATACGTATACGTGCGAAAACGGGCGCTTGCACATTTGTTCCATGAATTACCGTGTCTATCTTTATTTAGGTGATGTGTCAAGAACCAGCAGTTGGCGGACAGATATAACTTACTATAGACCAGGTATAGTGTGCTGTTGGCAGTGTTCCTCTCCTGCACCTAATTCCTTGGCTGTTTTCCATGAAAACACTATTTCGGTAGCAAACCACTAAATAGTGATGGAATATACAAGCACGCCTAACGTTATGTGTAGATGTCATGCAGTGAGTCAGCAGGCATCAGGTGCGTTCGTACCCATCACCCATATTACTTTTTTACGAAATTCCAAGTTATTTCGGCTGGTGCAATCAAACATATTGTATTTAATATTGTATTATGAAAACCCAAACATCTCATGTAATCTAGGAGACATATATAGAATACCATACTTCTCAATAGCTGCTCATCCTAATTTCTACAAAGGTTACAAAACAAATATCTGCATAGATATGAAAATATTGAAGGTGCAGAGGTATACAAGGATACTCTAACAGTCCTAATTTACACAAAGTCTACAAAACAAAGATATTTCCATGCATATTTGCGTTTATTAGGTGCCAAATAATAAAGAGAGAATTTAGCAGTCTGTCCACTTGTATTTACAACAGATAGAAGTCCGCGTAGCTGAAAGACCATTACAATAGAATAATGGCAGTTCTGACTTTAACAAGGAGAACGTATGTGTGGGAGCTCGATTTCCCTGAGGAGACATATCTTTGTACTAGCACATATATATTTCTCAATGGGGTGACCAGCCTTCTAACAGTCACTTATCATCCCCATCTCAATTGTGCATTCGTCCAGAAAATGAAGCCATTTTAGGAAATGTTCTATTTGAAACATGCATTGAGACCCCCAATATGAATTTTAGCTTTAAGAAAACCAATGTTGTTCTTCTCTAGACAGGACATTTGCTGCTATTTCAAAATTAATATTTACACCATCTAATGTAAGTCATCATCTGTATGCTGTCTATACACACAATGCTGAACTGAAAGTATAGTGATTATCGGATTTCCATCTCCATTTTTCTCTTGTTTTTCCCAGCATACAAGCTCCACATGGCCACCAAATTGCCTAGGCGACTATTGAAGTATATCAGTTTTAACATGTTTTTTAATTAATTAATTCATTAATCTTTGATTACGCGCTAAACACCTGAGACCAGTCTCTAAGCACAGAACCGGGATTCAAATCTGTGTTGCTCTGATTTGTCTTGCTTCAAAGACAAAGGGGCTCATTACAAGTTCCCCGCTATCCTGCCGGTAATTCCAGTGGTATACCGGGGAACTACTGTACCATCTCCGCAACCCAATATCCTGGTGTTAGGACTCCAAAGGATGGTGATGGCAGCAATTGTCTGCTGGTAGGGGCCTGAACTACTGGCAGGTCAGGCGTGCTGGTAGATCGCAGACTTGTAGTTTGCCAGTCCAGAAAGGTGCCGGTTCCACTAGCATACTCAGCTCACCAATGGATGCAGTTCCCATTTGCGTAATTTCCCGGTCCCTTTGTGACTCCCCCTCCAAATCTTGTAATGGAGGGAGTTCTTTTCTAGGCTTTTTTGCAGCAGGTAGACTTGTCATCACTGGCGGGGATCTAACATTCCTAAAGAAGGCTCTGGATCCCTAGGCTTTCCTCCTTATATTTGCTGGCAGGTTTTTAGATTTTTTCACCAACTTAGGTTTGCTATTTTTAGCCACACCTACCCTTGCGTCCACCAAGAGATCTATCTTGGGTAGGCTGGGGAGCCCTGCAGCCGCCAAGAGTGGGGGTTTGGGATCTTTCTTTACATTGAATACAGAAAAGACGTTCTTATCCAGAGAGAGATCAGTACTATTTTCCCCACCCTTTGTCAAATCCACCATCATCACCGGCTGCACTGGTCCAACACTAGGCCTGTTGACGTTTTTGCTCGTTTTTTCCTTCAAAGGGGAGCTTATCCTGCTGCCCTTAATGTTAGATCTCATCCATTTGCAATTCTGCAAAAGGGCCTCCATCATCAGGGACTTATCCAGGGATTCATGTCTGGCTAATTCGCATAGTCTGTTTTGCCAAGAGAATGAGGTTTCTGCCTCTTTATCCAATCTTTTATCCACTCTTGTTGCAATCAACTCCAGATGTTAAAAAAATTCCGACTCGCCCATGATCATAGCTGATTGGCTTTGTAGGGAATCATTTAGGCTCTCATATAGTTTGGTAAAGGGCACTAGGGATGTGGATAGTGATGCTATTACTAGCTGTTGTAATTGCACCTAATCCCCAACCCCTACCGGATCCACTTGTCTCCTTGTTATTCTTCCCCTCCGTGCAGACAATCTTGGTGGATAGGGAGACGAGGAGGAGGAGGAGGATGATGACTCACCTATATCAAACACCTAACTACCGTTCTCGTCTATTGAATTTCTCCTGCTAGAAGTTGTACTGGTGGAATCCTTCACTTTTACCATTAGTTCTTCCATTCCAAGCTCCATTGTTATCGCCTCTTCACTTTCCACATTGGAGCTCCCACCCCCCCTTTTTTCCCCTCCACTCTGGGTTCCGTGGCAGGATCGGCCTCCCTCTCCACCATTTCATCCGCCTTCAGGAGTGATTGATCCAATAGCCTCAAACATTTGTTGACTCTTGACGTTTTTGTCTGGATATTTTAATAGTGAGGTCCGTTAGATACTTTACCAGTTTATTGGCCAACTCCTCATTGTCCCCAATAATTTCAGGCTGGCTACCACTAAAGTTGATCACTACAGGAGAAGGTGATTGTTCATTAATGTTGGACGTCAAAGCGTCATATTCCTCTTCGACCTCTGCCCTTCGCTGTGACGCACTCAGCTTTAAACCATTTTCCTCTTCATTTAAAGATGATATACTGGCACAGAGGACAGGGCCTTTAGCGGGGTCATCTATACTTATTTTGCCCGGGGGCCCCAACCTGGGTGGTAATCTCGGCACTTGTTGCCCCACTGGAAGCCACGCCCCCTTGATGGCCGGTCCCCTTTGTTGGCTCTCCACCCCTCCATCCATACCCCTTCCAGCTCGATTGGATTTAAGGGTCATCTCCCAGCGAGGACCAACAGTCCTTATGAGGCACTTCCAACCCAGCCCCGCCCCTCCTTACCTGCAGTCTCGTTCTAACATTGGTCACTGACAGCGACCATGGTTTTTTTCCGACATCTTCCAGCAGGCCACACCACCACACCAACCTGCAAACTCATTTCAACTCCACTTGCCGCCACTCTGTTCCGCAGAGGGTGGGAGGGGCAGGGCGGGCTCACCGAACGTCACCAGTTCTTAAAGCAGCAGGTCTCACACAGAAGCACGTTTAGTCCGGGGCACTTCCAACTTCAATTGCTGTAAATGGCCAAGCAATTCACCCGCAATTTCAAAGGAGAGGAAAACAGCAATAGCAGCTCTGCAGTCTAACCTCCTGTCAACTCCACTTGCCTCTACTTGGCTCCACTTCACGGAGGAAGGGAGGTTAAGTAGGAGTGACTACTTCCTTCAGGTGGTGGGAGGGGCAGGGTGGGCTCACCGAGCTTCACCCGTTTGTAGAGGAGGTCCCAAATAAAGCCTGCACTCCATTCGCCCATTTTGGAATACCAGGAACATTCTCACCAAAATATGTGACGTATGATGAGCAAATAAACCAGCAGAGAGCCGCAGTAGGGCTCTGCCCACTACCCATCAGAAGAGCAACACCTATTGAAGTACTAATACCCAGACAACCATGGAGAGTAAGGTATCCATTGAGAAAACCATACCAACAAATGAGACAAAATGAAGATTGCCTAAGTACCGTCCCGGAAGAAACCAAAAAGGCCTTAATGAAGAGGAATGGTGACATCACGAGAGCCCGGAAACACTCACAGATAGAAGAAATGACAACCAAAGAATGACACACAGAGAGGAAACACCATGAATAGAGATATTGTGATCCCAAAGGAACAGACCGATGTAAAAACACAAAGAAGCTATTGCTGTAAGCAGGATGAAGATATTCAACCAGCTAACGCCTGTACATATGCTTTGAACCACAAGAATGCTAAGAAATCAGTGCAGCTTGCTATGCTAAGTAGAAGAATAGCGCGGCAAGCGCCATTATGCATAATCTACCTCAAAACGAAGCACAAGGTTATAAGTGCTATTCCACTTTGCACGAAAAGCAGAATCAACTCAGGTTACTAGAGGCCAAACAAGACAAGATTCATATTCTAAGCAAAAGAAGAAGAGACGGCTGAATCGAAACTCAGCAGATGCAAATCGTGCCAGGAGAGCCAAGGTCATACCAATAGAAGGAACGAACAGTAGCTACATATAATTGAAACTTAAGAAGAGAATATCCTGTCTTTGAAAGGTCGAGATAAGGAGGCGTAGGCAGATGGCAAGCTGAATAAGAATTAAATGCACAAATTGAGAAAACATAGACAAATTCACGGTGTGGGTAGCACGTGACCAACCGAACGAGAAGGAGCACGGGTTCACACCTATGCTTGGCATCCGCCCAGACAGAGATATCAGAACCTTTCCAGACAAAAGATGCAGTTTCGAGGCCAACCACAGTAAATTAATTGACACATAGTTGCTGAAGCGATGAATGATTGTAATCTTAATTGGAGGAAGGACGAGTAGCTGAGGGGCACCCTGCACCTGGCGGACCATTCTGCATGCTGCTAAGCAAAGTGGAAATGTATGCATGGGGTTGGTGCCAACGCAATCACAATGGACCAATTAATCTAGGGTCCTATAGTTAGTAGAACCAATGTGACGTTGTACTTTTAGTGATGTCTACAGTAGTCATTTTTGAAGGAAGGGCTTAGATGCCCACCTGACAGTGTTTACCCAATCCCCTCACTCTGTTACCTTATACAGATATAGTACCTATATCAAAGTTACCTTTTCCTAACCAATAGAATTGCATGTTAACTTTTGAGTGTTACAGATCAATTATGACATGTTTTGAGTATAAAAGTTATGATTTGTATGAAGTTCATTGGAGTTGAAGCGAGACGGACTATCACATCACTGCTGATTGCCATGACTCCCCTTTTTTTGTAACGGGCTCCCTTTGCCAAACCATTGAGTTGTCCTTATTGATTGGTGTTGGAGCAATAAATCTGCACCCCCATCCATCTCAAGGTGCAGCTATCTCGTCTTAAAGTACTTCAGACCAAACCTCAGCTCTCTGGGGCCTCCTGAGTACACTTGGTAGCAGAGATTTGATGGTTATCGATTATCAATTATCGATTTGACTAAGACACCTTGTCAATCTGGAAAAATAAATACCCTTCATTTGAGTGACAGACGTAACTTGATTGCCGTAGGCCAACCGTCTTATGCACCGAATTATAGAAATATAAACTGCTATGCTTGACCAACAAGCGGCCATTTTAAATGTAGCAAGAATCGCCATTTTGCTTGTTAACCATTGCTCATTGCTTTCTCTCTAAAACTGCTTTGCAGCTTGCAATTCTTGCAGATTCTGCTTACTCTGCTCAACTGTTAACATTGTTGTCTGAATATGAAAGGACAAGGTCGCGGGACTGAAGAGTTTGTTGAAACTCCTCATGAGTAGCCCAGAGAGGAATGCCCACGCTCCCTCTTTGTAGCCTTGGGAGAGAGCTGCAGGGCATTTAATCACTTCACAGCTGCCAGCCAGTCTCGTACGATGGTAGAATATGTTAGAATAAAACAGCTAAAGGCTTGAATTATGCTCTTCCTACGGCCCTCCTTCGCAAAACCCTTTAGAACGTGTCGGCTCCCAGGACACGAATAGTACCTCATAGATAGCAAAGCTTGGAATGTGGCTCTTCCCCCGTGTGCAGCTTGCTTCCAAGAACAGAACCACCGTGTTCTGTTCAACAACAAAAAGAGGCCTCTGCACTTTCTAATTGCACATTGTTACTAGAATAGACATTGAAAGTGTCATAATCGTCATACTCGTCGGATATGTCCATCGTCATCCCGAGTTCAAAGGAACTTAATAAAGAGGGGTGTTAAACATGACATTGCTGATTTTATGATATGCATTTTGTATATATGTAACTGATGTACGTAATTCGCTCTCTTGCGTCCCTCGAGGTCTAGGAAACTCACGTCGCGGACCGTGAGATCAGAATTGGCCAATTGATACTATTTTTGCTTGCAATAAACCCTAGCATTGGGAATTTGAACCTTGTGTCTGGCGCATCTTTTTGTGTATGGTTATTGCCTTGTTTCCATAGCACGAGGGACCCCTATGGGCCCCTTTCAACCTATTGACCGTCGACATAAAGTAACTCTAGGTCTTCGGCAATATCACGAGTCCCTTGCCATTCGGCTGAGTAGACGTGAAACTCCCTGTAGACAGTGGTAGAGTAAAAGAGACTGCAGACAGGGCCTGTAGGGACCCGTGTTCCCCACGCATCCCTTCCCATTCCTACGGGCAGCTGAACGGGTGAAAAACCGAAGAAGGCGGTAACGAAGGTGGTGATCCCGAGGGTCCAGGGAGGAACCATGCGAATGGTGAGTGAAAAAGACTAATGTTCTGGCAAAAGTCCATGGTTTAGAACAAGTAACGGGAAAAGGTAACAGAGGGAGGCGGGAAAAAAATAAATATAGTTACAAGTAGAGAAGACTGTATGTATATAAGGGGATAATGACTCGGGAATAATTAAATAAATAAAGGTTACTGGGGAGGACACCCGAGAAGAGAGAGGTTACCAGGCCAAAAATTTGAGAAGTGAGAGGATTCGCCTTATTCCTATGCTTTTAATACAAGCAGCTTGAAGAAACATGTACTCAGAGTCCCAGATAAAGGGGGAATGATTAGACTACCACGACGGTTAAAGACGTCGTGAAAGGGGTACGTTTAGACTCCATGAAGGGGTGATGATTAGAGGCAGAGATAACTGTGACCAGCTGGTGTCCGTCTAGTCTGTCAAGCGTTTGTTTTACGTGTTTTATTTGTTGTGACATCATATGTAAAAAGATTCTTACAGAAAACTGATTTAAATGTTATGCAATTTAATAGCTGAGATAAAATCGCATATGAATTGATGTTTTTTGAGTAAATCAGAAGGTATAACATTTTGTGAAAAATTGGATTGGAGCTTGCAGTGTTTGGTGCTCGCTCATATTGTTGGAACTGTTTAAGACACACAAAAGTGTTGACCAGTGTTATATCAGAGGAAAGGGAACAGATTTAAAGTATGGAGGATATAACTCCATTGACACACTTATGCAAACAGTTGCCGAAACACTCACCCAAACTAAACAAATATAGTACAGAGTGGGTTAAATGGACTGCCCACAAGATGTTGATGCCATGGCCACAAGGTGGATCCTTATCTAAAGCCGTCTTACAACATATGAAAATATATTTGCATGCCACATATACGGGCAAAAAGCTAGAACAATGCCTCGCTGCCCTGGAGCTTTGGAAAATGTATGAGCAGGAAAAGGAGGAAGAGCCGCCAACAGATTGGACACTTAATGTATGCAGAGAGGGGGGTGAGACGCTGACCGTGCCACCTGATCCATCCAATACGAAAGTTCAAGAAAGTAAGGACAAGGGATTATACCCACTGAGAGAACTCAAAGCAGCCACAGGGTACAGCAACCCCGCATATGAGTCACCTACACACAGTAGTGACGAAAATCAAGGGAAAGAAAAGGATAAGAATATTGCCTCCACAATCCTACGAGACAAAGGGAGACCTGATGACGAAAGAAGAGATCAGGCAAAGACTAGTGCATCTCTCAACAAAGAGAGAGAAGGGAAGAGATGGAAGGGAAACGAAGATAGAACTGATGAGATTGCATTCGCAAAAGATGAATGGATGGGAGGGCACATTTTATTGAAACTTGATGGCAAAGACATTGATGACGTGAAACCAAGGGAAAGGATAGAGGATGTACAGGGAAAGGGAAAAGAGAAGGAGTTAAGAGATGAAAGAATAAGAAACAAAGACAGACAAAGGTGAGAACACCTATATCGCGAAGAGCAAGAGAGACAGCTCGATCGCAGCCCAAGAGCAGCCAATCATCAAGACAGACAGAAACAGCAGAGGTTAGAGGAAGAGCAAAGGGTACCTGAGAAAAGAATAAAGAGACGAAGCGATGAGGAGATTCGAAGGGCAGATGAATGTAAAAACGAAAAGAGAAAGGAAGAAGATAGGGTCAGAGAAGAGTCAAGGAAACGCAAAGAATTCGATGACGATATAGAACGTAAGCGAAAACAGAGAGCATGCGATCTTGAATATCTGGGGAGAGAGGTTAAAAAACCTGATCCAGTAGAAGATTGGGAAGATATTGAAGAATTCTTTCCTGCGTACAATTCAGTACCAGGCATATCTAGGGCAAATATGGAAGATAACATCCAAATCAAAAGCATCAGAGAAACAATCAATAGAATATATGATGAGATTGGGGTAGAACAAACACCCCAAGGGGAGGGGGAAGACGAGCGCCTGGAGAGCACTAAGCTGTACGACACTGAGCATGTCTGCTGAAGTAGTGGGAATAGAGACCTATCCCTGGATAGATTAGAGATAAGTAGGAGTAAGGAGGACACAAGAAAGGCACTAGTAGGGGACATACAATGTCCAACTCAGAAAGGGAAGAGCGCGAGGAAAATGAGGAAGAGAGACGGAGCGAAAGACGACTCCCAAGGGAAAAAGGAATAAGATCGTCAGACACTAGCGAGTCTGCACCAAGGGTATCCGAGTCAGCCACACAGTATAACCGACATGAAGAAGTATCTCATGGTCAGAGGGTAGTGTCTTCACTGCCCTATGTAGACAGGCTCAGGACATTGCCAGGAAGACCGCGATTCAGCAATATTACCCCTGAAATAGACAGAAGAACAATGAAAGAAGAGAGAGAGGTCTATGCATCCCAATTTCCATTGCTCGAGAAGTGGGAGTAAGACTGCAATATATTCCATGGCCACACATGGATTGAGAAAATTTGAAAAACAAGCTGCCAATGCTGACATCGGGAGCCGTAAAGTGGATACATGAGTTAGAAAAAAATGACAGAAGGAAACACGTTAGCTATTGGGGAAATTAAGGGTCTCCTAATCGCCATACTTGGTGAGAGAGCAGATGATGTGTCGGCACGAGCAGGCTACCCTGGTATAACCACAATTAATACTGTGCATGATGGAGCTCCATCTAACAACTGTAGAGCTGCAGTATGGAAAGCGCTATGAGTATTGTACCCAGATACTTCAGATATGGGAGCTATAATGATGTGAAAAATGAAGGAGTCTGAAGATCCGTTAATTTACATAAAGAATTTTCAAGACGCATGGGTGCTCGAGACTCATGAATCTTGGACGAAATCTATACCTGTGTTTTAACATATATTGTGCCAAGGGCTGCCCGAGACGGTGTAGAAACAGTTCAGGAAATTGGTGGGAATTGAGGCCAAGCCTTGGGCTGAAATACAGTTGACCATCACACATTATTGCAGACTGCTGCAAGAAATGAATCGCAAAAAATAATCTGCACAAAAGGGTGATGAAGCAAAGTTGGTGCAAAAGAAATTGTCAAAATATGCTCTTGAGGGAGCCATGATAACTAGCGCAGCTGAATCAAGCACGCAGCAGGTGGCCAGTCCACAGCAGAATAATGAGGGCAATACGGGGTTTTATCCCATGGAAAGAGGATTTAGGGGAAGAGGATGGCAGAGCAATCAGGGAGGTTTCCAAAATAATCAAGGAGGCTTTCAAAATATGCAAAATGGTAACCAAGATATGTCAAATGGCAAATGATCCGACCACCGCCAGTATGTTGGCTGCGTGGAATGACAGGGCATTTGGCGCACGCATGCAGAAATCAAGGCATGATGCAGAACGGCCAAGGAACAGGAGCAGGTATGACAAACACACCTGCAGTCTTTCAATAGGGTGTTGCGCAGAATCACACAGTGCAACAACAAGCACCAGGAGTGCAACAAGGTGTGCAGCCTCAGAACATGGGGAATTTTCCACAAGGACAATCCCAACAGGCACCAAAGCAACTGTCACAGACAATGGGCACAGGGCAGACCACGAACCCTGGAATGGGAAGTAACAATGGGAATGGGGGAAATTCACCAGCACACAGTGGGCCAAATTTGTATATGAACTAGGACAGCTCACTCTGAACCCTGATGTGTTCTATCCCATCAGTGACACCAGACCCTCACAGGGAACCTAGGGTGGATGTCGTTATAGGGGATAAAGAATATTCCTTCTTAGTTGACACGGGTGCATCACACTCGTGCATACGTGAAGGCAGGTTTTCCTTGTCCGGAGAGGCCATATATACTCAGAGTTTTACAGGAGATACCAGTTGTGTTCCCTTCACAAATGCACTTCCAGTCTCCATAGGAGAATGTGAAATGAATAAACCTTTATTATATTCTTGGCAGACCCCAGTAAACATTTTGGGTCGAAATTTAATGACAAAATTAAACATGACAATCTCATTCACGGAGGAGGGCATAGTATGTTCCACTCCAGGAATGCACTACTCAAATGTATGCGAAATGATTAGAGCATACTCACATAGCCATGATGGCCAATCCATTAGAGCCAGAAATCTTTGCATATGGTATGCGTGTGCTTATGGCAGGTTTGCCAGGCCTTGCAGACATTACCCTTGATAATACACACGGCTGCAGTGCGAGGGAGAGTGACCTTGATTTATGGTTATGACAACGAGGGCCGACAATGGTGCACAGTAATCACCATTGAAGAAGGATATCGAGTGACTGACATCACCGATGACAATCTGTTTGAAGAACAAACAGATATGGGAGAGACAATGGTGAAAGTGAGCCTCATCTTTTGGGTAAAGATGATTCAAAGAGAAGTACCTCAGAGAATGATGTTGGCACTAAATCATCCTGAATATTTTGATGCCGATATGGCCAAGGTGCCTGTTTCAGTATGGACTACAGGCCACTATGAAGTAGGCCTCTTGAAGGGGGTTGGAGAAGTGAAGATTAAACTGAAACCAGGAGCAATCCTCCCGAGAGCACGGCAATATCCCATGTCCAGAGAGTCAGATCTAGGGATTTTTAAGACAATTTTAGCTATGATAGAGCAAGGCGTCTTAGTGACGTTAGAGTCGTCATGTAATACGTCAGTTTACCCTGTGAAAAAAAGTAAAGGGGGGTCTTGGAGGCTAATCCCGGATTTATGCCCAATAAATTATATTGTTGAGGCCGAGTTTCTTCTAGTCCCTAAACCGTCTACAATACTATGTAATATACACTTTGAGGCAAAATATTTCACAGTGATTGACTTGAAAAATGCATTTTTCTCAATCCTGTTGCACCGTGAATCACAAGATCTGACGTCATTCACATTCAGACAAATGCATCTGAAAAGCAAAACGTTGACACAGGGGTACTGTGAGTCTCCTTCTATTTTCAATCGAGTCCTGCAGATGGACTTGAGCAATATTGCATTAGAAAGTGTCGTCCTGCAATACGTGGATGACATGTTAATTTGCAGCACCACAGAAGAGCAATGCAGGCACGATTCTGTTCAGCTATTGACTATACTGGCTGAGAAAGGATAGAAAGTTGACAAGGAAAAGTTACAATATTGTCAACAAGAAGTGATGTACATAGGCCAGCTAATCTCACATGAGGGAAAGAGAGTGACTCCAGAAAGAGCTGAAGCCATACTTAACATGACTAAGCCACACACGATAAAGCAGATGCACAGCTTTTTAGGCCTATACAACTATGTCAGGGCATGGGTCTTGTTAATGACTCCAATCAAGCATTCCCACTAAGTCAGAGCCTTGTCTGGGATTGCTCAAGGGAAACCCTTATTTATATATTTTTATGACAAGTTATAATCTGGATGATGAACCCTTGTATAACACCCCTCTCTTAGAATCCCCCTGACCCCACTGAGCCAAGAAGTAGGTTTGTTGTGAATATGAGCAGTAATCAGCAATAGGTAATCCTACAGTAGCACAGTTCTTGGTTACTTATGAATAAGAACAGAGGACTAAGGTAGCAGAGAATGCTTTATATGGTTCAAGGAAATGCAAGGTGGGACAGAATGCAACACAGAAATAATTTGATATGATTTCAACAAGAGATAATGTCATCACTTTTCCTTTTGACAATTCACTCCGCCCCTTTATGAAATATAAGGAAATGGAAGGAGAGCACACAGTCTTCAAGAATACCAACAAAAATGCATTACAAAGTTCCAATTCCCCCCCAGCAAGCTTAGAGAAACAGGGATGATTTTAAACGCAGGCAAAGTACTCTAAATGTGGTATGCAAAGAAGGGAAAAATATGCTAAAAATGATTTTAATTCCCTATAAGAGATTCAGGGTGGGTGATAGCTACTTTAAATTAGTTCAGGATCACTTTAGCAATGCTCTATGAATGACTGTCAGGTTGCAAACAAATTTCAGCAAAGGAAAGCAAGAAGCTGCTATTTTGACAAGTGAAGAAATTTGAGCCAAATCGCAAATCGCGGCACTTTTTCCGAGTTCATCGAGCGCAATTACGGAGGAACTATAAGGAGCTTGTTGGAAAGCTTAGAATCTCCGCTTTAAAATCACTCACACACAGTTCTAGCTGGGTACTCATTCCTAATTCTGGAAGGAATGGGCCTCGTCACGGATCTGGTCAACAGGTTGGACTGGACTTCTGGGCGGTTTCTTGTACTGGTTCTCTGGTTCTGGATCTCTGGATCTGGTCTGGTCTGGATCTCTGGTTCTGCTCACAGCGATCTGGTCTGGGTCCGGTCTGTGGTTTTGGATACAGCTCTGCTTTCTGGGTGTTTCTGGCACAGGGTTCTAGGCCAGAATCCGACAGCTTAGCCAGGCTGTTTGAATAATTTGCAAATGATTTTGAGGCCTGCTGAAAAAGGATTCAGCTTGTGGATTCAGGCCTCTCTGCTACAAGTTCTGGAGTCTGGATTCAAAGTTCTGGTCTCTGGAGATTGATGGATTTGAAGTCTGGAGTCTCCCGGCAAAGCGTCCCACAAGAAAGTGGAAAGTGAATGTCCCTACCTGGGTTCCAGTGGCTCTTTTTATCTCTTTTGAAAATGGGTGTGGATGCTAACTTTCTATGCCCAACCCACTCACGATTTGATAGGTCAAGGATTTCTCTTTGACCTGATTTGAGAAGGGAGCAGTGAGTCAGAGTGAGCCAGAGTCTTACAGTCTATTGAAGAAACGCCCCTTTACTTTTACTTAGAAAATTAATTTTTCATAACTAACAGGTTTCCCAGATACACACGTCGTTGATATTACATGTACATATCATATATCACATAAGGTAGTCTCTGTACCAACTCTGATGTTTCTAAGAGCTTGCATTCAGAAATGACAACAGTTTGTGCTTTTTGGTTAGTTCCCCAATATTGGACTTTTACCCAAATTTACACAGAGGTACCCTGTCTCTCTACACATATTCCAGTAAATTTCCATGTCTCTAGCTTAAACCCAGTGTCTGCAACATGAATAAATTGCGGGGTTCGGTCCCAGAACATCGTACGGAATTGAGTTTAGACTCAAATTGTAGGTACATTATCCATTTTAAGGATCTCCAAATTGTACATTCCTGTCATCTGGTTACAATTAGTTATCAGTGTTTTTATAAAACATATATTTGCCTTCAATTCAATTCACCAAAAGTGTCTGGCCCGCCCCTAGGAACTGGGTGAGTCAGGGATCACATGTCTCTTCTTCCAGGCAGAGCTCTGTTTACAGTCCACACCCAAATCAGCATATCCCATTCAATTGAAAGAGACTATTGTGTTGTGTCCTGCAGGCTGGAGGAGAAACTCCTCCCTCTCAATCAACAGGGCCATGTGATATCCTGCCTTCTTGGGTGGAGTTCTGAAGTGAGAAGGTTTCCCAGCCTCTTGGACTGTTAATTGAATCAGCATGTCTTCTGGGAACAGCAGGTATTTAAGAATTTTAATTAACCAAAAGGCTTTGAAGTTTCCAGCTGGCTCAGGATTCTTTTGCAACTCCTGTCAGAGTTTAGACCGCTAGCGCCGGTTTGTGTCCAATGCCGGTACTGCACCGATTTTTGGGATCTGTCTTGAATTAATACATTTCCAAAAGAAAGGATTTTACTTGATAGTATATGATCCTTGCTTAACATGGCATTGGTGTTTTTCCTTTGGCACCACCTTTTACCCATGGCGCTTCCGGTCCATCACGCTCGCACTGGTGGGTGGCAGGTTAGGCGACCATTTTCGTGTGCGCAAAACGTTGTGGTTCTCTTGGATTCTGGCGCAATTGTGGGCTTTTCCGCCCATCTTGGATTTCCTAAGCCCACAGCACCAAATGTTGCAGCTTAATGACTCAAACATGGGTCAATACCCCTGACAAGCCCCCCGCTCCACTGCACTTTGATTTCGAGTCGAGGGGGAGTCGGGTGCAAAGGATGTTTTGATCCACGCGCTGGTATGTCTGCATCATCTTCTTCCAATTCCCCAGATGGCACAGTTCAGCATCCTTTCCTCCATCCGGTTGGATCGATCGGTTCTCCTCGCCTGTCCTGATGGGAATATTGGGCGGTACCCCGGGCCCCTCGGATCTTTGCTCCCGGTCCACGAGTCATTCTCCTTGGTCAGTATCCATGGTTTCATCTCTCCTAGGATGATAAAGCAAAGCGGCAATACACATTCCTAGACATTTTTCCACCACTATTAATGGTGTGGCAAACATATACATTTCATACATCCGGATACATTTTGCAGTCTTATTTTAAAAAACAAGATATAACAGGAAACATTTTCACACCAGAATCATGATGTTTTAGAGACTATATGCGGGATATTTTAGGGTTGGAACTGAATTACTCTGGAGCGGCCCCCTCTGGGATTCCAGAGGATTCCTCCAGTTGCTGCAGAGTGTGCCTGGGATGGCAACACTTCAGCTGATTTATATGTACCCACTTGTCTTCCCCTTCTGCCAGACTACCGTTGGGGATGCAGATCTTATAAGCTACTGGGGAGATCTTGTCTACAATTTCAAATGGTCCCTTCCAGGTGGCCTGGTTCCTTTGGTTCCTTTGGAAACTGTATAGATAGACCCGGTCTCCCACATTATTTACTTTCCTGGAAGTTTTCAAATCATAATGGGTCTTCATGCTATCAGCTGATCTTTCTAGATTTCGCTGAGCATAGGCAAAAGCATGTTGGAGGTCTTTCCTCAAATTGTCCACATACTCATGAGTTGTGGAGGCATTGAACAACGTCTGCACTTGGGTCCTGTATAGCAAATGCTGGGGAAGCACCATCTTGCGTTCAGTCATCAACTCAAATTGTGACATTTTGGTTGCAGATGAAGGGGTAGATCTGATGGCCATTAGGACCAGAGGTAATCGGATATCCCAACTTGGCACAGAATCTGCCACAAACTTTTTTAAGATGCTCACAATGGTTCGGTTATAGCGTTCTACTGCCCCAGAAGAAGCTGGTCGGTAAGCAATGTGTAGCTTCCTTTTGACCCCCAGTATCTCCCACATCTTAGTCATTACTTCACTGGTAAAATGGCTACCTCTGTCTGACTCAATCCTTTGAGGTAGACCAAAATGGCAAAAGATGTGGTTAATCATCAGGGCAGCTGCTGTTTCTGCCTTGCAGTTTGGGGCCGGGAGACATTCCACCCACTTGGTAAACAAGCATGTGACCATCAACATGTACTTGTTTCCCCTAGACGAGCGAATCACAGGGCCTATGAAGTCGATTTGCAAATCTGACCATGGCAGTGTCATCCCCCTCTTTTGGAGAGGTGCACGGTGTGTGAGGGATGATGGCTGAAATTGTGCACACACCAGACACCCCTTCAAGTATTGGTCGAGGTCCTGCCCTATGTGTGGCCAGTATGCAACCTCTCTTAAGATCTCAAGTGTTGTATGAAACCCCCTATGACCAGCGGTGGCCGCATCATGGGCGTGACTTAACATCAGGCTTTGGAATGAGGTAGGGACCACCCGCTGATCATGGCCAGCTTGGGATTTCCTTACCAACAAACCGTCTTGGATTCGGAACATTTTTGGACATTTCATCAACACTCTAAGGTCCTCCTTCCCAATGTAATAGGTATCCGTCAGGGGAAAGTTCTCAGCGTCCTCAATGTGTTGGTAAAACTTACCAATTATTGGATCCCCCTTCTGAGCCGTAATTAAATCAGCATTAGGGATCTCCTTACTCCATTGTGCAGTTGAAAGATCGATGTGAGCATTTGTCTGGGACCTAGTGATAGCTGTCTTACTGCCTCGGATTGTTCTAGAACCCATTCCCACTTGACCCCCCACTTCAAGAGATGAATCAGGGGTCTGGTGATCTCTGCGTAGCCCTCAATGAACTTTCTGCTGTAATTAGTCAGTCCAAGGAGGCTCCTTAGTTCCCGCAGAGTTGTGGGATCTTTCAGTTTCTGAAGTGCTTCCACTTTCTTTTCCTAGGGACAGAGACCCTGATGAATAATCTCACGCCCCAAGAAATTAAGACGGGTTTTACACCACTGTGCTTTCTGAAAGGAAAGTTTTGCTCCATCAGCCCTCAACTGTGTCAGAAAATAACAGATCTCTGCTATGTGTTCTTCCACAGATGAACTTTTGATGAGGACATCATCTACATAAGCCAGGTTACCCCTCGCACCCAGGTCGGGCATGGCCTTATATAGGAAAATGTGTAACTCATTGCCGGAGTTGAGGTTTCCGAAGGGAGTCCGGGTCCATGTGTACTGCTGGCCCCCAAAGGTAAAAGCCAGTTTGTATTGGTCCTCCCTACTGACAGGCACGGTCCAGTATCCATTGGTCAGGTCTATTGCAGTGAATACCTGTGAGCCCTGAATCTGGGCCAGCCCTTGGTCAATGTAGGGCAGAGGCCATCGGGAAGTATGGACCCGTTTGTTGAGCTCCCTAAGGTCGGCACAGAGTCTCCACTGGTCGTTTGGCTTCAATATTCCCAGCACCGGATTATTGAAGGTGCTGTGTACTGGACGGATAAGTCCCCGGGACTCAAGGGTCTTAATTATTTCAGTAAGGGGCTCCATTGATGCGAGAGGCAAGCGATATTGCTTCACTAACACTGGAGTCATGCCAGGGTCCGTGGGAATTGTTGTTGTGTCGATGTCTGTGTGACCACAGTCATATGAGTCTACAGCAAAGAGATCTTGGAAATCCAAGAAAACTTGTTTCAACTTTTGCTGCTGTTCCAGAGTCACACAGGCATCAGCTAGGTTGACTCTCTCTTCCACCATCTGCCTGAAGCCTGGAAAGACTTCTGGTTTTGCTATCTCAGCGGCCTCCTCCAACTGGGTGGAGAAGTCCCTGGTCAGAGGGCTGATTTGGACCGGAGGCTTCAGGTGGGAAAGGCAGCACTCATGGACCTGGAAAATCACCTCATCCCCTCTGAAGTCACAAGTCACATCTTCCTTACCATAAGGGCAAGAAGTGTACACAAGGAAGTTCCCCCCATGCTGGGTAAAGATCCTGTCTGGTGTTGTATTGTCATCGCTGTCACTGTGAAAACAGTCCTTGGGGATTGGTCCTAACAGTTCATTTCCTAAATCAATGGAGAAATGTCGGTCATCAACCGCCATTCCAATAATGGTGCCCGCGGCTAGAGTAATACTCATTAAGTCGCTGTTATCCACCTCTATTGGAATGGTGCCATGTTCTATGTTGACTAATGGTGTTGGGTTTACCCCCAACCCTTGCTGTTGGAGAGAAGCATTTAGATGAATATAAGCATCAGGGTTTTTCAATTTTTGTCCTCTTTTAACTTTCACTTCCAGGGAGAATTGTCAGATCCTTTCTGGGATGGGGACTTCCTCTTTAATCTGAATTTCAACTAGATAAGGTAGAAATTGAGCTGACCCAAATGCTTTTTCTGGATCATCAAAGGCCATGTGATTATACGCTAATCGGGACCAAGCTTTGAAGTTTATTAGGTCCAAACTAATGGCAAACTGATTGAGAATGTCACCGCCTAAGTAAAAGGCGGCAGTGACGTCTCGCACGACCCAACAATTATGGACTATGCTCTTGTTGCCAATGGAGATTTTGAGCATACACCTGCTTGGCAGGAGATGTTTGGAATTAGGTGCTTCCAGGTCCATTTCCTATTAGTCTATCAGTTTGAATGCGGGAATGGCTGGATCTTTGGGGAGTTGGCGGAACATGGCTTTGCTGATGAAGCTCTTACACACTCGGGGGAGAACAGAGTCCTTCCCATCATTTAACTGAACAGGGATGAACAACTGCTCTCCAATTTGTTGAATATCAGCCAAGCTCTGAGCTGATTTCACATCTTTCTGGACTATCGGAGTGGGAATGTCTGATTGTGGATTAGTAAAGAATTTCAGAGTATTTCCTTCCAGTGTTGAATACCACCTTAAACTGGAAGGAAGGTTGATTATCAGAAATAGAGAGAACCACCCATCACCAGTCTGTTGTCCTACTGCTATTACTGTCACGTCTGGAATTTGGTTGTTCTGGAAGTGAAATTCTACTTGGTCGGATTTTTGTTCAACCATGTGGCAGGTGCCGTTTAAACTAACATGGTTGACACTCTGTTTTAATTTTATTGGTCGGCTAGTCTGGGTCCAGAGGACCTTGTTTACGCAATCTATTAGGGGTGACAACCTTCTCAGGAGGTAATTCCCTAGTAAACAAGGGGTGCCCTCTGGAGTCACCACTATGACCGGGTGTTTCACCTTGTGTCGCCCAATTTTGATGTCCAAATCTGCAGTCCCCTCGACAGGAATTTCCTTCCCGTCAAAATTCTGAAGCTGTCCAGGAAGAGAGGTGAGGGAAATTTGGTACTTCTCCCACCTACCTGAATTCCGTTCATCAAAGGCCCTTCTGGACAGAAGGGTAGCTTGAGATCCAGTGTCCACCAGCGCCAAAATTGTACCCTGCCCCTGTACTTGTACCGGGGCATAGTATCTTTCCGACTTCTCCTCAAGGGGGCACAGATAATGCACATTTTTGGACAACTGGTGGGCTAATTTTTTAGTTTTGGACATTGCTACAGAAGAGATTTGGGCAGAATTCTGTGGAGAGTCATGGGAATCTGAAAGAAAAAGTTTGTAACTGGATATTGATGCGGTTTTTAGTTCCCCTGGTTCCGGTTCTGGGCTGCCCCCCCACCCACCTTTTTGGAGGCAGTCACCTGGATGGGTTTGAACCAGGGGTTTTCGGTCTTGTTGGTTCTGGGATAGAATGATGGGCGGCGACAGCTCAATCCCCACATCTACCCAGTCTGGGTTGGAATCCCTTGGGACCCATTTTTCCTTGGGAGGAGTTCCCCCATCTCTGAAGGAGAAGATCCTTTTCCCAGGATCCTCTGAGGATCCCTCTCCCTCAAATTGGAAGACCTGTACCTTCTCCACAAAATGGGTCTGTTTGGGTCCTTTGTTTCTCCTACCTCCTCTTTGCTCCTTGGGTGGCAGAATTTCAGGGGTAGGAGATTTTGTTTCCAGTTCCTGGGTTTCCAGGGCTGTTTACAAGTGGGGAAGGAAGCTTACTCCAAGGCTTTACAACCCCCTTCCCCTTGTGCCTCCTCCCTGGTAACCGGTGGGTTATCGGGGTGCTCCCCCTGTCATTGTTCTGGAGCACCAGGCCCAGAGTTTGGGGCATTCTGCGATGGCATGCTCATCTGAGGGTTCTGTTGAGCCCTCAGTATGTGACCCAGATCCCGGGCCATATTTTGGACCTGGCGCTCAAGTTGGGAAACCCGCTCAGGCTGATACAGGGTTCTGTTTTCTACCCTGGGCTGATTCCGGGAAGGGTAGCTATCCCTTCTCTGGTAATACCCTGGGTTGGGAAGATTTGGGTACCCCTCCACCCTTGGCCTCCCCTCTCCCGGATTTGGTTGTCTGGGCTCAGGGAATTGGGGAAAGAAGGATGGATGATTTTGGGGCTGGAAGTTGGGTGGATACCTGGGGAACAAGTTCTGCCCAGGATTTGGTGAATTTCTGCCCCCCTGTGGGAAGTTAGGAGGGATGTTCCCTGGGTCAGGTGCTTGGCTGGATCCCCCCCTTGGGCTGGAGGAGTCCACACGTAACTTAGGATGGGTCTGTTTCCCTTGTAGCGGGGACTTATATAGACAGGGGAGGGAGGGACCCCATTTGTGGGATTACCTCCTTGACCCTCTGTCTGTGACTGGCCCGAGGGCCTTCTGGGCTGTGAATTGTTCGGTGCAGGCAGGTTTTTAGGCCCCCTCCATCTCCAAATCTAAAACGGGGGCAACCTTTACCTCTGCCACCTTGGCAGCAGCAGGGGTGCTGTTGGTTTTGGGGTTTTTAGGTTGATTCTTATTTTCCACCGGTTTCTGCACCTCATAGATGCGGGTGGCTTGCTCAATGACCCAGTCTAAAGATCTTTTCTCGTGAAAATCTCTCACGAGCTGGGTCATTATGTATTTGGGTAAGGCATGGAAAAACGTATTAACACATTCCTTACTGTTGGTGCGCACCCTTTTGGTAGTTTGCGCAAAAGCACGCTTTAACTCCTGCACAAATTCTTGTGGGGCCTGATCCTCCCCACATTGCAAATTGTAGGCTGCCTTGCGAGCCTCTTGAGGATTTCTATGAACAGAAAAATGTTTCAAGATGGCCGCCCTATAGGAGGACCATCTTGAATGATTTTGGTCCTCCAGCCCCGCAAAGAAACTGGAGTATTCTGGGGAGAATGTCCATTTGACGTACTGGATGCAACTACTGCTGTCCTTCAAATGGAAAGTCTCCATCATTTGCTCATAAAGCTCCAAGTGTTCCCAAACAGAATACTTGGCGTTCTTGTGATAAGGGGTGATGACACTCCCTATTGCCTTGATCTGCTTTAAGGGGTCCTTAAGCAAGGCCCATTTTGCCTTATTGGCCTTTTTGGTTCGGGTAACCCTGGTCCACTCATCCTCTGACACAGAGGCACTGCTCCCAGAGGTGCCCGTCTGATCTTCCAGGTTTTCTCGGATTCTGCGAGCCTGGGAATGGCTGGCAGAATGTGGGGACCTGGTCTCCTGTGTCCTGGGCCGCTCAGAGGAGTCTTCGGATCCCTCCTTGCTGCCAGAATTTGATGGTTACCCCGCCCCACTGACCTAACTGGGCAGAGGTTTTTAGGATGCCCTTAGTGGGTCTACTTTCCTGGGGTTCCCCACTAAATTGCACTGAGCTTGGGTGCCCATACCCGGATGCCCGCCCATCCATTCCTGGGAGGTACTGGCCTATGAACCCCATACTTTTGGCTGGATAGTAATCTGCCCTCCTTGTGGGCCTGTGCTCATGTGCGTCAGGGGACATGGGGGTGGCAGAGTCCAAGGACTGAGAGAGATGAAGGCCTCTGGTACTAGGGCTCCTGAGGTTATGCTCAGGTGTTTCCCTTTCCCAGCGAACTTTATCTCTGTCAGCCCCTGCTCCCTGTTGCAATGCAAGAGCCTGCTCTTTCAGTTCCTCAGTTAAGGCCTTACTAGACTCTATCAGTCTCTCCTGCATGGCTACCTGTTGCTGGAGCCTATCATTGTGCTGACAGAGAGCCTCATTTTCTCTCTGCGCTTCCTGGTTGGTCCTGGAATACTGGGCCAGTCTTTGCTGCAGGGTGGTTACCTCCTGGGCACCGTCCCTACTGGCCTGCTCCTTTCTTGTCAGATCATCTTCCACCCTCCTGGTGTGCTCTAACAAGTTCTGATGCTCTTTTTGGAGGTCACCCAGTCCCTGGAGGGCCAAGTGATTTTCTTGAATTGTTCTTTTTTAAGTGGC
Source organism: Ambystoma mexicanum (assembly GCF_040938575.1). NCBI lineage: Eukaryota > Metazoa > Chordata > Amphibia > Caudata > Ambystomatidae > Ambystoma > Ambystoma mexicanum. The sequence continues at coordinate 675,066,007 of NC_090930.1, read as the reverse complement.
AGACTTCCTGGCCTAAGGTATCCCTTTCCTGAGTAAGAGCCTGCATCTGTGCCGCCAGGTCGTCCCTCTGTCGTTGATCAAACGCTCTTCATCAAACTCTGCCTGGGTATACAGGTCTTTCAAAATCAATGTATTGCTTTCCTCTTTTTCTCTGTCTAGTTGGATTTGCAGGGTGGCTACTTGCTCTGTGCATGCCCTGTTGAAATTGATCTGTTGCTCCAGCTTTTTCTGGAACTACAGTAAGGAGTCCAAACTGTCTTGGTGCTCCTTCTGCAAGGCCAGAATTCTGGTATCCTGGTCAGCCTTTTCCTGTTGCAGGATATTCATATCCTCCTTTATTTTAATGATGTACTGTCTACTCTCATTTTCGGACTCCTGGCTTCTGTGCAGCCTCTGCTCAGAAGACTCCAGATCAGATTGGGCCTTCTGTAATGCCAGCAGTTGCCTACTCGCCAGATCTTGGCCTTCAGCACATTTGTCCTGCGTGGCTCCCATATATAGATATAAATATGCTGCTACCCTGGCAATCTTGTTGTGCTCACTTAGGGCCACATGTAAGGGACCCTGATCTCTCCATGTATCTGACCTTGTTACAGTGATCTGGGGTGCGATTACCTGCAACCAGATCGCTTGGTCCTGATGAGCCCAATCACCTCTCACAAATAGCTTATGTAAGAGGTGTTCTCTGGCTATTTTGATATCTACCAAGGTCATCATTCTGGAACTTGATTTCCTTCCTGACTTGCAGAAGTTTGTATTTTATTTAGCAAAACAGACCGTTTCCTTAGAGCGTTCCTTTTAGGGGTGTTTTTACAGTGTAACACGGCGTGGTGATACAACAGAATTTATATATCCTGTCAGTTAGCACACTGTATTAATCTGCACAAGTGATAGATCTAATCCAGAATCCTCAGCTACGAGCCCCCACTCTGTTAATGACTCCAATCAAGCATTCCCACTAAGTCAGTGCTTGTCTGGGATTGCTCAAGGGAAGCCCTTATTTACATATTTTTATGACAAGTTATAATCTGGATGATGAACCCTTGTATAACACCCCTCTCTTAGAATCCCCCTGACTCCACTGACACAAGAAGTAGGTTTGTTTTGCAAATTAAAAAGGTTTATCTGAAAAATTAAACTATATATATATATATATATATATATATATATATCACACTTTTATAAATAAATTGATAATTGATAGCACACTTGTGAATATGAGCAGTAATCAGCAATAGGTAATCCTACAGTAGCACAGTTCTTGGTTACTTATGAATAAGAACAGAGGACTAAGGTAGCAGAGAATGCTTTATATGGTTCAAGGAAATGCAAGGTGGGACAGAATGGAACACAGAAATAATTTGAGATGATTTCAACAAGAGATAAAGTGATCACTTTTCCTTTTGACAATTCACACCCCCCCTTTATGTAATATTTGGAAATGGAAGGAGAGCACACAGTCTTCAAGAATACCAACAAAAATACAATACAAAGTTCCAATTCCCCCCAGCAAGCTTAGAGAAACAGGGATGATTTTAAATGCAGGCGAAATACTTTAAATGTGGTATGCAAAGAAGGGACAAATATGCTAAAAATGATTTTAATTCCCTATAAGAGATTCAAGGTGGGTGATAGCTACTTTAAATTAGTTCAGGATCACTTTAGCAATGTTCTATGAATGATTGTCAGGTTGCAAACGAATTTCAGCAAAGGAAAGCAAGAAGCTGCTATTTTGACAAGTGAAGAAATTTGAGCCAAATCGCAAATCGCAGCACTTTTTCCGAGTGCGTCGAGCGCAGTTAGGGAGGAACTATAGGGAGTATAGCTTGGCGGAAAGCCTAGAATCTCAGCTTTAAAATGAAACTTAAAACTTGCTCCTAGCACAAACGGTTCAAGAGATACGGACGATTCCGTGAAGGTAGTTTTTCAGAAATTAAACAATGATTCAAAATGGCAAAATGACATTTTACAGGTTGAAAATCGGAGAAGGGACACGTGATTCCTATGATGCAGTTTTGGACAGGTTCAAATGTTTTGAATCAGATTAATTTAAGCTAAGAGATGGGTTCTGCACAGTTCTAGCTGGGTACTCACTCCTAATTTTGGAAGCAATGGGCCTCATCATGGATCTGGTCCACAGGTTGGACTGGACTTCTGGGCGGTTTCTGGTACTGGTTCTCTGGTTCTGGATCTCTGGTTCTGGTCTGGTCTTGTCTGGATCTCTGGTTCTGCTCACTGTGATTTGGTCTGGGTCCGGTCTGCGGTTCTGGATACAGCTCTGCTTTCTCTGTGTTTCTGGCACAGGGTTCTATGCCAGAATCCTACAGCTCAGCCCGGCTGTTTGAATAATTTGCAAATGATTTTGAGGCCTGCTGAAAAAGGATTCAGCTTGTGGATTCAGGCCTCTCTGCTACAAGTTCTGGAGTCTGGAGTCTGGATTCAAAGTTCTGGTCTCTGGAGATTGATGGATTTGAAGTCTGGAGTCTCCCGGCAAAGCGTCCCGCAAGAAAGTGGAAAGTGAATGTCCCTACCTGCGTTCCAGTGGCTCTTTTTATCTCTTTTGAAAATGGGTTTGGATGCTAACTTTCTATGCCCAACCCACTCACGATTTGATAGGTCAAGGATTTCTCTTTGACCTAATTTGAGAAGGGAGCAGTGAGTCAGAGTGAGTCAGAGTCTTACAGTCTATTGAAGAAACGCCCCATTGCTTTTTCTTAGAAAATTCATTTTTCATAACTAAAAGGTTTCCCAGATACACACGTTGTTAACATTACATGTACACATCATATATCACATAAGGTAGAATCTGTTCCAACTCTGATGTTTCTAAGAGCTTGCATTCAGAAATGACAACATTTTGTGCTTTTTGGTTGGTTTCCCAATATTGGACTTTTACCCAAATTTACACAGAGTTACCCTGTCTCTCTACACATATTCCAGTAAATTTCCATGTCTCTAGCTTAAACCCAGTGTCTGCAACATGAATAAATTGCGGGGTTCGGTCCCAGAACATCGTACGGAATTGAGTTTAGACTCAAATTGTAGGTACAAATACCATTTTAAGGATCTCCAAATTGTACATTCCTGTCATCTGGTTACAATTACTTATCAGTGTTATTATAAAACATATATTTTCCTTCAATTCAATTCACAAAAAGTGGGTGGCCTGCCCCTAGGAACTGGGTGAGACAGAGATCACATGGCTCTTCGTCCAGGCAGAGCTCTGTTTACAGTCCACACCCAAATCAGCATATCCAATTGAATTGAAAGAGACTATTGTGTTGTGTCCTGCAGGCTGAAGGAGAAACTCCTCCCTCTCAATCAACAGGGCCATGTGATATCCTGCCGTCTTGGGTGGAGTTCTGAGGTGAGAAGGTTTCCCAGCCTCTTGGACTGTTAATTGAATCAGCCTGTCTTCTGGGAACAGCAGGTGTTTAAGAATTTTAATTAACCAAAAGGCTTTGAAGTTTCCAGCTGGCTCAGGATCCTTTTGCAACTCCTGTCAGATTTTAGACCGCTAGTACCGGTTTGTGTCTAATGCCGGTACTGCACCTATTTTTGGGATCTGTCTTGAATTAATACATTTCCAAAAGAAAGGATTTTACTTGATAGTATATGATCCTTGCTTAACATGGCATTGGTGTTTTTCCTTTGGCACCACCTTTTACCCATGGCGCTTCCGGTCCATCACGCTCGCACTGGTGGGTGGCAGGTTAGGCGACCATTTTGGTGTGTGCAAAACTGCGCGGTCCTCCTGGATTCTGGCGCAATTGTGGGCCTTTCCGCCATTTGGATTTCCTAAGCCCACAGCACCAAATGTTGCAGCTTAATGACTCAAACGTGGGTCAATACCCCTGACATTCTTCGACTACAGCTCTTACACTGAGCCATTACTTCAGGCCCTAAAGAAGGCCCAAGTGACGAAATAAAAGATTGAATGGTCTGAGACCATGGAGAAAGGATTTTCTGGACTCAAAAGAGCCATTTGCACCAGTTCTAGGGATCCCCAATTATGCAGAGGAATTTTACCTGTTTTCACACACAAATGGCAGCATTATGACGGCAGTACTCATGCAGAGAACCACATTGCTGTACACGCCCCTGGCATACTATAGTGGGAATTTGAACCCAGTTATGAGGGGTCATTTCCCATGCAAACAAAGTTTAGTGGCCGCAGTGTTCGCCATAGACAAGGCTACAACCATTGTAATGGGATGCTCAATGACGTTGTACGTCGAGCACTCACTATTTGCCATTCTAGAGAAACCAAAGGGCACATTGACATCTCAGAGAGCTTCTGCTTATGAAGTGATCATATCAAAACAATCGATTAAAATAGTCTGATGTAAGATAGTAAACCCACCTATGTTCATAGCAGAGCTTGTCACAGAAGGAGAGCCCATACATGACTGTGCAAATTATGAAGAATTCTAAAATGAAATCCCCAGGGTGAAAGAAAATGCCTTGTCAGAAGGAGAGATCATCTTTATTGATGGGTCTTCGAGGATCGACCAAAATGATGGGCAAAGATACACAGGCGTTGCTGTGGTGAAGCACACAACGAATCGAGAGTTTCGAGTGCTCAGCACAGGCTTCAGAATTATTACTGTTAATACTTGCCTTTGAGAATCACGCAGACCAGGAAGTAACGGTGTACAGTGACTCCGCCTATGTGACGTTGACTGTGCACGCAGGCTTAGCGCGCTGGAAATGGAAGGGCTACCTCAGAGCAGACAGCGTGCCAGTGCAGCACGCAGCCTTATTGTACAGGCTGATCAAGGCACTACAGCTCCCAGTGGGCACAGCGGTCATGAAATGCGCCACCCACACGAAGGGGACAGATTTTATCTCACGTGGGAATCAAGCAGCAGACACAGAAGCCAAGCGTATGGCATCCAAAAGTGAAACAATCATGGAAGTGGAAGGTATCCATGCCAACGAGCGAATGATGGTTACACAAACTGCATCTGAAAGTTACAGTAATTTGGGGCAAACACAGCTAATGGAACTCCAAGGGGAGGCGCCACAGGAAGAGAAGAACCTGTGGAAACATCAAAGGTGTTCTTTAAACCACTCTGACAGCTTGTGGTGACAAGACAGCACTGGTAAACCAGTAATGCCTGTAGCCCTATTAAAAATAGCGCTGGAGCAGTTACATTACACGGCGCACATGACAAAAGAGAACCTAGCAGCAACGCTTGCAGAAGACTGGTTCATACCGAATTTAGCAGAGCATGTTGCATTCTTTATAGTGAACTGTATAATCTGCCAGCAATTCACGGCTGGGCACACATTAAAAGTAATGAGAGGAGTCATCCCAAGGCCAAATGGGCCATTTCAACACTTGCATGTCGATTACGTCGACCTGATTCAAGTATGTAACGGGTTCAGATACTTAATTGTTGTGGTGTGTCCATTCGCTAGATGGATTGAGGCAGGTCCATGTACACCCCCAGACTCTACCTGTGCGGCCACATTTTTTGTGAGAGAAGAGTTCCCCAGGTGGGGGGTGTGCGAGATCATGAGATTAGATAATCGCCCTCACTTTGTCAATGCAGTGTTCTAGCAGATTAGCTTGCTGCTTGGTATAAAGCACAAGTTATTGTCGGCGTATCAGCCACAAGGTACAAGTTAATGGGGTCTGTGAGAAGCTCAACGGCTTGTTAAAGGAAAGGATAGCCAAGTTGAAGCTTACTCTTAAGAAGGGATGGTTGCAATGCCTTCCTCTGGCACTGTACGCACTTCGGAACCAACCCGGGTCCGACCATCATCTTACGCCACACGAGATAGCCACAGGAAGAAGAATGAGAACTCCTCTGACACCCCGAGATAGACCTAGATATGATGCCCAGTCAACAGAAGAGGTTTTAGGGTCTGAAATGCAAAACTATCTGAACTGGATAACATCTTGCCTTACTTTAATTTCAGACCAGCTGCAGCTACGACGGAAAAGGGTGCAGAGCAGCACAGAACAGAGAAGGAGACACTACAACAGACCAATTTCAAGGTCTATGTATTCCACCTGTCTTCCCTGGAGACGCCATCCTTGTAAAGAATCATACAAGGAAAAGGTGGGATGAGCCAAGGTTCAACGGTCCTTTTACAGTGGAGGACTGCACTCTGTCTGCAGTGAAACTACAAGGCAGGAAAGCATGGATTTTTCTCAGCGATATCAAACCCTACATCGGAGAAGGCCCCCTGCCTGCACCCCAATGAGAGGAATCGATGAGCGACGGGGAAGAACCACAGCACGTGCAGACAAGATCCATGACGCGGAAGAAGGACCCATGACCAGGTATACAAAGACAAAGAACTTTTTGCAAGTTGTGGCTTAAATTGGACACTTCCTCTAAGCAAAATAGGGGATAAAGACAGTAAAAAAACGGACACTCTGTGCATCCTAGTTGCAATGTGAAGAAGAAAAATTGCACATATAAGCCACAACTCAGTCTGTTGACTATTGAACTTTGGACTGAGGCACACTTAAGCTTTGATGAGAAAAGAATATGGCAAATTTTGACCAAGGACACTTACATTGGAAGCAAATAAAGTATCCTGACTCGTTCCCCACTGAGACCCTATTCGGAATCACTTATGGTGTCCCGCAGTAGCGACATCGCCAAGGATGTGGTCACCTATTTTGATCTAGTGCTAGGATCATACCCGTCATTGGTAGGGAGGCTCACCAGTGTCAATGACTTTCTTCAAGATCCTGAAAATGAAAACACAATAAGACAACTCCTCACTGTCATTGCTGAACAATTTATCCTACTCCCTGAGTACAGTGAGAAAGAATCAAATGTTCCCAACGCAGGCGAAAATTAATGAGCTCATCAACACACTGTTCTTTCGCATAATCGAAGGCTGTCCAGCTCTTATCGGGAGAACAACAGATACACTCACATTTCTTCGAGAACTAGCAAATACAGAACATTCAAGCCATCCTTTAAATAAAATCATAATTCTAGTTGCACTCCACGCTACCGGACAGTGCAGACATTGTTCACATTTAGGTGAAAACATATAATCCTGAACCCTGTCACCAGAAGGCACCAGGTTGGCCCATAATGTCCTCTTTCACCTAGTCACTGACTTTCCAGAGCTAGTGGGGAGACCAATCAATGTTGACGTCCTCACTTTCCTCAGAGACCCAGCTAATATTGCACATGTGGGAATGCTCCTGCACGGAATCATGCTCCAAGTGGAACTCTGTAACCATCAGCAGAGCTATCTGAGGTGATTCTAAAAGCCTTCTGCCGAACTCCCTGTGTCCTATTTGTTGCTATTTTTCCCTAGTCCTCCGCTCTGATTAATGTACACTATGTCCTCACGACTGAAGCAAATCCGAGGAGTGTATTGGGAACTTACCTATTTTGAACATGCACAGTAAAGGGACTCACTACAGTGTTATTTTATTTTAATTTTTCCCATGGTCTAGCAGAGGAACTGTATCCTGACATAAGAGACAATTTGTTACTCGTGAGAGGGGGGACACTTGTGGAATACCTGACACTCTTAAACTCAGAACTCGAATGATGATATTGGTTAAGGGACTAGTAACATTGACATTTGGCGAATGATTGAGATGGGTGTCCAGAACAGCAATCTGGTCCTCCCACAAGAATAGAGGGACCCCCGCTTCTCTGGAAGAAAATGCTGCTGCCTGACCTACAGACGCATAATGTACCTATGCATCATATTCTGTATTGTTTTACTGTCATTAACGATCAGCACTGCATTCTTTATTGGTGCACAAAGCGTTCCAATTTCAGTGCACCCACCTAATGATGCATGCATAAAACCCACAAAATCACCCAGACCTTATATAGTCATTCCAGTCCCTAGAAGCTCTGATGGTGTAGTGAATGAACTTGAAATGGATGTGATTAGCAATGATACACAAACACGTGTGGTCACAAACACACAAAAAAGCCAGAGACAGGGTCGGCATGAAATGAATGAAGTAATATCACTGACAACTAAATGCATGAAAACACTGAATCGACATGAAACAGGCCTAGTGTCAATGACTGCAGAATCACAAACCAAAGCAGTAGAAAAGGAGAGACTGCATGCCATAAGAAACTTCACAGAAAATGTTGTGAGAAAACAACAAGAGTTAAGAGGAAAACCATCAGAAGCAGTCATATCAGAAACTCTTAAGAAAACAAGAGCCAGCTCTCTGCACGGACACAACTGAGAGTAGACTCATTATTTCCGCACATAGCCAGAGCAAGGAAACTGCAAGAGGAACTGAAGAACAAAACCGCTTAAACGGTATTGCCAAGCATGTATGTTCCAAGGCACGGGCCAAGTACCAGTTCTACAATACAACCATACAAATGGACCGTGTCAGGCTGGTTGGCATGGGCATTTGTAACCAGCAGGAGAGAAATGTATGAGGAGAGGGAAAGAGCTGCCAGACTCTTGTCCACTCAAACAGTGCAGATGAGGAAGCCTGCACCATAGACCAGGATACCTGAAAATCAACCAGCAAGAAAGAGCCATACAGATGCATTCAGAGATGTAGTGATAACAAACTACAGGAAAACACTATGAATCAAGAGAAGCATGCATGGAGATGACAACAACCTCAATGACTACCTGGACAGCACAGCACATCTGGGAAACAACATTTGGTACCAGCACATGAAAGAATTTGGAAGATGACATTTTGGAGGGGAATGCTTTGTTTGCGCACTCCTACCATACAGCATGGGGAAGTCCAAGATCTTCATAGCTGTAGAAATCGATGTCCCGACAGCACACTGCCTCTCACACGTAGCAATGTGCAAGACCAGAAGCCAGTTCATGGGAAGTGATGCCTTGTTAATATGGGCAACTGAAACAGCCTATCCCGATGAAGATGAGCATGTCCAAGATATCAAGACACGAAATAGAGCTCATACGAGGAATCATGTGATCATGTAAGAGAAGCCTGAAGTTAAAGAGCAGGAATAAGATGGGAAGTGAACCCGAGACTAAATGTCAAAGGGAAAACTCCAGAAGAGGCTAAAAATTGGAAAAACAGAGGCCAGATGCAGATTTGGGGAACAGTGCTTTCACCAGACGGATGGGAGAAACAAGTAGTAATCTGCGGAGCATGGATGGTTCTCGTAGCCTGCAAGGAAGCAATTGAAAATTCACAGAAACTGTGCAAACCATTCTGGCCAAAGCTTGCAAAACTGCTGACATGGGTCGAAGACAAAAGAGGACCCCTACAGATAGTGCCACGGGAAAGGCCAAAATTCTGCTTCAGGAATAATGGCACAAGGAAGATGGGAGAGAATCAGAACTGTGAATGAGTTTTTGACGCTCCAGGAATGGTACATGGAACTGCAGTGATTATGGATCATTATTGGGCATTGGATCGAAAGCATACATCAGACTGCCAAAGAACTGGGGAGGCATATGCACGATAGTGAATGTCCATGTTCCGGCATTAGTGATCCCGAAAAGTGACCTGAATATTGACAGTTTCCCAAAAGCAGATGCTCACCTGAGAAATAAGAGATCTGTGGAACTGATAACTCGAATGAAGAGAGAAAATTACTTCTCTCCTAAATCAGAAGAAGCATTTCATGCGATCCCATATGAACACAGGCTGTTCAGCCTGACATCATCAGTGTTCATGACAATTTTTGTGCCAAGAATCCCAGTTGGAGTAAATACTAAATGGTTGCAGATAACCAGATGGGAGTTACTACAGACCATCAACACGACCATATAAGTATTCAATGCAATCAGGGAAGAGCTAAGGGTCATCCGACTGATGACCCTCCAGAACAGATATGTCCTTGACATGAACACAGCTATGGATGGAGGAATTTGTGCAAAAATAGGAGAATCATGTTCCCGACGAGGAAAATGGAACTTTAACAGAACTTTAACAGAAGCCATAGGCATGCTGAGGAATCTACAGAACCAGATGATCGACGAAACTGACAAAGTTGATGATGATAGCTGGTTTGGATCACTATTCTCTTGGGTCCCACAATGGATGGCAGACATATTCAAGTTTCTGGGAGCCCTGCTAGTGATGATAATCTCGCAATGCCAGAAAACTGCAAAGAAAGCCATAGGGATGAAGATCATGATTGATGTCAAGCCAGGATGGAAGCCCAAAGACCTGACTGATGAAGAAATAAGAGACTTTGTGAAGGCCAGCATTTACACACCAGAAAGAACAACGTTTTTCTATCCCAGGAAACACAGAAACTATGTGGGAAGATGGGTTTACAGTAGCCCAAATGGACGATGTCAACTAATGACATGGAATAAAGACGAACATGTAAGGACAGCAGGAAGTCTGGGAGGAGTAATAAAGACACTTCTTCAAACCATCATGTATAGACCCAGAAGATGAAGAAGGAATGAACCCAGGCAATAGAGTGAAGATAAATATAGAAGAATGAAGTGAACTGCGTCCAAGGAAGGAGGTGAAAGTGGTCGATGAATCGCCCAGAGGGGGGAGTGTAGAGGAGGTCCCAAATAAAGCCTGCACTCCAATCGCCCATTTTGAAGTACCAGGAATGTTCACCAAAATATGTAATGTATGAGGAGCAAATAAACCAGCAGAGAGCCGCAGTTGGGCTCTGCCCAGTACCCATCAGAAGAGCAACAGATATTGAAGCACTAATACCCAGACAACCATGGACAGTAAGGTATCCATTGAGAAAACCATACCAACAAATGAGACGAAATTAAGTTTGCCTAAGTACCGTCCTGGAAGAAACCAAAATGGCCTTAATGGAAAATGAATGGTGACGTCACGAGAGCCCAGACAGACTCACAGATAGAAGAAATGACAACCAAAAAATGACACACAGAGACGAAACACCATGAATAAAGATATTGTGAACCCAAAGGAAGAGAACGATGTTGAAATACAAAGAACTTAAGCTGTAAGCAGGATGAAGATATTCAACCAGCTAACACCTGTACATATGCTTTGAACCACAAAAAAGCTAAGAAAACAGTGTGGTTTGCTATGCTAAGTAGAAGAATAGCGCAGCAACCGCCATTATACATAATCTATCTCAAAACGAAGCACAATGTTATAAGTGCGATTCCACTGTGCATGAAAAGCAGAATCAAATGAGGTTACTAGAGGCCAAACAAGACAAGATTCATATTTTAAGCAAAAGGAGAAGAGACGGCTGAATCAAAACTCAGCAGATGCAACTCGTGCCAGGAGAGCCACGGTCACACCAATAGAAGGAACGAACAGTAGCAACATATAATTTAAACTTAAGAACAGAATATCCTGTCTTTGAAAGATCGATATAAGGACGCGTAGGCAGGTGGTAATCTGAATAAGAATTAAATGCACAATTTGAGAAAAACTAGACAAATTCACGGTGTGGGTAGCACGTGACCAGCCGAACGAGAAGGAGCACAGGTTCACTCCTACGCTTGGCATCCGCCCAGACAGAGATATCAGAACTTTTCCAGACAGAAAATGCAGTTTTGTGGCCAACCACAGTAAATTAATTGACACATAGTTGCTGAAGCGATGATTGATTGTAACCTTAATTGGAGGAAGGCCGGGTAGCTGAGGGGCACCCTGCACCTGGCTGACCATTGTGCGTGCTGCTAAGCAAAGTGGAAATGTATGCATGGTGTTGGTGCCAACCCAATCACAATGGACCAAATAATCTAGGGTCCTATCGTTAGTAGAACCAATGAGACGTCGTACTTTTAGTGACGTCACAGTAGTCATTTTTGAAGGAAGGGCTTAGACGCCCACCTGACAGTGTTCACCCCATCCCCTCACTCCGTTACCATGTACAGATATAGTACCTATATTAAAGTTACCTTTTACTGACCAATAGATTTGCATGTTAACTTTTGAGTGTTACACGTCAATTATGATACGTTTTGATTATAAAAGTTATGATTTGTATGAAGTTCGTTGGAGTTGAAGCGAGATGGACTATCGCATCACTGCTGATTGCCATGACTCCCCGTTTTTTGTACTTGTCATTAAACAGACTCCCTTTTCCAAACCATTAAGTTATCCTTATTGAGTGGTGTTGGAGTAATAAATCTGCACCCCCTTCCATCTCTATGAGCCGGCCGGGGGTCTCCTGAGTACAAGTTCTTTAAGCCGCAGGTCTCACACAGCAGCACGTTTAATCCGGGGCACTTCCAACTTCAATTGCTGTAAATGTCCAAGCAATTCACCCGCGATTTCAAAGGAGAGGAAAACAGCAATAGCAGCTCCGCAGTCTGACCTCCTGTCAACTCCACTTGCCTCCACTCTGACTTCATAAAGAAATTATTTACATTAAGGACCGAACCATAACGGAAATAATTTCTTTAGAGTGACTTCAAAAATAAACTATTTCTTTTTGAAGTCACAGGGCTTCCCTCACTTCATGACATGGAGGCCTCCAGTTTGGGCTCTTCTATGTCATGGGGTGGGGTGAGCCCTCGGACTTCAAAAAGAAAGTTTTTTTTTTAGACACTCTGCCTTCTTAAAAAAATGTATTTCTGTTACAGAAATTATTTCTTTATTAATGCAGAGTGAATTCAAAAAGAAATTTAAAAACATTTTGAAAAAATATTTTTTTTTCATTTTTCTTTCTCCAAGTGCGTCCCCCTCCCAGGACATGTGCTTGCGCCCCCCCCACCCACACTGTGGGGTCTGCGGGGGCCTACGTTACGCCAGTGGTGCTTCAATAGCCAAATCATGGACTGCATGCGCAACAATAACCTGTAGGGTGGCTTTAAAATTAACAGCTATCCCAACGCCCGTATGGGGGGGAAGTACTATCTACATGAATGATTGTATACCCCTCACACAAACATTGGGGAAACATGGGGGTGGAGGTAGCTGTCAGCCAGGTTTCTATTACACGAAGTATATCTGGACCATCATCACAAATAACATCATAAACATGGTCAGAGGTGCCCTAGAGCTATCATTTACCGTGGCAGGAGTGGTGCAATGCGGATTGGAATGCAGAGGAAATGTATGGCTGCCGGTGCCATAGCTAACAAACGTGAATGAGAGTAGTGGAGGGAACACCCCTGGGCCCGTCCGTGACCCGGATGGGCCCAGACGGGCTTAACTTTGCCGCAACTTCGTCCCTTTGTCCATTTCTGGTCCTTAGAGACTGGCTGATGCATTTTCCATGCAAGAACATGGCCCTAATTACAACCTTGGCTTAGGACCATGGTGCTATTAGCACCATGGTCCATGCCGCTAAGGTTACGATTCCGCCATGGTGGATGGCGGAATTACCGCCCCATTCCAAGTTCAGTGGGGCGGTAATTCCCCATTCACCATTTGCCCTTCCCCATTCCCATTTTTGCCCCCATAGGGCATAATGGGAATGGGGAAGGCGCTAATTACGGCACCGTAAATTACGGTGCCGTAATTAGCTCCAAAGTCCCTTTGCGGGTTGGATTTTTAACGCCTGCTAAAAGCAGGCGTTAAACACCAACCCGCAAAGGGACACTTGTAATCAGGCGTTAAGGGTTAACGGCGCCGTTAAACCCTTAACACCTGAGTTGTAATGAGGGCCCATATCTTTTTCTAAGAACATTGTGTTTTTTAACTGCCTTTCTCCATCTATCTCATTGCTGCATCTTGTCTTGCTATCTTTTCAAATTCTGTGTTCCTTCTACAGGGGTGGGTTTTTGTGATCTTTTTGATTTAGTTGTTATATAATATAGATGCTTGATTGGGCATCATTTAATTTGGACTATTGAACGTTGCTGTTTTGGTTTCTTCTAGATCTTATTCACACCCCTCTTGAGAGTGTAGCATTCCCTTGGCCCACCCTTCCACAAAAGTTGAAGGAGATACATCTCTTAAGTGTACCTGTTTTACCTTTATGAATGGCTTTACTCTTGACTTTTGGAAGTGTAAGGGTTGAGTAGGTGGTTTAGCCTCTACTCTTCCTTACACTCTTGTAGGGCAGAAGTCAATGTGTCTCATGCTGAGTTTTGTAGCATCCCCAACTGAACACTGCCACCTTGTCAGCTGCTTCTCCAAGCTCAGAACCGCATTGCATCTTTGGACCAGCATTGTCGCTCCCCAACTTGACACCGGCCCGGTGTTCAAAGCAGCCAGACTCCCAGTTTGAATCTGAAAAGCCTGTTTCAATGTTGTTCAAACGTAAAGACAAGAAGATAAGGGACTGTAAAGAGATACTTTTCCCCTGGCCCACTTTTGAGATCATGGTGACTTTGAAGCCCCCATTCTCTACCTTGTACTTAAAGACATATCATTTGAACAGTGTCATTATGCCAATCGTGTGCCTGAAAACCACTGCTCATCTTCCCAGGATGACCTTTCACAAAAGTTTGGATTTTCTCTGTTTTCTTTTACAAGGTGTCCTCTGTTAAGCTGTTTGCATTTTATTGTGATTAACAGTCTAGATTCTTCAGAACCTTGATTGGACATTCATGTATTTTGGAGCATTGCGGTTAAATTCTTTGGGTGGCTATGGTTATCAGCTCAGACGCCTTGAAGTACAACCTGCCCTCAGCATGAGCTACCACAAAAGGCGAATGAAGTATACTTGTCCGGCTTTGTCTGTTTCACCTTTACGACTGTGATCACCGCTGGGTTCATAGTAGTGTGGGGTTGCGCCGGAGGTTTAGCGATATGCTAATGTAGTCCTATTACCACATGATGGCTAAGAAATGTAATTTCTTGACCATTAATTAATAGAAAAATATAGCTCTGGCTCTGACCACACGTCACAGAATATTGTTTTATTGCAAATGTATACCCAAAAGTACCCTTAGACATCTAATTCCCCCAAATCCATATTTACTTTTTAATAAAATTCATTGCAAAACATGAGGGTTGACGTTCGTCTCTGGTGAGGATTTTAGTTAATTTCAAGAAAGATTAGTTGTTTGTGGGAATCTAAATCCATTGGGTTTAAACATGAACGCAGCAACACAATATGTGTTACATGATCTATCTTGACATTCCCAAAAATAAGACCATGCAAATGGGTCTATTCTCCTGCCTTTGATGAACAAATTGGCTTTCCAATTTACCCTTCCATTGCCCCCCCCCCACAAAACTATCCAGTGGAATAGAGCTCACAAAGTGTCTGATATTAAGTATGAGTTTGTCATCCAGTAGTTTCAGTTAAGCTAAAATCAGCCAACCCTGCCCAAATGAGGCAATACATCTATTTTTGCCTGAAACAGAGCACATTATTTCCATAAAAAATCGGCAAATCTCAAAATGTCTCACAAAACAGCATGTAACAAGCTACATTATTCCATATTTCCCCAAGTACTTTTATCAATTGCCTGGCCCTAATCTCAAAACATGAATTTCAAAATAAAATGATAGACGTGATAATCACATTTAAAAATAGATACACAGCCTAAATAAAAGTCTTGCAGATGCTGCCTATTTTAGCACATCATTATTTAAATGATTGTTGATATGCCATGTTGATGCAGGCGTCCATTTGACTCAATTACTGCAAAAATCCTCTCACGAACATACTTTCGCGTCAATCGTCAGATACGTTCATTGCAGAATTCCCACGACACAAATGGTCTTCATCTGCTGGTCCTTAATACAATGACAGCAGTCAAGAAATGCAAACTAGGTTTATCACCCAGATGCAGGGCTCGCTGAGTGGCAATATTCCTTCAGATGCTGACTCCTTCCTGTGCTGATGTAGCAACCATGAACCCTGAATTGTCAGTGGCATAGAGATCATATCAACAGTTCACAAGCGCCATACCATGCAAGGATCTGGCTTTTTGGGAGTTCATTGGCCATTAAAAGCTGGCACAGTCGAACACATCATCACACGGAGGGCCTTTAAAACCGTGCCTTTCCCATTCTCCTTTCACTATTCTACTTTTCAGCGTTTAATGTAATGGGTTTCTACCATCTGTAGATCTAAATGTTCTGCTAGCAACAGACAGCAATTTCGGTGGCAACGGACTACTTTACCATACAAACAGTATTACCATACATTAGCGTAACATAGCATCTGTGTCTTCGTCAAATGTCGTTTATGATGTTATGTTATGTTATGTTATGTTATGTTATGTTATGTTATGTTATGTTATGTTATGTTATGTTATGTTACAAGGCCTTTAACCTTCACCAAATGTCAGAGCACCTGGCTTGTTTGGAGGTTGAGGTATTGTGATTCCACACAATATATCAATACTTTAGACTGACGAAGAAGAGAAGAAGCTGGAAAAGCAGGGGAAATATCACAGACATAGTGATCAATTAACCCGGACCATCGATTGGGATTGTGGAAAGGAAGGGATGGTCAAACATAGTGTTTGGCTGTGAGATGTGGTTCTGCCGCCCTGTTAAAACATGGTGGATTTTTGACTTGGAAATACCTTTCTGAGCATAGGGGAAAGATGTGGCCCGGTTAGAACAGACTGTGTGTCCCAGCCTTGAACAGAATGTGTGAAAGGTAAACTAGTCAGACAACATATTATAGGAGGGGATGTTGTAGATATTTTGACATATTCTTTGTTATGTTCTAATCCTGGCACTCATGAATGATGGAATATTGTGATTTTAATATCACTGCCAGTAATTGAATCCATGCAGGTTCTGCCAGACAGGCTAGCCTGAGAAACAGGCATTACACCGCAACCCCAAAAGGACTAGCCTTACACCAGGGTGCTGCATACCAAAAGGGCCTTTGATGCTATTCACAACGGACGGGCAGAATTAGTGTAGATGCAGGGAGCTCAGCATAGCTGGAAGGGGATTTCACATCTTGTTTCTTTCTGTATCTGTCTGAATTTCCTGTCTCTCCCAAGGAAGCTCTCAGCACTTCTTTTGATTAAATGTCTTCTGGTAAAACACTGAAAACTATACATTCATCAAAATGATCACTTTCACTCACCCTTATGTTTTAATTTCCCGGCATGTTGTGAGCTAAGTCTGTACATTTTGTATTCTGACTTTTGTCTTTCTTCCCCTTTCCCCCTCTCATTGGCCTGATTTCCATTTCAACACACAGGCCACGTTCTGGTTGCCACCTGAGTTGGGTCACAATTCTCCTCTAAATGGACAAGTCTTGATTCTTTAACACCACTACAAGGATGATATGCATAATACAAATAACATATTGTGCAAATAACTGTGCTTTGTCCTGTCTCCTCCTCTCCCATCAATGGTGGCACTCGCTGGGATGTCCTCATCGCTTCTTTCGATTCCTCCAGAGTCATCCTTAATGTCTACCTAAATGGCACTGTTATGGTCCAAGGTCCTCAGGCCAATCTCCTCCTCTTCGATAGGTGTTTCCCTCGCCTCATCAACTTCCTCTCATCTCCAGCTGTCCCCTCCTCTCACTCCCTGGCTACCTTGCCCACTTTTACCTCCTCCTCTGCCACTCTTCAGGCTACCTCCACAACTCTGCAGGGCGTACCTCTGATTTGTACTCCTCCCCGGAAGGTCTTTTAAGGCCGGCAACCTTCTTCATCTTGCCACTCTCAGCTCTCGCTCTGCTGTCAAACACTCCTCTGACATCTGCCACCTCCTTGAAGATCTGGAAATTGATGTCCTTGGTTTTACGGAGACATGGTTCACGGCTAGCTCTGTCACAAGCTTTGACAATCTACTCAGTGAGGGCTACAAGATTCTCTCCGCACCCAGATCCACTCGACTTGGAGGGTGTGTAGCCCTGATCTTTCCTGAGTGGATTCCTGCCACTATCATTCCCATTCAGATGTACTCCTCTTTTGAATGCCTTGTCTGCAGGCTCTCAATCTCTCCTAGCCACTCTCTTACTGTTGCTACTCCCTACCGTCCCCCCGGGCAAATCACATCTTTTCTCTCTGAGTGGGCTGACCTCTCTTCCTCCCTCCTGGCCTCAAGCACTCAACTCCTCCTCCTTAGTGACCTCAGCATTCACCTCGATTCTCACTGTCCCTCATTGCTGCTCTTTCGCAACCTCTGCGATTCCCTCTCCTTCTCTATCCTCCCCTCTGGCCCGATGCACTCTGCAGGACGCACACTTGATGTCTTGATCTCCCCTGGCCTCCCCCTCTCTATTCCTCTGATCACTCCTCTCTCCTGGAGTGACCACTGCCTCCTCTCCTCCCATCTCTCACTCTCTTCCCCACAAGACAACCACACCCCAACACTGCCACTTACTTTCTTGGACATCCAACCTATGAAGCGTCTGTCAGCTGAGGCTTTCGCTGCCACCATTTCTCCCCCTCCTCCTCCTCTGGCTGACTCACACCTGACACAACCCTGTCCCTTCTCTACTCTTCTATCTTTGATACTCTTGATGCTCTTGCCCATGTCATGAGGATCCGCTTGAAGTCCAAAGCCAAGTGCAATTCCTGGTATGACTCCAACCTATCTACACTTAAACATAAGTGTAGAGCGGCTGAGAGGAAATGGAGGTCTTCTTGCTCATCCTTGGACAAACTGGCCTGTTGCCTTCTCCAAAGGCAATACTGACTCTCTGTCTGCAATAAGAAGAGAGCCCACATTCAAGCCTCTGTCTCTGCAGCATCCAACAACTCGGCCGAATTCATTAAAATATGCAAGGAGCTTGCCAACCCTGCAGCAGTCTCCTCCCCTCCTCTTGCCTCTAAGGCTCTCTGCAATGCCCTTGCCTCACACATCCTGCCCATCCTCGCCTCCCCTCCTCCTCCCATTCCCTCTCAGTCTGTGCTTGCAGACCCCCTTTTAACCACCCCCCACCATCCTTCTTTTCCTTTCCTATTTTCTCCCCTGACGAGGTTGCTAGACAAGTCCGACCTATAAAAGCCTCATCAAAACAGGTACATCCCTGTTCGTCCAAAACCATAAAGGACCACATTGACACCCAACTCTGGCCCTTGCTGATTTTTGCAACCACTCGTTTGCCTCAGGATCCCTCCCCTCCCCTCTGAAACACTCCCTTTTGCATCCTCTTCATAAGAAACCCACAGCTGATCCTTCGTGTCCAGCTAACTATCACCCAATTTCCATTACCCCCTTTCTGGGCAAACTCCTGGAAAAGCTGGCCATCTCTCAGCTTAACCTTCATTCAGATTCTGTTGGTTGTCTCCATGACCACCAGTCTGGCTTCAGAGCGGCCAGAAGCACGAACACTGCTCTCCTCAATATCCATGAAGATCTGCTCTCCAACCTTGATTCTAACATTCCCTCTGTCCTCATCCTTCTTGATCTTTCTTCTGCCTTCGACACGGTCAACCACACCATCATGCTCAACCGTCTCCGTGATAACCTGGGTATCACTGATCAGGCTCTGGCCCGGCTGACCTCTTTCCTCTCTGATCGACCCTCCCAGGTCCAAATGGGGTCTTTCCTATCATCTATCTTCCTCTCCACCTGTGGGGTTCCCCACGGGTCTAACCTCTCACCCTGGCTTTTCAACCAATACCTGACAACTCTCGCTCACTGCATTGCCATTTTCTGCTCAAATTTCCAGTGCTACGCTGATGACACTAAACTCATTTGCCAGCTGTCCTTGGGAACCTCCTCTCCCTCTCTTATCTCTGACTGCCTAACTGCCATTCAAGAATGGTGTGCCGCGCATGATCTTTGCCTGAATGCCAGCAAGACGGAGATCCTCCTCATCGGCACACCATCTCCATCCTTTTCCCTCACTCTCTGGCCACCCTCCCTTGGCTCTCCACCTACCCCTACCTGCGAGGCTAAGATCCTTGGGGTCATCTTTGACTCCACACTTTCCTTCTCGGCCCATATCTCTGAGGTCTCTAAAAAGTCAAACTTCCTACTGCACCTCCTCAGAGGTATTCGTCCTTTCCTCTCCTTCCCTCAGAAGCTCACTGTCTACCAAGCTCTGGTTCTCTCTAGGTTGGACTATTGTAACAGCCTCTTTCTAAATCTACCTGCCTCTACTCTCCGCCCTCTACAACATATCCAGAACAGGACTGCGAGACTTGTCCTTGGCCTCAAATCCTGGGATCATATCTCTCCAGCTCTGAAATCTCTCCATTGGCTCCCAGTGGATGGAAGGATTACATTCAAAACCCTCTGCCTTGTCCACAAGGCTTTCTGGGGCCTGGGTCCAAAATACCTTCAGCTATCCCTCGGCAAATACCTCCCCTCTGAAGCTCTTCACTCCTCTACCTCTTACTCCCTCCGGGTCAATAATTTTTCAAAGAAACAAGCTGGGGGTAGATCTCTATCTTCGGCTGGGGCCTCCCTCTGGAACAGCCTCCCTGACACTCTAAAACTTGAGGAGAACCATCTCCGGTTCCAGAAGCACCTCAAACCTTCTTCTTTGCTTCTGCTTTCGCTCCCCTTCGCCCCTGATGATCTGCTCTCTCTTGGCACTGTGCACCTGGCTACCCTCTGTCCCCTGGGCCCAGGTACCTGCTCACCCTGCCACCTTCCTGCACTGCCTCCTGGCCGCCCCTTGCACTGGAGACTGTATCTGTATCCATACAGTGCCCCACCATTTTTCTTCTTTTTCTGCACTTATTCAGACTTACCCAGTCTGCTGCCTTAAATACAGCACTTGCCACTTGCTGGCTGCACTACCACAGTTTATTGCCTCCATTTTCTATTTATTTTTATTTATTTTATTTATCTGCGCACCTCGGCTCCGCACCTTCCACTCTCCCCCTTCCATGCACTTTTTCCCATTTCCTTTCGCATGCACTTGCGCGTTCTCAATGTCACTGTGCGTAGTAAGATCGTTTTTATGTTGTGCTGTCTTCTCCCCTGTTCCCCTCCCTTGCCTAGTCGCGCTCTGAAACACTTGTGTATGAACGTGATACAAATAAAATATCATATCATATTATGATAATTTAATTAATCTTTGGTAACATGCTTAATTCAGGAGACCAGTCTGTAAGCGTGAGACTGGATTTGAACCCGTGTTGCTCTGCATTGTATAGTTTCCAAGGCACACGCATTACCCCTGAACTATTCACCACTGTCTGAAAGTGCACACTTTACACAGCTCAGCGTTTTGCTGCACATCTTACATGATGTTACCACACCGAGCCATAACATGCTTGTTGTGTGTTTTATGGCATAGTAAGGCCACCTCACGGCACTAGGGAATGGGGAGGGAATCTTCTGGGCCAAAAGTCACCAATGTAAGCACCAGCGTGCCCAAAGATCAGCAGTCAATGATGCCACTTTCCCTAACAGACACAAACAGCAAGCTCCATAGTCAGGAGACTTGGGTGACCCTAAAGACACTCCCAGGTTATGGCGGCTCTAAGTATGTAGGTTCCCTGCTATTGGTACAGTCCTTAGGCTGCTGCTGCAGTAGACATTGGGCTCTGAAAGCAATCAATCATTTGAGGATTTCTTTGTGTTGACTGGGCCACTCTTAGCTGTTGAATAGGCTCCCACACTTATAATTTACCAATAAACCGTGCAACAGCTAGAATTCTGAATAAGGTTAACAGGCGACAGTAGGGTGAACCCAAATAACTTTACTGGACTTTGAACAGCACTGAACAGTATTCAGTCCCAAATTGGAAAGAATGGGCTTGAAACCTAAAGTAATTTCCTCCAAAAGGGGCTCCAAGGCAAAAAACAATATACTCTGAAATTCTTAATTAACATATAGGTTACTAAATTAGTTGTGACATCAATATCACAGCCTGTGGTATGAAGCAGGGGCAGCACAGGTATGTGGGTTAATGCTAATGTTGTTGCCCTCTCTCCTCAGGAGGCAGATCCTCCTCTATACTGTGCAACCCCGTGACTGTTCCTAACATTGATACTTAATTTCAATACCCTTAGTTTATTTGCAAGCAATGGCAAGTACCCTACGAGGCATGAATGGCACCCTGAAAGTCAATATGCCTGACCTGTGGTTTTACCATTTATCGGTTTGGTATGTCATTTCTATTTAGATGACTTCCCACCAGCTCAGCATAGCCAATAGCCACACTCCCCTAAGTAGCTAAATAGCTCATTATTTGCAATGGGTGTTGTTCCTGATGCATCTATGATGCTCTTTACACCGTGGGCTCCAAAAACAGAAATGATTGAAATGTTAGTGGGGCCTGGACGACATTAGGCCAGAAAAAAAGGTAGTTGAAAATAGTTAAACCCTAAATTGAATGTATGAATCATGTTTTAATAGAACGATGTAAGCGAATGTTTACCTATGGGCCCCTTGCTGTTAACTGCAGACGATAGGACGATAAGCACTATGGGGCTTGTTCATTTTGTGAACAGTCTAGTGTTGCTATTACAAAGTGAGAGGATTAAACGTGGAGCAGATTTGGAAATGGCACGAATTGCCCTGTTCCATTACAGACAAAGCAGAGCCATCAAACGTTTTCAGTCTGTTAGGGGAGACCACTAGTGAAAAAGCAATATTGGAGCACCACAAGCGCACATGGACATACTTCAGAAGTTTGCCTACAAGAAACACAGGGTCCAGAATTTCAAAGAGCCATTTGTCTCGGGAGGATAGCTCTGGTGCAATGAGCTCCCCTTGGAAGCAAGATGACATGGAGCAACACAGGTTCAATCCCAGGTACGTGCATAGAAACCGCTGGGTATTAAGCGCGTTATAAATAACCTATCATATCATGTCATTTGGATAATACAGTGGGTTTTAAAATGGATACACCATGGTATGAGACCTTAATCTACTGGAGATGGAGGAGATTAGCAAATAGATGGTCACATCTGTGGAAGATGGCCAAGATCCATGCTGTAGCAGACAGAAATATCTTATAGCCTATAATTAAGTCACCTTTATAATGCGAATTTAATCAGTTGCAGTAAACCCAATCTAGAAGAAATGGTGATCAAGGCTATATTTAATTAATACACAAGAGAGAAATATGGCAAGACCTTGTAAAACCATTGCAGTGGTAGAACCAAGTACTCATCACAGCACAAATCTGCATGCTCAGAAAGTGAGACTGTTTATAATAAAATCATTCATAAATCGTATTAGCAAGGCAATGGTGAAGGGTGTTACCCCATTACTATGGATCAGAAGGAGGAGCACAGCGCTCGTCATCCCTCCAATCAAAAGCAGCTTTGTCTGGTTCACATTGAGCTTAAGCCAAAAAGGTGAAATCATCTGATGGATGGCTACCAAGACTTTCCAAAGGTTAGCAGCTGACAACAACCTATCCCCATATGGAGCAGTCCCTGGTTGAAATCAGCATGTTTTTATGCCTGAGAGGAGAGGGTACACAGCCAGAGCGTGGACATGTACACTGAAAAATATTAGTGAATATTACTAGCTTGTAGGCACTCCACAAAATAGTGAAAGAGGTCCACATATGAAAGATAGGACTGGAACAGAATGCATTCCCCTTGTCTGAACATTGCTTCTCATCTTGGCATTCTCTACTCTCTGTAATGGTAGTAGAGGGTTAACAGCAGAAAATGACAGTGAGTGGCCTAATGACACCCAGATAGTAACACCAATGTCTCCTGCTGCCCTGCATTGATTATCCAGCAATGAAAGGATCACCACTGATGTGTCCCTGACAGATAAAAGCCAGCCTACTAATCGTTGAGGTGATCTGGTGACTTAATAAAGTCATTAATAACTTGTGAGATTACCTTCTTTGTACATTTACCACAAATGTGATTAGATGAATTGGATGAAGATGTTCAGATATGTCATAACTTTTGCATGTTTTAAATGGTAAGAGGCTGGATTCACAAACAATACGTAATTGACGGTTTATAGTGAATAAGTCGAATTCAAAAAAGTCGAATGCAAAAATGTCGACAGTTTTTTTCGAATGTGTTTTTCCCCCCCAAACCCCTGTTTATTTTTATTAGCTAAAGCCAAAAAAACATACCAATAAAAAAAAACACATTCACATTTTTTTTTCGACATTTTTATTTCCGACATTTTTGGATTCGACTTTTTGCATTCGTCATTATGAATGGCTACCCTCTTGACAGCTGGATATTTGAAATGGCAGGAAGCCATTTTTTTCTCCATGATAATTGTGCTACAGTCAACTATATAGTCACGTTTTGTGGATAGAATAGAAACAATTCCTCAGCTGTTGGCTCGAGAAAACAGTCAAGCAGGAAGGCTCCAGTGCACAGTCCTGGTCAAAGGAAAGATGTTTGACATTGAAGATTTTGGCCCTCATTCCGAGGTTGGTGCTAGTCATGGCGCCATTAGCGCCATGACCAGCACCAATACCGGTACAGCTACCAACGTGGTGGTATGGGGACTTACCGGTCCATTCCGCCCTTTATGGGACCGGTAAGGGCCCATTTGAAATGCCAATCCCCATTCCCATTTGAGCCCCCATAGGGCTCAATGGGAAGGGGGAAGACGGCAATAACGGTACCGCAAATTGCAGTACCATTATTGACTCCGGTATCCCTTTGCGGGTCATTGTCCTTAACGCCTGCTAAAACCAGGCATTAAGGAAGGACCCGCAAAGGGACCTCGGAATAGGGCGAAAAGGGATTACCGGCACCAGTGTCATTACCGGTGCCCGGTATCCCTTTGCGCCTGGGTCGTAATGACCCCCTTTGTGTTTTCAAACTGTGCTCACATTCTTTGAATGTTGTCAGTAAGAAGGAAGCAGTATGACTTCAAAGATTGATAGAAGCGGGCACAGAATAAGCCTTAGAAGTAGTGATAGAGAGATATTTAGTATTGCCAAAATTGGCTTTTCAAATATTATAGATTTGATATCTTCATATCTAGTATGCTTTTATGCCGATAGTAAAACTTATTTGTTCAGCTAAAAATGAAGTTTGAAATGTTCTTTGGGGGGGCGTGGCTTGACGCCTTTGTTGATGGCCGCCTGATTTCACTCCTCCTGCCTGCAACACCTTTTCATCTATGCCCGCAATATTCTATTAACCCATTTCTACATTTCTTACTTACCCGGTGGTTGCCCTTTCTCGAGGGAGTAGTACGGTATTGCTGGCCCTAAAGCCTGCATGGGGCTCTTCAACTTCACAGCGACAACTGTTTTTCTTGGAAGCCGACACAGCTGACTGGAATTTCGGCTGCCTCATCAGGAAACACCAGAGGTCTCCGGAGCCAGGCCTCGCACATACACCATCTGCAGGACAAAAAACAATATGCACCAACACAGGAAAGAAACCAAAGAAACCATACAAACTGAAATTGAAAGAATTTTTCTTTTTGCAATATCTGCTTTATATTGCGGTGAGAATCTCTTTTATTTAACTTTTATTTTTTATCATTTTTGTGGGGTTTTTGTGGGGCTGCTCATTAGACTCCTAGCCTCATACCGCGGCAAACTTGACTGAAATAACATATTTGCTATTGCTCATAATACTTCTTAACTCATATTCCTGGCCAATTCCCCATGTTCTCTGGACAAAACAACCAACTATACTAAATAAGAAAAAAAGGGGAAATAAATAATTTAAGCATCATGGCTTCAGGAAAAGGTGGGCAAAAGCTAGCACAAGTTCACAAGGTCACCCAGTCAACCTCATCCTCCATCACATTAAAAAGGCTTAAAAGTGAATCTCCTTCTCCACCTAAATTAGTGGACCCTATTATGGAATTATTACTACAGGAGATAAGGTCTATAAAGCCCTTTATTGAAACTAACAATTCAAAATTACAACAACTCAATGATAGATGGTGCGTAT
The DNA here is from genome assembly GCF_040938575.1 of Ambystoma mexicanum. NCBI lineage: Eukaryota > Metazoa > Chordata > Amphibia > Caudata > Ambystomatidae > Ambystoma > Ambystoma mexicanum. Next base: position 675,040,452 of record NC_090930.1, on the reverse strand, counting down.
TTGAAAATAGAATGGAGGAGGTGGAGAAAAGAGTAAACATGGTGGAGGATCTCTTCCCTAGAGTGACTGCACTTTAAACTACCATTAAAGAGCTCCACAAGCACAACGAAGAACTGAAACATTGAGGTAGAAGGAATAACCTCTGTACCTCAGGCCTTCCTGAAGGATGCAAAGGAAAGGACACCATCTTGTTTCTACAGAAAATGCTCTCATTCCTCCTCCACATTCCATCAGACATTGGGCCTCATTACACGGTAGGCGGAGGACCAAGGTGCTATTAGCACCTTGGTCCATGCCAGTAAAATACTGGCACCACCTTGGTGGAAAGGGGAATTACCGGCCTATTCCAAGGTTAGTGGGGCGGTAATTCCCCCTTCCCCCATTGCCCTTACCCATTCCCATTTTTGCCCGCAAATTGCGGTACCGTAATTTGCACCCTGGTCCCTTTGCGGGTTGGTTTTTAATGCCTGCTAAACAGCAGGCGTTAAAGTACCTACCTGCAAAGGGACCTCGTAGTAAGGCGGTAAGGGTTAACGGTCACCGGTACCATTACCAGTGACCGTTAACCCTTACCGCCTTCCGTGTAATGAGGCCCATTGTCTTCACTATTCAATGGGCACACAGAATCGGGCTGTTACAATCTGCTCAACCTCAAAATCCCATGCCACGCACTATTATTTTTTTTATTACTGTAATACACACAGTTGCAGCTTATCATTTCCAAAGCTAAAGAAAAACGCAATCTCATCTGGCAAGGTAGCAGGATTTACATGTCGCAGGACGTCACTCGGAATAAGGCTCAGCAGCGAAAGGAATTCCTCACATATCGTCCTGCTCTCAAGCAACTCATCATCAGATATGGCCTTTTCTATCCTTGCTCCTTCATAGTCACACACAATGAAAGAACATCGGTCTTCGATGATGCTGCAGATTTCAAATCCTTTTTAAGATCCCTCAATGCCGATAGCATGGACACTTCTACTCCACCCAGGCCCTCTACTTCTGCCACCTGACTCTCCACTCAATCAAGCTTATCTCATTATGGTACTGTTCCTATTTTTCGCTGTGGGCATTGACTTTACGTTTAGTTACTCTTGATATAGTTTTGCGGGCACGGTTGTTGTGGTTGGGGGACTCCAACCCACAGGACTCATTTTGAAGTCCAGCCAGATATCACCTTGCTTTTTTATCTTTCTGCTTTTACCTGACACCTATCTTTTCTTCTTTTTGTCAACACTTCTCTTTTTCCTCTAAATCTCTTATTTTTCTGTCATTTGATACAAATGTCAGGTTCGTTTGTCTCACCACCTTCCTTGTGTTTTCCCCTCCTTTGTCCAGCTGCACTATTAAAAGGCACATTACACAAGCCATGACATGTGTATGTTTGTTCTTTGCATTACAATTTTACGACAGGTATTTCCTTCATTCAGTTGCTATGTATTGTTCATATTTAAAAGCATCAATAATCAATAATGAGCATGTTTAAATGCATGTCCTGGAATGTGAAAGGGATTAACAACCCTATTTAGCGGTATAAGGTTCTCTCACATCTCAAATGATTTGGCCCTTTGGTTGCCTGTATCCAGGAGACCCACCTGTCCATGGTCTAACCTATGAAGCTGAAATCTCGGTGGGTCCAGGATGTTATTGCCAGCCCTGCAGCAGCAAAGACAAATGGTGTTGCTATACTCATCAGTAAGAGCCGCCCCTACAAGATATTTATCTAAATTCCGAGAATAATCGTCGGTGGGTGTGGGTTAAACTACAGATTGGGGCTAATGTTATTTCTATCATGAACATTTATGGTCCCACTGTGCCAGACCGCAGTTTCTGGGACTCAGTGAAACAAAACATCTTACAATCAGACTTCACTAACCTTGTGGTATGTGGAGACTTTAATAATGTCCTTGAGCCTTTTATGGATAGAAGATCCAAATGTGTCTTCCGTAGCTCCAAGTCACACAACACATTTATCTGCTGCATCTCAGAGAAGGGTTTGGCCGGTGCCTGGAGACTCTTGCACCCCACATACTTTGACTTCACATTTCAATCACTGCCACATGATTCCCTCTCACACCTAGATTATATCTTTGTCACTAAATCACTGTCACACACTGTTCTTGATTCTCGTACAACATTGTGATCTCTGATCACGCCCCTGTCGTTAGTACCTTTGACTTTCTTAACATTAGTAAACACTCTGGCAGATGGCGCTTCAATAATTCACTATTACAAGACAATCATTGTATTAAATCATTTACCAGTTTTCAGCAACACTTCTTTCTTGACAATAACAATGAAGATACCTCTACGAGTAAAAGCTGGGACCCATTCAAAGAAGCATTGAGAGGGCATGTTATTCAGTATGTTAGCAGAAAGAAAAAAGAATACAAAAATGTGTTCGATGAATTATTTCTGTAACTCCCAAACTGAGAAAATATACTACCAATCCCCCCTCAATCTAAACTTCGTCAAGTTCTATTATTGCATTCACAAATTAATAAGAAACTTGCTTCTAATACCATCCTAAAGTTAAAATAAAAAATATACCAAACCTCAAATAAAGCAGGGAAGGCTCTAGCTTCCTATCTCAAATCCCACAAAGAGAACACCTTCATCTCACACATAAAGAACAGTGTTGGGAATACTGTTACTAACTCTAAGTAGATTCTAGATATCTTCAAAACCTTGTACTCTCACCTTTACTCCCAGATACCACCATTGCACCATTGCTCCAGATAACCTACTCTCTTTCTTCCAAAACATCAAGAGATATTAATATCCTCAAGTAGATTTTAGCAGCCTTGACACTGAAATATCCACCCAACAAATCATTCAAGCAACTAACGATCTTTAGACAGGCAAGGCACTCGGTCCTGATGGCCTCTCTCATGAGTTCTTTCATCGCTTCACTAGTATCCTAACCCCTAAACTCAAATCACTCTTTACCTACTTTGCTAACAAAAACTCCTCCTCTGGGTCATTTGCCGAAGCCACCTTGATTCTCTTCCCTAAAGCTCTAAAACACTCTGACCTTCCTAAAAATGACAGGCCCATTTCCCTAATAAATGTTGAGGGCAAGATATTTGCATGGATACTTGCTAACAGAATTGAATCCTACCTCCCAAAACAAATTAAATCAGATCAAGTTGGTTATGTAAAAGGGAGAAACACCCCCTCAAATGCATGACTTTTACGGGATCATATGCATCTAATAGTGAAAGACAAAACAGATAAACATGGTTATGCCGCCATATCGCTTGACACTGAAAAAGCTTTCGATAGAGTGCACTGGCATTTCTTGTTCCAATCTTTACGTTGGCATGGCTGCAGTGAGGACTTTATCTCGCTGGGCGAACTTCTATACTCCAGCCCCAAATCCCCTATCTTCCTTAATGGTCAATCATCATCTTTATTGCCCTTAAAAGGGGTACTAGACAAGGCTGCCCTTTCTCTCCTATTTTATTTGTTTTATCTCTTGAGACTTTATTACAAGGCATAACAACTAACTCTCAAATTCCAGGTGCGAGTTGTGGTAAACATGAATTTAAAAATGCAGCATATGTCGACGACTTTCTGATTCTCCTAAAAAACCCAAAAGATCATATACCATACCTATTTTCCATCCTCAATCATTTCTCTGGTTATACATTAAATGAGGGCTCATTGAAAATCTTTCCTCTTAACTCATTTTGCCTCAAGCATGAAATTGATATGTTTGGCTTGAAATGGTGTGATAACTCATTTACATATTTGTAATTACTCTTTACCTCTTCTAATAAAAATACCATAACATTACACTCTTCATCTCTTCTTCTTAGACTCAAAGGTCTTACCTCTCTCTGGTCACCTCTATATCACTCTTGGTGGGGGCATCTTGAAACTATTAAGATGATGCTTTTATCCATCATTCCCTATTACCTTCAAATGCTCCCCATAACTCTTCCCACTTCTATCTTCTCTGCCATAAACTCTATCGTATTCAATGTCTTATGGGGCATTGATAAAAGCAAAAGAATCTCGGTAAGCAAACTTAGAGACCCCTTTGAATATAGTGGCGTCAAAATTCCAGGCTTCAAACAATACCATAATGCATTCCTTATTAAACAATCATGCATCTGGTTCAACAACTCTGCAACCGAGGACCTCCCTACCTGGCTCATTCTTAAAAAGGAGTTAACCACCCCCATCAAAACCCAAGATTTGATCTATATATTTGGATCTTTATCTACTAAGCTTACTAATCCAATTAAGGCGGCTGTCTCTGCCCATGGAAATTTTCACTTCCAACCTGCTCGCTGACCCTTACATTCTCACCTTTTCTATGGAATAACAAACATATTACATTCAACAACAAGACACTTTATAGAACGTCCTAGATCAGCAAAGGTATTAGATTCATTCATCAAATCTATCACACGGCTGGCTGGGAATCCTTTCATGATTTGAAAAAAAGATTCTCCTTACCCTCCTAAGACTTTGGCTTTTATAATAAACTAGTTAACGCTTGCCTTAATAGTTTTCCTCACTTCACTCAGAATGAGTTCATCGCCAACCCTACAAGAATCCTGTTCATAACTTCTACTCCCAATATCAAAGCAGCTCAATTCTATAAATTATTAGGCACCAAAGATTTTCCTGCTGATAGATGGTCTATTCAAGTCCAATGAGAAATAGACTGTGGTAAAGGGTTTGATGACAAAACTGTCTCTACTGCTGCCAACATCTTGAACAATCTATTTTTCTTTCTTCACATGGCCTTTATAACCCTAGTGCGCCTGTTGAAAACCAAATTTGTAATGGATGGAAACTGCTGGACTTGTGGCATCCTCTGCGAATCCTACATTCATATGTTCTTTCGGTGTGCCTTTGTTTAATCATTCTGGTGAGAGGTGTGGTCTCTATTGATTATCATTTTTAAGGTCAATCCTCCCCTAATATTCTCAAACATACTCCTGGGGAGCCTAGCCCTTGAAAGTAGGAAAAAACCACACCCCGCCAATGATTAATATGACTTATTTATTGCAATTGCTATTAACTGGAAAGACTTTAAAACACTATCTGTTAAAGGTTGGTGGAACAATATTTGTTACATTCACAGATTGGAACACTGCATGGTGGCACGTCTCAATGCCAAATCCAAACATGATGCTAAATGGTCCCTTATCACAATATGTCCACCCATGGTTCATGAATATCATCTGTTTTCGTTACTTCAAATCATTGATTACATGTGTACAATTATATCTTTTACCCAAATCTTACTGTTTTGAGTGGCTCCCTTACCCTCTTTTCCCTCCAGTCTCTGTTTGTCTTCAGTTTGTCTACCCCTTTTTTGTCTTATCATAATCTTCATATGTTGATTAGATCATTAATCTTGTTTACTACTGTATGTATACCATACTGTTATTATTCTCTCATTCTGGATGGTCTTTGCTAAATGTTATCACTATATATTTTTCACTTCATCACTTTTGGTTTATGATATACCCACTGATATATTGTTCTAATCATTTATGTCCTTTGTTATTATTATTAAATAATTGATACACATGTATTAAACAAAAAAAATAAATGTTCGTTAGTTTGCCCACCACCCCAGTGGACAGTTTTTGTCAAACTAATTAATTGTGAAAATGGAACTCTCAATTTTATTTTCAGACAGGAAAGGTCATGTATGTTATTGGGGATGCAGGTGTTCTTTTCATATGCCACTGGAGGGCCAGAATCCCAGCAAGAATGAGTGTAAGTGGATATGTGTCAACAGTGACAGATTCACAATTCTTTCAGTTATTATAAAATAAGGGAAGAGTGTGGGAGAAAAGTGTTGCAAAGTAGCAAGTCAAATGGTGTTGAAGCATACTGCTTTGTGGTGAATTTAGGCGAGTGGGTTGCAGAACCCACTTGCAATATCTGGCACAGAAAAAAACAAATGTATGGGCTAGATTGTGAACAGGGATCACTACTAACTGATGGAAATCCCAAAATTTGAGGAGACTCAGTAAATTAGATGTGATCAGAACTGACAGTTCCATGCTCCAGATGTTAATGTCCCCATAGAGTGTAGAAATACAAGAGAGAATGAGATAACAGACAATATGGAATGGAAGAGCCTAAGTTGGGCTCAGATGAGCATCATGCTGGAGGTAAATCCTCCACTTTTCCTACCAAAATTGCTGAAATTACCACTTGGTAATTCTGTCAGTGATAATTCTGCTAAAACTTGTAATTTGGCGGGGCCTGAGAAATGGAGATAATTCTGTTGTGGCCAAAAAAGGTGGCGGCAATGTAATTACTGCTGCCTTTTTACCACACCACCAAACTCGGAATGGGTCCCAATGTCTTTTCTTCCAAAATGTGTAGGTTGTCAACATACATAAGCATTTCCAAAGGGATTGTTAATGGCTTGCATTTTTAAAAACACATTAATAGTTGATGAAATCTGCCGCATTCAGTCGTTGACATTTTGCAGCAATTTCTTTTTCATTAATGATGCTGCTTTTGTTTTCTGTTTTCTAGCATACTTTCCAAAGATAGATTTTCTTCATCTTCTAACAATATTTAAGGTTTGTATTGCACAAATTGATGCATTTTGTAGATCGTGTTTTGTTTTCTTCTTAGTCATTTAAATTTCACAAATGTTATTGCATATTTTAACTATAATATGCATGTCAGAAATGTGATTAGATTGGGTGGGGTGAAGCCATAGGAATAAGCACAAACATAAACATCATAAATCAAACCATCATCACCACAAATGTATGCATACATTGAGGATAGGTGCCCCACTTTTTAAATATGCTCGAAAAACGAGTTCTAAGACGTTCTGTTAATATACCATTTAAGTTGCAGATACTTGACCAATTTACCCTCAACAAAACCATTTCATCCACGCACACTTACATTTTCATAAAAATCATACTGTCAACCATTACCCAGGAATATCTATTGGGAATCCTCACTGCTGGATGTTAGATTATTTTGATGTCGCCCCTGAGAAAACATTGGTGTTGCTTCTAAAGTAATTTCTACAACTTCTTTGTACTCTGTTAGTAAGGGAAATTCCAATAAGTACTACTTGGGCACTGGCTCCATGTTAACACCCATGAAACACTGACATAAAGACGTATGTAAAGAGTATTGACTCTGCCTGTGCCACTACTGTTGTGAGTGTTGTTTTGTGCCCCTAAATTGTAAATTTCATCACCCCCCAGGCCTCCGATTCCCTTGCCGCACGCCCTGCTCCCTCCCCGCACCCGCTTCCTGGTTCCCTTCCTCCCACCTCCCGGCATGCCCAGTGCAGCCTGATTGGTCGGTGTGATCTGTGTTGTCTGGGTCTAGCGTCCGCTGCATGCCCACAAGCTCCACTTTCCATCTGTGGATGCTGCATGATTATTGACTCTGCCTGTGCCCCTACTGTTGTGAGCGTTGCCTTGTGCCCCATAATTGTAAATTTCATCACCCCCCCAGGCCCTCAATTCCCCCGCCGCGTGCCCTGCTCCCTCCCCGCACCCGCTTCCTGGTTCCCTTTCTCCCGCCTCCCGGCCCACCCAGTGAAGCCTGATTGGTCAGTGTAATCCATGTTGTCTGGGTCTAGCGACCGCCCCCCGCTTTGATTGGCCCTGACAAGAGCATCCCCATTCATTGCCAGTCCTGCCAGGGCAGCCCTCTGCCCGACAGCCCATCGTCTAAGGACCCAAGGCAAAGGACGGCTCCAATGTGATGGATCCAGATCGTATCTGCAGGTATCCGCAGGAGAAGCAAGAAGCCAACATTAAGTAAGTGTGGCAAGGGTGGGGATTGAAGCAATTACTTCACGCCACACTACCCTACCACTCATCCGCTGAAAGCTAAACCGTTGTAAACTCTTCCATCTGTAGTTTAATGCATATAGAAGTGTACCCAATAGTCCGCCCTGACTGAACTGACTAGTGTCCCTAATAGCCTCTCTGTTTAAAGTTTAATTTAGAAGTGTGCCTAATAGTGTGACCTGGTTGAATTTAGAATTGTGCCTAATAGCCTCTCTGTGCAAAGCTGATTTCAGAATTGTACCTAATAGCCTCTCTGTGCAGGACTTGAATCTAGAAGTGTGCCTAATATTCGCTCTGTGTAAAGTGGAATTTAGAACTGTGCCTAATAGCCTCTCTGTGCAAGACTTGAATTTAGAAGTGTGCCTAATATCCGCTATGTGTAAAGTTGAATTTAGAACTGTGCCTAATAGCCTCTTTGTGCAAGACTTGAATTTAGAAGTGTGCCTAATATCTGCTCTGTGTAAAGTGGAATTTAGATCTGTGCCTAATAACCTCTCTGTGCAAAGTTGATTTTAGAATTGTGCCTAATAGCCTCTCTGTGTAAGGTTTAGTTTAGAAGAGTGCCTAATAGCGTGCCCTGGTTGAATTTAGAAGTGTGCCTAATAGCGTGCCCTGGTTGATTTTAGAATTGTGCCTAATAGCCTCTCTGTGCAAGACTTGAATTTAGAAGCGTGCCTAATATCCTCCCTGTGTAAAGTGGAATTTAGAACTGTGCCTAATAGCCTCTCTGTGCAAGACTTGAATTTAGAATTGTACCTAATATCCTCTCTGTGCAAAGTTGAAGTTAGAAGTGTGCCTAATAGTAGGCCCTGGTTGAATTTAGAAGTGTGCCTAATACCGTGCCCTGGTTGAATTTAGAAGTGTGCCTAATAGCGTGCCCTGGTGAATTTAGAATTGTGCCTAATTTCCACTCTGTGCAAAAATTAAAGTTAGAAGTGTGAATTTAGAATTTGCCTAATATCCTCTCTGTGTAAAGCTGATTTTAGAATTGTGCCTAATATCCTCTCTGTGTAAAGTCGAATTTAGAAGTGTGCCTAATATCCTCTCTGTGTAAAGTTGAATTTAGAAGTGTGCCTAATATCATCTCTGTGTAAAGGTGAAATTAGAAGTGTGCCTAATATCATCTCTGTGTAAAGTTGAATTTACAAGTGAGCCTAATATTCTAATATTATCTCTGTGTAAAGTTGAATTTAGAAGTGTGCCTAAAAGCCTCTCTGGGCAAAATTTGAATTTAGAAGTGTGCCTAAATATCCCCTCTGTCCAAAGTTGAATTTAGAAGTGTCCCTAATATCCTCTCTGTGCAAAGCTAAATTTAGAAGTAGATCTAATAGCGCACCTCGCCCGAATTTAGAAGTGTCTCTAATACTCTCTCTGTGCAAACTAAACATGGAAGTGTGCCTAATATCCTCTCTGTGTACATAATATCCCTCTCTGTGCAAAGTGTGCCCATTAGAGTTGAGTTATTAGTTGACTATAGAAGCATCCCTAATATCCTATTGGTACAAAACTCAAATTTAGAAGTGGGCCTAATAGGGCTCCTTGCTTGAATCTAGAAGTGTGCCTAATAGCGCGCCCCTGTTGAATTTAGAACTACAATTAGAAAGTCCTCCTAAATTGCACTTAAAAGTCCACCTAAAGCATATCTGTGGCGTTGTTATATTCAAATTTCTCCTTTATAGCTTACCTGTATTCCAACTTGCTAGAAGAAAGTCTACCCAACAGCGTATCTGTGCTGTAGTTGCAACTAAATAGGCCACCTAACAGCATATCCTAACGTCTAGCTACACTTCAAAATGACCTAATATCTGCAGCCTAGTTACAATTAGTACACTAAAACCTAGAATAAGTGAATAATATCACCCTGCTTAGTGGATCCCAGAAACCAAGACCAATCTCACCCAGTGATAAATTTATAAAGTCCAATATAAAGTGTAAGTTGCACCGGAAACTACACCTAATAGCACGTACTAACCATGAGTGCACCCAATCCACTAGGGTAGGCCGGAAACGACCACCTCCACTCTCCGTTCAGCCTTGCCTCACGTCCCCTCCTTCCAAAATCATCCCACCCTCCTTCACATCCCCTACTCATCCCCTTTCCAAACACCAAGCCAGAGGGGCTCGATGACAAGCCAACTACCCTAAGACCACTGCTCCCCCTAACCCCACCACCGACCAGCCTATGTTGATCATGCCCGCCCACCTCACTATCATACCGGGCACACCCTGCCCTGCAATCATGCACCCCCCACTTTTCCCACTTACCCCCACCATCATCTCCCCCTGACCACACCCCTTCCCCTCCCTAAAAACGGCACGCTTAGTCCAAGCAAGAACAGAAACCTCATCCCTCTGCCCCTTTAACCCCCCTACCCTCTTGCACACACCAATCGCAACAAAGACTCTTAAGAGGAAACATACCTGGTCCCCCTCAATCTCTCAGCACTCATCACCTCCCCTATCTCGACCCACCACCTCATTCCCCCAGGCACCATCATCCCTCCTTGCTTCACCCTTCCTGAAACCCCTCTCCCTCGATTTATCACCGACCGCAACTGAAACTCCTAACCGCCCACACCCCACCTTCAAATCCCCGTGCCAAACCCAATGACCCTAAAACACGCATCCAACCACTCCCACCCAAAACCCGAAAAGTTTTTTGCTCGCCCACTTTTCCCATCGAACATCAAACACCCCACCCTGGTCCCTCTCCAGTTTCCACCCTCTCTCCCCCCTCTGCTGCAGCTCCGACACCAACCTCACCTACCGAAGTGAATTGCATCCTATTTAATGCCCGATCCATTGCAAAAAACAGACACAGCATCATTTACCGAACCGCCTACTCCCAACTAAATGCCTTTGTCGAAGCCAACCATCTCCTAGACCCCGCACAATCAGGTTTCAGAGCCCGACACGAAACTGAAACCACCCTAAACTCAATCTGGGATGACCTTAAAATCACGGCAGACTCCGCGGGATGCGCCACATTAATCCTTCTTGACCTATCCGCCGCCTTCGACACAATCAATCACTCAATCTTCCTTGACCACATCCACTCCCTAGGAATTAATGGAACCACTCTCAAATGGATAACCTCATTCCTCAAAAATAGGTACCAAATAAGACTGCTCTCCACCTATTCCTCCCAATCCTGACCGGTCGACACAGGAGTTCCACAAGGAGCATGCCTATCTGCCCTACTGTTCAATCTCTACTTGATCACCCTCCCAACAATAATTTGTTCACACAACATCCTGCATTACAACTATGCTGATGACACTCAACTAATTCTAAAACTCCTGAACTCAAAACCCAACTGCCGACCTGACCTCGCTTCCTGCCTCTTCGACATAGAGCTCTGGATGACCCAAAGCCACCTCTTGTTAAACCCCTCCAAAACTGAAATCATGGTATGTGGCAACTCTGAACTTCTTCCACACCCACTACCCTGGCCATCTGCCTTGGGCAACTCAACGACTCCCTCTAACTCAGTAAAAAACCTTGGATGCACCCTTGACTCTGACCTAACACTCTCATGCCAAGTCAACAACGTCTTAAAGTCCTGCCACTACCACCTCAAAACTCTTAGGCGCATCTTACCATATCTCTCCTTTCCCAAAAGACTCTCCGCAGTCCAATCAATTGTTATATCAAGATTGGACTATGCTAACTCACTCTACCTCGGAATCCACGCTTTCCAACTGAATAAACTTCAAAGAGCACAAAACGCTGCAGCCAAACTGCTACTAGCGCTCAGCCCGAGAGACCACATCTCTCCAGCCCTCATCGAGCATTGCATAAAACCGGACCTCAATATCTTCAATACAAGCTAAAACCCTATCACCCTCCACGTACTCTAAGATCAAGCTCAGCCAGCCTCCTTGTCATACCTAAAACAAACTCAGTCAGTTTAGGCGGATCATCATTCTCAGCCTTGGACCCCATGCTGTGGGAACGCACTGCCACCCCACATCCGCCTAACTGAAGATCTAATGTCTTTCCTCAAACTACTGAAAACTTGGCTCTTCCCCTAAAACCAACCCGTACGCAAACTAACCCAAACTGAATAACAGCATCTCAATGACACCAACCCAACAAACTACTAGATCTTGAATAACAATAAGAAAAATAACAATACAACAACAAGATCCATGCGAGAAATCGACAACTAATAACCGCTAATATAAACTAAAAGGACAAACAGAATAGAACGAGTAAAGTAGATCAAAGCAGTGAAGTGGAAAAAAATAATAAATTGTACGAAAACAGTAATGAGGTTTAAATTAATGAAATGGATGTAATGAGTGCAATGGACAAAATGAACAAAATGGGCGAAATGAAAAAAGAGAAGAGGATGGAAAGATGATTTCAAGAGACTGATGAGTACACAGACAGATGACTGTATGACTGCATGGCATAAATGGAAAGTACAAAATAGACGATTCAAGGACATGAGATGGGTGTAGTGCATGAAACAGATAAAGAGCACGGAACGGATGAGTGTGCTGAGCAGATGAATGCGTTGAGCAGATGAGTGTATAGATCAGATGAGTGTATAGAACGGATGAGTATGTTGAGTGGACGAGTGTGTATAGCTGATGGGGTGTAGAGCAGATGAGTGTGTAGAGCGGACGAGTGTGTAGAGCGGATGAGTATGTAAGTACGGAGGAGTGTGTAGAACGCAGGGGTGCATAGAGCAGATGAATGTGCAGAGCGGATGAGTGTATAGAGCGTAGGAGTGCATATGAGCGAATGACTTTGTAGAGCAAATGAGTGCATATAGCAGATGAGTGCGTGGAAAGAACGAGTGCATAGAGCGGATGAGTGAGGGGACCGGATGAGTGCGTGGAGCGGATGAGTGCATGAAGTGGATGAGTGCGCAGAGCGGATGGGTGCGCAGAGCGGATGGGTGCGCAGAGCGTGATGGGTGTGCAGAGCGGAAGAGTGTCCAGAGCGGAAGAGTGTGCAGAGCGGAAGAGTGCACAGAGAGGAAGAGTGCGCATAGCAGAAGAGTGTGCAGAGCGGAAGATTGCGCAGAGCGGAAGAGGCACAGAGCGGAAGAGTGCACACAGCGGAGGAGTGTGTAGAGTGGAGGAGTGTGTAAGAATGGAGGAGTGTGTATAGTGGATGAATGCGTAGAACAGACTAGTGGGTAGAGCGGGCGAGTGTATGGAGCAGACAAGTGTGTAAGAGTGAATGAGTGCGTAAGAGCGGAGGGGTGCGTAAGAGTGGGTGAGTGTGTTGAGCGGTTGAGTGCGTAGATTGGGTGAGTGCGTAGAGCGGGTGAGGGAGTAGAGCGGGTGAATGCGTAGAGCGTGCGTGGGCATAAAGCAAACCTGTGCCTTGATCTGACGAATGCCTAGAGCGGACGAGTGCCTAGAGTGGATGAGTGCGTAAGTCAGATGAATGCGTAGAGCGGATGGTTGCGTAGAGCGGATGAGTGCATAGAGCAGATGAGTGCATAGCGCTAATGAGTGTGTAGAGCCGTTGAGTGCGTAGAGCGGATGAGTGCGTAGAGCAGATGAGTGCGTAGAGCATTTAGAGCTGATGAGTGCCTAGAGTGGATGAGTGCCTAGAGTGAATGAGTGCGTAGAGCGGGTGACTGTGTAGAGCCATTGAGTGTGTAGAGCGGACGAAACGTGGTGAAGTATGTGGATGGAATGGGTGACGTATGTGGATAGAACGAGTGATTTATGTTTAGAGAACGGGTGACATATGCCGATGGAATGGGTGATGTATGTGGATGGAACGGGTGATGTATGTGGATGGAACGGGTGAAATATGTGGATGGAACGGATGAAGTATGTGGAAGGTATTGGTGTAATATGTGAAAGGTACCGGGAAGTATGTGGATGGCATGGGTGAAATACGTGGATGGAGTGCATAAAACAACTTAGAATACACGGAACAGATCAGAGTACATAGAACAGATATTCGAAAGCATGGAACGGATTCAAGTGCGTGGAACGGATTGAGTGCGTGGAACGGATTGGAGGGCGTGGAATGGATTGGAATGTGTGGAGCGGACTGGAATGCATGGAGCGCACTGGAGTGCGTGGAGCGGACTAGAGTGCGTGGAGCGGACTGGGGTGTGTGGAGTGGACTGGAGTGCATGGAGCGGACTGGAGTGCATGGAGCGGACTGGAGTGCGTGGAGCAGACTGGAGTGCATGGAGCGGACTGGAGTGCATGGAGCAGACTGGAGTGCAAGGAGAGTACTGGAGTGCATAGAGCGGACTGGAGTGCATGGAGCGGACTGGAGTGCATGAAATGGATTGGAGCGCATAGAATTGCGCGACTTACATGGAATGGTTTGGAGTGCATGGAACGTTTGAAAGAGCATGTAACCCATCAAATCACATCACCATGTTTACTCTCTTCTTTACACCACCATTCAACTAGAAGACAGAGATACTATGACACCATTCAGTATAGCTGTTCTCATACCAACATCTGCCGCTTACTACCCATCACTCTAACTAAACACTGCTGGTTACACACCCCCCAGCCAGGTGTTCTCCTCAGGCCTAACGCAGCCAAAATTGGTCTGGATAAATCCTGCCAAAACAAACTGATACACTTGATCTCTCAACCACCACACCTACCGCTAAGAAGCAGCTATTACATGAATGCCACACCAGCTGCACAAATATCCAGTGCTCACACGCACCTTTGACTCTCTCTACTCTCTATACTGACTTGAACTTCGGTTCCCAAGGGCGTTCAACCTACAAGCGCCTTCAGACCATACCAATGGTACATAAGGCGCTATATAAATGCAAAGTAACATAACATAACATAACATTTACACAGAACATGCAAAACCATGCAAAGCATACATTAGCGCCATAATAAATGCTCCCAATTCAAACAGCCTAACAAAAAACTGATCTGGGATAGCAACAGTGAGAGATAAGCAACCTACATGTACCCCAAAAAACATTTTCCAACAGGCAGGGATGTAAACCAGACATGCCAACGTTCTGGGCAAGTTATCAACCCTCAGAAAACCTGTTAGAAAGGAGGGAGCCTGCAATACTTTACAACATATCCCCAATGCAAGGAAATGTAAGTAAAGGTGCCCCCAAGAAGGGAGAGAAAATATTATGCCATTACCCACAGATAATGGTAAAGCTATCTACACAGATTACAGAATTTCCTGGGATAAATGTGGCAAAAATTGTAGCAATGGAAGTAGCCATTGGAACAACAGACTTCTGAAAATGTTGTTTCATGAAATCAAACATAGGAAAAAGCTCCTTATTTTAAAAGGTAATTCCTTTTTTGTATATTTTGGGATATAGGTACTTGAAATAAGTGTATCATTATTTGGAACATTACTTACAATCAGTGTTTATATCAGTTATATTTTGTATTGTACACGTTTCTAAAAATATACATACTTGTACAACATCTGGCATGCTTATTCCAGAATCATTTAGATATTTATTGAAATTAAGCCAAATGCAATGACTGGTTTATGTCTCTATGATTTTGCACTATACCAAATATATTTTTGAGGATCAAATTAAGGATTTGATTGTATATCAAAATTATACAAAGACTGGTTAAATGAAGGCTGCACCGTGAAATGTAACTAGGAGGGAAAATTTGCCAAAGGGTAGTATAGCTCAGTGGCAACGCGCTCGTCTTGACAGCAAGATGACACAGGGCAATACATGTTTGCGCTTAGAAATGTCTTCGGTATTAAGTAAGTTATGAAAAAACAATTATAATTATAACCCATTAATCAAGGTAAACTTTGGTGTAACTATGTGTGATAATAATCTTTACGGGACCCATCTAAAAAGAAATAATTCCAAAATAAATTATGGTTCTATAGGTTCAAGTATGTTTACTCACAATGGGCCTCGTTCCGAGTTTGGAGGTAGCCATGGCGCTACTTGCGCCATGGCTGCCTCCAAAACAGGGTCCGACTCCGGTTTGGTGAGATGGGGACTTACTGGTCCATTCCGACCTCGGAGGGACCGGTAAGTCCCCATTTACCAAACCATTCCCCATTCCCATTTGAGCCCCCATAAGGCTCAATGGGAATGGGGAGGGCGCAAATAATGGCCTGGTGCATGCCAAGGTCGTTATGTGCGCCCTGGTCCTCTAACGGGAACCGTAAGGTACTTTTGGTCCGACCAAACGTACCCTACGGGTCCCGTTGGGGGACCTCGGAATAGGGCGCAAAGGGATTAACGGCACCGGTGTCCTTACCGGTGCCCGGTATCCCTTTGCGCCAGGGTCAGAATGAGGCCCAATGTATATACATTTGATCAAACTTCACATTACACAATGCAGAAAAACACATATAAATCGTATATAGTGATGGACATTTCCAATGTTAACAAAAAAATAAATTGGGTATAATTGTTGCTTATTATTAAACCAGCCGACACGTGGCCTGTATTTCACGCCAAAGGCACTTTATCAAGGCTTTGCTTTTTCTTTTTACAAAACATATTTTCTGTGAATTCTATTTTAAAACTAAACACATCAAAATGATCTTTCAAAGTGACATATACTTATCCAAAGGTAAACTTTAAAAGTATAGCTATATGTTGGTAATCTCTATTACTTAATCATCAGAACAATCAGTATGCCCAAGGACAACCCGGGCCAGCGCAGGTAAAGCAACACCTTATTGCTTGATAATAAAGAGGTACATAACACACCCATTGCATTGATTCAAATGCATGTCTACCATTATATGCAGAAAGGTTAGCTTGATGATCCTAACAGGTGCCATATATGCTATATACTAGACTGAATTATGATCTGGAGTGATCTCAAATCCTGAGTTAAATGAGGAGTCATTCTTGCTTACCATCTCTAACGAAGTATCTCCACACGTATGTGCCCTCTACCCATAGGAGGATGTTGTATTTCATTCAGGTAGAGTAATCTAGGAATTTAAAGATTACAACTGTCGCATAGTTTTGAATTGAAAATGTATATATAGGGAAGTTGATATTAAATGAAGTAATTAACTTCAACTCTTGGTTTATTGGACATAGTTCAAGGTAATTTGTGTATGGTTCTACTGCTTTCCTTCAGCATTGTCGAATATTTATGCCTTGTATGTTTCATTCAAGGCTTCAAAGAGCAGAATTTTGAAGAAAGTTATGTTTGTGTGACAGTGGGTCAAAATAGGATATGCAAACTCTGTATAAAGGATTACAAGAATATGGATGTAATAGTTTATTAATTAAAATGAGAATCATTTAGTGTGAAGGTTTTGGAACAGTTAATTAACATTCAAAATTGCTACATGTAATTGTTCTGTTTTATGTATATTTGCACTGTATCAGAGACTGCTTAATTCACAACGTATTTGTGTTTCCATGTGGTCTGCACTTACGAAAGCCATTTGTGCACATAGGGCTGAGATAGTGCTATACATTTTGTACGCACTGGAAGTTTGTCTTCAGAGGTCAATGAATTGACTACCTAAATTAGATGGGAAAATCTTACGCTCTATGGTGGATCTGCCGATAATGATTCTGCTTAAGGCGATATGTCTAGAACTTGGGCTTCCTTTCTTGATGTCAAATTGGAGGATGGCAGCATGTAAACTATGG
Organism: Ambystoma mexicanum; assembly: GCF_040938575.1. Classification (NCBI taxonomy): domain Eukaryota; kingdom Metazoa; phylum Chordata; class Amphibia; order Caudata; family Ambystomatidae; genus Ambystoma; species Ambystoma mexicanum. Next base: position 675,023,055 of record NC_090930.1, on the reverse strand, counting down.
GCCAAGATTAAGTTTGGAGGAACACAGGAAGTGACCCTGCTGAACCTGACGATCTCACATGCCAAGCGTCATTTAAAAAGCAGTTGGTATAATGAATTGGTCCAACTGGTCTTGCTTCATTTTAAAGAACTGGGAGTTGATATACCTCCAAGGTCATGGCAGGATTTTTACATTTTAAAGTTGGAGCATAAAACAAAACAGCTGGACGTGATTCAAGCAATTGACCATCTAACAAAGCTCTGATTCTATGTAGAGTAGTCTCATCAGAGGTGTACAATTGGTTCCTCTAAGACACACCTCACAAACTTATCTTCACCCCTGCTGACTAGATACATCCTTGCCATGCGCTTACATTTTCTTCCAGTTATGGAAAATACAGGATCATGGTTGGGGATCCCTTGGGAAAAGCACATTTGTAGATTATGTTCTATGCAGGTCGAGACCCAAATGCATATTCTTACCAACTGTGTATATTTGAAAAAGGAATATGAAGGGGATCAAAAATGTGGACTGCGGGTTCTGATACCTTTTGGTCTATGCTTTTGGTAGCAGATTCAATTGTAATAGCCACGGCTGCTTATCATATCTGGATTAAGGCCTTGGAAAAACAGAATAATCCTACCCAAATTTAAAAGTTTGGGTCGGAGTGTCTATGAATGAAACTAGGAAGATGGACTCTGCATGTTATTTGATTTATTGAGTATTACAAAAAGTTTTAACTTGGCTCAAAGGTGTATTTTATGGAACAAATTAATTGCAAGATAAGAGGTTTGTCTTTTCATAATTTTAAGGTTGGATTTAAGAATTGTTTTTGATTATATCATTTTAAACAATGATGATTGTATACATTGTAATATGTGTTTTTACGTGTAAAAGGAGGACAATGTTTCTTCCATGTGCACTCAAATAAAAATAAATATATACAATTAAACATGAGATTAGGTTACTTTAATATCAGTTGAACGTGATGTAGTGTATTTAAACAGAACACATGTTAATTATCCATATGCTTAGTCATTAAAGCTCAGATTAGTTGTGTTATCCGTCCCATGGTTTGCTCTGTTTTAATAGTGTTCTTTTGTGTGGACTACCAGGGACTCAACTCTCTCACCAAAACTGATGCACACTCCAGCCTAAGGACAGACAAACTGATTGACAGGTTAGGTTCTGCCAAGTTCAGGAGTAGCTTCAACCTCACAGCGAGGTACTGGCAGGTTGGTCTGACTGATCAAGCAAGAGAACAGTCAGCTTTCTCGACTCCAGATGGGCCCTAAAGGTTCACTGTTATGCTCTTTGGATTAAAGCATGTTCCTGCCACCTTTCAGAGGATGGTGAACCCAGTGCATCAGGGCTGACTTTGCAGTATTCACTCACGTATGGGCTGATCACCTATCCAGTCTGAAACAGGTGCTTCAAGCCAACCAGAAGGCTGGCTTGACTATGAAGTCTTTCAAGAGCCAGGGACTGTGACTTTCTTAGGTCACAAAATTGGAGGCGGTAGAAACAGTGTCTCCAGGCCAAAGAACAGGTGGTGGTAGATTGGGACATGCCTAGCACTCAAACACAAGTGCGAGCCTTTCTAGGCCTTGTGGATTATGACAGGCCTGTTATTCTGGGGTATGGACCACCCTCAATGATATCTTATCAAATAACTGCCGAAGAACGTCCCCTGGACCGCTTGCCAGTCTACCTTCCAGAGCTTGATGGATGGGCTATGCCCTGATACAGAGCTAAACATACTAGATTCTGGATAGGACATTAATATTCAGAAACGTTATTGTTAATTTGGTATTGGTGCAGTGCTAGCGCAGCTCTGAAAGGATATAACAACCATGTGCATTCTTAAGTAAGTGCTTGACCAAGAGATTGCACAAAAGGGCAACCATTGAGAACGAAGCATTTGCAGTGGTTTGGGAGGCATGTAAGCTGATGCCCTACAGGTTTCAATTCACTATCCAAACAGACCACGGGCCTCTTCTGTGACTTATGGCCATGCAGGGAGAGAAATCCAAATTACTGTGTTGGGTCATATCCCTCCAAAGATTGGACATGGATTTCAAACACAAACTTAGGTCACAGCATTCCTATGCAAATGGCCTTAGTTGATATGTTTGCCTACGCTTACATGCTATCTTATATAAAGGTTCTGCCTGGAGCCGATGACAGAGGGTTGGGCTATGCAAGTACCCTGTATGCAATCTTGTGAAGGTATAATGATGCCCACCCCAGGAAAATGAAAACTGCTCCTGGCACTGTTCGGCCATTGGCAGAAAGAAAAGGCATTCACCAAATCTAACACAGCATACCAGGTTCCTTCAAACTTTTGTATGTTCTCAATTAACGTGACGGTATCTGGGATTGCAGGAACTAAGGGAGTGTATTTGTTCAATTCTCTATAAACCACTGTCATTCTCTAGCCTCCATCCCCTTTTTTAACTGGCCAGACTGGATTATTCCACGCATTAGTGACTGGCCGTAATACACCTGCCTCTACATATTCTTTAAAGGTGTCTGAAATTTCCTTATGACCCCCAGGAATGCGTTATTGCTTCATAGACACACACTTTGTGGCCGAAGGCACGTGCACAGGAAGGATTTTCAATTTGCCTACAATAACTGGTGTATAAGTTGATGCATTCATTTGAAAATGATACCTTTTACCTCCCAGCCCTAAAGGCAACCCTACCAACATGTCAAAAACAGTAATATACTCAGGTTTCAGAACAATCAACACTTGACATTCTGTTTTTTCAAATTGCTTATTTGCTTATTTTCATTTCCGCTCCTGTCTGTACTGCTGGTGTTTCCTTCCCCCAGCCCAGTAATGGTAAAGTGTCGACCTTCAAATCCTGAAGGATTTCCGTTGTAAATCTTTTTTACTTTTTGTATTGTGTTCAGCCAACATATCAGCTTTTCACAAAATTAGAATCATAATTACATTAATTCATACAGTATTTACAAAAGATAATAATCCATTATATACAACAGAATTGCACAGAAAATACAAGTTATTACATTTTAAAAGAAAAAGAAAAAGGATACTCTAATGCAAAAAGAAAAATAAGATGTAGAAAATGAGGAAGAGTGGAAAGACAACACGACACATCAATTCAAAATTCTATTTCCATCCTGCACATTTCAATAATCTCAAAACCCCCAGAGTTAAATTGGGGTCAAGTAGTAGCAGCTAAACAATAAAACACGTTGCTGGCCACATTAAGGTCAGATGATTCCTTCTGCACCTTCCGAAAACACCCGAAACTTGGCTATTCTCGCAGGAACTACTAAAATAAATGATTACCTATAATCCATATTGTATTCACTATCAGGATGACGGTAACCTAAAATAATGCTATAACTCAGCATATTGTATTTTTATGTCTTATCCTAGTATATCCACAACGATGTAACCATTGTTTCTCTCCTCTAGGAACAGCACCCAGATGCCTCCGAGTTGGGTGTGCTTTACAAATTGCAAAAAAAAAAAAATAAATAAGCCAGAGGAGGCTCTCTCCCAGAACGCAACCGTGTTCAACCGGTCTTCACAGTAAAAAAAACAGGAGAGATGTCTAATACTTTATTCTCGTGATGCTGCACAGTAAACAACAATGCCTTAGAATTGGCTATTCACCTCTTCCTCACAGTGAAGAGAGTCCTTCCTCAATCAGTGACCTATGTCTAGAGGCCTTTATTTCACCCGTGGGAATCAAATTTAGGCAAAACCTAAGGAATTAATTCGATTTTTGGGATCACCTTGCCCTTATAAAATCGAATAAGGGGCATCAGCGAGATATTCTGTCTTGAGCTTTCACATCTGACAACTAAGCTGGTCTATAGAGCCCTCTAGGCGAATTGTTACTTTTGAGATTGACATGGATGCATATAGCATTAGACCCAGATATTTTACTTCAGATTTTACAGGAACAGGACAGCCATTCAAATGCCACTTATAACTCACAATGCATTGCCCAGAATTACAGAAAAAGACTATAGTGGTCTCTGCAGCATTGCTTATTAGATCATCATTCACTACATATTTCTCGAACCACTCAAAAGACATTGGAGGACTACTGGGGTGTAGTCTACGACGACAACATCTTCCACATAAGCGAGCCCGTTTAAATATTGGTTCTCTATCTTAGGGGGGGCTGAGAGCACAAGGAATTAATGTCTTGTTCTTAAGTTCTGAAACAAAGAGGTTGAATAGACAGGGAGCCAAAATGCCTCCCTGTCTAACTCCTCTACCTGTGCGAATCGGGCGAGAAAGAGTACCACTCCCATCTAATCTGACCTGGATCTGAGTTTCTGTGTGTACATGTATAATTATGACCAACAAACCTGGAGGGAGACCCCCGCTGAAGTAGTTCAGACCAAATCCTGTTTCTATTAATGGTGTCAAAGGCCAATGATGAGTTTATGCAGGCACCATAAAGGACCGGACCACCCCATGACCATGATTTTCCAATCAATCAGTACATTATCAACCCATTCAAGGGGGGTCAAAATACCCTTCCTAAATCCTATCCAATGTTTCTGCATGATTCCTGTCCCCTATGCCCATGATTCCAACTCTTCCAAATTTACTTCAGCAAATATCTTGCTGTCAGCATTTAGAACGGCGATAGGGCGGTAGTTGGCAGGTTCCACCCTGTCGCCCCCCCTTGAAGATTGGGACCACAATGGCAGCGCGCCAGGAGGGAGGAGTCTCCCTAAATTGCAGAACATGCTCAAACAAATCATGAAGACGATGCCCAAGGATCACCGGACCGGGGAAAAATTAACTTCATACATCAAAATCAGGGGTCCATATAGTTTCATAATGTAAGTACATCACCCATCCTCCGAAACAGCATTGGCCTGCAACCCCAATTGAATGCTCTTACTGATTGCCAATTGCCCAAAGATTTCGGGAGTTATTTTTGCTCAATGCCCTCAACAAAGCCACCCCATCCCGTTGTAATCTAAAAGCCTGATGAGACTTGGACCAGTTCCTGTAGCCATTTATCAAAGATGTATGCTTATCAGCCATTGCCTGGCCCCTTTCGCAGTCGTGCTTGAGGGCTCTAATTGCTTTTCTCAATTCCCTTTTCTTATCACTAGTGGCTTCAGCATATTCATGTTGATGATATATTTCCCCTTTCAGATTCACTAAAGCCGGGACCTCCACACTCCAAATAGATTAAGTACAATGGAACGGTTTACAGGCTTGTAACAAGTCAATTTCGTCCACAGAATGAAAATAAATATCAAGTTTTTGGTTCAGTGTTTCACCATCACATCCGAATTTCACCACCCTGTTACTCCCTTCATTAACCTCCAATATTGTTTTGTATTTCAAAGGAGTACACCAGTCACCAAAGACAAAACTAGCTGTCAAAATACTATGATCACTTGTACAGGTCTCTGTGTTTGCAAACATGTCACAGCAAATAATACATCTTTTGTTAGTTTGCAGAAAATCAATCATTGAGCTATGACGGCCGTTGGTCCAAGTTGAGTTCACTTCCCGGGTACCCTTTATAAAACCATTTACCATATGCCATTTACCATATTCAGATTCCAGTCATTAAGAAACTCTAATCATTTCTTACCATTCATCGCAGAGATAGTAGTTACACTCTTAGCATCCAATGCTGTTATGCAGCAGGAATTCAAATCACCACCCCGTATTATGTCCAAGGGCTTGTCATCATTCATCACAGTCAGCAAAAGAGAGGATAAGGACACAGAAAATACAGATACATTGGATAAAGCAGGGTTCAAATGTAAATTAATAAAAGCTAGGGATCTAACCAACCCCCTCACTCTGATTCTCCCAAAAGCAGCACAAATTCCAGGAGTTTCTATCGTAATTTTCTCTAGGCTTGCAAAAATTGAATTTCTAACTGCTATCAGCAGTCCGCCCGAAGGTCGGCCCTCATTCAAATGCATTGCCAGTTGTTCCACGATGGTAAAACCATCCATAGTGCAAGATCTTAATAACTAAGTCTCCTGAAACAGGACCACATCATAACCACCAAAGATATATTCTTGTTCAATCATACTCCTAAAGGTGCCGGAACCCTGCGTATTCCAACTTCCGAATTTCAAATGTTCATTTACTAAAGCTGTTCTTCAGATAATCCAAATTGCTGAAAGACCTCAGCTAGGATATTAGGTAGTAGGGAGAGGATATTATTCTATTTCCCCCACTGAGGCTAACATCATGATCCCCTACCCACTCTCTTCCTGTCTTGTTCTTAACTCACAGCTCCTCCTATTTACTTGTAGGGAGCTCGAGATTGCAAGGCCCGGCTTCTCCAATTTCACCGCCGCACCACACATTGCCTCAATCCCTATACAAGATTTCAAACCAGGTCAGCTCTTGATTCATAGGGGAAATAGACATAAATCATATGTTGTAAATAGGGATTAATCTGGAATTTCTTTCATAATTGCTGAAATACTGCTTGTATTTAAAACCTTCATATCCGTTTTTGATGAAGAATGTCACAATTTTGGAATGCCAAATGGAAGTAGAGAATTTTCTATATTTGAAGTTGGTAACCCTCAAACTCCCAGACTAAGTCCCCATTGAGAATGATCAGGGCTCACGTCAACATCAACCAACCCTGTACTCCCCGATGGCCCCAAGTCTGTGTTTGCTGTTGCAACTGTAAGGTTCACTACTGGACTAGAAATGGGCACTGGAGGGGAAATCATAGCAGGAATATCAGGAATAACTTTTCTCCCTTCAAAAAATTAGAGCCCATCCAATAGCTTTTTCTGGTTGCTTAGGTGTCAGACCTGCTTGAGCAGGGGGATAACCTTGCCCGTTTGGGACACACAATCCAATGATCGTGCGCATTTCTTGGCAGTACCACAGTAAAACCCTGTACAGGTTCCTTACCCTTTCTAGGCTTTCAATTCCCCTTCCGTCCAAGCCTTTTGCAACTACCGACTGTTCAGGGATCACCAGATCTTCAGGGGAATGATATGTTGTGCCCATTGCATTCAAATATTGCTGATTGTCTGATTTTTTTGTTCTTCTCAATCTTTGATTTTTAGACATTTTTTTTTGTTTTCCTGTAATTCCTTCCCATTGGCAATTATTTGTTCATTATTTTTCCTTAAGTTCTCTGTTGGATTATCTTTCAGGGAATCGGACGGACATACAGTAGGAGTCTCTAAAGGAGCAAGAACTGACTTCCCTCATACTCCATGGGAGTCCAATTCAGAAGGAATATGAGCAAGTCTAATAAACTCCTTCATTGTCGATTGAGACATGGGAGAATCATCTAGCTCATCCCGTTGGACACCCCGTATGACAAGAGCCGCCCTAGGAATTGATGAATTCACCAAATTCACCACGATAATGATAATGATGTGCTATTTATATAGCACCTTTGTCCAAAGAGCTTTTCAGAGCACATATTTAGATACAATATCACTGAATCGAAATTGGTACTCATTTATCGATCTCGGAAGGAAGAAAGGCTGAGTTGGCCTTGCCTGGATTCGAACCTGCGACCTGAAGATCACGCTCAGATTGCAGCAGCGAGCATCAACCCTCTGAGCTATCTTACCGGCTGAAGATCTCCATTTTGGTGTTTGGTACACAGAGTTGCTAATTCCACAGGCCCACTTCACCCTGTAAAGCAATGAGAGCTGAAGTTTGGCTGCGGGCATGCTCCTTGATGGCAATAAGATAGTCCAACATAACTGTATTCACTGCTGACTTCAACCCAACCGAGGTAGTTTCACACCCCCCCCACTTCCTTTGGAAGTTCCAGTAGGGTTCCGGGCCGGACTTGAAACTTTCCCTTTAGCTGCTCAAAAACCGAAACCATAGAGGTTAAAATATAATTTAGTGACAAAAGCACTGATTGGGGAGAATTGGTTGAATCCAAAGGCACGAAAGGAGCATCTCTTTTTTCTGGAGAGTCTGCTGCTTGATGAGCGTCCCTTATTGGCACCTCGGCAGATCCCCCCTGCACCATATTATTAGATGGCAGAATGGGACTCATTAGCAGGTCATCTTTAATGCAGAAGGGTGTATTTTCAAAATGTCTGCTCACATCCAGGTTACAAGGCATATTTTCCTCAGGCTTCTGCACTGTTGAGGTGATTGAGATGGGGCCAAATGTAGAAACACCTCCAGGATTTTGATGAGGAGGATAAAGTATATTCTTTACAATTCACAAATAGATGGCACACCGGAAGGAATAGGGGAGAGCCAGTGATAATCACAGTGGTAGGACCAACTGGCAAAGGATGCAGATTTCTGGTCAAGCATGAAGTGTCAACATCAGGTAATTCAGCATGTCGTTCCTCAAAATCCACCTCAATGGCCTTCGGATCATCCCTTTAAAAGCCATTCCTCAAAATGTACATGACGGCTTTCCTGATTTACACTCCCAAAAATTAGCAACAAAGATCCAACCTAGTCCACTTGTGGAAGTCCAGAATTCAACTCTGGTCACTGAGAAGCATTTATCACTTTTCCGAAATTGGTCTGTGTGAGAAGGAGTCCAGCCAGTAAATTCAAAAACATTCAGAAGTTAGCTGAAACTCCAATCACGTGGCTTTACTCAACTGCCACTAACTTTCATCCATGTACAAAAGAAAGTCGCTCAGGGAAACTCCACACATGGATAAGGTGTAAAAGATAATAGGAAAATAGTACCAAAGCTGTGATCTAACAGCTTTCCAGCCGGAAGAATTCATATGATTCTTTCAACTTCGCAGCACTGCGCTGTTGTCGTTATCCTGCAAAATCTACACAGTACAATCCCTTTGATGCAAAACTCCACGTTCTAACCGTGTTTTAAACAATAATGTTCCTCCTTCATTGGTGCAGCACACAACATCGTATAAGAAGCAACTCAGCTCAAAAGACCTTATGCAAAACTCTCACCCCAGGCAATAACGCAAAGCGGGTGACCATTCATTAAGTGTGTAGCCACTTAAGCCACGGACTACCACAGACTGTCAACTCAGTGAGCAACTCTGTGGTGCTTCCTGCTGTGATGGAGTATTGATAGATAAAATCCTCCTCTTCCTGTCCCAAACTGCTGACGTGTTGCCAGCAAGGAAAGACTTTAGGACTGCAACAGACTGTCAACTCAACGAGAAACTCCCTATCAAAGCTCAGACCTCTTGTGTGTTTCCAGGCTTCCAAACTATCTTACCATTAACATGAGGTTGTCTGTCAACTTTTATACTCGCTGAAACTGTTGGGGCTTGGCCATAATCCTAGTCAAATTTAGAATGAGTGTACCCAGACTCAGCCTCTAACATTGCACTCACTGTTTTTCTTAACTCTGCATATGTTGGCTTTTACTGGGAAGGGATCCTCATGTGCCCTTCTTCTGGCTCCCCTTTAGGAGGAACTGAAGGTGAAGAGTCCCCTTTTTGCTTGGTCACCACCTGTCTCTTAACTTGTTTATAGTGCTTTTTCCCAGCAAGCCCTTTCTTCTTGTATAACTCATACATCTCCCTGGTTTCAATACCATCAATCTTCTGCCGTGGCACATCATCTTTCAATAATGCCAGAAACATGTCACTCGAGAGTCTCTACTAGCTTGTCTCCTGCCCTCTGTTCTTCTCTCACTGCGCCTCTCTCTCTCTTGGTCTGTGCTCACCTTTGTTCTATTCGCCCAGATCTGACAATTTCCAAATTGCATCCACCACCTCATCAGTTGGCTTGCAAGTAATACCCACAATACCCACAAACAAAGTCAAAATGACACTCCTAAATGAGGGTGGAGTAGTTCTTATAACCTTATTTCTGGTTGAACCTGACAGTGGCACCTCCCCAATATTTACTGATTCATCTACATGAATTGCTTCCTTCATAGCATGTTCTTTGATTTTCTGAATTGCCTCTTTTAAAGAGTACCACTTATTGTCCTCACTGGGCCAATCTCTGGTAATATGATATTTGCTGTTATACCCCTGGCCCACTAGGTGCAACATAGACACCTGCAAAGCTTGGCTATTTGCATCTGGAGGAGGTTCAGCTCACACTACATATTGTATTTTGGAGTCATTAGATAAAGGCAGGAAGCACTGGGAATCTGTGGAATCTACCAACAGGCCCCCGGCACCCGATCAAACATTCTCACCATCAAGGTGAGTAAGGGCTCCCCTGACCTCTGCCACAATCGAGTAATAATCACACCAACCTCCTGTTGTGTCTAATCTTCGAGTGTAGTCAAATACACAACACCCCCAGGTTTTGGGAATGGGGGCCAGCACTACACCTTGTTACTAGGTTAGCAGTGACTGTCTTTTTGTCAGGTTTCTATTCAGATTCTGCCTCCACATGAGGGCTACAATCCGAGTCAATGGAATTCCAAATGTCACCATCACATTTATATGGGTCCTAATCCGCCCCTGCAATGGCAATTAAGGCAGCAACTTTCCTCTTGTTTACATTGCCTTTCATATTTATATTGAGCAAACTGACAGCTGCTCTTTCAGCAACTCCTTAGAATTTATTTGCTTCATCATGCCTGATTTTCAATTGTAATTGTTGCATCAGTGAAATGTGTTTCTCAGCAGCTAACTCTTTCTCCAAATGTAAAATATCTTTGCTTAATTGACCATTTCTCTGGTGCATTTTTCTATAAGTATTCAATCAAATCCACCCTGTCTTCCTGACGCAGCAAATTCATTTACTTTTTCCACATGGACCTGCTGTAAACAAAATTACAAAAAAGGTAGCATGCACACCTAGAAAACAACATGGCATGATAACCTGTTCTGTGTTTTTTTCCCACTTTGAGAGTCTGCAGCCATCACTTTTCCTCACTGTACTTTTCACAAAGGAGGAATAACTATTTGCATATCAGTCTTTGCCCCACCCGCAAGGGCAGTCCAGCACCAAAATGCCAGGCAAATCTCCTTTGAACAAGAATACCAACAGCAACCACAGACATGTGTTTCAGCCTTGTTGGGCCTCAACAGTGACGTGGAGCTGTGCCTCTCTGAGCACAGTTTGCAAGGGGTCCACTCCTGGGTTCTCCCAGGTAACTTAGGGTGACCAACATAGTCAAACTCAGCTGTAAACAAAACACTACCCCTGCAGGCTGGGCAATGGCCAAGCTTTCATCCCACAGCTTTCTCAGCCCAGTGCTGCATCCCCATTCTTTCGCTAATTTATCATATGGGCTCCTCACCCAGCCTGGAATAATAGCACTAAGCCAATCTCTGCCAGCAGAGAATCCCTTATCATTTTTCATAAGCAAGGTATTCATATTTACAACAATTTACAATGGTCTTGTCACAGTAAATTATCCACAGCAACCGAAATGCAGTCACGCAATGCACACACATAAAACCCTTATCTAAATAGCCTGGCTCCAACTGCAAAGTGAGAATACAAATGTTCAAAATAAATCTTGTCCACCAGCATTTTAAGCACAGATCCCTAAATCCCTGGAACTCCACATCACAAGGCAACCCAATGCTCACAGCGCCAGATGCTTTGCTTCAAAAGTGCACAGAAAATATTTCACAGCCCCAGCACACAAAATGAAGAAACTTTAAGTACTCGAGGGCAATTACATACACAGACACTCAGATAAAACTGTAAAAATGTTCTTTGCTGCCCTTTATTCACAAAAAGCATACATAAATGAATAAGTTCAGTAAAAATAATAAATTAATGTTTAATTACCACACATAAAAGGAATGCAAAGAGTTTAAAAATACTTCACAGTTGAAACAACTGCAACAGAAATCCTCATCTCTCCAGGAATGCACTGAGAATCCCTGAAACAGGCAGCCAGAGAGATTACTGCTTCAATGAGCCTGGAAGCAGTGAGTCCACTCTTCCAATAAGCTTTCTGCCTGACTGCTCTGGTGTCCCTCATTTTAAACCATCCGCAAATGCAAGATGGCATTTTCCAGAACTTTTACCTTTTTACAGTTTAATGTGTCCCCGGCCAGAGTGACCTATGGCAACCTCAAGAGACAAAACACTTCCCTTTCTCATGAAAGCTCAAAAACAGCTACATAACTTTCTAGAGTTTTGCAAGATTCCCTCGCAATGTTAGCAAGTACCAGCTGGCACCTTCTTCAAAACAGTCCTTGAAGCGATGTAAACGCAAAAAAAACATTTTTGCCAGAGGAATAATACAAACCAAATTACAAGTTCACATTAACTGCAGCTTTCACTGAGGCCTGAAGAAAATGTGCAGCTTTTACTGAGGCCTGAAGAAAATGTACATTATGGCTCTGGGAGCACCCAAAATGCACTGCGCACAGATGCCATGTATTTGTCCAAAGCATTACAATTACTAAAGCAGAGAAAACCGAAATTGCAAGATTTGTGGAAAGAATTTCAAATGAAAAATCACTGAATCACGTTTAATTAGTTTAGGAGCTAAATCTATCTAACATTGATTGTTTGGTAAGCATGTGGCAGTAGATGGTTTAACAGAAACATGTTAAGGATATTGTATTGTATTGTATTGTGTTGTATTTGGTTATTTATATAGCGATCTTTCCCTATTTGTATGGCCTCAATGCACCTTGTGGTTGGAACGCCTTCGGTGACCGTAGTCAATGTGCTGATGGTTCTAAGAATTTTAGATTAGGAGATGCATGCGTGCATTTTCTCCGATTTAGGACTTAGGTGGCTGGCTAGGCTCGACTAAGCAGCCCAAAAAGGTCAGGCACGTGGGTGGGCGCTGTTGGAGGTTTGCAATTGAGTGCTATTGTTGAAGAGAGTGGTTGTGTGGCCAGCTATACCGCATTTCTTTTGGTTGGTAGTCGCTGTATGCTAGTGGCAGAGGTGTTGAGGTACATAAGGTATTTCAGTGTGGCCGGCTATATGCGCTGCTAGACCGGATGAGTTTAGCCATAGCTGTATTCTATGATGCATGTATGCGTGGCCGTGCCTGCATCCTGTGTCAACAGATGTGGTGTAAGGTATAGGTACAGTAGGCTTTGATGTTTTTCAGCTGCAAGTAGGAACATGGTATCAATGTCTTATCATGAAATAGAATTGCTAGCCAACACTGGACCTGACAGTATGAAAGTAGTTAAAAAATAAGACGCTCTATTATCATTACAACACCCTTCTTCAACATTTTACATACAAAAAGAATAATCAACCTAATTTTGAAATTGGCTATTTCAAAGATAACAAAATAGAAGGATCTCTTGTTCGACATAATAAAATAGGTTTATAAAATCATCAAAAAGTAACATGGAGCACAGATGAAAACAAACAACTGTACTATTATTGCCTTCTTCAGTTATTACTATTCTAGTTCCAAGGAAATTAACTCACAAAAGAATATAATAGTTATGAAGATTCTTTTCATAATTTCAAAATGTATAGATATTCTAAATGAAGAACTAGAACAAGAAGAACTTCCAGCAACAGAATTTTAAAAGGAGATTCCAAATTAACTTTTCAACCACATGAGGTTACCCTGTTGTCCAATATGAAGCATCAGTGGCTATGCATGCTTTTGTGCAAGAATTCAAGCACAAGCATATAATGTAACATTGCACAATTTTCTTTCAATCTCGAACAATTAGGAAAGTGATGTTTTTCAAATAATTGTGGAAACATAGATCATTCATTCTTGCATGACCAAAGTAAATGTTACTTTGAAAATTATAAATTCAATATACTTTATACAAGTCGAAAAACTGGTTTTAATAAGAGCCATTTAAAAAAAAAAATCTTTTCATTTGTTTGCAAAACTTTTACCAGTCCTTTGGAAAATGTATGTTGAGCTCCAACTGGTTTAGCAGCCTACAATATTGGTGGCATTATTTTACTCTGCCTGTTTTTCTTTTTTACCATTTGGTTTTAAGTCACATGTGAAGACTGCTTCTGAAATCTCACGCCTTCTGAAAAGAATTAAAGAGTTAAAATTGATAAAGTCAGTGGGCCTCATTACATGGTAGGCGGTAAGGGATTACCGGCACCGGTAAGGGCACCGGTGCTGGTAATCCCTTACCGCCCTACTGCGAGGTCCCTTAGCTGGTCCCTCCCCTAACGCCTGGTTTTACCAGGCATTATGAAAGGGACCCATTAAGGAACTTCAGAGCTAAAAACGGTACCGCAAATTGCGGTACCGTAATTAGCTCCTCCCCATTCCCATTGAGCCCTATGGGGGCTCAAATGGGAATGGGGAATGGTTCCCGGAATGGGGACTTGCTGGGTCCTCCAGGGTCGGAATGACCCAGTAAGTCCGTATTCCGGGAAAACGGACCCGGAATGCTACCGCCTACCGTGTAATGAGGCCCAGTATCTTTTTAATGTTATGCTGGAAAGTATAACATTTTATTTCCACATTTACTTCAGCTCACTTTTCAACATGTTTTGAAAACAATAATTACTTAACACAGTAGTAACATGTTGGGAAGCATTGGGAATTTAAATTTATGAAGTTACTTTCATATTTTGAGTTAAAATATAGGACAAAGTCATAATGATGTATATGGCAATATACTAAATAATATTAAATTTGGGCCAATAAATGAAAATACTTTTGACTTTTTAAGTAAACAATTTATGGGGGCAATACAAAGACGATATTTCGATAATCTGGAATGGTGATTTAAATTCAATAAAGGAATCCACCAATTACTTGAAGAGGAATGAATTCAACATTACACTAACAATGCAACACAGCACAGAAAATATGTGTTTTCTTCTGCTAATATATGCAGAAGAGGACAAAATCCAATCCTCTCTTTACCACAAACCCACAGTGGGAAACAGTAAACTGCATAATGACAGCAATCATCCAGCACATATAATAAGGAATATCTGCTATGGATAATTCTTAATAATTAATAAAAATGGTAGTACTGATGCTGAATATGAAATACATTTGACTACCAGCACAGGAAAATTCAAGGCAAGATGTTATCAGGCTCAAACATTAAAGGTTACTCTAAAAAAAGCTACAACTAAGGATAGAGCACAACTTTTGATGGATAAAGCTAAAAGGACAGACATGATAGATGAAGAAGGAAAAACAAGAATTATAACTATATATAGTACTAATCATCGGCAAATAACGAGAATTTTAAAGAAACAATGGCACATTTAACAGTTTGACAAAACAATATCCTAGTATATGGCCGATAAACCTGCCATCCTCTTTAGAAAAGCTGTGACAATCAAAACGATAATTAGTCAAACGATAATTAGTCCTAGATTTTTGGAACCGAACATTTTAAAAGTACTGGGACATTACATTCACACTGGAAACTACCCCCAATAACAGACAACCACAAATGCGGACATTGGGCCTCATTACGCGGTAGGAGGTAGCCATGGTGCTATTAGCACCATGGCTACCCCCTTACCACATTCTGGGTCCGTGTTCCCGAAATAGGGACTTACCGGGTCATTCCAACCTTGGAGGACCTGGTAAGTCCCCATTCCGGGAACCATTCCCCATTCACATTCCAGCACCCATAGGGCTCAATGGGAATGGGGATGGAGCTAATAACGGTACGGTACGGCAATTTGCGGTACCATTATTAGCTATGAAGTCCCTTAACGGGTCCCATCCATAACGCCTGGTAAAACCAGGCGTTGAGGAAGGGACCCGCTAAGGGACCTCAGAATAGGGTGGTAAGGCATTACCGGCACCGGTGACCTTACCGGTGCCGGTAATCCCTTACCACCTACTGCATAATGAGGCCCATTGTAAATTATTTTCACAAATGATTGCCAATTTGGACTTAACAGCATTCCCCAATGTACAACAGCAAACGATTACAAGCTTCATCAATCGCGATACCAAGTCTATTATATAAGGGATCAAATGCCATTGCAGTAAAAGGTACATAGGAAGCACGATTTGAAAACTTCATTTCAGGATTATTGAACACATGAGAGTGATCAAAAATGGGGATAAGAAGTATCCAATGGCTGTTCACCATCAAAAGGAACATTCACATCTGTTGATAGAAAATATAAAATTAATGGGCCTGGCTACAGTCAATATGCTAAAAAGAGAAGATAACAGAGAGTTACGATTACGGCAAGAAGAAGCCAAATGGATCACATACATGGACACGTGTTATACTGGACTCATGGACAATGAGTTGTGATCATACCTGTGAGACACCATAAAGTTCAAATATATTTTATATTGATTTAGGCATTCACCTTAAGGACTTTTTCTCTTATTTATGCCCACTTTTTACAATGCATAAACTATTTCTGAATGATGAGGTTGTGTTCACATAAGTGTTTAAGAAGTACCAATGGACAGAGAAAAGAATAAACTTGCAAAGATATAAACACATTATTCTGTTGGTAAAATCTCTGTCAGAAATCACAAGATGGGCATAACCAACGTGAGTTTTAACAAATAATAGCATTCCTTCCTTTAAATTGCGGGTAAGCGATTTAAACAGGTGACTTAAGCATATTCAAACAGATTTTGTCCTAAAAACAAACAGCGCTAATTTAGCTTTTCCAAAATGGCCCGTCTGGACACTAGAGATGATGTCCTCATGTAGAACGTTATTTTTTTTTTATGTGATTGAAACTGTTACAATCGACAACCTTTAACCACAAATGTTTTATCTACAGAAAGAAAACAAGAATAGCATTTAGCAATGTAAAAAAACAATTCATTCAACAGTCCAATGCAAAAGTCTTTTGAATGGCAATTAAACATTTCACCATGGCTAATGTAATAGAAGATTTTTCTCCTGATAGCAGGATCTTCCATCATAACTCCTTATGTCTATGACCATACTTGGTGATTACGTCCAACATTAGAGTCTTTCTTTGCTGAGAAAACACCGAACAATCCATCATCAAATGTTTTAGGTTTTCAATCGAGTCCTCATGTTTACAAAGTCTACAAGTCTGTCAACCAAGGTCCACCACCCCTCGTTGATTTGTCTCTTTAGTGTTCAGTAGGTTTAAACAAAATCTGAAAAATTGGTTTCTAAAGAACCAATGTGGGAAAGATTGTAGGTATCTCAGGAGCACATTTAATTTTCAACATTCCTCTAATGGTTTCCCAAAAGCTCTGTATCGTTGTCTCTCTTTCTGGGTGCAGATCCAATCTTGAATACATACTGGGTAATTCATAGAATTTCGCACAAAAGTGGCACACGTGGCTGGCGCACAGTGTGCGCGTGCGAATGTCTGCGCCAGCCGCGTGCGCTAAAATCGATTTCTGCGCACAGCGTATTCATGGATTTTAGCCTCCAAAACCAGCCGTGGCGCAAAGTGGTGCAGCGACCCTGCAGCAGCGCCAATTACGCCCCCAAGAACGCCCCTAGCGCAAGGAAAAGCCATCAAAATCCCCAATCCAGCGCAAAGGGCTGCGCTAACCCTGGACCAGTTTACAGGGCTGCCAAACAGCAAACGCCAAGTGGGGCACGTGTATAACTGGGGTTCGCATGAAGTTTCACACGTGAAAGGGCCTGTGCGAGTGGGGTACGTGTATAACTGGGGTTCGCGGGAAGTTTCACACGCGATTGGCGCAAGGTACGTGTATTACGGGGTTCGTGGGAAGTTTCACACGCGAAAGGGCCCTGTGCGAGCGGGGTACGTGTATAACTGGGGTTGGCGGGAAGTCTCACACGCGATTACAGCAGGGTACGTGTATTACGGGGTTCAAGGGAAGTTTCACACGCGAAAGGGCCCTGTGCGAGCGGAGTACGTGTATAACTGGGTTTTGAGTGAAGTTTCATACGCGAAAGGGCCTGTGCGAGTGGGGTACATGTATAACTGGGGTTCGCGGGAAGTTTCACATGCGAAAGGGCCTGTTCGAGTGGGGTACGTGTATTACTGGGGTGCGCGGGAAGTTTCACATGCGATAGGGCCCTGTGCGAGTGGGGTACGTGTATAACTGGGGTTCGCGTGAAGTTTCACACGCGAAAGGGCTTGTGTGAGTGGGGTACATGTATAACTGGGGTTCGCGTGAAGTTTCACACGCAAAAGGGCCTGTTCGAGTTGGGTACATGTATTACTGGGGCGCACGGGAAGTTTCACATGCAAAAGGGCCTGTGCGAGTGGGGTACGTGTATTACTGGGGTTCGCGTGAAGTTTTACACGCGAAAGGGCCCTGTGCGAGTGGGGCACATGTATTCCTGGGGTTCACGTGAAGTTTGACATGCAAAATGGCAACCCCCGTGCGCGATACGTCACAGACGCGCTTACGCGCTAAGGGCCTTTGGTCCAATGAAATCGCGTACATGTGCTGACCCGCTTACGCGCTAAGGGCCTTTCCTCGAATTACAGCTGACGTGCAATTTGTTCACGTGCCAAATTACTCCATATCAAGCTGGCCACGCATACACACACGGAAAACCACACTCCTGCCCTGAAGCCCATTTTCCTGCCCCCCAGAGCCCCGAGCACGCTCCCACCTGCCATCTGCTGCTGCCTGACTGTTGGCTGCCCACGTGCCCTGCTATTTGGTGCCTGCACATCAGCCATCTGCAGCGGTCCAGTTGCTGTGTCCACCCATGCTGGAACAGAAGATGCCCGAATGGGATACCATCGCTCCACAGCCCAGCCCCAGGACCTAGTTGCCCACCCACTCCTGCCTCTGGGGTTGCCATGTCAGGCACATCTCCATCTGGCACCACTGGCAACCCCCAGCCAGAGAGGCAGAGGGCCACCAGCTTCACTGCCACCGAAGTTGGTGTCCTGGTGGAGCATGTCCTGGGGCATTATGATGCCCTCTTCGCAACATCACGCGCCAACAAGGAAGGACAGGAAAGGATCTGGGACGACGTAGTGGTTGCCATCAACGCGGAGGGGGTGGCAACCCGCGACATCAAGCACGTCAAGAAGCGCTGGGAGGACGCCCATATCCACGCCCATATCCTTCGAAGGCATACCCGTCCGGAGTTGAGCGGTAAGTGGCAAAGCATTGCTGTGTGAGACAGGGCATGTTGCAGTGTGCTGGTAGTCTGATGCTTGCCTGTATGTGTGACATAGGCCATGTATGGATGAGTGTGTGCAGGGACATCATGGTCATGCATGTGAGACCAGTTATGTGTGAACCACATGGTTGGTGAATGTGTTTTAATGCAACATGGGGACCTCTATGCGGAATGCACACATGAAAGCATGGCTGTCTCTGTTCCTGGACATGAAGGGGGGGTGAGGAATGGGTTGTGATGTCATATACATGTATGGTGCACATGTATGTGTGTGTGTGCCAGAGAAGTGTGTGTGTGACTTTGAAACGCCATGGCTGCATGTGACTTTGAAGGCAACATCTTGGTTTACAGGGGCCCTTCTACATGGATGTTGATGTTGATTGCAGGCGCCAGGACTGTTTCTGCATGTGTGTTGTGTGCATCCACCCATGTGTTGTGGAATGACAGGATGGAAGTGACATTTGACAGTGCCACTCATGTGTTATTGCTTCCTGTCTAGGGTATTTTGTACTGTACCCTGATGCTTGTGTTTTATGTCTCCCTCTACGCAGCATCAAGTGAAGAAGAGGGCGGAGACGGCGCTGTGGAGCCAAGTGGCGGGGATGCCTCCAGTGGGCGGCGATGCAAGGCCCAGCCACCCTCCCAGGAATTACCATCATCCGGGACCGAGGGGGCAGGTGCTGCGTCTGCCACAACGGCTGTGGCGGAAGGACCGGGTGAGCCCCCACAGGGGCTTCCAATGGCGGAAGACGGTGTGGAGACATCCAGGTTGGTGGTCTCCACAGAGGAGGAGGAGTCAGCTGCTGAGCCGCACATGGGGCCTGGTGGGGGTAGTACCACTGGTGCAAGTGGTGCAGTCCAGGGCCAGGGTCATGAGGCAGCACAGGTCACCGCGGAGGGGCCTGTGCATGTCGCTGTCCCTGACCCTATGACTGCACCACCATGCACCAGCAGGGAGGCCCCGTCCCAGGCCCGTCCGCAGATAGGGGAGAGTGCCATGTCATCTGCCTCTCCACTACCTGCGGACTAGGGGTCCCACGAATGTATGGGCTCTGTCCTGGTTGGTGGGTCCCTACATGTGTTGGGCACTCTGGCGGACCTCTCCTCCTCTGTGGAGACTTTGTGCCAGTCGTTCTCCACACCGTCTTCCGGCCCAGATTCCACCAGGGCCCCCTGTGGACCTGGCCCGACCAACACATCCGGCTTGGTGGAGCTCACATCCCTGCCACAGTCGGGAGTCGGCGGCCCAGCAGGGGTGGACACCACAACTGGAGACCAGCTGATGGAGGATGTGCAGGCACCATCAGACACGGCACATGGACAGCAGCAGCAGGAGCAGGCTCTAGGTGGGAGCCATCATGGCTCGGGCCTTCGACATCGGAGGGGCAGGCATCGGCCAGAGGGCAGGAGGACCCAGGACTGGAAGTGTCTTCCGTGTGACAGCGGTTAGGCCATGCTATAGATGCGGAGCGGCAGCGGGCAGAAGAGGCACGGCTCACGATGGTCAGGGCGGAGAACTCCATGTGGAGGGCCCTGAGGTGGGCCGAGTGCCTCGAGGCAATTCGCAGGGAGTTGGAGGAGAACATGTTGTCGTCCCTGCGAACCCTCAGGGCCATGGAAGAGGACCGCCTCCAGGACTTTGAGCAGGAGTTCGATGATGCCCTGGCCCGGGACATCCAAAAGTGAGCCGTCGGACTAGCCCGCTGCTCTTGTAAATAGTTTTTAGAGTTAGGTTTCCTTTTCGTTTTCCTTTTATTTGAGGTCAACGGACAATGCCACACAAATTTGTATATAGTTATATTTTTAGGTAGGTAGGTAGGTTTCATTTTTTTGGTTGGGATCATGGACCCTTTACATCCTTGGACTGTCACAACTGAACTTAAGGGAGGAGGATTTCAATCCCCTCTCCTGATCCACAGAAGCCGAATGGATCGACCCCTCCCACCGTGGTTGGCACGGGCGCCTGGATGTTCGAATTATAGGTAGCCACGTGGCAGCCAATGGGGGGAAGAAGGAGTTAGGGAAAGGGGATGGAGAAATAAAGGGAAGGAAGGGAAGACAACAAGACATAAAACGACAAAAGACCCCTACAATTCCTGACTAGATAGCTTAATACTCCTGCAACCTGACCTGACTCTACCTTCAGTAATTAGTTAACACATAACACGCCTCCCTACACAAATCGTGAGCAAACATGGATTAGCACAACATAATGCACATAGAAAGGCGCTTTTCTCCATGTGGAAAAGCGAATAACTGGAAATGACTAAAACCATAATACACTGATAATGAACAGAGAACATTGAGACGTTCACATGCCTCACAAAACATGGATTAACATAATACACTGCACATAGAAAAAACTTAATAACTGGAAATGCGGATTAGAAGAGTTGAATTTTCCCTGGTGCTTAGAACGTGAGGTAAACAATGTGCCTGCTACCAGACTGGTGTTTATCTTGCCCAAAACCAAGGATTTATGTGCCTTCACTTAACTTTTGGTCCGGACGTTTTCCTCAGACGTCCGGACATAAATACTTGAAGCTTCTGATTTACTCCATGTTAATGCCGTAAACCGGCCAAGCAAACAAACATAGAAACACTTAACTGATGGTCCGGGAGCCTACTGCGGCTGACCCGGACCTGTAGCTCTGGAGCAGATTAAGGAGCGTGTGCCGCCGCACCCTGGAATATAAAGATGCCTTGCGACATAACTGGCGTGACTCCTTCCCGCCACTCGCTTACACCTTCAGCGTTCCTGCTTCGCTCCTGCCGCCGTCGCCGCCCATTCTCTCCAACATTAATCAACAGCACATGAGCACGGGTGGGCGGCCGTTAAGAGCCCTATCCCTAATTGCCAAGTGCCGGCAGCTGAGTACCGACAGGCCCAAGGAACTACACATTTCCCCATGCCTGCTGGGAATTGTAGTTTTTAGATATGCCGTACCTGCTTCCTCCTGCAACACAGGCCCTTATTCCTGACATTACCTCCCCTTCCAGGGCTCTTCCCAGGACCTGCCTTTTCCGGATACTTTGCATGAAACATTCTTACCAGACGAGGTGCATGCACTGCACTAGCAGGTTCCCAGGAGCAATCTTCCAGTCCATATCCAGCCCAACGGATCAAATACCATTACACTTGTCTCCTCCTTTTTGAGTCCAAGATCTGCTTTACTTCATATTCCACATGACCCTCTTTGTGGATAGCTGGAGGTCTCTGCACGCGTGTTCCAGGCGCTGCGGGTTTAAGCAGACACACATGGAATAGCGGGTGGATTCTCAGAGATTTAGGCAAACACAATTTCACAGCAACTTCTGACACAATTTTTACTATTTCATAGGGTCCAATAAATTTGGGAGCAAATTTTCGAGATCCAATTAGAGGCAAATTGCGTGCGGATAGCCATACCTTATCCCCCACCTTGTACTGCGGAGCCTCCCTTCTCTTTCTGTCTTCGTACAACTTATATTGAGTTTTTGCATATTCCAAATTATCTCGTGCCTTCTGTCTGATGGTTAGAAGCAATTGTTTTCTGTTTTGGAGTGTTGGAAAATTCTCAACATTTGGTAGTTGTTCTGGTAACATTTCCTGTACCTGCCCATACAAGCACTCATTGGGAGCCATTCCCAGGGAAGCATGTTCCGCTTTATTATAAGTGAATTCCGCTAACCATAAGGCTTGAACCCACGACTCCATTCCTTCATGTAAATAACAGCGCAAATATTGCTCCAGCGTCTGGTTAACTCTTTCAGTTTGTCCATCCATCTGGGGATGGTAACTAGTAGACAGGGCACAATTGATTCCTAACATCTGACAGAAAGCGCGCCAAAACCTTGATGTAAACTGCGGTCCCCTATCAGACACAATAGTACGTGGTAGTCCGTGCAGGCGAACCACATGCTGCAAAAACAATTCTGCCAATTCCCCTGCTCCTGGAATGCCTCTACAAGGCACAAAGTGAGCCTGTTTAGATAAGTAATCTACTACCACCCAAATCGTATCATACTGATCATCCGGTGGTAAGTCTGTGATAAAGTCCATTGATATGTGTGTCCATATTTTGGTGGGAGTGGGCAAGGGTTTAAGTAACCCTGACTTCTTGGTGTGATCAGCTTTACTTCGTACACATGTTTCACATTCCTGCACATACTTGATTACCTCTTGTTTCAAATTGGGCCACCAAAAGTATCTTTCCACTAAAGTCTGTGTCTGTTTACTCCCTGAATGTCCAGCCAGAGGGGAATTATGGCACCAATGCATAGCCTTCGTTTGGAGTTCCAAAGTAGGCAAATATATTCTGCCATCATAATAAGGGAGATTCTCTTTAAATGTTTCCAAAGGGTTATTCACTCCCCAACTCTGATTCTTTTGATTCCTCATTGACTGTTTCACCTGCTTCATCAACTTAGACACTACGGCCCCTACCACCTTCTCTGCCGGAATTATAGATTTAGTTTCAGATACCATGTTGTCCATGTTTTGTTGGCGTGATAAGGCATCTGCTTTTCCATTTCTTTTTCCCGGGCGGAAGGTCACCACAAAATCAAATTCGTTGAAAAATTGAGACCACCGTAGTTGTCTAGGACTCAATGTGTGAGCCGTCTTAAAGTACTGTAGGTTTTCTATAGTCTGTCACTACCAACACCTGATGTTTAGCCCCCAGTAAATAATGTCTCCATTCCAAGAAAGCTGCCCTGATAGCTAACAATTCTTTATCAGTGATGGAATAATTTTGTTCACATTGAGTGAGCTTTCGTGAATAGTAGGCTACTGGATGCCAACTCCCTTCTGGATCCTTCTGAGATAATACTGCTCCTATGGCCACATTGGACGCATCAGTTTCTACTTGAAACATCCTATCCAAATCTGGATGTCGTAATACTGGAGCTGTGGTAAATGCCATTTTTAATTCTTGAAAAGCCTTTTCCGCCCCCACATCTCAACAAAAACGTGTTGCTTTTCTTAATAACCTTGTTATCGGTGCCACAATCTGAGAAAAATTAGTAATGAATCGTCTATAGAAATTAGCGAACCCCAAAAAAGATTGAATATCTTTAACACACTGGGGTTTGGGCCAGTCCAGGACTGCTTGCACCTTGCTTTTGTCCATAATTATCCCTTCCGGGGTCAAAATGAAGCCCAAAAACTCCACTCTTTTCACATGAAAGGCACATTTTTCCAATTTCACATATAACTGATGTTCTTGCAATTTCTTTAACACTGCCCTTACATGGTTCACATGCTGTTCTTGTGAATTAGAATAAATTAGAATGTCATCAATATATACAATAACAAAAATGTCCAAAAACTCACTCAAAACCTCCTGCATAAAAAATTGAAATGCTGCAGGAGCATTACATAAACCAAAAGGCATAACCAAATATTCAAATAGTCCAAACTTAGTTCTAAATGCAGTTTTCCACTCATCACCTTCTTTGACAAGAATCAAATAATAAGCTCCACGTAAATCAAGTTTTGTGTATACCACTGCTGTTTTCACTTGATCCCGCAGTCCAGAAATTAAAGGGAGTGGATATCTGTTTTTTACTGTCACTTTGTTCAAGGCACGATAATCAATACATGACCTCAACGTACCTTCTTTTTTAGGCACAAAAAACAATGGAGATGAGACTGGCGATGTGGAATGTCGAATGAATCCTTTCTTTAACATATCATCCAAATACTCTCTCAGATGTTGGTTTTGGGTTTCTGTTAATGCATAGATTCTGCTACATGGCATTTTAGCCCCAGGTTCTAAATCTATAACACAGTCATATGGTCTATGGGGAGGCAATTGTTCCGCTCCTCCTTTGTCAAACACATTTACAAACTCTTGATATTGAGCCGGAACCTGTAACCCCACAGCCCCCACCACTTGCACTGCCCGTGGCTGATCTGCCAAAAACAATGCAGGACTCACCTCCTCCTCAATGTGACCAATGCATTCTGGATTCTCAAAAAAAATCTCTCTAGCTACCCAATCAATTCTTGGATTATGCTGAGTCAACCAAGGAATTCCTAAAATAAGACCAAATTGGGGAGCTGCAATTAGATCCAGTACAATGTCCTCCACATGTCCAGACTGACACCTCATTTCTATGGGTTGAGTTTGCTGACAAATGGGTCCTGAAATTAAAGGCGACCCATCCACCGACTGCACCCCTTCCACCTGAGTCTTTTCTCGCAATGGCAACCCCAGTCTTTTGGCCAAATCAATGTCAATAAAGTTTCCAGTTGCCCCTGAATCTATCATGGCTGACACCATCTGTTTTGTACAAGCAAAAAATAAAGTTACCAAAATATACAAATGAGAATTACCTTTTCGTGAAGTATTTGCTACCCAAGTGGGGAACTTTCAACCACTGAGCCTGACACCTGTGTTCCCCCTAAGGCCGACCCAATCCTTTTCCCGACTCGCTTTTGCTCTTATCTCCACCACCTATCTTCTTGGGGGTATTTGGACAAGTACGAATATAATGTCCAGGTTGACCACAGTACAAACACAAATTATTAACCTTTCTCTGCTCCTTTTCTATAGCCGATAAAGGTCCCCTCACCCCTCCAATCTGCATAGGTTCCCCTTCACCATGTCTGTTCACCCTTCCTCTATCCAATCGTACAAAAGGTACCACCTCTGGTTTTTTCCTATCTCCTTTTCGTTCATTCATCCTATGGTCCAACCTTAATGCCAAATCAATCATAGCTGTACATGTGTTGGGCTGAGGCTCCACCTGTGCCATAGCGTCTTTTAATTATTCTTTCAATCCCTGATAGAATAAAACTGTCTGTTTATTTTCTGGCCAATCTGTTTCAATTACCAGTCTATTGAAGTGTGTCACATAAGAAACCAAATCTCTGGTACCCCGTTTTAGTGCCAATAACTCCTTGTCTTGTGCCAATGACACTTCCCTTCGGTCAAATAATCGACCAAATTCTGCCAGAAAATTATCCCAATTATACAATAATGGATCATCTTTCTGTACCAATGGCATTGCCCAAGCGGCCGCATCTCCTGTTATATAGTTGAGAATAGTCTCAAAGGCCGATGGTTTACACAGGAAATGTAACCTACACTGGGTCAAGAACGTCATGTATTTTTTTGGATCCCCAGAAAATCTTTCAGGCGCAGCCAATGGCACACTACTGGGAGCTTGAACCACCACAGTGGGCGTTCTTGTTCCTGCTCTATTGGTAGAAGACACTGCTTCCTCCAAAGGAGTCCCTTGTGCTACCAATCCTTGTACTTGATTCTTCAGCGTACTAGATTCCTGTCTGACATGTATAAATTCCACCTGAATCTCCTGAAGTGCCTTTTAGCACTTCCGCTAACGAGGGAGGGTTATCCATTTGGCCTGGGTGGTTCAGTAATCCCGAAATCGGGGGCTGTTGATTCTGTCACAACTGAACTTAAGGGAGGAGGATTTCAATCCCCTCTACCGAACCACAGAAGCCGAATGGATCGACCCCTCCCACCGTGGTTGGCACGGGAGCCTGGATGTTCGAATTACAGGTAGCCACGTGGCAGCCAATGGGGGGAAGAAGGAGTTAGGGAAAGGGGATGGACAAATAAAGGGAAGGAAGGGAAGACAACAAGACATAAAACGACAAAAGACCCCTACAATTCCTGACTAGATAGCTTAATACTCCTGCAACCTGACTTGACTCTATCGTCAGTAATTAGTTAACACATAACACGCCACCCTACACAAATCGTGAGCAAACATGGATTAGCACAACATAATGCACATAGAAAGGCGCTTTTCTCCATGTGGAAAAGCAAATAACTGGAAATGACTTAAAACCATAATACACTGATAATGAACAGAGAACATTGAGACATTCACATGCCTCACAAAACATGGATTAACATAATACACTGCACATAGAAAAAACTTAATAACTGGAAATGCGGATTAGAAGAGTTGAATTTTCCCTGGTGCTTAGAACGTGAGTTAAACAATGTGCCTGCTACCAGACTGGCGTTTATCTTGCCCAAAACCAAGGATTTATCTGCCTTCACTTAACTTTTGGTCCGGACGTTTTCCTCAGACGTCCGGACATAAATACTTTAAGCTTCTGATTTACTCCATGTTAATGCCGTAAACCGGCCAAGCAAACAAACATAGAAACACTTAACTGATGGTCCGGGGGCCTACTGCGGCTGACCCGGACCTGTAGCTGTGGAGCAGATTAAGGAGCGTTTGCCGCCGCACCCCGGAATATAAAGATGCCTTGCGACATAACCGGCGTGACTCCTTCCCGCCACTCGCTTACACCTTCAGCGTTCCCGCTTCGCTCCTGCCGCCGTCGCCGACACCGCCCATGCTCTCCAACATTAATCAACAGCACATGAGCATGGGCGGGCGGCCGTTAAGAGCCCAATCCCTAATTGCCAAGGGCCGGCAGCTGAGTACCGACAGGCCCAAGGAACTACACATTTCCCCATGCCTGCTGGGAATTGTAGTTTTTAGATATGCCGTACCTGCTTCCTCCTGCACCACAGGCCCTTATTCCTGACATGGACAATGGATTGTATATAGTTTCATCATGTATTCCTTATTTTCTTTTTGTTTTGCATTATGGACATGGAGCAATGGATTTATTTTTTCCGGACAATGGATTGTAAATAGTTGGACTATGGATTGATTTCTCTTATTTTCTGTATTATGAACATGAAGCAATGGAGATTCTTTTTTACATTTCCTTTGGATTTGCGTTGTTGGAGGGTGACTTTGGACTGTTTTTCTTTCAATTTCTTTTGGATTGGTTATCATTTCCATTCAATCATCTTTTTCACGTGCTTTTCATTTCATGTTTCATATTTTGGTATGCTTTCATTTCATTTTTGATTCCATGTACATAATACATTTTCATTTTTTACTTCCATGTGTGGGATTCGCTCATTGGGTTGATGCATGTGAAAATGTGGGTTTACACAAGCAATGCCAACCAGTGTATGTGTGTGACGGACATGTGTTGATGTACATAGTTGAATTTTGGTTTGTGTCATGATATCAGCATTTCACTGCTGGGGCGTGGGGGTGCTGGGGGACATGAGTGGGGGCCTGTTGGCAGGTGCCCTGCACTGCTGGGAGGGTGGGGGTGCAAGGGGACATGAGTGGGGGCCTGCTGGCAGGTGCCCTGCACTGCTGGGGGTGCAAGGGGACATGAGTGGGGGCCTGCTGCAGGTACCCAGCACTCCTGGGGGATGGGGGTGCAAGGGGACATGAGTGGGCCTGCTGGCAGGTGCCTCTGACTGTTTGGGGGTGGGGGTGCAAGGGGACATGAGTGGGGGCCTGCTGGCAGGTGCCCTGCACTGCTGGGGGTGGGGTGCAAGGGGACATGAGTGGGGGCCTGCTGGCAGGTGCCCTGTACTGCTGGGGGGGTGAGGGTGCAAGGGGACATGAGTGGGGGCCTGCTGGCAGGTGCCCCTGACTGCTGGGGGTTGGGGGTGCAAGGGGACATGAGTGGGGGCCTGCTGGCAGGTGACCTGCACTGCTGGGGGTTGGGGGTGCAAGGGGACATGAGTGGGGGCCTACTGGCAGGTGCCCTGCACTGCTGGGGGGTGGGGGTGCAAGGGGACATGAGTGGGGGCCTGCTGGCAGGTGCCCTGCACTGCTGGGGGGTGGGGGTGCAAGGGGACATGAGTGAGGGCCTGCTGGCAGGTGCCCCTGACTGCTGGGGGGTGGGGGTGCAAGGGGAAATGAGTGGGGGCCTGCTGGCAGGTGCCCTGCACTGCTGGGGGTTGGGGGTGCAAGGGGACATGATTGGGGGCCTGCTGGCAGGTGCCCTGCACTGCTGGGGGGTGGGGTGCAAGGGGACATGAGTGGGGGCCTGCCTGCAGGTGCCCCTGACTGCTGGGGGTTGGGGGTGCAAGGGGACATGAGTGGGGGCTTGCTGGCAGGTGCCCTGCACTGCTGGGGGGTGGGGGCGCAAGGGGACATGAGTGGGGGCCTGCTGGCAGGTGCCCTGCACTGCTGGGGGGTGGGGGTGCAAGGGGACATGAGTAGGGGCCTGCTGGCAGGTGCCCTGCACTGCTGGGGGGTGGGGGTGCAAGGGCACATGAGTGGGGGCCTGCTGGCAGGTGCCCCTGACTGCTGGGGGTGGGGGTGCAAGGGGACATGAGTGGGGGCCTGCTGGCAGGTGCACTGCACTGCTGGGGTTTGGGGGTGCAAGGGGACATGAGTGGGGGCCTGCTGGCAGGTGCCCTGCACTGCTGGGGGGTGGGGGTGCAAGGGGACATGAGTGGGGGCCTGCTGGCAGGTGCCCTGCACTGCTGGGGGGTGGGGGTGCAAGGGGACATGAGTGGTGGCCTGCTGGCAGGTGCCCTGCACAGCTGGGGGGTGGGGGTGCAGGGGGTCATGTGTTGTTGATCAGTAGTGCAAGGTGACATGTGGCCTGGCTGGGGGGCATGCCCATGGTGGATGGGCTGCCTGCGGGACATGACCAGGGGTGCAGGGTAGTCCCCTGTGGTGGGGGCTGCCTGCAGGGGCCGTGAAGGGTGTAGAGGGAACACCTGGGAGGACCCACACTGCCAATTCACATGTAGGACTCCCCTGCACCCCTGTAATACAAGTACCCTGCTGAAATGGCGTGTGAGACTTCTCGCGAACCCCGTAATACACGTACCCCGCTCGCACAGGGCCCTTTCACATGTGAAACTTCCCGCGAACCCCGTAATACACGTACCCCGCTCGCACAAGGCCCTTTCGCGTGTGAAACTTCACGCAAACCCTAGTTATACACGTACCCTGCTGAAATGGCGTGTGAGACTTCCCGCGAACCCCGTAATACACGTACCACGCTCGCACATGGCCCTTTCACGTGTGAAACTTCATGCAAACCCCAGGAATATTGGCCCTGTGCGAGCGAGGTACGTGTATTACGGGGTTCGCGGGAAGTCTCACACACCATTTCAGCAGGGTACGTGTATAACTGCGGTTCGCGGGAAGTCTCACACGCCATTTCAGCAGGGTACGTGTATAACTGGGTGCACGGGAAGTCTCACACGCCATTTCAGCAGGGTACGTGTATTTCGGGGGTGCAGGGGAGTCCTACATGTGAATTGGCAGTGTGGGTCCTCCCAGGTGTTCCCTCTATACCCTCCACGGCCCCTGCAGGCAGCCCACACCACAGGGGACTAGCCTGCACCCCTGGTCTTGTCCCGCAGGCAGCCCATCCACCATGGGCATGCCCCCAGCCAAGCCACGTGTCACCTTGCACTACTGATCAACAACGCATGTCCCCCTGCACCCCCACCCCCCAGCAGTGCAGGGCACCTGCCAGTAGGCCCCCACTCATGTCCCCTTGCACCCCCAGCAGTGCAGGGCACCTACCAGCAGCGCAGGCCCCCACTCATGTCCCCTTGCACCCCCACCCCCCAGCAGTGCAGGGCACCTGCCAGCAGGCCCCCACTCATGTCCCACTTATGTCCCCCTGTACCCCCACCCCCCAGCAGTGCACGGCACCTGCCAGCAGGCCCCCACTCATGTCCCACTCATGTCCCCTTGCACTCCCAACCCTCAGCAGTGCAGGGCACCTGCCAGCAGGCCCCCACTCATGTCCCCCAGCACCCCCACCCCCCAGCAGTGCAGGGTACCTGCCAGCAGGCCCCCACACATGTCCCCCTGCACCACCACCCCCCAGCAGTGCAGGGCACATGCCAGCAGGCCCCCACTCATGTCCCCCAGCACCCCCACCCCCCAGCAGTGCAGGGCACCTGCCAGCAGGCCGTCACTCATGTCCCCCAGCACCCCCACCCCGCAGCAGTGAAATGCTGATTTCATGACACAAACCAAAATTCAACTATGTACATCAACAGATGTCCGTCACACACATACACTGGTTGGCATTGCTTGTGTAAACCCACATTTTCACATGCATCAACCCAATGAGCGAATCCCACACATGGAAGTAAAAAATGAAAATGTATTATGTACATGGAATAAAAAATGAAATGAAAGCATACAAAAATATGAAACATGGAATGAAAAGCATGTGAATAAGATTATTGAATGAAAATGATAACCAATCCAAAAAAATGTGAAAGAAAAACAGTCCAAAGTCACCCTCCAACAACGCAAATCCAAAGGAAATGTAAAATAAAAAACTCCATTGCTTCATGTTCATAATACAGAAAATAAGAGAAATTAATCCATAGTCCAACTATTTACAATCCATTGTCCGGAAAAAATAAATCTATTGCTCCATGTCCATAATGCAAAACAAAAAAAAAAATAAGGAATACATGATAAAACTATATACAATCCATTGTCCAAGGATGTAAAGGGTCCATGATCCCAACCAAAAAAATGAAACTTACCTACCTAACTACCTAAAAATATAACTATATACAAATTTGTGTGGCATTGTCCATTGACCGCAAATAAAAGGAAAACAAAAAGGAAACCTAACTCTAAAAACTATTTACAAGGGGAGCGGGCTAGTCCGACGACTCACTTTTTGATGTCCCGGGCCAGGGCATCATCGAACTCCTGCTCAATGTCAAGGAGGCGGTCCTCTTCCATGGCCCAGAGGGTTCTCAGGGACGACGACATGTTCTCCTCCAACTCCCTGCGAATTGCCTCGAGGCACTCGGCCCGCCTCAGGGCCCTCCGCATGGAGTTTGCCACCCTGACCATCGTGAGCCGTGCCGCTTCTGCCTGCTGCCGCTCCGCATCAATAGCATGGCCTAACCGCTGCCACACAGAAGACACTTCCAGTCCTGGGTCCTCCTGCCCTCTGGCCGATACCTGCCCCTCCGATGTCGAAGGCCCTGAGCCATGATGGCTCCCACCTTGCTGCTGCTGCTGTGCCTCTGCCTGTGCCCTGGCTCTTGCTGCCTGCACATCCTCCTCTGGCTGGGGTGCAGTTGCTGAGGTGGCCACCCCTGCTGGACGTCTGACTCCCGACTGTGGCAGGGATGTGTCCTCCACCAGCCTGGCTGCAGGGTCAGAGGCAGCTCCACAGAGTACCCAGGTGATACATGGGTGAGAAGATGGCATGGAGGATGACTGGGGTATAGGGGGTTCAGTTGAGGAGGGGGTCGGAACAAGGTCCAGAAAACAGAGGAATCCAGCCCTGGTGAGCTGTCCCAGTAGGTCAACGTGGTCAACGAGCCATCCGAGAAGACGTGCAGTCTCCTCATGAAAAGACTGAAGGTCACCTCGCATGGCCCGTTGACGCAACGCCACCCCACCCAGGACAGGCTCAACCCGGTCCCGGATAGCCACATCCGCAGGGAGAGGAAGGCCAGTTGTTGGAAGTGGTTCCCCCTCTGAAAACGGGTCTGGACGTAGGCATCCCTTCTGGTGCGGGATGATGCAGTCACAGGATCGGGGACAGGATTACACACAGCACCTCCGCAGTGGCCTGTGATGCCTCCTGTCCCTGCCCCTGCACTGCACCACTAGCACCACTGGAATACCCACCTCCAAACCCTGTGTCTGTCCCTTGCACGGCCTCCTCCTCCACCAAACCCCCCACCAACCTGGATGACTCTGTGCCATCGTCCTCTGCCGGACCCTGTGGGGTCTCAGCTGCCCCTTCTGCTGCCGAGGAGTCCAACTCCGACCTCCGCCTCTTGGACCTACCCTCGGCAGCTGCGGCCTGGGATGCAGCACCGGACTCCTCACTCCCTGACGAGATCAAAACCTGGGAGGGGAGCCGGGCCTTGCGTCTCCGACTGGCGGTGGGATCCCTGCCGCTGTGCTCCACAGCACCCTCTCCGCCCTCTTCATCAGTTGCTGCTGCAGACAGGGAGAGATAGGAGACAGGCATCAGGGCACTGTACAATGGACTGATACACACATGACAGTTCCACATGAGTGGCAGTGTCAAAATTCAGACATGGCATCACAATCCCCAACACACATGTCATTTCAACTCACACACATGAGCTATTCCACAGCCATATCACAAAGGCCAGCAACATCCATACACATACAACAGCAAGAGCAGCCAAAGGTGAGCCAGACATCACATGAAACACAGGGAGTGCACTAGACATGCACACAAGCCACCACACTTACATGCATGTCTACAGCTTCTGCAACTGTTTTAGTGAAGAGATCGCCATACATGTCACATCTGCCATTCATCCTTCTCCATATCAGTGTCACGTGCATCCATGATGCATCACATTTGCACACTTGTCAAATACACATACATGCACATGTACACAGTGCAGATACATGAATTATGAACCACCATCCGTGCCACAACCAGGCCAATGTACATACGGAGAGATTGAAACCTGTGTGCTCCCACACCTGCATATGCCC